>NC_046315.1:13475437-14715021 GCF_009819535.1 Lacerta agilis | reverse complement strand
CGGTTACAAGAAATGCAGGCAGGCAAAAAAACGGGGGAGGGGCGGTCATCAATGACACTGCATTAAAGGACAATATAAGCCAATCTTCACATTCTGAAAAGGACCACCTACTCAGATACATTTCCTCAATTAGGATGCAATGACCGCCCACGATTTGATATTAAGAGTAGCTACAAGGAATGGGGAGCCTCAGATCTACGTGCTTCTTCGTCACCTTCCCTCTCCCAGCATGCAAGGGAAGATCAGAAGCTTCCCTTTTTACTTTGCAGCAGAGTCGTACCTTGGTTCTCGAACGTCTTGTGACTCGAGCATTTTGGCTCCCGAACGCCGCAAACCCGGAAGTGAGTGTTCCAGTTTGCGAATGTTCTTTGGAACCCGAACATCCGACGTGGCTTCCGCGGCTTCCGATTGAGTGCAGGAAGCTCCTGCAGCCAATCGGAAGCTGCACCTTGGTTTTCGAACCTTTCCGGAAGTCAAACGGACTTCCAGAACGGATTCCATTGGAGATCCAAGGTACGACTGTACACCCACCTGCCTATTCATCCCTATACGGTGAACAATGGATTGCACAAACCATTATTCTCCCCCCCCCCAAGTCGGGGCCCCAAAACACAGTATGGCTTGAGATAAACCAGGAGGAGAAATTTCTTATCTCTTTCTGCTACTCACGAAGGAGTACAAGGACACATGTGAGTTTAAGATGCGCCACCGCTCGCATCTGAAGGGACAAACCATAGTCTGCCATTATGTCAACTGAACTAACTAGGCTAGCTCAAAAGATGCACCAAGGAAAAAAAAAACACCAAGAACTCTGGCCAATAAAGTTTCAATAGTGGGAATAGTCCCTACTATTGAAACTTTATTGGCCAGAGTTCTTGGTGTGTTTTTTTCTTAGCTCAAAAGATGGCCTTCCACACTTAGAAGAAGGGCTACACTACAGAAACACGTGAATAAAGTGAAGCTAAATCCAAATGTGCTGCTTATTGGCGCAATATCTTTCACAAGTAGAAGCATGGGAAGTGCTATTAAAACACTGTGTAAACATTTGCACAAGCTCGAATGCGAAGCATTTAGAGAAGACTACTAGCGGCTATTTTTCCTTCCTTCTCTAAGTCCTTTCATTTCCACACAAACAGCCATAGCTCCAAGCATGTTGCATAAATCCCATAAATGCTCTTGGCATTAGCAGGTGGATCGATCTCTGCCCAGGTATTCCAGAGGGTACTGTATTTATTTTGGAGGGGTTTTTTTTATCCACACATCTCCCAAGGAGTAGAAAGAAACATACAGGGCTCCACTTCACCATCCACACCACAATAACATCAGCCTGAGAAACAGTAACTTGTCCATGGACCCTCAGTCTAACTTTGGTCCAGCTGCAGCTCAACAGAGAGTCCAAATATCAAATTTGTCTACCAAAACACACACACACACACACACACACACACACACACCCCTATGTATCAAGCTCATACATGGGGAACCAGCTGCCCTTCAGATATGGTGAGATGATAATTCTCATCATCCTGACCATTGGCCATACTGACTGGGGCTGATGGGAGGCGGAGACCATCAGCAACAGGTTCTCCACCCCGTGATAGACAATACTTTCTCTCTCTGTGTGTGTGTGTGTGTGTGTGTGTGTGTGTGTGTGAGAGAGAGAGAGAGAGAGAGAGAGAGAGAGAGAGAGAGAGAGAGAGCTTCCTATCTTCAAGGGCAGAAAGACATTTTTTTCCAACTGTTGCTTTTAAAAAGATTCCTAATGCATTCATATCCTCAAGAGACGAGGGTTAATGTATTGAGTCTGACTTCGACTACATGAAACTTCAGATCGTTCCAGCTCTAAGACTCTAGGATACTATTTCATAATCATGCTAGTTAACATTCAAAAAGTGGCCTTTTTTAAGTTCAGAGACCAGGGTCTTTAAATCAATAATTTAAAACGTCAAAGTGAGCACTTGGGTACTTCACTCGACTGCCCGACAGAGTCTGGTGACAGAATGCAAGCAAGCTGTAGAATTTTAAGTCCTTGTCAAACGCTGAAGTCTAAATAACTCAATACAATGTGATGTGCCCACAAAAGTGACAGGGACTCCATATGTCCTAAATCTCCATGTGTCCTAAATCCACAGCGTATTCTTCTGCTCTTTTCTTTTCCAAAGGCTGAGCGTATTCTGAGCGTATTCCTATCCGTCCAAACTACGCAGCCAAATGCATGGCCCTGTGAGCCACGTATGTAACATGTAAATAAAGAGACACCAGTACTTTTTTTCGTTGCTATCTTGCCTTTTCAGAATATGCTGCATGGGCTCAAATGTGCATATTCCCTTCAAAAAATTCTTTTGCATCACATCCACAATTGCTTTTCATTTGCACATGCCACAAAAATGCTTGCAAGCTCGCTCCCTGGTTTGGAAGACTTATCTGATTCAGCAAATATGCTGTGGAACAGAAAAGCGTGGATATTTTCAGCGTTCATGCATAGAGGGAAGTATCACAGGAAAAGCTAGAAGCTGCCCCAGACTACCAGGAAACAAGTTTAGACGATTTTAGCAAAAGACACCCCACAACACACTGACCAGGAAACAAGCCTCTCCAAGACGCACAAAATATAGTAAAGGAAAAGGCAAGATTTGCTCTGGCTTGTGCTTGAGGCTCTAGGTGGAGGTGCCAAATGTCACCCCTTGAAGATGGCACCTTTGTACCCCCTGAGAGGGCAGTGCCCTGGTGAAATGTGCCAGGCTGCTGGGTGGAGCCCTGGCTGGGCAGAGCTGTGCTTCTGTGGCTCTTCCCAGCAGGAAGGAAAAAGCAAAGTGTGTGCTGTGTAAGCCAGCTGCTGCACTGAGCAACTTATGAGTTGTGGGGTGGGCATGCTGAGAGTCACCCCCTTCCCTGGAACCCAGGGCAGACCGCCCCACCCACCCACCCCAGCGACGCCCCTGGGACTGAGGAAGAAGATTTTATTCAGTTCACATTTAAAGGCCAATCTACCCAACTTGCACTTTCTGAAACTATATGTGAACTAAAAAATACAGTCACCTTCCAAAATTCACACTTCTCCAAGTTTTGCACTGTCGTTCTTCAGCCACGCAAAGTGTACAAAACTCCATAAGGTAAAATGTGCTTAGAAATGCATATGCTAGTGAAAATAGTGTGTAAAACTATATTGTATTAGCAAAAGCTGCTTTGCAAAAGTATGTATATTGGCCAAAGCTGTGTACAAAAATGTCTGCACCTTGCACTAAAATGCCGGTGAATCTTCACAAGACTTTTAAAAAGAAAAGTCATCGCAAACTGATGCAGAAATGTAAGAGAACTAAACTTAAGGTGAAAAACTGAGAAACGCCGCAATTGACAGATTCACCCATCTTTAATCACAAGACATGATATTGTTACGCTACAATGGTGGTTTCAGACTTGTCCCTGCATAGGTTTCTATGTGAAAAGGAAAGAGGTGAATGCCTTCAGTCAGGAGCAAGGACCTCAGGACAGGAGAACATTACTTCAAATTGTGATGATCAAGACCAGCTCTTTCTTTCATCCCAACTTCCGCCGGCTGCAGCGGAACTTGTTCAGCCCGAGGAAAGTGCCCATAGAAGCCAGTTCACCAGCAGTCCCAACATCACTCCTGCCCCGGCTGTGTTTAATTCTGACCAGGCCAGGTGCGTTGTGGGGTAGGGTCAGCATTAGAAATTCGCCAGGCGCATTTTCCACCTGGCTATCGGCCGCTTGCAACCAAGTGAAGATGCCCGGGTGCCAGGATGGCACCTGACGTCTCCACCGTCTGGAGGTACATCCCTGGGGATCCTTGGATATTCTTGAGTGTTTTGGCACGCTGGCAACACATCCCGTAGAATTCTATCCGTTATATTTCATCTGCACAATCAAAATGAATTTCAGGAGCCAAATAGTCCTATTGAAAACTATGACTTTTGAGCCGTCCGGCCCTGAAATGGCAACTAGTCATTGCATTTTGGCAACTGGTTTAAGGAACCATTTGGTGCATAGCTCATATATCTAACACTGAGTAGCTTGCCAGTGTGCACTTAGCCACACTTAGGACGGGCTGTTTAACACTGCACATATTCCGGACATACAGCAGGCTTGACAATATTCAACGTACAAAGCCCAGAACACGTCCCCTCCAGCTCTGTATATTGGTCCACCAGGGACTTGAGATGCCTTCTGGTTCAAAGGTCTACCTGGGCCTGCAAAATCTGCAGCGTAGCCTTACTTGGTTTTGCAGCCTCCCTGGGTGGGCAAAAGCGGCTGCTCTCCAAGGAGCTGCCAGGTTTGCAATGCAAGCTGGCAAGCTGTGCTTCTGGTACAGAAATGTGTATATATTCACATTCCATGACAACTTTAAACTTTACACAGACGTGGAGATATATTAAAAGCCTCCGCCGCAGTAGCATTCCTCCCTTACAGAAGCTGACGCTTGTGTCACACAAGAGTAACTACTATGGGCATAATACATTTCTATATGTCATTTTCTAAAAAGGAAGCCTGAAACAGCTTTTGGCATTCGAAAGCTGGAGGCTTTATGAACGGAATTTCAATAAAGCCAAGGCGGCTGCAAAAAAAGGGGGGGGAGCTCCATTTTGCACCTGTCCCATGAATTTATGTCCAAATGATATTGTAGTATTATCTCTGCTTTCTACGCCTCAGGGACAATGACTTTATTTTATTAAATGAACTGGGAGATATATTGCTCGTCTAAAAGAAAAATGTTTATAAAGGAACCTCAAGGAGCCTTCCTATGCATGAGGCAGAAAGCTACTGCTTGCTTATCAATAGCCTTAGCCAAGAGGCCATCACAAAATTAAGTTTTGAGAACAAATGCTGACACAGCGGATTTTATGTGTGGGCTGGTTCAGATCTGGAAGCTTAAGGAATACAGTTCCTTCATGGGGAAGGGTATGTATGGACTAAGCCATTAGCCTGGAGGCCATCTCAGATGAAAATTGTGCCATATATGTATGTATGTGCATGGATGGATGGATAGATAGATAGATAGATAGATAGATAGACAGACAGACAGACAGACAGACAGACAGAAAGACAGACAGGACTCCTCTCTGACATTGTTTTTTTCCATGGAGCAATTTATTCTTATTGTTGTCTTACTTGTTTGCTACATAGTTTCCCTACAATAATTCCCTAAAATATTTTGATAAAGGGTGGTATATAAATGGAAATCATAATCATAATCATAATCCCATTTCCAGTTGTTTAGTTGAGGGCGGATGTGGTGGGATCATGGCCCCAGGACTTTTTTTCTTTTTTATATATTTTATTTATGATTTTCAGTTTTATACATTTCGATAATTTTACAATCATTTTGACATTTCAAAACTTGACTCCCCCCTTTCTGTGCTTGCTTATATTTATTTTTCATATTTCTGCATATCCAAATTAACTTAATTTGCTCATTTATTCTTCTGCTTTAAATATATACTCTTTTAAAAAAAACCTGCAGGTTATTACAACAATCCTGCCAATGTTCTTATCTGTTTACAATTTCTTTGTAAATTTTCCATAAACCATTCCCAGGACATTTTTTTTTCAGAGCCTGAGCTATGGCATCAGTGGCAGAAGTACCAGGGAAACCCAAGTCTCTGCCCAGAAGCCAAGGCCAGCAGCAGATGGGCCTTCAGCGACGTGGGAGGGGGGCATCCGCGTAGAGACCGCGTCTCGCGATTGAACCATCTATCGCATGATCGACCCTGCCATGCCTCACTCAGTCCTCCAACAGGAGGCTGAGAGGGGTATATGCCCAATGCCTGTGGCCGAATTCTACCTACACCTGGAACCAATAAAGCTGTGGCCACATGTTTTTAAATACCAGAACGTTTTCTTTTCCAGGTTGTTCACCTTCTCACAACGGGAGGTGGGACTGCAATGTGTTTTGCAAGCTGAACTGATGCAGTCGGTGGTAAGCGCCAGTAAATTCAGTGGCCCTTACTCCTAAGAAACTGTGCATAGTATTGCAATCAAGCTTCCCACAGGCATCTGGCTGGCCACTGTGAGAACAGGATGCTGGACTAGGTGGGCCATTGGCCTGAACTATGTTCCTCTGCTGTGCCTTATGTTGACCTTACTAAATTGCTATGGTGATATGCAGTGCTTGGGGGGGGGTGTGCGTGTGTGTTATAATGAATACTGCTTGTTATCCAGCTGGAGAACAGCCTTTACCAAAAGTGTCATGGACTCTGAAGACACTCCAACTCAGAATGCAAGGGAGAAACATGCTAAGAGGAAGGTACGCTTGGCAAATCCACTTGATCAACTCCCGCCCGGGAACCAATGTCCCCACTGTGGAAGGATGTGTGGGTCCAGACTTGGCCTCCACAGTCACTTACGGACTCATTGTTAAAACCGTATTTATGGAAGACAATCTTACTCGGCTACGAGTGATAGAAGAAGAAGAAGAAGAAGAAGAAGAAGAAGAAGAAGAAGAAGAAGAAGAAGAAGAAGAAGGTGTAATGAATCAACAGTGCTACCTGCATTTTTCAACTCTCCTTGGGGGCTATGAAGGTAGGGCTGTCATTATGAGCTCCTTTGCAAGTTATTGCTACACCACTGCCAATAATTCCACGTGAGCCCTAGCTGCAAGTTCTGTGTTTTGCGAGACATTGCTCTATCAACCTCACCAATTAAATCTAAGAAGTCTTAAAGAGCTAAAATTCTGGGGGTTTTTTTAGGACTGGTTGGTGCTAGCCACCAACTTGTGCACTTCCTTTCAGAATAGGCTCACCTAAACATGGCATTACAACTTTCTAGGAAAAATGCAAAAATCCACCAAGCCTTTGGCTAGCTATCAGATATATAGACAACACTTTGCATCCTGTTAAACAAGGTTCTGCAAATCCTCAGTAGCCCAATTCACTCCTGTCGAGGTACTCTATCGTTCAGTACATATACCAGGGTAACTTACTTCTGTACACAAAACAGTGCAAGACTTAATGCAGAGAGAAGACAAACCCTCTTTCATAATCTTTACACAAGCATTTACTTCCTTGGTTGCAACTCAAGATTCACAGCATAACCCAAAGAGCCAACGCTACCATAAACAAACCCAAGATTTCCCCTGTGCCTCGAACTGCAGCCAGCTCTAGACTCAAAGCAAACTGCACAGATTAATTGCCAAAGTTAAGACTCCTCTCCCTCTGCCACCCTCTCTGGTGATGGGAATACAAAGCATTCATCTCCCTTCGCCTCTGAATGTTCTTCTTCTTCCAAAGCCCCAACTTATTGGAACGATTATAGCAAGAAAGCATCTATGCAACTCTATGCAAAAGTGTTCCGTATCCAAGGAAACTGTAACGGTGAAATTAGAGAGTGCTACGTTTGCCGTAACTCCTAAATCACCACTGAGAATTTCCAAAGCTTTTGGACCATTTATTAGTGTGAAAACTGTCAATGTCACTGACGCCCGTGATAGCTTAAACATGCTGCAAACCCAGGAAAAGGGGGTGGTGATAGCAGAATTGCTAACAAGGTACCTTTCAAGAAAGGATGCTATTGTTTGGTGTGTAAAAAAACACACACACACCGCCCGCGCCTTAGCATCATGTTACAGAGTTAACGGCAGGAAATAACACACAGCAGATGCATACATGAAGCTGTTGTCGCCATTCTTTATAGCGTTACCCCCCGTTTTTTTTTTTTTAAACAAACAAACAAGAAAACACGTCTTTTCGTTTTCCAGAAACAGTTATAACACCCCAGCAAGCAGCAAAAGAGCATGATGATACGTTTCAGTTTGCCCACAGCTCACAAAGGGCAGTTGTACCACGACAGCTTAACTCAAGGAAAACGGTGTCGGTTTTACGCAAATGCAAGTTTTACGCTTTCCTTTTTCTATATATACTTTGGCACTGTCACAGGTGGCCTCAGGAGCTGACTGCCTTTTTCCAACTCCAGATCATTCGCCAGCTATGGGTGCTTTTGGACAGAGATGACTTGCAATGGTACTCCATGCTCCTAGAAGACAACTCGGGAACTTCAACCGGCCCAAAATGCAACGGCCAGATTCCTAGCAGGGTTTTCTTTCAGAACTCACGTAACCTGCATTCTAAAACTGCTACACTAGCTGCCAGTTCGTTTCTAGGCCCGATTTAATGTGTTCACAATGGTGTTTAAAGCCCTGAAAGACCTAGATCCCCAAGTATCTGAAAGACCACCTCCTTCCCTATAGAACAGACCCTCCCAGGTGCCAGTGCTGTCAAGTATCCCGTTTTCCCTGGGAAACTCCCTTATTTGAAGCTGTTTCCCGCTGCCATCCCTTATTTTTTATATCCCTTTAATATCCTGTTTTTCAAAGGAAGCTGCTCCTCCCCCTCCCCCTGCTGGCCAGGGACTGGGAAGACCTCGCCTCCTTGCAGCCTCAAAGCAAGTGGGAGCCATTTCCCGCGCTCACAGGGGGGCGTATTTGGCCCCCTGCATCAGCCCCTATCAGCTGCTGCAGAGCCCCTCAGCTAGACAATAGGGTTAGCTGGGCAGGGAGGAGCCTGGCTGCCTTTGAAAACGGGCGACTGATGCGTTGAAACATTGCAATAAGCTAAGTTAACACGATCCTTTCCCCTTCCATTGCTCAGTGCCGGCTGCGGTAGCAACCGACAGCTGCCTCCTCCTCCTCCTCTCGGTGCTCAGAGAGAGAGCGCTGGCCGGGGGGGGGGGAGAAATTTTGCCTTCCTTTCCTCCCTCCCCTTAAACCCCTCTCCTGCATCGTTAGCCACCTCCTTCTCCACACCCCATGCGTGCTCCTTGTAAAGAGAGAGAGAGAGAGAGCTGGCTGGGGGGGGGAGAACTTTTGCCTTCCTTTCCTCCCTCCTCTTAAACCCCTCTCCTGCATCGTTAGCCACCTCCTTCTCCACACACCCCACACGTGCTCTTTGTCCCTTCAGTGTTTTTTCCTTCCCTCCCCACTTAAAACTCCTCTCCTACATAATACAGTAAGTGCCGCCCACTTTTGCTTCTGGCTCCGCCCACCACTGCCATGTGACTGTCCCCGGAATAGGTGAGGCTGCTGATCCCTTATTTTCAAATCTGAAACTTGACAGCTATGCCAGGTGCTAGGATCAGAAGAGGGGACCCTTTTCGTAGCACCAGCTCACCCAGGCCGGCCCACACACAAGGCAGGGTGAAGCAGCTGCCTCAGATTGCCTAAGCCCCCGAAGTGACATCAGCATCAGCGAAGATTTCCGGCAAGATTTCATCAAAATATCGGGAGATTTCATGGAACCTGAGAGATCTTGCCAGCAATTGATGCTCCCCTGCACCTCCAGAAGAGGGCATTCTCCATGTCAGCCCTTAAGTTGTGGAACTCAATTTATTTTTTAATAATAATAATAATAATAATAATAATAATAATAGGAATTTTATTTTAAAAAATTCTATCCCATTCTATCCCAGTGTTATGAGAGCTAGGAGCTAAATGGCACTTTAAGCCGAGGTCATGGGGACAGAAACGGAATGTCTAAGCATGCTTTTTAATAACAAGAGTACAAAGCTGAAAATGAATGAACTGCAGCTGAAATGTTATGTTCATTTTTCACACGGTCTAGTCCTTCCCTTGCCCACCCCCCTAATATTCTTAAGAGGGTCTCTTCTCCAGTCTTCAGCAAGTAGCTAGAAGTAGGGAGGCAGAAAAAAGCTCCACCTTTCCTTCCACTCCACAGTTTTAATCTGAAATCTTATCAGAAAGTGCTCACGCTAATGAAATTCCCTGTCCGAAAATGCACCCAGAACAATGGGAGTTTCCATCCATGTAACAGGATGAGTTAGATAGCTTAGTGACTGGCTTCATGCCTTAGTGGGGATTTCAACCCTGGTTGAAACTGTACCACAATGGCTCAAAGACTTCTTGTAAGAGCAGTGTTGGGTTACTCTTCTAACCCACAGTTCCTTAAGCACATACCATATGGGCGGGGTATTAATAATAATAATAATAATAATAATAATAATAATAATAATACAGACTTTCAGCAGCTAAATCACCTTTTCTTGCATCTTGGTACAGACTTGTTACTTTGCATCTTATCTGGGAGCAGATCCGTGCATCTTGCACAAGATGCTCATGTTGCAAAAGGAACTCCAGATCTGGCGCACCGCTCCATTTTATATCAGCAAACTTGGCTTTCTTGGTGCAAAGTTCTTGTTCCAGGTTAGCAAACGTTCAGCTTCAACAACTCTGCCCAGATGTTGATCCCACACTGCAATCCGCTAATCTCTTCCCTGCTGTTGCAAACTGCTATTCATCTAACACATACCTCAACCCTTTGTTGTTCAAACAGGTTTCTTTATCCACTCAAGCTTTGCAACTCACCTTGACACCATCCTTGCTGATCTTTCCTTACTTATCTGCTTTGTCAAGATTTCAGGATTTTCTTAATCCTTTTTCTTGAAGACTTTACATTGTATACCTCTCTACATAGCAACTCTACACAGCAGATTTTCTCGGAACTTTGGATTTTTAAGATAAGAATTTTACCCAACTCATCTCTCGAGCAGGTTGCTTGAGGTCCAGTAATATGACCCATCCCACACAGTCCCTCGCCCTTTCTCCTAAGGCTAAAACTACACATTACAGGGAGTTTTCAACCTCCGTTTTGATTTTTAGGTTTTGGTTGGTTGGTTAAAAAAAGCAACACCAGCCTGGACAACTTGGAAGCCAAAACAGAAGCTGTATCATAATGGAAAGTGTCAATAATAGAATGAATTAACATAACCCTTTCCCTCCCAGCATTCAAATATCTCAGGGGCTTTTCACGTAGAAGTGCGAACAAGCTTATAGAATCATAGAATCCTAGAGTTGGAAGAGACCACAAGGGCCATCCAGTCCAACCCCCTGCCAAGCAGGAAACACCATCAAAGCATTCCTGACAGATGGCTGTCAAGCCTCTGCTTAAAGACCTCCAAAGAAGGAGACTCCACCACACTCCTTGGCAGCAAACAGCTCTCACTGTCAGGAAGTTCTTCCTAATGTTTAGGTGGAATCTTCTTTCTTGTAGTTTGAATCCATTGCCCCGTGTCCGCTTCTCTGGAGCAGCAGAAAACAAGCTTTCTCCGTCCTCTATATGACATCCTTTTATATATTTGAACATGGCTATCATATCACCCCTTAACCTTCTCTTCTCCAGGCTAAACATTTTTTTTGCCACTTGTTTTCTCCCACTATGGAGGGCAGGACTCGAACCAATGGCTTCCAAGTTACCAGAAAGGAGATTCCGACATCAGGAAGAACTTTCTGGCAGTAAAAACTGTTTGACAGTGGAACAATCTCCCTCGGAAGATGGTGGATTCTCCTTCCTTGGAGGTTTTAAAGCAGAGGTTGGATGGCCATCTGTCATGGATGCTTTAGCTGAGGATTGCAGGGAGCTGGACTACATGACTCTACAGGGTCCCTTCCAACTCTACAATTGTATGATTTTTTATGATTCTGTGATTTATCTGGCTCATAATCCTCCCCAATCTGCTTTTATTAGCATATGGTAAGGAAAAGGTGAGACCCATTATCAGGTGAGTAATATTTACTACTGTATTTGTGTATCTCGTTTTTCAGTCAAAAGTAGGCACTCCCCAAAATGGCAGATAATTGCACTAGGCTTTAAAAAAGGACCTAAGAAAGGGGGAAAGCATAAAATTGTAGGCTCGTAAATACATGGCTCACTTTAGAAAAAAGTAACCACTTACTTAAAAACAAAAATGTGTTTCTTTCTAGATGCACATCTTCACTGTTAGTATTTTCAAATGCAAGACAAAATGCACAGTGCAAAGGATTGTGTTCCCACAGTTCTCCTTGAGCAGATGACAGGTGAACTATCTGAACTATCTGGACGCTGTTCTCTTTCTGTGCAACCCAAGTCTTGTTGATCTGTTTAAAACTAAATGAAGTTGTCAATATGGACTACATAGCAGGGATAAAAACCTATATGCCTCTGGGGCTTATTGAACTCACAACTCCCATCAACTCTAGCTGGCATGGCCAGTGAGTGGTAAGAGCTGACGGGAGCCTCTAGGGTCACAAGTTCCCCATCCTTGCACTACAGAAATGCCAACAGTGAAATTATTGCATACAGAAGGAAGAACAAGCCTTGGCCTAAGGATGATGGACTACATTAATAAAAGAAAGACGGAAACTATTTGTATCTGAGTGTGTGTGGCCGTTCGTCACCCCCGAGTTTTAAGAAACCAGAGGAAAGGAAACAGGATACCCCAAAAGTAATCCAAAAGACCACTTACTTTTTATTGTTACTCCATGTGATTGTGATATTAGTGGATTCATTTGTCTAAAAACAGACACTCATACAAAATGCTAGCCTGACCTCGAATGCCTGGGATTAAACTTGAGACCTTTTGCATGCAAAATATGTGATCATCACATTCCTGAGTACATGAACATTCCCAAATACTACATTGGCATTTGACGTGCACACAAAAATTACACCAGACCAACAACTCATGAAGAAGTGTGCATGCACACGAAAGCTCATACCAAGAACAAACTTAGTTGGTCTCTAAGGTGCTACTGGAAGGATTTTTTTTTTAATTTCATCTTTTCAGGTCAGCCTAACATATATTGGTCAAGATGAAGCCCAAGAGGCATATGTAGAAGATACCTGACCACCTCCTGTTTGCATAGACTCGGGCAGGCAGCAGAAACAGACCCCCATGAGCCACCATATGAGGCTGTGAGCTGCATTCAGGTCAACATGACACAAGTTGCTCACGCCTGGTCCTGTGGAAGTAGGGTTCATGGCCCGCCACGGCATGTTATCAACAGCACCCCTGCAATTTTGCCACTGTGCAACTGGGCTGTTGAAATCAGTTCCAAGAAGTAGCTGATAAATGCTAAGACTTGCCGAAGCATACATTTAAGAAGGTGGACAGAATGGGAGAAAGCTTTCTGAGTTGCACTGACTTATACAGTGTGTGAAGGTTAAGCTAAAATACAGAAAGTCTAGGTGATGCAGGACTAAGCTTGCAACTTCTGGGTAAGAGCAGGACAAACCAACCAGGAAGGTGGGGAACTGAGTTCGGGGCTGAGAATAGGTTTAAAGAAAGAGGCAGCATTTGCCTCAGATCTGCAGAAATAGAAGTTTCTGAAAGGCATGGATAGTTCTGCCAGCCCATTTCACTTCACCACAGAATCTTCTCTTAAGTAAAGTTTGGTAGCAATTCCATTTCGTTTGGCAAACTTGTTTTCTTAGTACTCCTCTCGTCTCCAAATTCCATGAAAGGAAAACAGAGGAAAGGGCCCGGGAATTACATATTCACCAGGGTATATTAGCTGTTCTTAAAATTCAATCATTATTCTTGCATAACATGGGATAGAAATATTTACTCAACTGAAAATTTGTAGCAGCAAGGGGGGGAACCCAATGCGTTGTATTCGACAAGCTATATTACTCAGAGTAAGCTCATTAAAATAGACCCATGTTAGTAATGGCTATTAACTTCAGTGAGTTTACTCTGAGTAAACGTTAGTTGAATACAACCCGTTGTCTCAGGGAAGGGGCACAGGAAGATCACCTCGGGCAGCTATCGTGTACTTAAAAAATAATAATGGCTTACAAAGAGTTTGGCCTTTTGCATTTCTGTTAAATTCTGCAGGAGAAAGTGGAGACTATTTGTGGCACAAAAAAAAATGGTTTTGCAGGCTTCGGAAATCACAACAACCCTGGTCTCCCCCCCCCCTCAGTTCTGCATGGGCACCTTAAACCAACACACCGTGCAGCCCCTTCATTCTCTTGCTAATGCTCTTCAAACAAGAGAGCCCTGTATTCTCTCTCATTTGGGCAGTGAGCCTGTCTTTAGAATCACTTTTCCTTGTCATTTTAAGCCACAGAGAAAACATGATCTGTTCATTTATTTGGAAGGGCAGGGGGGGGGGGTACGTGGGGAGCGATCCAATGTCTTGGGGGGGGGGGCGGGAGCAGCCACAAAGCTAGGAGCTATATTCCATGTACCCTGCTGCATTGCTGGGGAGTGATGGGAATGGGAAGAAGAAGAAGAAGAAGAAGAAGAAGAAGAGTTTGAATTTGATATCCCGCTTTTCACTACCCAAAGGAGTCTCAAAGTGGCTAACATTCTCCTTTCCCTTCCTCCCCCACAACAAACACTCTGTGAGGTGAGTGGGGCTGAGAGACTTCAAAGAAGTGTGACTAGCCCAAGGTCACCCAGCAGCTGCATGTGGAGGGGGGGATGCGAACCCAGTTCCCCAGATTACGAGTCTACCGCTCTTAACCACTACACCACACTGGGAACTGTAGTTCATCAACACCTGGAGGGCCAAAGGTTTCCCACACCCGACGTATTATGTCAGTGGGATGACGCCACAAACTTGAGAAGTGGCGTTAAGTCATTTATGGAGGAGGAGGAGGAGGAGGAGGAGGAGGAGGAGGAGGAAGACAGCAGTTTAAGGTCTCTGATATTAATGCATTGATAAATCCCTAGCCAACCTTCAAAACTCTTTTGTCACGTTCTGCCCCAGAAGAGAACGTATTAAAAAAAAGAAACCTCCTAGTTTTTCTGCACACATTTCTTAACAACTGTGACATTGAAGACACGCGTGCCCTTCAAAGGGGATTTTCTTTCCCCTCGCACCTTGGATTTTGAAAGCACCGCAGATGAGAGCTTTCCCCCTAATCACTGGGCTTTTGGTAGACTTTCCACTTATTTAAAGCCTGCATATAGGCAAGGCTGCAAGTAAAGTCGGATTAGGAAAAGGAGGCTGTTCAGCTGGATTTCCTCCTGATCATCTTAGAGGAGATGATTTGAAAAGGGGTGCCTTTCCACATGGCACAGTTAAGCAAATTCAAAGAGCAAATGGAGCCCCTCTACCCCCAAAATAGTTCAGAACAGCATTTCAGATGTGGTCGTATGCATGTTCTAAAAGAACGACATTTCTCAAAGTGTTTGGGCAAATTCAGCAAAACTGAAGAACAGTGGCAGAGCTTCATGCTCCGGCACAGTTGGCGGGAAGCAGACGGGGCAGGGGTGGCGCGCCGCCCACAGGGGCATGGCGCGCATTCTGGGGGCGTGGCGTGCCAAGATGGAACCCTATCGGGATCCCGCTACCCGGGGCGCCCCGCCCCCTACTCCCCGCCCTTCCTACACCAGTGCTGAAGAACATAGGAAGCTTCCTCACACCAAGTCAGACCACTGGTTCATCTAGGGCAATAATGTCTACACTGACTGGCAGCAGCTCCCAAGTATCTCTCCCAGCCAAACCAGGAAGACTGAACCTGGGACCTCAGACATGCAAAGGATGTGTTCGATAGGGCTGGGCAATATATTGATATATCATCCAGAACCAGTTTGAAGTCCATATTGTGATATTGGTTTCATAATTTCTGACCTGGCAATATGTCATGGTGTGTGTGCTATGCAAAAAATCACAATGTTGGGGGGGGGACCATGCAGCCAGCCAATGATTCTGCATAGCTCCATCCTTATTTCAAACATCGTGAAGTTTGATTCGCAAAAATGAACAGTTGCATATTTCTGCATTGAAAGGGGCTATACTACTACATAATCCTCAGGATCCCTTGGTGATATGTCACAATGTTGAAAACCAGATATCGCCAACCCTGCTGCTCAACCACCAAACTTCAGCCCTGCCGGCCTGCCTAGCAGCCCAGCACCCAATGTCTGCAAATTCGGGAGGCAACAACTTGGTGCATGCTCAGCTGTAAATGTCGGCAAACACAAAGTGTGTGTGTGTGTCATCCTCCCCACCGACACACAGCAACACCCCCCGCAAATTCAATGAACTTGAGTGTGGGGATGTCTGATCCACCCACCCGCCCTTTAGTTTCTGGTCACCACCATGAAGTTCCCTCTTGAACGAGCAAAGAATGAGTGCGTAGGAGAGGGCAAGAAGGTTGTGAACCTAGTGAGATTTCCCCTAAGTGAGCGGCATGACAATGCAAGACCAAATGAATATCTGTGAATGTCTGGTTTAGCATAAAGAGATTTATTCTGCCCTTTCCACCACCCAGCTCGGCTGCTGTAGCAGATAAAACACCTTTCCCCCTTTTTCTTCTGATACTGGAGGGGAAGCTGCAAAATACACCAGTCTCCCCTTTGATTGTTGTGGCCTATATTACTTCCTTAAAAAGGAATGCACTTTACGCACATCCCTGGATGTGCAACTTTACACAAAGCCTTAATTAGCTGTTATGAACGAGGGACAACTACACAATGACTTCTCCCACACACGGTCCAGCGCTTTGCCGCCAAAGAAGTTTCCCAAGCAGGAATGCACAATGTAGAATAAACGCTGAGCTGCTGCAGACCCTGGGGACGGGACCCACTATGCCATTATTCTGTTCGGAATTGCAACCACCTTGCCACAAGAGCTACGGGCAAGTATCAACATCAAAGCCAAACGTTGGGAAAACCTATAAAATCTATAAGCATTAAAGCTGGGCTTGTAAATATCCACTGTCCTGGATGCCTCTGGCAAGGCAGAATCAACTCCAGAAGATCAGGCAAGGGGGGCGGGGAGGAAAGGGGGGGGACACTTGTAAAATTGGAAGAGAATTGGATTGGCTTATGGGGTTTATTTTTTTACTTCTTCCAAGCAATCAGTGTGCCAGAAATTACTCACACAGGTTTATGTTGGCAGCAATTTGTGCACTGCTAACTTTTTTTGTGGATTTATTTCCTTCGTCCATTTCCACATTTGCTTGCCACCCTTCCTCCAAAGAACTCAAAAGGATCTACACACGCTTTTATGGGTTTTCTCCACCCAGCAACCTAGGTCAAAGTCATGTACGCAACTCTTATCACCATGTTGTTGTTGTTGTTGTTGTTTGTACCCAAATTCTTTCATTGCAGTGTGGAAGCTGCAATGCAATCTGCTGCTGCAGCAGAAGACTCGGTGGAGTCAAGCCTCCCTGATCCAGAAGTTTTCCAGGTAAAAATCCTCCCGACCCCAAACCGATGGGCAGAAAGAAGTCCTTTTACCACTCGCTTCCGGACCAGTCTTGCTACACTTTGGTCACATCCATACTATGCATTTAAAGCACATGGCGTCCCTTAGAGAACCCTAGGAACTGAGGTTTGTTAAGGGTGCTGGGAACTGCAGCTCTGTGGGTGGTAAAACTGCAGTTCCCGGGAATCTTTTGTTGGGGAAGCCATGTAGTTTGAATGTGCAGTGTGAATGTCAGCTAGCTAGTTACGTTTATTTAAAAATGAAATTAAAGAAAGGGAAACGTCATGGGGAAACCATCTGGGCATCAGGGATGCCTCGTAAGACATAGTTTTGTAGCTCTGCATTGATACCCGGGTACAAAACAACACAGGCTGAACTCCAGGGCCGAAGCGTTCGCCGGGTATATCTTTGTGCCTCATGCGTCTCTTCCGCATGAATGGTGCGGGTGTTTGGGGGAAAAGACTTCCTTTTAAAGGCGCAAGCCCTGCAAAACACACACACAGCGTTTTTCCCAACACAGCCCAGGCGTGTGTGTATTTTCACAACCCAGGTACAAAACCTATCTGTTAGGAGGTATCCCTCATGCACCAAAGCAAATGCACCAGAGGGGGTCACGGGCTTTGAGAAGCGCTGACCGAGAGGGGCAGCAGGAGACAAATGGAAAAACTTGCCACTGCATAAGATATTCATTCAAATGGGCAATGCTTAAACTTTGGATATGCAGAGCTAAGATCCCCTTACCTGAGAAGAAGTGCCGAGGACGTCAAAGGGATGAAAAGCATCCACGCTGCTTAATGCTTCTTATTTCTTATTTTTCCCGCCCACCAAGTGTCAGTAATATACACATCTGCCCCTTCTTTGTGAATCTCTCCTTCCTCTTTCTCTCTCTCTCAGGTCTTGCATGTCACGCAGGCAACCCCACATGGCAGAATACCATGGGAATAACAAGGAAACGAAGCGCTATTTCTGCACTCGCGATTCATTTCACCATGTTTTTTTTACTAGTGGAAAACACTTGTGACACTGGGGAAAATTCTTACGGATCAAGCACTCCTCAGAGGTTGGAGGAACATAAAACTCCACCTTTACACTTTCTTTTTCTTTCTTTCTTTCTTTCTTTCTTTCTTTCTTTTTCTTCTCTCTCTCACTCTCTCTCTCTCTCTCACACTCCCATCAGCTAATTAATAGCAAGCTCTCGCAACTGAACAATGCACACAGACTTTTACCAGAAATGGGATCCAAAACAAACGAACAAACCACTTATAGAGAAGCTCTCACCTTTTAACCGGAATAAGTAGCACATAACAAACTCAGTAGGGCATCCTTGCCGCGAACGTTCCTCTGAGGGCTCCTCTCCCGTAGTCCCAAGTGCAAGGGGGGGCAGAAGCAAAAAACCGCTGCCAGCTTGCCTCATTCTCCGGCACTGAGATGCACACGCTGCCACGGTAACAAGCGAAAGCAGAGAGAGAACGGGGGCCCACTCTTACGTTTTCTTTCAAAAGCTTTGTGTTATAAATAGAGAGAGAGCAAGAGAGAGAGAGAGAGGAGGGTGGAGGGGTTTGTTGGGGGGGACAACTCTTTGGGGAGGGAGAGAAAGTAATGGGGGGGACAAAGTAAGCACTAAGCGACACTCATCTTCACCAGGTACTCAGGCAATATGTAGGCTGTTTAAAGTTTGAATTTCCCTGCTTCCACGTTTCCCTGGAGGGGAAGGGGCGAGGGAGGCCAGGGGGAATCTGCCTTTAGGAGGGGGAGGGGAAGCAATATATACGGACGATGGGAAGGGGAGCGAATCGGGGGGGGGGGACGAGCGCGCAGAGCTCCTATGTGACATACATATGGAATTAGCACCAGAACAATGCTGACAAGGGCAGCAGGCATGGCAAATTGCACTCCGGAGCAGGAGTTTGCGAAGGAGAGAGCTTGCAAAGGGGCTATAATAGAGATTAGGGAGAATCCCTGCCCCCCCCCCGCCCCAAACCCCTGCTTTTGCATAAAGGCAGGTTGCATCTGAATAAGCTAAAAGCCCCACCCCCACCCCTATCATAAACTGCATACAGTGGGTGTGGGAAAAGAGCCACTGGAAGAAAAGAAAAAACACAATTCTTGCAATATCACACATAGAAGCCTTCCCTGCTTGTGGCTGACGTAGCCACTTGCATATATTTTCTCTCCTCCCTCCCCCCACCCTCGGTGAAGCTCTCTTTTCCGAGGAGCCCCCCATGGGAATGAGAATTCCACTGGACCCAATTAACACTCTGCTTTGCTAGTTGCTCAGCCTACGATTGATTTAAAAATAAGCTGTGCTCTAGAAGCCCTGGGTATAACGGAAAGCGGTGGGGAGGTGGGAGGGGGGAGCAGTTCCAGCGAGAGAATCTGTGGTTCCTAAAGGCTGGCACTTCTTGGGGGGGGGGGAAGAGAGGAATGATGAGTCAACAGAAAAGAGGGGGGGTCAGTGGATGGCTGTGTGGTGATGATAATAGCTGGCCTTTAAGCATGCAACAGAACGCACACTGGCTGCCCATTATATAAGTTAGTGGCTTCGGGAGAGAGACGGAATAGACAACGGGGGCGGGGTGCTTCACATTTACAGCAGCCCCCCCCCCCCGTGCAAATGTCTAAAGATGGGTGGCCAGGATCCGTGCACGCCATCTGCAAGGAATGCGCCTCCACGTGGACACTGCCATTTACAAGGCTGCAGTACTCCCCAACCCCCCCCCCCCCCAATATTGCTGAAGTCGCGTCCACCACATTTATAGACCCCGGCCATGCAGGGTGGATAAAAATCAATGATTTTTTTAAAAAAAGCAAAAAAAAATCAGATTTTTTTAAATTTAAATCGGATTTTTTTTATTTAAATCGGATTTTTTTTATTTAAATCAGATTTTTTTTAAATAAAATGCTTTTTGGGGAAAATATATTACCATCCAAAGGTTATTCAATCATGAAATAAAGATTAGTTTTTTTTTTAATTATTTAGAATAAGGCTGTATATGTTTAATTTTTTTGGTAAATAAATTCCATTAATCCATTCACAATGTCATTTATGCTCTTCCAGAGGTTTTTGTATGATTATTGGGCAGTTTCTCTGCCTACAAGATATTATCATAGATGCTTGGTTTACTTTTGCAGTTCTCAAAACTGAATTTGACTCAGCAGAGATCACATGCCTCTTCTTCACAGCAAAAATGTTATAACATGAACAGAGTTGAGAGAAAGAACTTAATCCTATTGTTCTACAAACCTATGAATACAGAACCAACCCCTTCAGTGTTAAGTTTCAAGAAGTTCAGTGAATAGATAGAAAGAATATTTTTCTGATTGTTTGGAGTGGAATGGATCTAATAAATCTATTTAAATTGTTATTATTAAGGTAATGATTATTTTTCTCCTTCCTAAGTACAACAGAAATGTTGTCCAAATATGAATGATTAACCTATTAAACTGGGGATAAAAAAACTAATATGAAAAGTTGTTATTCTAAAAATCTTCATCTACTTGCATATTAAAGTTATACCAGCAAGAATTAGTCTTTATGTAGAAAACTGATTTAAATCAAGCCTTACTGACTGGTGATTTAAATCAAATCCACCCTGCGGCCGCGCCATACATTCCACTTTAAACATTTGTGGCTTCCCCCAAAAATGATTCTTTGTAGTTTGTTTAAGGTACTGGGAATTGTTAGGAGACCCCTGTTCATCCTCCCAAGGCTACAATTCCCAGAGTTGTTTAACAATCGATATATGTTGTTTTTAGACACCCTTCCCCTAACACGCATTTTTGTAAACATTGTTTTGAAAGGTATGTTGCAAAATTTGGATAAGCGCAAATTTCAAAGCATCGCTTGGGGGGGGGGTTGGGATCGCAAACTGCTTCAGAAACTGTGAATTTCATTGGGCTTTAAATGTATTTTGAACGGAACTTCTCCTGCACCCCCAATGGTATTGCTAAAATTACCATGGACAACTCCTTACTGTATTTCAGACAGTGAAGAGGCTGGATAAGGCCTGCAAGGAAGATCTTAAATCGTATTTAAATCATATTGGTATCTTTAAAAATGTACAGTGGTACCTCTGGTTAAGAACTTAATTCGTTCCGGAGGTCCGTTCTTAACCTGAAAATGTTCTTAAACTGAAGCACCACTTTAGCTAATGGGGCCTCCTGCTGCCACTGCGCCGCCAGAGCACGATTTCTGTTCTTCTCCTAAAGCAAAGTTCTTAACCTGAAGCATTATTTCTGGGTCAGCGGAGTATGTAACCTGAAGCGTATGTAACCTGAAGCGTCTGTAACCCGAGGTACTACTGTATTTGTAACCCACGTTGCATCAAACTGATCTCAAGCCGGGGGGTGGGCCGGGGGAATGACAAGACAACGTGCGAAACAATCCTCCAATTCATTTAAGAAAATAATCATCATCATTTGGTGGGGATGTCCAAAGGTTCAAGGGCTGAGGAACATGTGTCCATGTTTTTAGCAATCCCTGTTTCTATCCGCAAGCTGCCTTGAGTCCTGTCAGGGGAAAATGCGGAATAAAAATAAATATATTCTTCTAACAACAACAACAACAACAACAACAACAGCAACCTATCTGTTAGTGACTACAAGGGTTTTCTTCACATCCTCAATCTATGCTGCTGCTTCATTAATCGTTGACTCTCTACACTCCACCTTGATCACCAAGATCTTCTGGTGGTTCTGCATGACCCTAAGGTTTGGATGGCCTTCTCTAGGGGCCAACATTTAGTGCAGCAAGCCCTGCCCCATTGAGCTCCCCTACAAGTAGAGATTTGTCAGGAACCAGCCTTGCCCCCTGTCTCCTGAAAACTGCCTTGTTTAGACACAATAGGAAGTTCTATTTTTCACCAACCAATATCTACTGATGTTTTATTGACGTTTTCTAATTGCGCTTTCATGGATACTATCAATGGTTTTATTGTATTCTGAATGTTGCATGCCACCTTGATATATCTAATTAATGAGTGGTTTCAATAAATAAAACCTGAACCTACGGTAATGACCCTGGACTCCTGCCCAAAGACCTTATTAAGTAATTCAAACTGGCAGCAAAGATGTGGATTGCATATAACTGGAAGTCTCCCAAATCAACCTTCTATATAGCATTGGACTGATGGCTTGTGGATAAACAATGGAATTTGAGAGGTTATGGTTTTGTGCAAATCCTAGGTGGGAGATCCCCAAACATCTGATCACATTCCAATCAGACCTAAGGTGTGATTTGTAGAATGAAAACATGTCCCCCAAATCCATCAGCCATCTTGAAAGTCAGCTAAGTCCTGCACCTTTCCCCAAAGTACCCTCTTCCCTTGATAATTTCCCAGTGTGACATCACATTTACGGATGGGAAACGGCTGGTGAGCAAATGCATTTTTAGCACAATACTAACCACTGTGGGTTAAACCACAGAGTCTAGGGCTTGCTGATCAGAAGGTTGGCGGTTCGAATCCCTGCCACAGGGTGAGCTCCCGTTGCTCGGTCCCAACTCCTGCCCACCTAGCAGTTCGAAAGCACGTCAAAGTGCAAGTAGATAAATAGGTACCGCTCCGGCGGGAAGGTAAACGGTGTTTCTGTGCGCTGCTCTGGTTCACCAGAAGTGGCTTTGTCATGCTGGCCACATGACCCGGAAGCTGGCTACGGACAAACTCCGGCTCCCTTGGCCTATAGAGCGAGATGAGCACCGCAACCCCAGAGTCGGACACGACTGGACCTGATGGTCAGGGGTCCCTTTACCTTTACTAACCATAAACACTGATCGCCGAAGAATTGATGCTTTTGAATTATGGTGCTGGAGGAGACTCTTGAGAGTCCCATGGAATGCAAAAAGATCAAACTTATCCATCCTTAAAGAAATCAGCCCTGAGTGCTCACTGGAAGGACAGATCCTGAAGCTGAGGCTCCAGTACTTTGGCCACCTCATGAGAAGAGAAGACTCCCTGGAAAAGACCCTGATGTTGGGAAAGATGGAGGGCACAAGGAGAAGGGGACGACAGAGGATGAGATGGTTGGACAGTGTTCTCGAAGCTACTAGCATGAGTTTGGCCAAACTGCGGGAGGCAGTGGAGGATAGGGGTGCCTGGCGTGCTCTGGTCCATGGGGTCATGAAGAGTCAGACACAACTGAACAACAACAACAATTCTTTCTGCACCCATGCATTCTGCAAATCTTGCAAGCGGCTTTGAGAATGTGAGCCCAATAGCAGGATATGTAAATCTACCAAATAGGAACAAGGTTCCATATAACTGATGCTTTAAAAATTTTTGTTGTTGTTTTATTTATTTATTTTTTAAAAAAATCAGGTAGCCCATGTGAAGCATGGCAGGAGGGGTGAAATTGACAGTTAAACCAGTGTTCAGTTTGCCTAGATGTACATCTGTCACGCAAACTGAAAATCTGAGAGAAATCTGAGCCTGCAACACAGGTCAATAACCAACTGTGCCTTTTCTTTTTATACAACTCAAGAACACGCCACAACAGATTGCATGGCAAATAGCTATCAAAAATAGCACAGGTGTTGGTTTCAAGTGTGATCTGTTTGCTCAAAACTCTCGATTTAACGAACTTATCCTTTACAGATATTTAATCCCCCAGCCTCCTTTAATCTTACAAAAATGAAAGGAAAACTGGGATCAAAAAGGAGAAAACCAATCGCTGCCTTCAGATCACTCCCACGAAACAACTGGGGGTGGGGAGGCAACCCCCTGCGGTTAACTTTCACAAAAATACCACATTTTGCTATCAGCTCCTGCTACCTTTGTAAGAGACGGCACGGGTGGGTGGGTGGTTTGGGGTGTGTTCCTGCCGTTGACTATAATGCCCACTTACAACACAAATAACTCATAATCCATCTACTCTCAGCAGCCAGAAACATCATAACCAGACACTGGAAAGACTTGTCAGGAGTAAACATGGACCAATGGTACCAAGTAGTATGGGAAACAGCCCTACTAGAAAAACTAACCAGTAACCTGAAACTGACACAGGGACAAATAGAAGAAGACGCCTTCACCCCGGTAATGGCTCCCCTTCATCACACACACAGCCCAACAAGACAATGACAAAAATCTACCGACAGCATACAAATCAATATGGCTAACCTGATCAAAAATACCCACCAACCCCACTCACACAGGAAACCAAAGACCACCACAGCCAACCACAACTGAACAATCACACCCTACGCCAACCCCAACCTCTCTCAACGCCAAAGAAGCACAAGCGAACAACAGAGAACCTGCACAAACAACGCTGGCACCAAACCCTACATATATTAAGTAAAATAGAAACATCGTCAATCCACCTCACCCATCCCGCCCACCTCTTCCCCCTTTTCTCCCTAATGTCTCAACAACCAAAACTGATTTGTAAAAATGTTACATGGGAAAAAATACAAGAGAGACTTTGCACACACTTTTGTGAATCAAGAAATCTTTAACAAATAAATAAAAAGTAATGTATTGGGTGTTAAAAAAAATGAGAAAGGTTCAGCAAATATATCGGCAGAACAGCTGGGTTTACAGTAGACTCTATTCTGTCCTCTTAGATTAATGGGAGATCGCATTTCCATACGAATAAGGTCAATTTAAAATGCTTCTGGAAGGAAGTGTCATTAATGCAAGGGTGCTGCTGAAGGCAATGAAGAGTTAAATTAATGAATATTAACAGCCTATGCTTAAATTATTTTCAGGGTGATGATACTAAGCCAGGGGAGAAAACAGAACAAACCGAAAAGGTTATGAGCTGTCACCAGCGGCGTGAGTTGTTCTGTTTCATTTGTTTTGCGTTTTGCATCCAGTAGCCACAAACATGTAGCCCACTAAGCCAAACACAGCTCCATTGGGCATAGGGTTGGGGGCACCATGAGCATGAATTATTATTATTATTATTATTATTATTATTATTATTATTATTATTATTATTATATTTATACCCTGCCCATCTGGCTGGATTTCCCAGCCAACAGAGGTCTAAAAACAGAATAAAACTTCAAACACTAAAAACTTCCCTAAACAGGGCTCCTTCAGATGTCTTCTAAAAGTCAGATAGTTGTTTATTTCCTTGACATCTGATGGGAGGGCATTCCACAGGGCGGGTGCCACAACCGAGAAGGCCCTCTGCCTGGTTCCCTGTAACTTTGCTTCTCGCAGTGAGGGAACTGCCAGAAGGCCCTCGGAGCTGGACCTCAGTGTCCAGGCTGAACGATGGGGGTGGAGACGCTCCTTCAAGAGCTTTATGAGTTTGCTGATGAAAAGTTTTATGAGTTTGCTGATGAAAGTAATAAGTGCTGGAAATGTAAACAAGCAGAAGGAAGCTTCTTCCATATGTGGTGGTTGTGCCCAAAGGTAAAAGACTTCTGGGAAAAGATTTATAATGAATTGAAAAAAGTGTTGAAAACACATTTAAAAAGAAACCAAAAGCCTTTTTACTGGGCATCCTAAGCCAAGAAATTCCTAAATGTGATAGAACTTTATTTATGTATGCCACAACAGCAGCTAGAATTTTGATAGCTAAAAACTGGAAGACAGAAGAATTACCAACGATTGAAGAATGACAGATGAAAATGATGGACTATATGGAGCTCGCTGAGATGACCGGGAAACTTCGTGACCAGAGGGACGACGCGGTGTATTTTAAAATTGCTAGTTCCAAATATGTTTTCATGAATTTTTGACTATTATTTTTAAATAGTTTGCTATTATCACTTTTTTGTTTCAGAATGGCGTTCTTAAATACTGCAAGCCGTCTTGAACCCCAACTTGGGAGAAAGACGGGGTATAAACAAATAAATGTTTACAGGTGGTAAACCTCTGCATAGTAGTTGCTAGGACAAAAGGAAGAGGGAGACAGCCTTTACGGCCAACTCATGGACTGCCATTATTGTGCTGGAAATGGTGGTGTTGGACGAGGTCACCCTGCAATTTAATAGCCGTCTGTCAGATTTTCTGTTAGCAGGCAATGGAACTGAACTTCCAAATAGGAAATTGGCCTTTATCTCCAACGCTGGCAACATAATAGAGCCAGAACGACTACTCAGCTGAAATTCAGTGGGGGTCTATTGGGCAGTCATAAATCGTAATTATCTATCCAACCACCTCAAGGCTCAAACTGTGAAAAATGGGTAATTGTGTTCTTTGAGCATTCTGTTTATGCCATATAATACTACAAGGAGGGGTTATGTGGTGATGAAGCAAATGAACCAAACTCTCTATTAGCCAGAGGGTGGGACTGATAAAGCATGGAGAAGCCAGTCCCTTGAACCCCAAGACGAGTGCTTTGCAAATGAGGCTGTTTAAAATGTTCACAGGCATGGCACTTGTGTTCTTTACTACAAAGGCCAAATCAACATGCATGTTCCACGGCCCCTGCTTTGAAGCATCAAAGCTTATTGAGGTTCATTTTGCGTAAGATCTCCTACCACCTCCTTTCTCCCAATCGAAGCGCAGAGTGTTTGAGGGCCGGGACATTTGCAGGGAAACCCAAATGCTTCTTTGCAAAGCTATTGTACTGCCAACTTTACTGTACGCTTGTGAAACATGGAGCCCTTATAAACACCATCTCCAGCTCCTTGAAAGATTCCATCAATTGTGTCTCTGAAAATTTTAACACATCACTTAGGAAGACAGGCGAACTAATGTCAGTGTACTGGAAGAAGCAAAGATCACCAGTGTTGAAGCAATGATTCTTAAACATCAACTTCGTTGGACTGGTGGTAATGTTGTCCGGATGCCTGATTATCGTCTTCCAAAGCAACTACTCTATTCCGAACTTAGAAATGGAAAGCGTAATGCTGGTAGTCAACAAAAGAGGTTTAAAGAGTGTCTGAAGGCAATTTTTTTTTTTAAAAAAAAAAAGTAGTATAAACACCAACGACTGGGAAATGCTTGCCTGCAAGCGCTCCAACTGGAGAACATCCTTTACCAAAGGTGCCATGGGCTTTGAAGACACTCAAACTCAGGACGCAAGGGAGAAACATGCTAGGAGGAAGGCACACTTGGCAAATCCACACCGTGATCAACTCCCGCCCAGAAACCAATGTCGCCATTGTGGAAGGACGTGTGGATCCAGAATTGGCTTCCAAAGTCACTTATGGACTCACTGCTAAGACTTTGTTCATGGAAGACAATCTTACTCGGCTACGAGTGATTGCCAAAGAAGAAGGAGGCCACCTCCTTTCTTTTGATATTCAGGTGCTAAACTTTGTGGCTCCTCTGGATTCAACAAGATTTAGAGGAGGAGCGGACGATTAAAAACAAAATCCACTTTATCTTTCAAATCTTCAAAATGATATCAGAACTACAAGGCCGAGCCGCCATAGCCTAAAGCCTTAAAGTACAGTAGTGGTTAAATTGTGAGGCAATTACTAAGACAATTGGCGTTGATGCCATTTTCTAATAAAATGGATTAATTGCTACACGATGTTAAGACAATTTGTATCTTCTCTTGCCTCCCCCCTGTAATCTACAACATTTGTTATTTGGGTCAAAGGTGCTTTGGGAACGTGTGCACAAATTACAACTTTCTGCCATTTATTTCGAGCAGTGGCATTTTTTAAAAAAAAAATATCGTTTCCCTTGGAAAAGGGGAGCAGGCCAGTATCTCCCACAGGGTTTTCCTTGCCAGTTCCGGCATGTTCTACAGTATTGCTCCATTAGCGTTGGTCGTTAGTTCTTGCCCTGAAGCAGTAAACACTAATTGTGCTTTCCCTTTTTGGTAAGGAGCTTTTGTTGCTTTGACAAATCTTTCCAACGGCGACTTTTATTAGGTGCTCATTAATGCTTTGGTAGAATGGAGACTTCCGGATGAGTACAGAAAAAAAGAAAGAAAAGAAAAAACCGTTAGGGAGAAGGAATGACTCACATACTGTAGGAGTGTTGCTCCTTCCCCAAACAGTATTAAAGCAAACATAATGATTTGTGCAGTCTGACACGTTGTCGGCGTAACGTGACTTGGACGGAGTTTTAGAAAGGAGCACTGCTCTTTTCCTCAGAGGCCTGGGGCTGAAGGCATCTCGCTTTTCAGAAAAGGCACTGTTGAATTTTCTCACCCTACTTCTGCAACAAGGCTCTCCTGGGGAGAGGCGAGGGAAATCAACAAGCACCACTTGACAGGACTGGGGGGGGGGTGTGCGTGTTTGTGTGTGTTTGTCCTGCATCCAATTCCAACTACAGTGGCACCTTGGTTTACAACCATAATCCGTTCCGGAGATCCATTTATAAACCAAAACAGGTTGTAACCCAAGGTGTGCTTTCACCAATGGGGCCTTCCCAAAAAAAATTGTTCATAAAAGGGGGGGGGGGGTTGTAATAATAATAATAAAAAGTTTGCAAACCGGGACACACACTTCCGGGTTTGACGTGTTTGTAATCCAAAATATATGCAAACCAGACTGTTTGCAAAGCTAAACGTCTTCTCTCCAGTATGGTAGTTTTCTCTCTGCAAGGAATACACTGCACATGGGAAAGAATTGTATTTTTCTGTCTGATTTTTTTTTTTAAACCACACCTCTTCCTTTTCCACCTACAGGTTCCCCAAAATGGTTCAAATTTAAATTTCTTAAGCAATCCTCAGCTGTAATGTGAACCACACCACATTCTGTTCATGACTGAACCAATCCTAGGAAGTCTGCAAAAGGGAACCTCCGTTTGCAAGGCAATTGTGTTTAGCGAATGCACACCAGCAACCGCGGTCAGACACACACCAAGTGAAAACGACAGGCGCATATCCTTCACTACACACACCAAGCATGTAAAACTCAAGTAGCTGTGGCGAATGCAACTGCTGGGCATCTCTTGAGCCGCCTTCAAAGAAGCTGATCTGGGCAAATCTCACACCATGCTGCTATACGTTAGGAAGTAAGCATGTCCAGCTTCTGTTATCTTCTGGGACGCTTTGTTCATAAGACTGTGATTCGGGAGTCAGAAGTATATTTCTGCACACCATCTGATCTCCTCGCAAATGGTCAGGACTCTATTAACACAGTTTTTGTCATCCAGCAGGCACTGCTTCCAAGTTATGGGGAAAAGGTGCCTATGCATAACATTATATATGTGTCAGGGTACACCACGGTGTTGCTCATGAGTAACGACAGAGTCCTCTTACACTAAAGATTACTTTATTGTGCATAACTATTTACAGTGCAGAGCTAGCTAAAAACATGACCGCTCAGTCGCTTGCAGAATCCGGAAGTGCCCCTCTCCTGTTTCCTGCCCAGCACCAAAGCCTCAGCACCCTGAAACGACGTCTTCTGTGTCCTCTGACCCCCTTGATGCTGTGCTGGCGCCAGAAGCTGCAACTCCCCCTCTGATCACCTCTGGCTGGCGTTGCTGGGTCTCTGCCCAGCATCCCTGACCCTCGACTCCTCCTCCTCTTTCGCGGGAGAGAACTCTGGTGATGGGCTTTGAGAGGAGTCAGATGACAGCAGTGGCTGGGGCTCCCTGTACCTGAGTAAGACCTCCTCTCGAGGAGGTTCCCTACCCTGATCCTCCCCACTAGCAGGATCACCTTCCCCACTCTCCCCGCGAGGAGTACTCCCGCCCAGGCTCTCCTCACAAGTAGGACCTCACCCCAGGCTCTCCTCGCGAGGAGAAGGCAAATCCCTGACAATACGAATCTGAATAGGCCTTCTCCCTGCTCCAACACTCCAATGTACAGGAGGGAAAAACTCTTTCAAATACAATAATCACAGTTTTTTTGAAGTATTAAAATAAGCATCGCATTTTGAATGCCTACCATCCAATTATGGCTGCAATCATATACACACTTACTTAGAACTAAGCTTCCCTGAACACAGGAGGACTTATTTTGAGATAAGTCATACATGGCATTGCGCTGCTTGGCTATAAACCTAAATTCACCTCCTAGGGGCTAGGCTCCATTGAACATAGTGGGACTTACTTATGAGTAAACATGCATAAGATTGTGCTGTTAGGCTGCAATGCCAAACACACTTGCTTATGGGCTGCAATGCCAAACACACTGAACAAAGTGAGGAGGGCTACGGGTTAGCTTACGTTAATTATTATCGACCAATATACAAAAGCTGTTTTACATGTTACGTTCAAAATCAGAGAGGAGGGCATCAAAATGTACAATATCGACACTTCTTACAACCTGGAAGCTGTCCCACCCTTCAAGCTTTTTCTTTGTTAAGCGTCACTGCGTCCAAACTTTCTACCATACCTAGAAATTTGTCAGGGCAACAAGTGGCCAGATTAAATAGCCCTGGAAGCCATTTCTGGCCTAGTAGCTGCTGGTCACCCATGTCTCCAGCATAGCACGGAGGTCACCACAAAATGAGGCCCCTTGTGGAGAAAGCGCAAGTGTTGTAAAATGTCAGTGGTGTGCCTTCTGATTAATTAGGTTCACGGTTATTTCCTGGAAGGGTGAGCAAGTTTCTTCTCTCTGCTAAGTGCTTTGGGTTCTGTATATTTTAATATCATTCTCTCCCCCCCCCCCCGCCGCCGCCACCCCTTTCAATCTCTCTCTCTCTCTCTTCAAACCTACAGGAAGCTGCAGACACTTAAGACCTTTTAAATAAATAAACCATGTTGGGATCTTGCATAAAGAGCATTGTACAAACATAAGCCAACAGCTATCAAATCCGTCGTTGCGGAAGATTTCGTACAGGAGGTGGGAATCATCTGCAGAGGCAGAGAAACTTTTAAGAAGAGAAAACAAGGAACACAAAAGCTTATGGTGTGTCAACATGCAAAAGACACCCGGGAGAAAAACTAGCAGAAAACATATTTGTGCCAAATTTTGCTTGCAGGACAGAAAGAGGACAAAGTCCATTTCGAGAACTGGGATAACCTGTCAACATGAAGCAATCATACACACAAGAATAATTTGGGTGTCGGCTGCACAACCAGGCCTAAAGGCCAAACCTTTTAAAATGGAAAACAAAACAAAACAAAATAACACCATGCAATTAATTTTCTGGTGGGCATTCTATTGCTTAACCCCATTTTCTATGCATTAAGTCTGAATCATCTTGAGAGGAGGAGCCACCCATCGCTATATATAAATATATAAACAGTTGCTTGCAACTGGATTTGCCTCTCTCCAGCCCTTTCACATTTTTAAACACAGAGAGGATAGCAGGCAATGAAAGAGTTACTCTGCCACCTGCTGTGTCTGGTTACAAGATTCGGCTGCAAGCAGCAGATTCCTAACACCTGCAGATATAAACGGGAGACAAACAGCAGGACAGAGAAGTAAAAGGAGGGTGCAATTGAATACAGCAGCCCGGCTATTGCGATGCATGCAATACTGTGCAACTGTTATGTAGGGCAGCCACTAAGGGTGATCTGGAACTGCAACTGATGCACAACCACAGCAGACAGGCTGCTCGGCGGGGCTTCCTGCTGTGCCCACCTTACACCAGTAGCAAAGGAGCCGATGAGCTTACCAAGTCAAGTTTAAGATGTTGGTTTTGTTCTACAAAGCACCTAACCGCTAAGACCAGGTTCTCTGGGAGGCGACCTGATCCTATATAAGCAGGTCGAGTTACTGCAGTTCGTGGGTGAGGCCCACCTGACTGTTGAGCAAGGATGGGGCCCATCAAGCCATTGCAATTGTGGCCCACGGTCAGGGATTATGGGAGGTTCAGCCAAGCAACTTGGGGAGGGCCACATGTTCTCCATCTCTATAGCAGAGTTTGAGAGGAGGAGGAGGAGGAGGAGTTTGGATTTGAGAACTCTTAAGTGTGTTCCATTATCTCCATCTTTGGCCACTGAAGTAGACATGATGTAGGCAGCCATGTTGGTTGTTGACATCACCTGCCCCGTTCATGTAAAAATGAGAATGAAGGGCTAATTCTGCAACCCCCAAAGGCATGAGCTGAAAGTACTTCACGCAACACATAACTGACCAATAGAACTAGCTGTATGTAACAGGATACGGAGAGGGCCAATGGCTTGAGTGACGCCGAAGATGAGTTAAGACAAATTTGTGGAGAAGAAGTCTACTACTTATGGTAGGTCTGTGCCACCCAGTAATAGCTGATGGGGAGGAACAAGGGAGCTGGCCTATTGCTTTTCTGACATGCTTCGTGGCTTCACGGTGAATCAGATTGGTCCCATTGCAAAAGGATGCTAGATTAGCCAAACACCTTTCACCTGTCCCAAAGGGGCTCTTCTTGTGCCTTCAAAAATGAGATGTTCGTCAGGCCTGAAAATGATGGCACCCAGGACTTCTGAAATAATTCTGCAGCCTTGTAGAGGGCCGGCAAATAAAAGCATGGCTCATATAAACTGGATGCTGGAATTGAGGAATGTGAAATATTTTCCCAGCCCTACATTAAATACTCGCAATGGTAACTCAAAATGCCAGTTGCTGTCCACTTCCTTTTTTGTTAACAATGCAGAGAGAGAGAGAGAGAGAGAGAGAAGGTTAACTAAAATGTTTACGACATGTCTGGATATGTGTGGAAGGCCAAATTAAATCTTCACATTGCTCAGAAAGAGTTAAATGCTTCACTGCTCAGATCTTCCCCTTTCCGGTGTCTCCCCGATAAGTACGGAAGATTTATGTGCAATGAATTTCCAATTACTGATCTCTACCAGCTGGGCTGTCAATCAGATTCAGGCGTACACTGGATGGCTTCACCCCCCAACCCCCAACCCCCGCCCTTCCCTCGTTGTTAACAGATGCATGCATGCAAAAGCACAGTACTATATACATGGCAACTCTGATAACGAGCTATGTTAGAAAATAGGCATGGCTGAACCAAATATTCTCAGGTCTAAACTTCGGCTTTCTCTCTTAATGTATGGAACCAGCATTAGCTATTAGGCAAGTTAGGCATAGACCTAGGGCAGGGAAACTGGGTCAGGGGGCAAGCTGGTCAAATTCCCATTACCCTTCAATGCCAGTAGCCTGGTCAAGAAGAGACAGAAGTCCTAAGCCATGGGTACAGGAATTCTTTCAGTGCAAGAGTCACGTCCCTTTTAATGTTCAAATGGGTTTGTTTCATTGCCTATTTGTATTATGCAATTTTTATTTGTTCGTGTCACCCTATTACCGTGACTGTAGTTTATTTTAAACTGTTTTAATATTGAATTTTAAATTGCTGTAACCCAGCTGTAGGACCTGATGGTGAAGGACAGGTAATAAATTGAATTATTAGTATTATTATTATTAATGATGATGATTTTATACTTTTAAACCAGTTAAAAGCCAATTCTTGCATTAAGGTGTATATAAATTAATAAATAATTAAATTAGCATAATAATATTTATTCATTTTAGAATTTAATATACTGCACTCCCTAATGAGGCCTCGGGGCAGCTCACAACATAGTTCAAGACATCAGTCACTGAAGCCAATTTCTTATTATGTTTAATTGTTTTATTGTGCCTTTTATCATTGTCTTCCTTTAAACTACACTGAAAACCACCGTTTTATAAATGTTATGAAGGATAGTATGCAGCTTTAGGCCACAAAACAAGCAGCAGCCAATGCAGCAATTTCAAGCCTTCTTGCTAACCACCAAAAGCTACCTGGAATCAAAGTGCCTCAATGATCTGAGTACGGTTTGTTTGTTTGTTTGTTTGTTTGTGTTTGTTTAAAGCTGCAACAGCCCCTCTGAACTTCCTTGGGAAAGGGCTTCTGCGATCTGGGTGCCACAACGTAGAAGGCCCTGCTCCTGGTCTGTACAAAGACATATTGCGGAGCAGAGAAGTGGAGTGGGAAATGTCCCACTCCCAGTGCTTTTATTTTTCTGTGGAAATTGTTCCGTTTCATAAATTCCTTAGTAACATTAAATCGAAGCCAGTTGCAAATGCAGCATCTGGAGGCAGTTGGAGGATGGATGGTGGCTAACATATTGAGGTTGAATCCTGACAAGACAGAAGTACTGTTTTGGGGGAACAGGGGGCAGGCAGGTGTGGGGGACTCCCTGGCCCTGAATGGGGTAACTGTGCCCCTGAAGGACCAAGTGCGCAGCCTGGGAGTCATTTTGGACTCACAGCTGTCCATGGAGGCACAGGTTAATTATGTGTCCAGGGCGGCTGTCTACCAGCTCCATCTGGTACGCAGGCTGAGACCCTACCTGCCCGCAGACTGTCTCGCCAGAGTGGTACATGATGACTGGGAGCAGTCACCGAAACCATGTAACACCGGTCCTAAAGGATCTTCGTTGGCTCCCAGTACATTTCCAAGCACAATTCAAAGTCTTTAAAGCCCTAAACGGCCTCAGCCCAGTATACCTGAAGGAGTGGCTCCACACACCCCCCCCCACATCGTTCTGTCTGGACACTGAGATCCACCTCTGAGGGCCTTCTGGCAGTCCCCTCCCTGCGAAAAGTGAGGTTACAGGGAACCAGGAAGAGGGCCTTCTCGGTAGTGGCTCCCAACCTGTGGAACGCCCTCCCATCAGATGTCAAGGAAATAAACAACTATCTGACTTTTATAAGACATCTGAAGGCAGCCCTGTTTAGGGAAATTTTTAATGTTTGATGTTCTATCAGGTTTTTAATATTCTGTTGGGAGCCGCCCAGAGTGGTTGGGGAAACCTAGCCAGATGGGCGGGGTATACATTATTATTATTATTATTATTATTATTATTATTATTATTACCATCAGGGAAGCTAGACAGTATCAAAGCTGCTATTAATGTCTTTCAGGTGCTTATCCTTAGCAAGTAAGTGAGCAAGTGTATCATACACAGTTCTTTGGGATGGCAGAATATAGTCGCGTATCAACAGTTTTCAGTAGTTTTGGCTTTTCTTCTTAAGTTTAAACAATGCAAAGTAGGTACAGTGGAGCCCCGGGTCGGCGTGCGTAACGCGGGCGGGCGTAACTCAAACGCATGTAAAAAAACCCCGAAAAACTGGAAGTCACACGATTTGAGCACTTCTGCGTATGCGCGAAGTGCGCAGAAGCGTTCTGCGCATCCGGAAGTCGCGCGTGCTCCCACACGCTCCGGAAAACATTTCCGGGGTGCGGGAGTGCATATCCCGAAAGTACGCAACACGGAGCATACGCAACATGAGGTATGACTGTTGTGCTATTGTGTTTACATTTACATATGCATTCCAATAAAAAAATGTCCACATGCTATTTAAAACTTTTAATTCCTCCCACCCCTGCCGAAAAACAACTGCATACTTTTTTTACTTTTTTTTTTTTTGCTTTGCTTACTAAATGCAAGTTTTAAAAAAGGCATACTAAATGGGATAACTCTCTATGGCACCTGAAGATTTTATTTATTTATTTATGAAAATGTTCTGGTACAAATTACCCCACACAATTTCTGGAGGGCCCACAACACTACTTGGGATGCAGTGCAGGAAGGTTCATAATAAGAACTTCCTTCGGAGAACATTGCACATTTGCTTCCCAATTTGTACTCCTGAAAGCTTTTATTCTCCCGGGAACCGTGAGCGCAACACAGAAACAGACCGCATCAGCCTGTGGGAATCGAGGTGGCATGTGAAATAGCTGCTTCCTCAACATCAGCCTAGGAAAGAAGTAAAATCAGCCAGCCCTTTGATGCTCTGTTTTTGAACTTTTCAGAAGCCGAAGGGTCTTCCAGAACAGATTAAGTTCTAAAACCGAGGTTCCACTGTATCCTGAAATTCTAATATTGTGTGAGTTTAGGAGATTAGAAGTGGAACTAGGTGTCTGCCTCAGCTAAGGAAGACCTGGTTATCACAAATAAATTTTGTCTTCAGCTAATGGCTGCTGTTACGGGCAATACATCGACCCAGCACATGTTTCTAACATGCATCTCCTCTGAACCAAGCTCACAGACAGACTGCTTGCATGGAAAGAGACGTCTCCCAAACCATGCTCACCAGGCCCTTCCATGCAGAAACCTGGGCAATACTTGACACATAGGAAAATACTGGAGATTCATTCAGGAACTTTTGCAAAAGTCAGGGGAGGCTTTGAGTAGTAGAAAAAGTGTGGGTTCTCTTAGTACGTTATACCAGAACATTAGCTGAATAATAATGGCAATGTTGTGGGAGCGTGACAAAAATAATAATCCACAAATTAAAAAAAAAATAATAACCCAGCCCCATGTCCTGGCCATTCCAAAGCGAAGTGCTCTGTTTCATATCAAAGCAGCGGCACATCGATTTCTCTCATGTTGCACACGCAGCATTTCAAAAGGAAACGCAGGGCAGCTTTGAATCAGCCCAGGAGCCGCTCGGCAGAAGAAAACACATAAATTCAAGCACGGAAAGGAAGAATTAAAGGAAGAGCATGTAAAAAGAAGCTGGGATACTAGGAGAGGGTGTGTAAATGGATGTACTAGATATTTATTCCCCGTCAAGGAAAGCTGTTAATCCTCACAATGGCATCTCCTCCAAGCTGTATGCCAAATAAATACTTGAGACGGAAAGGACAATCGCTTCTACGAATCCACACCAACAATGGGAGCAGCTGCCAGGTTTAAAGTGGGTATTTAGAAAAGGAACATTTCCTTAACTTACTTGTCTTTATAAAAAAAAAATGCAATCCGACTGTTGGCACTTGCATTCATGGTTAGTTACAGGATAGTGGATCCCTGCCGGCAGCCACCAAGGGGGGAAGGGCCTGTAGCTCAGTCCCAGAGTGCATGCTTTGCATACATAAGATCCATCCCGACAGCTCCCAGGGAGAGAATCCTGCACAACAGAGGTGGGAAAGGCCTCATTCTAACTCAGATTCCATGGAGCTGCTGCTGCTGCTGCTGCTGCTGCTGCTGCTGCCACCCAGAGGAGGCAATAATGGATGGGATGAAGCCCTGACCTGATTTGGCATGGGACACGTTAATAGATTCTACCCATCAATGGATTTGACTTTGATTTCAGGTTCTTTTCACACAACCACCGAAACACATGTTAGAACGCAGCCGATATCTGCATTCTTGTTGCGCAGATTGCAATAAGTGCTGGAGATGTGCGTTGCGCAATTCGGGGAAGTACAAGTTTTGAAGGATGGCTGCCGTTTCAGCTTGTGCCTAATTTTCGGGAATTATGCAAACGGAACCGAAATTCTCTCCCATCCCTAAGATAAGCTCAAAACCGCATCCGCAAGAATTGGGGGGGGGGGGAGAAGAAGAACCCAGAAGAAGAGGCAGAAAGCAGACACAACTTTTGCAGGGTAAAGAAAACTTTCAGGAACTTAAACGGCAGGTTTCGGCGCAAAGAGCAACACGCCAAGCAATGAAAAGCAATGGCCTGAATTAAACCACAGAGATAAAACTTTTCTGAGTAAGGATCACTGGGTGAACATCAAATCTCTTGCTTCTCCAGAATACACACCGATGGTTTTCAAACATATTACCCCTCAGGGGGCTAATTTTGCAGAAACAGTCCAGCAAGAATCAGAAGGATATTTCAGGGAAGGTTTTTTGTGCATATATATATATATATAGAGAGAGAGAGAGAGAGAAATCTGGTCCTATAGGCCTCATTATAGGAGGAAACAGCCATTCTGTAACCTCTTCCCCCCTCCACTCACGGTTATTGTTTAACCCTCCTGCATCTCCAATTTCAAAGTGGCATCCTGAGCCGTCATGATTGGCAGCGCACACTAATCCATAGACTGCAGAAGCATATGAGGAAGAATTCAGCCATACAGGGAAGATTTCAATGTGCACATTTCCCATGAGCATTAAAAAAAAGCCTAACAAAACTAAGTCAGGCTAAGAATTCCCAGCATTCCATTGTCCCAAAGCCATTAAAAACACAAGCTTGTGGGCAGGGGTAAGGACATACAAAGTGGCCACAGATTTCTGAAAGAAAATCTCCCTCGAAACAGGATAGCATCAGTGTTTTTGTTTGTTAAGAAAACATTGATTTGTGTCTTGCTACAGAATACCAGTCGAGAGACTCAAGTCCCCTAGCGAATAATGTTTCTACCCACTCCCCCTTGCTTTCTCCTGAATAGTCAAAACGTTACGGTTTACCTGCAAACAGAGAGAAAAAACCTTCAATTGCTTAGATGTACGTTCCCTCACTGAAATTGCCGTCATGGGGCGGGGGGGGAGCATCGTGAGCATTTCAGCAACCCATCTAAATTGGTGGCATTGTGGAAGGAACACAAGGAACTCTTGTGAGATGCAATGATGTCAAAATCATAGGGAGAAAATTGATTTTAGGGAGAGGAGGCTGCGCAGATTTAATGCTAGGGTATTAGCGAGGCTCGGTGCTGTGCAAATAACTAAATTAATGCATGCATTAAATAATAAGACACACAGATGAATAGGCTTAACAAAGCAAGACGGAGGGAAAAACACCAAAACCTGCAACCTGAGCTAACTTTAGAATTTGGGGGGGGGGGGTGTACATGGAATTCTGTGACTGAGCCACCATATGCAAGAACTTAACACTTCCCAGGCAGAGTCAGACGAAAACCTTTCCCATCCCCAACTCTCTAAACCAGAGGTAGATGACTTACAGTGGTGCCTCGACTTACTAATTTAATCCGTTCCGAATGCACATTCGTAGGTCGAAAAATTCGTAAGTCGAATTTTTCGTTTCTAATGCATTCCTATGGGGAAATCGCTTTTTTCGACTTACGAATTTTTTGACCTACGAATGTGCATTCGGAACGGATTAAATCCGTAAGTCGAAAAAAGCCATTTTCCCATAGGAATGCATTGGAAACGAAAAATTCGAAAAAAAATCATAAGTCGAGTAAACCGCATCTAAAATTCGTAAGTCGAGTAAACCCCATCTAAAACCACCAATGGATGTCCTTCGGATGTCGAAAAATTCATAGGCGTGCGGGCACTTTTTTCATTCGTAAGTCGAAAAATTCGTATGTTGAGTAATTCGTAAGTCGAGGTACCACTGTATAACTTTATTCATTAAACTGATATGTCATCCTTCCTCCTGAAGGGGCCCAGGGTGGCAAACAGCAAGTGATAAAATAGTAACAACATACTTAACGCCTACAGGGCTTACTGAAGCTGGCACCTTCTAGGTGTGACTGGGGTGCAGCTCCCATCATTCCTGGTCCCTGGCCACGCTGAATGGGGCTGATGGAGAGAAACGATAGGAGGACCAAAGGCTAATCATCTCTACTCTAAGCAGCCACCCTTTCAAGTGCTTTGGCTTTCAACTCCCAACCACCAGGCTTGCTGACTGGGGCTTGCTGGAGGTTGCAATCCCAAAAATCTGGAGGGCGCTACAATGGGGAAGGATCCTATAACTTCCCGGAGTTCCCTGGTTTGATTGTCAAACCAACCTCTGTGAGAGGTATAGGGGTCTCCTAACCGCTCTCAGCTGGGACGCGGGTGGCACTGTGAGTTAAACCACAGAGCCTAGGGCTTACCGATCGGAAGGTTGGCGGTTCGAATCCCCACAACGGGGTGAGCTCCCGTTGCTCGGTCCCTGCTCCTGCCAACCTAGCAGTTTGAAAGCACACAGTGCAAGTAGATAAATAGGTACCGATCCAGCGGGAAGGTAAACGGTGTTTCTGTGCGCTGCAGAAGCCGCTTAGTCATGCGGAAGCTGTACGCCGGCTCCCTCGGCCAATAAAGCGAGATAAGCACCGCAACCCCAGAGTCATCCACGACTGGACCTAATGGTCAGGGGTCCCTTTACCTTTACCCAACAGCTCTCAGCACCTGTGAAAACGGCAGATTGCAAGGTTCTTTGGAGAAAATCACAGCAGCTGTTCAGCTGTATGATATTCTTTGAAATGTATAGTGTAAATTGGGCCATTCTTTTCTCCAAATGAAAACCTACACTGTAATTTTAAATTCTAGGGCAGGGGAAACCTACATGATTCCCTCTTGAGAATATTGGATTACAATTCCCATCACCCCCAGCCAGCATAGCCAAGGAACAGGAATGATGAGTGTTGTGGTCCAATGACATATGGAGAGCAGGATATTGGCTTCTTCTACTCTAGGGTTTCAAGAGAGCATGCACATAACACACACCCCTTTCAGGACTGTTTATTGCTTTGCTGACCTGTACCAAATCGCTCCCACCCACCCCTAAACCTCCCTTAGCTATCCAGCCTTTCTTCTTGAGGAAAAGGCACACACACCCTCCCCAAAACTCAACCGCCAATCATTTTAGCTGCCCTCTCCTTCCCCTTCCCGAGCTCGGCGGCTTCTGAAATAAGGAGGCTAAGGAGAAAACCCAGCGCCACTGATGCATGAGCGAGCCCTCCTGACCTCTGACTGTGGCAGATCAACAGCAGGCAAGAGCGCAGGACAGAGTGATGGGAACTGACAAGGGTTTCCTCGCGGAGATGGGCTGAACTGAGACGTCACCTCGCCGATGACAAAGTAATAAGGGGTTTCAAACGTGAAAAGTGGGTCAGGGACAAACACGGAGGGACACACCCCGCGGTCGAAGTCGCAGTGGGGGGAAGCGAGAGCAGGCTGGCGGGCAGCTCGAGGCGCTAGGAGCCAAGTTCTCAGAAATGCCAGCGCTTGTAAGATGAACAGCGTGGCTTTCTTTCTTCTTATGCGCCTTTTCCAAGCTCCTTAGAGCTGCCACTTCCCCACAGGGCGCAGATCAGACACAAAACATTTGGCTCCTTTGAGTGACATATCTGGTCCAAGACAAACATTTGTTAAATACAGGCTTGCAGATGAAACTCGCAGTTGTGTTGTAGCAGAGGATCACACACACATGCACTAGGCCTGCCAACCCTCATTTTTGGGAGCATGGAAGCAACGCGCAAAACGAAATAAAGCTGTGAAATGGCACGTGGTTATGGAACGTGGGAAACAGTGGTGAGAAGGCAGTGAGAGACAAGGAAGGAGAGTGAAGTACGGAGCAAAGGAAATGAAATGGAAGCTGGGCATGGACTTCCAAGCTGTGAAGCCATTCCCCATGTTATTAAGCAAAGCAGCATTAGGAAAATCAGCACTCGGCCATGAAGCTCACTGGGTGACCTTGGGTCACTTCCTGCCTCTCAGCCTAACTTACCTCACAGGGCTGCTGTGGGGATTAAATGATCTGGCCCCCTCTCTGTGGCCATCCTGTCTGGGCCTGATGGACGTTGTACTCCAAAAACGCCTGGAGGGCACCAGGTTGAGGAAGGCAGCTTTAGACCCACAACTCTCAGAGTAAAAGGCAGATCGGAACTTAGGCTGCCATTAGCATTTTTCATCCCGGTCTTTATCTGTATGGCTAAAGGGACTTTAATTTTGTACTGACTTGTTTTTATTGTTGATTTCTTCAACGTGAAACCACTTCAGGATGTTTCGTGGGATGTGATTCATGAACCAAGTTAAATAAACAAATGCCATCGCCTTCCAAAAATACTGTGATGCAATTCCTGGCAGTTTAAACATATCAAAATACGTAGTTAATTACATACTGAAGAAGTATGTACACACATACACACACAATTTAACAACGTATCTTGAGAGAGAAAATGCCATTTTTAATATGCATATTAATACAAATATATTTTAGAATCTTAAAAATTGTTTTCTTCAAACATGAGGACTAGAAACTGCTTAGGGCTTGGTTTGGTTTTGTCTTGCTGTTTCAACCAAGGCTAGGCACACCTTAGAACCTTTGACTACTGTGTTCAACCACATGAGGCTGGCATTTCCCTTCCGCTGCGAGGACCATTTGAGTTGTAACAGCTCAGCTGCCTGGACTGAATGGCCATTGGATTGTTTTGTTTGTTTGTTTTCTTAAGAGAGGAAGGTGCAGGGGATGCTGAACAGCCCTTAGCCGCGCTGGCAGAGGGAAAGGAGCAGCTGCGCTCTTGCATCTGGTGGCATGTCAGCCAATCTGTCACACTGGCAGGATAATAGAGAGTGCAGGAGCTTTGCTCCATGAGCACATGACAAGAGTTCGTCACCCCCAAAGTTGAACTACAAGGGCAGGCAGCGAACAGTATATGACAAAGGCTAGAGAGCAAGAGAATGTGGCATCTACTGTTACATATAAAAACTCAGATATGCTTTTAACGTTCAGCCCATTACATTGTTTGCATTGAACTTTGCAAAAAAAAAAAGTGATTTTATTTTTTCCTTTTCAGAAATAGCTCTTAAATGGTTCTCTGTCCCACAATTACTTGATCATCACTCACACAGTTCATCCAAGCCTATTAAAAATGTATACATACCTTCTCCATTTGGAGGGTAGAGACCCTTTCATTTGTCTTACAGTGAAAGAATCTTTGATATGAAGTTCTCCAAGGTTATGGTTTTGGATCTGCGGGGGTTTTTTTTTAATGCACCGGTTGTCTCTCATTAAAATTAAAATGCTTCCAGCCTCCCAATATATGAAGTTCTGCAGAGTTTATAAAATACCCGGTAGAACTTGGTGTAGAGGCAAAACTGCCCTTCCTGCAAATCGGCTATCTAATAAACAGCTAACATCTGGAATACAGTGGTACCTCTGGTTACGTACTTAATTCGTTCTGGAGGTCCGTTCCTAACCTGAAACTGTTCTTAACCTGAAGCACCACTTTAGCTAATGGGGCCTCCCGCTGCTGCTGCGCTGCCAGAGCACGATTTTCTGTTCTTATCCTGAAGCAAAGTTCTTAACCTGAAGCGTTATTTCTGGGTTAGCGGAGTCTGTAACCTGAAGCGTATGCAACCTGAAGCGAATGTAACCAGAGGTACCACTGTACAGATTTGTAATTTTAGTTACTGATTACATTTATACGCCACCTTGATCTTCCAGGCATCTTAAGGTAGTGTACGTGGTTCTCCTCCTCCCCGTTTCATCCTCACAACAACCCTGTGAAGCAGGTTAGGCTCAGAGAAGGTGACTGGACCAAGGTCATCCAGGGAGTTTCATGCCAGAGTGGGGATTCAAATCCTGCTGTCCCAGGTCCCAATCCAACACTCTAACCATTATGCCACACTGACTCTCCCATCTACTAACCACATTGGCTCTCCCTTCTACAGATCTAGCTTCCCTGTTTCCTCTTGGCAACCCTGCAGCACAATCAAAGTACAACCGAGCACAATTCAAAGTGTTGGTGCTGAGCTGTAAAGGCCTAAATGGCCTCGGCCCAGTATACCCGAAGGAGCGTCTCCACCCCCCATCGTTCAGCCCAGACACTGAGGTCCAGTGCCGAGAGCCTTCTGGCTGCGAGAAGTGAGATTACAGGGAACCAGGCAGAGGGCCTTCTCAGTAGTGGAGCCCGCCCTGTGGAACGCCCTCCCACCAGATGTCTAGGAAATAAACAACTACCTGACTTTTAAAAGACATCTGAAGGCAGCCCTGTTTAGGGAAGTTTTTAATGTTTAATGCTGTATTGTGTTTTTAATATTCGATTGGGAGCCGCCCAGAGTGGCTGGGGAAACCCAGCCAGATGGGTGGGTATAAATAATAAATTATTATTATTAATCTCAGACGTGCCCATTGAGAAGCAAGCCTGCACCCACCATGTATAATGGAGCTTATTCCTAGAGCAGTATATGTGCAGGATTGCTGCCTTCACTGTGCTTCTGCATCACACGGTGAATGGTCCCCACCATTTGCTCATAAACCAGGGTATGCAACCAGGCTTACAAACCATGATAACCATGGAACCCTGATAGCATCGCCATTAGAACTGGTGCACATGATGTTAACAACATCAGCAGCATCACACAGAGCTAGGGCGGTGTGGGGATTAGAAAGACAGACTCAACTGCTTAAAGCAGGGTAAGGAAATACGGGGCCCTCCAAACATTGCTTGACTTCAGCTCCCATCAGCCCTAGCTACTACGGTCAAAGGTCAGGGGTGAAGGGAGGTGCAGTTTGGCAACAGCTGCAGAGCCTCATGTCCATCCCATCTCCCAGCCTGAAGCTTACATATCTTATGCACTCTTGGGAGCAGAGGAAAAAAAAGTGATTAATAAGTTCTTTCATCACTGGAACAGACGCAATCAATTCGGAGCAAACAGCTGGAGTGATATATTTAACAGATCAATGTTAACTGTCAATGACAAGGAAAATCTAGTAACGAATTGGGTAATTATTATATCCACACTTGTATAATAGTAATAATAATACCCAGCTTTTAATGTAGTTTGAGCCCTGTTCAGGCACATGGCAATTACGGCATGCAGGATTACAGTGTGGCAATCAACTTTTGCCCCATATGGGTGCCCAACACTGTCCATGGGCAGAGGGCAATGTCTGAAACAGGGGAGTCTGCCAAATACCTGTAGTTTATCCCTGTGGGTTGGAATCCTTAGGATTCCAGGTCAAGGGGTCAGTCTACATGTATGTGGCAAGGCTGCCCTCCTGCAGATATTGCCCTGCAGAAAAGAAGATTGCCAAGACGTACTCTGCAAAATTGACACACACAGCCCCCTCACTCTGCTCTCAGGTTTGTTTGTGCTTTTTTTTTTGTGTGTGTGTGTGTTGTGTGTTTGAGGGGAAAGGAGACAAGGTAATTCATTTTCCCTCCCTCATACCTGCCATGTTTCTATTTAGGGTTAATGTTGGACCCCCCCCCCCAAAAAATGATTTGGGACCAGATCCCCCCCCCCAAAATGATTTGGGACCCCCCCAAAAAAAACCAGATCCCCCCCCAAAATGATTTGGGACCAGATCCAGGTTGGCCTGACTGCAGGTGGAGGGGCTGAATCTGAGCCACAGTGCAGATCGGGGGGGGGGGGGCTGTGCATAGCCCTGGTGATCATTATTTATCTTTTTTATTTATCTAAACAAAGACAAACATTTCAATGAGACAAAAGAAGGAGGGAGACTAAAGGTAAAGGGACCCCTGACCATTAGGTCCAGTCGTGTCCGACTCTGGGGTTGAGGTGCTCATCTCGCGTTACTGGCCGAGGGAGCCGGCGTACAGCTTCCGGGTCATGTGGCCAGCATGACTAAGCCGCTTCTGGTGAACCAGAGCAGCACATGGAAGCGCCATTTACCTTCCCGCTGGAGCGGTCCCTATTTATCTACTTGCACTTTGACGTGCTTTCAAACTGCTAGATGGGCAGGAGCAGGGACCGGGCAATGGGAGCTCACCCCATCACAGGGATCTGAACCGCCGACCTTCTGATCAGCAAGCACTAGGCTCTGTGGTTTAACCCACAGCGCCACCCGCGTCCCCAAGCACCCAAATAGAACTCTGTAATTAAGGTATATATGGGGGGGGGGAGGCATCAGGATATAAATCCCATTTGAGCCATGAAACTCAATGGATAACCTGGCACCAGTTGCTATCTCTCAGCCCAACCTACATCAAAGCGTTGTTGTTACAATACAATGAGGGGTGGAGGAGCTGACCAGGGCTTCTTAGAGGAACGCTCTGATTATAATATATAAAATAAAAATATGGTTGAAACTACCAAGGGCAGGCAAAGAAATCCACTTCAGAAATAAGAAGGCTTCAGAAGTGCTTGTCTTTGAGGCTAGCTGTTTGTTTGCAGAGAGCCATTGTATACACACAGCGGGCTTCAAAATATGAAGCCGCTATGCGTTACCTTGCAAGCGTTATAAGCTGAAACCTTTTCAAAATCCAGAATGGATCTTCTTCTTTGGTACAAAGCTATAAAACTGCTGTTTCGCTGTATTGCAGGGGCAAGGGGAGAAAAACATTAAGGCACGCAAGCCGCCCCATGTTTACAGAGAAGACCGCAGAAAGGTCAGCTTCCTTTCAGGCACAAATCCAAACACTAATAAGGCTCCACTCCATATCTACACGCCCAATGGTTGGGAAACCAAGCCAACTTTAAGTCAAAATGATGTACTGAATATTCTCCGCCAGACAGAGTTTTAATGTATACCAAACCACCCTGAATTCAGCCTTTTCCAAAAGACGTTTATGAGAAGATGCTTTCAGATGCTTAAGTGCCAACCTCAGCAGATAACCTAGAGAGAGCATTTCAGGTGGATTTATTCTCACTACACCCCCAAGGATAATCTTCTATATTGTGGCCAAGGTCAACAGGATTCTCACAAGGAGCAAGAAGTTTCTAGGGAGCTGTGACTGGTTCTAGGGGAGGTGGAAACTAATTTGTGGCAGGCACTTCAGGATTCGAAGTAGAAGCTTTGAGGGTCAAAATGACCACCACACTCCGCTTGCCAATAAATCCTCTCGGGCGGCCCTTAGGGAGTCATTCTCTCTCTCAGTCCCTGAGCTGTGAAATGGGATTGTTGCCGCCACTGAAGAGGAACGTGAAGGGCTGCGCACAATAAGAAGCGATGTTAAAATCTATTTATTTACTTGCCGCAATTCTATACTGCCATTTAAGGCAATCATTCCCAAGGTGGTTTGAAATAACTATCTTAAAAAAGAGAGAAAGACTCTGCAAATGTCCATAGAATGTTTTAATAAAAGCAGATTTTAAAATTGGAGCGACAATTTTTTTTTAAAAAAAAGGACTTCTGATAAACTGATATACTCCTTTAAAAAGGCACTTAGAATGTAGTAAGCTCTGGTCTGAGCAGAAGCTCATCTCAGCTCCCGGTAAGATGGCACTAGGGGTACTGTTTCACTGGCAGAACTTTAAACCCCAAGGTGAGTTCAGATAGGAGAACATGATGCTGAAATAGTCCGGGCTAAGCCATGTAGAGTCGGACACGACTGAACGACTGAACAAGCCATGTAGGACTTTCAAGATCAAAACCGGCATATTGTGGGGATTTCAGAATCCTGGTTAGCTGGGGAAATGCATATTCTGGATGGGATTGGACGTTCTCCCTGTGAAGTAGAATTATAGTTTATGGGGCTCTTGGATCCCCATAATATTTGGATTGCAACAGGATTCTGCATGGTCAGCTGTGCATAGGAAGAATACTTCCCTAGATAGATCCATCCCCTACACATGCAACACAGGGGCAAAGAGCACCTGGTTATGCCTCCTGGCTTCCTCTTGAAGACTTCACAGCAATTATTGCATGAACAGATCAAATGCTGAAATTGACTTTCATTGGTATTCTGTTATTAATTGTGTACTGTAATTTAATAATTGGATGCATTCACCAAGTTATATGGGACTGAGTACAGCACAACTACCATTTTAAATATTTTGAGGTCTTGTAATTGTGGCACACGGTGTCAGCATATTGATGACAACTCACATCTTACCTTCCGGACGGTCTCTCTTAGCCCGTTTCATGGAGATGTTAATCAAAAGCAGGTCCCCAAAGGGAGAGCTCGCGCCAAGACATTTTGCCTCAACATAATCATGGTAATTTCAACACTCTGCTAAGCAGGGGAGCACAACTACGGCATAACCACATGCCACCAGATGTTGATGCAGACTATGGACTAGCCACTTGAGCTGCACTCTTCAAAACGTGTCGCGCAGCAACAGCAAAATCAAAAATTAAAAAATGAGGCACTTCTCAATCTGCAGTGGGTGCAATTCCCATTCAATAGCGGTGTGGCATTTGGCTGCAGAGTACCCAGAAGCTTGCTCAGCATATTGTGCTTCCTATCACCCTTACAGCTAAGCTGTTGAAGATAATTTATTTAGAGGACCTCTAAATACAAGGCAGCTTGCTGCATTTCGAGAACAGAAGACTCGCACCTCTCCAGCTCAAGTTAGCTAACCCCACGAATAAACTTCAGTTACTGAAAACAGGAGCACAGTCAATAGGATTCCCTTCAGAAGTTGTTGGGCACCAACTCCCACTGGCTTCAGCCAGCTTGGCCATTGGTTTGGGACAGCGTTTGAAATTTGCCGGGCACCAGGTACATTTTGAAGCTGGCTATTGGTCACTTACGACCAAGCGAAGATGCCCGGGTGCCAGGATGGCACTTGACATCTCCAACATCTGGGGGTGCATTCCTGGAATCTTGACTGTTTTCACGCACTAGCAACACACCCTGTAGTCATCTACCTGTGATATTTTATCTGCACAATCAGAACAAATTTCAGGAACCAAAAAGTCGTACTGAAAAATACAACTTTTGAGCTGTTTGGCCCCCAAATGGCAACTGGACATCCCGTTTTGGCGACTGTAACCCTGGTTTAAGGAGCCTTTGGCGCCTAGATTATATACCTGAGTTTCAAACACTTATTTGGGATGCTGGGAGGCTGTCGTAAATCATTTCATAAACCAGGAGTGGGGAACCTCCAACCCAGCAGTGAGGGTTGAGTCCCAAAGTGACCGGCAGTGAGCCTTAAAAGTTCCCGCCCCATATTAAAAAGTACCCCAGGTATGTAAACATGGCGAGAGTAATGTGCAGGATTTGTTGCAGAAAGACTTGCACTGAAGAATACTTTAGCAATGGGGCTCCAGAAACGTTCGGACAGGTGAGGAGAAGCTGTTTCTTTAAACAGCTCTGGCTTTTGAAAGAGGCTAACAAAAAACGAAAGGTATTCAGAGTCTGCTTCAAAGCAGGCGTCAGCTATTAATGGGCAGGCTGGGTGTGTACTTGGTACCCATAATGTTCACACACCCTGAGAGGGAGATAAAGCATGAGAGGCACTCGTTTTTTCCGACGGCAGCCATGCCGTGCCCGTGCATTTAAAGAAATGTGCAGAATGGCACAACCTTCATTATTCTATTGCTTCAGACATCAACTGGCCAAAGGAATCTAATTTATGAGAAAGAGGGGACGTGAGACGACGACGACGAAGATTTATTAGTCTTTTTTCTTCCTTTTTCTTTCAAAAAAAATGAACTCAAAGCGACTTGCAAAATGCAAAGATCAAAAGGAGATTGCAATGAGTGCTTTGGTATTGAAAATGGAAGACTTCTTTAAAGAAAGAAAGAAAAAAGGACAGGAGAAATACTCTCCCTTTCACGATATCCGATTGTTCCTTGCAAACTAAGCACCGGGCCACGCAGATTAAGAAAGTATTAAGGAAGAATGTGGAAGGAAACTTGAATTAAAAGGGTTTAAAATAAAACAAAACAATAAAGCTTGATTCTCAAGCTCTGGGACTTAATCGGATTTATATACATGCATACACATACAACAACAATAATAATAGGAAGTTCTCATTAAAATAAGTGTAACTTAACTGATTCATAATAATGTCTACATGGCAAATGGCCATTTCTCGAAAGCTTGGGAACTGCAGTCTGACACGTGATGAGGATTTTAAAGAGTGCGATCAGTAAAAACAGAGTTCCCGGGCTTGCTCTAAACTCCAGAGTTGCAGACAGATTAGGACAGTTGATGCTGCATACCACAAATACTCTTGATTTTCTTTTAATAAAGGAATGAACTGTGGGAAGACTTCAGGCACCAGAGAAAGGAGCAGCCAGGCGCTCACCCAACTTCATCCACAGCTGCTGGTTGCCAGCACTGCTACTCTCTTGCCGTTTGCCAGAATCCGTCACCCTCTTGGAAGGAGGCAGGAGAGAGGAGTCGGAAGTGCCGTGTCCCTCCTAGATGGCCAATGAGGTGACCACCTGCAGCCTATTTCCAGTGGTTCTGCAGTTATGGCAATTTCAGTCTCTTGACATGTTGGGAGGCTGCTCCACTTGGGCAAATGGGGTGCTACCCTAAGGAGCTCAAGCTGCCACATCCAGCCTCCACCTGCCTGACTTCTTACTTACAGCCATTGCAGGAGCTGCAGGCAGTTTCTTCCTCCTTAATTTTCATTGTTCCTGTTGAAGAACACAGCTGGGAGGTGGATTGGGTTGGAACTAGAATTTGCTGGCAATGCCTGTCATTGGCTCTGGCTCTGCCAACTGTTGGGCCTTCCTTTGCCTTCCGCCCTACAAGTCACAATGGGTGCAGACACAGCTCTCTGGACGTGGTGATCTTAGCGGGGAAGGGGTGCTCTTTAGATGGCAAACTGACATTGCTTCAGAACCTTAAGTCAGCCCTGCTGTCAGGGCATCTGCAATGCATGCAGAAAGTCTCAGGTTCAGATGCTGGTATCTCCACGTAGATCTGGAAAAACTCTGTGGACAGCCGCTGCCAGTCAGTGTAGACCATGGTTTCCCAAACTTGGGTCTCCAGCTCTTTTTGGACTACAAATCCCACCAACACTGGACACTGGTCCTGCTAGCTGTGGATGATGGGAATTGTTTGGAAAACCCTGCTATAGGCAAAACTGAGCTAGGTGGGCCAAGTATAAAGCAGCTTCCTATCCCACAAGTTTGAGATGTCTACGAGTAGGACATGGACGCAACAGCACTCCCAACTGTGGGAAAGGCCCCTGCAGATCAGCAGCACAAAGTCCACAAAAACCCTGCGTCTTCACCCATCTCTATCAGAAGGCTCGAAGGGAAGTCCTACCATGTTTGTGCAGAAGTGTTGATATGGTTAGGAAGAGGACAGACTCCTACAGCTTCCTACCTTTTCTCTCCCCAGCACAAATGGGAGAATCCCCTGCCTCTTTCCAAAGACCTCTGCATGCAACAGAAGGCACTCCTTCCCAGGTGGCGGGTAGAGAGGGACTTGGTGACAAGAGCAATACTTGTGGAACCTGTGTCAATAAACAAGGGAATGCAGGAGGCCTGAGGAACCTCTGACAATCCACATTTGTTGGATTCTAACTCCCATCATCCCAAGCTAGGATGGCCGAGGATGAGGCTGGAGCTACGTAATGGTGTTCTGCCCACATTTATATTCATTAGGGAAACTCCGCAAGTTTTCTGGTTGTTGCTTTACTTTTTACTTTTTTGGTCAAAATTACCCCTGCCTCCCTTACCCCCCCTCCCTCTCAAAAAGCCACCCATCCTTTCCATTCTATTCTTCGTTTCAGCTCATTTTCCACAAGGTGTGATATCCAACCACATAGGCACTTTTTACATTACTATTGTTTTATAAAGTGCAAGAATATGACCCACTCGCTGCAAACCACCTCTGCAGGATAAATTTATTGCTAGATCAATATCCCAGCCTCGCATTAAGTGGCTGCGCAGCTAGTCACAAATCTTCATTTCATTATAATTCAAATCCTAAAATATCTGGGGGACTTTATAACCTAAATAATTGCTGCATGTGTTTTATGCGAGGAATTCCCTCCCAGGCACCCATTCTGTTGATTCAAGTATTCCAATGATGCCGGTTTTTGCTGGAACAGCATCTTTTGAACTAAATGTGTGAGCTGGAAACACCGGCTTCCCAAACTGTATAGTCCTATTAAGACCTAACCCTAACCCCATTAAGGTCTTCTTCCCGCGGTGCACAGACTGTGAGGTCTTGCAAGCAGCCCCCACTCCTCTGTGTCCTTAAGAAAAGTGGGAAACTTAGAATGCCAAAGTCTGATGGGAACTTAGAAGTAGTCTATTCCAACCTCGCTCTTTAATAGAGGATCTCCAATGCAGCATGTGACATCTCCAACAGACAACCATCCAGCCTAGGCTTAAATACCTTCAACGAAGGAGAGTCCACCACCTCTCTCAAGGCAGATTAAGGTGACACATTAGGAAGTCTCTAGTAAAGTTTTGCTACAATCAGCTTCCTTGCTATTTCCACCCAAATGTGTCCAGTTGCACCCTCTGGAGCAACTGAGAACAAATCTGCTCCATCTTCTGCAACAAATAGCTAAAGAATGCTAGTATGTCTCTCCTTAATCTTCTCTCCTCCGGGATAAACATGCCCAGATCTTTCAACTGTTCCACATCAATGGACATGGTTTCCAGGCCACACATCATCCTGGTCAACCTCACATTGGAGGAGGCCCACCTAGTCAAGTTTCAGAGTGGCCATCTAGATGCTTAGGGAAACCCCACAATGGTCACCCTCTGGACTCACTCTTGCATTTGGGCAGCCACGTCCAGCCACAGTACTCCAGAGGTGGCCCTGACACAGCGGAACAGTATGGTGCTCAAGTCATCTTTGAGTGTTCAAGTCTCATGCAATCAGAAGGAAGTGGGCAGGAGGATAAGCCCACGGGCCCCACCCCTTGTCTGACATTGTCCCTTCATTGCAGGGACTTCTCTAGACATGTACACTCCCTGTGCATCTACATGACTAGAAGCTTGTAAGACTGGGGTTCTAAGTCACCCAAGGAGCTTACCTGCTGCAGCAACAGAAGGATCATATTCACTCTCCTCTCCTTGAACACAAGTAACACCCTTTCCCGAAGAGACTTAGACATGGTTAAAGGGCACACCAGGCTTAAGTGCTAACTAAGTTCCTTCTGCACTAGGATTTCTGAGCGATGCCTTACTCTTGATTCCAAAGGCGAATTACACTGGAAACCCTTGTAAGACCAGTGTGAGCTTAGCACTTAGCCATTGTCAAAGTCTCTGGAGAATGGAGGCTGGGAATGAGGTGCAAGTGGAAAGGTTATGGCTGACTTCATGGTCCACTCCCAAAAATCTTTATCCATTATTAGAACTTAGAAGCAAGTGAGTCCACTCCCTGCCCAAAGTGATGCACATGCAGAGAGAAGACTGAACACCTTTCATTTAAAGAACTACAAAAAAGGCAGTGTCTTGCACTAATTAAACGATCCCACCCAAGTAAGCCACATGCCATTAAACCAAAACAAACAGAACTGCAAGTGGATTCTCCCATTCACGGGCTTTTTTTGGGCAGTGTGCCCTGTTTGAAATCTCATATTAATTGCCTTTTCCTCTGAAGCAGCAGCTAAGACTTTCCATTCTTCCCCGGTAAGCCAACAAAACCCTTACGTACACTTCAGAGGCCAAAAGCTATAATAGCTCCCAACTGCTGAATTAATTCCATTAATTCTCCTTCCCTCTTTGGTGTCACTCAAAGTGAGAATTCTATGAGTTTTTCTGGCTAAATTTAAAACTATCCTCAAAAGTCACCAGAGATCTGCCTTGATCTGCCTGGATCTAGCGATAAGGAGCTGAGAGGTGTTTCGTATACTTTCAGGACTTTCTCAGCATCTCAAGGACATCACTTGAAGTCAAATCAGGAACTATATCTATTTACAGGAGAAACAGTGATTCCACAAAAAGTCACCTGCTCTCATGTAGCATCACTTGGTCCCATATTATGAAGTCAACACGTAAAGTTCTCCCACCACCCACTTCATATCACTGGCTGTCTTTGGATGGAGGGGGGACACACACACATTATTATTATAATTAATTAATTAATTAATTAATTAATTTTGTATACCGCCCCATACCCGTAGATCTCAGGGCGGTTCACAACACTACTTTGTGCCATTGTGACATGGAGCAAGGAAGGGAAACCTGTGGCCCTGTACATGTTAGGAACATAGGAAGCTGCCTTATACTGAGTCGGGTCATTGAGCTATTTAGCTCAGTGTTGTTTACACTGACTGGCAGCAGCTCTCCAGGGTTTCAGACACAGAATTCATCCAACCCTCCCTGGAGATGTCGGGGATTGAACCTGGGACCTTCTGCATGCAAAGCGTATGTTCCACCATTGAGCTACAGTGCTTCCCCCTTTGGTCCACATTCTGGAAGCATTTCCAGTGAGTTGTTTGTGTGGCCGCCAGACGCCTGCAAACTTTGTTGTTGTTTAGTTGTTTAGTCATGTCCGACTCTTCGTGAGCCCATGGACCAGAGCACGCCAGGCACTCCTGTCTTCCACTGCCTCCCTCAGTTTGGTCAGACTCAAGTTGGTAGCTTCGAGAACACTGTCCAACCATCTCGTCCTCTGTCGTCCCCTTCTCCTTGTGCCCTCCATCTTTCCCAACATCAGGGTCTTTTCCAGGGAGTCTTCTCTTCTCATGAGGTGGCCAAAGTACTGGAGCCTCAGCTTCAGGATCTGTCCTTCCAGTGAGCACTCAGGGCTGATTTCCTTCAGAATGGATAGGTTTGATCTTCTTGCAGTCCATGGGACTCTCAAGAGTCTTCTCCAGCACCAAGCTTTAGTCATGCAAAAAGGTAATTAACTGACTTGATCAGAGTCATTAACTTAGCAAAGAGCGTTGTTTAATCACTTTACCAGTATTTTTTCTACAAAATCCCATCATAAAGCCACAGGTCTGGAGGAGCCTCTCAAAGATGGCACCCAGACTATATCTATATCTACCCTTCCCAATCCTATAGCAAAAACATGACAACTTCTGGCTCTATACGGCCATAGCTTTTATCAGATTCCCAAGTCACATGCATTCCAAGGCCCCTTGCACCATTAAACCTCATGCCAATCCCAACCTGTGGCATGCCGAGGAAATTCCTTGCTACTTCAGGACAGCGATGTGAATGTTCAACTGCTTCTAAGAACTCTTTGTCACCGTGACAAAGAACACTGCGCAACTTTTAAAGCTTTTATACCGGCAAAGTGCATTTCAATGCTGCAACGAAAAGCATTGCCCTTTGCACATTTTACAACTCTTAACTTTCTCTGGAGCGAGGGAGGCGAGCCTACAGCAAACTTATTCGTGCAGGCACATGGTTTGGTTTCTTCTTTCCAGTAAAGTCCAACTACGCAGGCCACAACACAACGCAGAGTCCCTGCCTCTTGGGAGCAGAGAGAAGAGATAAAGAACTGGCTCCCCGAGCAAATCTAGCTCGTGATCCTTCTTTAATTGTCTGCTCTGTACACTCCACATTCATTTTAAACAGCAGAAAGGAAATCAATGCTCTTTTATTTTTAGGAAAGCTTCCCTCCACCACCACCACTGCCGCCCTTCCCGCTTGCTTTCCTTGCGACTCTGTGCCACAAACTCTATTAACATTATGTCAGGGAACATCGAAGCTATTTGCAGATCAATCAAACCAGCAAGGAAAAAAAAACCTACTCTCCCCTGCTTAAAGTGAACCTGAAACCCAGCCTGGCTTACTTGCAGGAAGAGGCAGCCTTTTAAAAATAAATAATTGTGTATCTCGACAGAGCAGCTTATTGAACCCCGTCGGCTAAAATTACTGTGTCTGGAAAGGACAATAAAAGGCACTACCACTGAAGTGGCAAGTTTTATTTCACATGTAATTCTGTGCACAGGTCAGGAGATGATATGCAGAGAGAGGAGGCAGGTTCATTTGAATTCAGGTCACTATAAGGTGAGGGGAGCAGCAGGCTAGGCAGACAACCCTCTAACCATGCATTAGTGAATTAACCAACTGTTTACAGATGTGTGGTCTCTCTCTCTCTCTCTCTCTCTCTCTCTCTCTCTCTCTCTCTCTCTCTCTCGATATTCTGAATCATTCTGTAGCAGTGCAAAATTTTAACTGCTGATCCCCGAGTCCAGTACAAATCTCTTTTAATTCACCTACTTCAAAGTCCTGAATTATTCAGCTAATGTGCTGCAAGCAAAGGCTATTTAAGATACGGCTATTTTTCCACCCCGGGAGAATGTAGGGGGCCAAGGGGAGGCACAATTTACATTCCATCCCAGGCTCCTCACATAAAAGACTCTATAATCAATGTCTTTGAGTCTTGATCTTGTTTGGGAGGAGGGAGAGGGGGTGGGAATTAACGAGAGAGGGATGGCGAGAGCAGGGTGGGAACAACCCGGAACGTAATTACTTCAGAGCTAACTCAAAACGTTTGGTAATGACGGCTGCTCTCGCAAAAACACAAGCCACCCCTTTCTTCAAAAGAGCAAAATTGCAGGTCAGACTCCACACACTTACAAAGGGGTGAATTTTAGCTATGTTTCTAAATGGTAATCAGTACCATTCTTGAACCTAAAGAGACTTGCCTTTAAAGAAGGTCTAGGGAAATAGGGAAAGTAATAATCAGGAGGAGGAGGAGGGGAAGGTTTGGCTGCACAAACATCAGCTGGGAGAAAGGAATATATATACACACACACACACACACACACACACCACATGTCACCTGACCCTTGATATGTTTGATGCTGTCTTTCTGCACCCAGAACCAGTGCACAACATGTACACATGCGCAGCTGTACTTGGATCAGAACCCTGTCCATCTGAGAGCACAACATGGGGCAGAACATGGGGTAGAAGCCACATTCCCAACACTATGACTAGGAGGGGGAACATGTCCCTATGTCCAATGAAACTGGACCATTTTTTTTTCTATCTGGCTGCACAGAATTGGTGGTTTTGCTACACGGACTTGCTGTCAGCTCCTGGGCATAGTGAGAGCGCAAAAATATGGGTGCAGCTACCTCAGCTAGAGGCACACATTCCTTCTCCCATTTCAAGTGGGAACATGTTACTGGGCTTCCTTGGCCCTCACTACTAAGGTGCAATGAGCAAACTGTTTGCCCCACTTTCAAAGCACCTGTGGGGACGGGGAACAGTCCACTGTGGCCAACACTATTTGCAAACGCAGCCCATGTTCTGCCTCGGCCCTACACGGAATTCAGCTGCCAAAGAATTTCAGCAGAAAGCTGTTGCTGTGATGGTATTGGAAATACACTTCCACTTGCCCCGTTCCTGGAAAGCATGGGTCTGAGCAGTTTCCCCTTTGCCCCACCAGCTTCCTGGTAATGGCCCCCAAAGTATGGGTCAGAGCCATGCCTGATTTCTAATGGGATCCAAGGCTATGGCTATGGGAGAATCAATGCCTTACTGGGTGATAAATCTATGGGCCCCTCCATCGCAGGCTCAGGTTGTATATATGTGTAAATAAACCATATATCCTGAAAACAAAAGAGACTCCGCTGTCCCCCATTCCAAGGAAACCGAACTGTGGCCTGGAACCTCTCAACGCTCAGAGACTGGGGCAACAATTCCTTTTTTCTTCCTAGGCAAGATCAGAAAAGTCTTGCTGCAAATGTCATTCCGCTTCTCAGCTCTCTCCGTGTTCCAGGACTTAGATGCGCTAGCAGGACTTCGTCAAATGCAGGATTCCCCTCCGCACAAAAGCATTGCACTTCCCCTTCCCTCCCTCCCCGTTATGCGTCCTGGATTTGATAGCATGACAACAGCTCGCACAGAACGCTCTGGGAGACATAAAACTCTCAGAGATATCCTTTTATAGACTCGGCAACAGCTGCCGTATAGTCAGAAATATGCCACTATATATACATAGGGTTATATATTGTCATCTTCGCCCAGGAGGGAAAAAAGGCATCGGTGCCAAGAGATACTAATTCCGTTCCGCTTCATTCCATAGCCTTTATATGTGTGAACACACACATTGCGCAAGTTCTCCGGGCGAAATTACGGCAACCAAACATCACTGGGCGAGGGGGAAAAAATTAATCCCCCCAAGGCCTGATCTGCGTATGAAAAATTGGGGCTCATTCAGAAGTGACAGTGGGTCCTCAAAGGCTCATCTATTCCGACCCCACTGCCCAAACATAGATGCTTGCTACAGTCTCGGATTAAAAACCTCTAATGGGAAAAAAAAGTTTATCACCTTCATTTCCCCTTCTCATCCTCCTCCACATTTCCCTCCTTGTTCAGAAGGATGTCTTCCCTTCAAAGGTCCTTATCAACATTACAAGCATATCATTTTCAGAACAGGCAAACTGACACGATTTCCCCAAAGGAATCCTGGGAATTATAGTTGGCGTGGATGCTGGAAGTTTTCTACTAGAAATCCCTAGCTACGTGGTCACAGAACTAAAATTCCCCGAAAGCCGTGCATAAGAAGAAGAGGAAGAGTTTGGATTTGATATCCCGCTTTATCACTACCCGAAGGAGTCTCAAAGTGGCTAACATTCTCCTTTCCCTTCCTCTCCCACAACAAACACTCTGTGAGGTGAGTGGGGCTGAGAGACTTCAGAGAAGTGTGACTAGCCCAAGGTCACCCAGCAGCTGCATGTGGAGGAGCGGAGACGCGAACCCGGTTCCCCAGATTATGAGTCTACCGCTCTTAACCACTACACCACACTGGCATAAGGGAAACAAGGGTGCTAGTTCAGTGACAGAGCACCTGCTTTGCATGCCGAAGCTCCCAGGTTCAATGCCCAGCTTCTCCAGGTAAGATTGGGAATATCCCCTGCCTAAAATTCAAAGAGGCCGTCCCAAACTGTGTAGAGTACCAAGAAGCTGAGGCAAAGGGGAAACTGCTCAGACCCATGCTTTCCAGGAACAGGGCAAGTGGAAGTGTAGACGGGAGCCCCAGATATTGCCAATGGACTGATCTGGCCTATACGGCAACTTCCCATGTCCTTAGTGATTAAAACTGTGCGTGGTATACATAATGCCCAAAGGTCCCATGAGTCTTTTTATTTTTAAATACAAAAGTTACCGTAAGCGGTTTTTGCACATTTTCCTTAGAAGTGTAAGTTATCACATATTTCCAGGAGTTCACCCAACTGGCTGGGAATAAGAAACAAAGATGGGGGAAACCAATGGTTCACAGAAGCACATGTTGCAGTTGACTTTAGAAGGCTTTGCAGGGGGTCCTGGGAAATGTTTCATGGTGCAGCCGGAACACCTCACCTGGGGTGTTGGTTGTGCCAATCGGGCCTCCACCACAAACGAGACTGCGCCCAAGAATACACTTTCAACAAATGAAACTGATCTGTAGAAAATGTAACTTGTAAAAACGAGACATTGCACGTACTTTTGTGAACCAAGAAATCTTTAATAAAAATACATTTTTAAAAAAGAATACACACATTAGCCCTCTGTTGCCAGAACACTATTAGGAAACATAATGCTAGAGCAAGTTGTGTTTAAGGGATGCTTGGTGGCCATAATATCTTACAGCAGGAATGAGGAAACTACAACTCCAAATGTTGCTGCACTAGAATTCCCATCAGCCCCAACCAGCATGGCCAATAGTCCAGGATGACACGAGTTCTAGTCTAGCAAGCATTTGAGAGGGCTAAAGGTCCCCCATCCCTGTCTAATAAGCTTCTTAGGAATCCCAAAATTCCCCAGAACAGTTTGTAAAATTGGTGTCACACAGGAACCCCAGAAGGAGAGTCCCCCCCCCACTGCCGCCAAACAGACACAGGTTCTGATTTAATGACAGCCACAGCACAGTGGCAACAACACACATGCTTCTGAATGTTTGCAGTTGCCAGGGGCTTCCATGTTCACCTTGAAGTTTGGCTTTTGAGGGGAAAAACTAGGCTTCCGTTCCAAGTACAATTTGAGATACCCGCTGTTATCTCTCACTTCCCCAGAGGAGGGGTTAATTGCCGTTAGGAAATGGAAGGCTTTTTATTTTATTTTAATGGCCAACATATGAGAGATAAGATGGTATTTTTACAGTTAATGCTAGCCTTGTGACTCAAGGAACACAGCGAGAAAATTGTTAACCTGTCTAATCTGTGGAGATAATTTTGTCCCTTCCCCAGTAAAAAAATATATTGGCCCTGTCATGTCACGGCACAACAGAGCTTTTGTTCTCTTTCCACTAATGCTATGTTTACACATTGTCAAGAGTGTTTATCTTTGTCTACAGCCAGACACATTTAAAAAAAGGCCTCCCATCCCATAATACAATCAAGGAGCAGAAGCGATTGAAGAAGTATTATGAATGTGTAATTTTTCGTGCACGCTAGCGGATTTTTCAAACTATCCAAATTCTGGGCTGAAAATTTGCAGTTCTTGTAGGGCTGGTGGTAAGTCTGGCCAACCTGATGGGGTGTCGCAGAAGGCTTCCCAGAAGCCATTGCAAATGCAGGGCTTCAGTGCGGGTGTCTTGCTGCCCAGAGTTTTATCTGCTCTGAGCTCCCCACCCCGCCATCCCCTGCTGTTGGTGTTGCAAAAAACCCGGAGGCATTAGTAGGAAAATATATAACAACTGAAATGCCATACTATTCTGTATTTCTTCCAGTGAGTTCAAACCGTGTCATGCTATCCCAGGGTTTCCCAAAGCGGTCAATGTAGACCCCACCCTTGGGGTCAATGGGACTGTGCAAGAGCAAGGGGTCGAAACTGGGTTCAAAAACGGCCTGGGGTGGAAAATAACTCATTGTGCAAAAAAGATGATGATGAAGAAGGATTAGAAACTACAAATAATTACACATAAAACCTATATTGTTTGACTTCCTTATATTCTACATTTTATGATGCCCTGTAATGGTGATTTTTGCCTTCTGTTTTAAAGGCTATTGATATAGTCAGACGCAAATGCGATCTGTGAATTGATCACTGTTTTAAGGTCTCTTACACATTTAACCTGTCCTTGTATGTGGAGACAGTTTGGTGTTGAGTGGCAGAGCTCCCACACCTTGAATTCAGGAGATCTGAGTTATCTCAGCTATGAAAGTAACCGGGAGGTCTTCAGCCAGTGTTCCTCTGACAACGTAGCCTACCTCGCATGGCTGGTGTGCAGATAAACCAGCGTTTCCTAACCTCTCTGTGTAGTGATCCCTTGGTGAGCTCATAAAGCTGCCCTCGACCCCCAACACAAATTCTTAGGAAAGTGATTGAAATGTTGTTTTAACTATTTACTTGTGTTTCTCCTTGCAGTTTTCCCTGTGAACTGCCCTGAGATCTTGTTAAGAAGGACAGTACAGTCATACCTCATGTTACGGCCGCTGCGGGTTACGTTTTCTCGGGTTGCGCTCCGCGCCGAACCCAGAAGTACCGGAACGGGTTACTTCCGGGTTTCGGCGCTCACGCATGCGCAGAAGCGCTAAATCGCGTTGCGCACGTGCGCAGACGTAGCGCTGCGGGATACGAATGCTGTGGGCTGCGGATGTGCCTCCGTCACGGATTACGTCCGTAACCCGAACGTCCACTGTACATGAATCTAATAAATTCAACAAAATAAAGTCAAGCACTTGTTGTTGTTCTTGTTGTTGTTCAGTCGTGTCCGACTCTTCGTGACCCCATGGACCAGAGCACGCCAGGCACGCCTATCCTTCACTGCCTCTCGCAGTTTGGCCAAACTCATGTTAGTAGCTTCAAGAACACTGTCCAACCATTTCATCCTCTGTTGTCCCCTTCTCCTTGTGCCCTCCATCTTTCCCAACATCAGGGTCTTTTCTAGGGAGTCTTCTCTTCTCATAAGGTGGCCAAAGTACTGGAGCCTCAACTTCAGGATCTGTCCTTCTAGTGAGCACTCAGGGCTGATTTCTTTAAGAATGGATAGGTTTGATCTTCTTGCAGTCCATGGGACTCTCAAGAGTCTCCTCCAGCACCCTAATTCATATTTTTATTTATTTCCTTTTAAGCTACTTACTTCTTAGGTTTGTATCTAACCTTTCCACCTAGGGAACACAAAGCAGAACACATGGTCCCCCCCCTCCATTCCATCCTCACACCAACCCTGTATGGTTGGTTAGGCTGAGAGATAGTGACCACTGCCAATAATAATAATAATAATAATAATAATAATACATTTATTATTTATACCCCGCCCATCTGGCTGGGTTTCCCCAGCCACTTTGGGTGGCTCCCAACAGAATTAACGATAATAATAATTTAAAAAGATAACACATCAGACATTAAATTAATGATAGTAATAATTTAAAAAGGTAAAACAGGGCTGCCTTCAGATATCTTCCAATACTCAGATAGTTGTTTATTTCCTTTACATCTGATGGGAGGGCATTCCACAGGGTGGGCGCCACTACCGAGAAAGCCCTCTGCCATATAATGGAGTTTTTAGAAGTATTTATCTTTTTTTAAAAAAGAAGTAAAATTCATTTATTTACTAATACCACAAACATGCTTCCGCATTGATCAATGACACCATTTTAGTTGATTTAAAAGAGATTAAATCTAACTGATGGGCAAAGCAATCCTGGACACCCATTCAACTCTCTCTTGGCCCAGCCGAACTCTCGCCGCCTGCTGACAACGGAGGGGAATAAGTGTGATTTCGTTCCCTCTTAACCTGATGAACATTGGCACTACATCTGGCATTGGAGCCCTAACACAAATCCCATGAAGCAATATGTTCCAGGGCCGAGTTTGCCCACAATCCACTAAATCTCAGCCGCTGAAGGCTGGCATCAGGCACGATCTGGACTCAATCTCTGTGCCACCTTCCGCCATGGAAAAGTGGCACCACCACTTTGCAGAGCCCCACCACTAAGGGATGGGGGTGTTTGCATCTCTCTCTAAGCTGCAACTCAGTAGGCCTACTGTTTCCACACTGTTTTTTTCAAAGGTAAAGGAACCCTGACCTTTGCATTTCAGTTACAGGTGGGTAGCCGTGTTGGTCTGCCATAGTCGAAACAAAATAGAAAATTCTTTCCAGTAGCACCTTAGAGACCAACTGAGTTTGTTCTTGGTATGAGCTTTCGTATCTGAAGAAGTGTGCATGCACACGAAAGCTCATACCAAGAACAAACTCAGTTGGTCTCTAAGGTGCTACTGGAAAGAATTTTCTATTTTGTCTTTGCATTTCAGTTACCCTAAGCACGAATTTTGCACACTAAGAAGCATTTCGGCGAAGGCAGGGAGCTTGCAAAAAAAAGTCCATCCAGTCTATATAACCCTCTTCCCCTTTCAAGCATCTCCTCACAGGGAAGATCCATTCCGCTGCCCATGGTTACAGAAGTCTCTGGATTTGCATAGCCTCTCCGTGCTCTCTCATTTGCAAACAGTGACAAAGATAACAGCCGAAAGCTTACCTAGAGGTTTTAGCAAATACAAGGCAGCACTGTAATTCAGCACTGCCAATCAAGGAAGCCGCCAGCACAGGGCACAAACAGGAGATGCAGAAGCCGCTCACAATTCTGCCTTTATTAAGAGCCATGTCCCATCCCATATATTGATTTTGTTTCAAATGACAGCCTATTAGTTGTGGCTCGAAGAGCAAAGACCGCACATCTGGTGAAGTGCTATTCATAGTCTGAACTTAGTATTTTTTTTAAAGAAAATTACCCCATATCAAAAAGGCAGAGGGGGGGACTGATAAATGTATTTAAATATAAACATTATTCCTTTTGTTGCTGCGTCTACTCCTTTTGGCTCCAAAGGGGAGGGAATCACAAGTGCTACACTGAACTTTGGAAACGCTGCTATTTTTGTAGTGGCATTCATCACTCTGTTGCCTCTCCCGCCAAAACAATATCCCTTGCAATGAGCAATTTTGGAAATGTTGGCTGCCATTCCAATGGACCTCTGTAGAGTTCTAATACATTTTGCCTCCCCACCCCCACCCCAAAATAGTGAAATTATCCCTGCACCCACCCATCTGACAGTGAGTTGCATCACAAAATTGAGAGGGCCATTTCACCCAGATATATATATATATTACTACCAAACTTCCTTGTAACTTTAGTCCTTGGGTTCAGGTCCTACCCTCCGGAGCAGGTGAAAACAAGCTTGCTCTCTCTTCCAGGTCACAGCCCTTGAGATATTTGAAGATCGCTACCACATCTCTTCTCAGTCTCCTCTTTTCCAAGCTAAACACACCCAGATCCATCAACCGTTCCTCATAAGGCTTGGTTTCCAGACCCCTGATCATCTTGGTTGCCCTCCTTTGGACACGTTCCAGCTTGTCAATATCCTCCTTGAAGTGTGATGCCCAGAACTGGACACAGTATTCCAGGTGGGGTCTGACCAAGGCAGAATAGAGCAAAACTGGACACTATACTTTTGCATCACACTCTTGGTAGCCTTATCCTCCAGGAATTTGCCTAATCCTCTCACAAAACCATTGAAGTTAGTAGCAATCACTACTTCTCATAGGAGCGAATTCCATAATTTAACTACGGGCTGTCTGAACAAGTGCTTCCTTTTGTATTTCCTGAATCTTCCGAAGTTTGGCTTCACCGAGCGTCCATGAGTTCTAGTGTGATATTCCAGGTTTATGGTCACCTGCTACGGCCTAGGCTATTCAGTGACATGAGATGACAGGGACAGAATTGGCAGCTTTGACTATGCAAAGAGATTCACTGAGCTGGGTGTGCAATAGCACCAACACGGAAAGCACCAAAACAGTGGAAGAATCCTACCGACTGCAATCAGCTCCTCCCCGTTTGTTCACAGAGAAACATTCTTAAAGAATACCCTTTCCATTTATTGCTCGATTATCGCCAACGCTGCTGTACTTACAAGTCATAACACTACAGGGCTATTTTATATGAGTCCATTAGCAATGACCACAGCAAGCTTCGTGACACTTGCTACACACTTTACACAGAACCTGACCTTCTAAAATAACCCAGGAAACTTGGAAATGAAAATGCTTACCAGCTCATGTAAGACAATATTTCACCGGATGCAATCATCTGCAATGAAATCTCACCCACGTAACACTCCCAATTTCTGCTTCTTGCTCCTTGAACTTCATTTTACCATCACACTTTCAGGTCATTTGCTTCCCTCTGAGAGCGTCCCTTCAAATATTTATTTATACCTGAACCTACATAGGGTGCATCTCACATATCAATTCAGATATCTTCTACATTTCTCCCTTGTGCATGTGGATTCTCTATCTCTCTCCCCCACCCACCTTTCTTCACCCTATTTATGACACTTTTTGCCAGGTTGTTTCCTTGGGGAATTCCAAATTTTGCATTTTTCAATCTTCTCCTCCCCACTTTTTTGGTGGCAGCAAACATTTCCACCCCTAAATCCAACGTGCTGTGAAAGACAGGACATGGTGGCCCGGCTACTAACACGGTTGCTGTTGGCGTTTGCAACAGCATCCGCCTCCTACCAAAAAAAACACAATAAACTTTATTTCCTAAATAAATATCACCCCCAATTCTTTTGCCCAAAAACAAGGTGGAGAATTGCAAAAGACCGTCTGCATGCAGCTGAAAAAGAAAATTATGCCAGCTGTGAATTTTGCCTTCACCTGAGCATTGCATACCTGGCTTGCAACTTAGAAGACACCGCAGGTTGCCAAGTGAGGACTGTATTTATATGAGCCAAACAGCCCATCTCTGGCTGCCAGTTTTGCGTCTTTATGTTTATGATTATTTTCCTTCACATGGCTGACTTTAGGATCTTGAGGGATCTCGAGGATCTTGCCCTCCTTTGCTAAACCACCGCAAATGTACACTGCGGCAAACAAGCAAGTCCCAGAGAGGCTGGGGAGATTACAACTGGCATTGATTCCTTTGTACTTAAGAAAAAAAAAACTTTTGCGCTTGATACTGTGTCATTGTGTAACCGTCATTGGATTTGAATTGCACAATGGCTCTAGGATTGATCTGAAAGCGCTGCTCGATGGAAACGATAATGGCAGTACAACAGCTATCACAGAGTCAACTTCGAGCTCACAGGCTGATACTTTTGCAGGCTTTTGCTTTGTCTATTGTTTTCCCTCTGAACGGTGATCAATGCAAAATCGCCGCCACCAAGAACAGAGCAGTCTGAGCGACAGAGCAACACTTTCCAAAACAACCTATATGTGACAGGCATTGTTTTCCTGAATTAACGCTGGTAGCACATTTCACGGAACCGAACCCAAAAGGCTTAAATTGGGCGGGGTGTGTGAGAGAGAGAGCACTACCCTGCCCTTCTATTCCTTTGTGACGTCCAGTTGCCATCTTTGCATGATACCACTAAACAGAAATCCACCATTTTGAAATAGCTCCCTTGTCTCTAAAACACCGGAGCACAGAAAACTACCTTATACCGAGTCACACCACTGGTCTGTCCAGTTCAGTATTTTCTATACTGACTGGCAGCAGGGGTCTCCTCCCTGACAGAATCACAGAATCGTAGAGTTGGAAAGGATCAACCGCAAGAGTCATCTAGTCCAACCCCCCGTAATGTAGGAATCTCTTGCCCAATGTGGGCATCGAACCCACAACTCCGAGATTAAAATACCATCTGGAGATGCTAGTGATTGAACCCACAACCTCTTGCATTCAAAGCAGATGCTGTGCAAATGAGCTATGCAGATGTTAAGATTCTATCGCACAAAAGACATGTGGATTGCAAGGCCACAGGTTCTGGATCAGTGGCCTATCCCATCAGATACCGATGAACTAAAATTCTCATCATCCGTCTGCATTGGTTGTGCTGGCTGGGGCTGGTTGGACTTGGAGTACAACATCTGGAAGGTGACAGGTTCCCTCCCACTGTTCTACGCTAAACTCCTGGGTAACACAAAAAAAAAACTTAGTTGCAAAGTGGTACAGTATGTTCCTAGGGTTACAGCAACCAATTCATATGCATGACTGTTTAGGAAGTACGCAGATGAGAAAACTGGAAACTTGATTTAATCAACCCTTGGAAACTTAAAATCAATCCACCCTGCGCAGTTGGCAGGATACTGATCACACAGCGAATCACCTGCCTTACTATGGAATCCTTATGTTTCCCCTTTGTTTTGCCTTGCCTGACTTCACAGCAATTCCACAATTAGGGACGGGCGAATATTTTCATTTTGGTTTCTCTGTTTCTCATTTTTCCAGTCTTCAGTTCCGTTCTCCACATTGGCTTGTTATTTTTACAAAGAAGTTCCCATGAAAATTTACGAGCATTTTAGTGCAAATTTCATACATATACGTTTGTATGAAATTCTGCCTAACATACATATTTTTTGCAAACCAATTTCCCCTGATTAGACACATTTTTGCATGTTATTTTCGCTAATGTAAGCATTTTTATGCGGACTTTATCCTCGCATATAAATTTTCATGCACAATACTTGGCTGGAGAAATTCAAAGAAGTTCATAAGGTGACTGTGTTTCGGGTTTGCATCTTGCGAACTGCATTGAATTTCAACCCCATCCCTAAATTTAACACACCCCAAAGAGGTAAGGCATATGTAAGAAAATTGGCTGAGGCAGGGTAGCACCCACCAATGTTCATTTATTCTAGCATTTAGGTAACTACTGTATATGATGGAATACAGTGGTACAGAACATTTCTGAAGGATGCACATTGATACAATTTAAAGCAACATAAAACTTAATGAACTGCAGGGTGGGGGGCACACTTATATATCCAAGTGCCCTATTGACAGGGCAAAGCTTTTTTTTCTCTTTTAATGACCTGATAACATAACGCAGTGCTTTGCTAAGCTGCTATCCAGTCCCTTGTGTGTCTTTTCCAAGCAGCTCAGCTTGACACATCCACTGTCTTGATGTTTGAGACGGAACATCTCTGATCTAACTACCAGATTAATCATTTCAGCTCTACTTCGAACGGAGCAGACAGCTGTGAAAGAGATCTCTGCTGAAAATTTATCTAAGATGTTCGCGCCAGCAAATGCCACACGTGTTCTTTGCTAATGGCAAGAGAAAAGGGGTTAAACTGCAGAGGCGAGGGTGTCAGGGTAATGGCAGTAAATTGGACACAGGCTGGTTGTCAGCATCTAAATCACCATGTCACCTCCTGACGGGCAGGAGCGTCTTATTGTAACCGTCATTACAAAATGATTGCCTATCTCAAACCAACACCACTTGCAACCCACCAAGCTAAACTCAGCTCGAAACGCCTTGGGTTATGGATTACCATGTGCTTGGCTAACCCCCCCAAAGGTTTTTGGTTTTCTGCATGGCAGGCAGCAAAATGATGATGTTCTTCAAGGTGGGCTGCCATACATGGCTGACGGGTTGTGTTTGGTTGGGTGAGTCTGAAGTCACTGAGGCCTAGTCTATCGGCATGTGTAAACTTCTCAGGAGTAGAATTTGGGAAGCCATCAGTAGGCCGATATCCAGTTTCCAACACTGTGATATTGAAGGGTAGTTAGCTAACCTGTATATATTTACCTGAACGTATTGTTAGTCCAGAAGTATAAAAGTGCCTCTGTTAAGCTTTTCTTTATGAAACCTCTCTGTAAAGCTGTGAACTTTGATCTGCATTGCACTTCTTTCTGACAAGCTATGACTAAGAGTCTGGAGATAACAGTAGACCTTGCACAGAGAGGAATTGTTTAGGTCAGAGACAGGTAGGATGGCCTTGCTTGAGTGCACATGAACCAACTCAGGGCTAAATGTCCTTTTGCCTTATATGTACAACAGGAAATGTACAACAGGAAATGTTCCTTATATGGACAAGAGGAAGAGCCAGAGAACTATCTATAAGAACTGTCTGAAAATTGACGAGTTTTGTACTTGCTTGGATGTCTGAACACCGCAGGTACCTCTGCATGCAGAAAATAAATCTTTCTCTCTCTGAAGCCAGCAGCCTCAGGTGTCTTTTCTGCTTCCATGTTTTCTCACCGGGCGCAACCATGGGAACCCGTAGGGGCAAATAGGACTCAAATATATCACCAGCTAAATTTCACAATATATTTATATATAATGATGCCTGAAATAAGGATGGAGCTATGTAGAGGTAATGGCTGGCTTCTGTTTTTCCCACATTGTGATTTTTCCATAGCGCGCGCACACACACACACACGCACACGCACATACACACACATCACAATTCGTGATATATTGCCAAGTCAAAAATTATGAAGCTGGTATCATGATACAGACTTCAAACTTGTTTGGGGCAATATATTGATACATCGCCCAGCCCTAGCCACCAGGTCTTCACGTTCGAGAAGAGCATCAGGAATTGGCACTGCCAGTCTCTAAGACAACAACTTCCATTGGGGAGCCCTTGGTCCTCAAGCTATTGTAGGACTCCAACTCCCATCAGCCCCAGGAAGTGTGGCAAATGGCCATGGATGATGGAGTTAGAGTCCAACAACATCTGGATGGTGACGAGTTCCTTGCTAACCCTTGATATCGTACCGGTCACAGAATCCTAGGAGGACAAACCAGGCACACTTCAGAGGTTGAAGAACATGCATGGTTCCCTTGAACCATGTGCTGAGGATCCTGAGGATCCCTCCAGGGTGAGACCTGCTGAACAACCCTTGGAATTGCCAGAGGAGGAGGTGGAGCCACCCCCCATTCCTTGTGAACTACCCGTGGTGGCAGGACTTAACTGCAGGACCTCACTCTCCCATTCGTACTCCCCAGCAAGTGACGTTCAGAGGTGTATTGCCTTCAATAGCGGAAGATGAAAAGCTTAAAATGGACGGAGGAGGATTCTCCTATAGGGGCACAGAGATATTTGCATCCCAAGTTTCCTCATCTCCCGGGGGGGGGGGGGGGACAAGCTAGCCAACTGCAATTCTAAGCTGCACCGGAAAGTTTGGGCATCACTATTAATATATTCATCTGGTTTGGCAAACCTCTTGAGAAAATAACCTGCTTGATGATTGTAGGATATGACCTTTATGTGGTTTTCCCAGTGTAGCACATTAAGAGCTTTTAAAATAAAAATAAAAATAGAACAAGTTTGGAGGCATGAAGGAAAGAGAAAGCGCTTCCAAAATTCACTCTTTGCAAACTCTATTAGAACATGACAGCCCGAGATAAGGTTATTATGGAAAACTCTACTGCGCAGAGTGGTGAATACTTCATTTTCTCTCCTTGCCGCCTGGGCCCTCTCACACTGAAAAATGCATAGGCTGACTTTTCGCTCTAGGGATCCCCAATGGCTGAACCCAACTGGGAGCAGGGGAGCCTTATTAAAGGTTAAGGAAATGTGGGTTAGATCTGACTAAATCATATGCAGAAGGTAGGCCCCATCTGCGCTCCACATTTAAAGCACTATGGTGCCACTTGAAAAAGCCATAGATTCTCAGAGTGCTTTAAATTATCAATTCCTCATCACGGGGAATGTTAGAAATGGTAGCTCTGTGAGGGCAACAGAGTACCCCAACAACGCTGAGCAAACTACAGCTCCCAGAATTCTTTGGGGCAAGCCGTCACTATGTCATAGAGCCTGGTAATCCCAACTCTATTAACAGCCATAATAACAATGGTAATTTAGGACAGGGCATCACAGTTTTGAACCCAGTTCCGACTTGTATCATCTGCTTGCAGAGAGCTAGATCTCTGTGCTCTAATAACCACCTGAAAGCAGACTGAAGTAAGGGGATAGGATATATACCACACAGGGAAGCCATAGAGCATCAACAGCCAACCATATTATGCCCAAAATGAGACCTCCACCCCAAGATCTCTTCTGGCCACACCTCCCCCTCCCCCCACCCATGCACCCTGCTAGCCCTATTTCACCCCCTCCTTGAATGTTTTCGCCTAGATGCAACCTAGAACAAAATGGAGACCTCAGACTGAACACGTCTCTCCACTCCTGCACCAGAATCATCTTCCTTGGAGAATTCACATGGATAAAAGAGTGCATACTGTTATGAGTTTGTAGGAGCCAAGCTCCCCTAAATCCCTGGGCCCGGTAGGCGTTGGAATTTAATCAACGCTTGGAGCGTTGAAACTGGGTGCCAGACTCATGTGCATTAAGACTTCTTCTTGAAGTGTGTGCTAGACACCTCTAATCCCCTGGAATCAGCAAATGTTAACAGCTAATTAAGCAAGGCTAAGCTTCCCATGTCCACAAAATTGCCTGGGGCTAGCAGAACAAAAGGAAGGTGATGAACCATTAGGAAAGCCAAAGAGAGGGCATGATGTAAGGCAGATGCTCTGCCACTGAGCTACAGCCCTGCCCTTAAAGGGGCAAGCATACTTGAGATGTGAACTACCCAATATCAGGACAAATCTCTCCAAAGACTGACACGACCAAAAGGCAACCAAAAGAAGCCAGCTGGCCTGTAATGCCTGGAGCCTTTAGGTGGAGGCTTTAGGTGCAAACGGGTAGCTCCCCCGAAATTGCCAGCCTTTTTTTTTTTTTTCATTTTACCAGCATAATATGGCAAGGGGAAGATCTTGCCCTTCATGTACATTGATGCTCTTGGCTCAAGTGTTGCGTTGGTTTCCTATTTAGTACCACATTGATTTGCACAGAGGTCCCGCTCCCATAGTATATATTTTCTGTTTTAACTGGAATCAGATTGATCCAATTGCCTATCACTCAGCTACTAAGAGTTCGGCTCAGTCTGCAAACTGGAGGAGGAGGGCGGGAAAATATACCTGGTTGTGACGTGGAACGATGGGATTGACCAACAAGAAAGTTGTTGTGTGCTTCCGCTCCCCTTCTTTTAAAGCTCTCCACATCTTCTCCCTGGTTTGGTTTTCTTCCTCGTCTCACCTTAACTCCACCCCCCCCTTTTGTGAGGCGAATTCACACAAGCATCACCTTTGCTTAAGTACTGCAACTTCCAGGTAATTACCTGGAGACTAAATGGCCACATCCAGAGCTTTCAAACCACTCAGCATCATTCCCAACACAATATTTTGAATGGAGGGAGCCCACATAGCAAGCTAAAGTTAAAATTACTTCAAAACCTGAAGCCAGTGTGGTGTAGTGGTCAAGAGCAGTGGACTCGTAATCTGGTGAACCGGGTTCGCTTCCCTGCTCCTCCACATGCAGCTGCTGGGTGACCTTGGGCTAGTCACACTTCTCTAAAATCTCTCAGCCTCACTCACCTCACAGAGTGTTTGTTGTGGGGTAGGAAGGAAAATGAGATTGTTAGCCACTTTGAGACTCCTTAGGGTAAGTGATAAAACGGGATATCAAATCCAAACTCTTCTTCTTCTTCTTCTTCTTCTTCTTCTTCTTCTTCTTCTTCTTCTTCTTCTTCTTTTTCTTTAGGAAAGTGTTTGGCTGGATCTCTACAGTACTGAATTAGCTGGGCCAGATTCACTGCAAAGAGATTCTCTACCAGTGTATGTTAACAGGTCTTAAGAATTCCTCTCGATTTCAGGTTGTCAGATATGTGCCCTGTTTTCTGTGGCCTATTTTTCACAGCTTCTGTGCGCATAAACATTTCCAAGGAAGCAGACGCTTGCATAAATATTTCAAGCCCACCAATTTTAAGACAGTTATGCTCCCTTCTGCATTAATGCTTTCGCAGACAGAACGGGAACGTGGTTTGTTTGTTTACTGCATAGGGTAACCTCTTGACACTATAGCAATCCAGTGGCAGTGCATCTTGGGAGGAAAAAGTCATAAAAACGAGAACCTGCAGATCTGGTTTAAGCTTTTCATTTGCTTAAAGCAAGGAAATGCAGTGTGGTACCGTAATTCCGCTCCCTTGCCATTGCTTTGACCGCTGGCAACTATTTTGCTCCCTTGTGATGCAAAGATGCAAGGGTCTCGCTCATCCGGGTGCAAACAAAACGCCATCTCCTCCAGGATGCAAACAAACTCTCGACCTACAGCATCACATGATGTCAAGCAAACAGCAAAGGCAAGAAAGGATGAGACAGAACAGCATATAAAGTACTTTCTAATATGCACTGGGAAATCTGGGTACCACTCATGGCCACAGCTTAGTTCCCATAGTCAAAACAATCCGGTACTCAAATTCTACTTCTTGCAGTGGTTTTGACCTCTGGCATCAATACTTCACCCTGCTTCTATAATGGTAAACAAAAGGTCATTTCTGGCTCCCCAAAAGATCCCACATCACCAGTTTGGTGGAAGAACAGTGCTATCGTAAGAACAGAAACAAGACCCAGAACGTAATCAAAGTGTGTATTGCAGTCTCATAGGTGTGATACTATTTATTCAAACAATAAATAAACATGCCAATTGCAAAAAACAAACAAACAGTAACAGCAACAGTGCTTCCAAAACTTGAAATACCATAGGAGTCCGAAATGGGGAGTGAAATGGTTAACTTGAGCAAGTTTCCTGCTGCAGACTGCAACAGATGACCTTTCCTGCACCTCATTTGCATGGCAATACTGTGTGATAAAAGGGTGTGTGTTTGTGTGTGTAAAGATTCTATATTCATTCAACACTGAGCATACCAAGTTTCTGCAGAACTCTTAATTTGCAGAACACCAGTGGAAGTTACAAAACAGATCACTGGACAGAGATTGAAAACCGGAGCATGGTCTTGGGGTAAAGAAAAACAAGAAACACACACACACACACACACACACACACGTATGGCCGTATCTTTCTTGGAAAATAACAACTGTAAAAGACATAAAGGAGCACAAAATAATAAATAATATGAAGTTTGAAAACCTTTGCGCAATGGGAAGATGGAAACTTATTTTCTCCCCCCCCCCCCCCGTGTAAAGTTGATCAATGTGATTTATTTTGTTGGGGCGCAACACGAGTCACGCAGCATTTGCAAAGCAATTTATCAATGAAATGGGTTGGATCCACATTCAGAACATAATGTATGCTGCAGCCTTAAGCTATTTTCTGTTGTTGTTTTCCCCGAAATATGTAATTTGACACTACGTTTAAGAAAAATGAGGTTGCACTGCCACACAACTTAGTTACTAAGCAGCTCCTGGGAGACAACTTGGTTCTCTTTGAAGCAATTCCTCCATCTCAGTAATTATTAGGAAAGATGCAAATGTACACTGGAAGGTTACCAGGCGTGTTCCCTCCACACATGCAGATAAAACGTGAGAGGCCAGAAGCCTCTATGCTAGCTAGGGATGGGTGAAATCCATCAATTTCGGTTTCTCTCAGTTTCTCATTCACCTAATCTTAAATTCAATCTTCCGCATCGCCACATCTGCATTTCAAAAAAAGAAGTCCTAATGAAAATATACACATTTGCATGCAATTTGGACTGATAGGGAAAATATACAGTCATACCTCGTGTTGCGTTAGGTTCATGTTGCGTCTTTTCGGCTTGAGAATGCGGCAAACCCGGAAGTGTATACTTCCGGGTTTCGCCACGCATGCGTGCGCAGAAGCGTTCTGTGCGCTTCGCGCATGCGCAGAAGTTCTCTATCGCGCTCCGCGCTTGTGCAGAAGAGCCGCTCTAGTTGCGGACTTTTTGGGGTGCAAACGGCACCCTGGAGCGGATCGTGTCCACAACTAGAGGTACTACTGTAGTGATTTTTTTGTATGGTATTTTCACTAATATCTTGCTTGCTATCAACACTTTACCCTAACATACAGTGGTGCCCCGCTAGACGAAAATAATTCGTTCTACGAGTGTCTTCATAGAGCGAATTTTTCGTCTAGCGAAGCGGCAATGCAGTGCGGAGGTTTTCGCGCCGGAAAAAAATTTGTCTTGCGAGGCAGCTCCTTTGACTTTTTCGTCTTGCGGGGCAGCCTTCCGCTAGCGAATGCCGTTCGTGTAGCGAGTTTTTCGTCTAGCGAGGCATTCGTCTAGTGGGGCACTACTGTATTCATTTTTTGCTACACACTTCTCGGCTGGAGAAGGGCGCTGCAAATTTCAGAGAAGTGCAAATGTCAAAGGATGGCTGCATTTCTGTGTGCATGCTGTTTCAGAAAGCGTGGACTGGGTTAAACGTGGATTTCTCCATCAATCCCAATGCTAGCCCAGCCTGTGTCTCTCCACTGCGAGCGGCCACATGACACTGCGGACACTCTTAAGAAATCTGCTACTGCACGAAGTGGCAATGGCCACCATCGAAGTTGGTTTTAAAAGAGGATGAGGCAAATTCATGGCAGAGAGGGCTCTTGATGGCTGCTGGCCACAAAGGCTATGCGCAGTCTCCAGCAGTATGCATAATTCCTCAAAATTCCAGTCAATGGAAAACACAAGTAGAGAGAGCGCTTGGTCCAGCCATTATTTCTTGTGGGTTTCCTATGAGAGCCAGTGTGGTGAAGTGGTTAAGAGCGGTAGACTCGTAATCTGGGGAACCGGGTTCGTGTCTCCACTCCTCCACATGCAGCTTCTGGGTGACCTTGGGCTAGTCACACTTCTCTGATGTCTCTCAGCCCCACTCACCTCACAGAGTGTTTGTTGTGGGGGAGGAAGGGGAAGGAGAATGTTAGCCACTTTGAGACTCCTTTTGGGTAGTGAAAAGCGGGATATCAAATCCAAACTCTTCTTCTTCTTCTTCTTCTTCTTCTTCTTCTTCTTCTTCTTCTTCTTCTATGGGCCACTGTGAGAGCGTGATGATGGACTCAATGGGTATCTGGTCTGAGCATTTGGTTTGGGGTTAAGAGGACCGTGCATGTTTTATCCTGGTTCAATTACTCTTTCTAAGCCTCTTTTAGTGGAAAATAGGTGGGACACGGGGTGGAAATAAAGCAAACAAAATACCACTTTGATTGGATTCAAAGGTTTATAGAAGGGGTAAGCAAACTAAGGCCCGGGAGCCAGATCCGGCCCTATCGCCTTCTCAATCCGGCCCACGGACGGTCTGGGAATCAGCGTGTTTTTACATGAGTAGAATGTGTGCTTTTATTTAAAATGCATCTCTGGGTTATTTGTGGAGCATAGGAATTCGTTCATCCCCCCCCCCCAAATAATATATAGTCCGGCCCACTACATGGTCTGAGGGACGGTAGACCGGCCCACGGCTGAAAAAGGTTGCTGACCCCTGGTTTATAGCATCTTGCCCCAACCCATTCCTAACTGAACAAGGGAATGAGATGAATCATCAGTCATATAATGTTCCCTTTTGTGCAATTGGAGGTAGCACAAGGTGATAGGACTTTACCACCCAAGATTCTGCACATAACTAGTATTATACTCTTAATCTCGTCATTAATACCAGTAACGTAAGGGTAAGGGGGGGGAAATCTCTATAATCTAGACAGTGTGTCTCAGATTGCATTGACACCAGCTTTTAAAAGTGTAGTAACATTTAAGTGCGGCTTCACTTAAATTTTACAGCTGTGACTTAGAAGCAGTAATAATATTTATGGCTCAGAAACCACATACACCCTACAGTCAGAGCGGGTAGGAATCCAACAGCATGTTTGGGTTTTTGGAAAAAACAGGGCTTCCATTGTTTCAGCCACCTTTGGTTTTCTCTGTATGATAATGTCTGTGGCACTCATATATACATGCAGGCATCCATATATAACACACACATATTTTATTATCTCAGGGGCTTAGGACAGCATCTAAGCACAGTTAGGTAACAATAACAAATGCCACGTCCCAAACATAAGATCCTGGTGGCCCCCACTGGGATCCCACATTACAAAAGCGTGGAGAAACCGAGACTTGTAAATTGTCTAGACACGTTGATGGTTTAGGCTTCAAGGGAACTCTGCAGCAGAAAAGAAATCTATAATCCCAGAAAACATGCAAGAAAGTCAATCTGTGTGCCATAATGCAGTGGACATGGTGTACTCATCAATTCAGGGCTGCTGCAGACGAACTTAGCAGAGTTAAATTATCTTTTTAAAATGGGCTGTATCAAAATTACCCTAACTGTGGAGTTATGATCAACATGTGAACTATTTTAATCCTGATTACAAACCAACATTGAGGTGCCCTGAAACTAGCTTTTAAGATTTCCATCAGTCAGACATAATACTATAACAGGGTAAGGGGAGCCAGAGCAATTCAGGCATAGTAAGAAAGGAGACACAAAATGCCACAGCTCAAATCTCCATCCTTTGACCCTAGTGAATGGCCACCCATTATTCTGCACCAGTTTCTATCAGTGATGCCTTTTTGCATTGTCCCTGACAAATCCAAAAACCTCCCCAGGCTCATACAAAAAGTGCAACTCTGTAACCCGAAGGTGGCTAACCTGCAATCCTCCAGATGTTCCCGGACTACAACTCCCACCATCCTTGAACACTGGCCATGGGACTGATGGGAGCTGGTGTCCAGAAACATTGAGAAGGCAACAATATAGCTTGCTGGAGAGTTGGGGAAGTCAGTTCACCACATGTCAACTGGTGTGACTTATCAGCACAGCATGCAGACCCCCAGCAGAGTCTTCAAATATTTCCTGCTCCCAGCAGAGGAGCTGCTTCCAGAGTCCCCAAGTTAAAGGGAAAACTCCTCTCCCACAGAGTTCAAAGTAACAAAGTGGTGGCCCTAAAAATGTAAGTAAGTAGTAGATTTAATAAAAACATTACATAAACTTCCATATATTTAATATATTTAAGTGATTTGCTAGTCAAGTTGGATCTGCTTCCCCACTCACAGGTCTAAGTGGAATCTGTGCATGCATAGGCCCCACTGAGTTCGACTTAACTTACTTCTAATTTCCTGGGAGTAAGCCTCATTGAATTCAGTAGGGCTTGCTTATGAGCAGACACGCATTCGCTTGCACTGCTTGCCGAAAAACACCCTCCCCATCTTTCTCCCATAGTATCCAACCTCCCATTTCAGCATAAGGCAGCCCTTCTCCCCTCCATTCCCCCCCCCCAAAAAAGCCTCATCCCACCAACCTCTCCCTTTTTACCAAAGGGAGGGTGGGAGGGCAAGCAAGTGAAAAGATAGTCTCCTTTTAACAAACAAACAAACAAACAAACAAATACCAGGACTAGGGCTCGGCGACATCTGGTTTTCAACAATGCAATATATCATCAGCTTAACATCGCGATATACCGCTACTGATATATCATGATGTCTGAAATTAGGATGGAGCTTTGTAGAGGCATCGGCTGGCTTCACGGTTTTCCCCGCATTGTGATTTTTGCATAGTACATGGTCGCCCAGCCCTAACACACATCATGATTTATGATATATTACCAGGACAAAACCTATGAAACTGATATCATGGCATTGATATCAGGATATCGCTCACCCCCATCGCTCACACAATGAAAGCAATGCCCTAAAGAAGGGGTCAACAAACGTTTTCAGCAGGGGGCCGGTCTACTGCCCCTCATATTTTCTGAACCAATGGGAGGGTGAACAACTCAACACTCGACCTCACTGGTGTTGCTATGGTAACCCAGTGCACCTGACGCCCTTATCTCAGAGCATCAAGATTAAACCAGGATCTCTTGCACCAAGCTGTTGGTTCCTCCCTATGAACTACTGTATGCCGCGGAGCTTCCTTGCTTTAATAAACTTCAGCCCGTTAAGGAAGTTGCCCTCACCTGCCTCCCATTAAAGCCAAGCAAATGAGTATCATTCCCAGGAGCCTTTCCCAACGAAGGACCAAATTGCTTTTAAAATGCGTGCGGACATTTGTCTTCCATATCGGCATACTGTCTCTCCCCGCATCAGAATTCTCATTAAAACAGATCAAAGGCACAGGAGACACCAGAAACGGAAGAGTGCAGCAGCCGAACGGCACGCACACAGAGAGCTCGTTGCAGGACATTTCTGATTAACTTTTGTGCCAGTTTCCCTTTCGAGGCAGTTTCCAAACAGCCGTCCCAGGCACGTCTTTGTAACCTGGTTGTGTGCTCCTGTGAAAGATGATTTAGGTTGGCAGGGAATGATGGAGTGCCACAATTTGTGTTTTTTAATAATAATAATAATAATAATAATAATAATAATAATAATAATAATGATGATGGCGTTCCTGGCTAAGTGAATTGTACTTAAGAGAGCAGCAAAAACTATCAGGACCAGGGAGAAGCCGTGTTGAAACGACGGATAAGGTTTTGCCGACGACCGAGAGCACCCACCCTGACGAAACGCCATTTGCAGCCGAGGGGGAGAGGGGAAGGCGGGGGAAGGAATTACATGCTGGAATAGTTTCTGGAATTGACAATGCTCCTAAGTCTTACTGACGTAGCACTATTAAGTTTAGGCTGTGGTGTAGGTGGTCTCCTCCCTTCTTGTGGGGGGCATCAGAGTGGCTGAAAGCTAGGACTGCGTTGCTCAAAAAAACAAAACAAAACAGGACGTGGCATTATTTCCAATAAGCAAACTGAAGAATGCCCAGAATCCAGGCTCAGTAGAGCACTGTTTGTTGAACTTTTGATAATCCAAGCATATTTATCTCTTTTTTTCTGAATTAAACCTAGGGGTACCCCCTTCATGCAGAATTTGTAAGAGGGGACCCTAACCTGTGTTTCTCCATGGGTCACTATTCTGCATGTGCCTCTTCTGAGAAGTCCGCTCACCTTCTATGGTGGGCGGTGTTGTGGCCAGGCCTTGGGCCATGCCAGTGATCCGACCAACGGCAGGCCGGATTCCCATGCAGCCAGCTACTGACCAATGCTGGCAAGCTTAGGCGGGCATTCCCTTGGGAGCAGGTCCAACGGACCAACGAGCAGCGCTTGGGCCCACTCCCAAGGGCCATAAATCGCATACTGCCTGGCACTCTTCCTCTGTCTTTTCGTCGGATCTGTAACCAATAAAGTTGTAGCCTATTTGAACCCATAAACCAATATGCTGTTGTTCTGTCTGGTTATTCACTTCCCAGGGCACTGCGGGGTCTTGGCACGCAACAGATAATGCTGCATGAGACAGTTGCAGATACAGCAAAAATCCCAAACACACACCTTTGTTGCTGAAACGATTGCTTAAACAGATGATCCTGGAACTGGATACTGCTAACAGAACTACTGGTATGTTTTGTATGCACTTAAAATTTCTGAAATGCTTTATGCTTTGATTCAGGGTTTTACGACGCCAGCTTGTTTAAGCTAAATGTAGTTAGCGGTAGCTGCAAATTTCCCCACTTCAGACAGACCAGCAACTTGTGGTTAGCTAAAAGAAGCAAACGCTTCAAACTCCTCCTCTCGGCCACATGGGATGAGAGCGAGGCACGCACAAACGCAGGAGGAGGCAAGGCTCATTCAGTCTTCCCCAACCCGAATCCCACTAGACACTGTTTGTTGATGACTCCAGCATTAGCAGGGATGATGGCAGCTGCAGAATAGGGCTGGGTGGTATCTGGTTTTCAACGTCGTGATATATCACCAGGTAAACATCACAACATACCAATATATCACACAATGTCTGAAATAATGATGGAACTATGTAGGGGCAAAGCAGGGCTGGGCGATATCTGGTTTTCAATTTCGCGATAGATCACAAGCTAAACATCGTGATACACTGATATATACTGCAATGTCTGAAATAAGGATGGAGCTGGTTTTCAACTTTGTGATATATCTCCAACTAAACATTGCAATATACCAATATATCACCATGTCTGAAAAAAGGATGGAACTATGTAGAGGCAGGCTGGCTGGCTTCACGGTTTATCCCACATTGTGATTTGTGCATAGCACACACACAAACACCATAATTTGCAATATATTGCCAGGTCAAAGATTATGAAGCCAATATCACGGTATGGACTTGAAACCGGTTTTGGACAATAAATCGCTCGGCCCTAACACACATCATGATTTGTGAAATATGGCCAGGTAAAAAACTATGAAACCTGCATCACGATATGGATTTCAAACCATTTTTGGACGGTGCGTTGCCCAGCCCTACTGCAGAGCTAAACCATGTAGCGCTAAACCATTGTTTAGCATAGCCTTGGCCAACCTGGTGCCCTCCAGATGTTATTTACTACTCCCATCAGCACCATCCAGCACAGCCAAATTTCAGGGATGATGCGATCTGCAGTCCAACAACATCTGAAGGGCACAGCAGGTTGGGCAAGATTGACTCACCATTATGTCTGAAAACAGGCACCGTGTTTGCCAACCTTCTGGCTGGCTGACCTGTAAATAGTTGGGCAGTTCACAAGTTGTGCAGGCCTAACTCAGAGACTGGGACGCGGGTGGCGCTTTGGTCTAAACCACTGAGCCTAGGGCTTGCCGATCAGAAGGTAGGCGGTTCGAATCCCTGCGATGGAGTAAGCTCCCGTTGCTCGGTCCCTGCTCCTGCCAACCTAGCAGTTCGAAAGCACTGTGCAAGTAGATAAATAGGTACCACTCCGGCGGGAAGGTAAACAGCGTTTCCGTGTGCTGCTCTGGTTCGCCAGAAATGGCTTAGTCATGCTAGCCACATGATCCGAAAGGTGTACACTGGCTTCCTTGGCCAATAAAGCGAGATGAGCGCCGCAACCCCAGAGTTGTCCGCGGGGTCAGGGGTACCTTTACATTTACCTTTAACTCAGAGATTTCATAATTGTGGAGTTTCAAAATGACACGACAGATCAAATATGGCTGCAAGCAACGGCGGAATACAGAATAAAGCGAGTTTGCTTTGTGCTAAGCCGCCATTAACCTGACAACGCTCAACTGATGGTTCCCACTCTCTGTTGTGTTCTTTAAAGTATCCATCCATTCCTGCCGCGGCAGGAGGGGAGGAAGAGCTCTACCGAGGGAGCAAATTGCTTGGGAATCACAAAAAGCTAAAGGAGGGAGGGCGAGAGGCGTAAGGTCAAGCCTGGGGGTATCATAAAAATATGACACGGACACATAAATTTGCACCGGAAGCCCGCAAAGAATCTCGGCAAGACAGAGAGCAGCATTAAAAGCGCAGAAGGTCAACGGTAAGGTTTTGAAACACTGGGAGAGTAACTACACAAATACGAAGACACTGTGTGTAAATCTCAAGATTAAAGAAGCTAGCGGCATGTTAAATCATGTGTATAGGAACAGGAAGAAATATCCTTCCGAGGGAGCCCTGCCAGTATGATGGAAGCTCTAACAGCTAAGTGATAATGGGAGGAAGGTACCTGGAACATTTGCACTGAAGCAAAGCATAGAATCATAAGAGTTGGAAGGGACCCTGAGTGTCATCTAGTCCAACCCCATGCAATGCAGGAATCTCAACTAAGGTATCCATGACAGATGGCCATCTAACCTCTGCTTAAAAACCTCAAATCAAAGAACACTCCGATTGTGTTCTGCTACTAAAGTAAAAAATGTGAACCCTAAGTATTCCTTCTGATTACAGGTAGGTAGCCGTGTTGGTCTGCCATAGTCAAATCAAAATAAAAAATAAAATAAAAAAATCCTTCCAGTAGCACCTTAGAGACCAACTAAGTTTGTTCTTGGTATGAGCTTTCGTGTGCATGCACACTTCTTCAGATACCTGAAGAATCTGAAGAAGTGTGCATGCACACGAAAGCTCATAGCAAGAACAAACTTAGTTGGTCTCTAAGGTGCAACTGGAAGGAATTATTAATTTTTTTATTTTGTTTATTCCTTCTGAGTATGCTACTCGTTTTTAATTAAAACTGGAGACCTGCTAAGCATTTTTTGTTAGAAACCAGAGGGAGTAAGGTGGTCTAATTGGCCTCCAATACCTCAAGCTATGAGCCTTGTTACTGGAAGGCTGTGTGCTGTTTTCTGAAAGCGCTTGCGGGAAAATAAGCAATTATGCACACACAAAAATCTGCTCTGGCTCTGTTTACATATGGCCTACCTCACCTATTATCTGAACTGAAAGGGCTCCCCCCAACACAAACGTATAAAGGCTGCCTGTCTCAATTGACAACACTGTTCTCAGCATGGAATTATGTCAGATCGATTTGCATCTCATGGGACCTACTCCTTAGTAGTAGTTATTATTCTGCACTTTTAAAAGCTACCTGCACCATCTTTTAAGGAGGTCATGCCTGAATTTTAATAAATCAGTAACAATATTCTGCATTTAATTAGCACTTTATAGGGCAATTCCACTTTCCCCGAGTTTCTCATTCTTTCTGTCTTAAATTCAATTATCAACATTTGTTTGTTTGTTTAAGCCATTATGAAAATGCACTAGCACTTTATTATGTATTTCTACCAATAAATAAAAATAACAAATTAAAAATGAATTTCTGCAAGCAATTTCCCGTAATGCAACACATTTTTGCTTTACAATTATGCACAATTGCGCATTATGCACCCTTTCCCCCAATATATACATTTCTGGTTATTGAACTGGGTTGCAAAAATCCAGAAAAACAAGAATTTTGATGGACAGCTGAATTGTTTCAGAAAGTGCAAATTAGGTAGAGGACTGAACTGATATTTTAGTATTGATTTTAATATTAAGAATAATAATTTCATTTCTATAGCGCTTTATATTTTTCAGGGGGAAATCTGAAAGCAGTTTACAATCTACATTAAACCCCCCACCCCCCAAAAAATCCAGAATAGAACATTATTGAACAAAGTCAAGTATACATTCAAAGAAACACAATTAACAGGAAACAAAAATATTATTTTAAGGTCTTCAAAATAATGGTGGTTCATCATGGGTGGTGGATGTGGAAGCCCAGACTCTGTGAACTGGGTCTGCACTAAGAGACAGACAAGATGTTCTCTGGCCTCTTCCGCAGCCTCAACGTTTGTAGCTGGAGTCAGTCCGGGCCCTGCCTTCCCAGGTCAGGTGGGGGGAAAGCCTAAAAGGCAGGGAGCAGCTCTTCCAGGACTCACAGCCAAGATGGTAGCAAGCCCTGCTAACGAGTCGGCATGCATCTAGATTCAGGTAAGTAGCCATGTTGGTCTGACACAGTCAAAATAAATAAAAAATTGTCCAGTAGCACCTTAGAGACCAACTTAAGTTTGTTCTGGGTATAAGCTTTTGTGTGCATGCACACTTCTTCAGAAACACCGAAACAGAAGTCATCAGACCCTTATATATATGCTTTAGCATACAGAATGAGACAAAAAGAAGAATTTGGATTTGATATCCCGCTTTATCACTACCCGAAGGAGTCTCAAAGCAGCTAACATTCTCCTTTCCCTTCCTGCCCCACAACAAACACTGTGTGAGGTGAGTGGGGCTGAGATACTTCAGAGAAGTGTGACTAGCCCAAGGTCACCAAGCAGCTGCATGTGGAAGAGCGGGGACGCGAACCTGGTTCACCAGATTACGAGTCTGCCGCTCTTAACCACTATACAAACACACGGGTACAACAATTCACCTATTAGAGAAAGAGTGCATAAAAACGCATGCATCTGCGGCTGCTTTGCTGCAAGCTGCTTTGAGTGTGTATCGTTCTGTGGGAAAATGGTATGGAGGCAGCGACCATTTTAGGTGTGTCTGATATATTTGCGACCACGCCAAATCCAAAGGTGACCCAGAAACATCACAAAAAAGGGCAGAACAGGGTGTTTGCAAGCTTTTTCAAAAGTGTTTCTAATATACGCAATTTCACTGAAACATAACCCCACGTAAACTGGGAGCTGCCCGTACAAACAAAATTATGAATGAACGAATGAATTTGATTAGGCAACATTGCTGGCAATCATGAGCACTATGAGGGGAAATGTGCACTAGAACAGATTTCACGATGTCTAAAAATTAGCAAACTGATGTGGTGAATGGAACGTGAGACTGGAAAAACGAGAAACTAAGAAACCAAAGTTGACAGTTTCATCCATCCTACTACATGGAAGGTTTTCAAAACCAAGCATTCAGATAAAGCTCAGGGATTGCTCCCAAGGGTCGGGGCACTTCCCTCAGTTGGGCTCTGTAGACAAGATGAGGGATGCAAAGTCCATGGGAGCCTGGAAAATCAGCCTTTCAAACTTCTAAACTGTTGGGACTATTGTGCAGGACTTAAGAGCAGGGAATGAGGAAGGGTGAGAGTTTTGAGTGGAAAACACATTGGGAAATGGTGGTACTTCTTAACAACAAATGTGGAAATCAGAGAGGGGGGGGGACCCGGAAAGCCGCTTGCAACATTCTGAAGACTCTCCCAGAAAATTCGTGATTCCTGAGCTCATTCCAAACGGAGTTGAGTTAACCTATGCCAAGCAAAGGGATCACACCGCAACCTTTTTTTTTGGCACATGTGCAAACCAGAGAAACTGGACAAGGACTTGGGTTCAAATTCCCACATGCAGCTCACTGGGTGACCTTGGGACCAGTCCCCATCTCTCAGCCTAAGCTCCTTTGCCGAGTTGTTTTGGGGTTAAATGAATGGGAAGAACCACATATGCCACCTTCAGCTCCTTGCAATAAATTAAATAAAAAATAAGTAACGGGCGCTGTGTGCACACAGTACAACATCACATGCCAGCATGGCAACCATTGCATGTTCTTTCCTGCCCATCCCTACCCCAAATTACATCTGGAAAATGATGTGACAGGAGCATTCAGAATCCGAAAGTGTCAGATCCCAAATCTCCGCATGACTATATGGGAGTGCTCAGCGTTGCATTACTAATACTAAATGAGTACGTGTGACTGCACTGAAAAGATTGTTGCAGGCTCCATAGCAGACACGCCGGCCTCTAAATGTCCATCATCCTCAATGTCTCCAATTTCAGAGTTACGGGCTGATACCAGTGTGCCAGCCAAAGCTATATCAGAACAGTATATTATCGACATTTTCAAAACAGCACAAAAAGTCATTTCTCCATCAGTGCGAAAATGCATACATCTGTGTGTGTGTGGTTTGTTTGTTTGTTTTTTTTAAAAAAAGCTGATGACAAAATTGCCCGGGTTGTTACTTATGCAGCAAAATCTACACACACACACACACACACACACACACACAAACACACACACACACATACACACACTGCACTGATGTGGTCCAGTCCAGGCTATAGTAGATATAGCAGGCAAATTGATGGACACAGCATTCAAGGAAGAAATTGAATACTGCGGGGGGGGGGGGACCCTATCAAGCAAAAAATTGTTAGCCTGGGTCCTGAAAGGGGGAAGCAACATCAACAATGATCCGCTAATATGCACTTATGCGACAGTAGGAGAGCGGACTGTCTGTTTCAGAGGAGTAAGTGATAGATCAGAAAATGCAGGCGCGAGGGTATCTGAAAGCGCGGGAGGAAGAGAAGTAGCAAAAGCAACAAGAGTCCTTAAAATGATAACAAGGCTATTTTGACATGTGCACGGTAGTGGATGCATGTTTGAAGCTGCAAACTCACAACACAGAAAAACGCAGATGCCGAATGCAGAGTCTGGCCGCCTGAACCATGGCAAAAGGAGCCCTGCTGCATCAGACCAAATGTGCACTTTGGCCAGCATCCTGCTTTCCATAAGGGCCAACTTGATGCTTCTGGGAAACACACAAGGATGGATTGAAAGAAACAGCCCTCCCTTCAACGATTGCAACCACACCAAGCGATATTCAGTGACAGCGTTAGAAATTAGCCAGGCGCATTTTGCACCTAGCTTTCGACCACGTGCAACCAAGTGAAGATATCCAGGTGCCAGGATGGCACCTGGCATCTCCACCATTTGGAGGTGCATGCCTGGGGATCTGGATAGCACATCCTCTAGAATTCTATCAAAGACATCTGCTTCTTGGGAGAAAAGCAATGACAAACCTAGACAGCATCTTATAAAGCAGAGACATCACCTTGCCGACAAAGGTCTGTATAAACAAAATAAAAAATAAAAAATTCCTTCCAGTAGCACCTTAGAGACCAACTAAGTTTGTTCTTGGTATGAGCATTGGTGTGCATGCACACTTCCAAGAACAAACTTAGTTGGTCTCTAAGGTGCTACTGGAAGGAATTTTTTATTATTTTATTTTGTTTTGACTATGGCAGACCAACACAGCTACCTACCTGTAAAAGGTCTGTATAGTTAAAGCTATGGTTTTCCCAGTAGTGATGTATGGAAGTGAGAGCTGGACGATAAAAAAGTCTGATCGCTGAAGAATTGATGCTTTTGAATTATGGTGCTGGAGGAGACTCTTGAGAGTCCCATGGACTGCAAACCTATCCATTTGGAAGGAAATCAGCCCTGAGTGCTCAATGGAAGGACAGATCCTGAAGCTGAGGCTCCAATACTTTGGCCACCTCATGAGAAGAGAAGACACCCTAGAAAAGACCCTGATGTTGGGAATGATGGAGGGCACAAGGAGAAGGGAACGACAGAGGATGAGGTGGCTGGACAGTGTTCTCGAAGCTACAAACATGAGTCTGACCAAACTGCAGGAGGCAGTGGAAGACAGGAGTGCCTGGCGTGCTCTGGTCCATGGGGTCTTGAAGAGCCGGACACGACTAAACGACTAAACAACAACAACATATTTCATCTGCACAATTCAATTGAACTTCAGGGTCCAAAATGCTCTTTCTGTGCAGCTTGAGCAGGAGCCGTGAACAACGTTATAGTTAATTGTTGTCCCTTGCCGTTACTTACCCCAGCCCACTCCCCTGCTCACAGTTCTGAAGAATATCCTCACGTTATGAATGGTCCGTGTCACCATTAAGAAAAAGAGGTCGGAATGGGCCGATAAATACGTGGACTGTCCCTGGATCAACTTACTTTTCCTCTTTTAAGTTCTCAAAGCTCTTAACCTAGCTCAAGGTTGTCATCTGAGCTAGCCAGATGCTTAACTGAGAATCAATGACAGTCAGTCCATTGTTTGAAAAACAAGACACTGCAGCCGTCTTGCCCAAAAAACGGCAACTAGACATTCGGTTTTGGCGACTGCAGCCTTGGTTTAAATAAGGAGCCATTTGGCACCTAGCTTATATAGCTGAGTTCCTAACACTGTTCAGTGATACACTGTCTCTGAATATGGAGGTTCTATTAGGCCATTAGAACTAAAAGCCACTGGTGGACTTACTCTCAAAAACTGAAAAAAGAAAGCTAAGGCCGCCCTGAGATCTATGGATGAAGGGTGGTATGCAAATATAATTATAAAAACAAAACAAATAAATATAAAAGCAAAAAAGCTCCTCAGGCGGAGGAGGCAGGAACTGTTAGTTGCAATACCATATTTTGGGCTCCTCACAGTGGTTCTGCCAAAGTGTTGCAGAGATTAGGCCGTGGTGGTGCAGCAAGCAAGCCGATGCTGAAATGTTCAGCAAAAAGAGGTTAGGAGAACGTGGGTATCCAATAATAGTCATGAGGTGCGCATTGCTAATGAGGTGTTAAGGAAAATCACACCGCTGAACTGGCAGAAGTCTTCCATCAGCATCCCTGCTGAAGTGATAATCCAACTTTTGGCTGAAATCCTGCACATAATTAGGCTTCTTATATTCCGGCATCTTCAATGCGAATTCAGCAACCTAAGTCTCTGCAGGATGGCAGCAAGGGTTTTCTTATTCCCCCCCCCCCCCCGCCCCGGGGTGCAGAAAGATGTTCTCTTCATCTGGATTAACTCATTCAAAACTTAGAAGTCAACTGGGATTTGAGAAAGCAGGTGAACCCTCCTCTCTTTCTCCCCCCTCCCAGTCTATGAAGACACCAAGATTATGATTGTGATTATTATTTTTTAAAGTACATGCATACTTATTTCTCACGTTGACAGGGCTGAAATAATCTGTTTAAATATTATGGCTGTGAAATGTCAAACGTGCTTTGGTTTCTCAGAGCACGGTGTAGTCAAAAAGTTAAGCATATCTAAATCCCTTTCCTTTCAATGGGCAGTTAAGCACATCCCCAAATCTCTCCCCCCCCCCCCAGTTGGAGTCAGTAGGCCTTTAAAAGTGCTTAGCTGCAGCCGGATCATGCCCTGGTTTAAACGTGTGTTTAAAACTAATGAGGTTTGGCACATATCATGACTAATCCCGGAAACATCCATGGCTAATCTAGGCCCTGACATTGACCCATCAGAGTTGATTGAGGTTGGGTTTCCTTCTTCTTCATTGACTTCAAAAGCACCAATACCTTCCAATATTGCCAGAGAAGGAAAAAACAGAAAAATTGAGGGAGGTTTGGGGGGGGGGGGAAACACCTTTATCTGCTGCAGGGTTGGGAGATGGAAGTAGTGCAGAGGCAAATTCAGAGGTGCAAAGACATTAGGGTTAGGGAAAAATAAGAGATGCAGAGTGCCTTCATGAGAATCACAGCCATTTCTCCTTCTATGAATATACAACCATCTAAAATTCTACAATACCTTGGATCCCGAAGGCCTTGGTACTCGGTCGTTTTGGCTCCCGAATGCCGCAAACCTGGAAGTGACAGTTCCAGTTTGCGAACGTTCTTTGGAACCCGAACGTCCGACATGGCTTCTAATTGGCTGCAGGAGCTTCCTGCAGCCAATCAGAAGACGCGCCTTGGTTTCCAAACCAAGTCTACCAGCTCCATCTGGTACGCAGGCTGAGACCCTACCTGCCCGCAGACTATCTCGCCAGAGTGGTACATGCTCTAGTTATCACCCGCTTGGACTACTGAAATGCGCTCTACATGGGGCTACCCTTGAAGGTGACCCGGAAACTGCAATTAATCCAGAATGCGGCAGCTAGACTGGTGACTGGGAGTGGCCGCCGGGACCACATAACACCGGTCCTGAGAGATCTACATTGGCACCAAGTACGTTTCCAAGCACAATTCAAAGTGTTGGTGTTGACCTTTAAAGCCCTAAACGGCCTCGGTCCTGTATACCTGAAGGAGTGTCTCCACCCCCATCGTTCTGTGCCAAGGGCCTTCTGGCGGTTCCCTCACTGCAAGAAGCAAAGCTACAGGGAACCAGGCAGAGGGCCTTCTCTGTAGTGGCACCTGCCCTGTGGAACACTCTCCCATCAGGGGTCAGAGAGATAAACAACTACCTGTCATTTAGAAAATACCTGAAGGCAGCCCTGTTTAGGGAAGTTTTTAATCTGTGACTTTGTATTGTATTTTGATATTTGTTGGAAGCCGCCCAGAGTGGCCGGGGAGATCCAGCCAGATGGGCGGGGTATAAATAATAAATTATTATTATTTGGAAGTCAAAAGGTCTTCCAGAACAGATTCCATTCGACTTCCAAGGTACTGCTGTAATTTTATGCAATTGTAATAATTGGGGATTCAATGCAACAGTCAACGCAGAACAAGAGCGAATGGAGGGATAAACTGCAATTAATGTCCTCTGCTACTTATTAAAACCCACCCAAGTTGCACATGAAGAACTACAGGAGTGTGGACGAGATGGGCTTTGGGATCCCTTCCCGCTCTATGATGCTCTGATTCTAACCCTAACGCCTAGGAAGATGGATTCCAAAACTTCAGTGTTAAACAGCGTCAAGGACGCATTTCAATCAGAGAGCCATTGAAATGTTCCGCCCTGAAGCAATGCCTAGCTCTTCCTTCTTTGAGAGTGCTTAAATGCCATAACAATTTGTATATGCAAAGCGAGATGTTACTGAAGGGCCCAGTGTGTCAGAGCCTCGTATCCCAAGGCAAAGCTGGCATTTACACTCTCATTACATCCACTTCACACTCTGCACTTAATCCTCACCTGTATGTGCTCAGGTGCTTCTAAGGCAAGATATGGTGTTAAATTAGAAATTAATATTTTAATAAATGGCCATTGATTACGAAACTTCGAATGCTAATAAAGTGGAAGAGGGTTATGCTTAACTAAGAACGGGCTGAGCGGCTAATTCCATCCTGTTTCACTTTCGGCGGCTCTCAGTCATGGATCTGTTCCATTGCGTCCAACCCCTTGCATACCATTGCATCGTGACCCATTGTACGCGTTGTGTACATACTGTGTGCACTTTTCACGTAAATTTGCACGCTTTTTTCAGTGCATTCGCCAGTAAAAAAATCACACTTTATATGCATATTTTATGCAACATACATATTTCCGTGTGCATCGGGAAATGTGTTGCGAAATCCAAAGACCAGAAGTCGTGTTCCAATCTGCTAGCAAGTTTGAGAGCATTAGGTTGGCCAACTGCAAAAAAGAAAAGAAAAGAAAATGTATTCTTCCCCCCCCCCATCCCTTTAGTTTAACCTTTTTTTTTTTTTTTACAACTTCCAAGTGGGTGCAGTCTATCAGTCAGTTTGGAATTTGGTTCACTTAGTCCTGAAGCTACAATTAAAATTCACCATTCCCCTCCCCCTCCAAATGATGCTACTTTTCAGCAGCCAAAACAATCTTTGAAGCACGGAAAGAAAAAAGAGGTGTTGTAGCAGGTGAGATGGTCAAAACGAGTGAAATATTACTTGAAATCGGATTACACCGGGCAAGTCCCAGCAAGCTTTATTATATATTTTCAACACCAGCATGCAAAACATCATTTCTCACTCACGCTTCTCAAAAATAAACAGAACTCCTGGCTTGCCCCACCCAACTTGCACGCGCGTAACTTGATACCAACAAATACTTCTGTCGGGGGAAATCCCCCGATTTTGCTGATGCCACCATGAGAATTCTTGAAGTTACCAGCCCACTGTAATCCTATACTGTCTCACAGTAAAATCCCCTTTGCATCCAACCGTCCCAGAATCAGACTCAACGGCCGACGAATACCACCGTTTTGGGAACGGAGGGATAAACAATGGATGCCCCCCCAACAAAGCAAAACACACAAACACACACGGTTAATCCTATGAACGCACAGGTGGATGAAAGCTGCGTTATGTCTGGATTCATCCCTAAGGACCGTTGTTGCAGGCCGAAGATTCACACAGGCCTACCTGTTTCCTGAAGATCTGCAGAACAAGGCCTTCTGGTTGTTCCACCACCTGCACAGATGCACATTGCCTTTTCCAAGATGGCGCCCAGACTTCGAAATCCCCTCTCCACTTGAGATAGGGCAGGAACCATCTTTGGCATCATTTCAGGGTCTATAAAGGACTCACTCTGTCCACCTTTGCCGACTTTTCAATACCGGGCTTTCGGTGCCAACCTCCCCTCAGAAAACGCTTTGAGAGGCATTCCTGCTCGCTGCCTGTTTGCATTGGCTTGGCCCTTCCTTCACTGAGCACCAGGGTGGATAAAAATCAATGATTTTTTTTTTAAAGTCAGATTTTTTTTTTAATCTAAATTGGATTTTTAAAATAAAATGCTTTTGGAGGAAAAATCTTTCTAAAGATAGTTTTCTATTTAAGTTACAATGTAGTCCAAAGGCTGTTCATCAGGAAATAAGGATTTGTATTAAGATTTTCATATGTGCTAAAAAGTCTAAGTTTTTTTATAAACAAAAAAACAAAAACAAAAACTATTTAACCACATCAGTTAATAAACATTGAACATATGCTATAATGTTATTGTTTTAGTTAAATAAATTCTTTAAATTGTTATTAAGGAAATGGTTGTTTTTCTCCTTGCAACAAAGTACAGCAGAAAAGTTGTCCACATATAAACAGTTAACTTATTAAAGCTCAAAATAATTTCATAATTATCTGCCTATGTATTTCTAATAGTATAAGAAAATCAGTAATGTTTGATATAGCTGTAAAAACTACTCTGGAAATTTATTATTCCAAAAATGAAACCTTCATCTGTTTGTAAATATTAAGATTATACCAGCAAAAATGAGTCTTTCTGTAAAAAAAATATGATTTAAACCAAGTCTTACTGACTAGTGATTTAAAACGTAATTTAAATGGATTTGATTTAAATCAAATCCACCCTGCTGACCACACCCCCTTAAACATGGCCACGTTTCATTGGATGCCAAGACTGGTCACCCAACCCTCTTATCCAGTCTGAACGGAAGAGGGGCGAAGGGTTTTGCTGTACAATTGGTAATAGTGTGATTAGATTTCTATACAGTAGACACTCAGGTTGCGAACGTGATCTGTGCGGGAGGCACACTCGCAACCCACAGTGGTCGCAACCCACAGCGCCACGTCTGTGCATGCTGTGATTCGGCGCATGCGCAAAGCGCAATTTAGCGCTTCTGCGCAAGCGCTGAAACCCAGAAGTAACCTGTTCCAGTACTTCCCGGTTCGGTGCAGTGCGCAACCCGAAATCGTGCAACCTGAAGCGGCCGTAACCCAAAGTATGACTGTACCGCCTTTCAATCAAAGATCATGGGGCAGTTTACAGCATAAAAGCACACAATATGTAACATAACAACAAACGAATCAACAAAAGCAATACCCTCCCAGTATAGATGTCTTCCACCCCCTCCCCAGTGACTGGGTAAGGGGCTGATAATAGGCCGCCTCATCATCTCTTTGGATGTGGCAGCCATTTTGTAACGTAACTTGCCCCCACAGCAACCATTTTGTGCCTGGCACCAACCACGCTTCCTCAGAATCCCAAATACTCCAAAAATGCTGGCAACTCCAGTTATAATTTGACGGGGAGGGGCGTTAACACAACCCATCACACACATCCATCGAACACATAATGGGTCTGCACAAGCTATCCTACAACTCACCAGCAATACATCTGCTGTTAGCCAAGCCCCCTGCTGAGCATGTGTTCAGCTGCAGAGAACAGGGCGCATTGGCGCCTAGATGCACGATGCACGAAATGGATTCTGGGCCCTTTCACCTGCTTTCATGCATTAGGGTGTGGGGTGTGTGTATGTGGAAATCTCCCTATAATCCCGAGCAAACAGATTCTCACTGCTGTACAAACTCCAAAGGCAACTTCCATTAGAAGCAGGATAGAGACTCATGTGCCAGTTCAGGCAGAGCTGCAAGGCCCAGAACTCTTGCACAACTGGCCTGTTCCTTGTTATCACCCTGACACAATGCATCAAACAGGGTTGCGGCGGGTCATACTGCAGTCCTGGATAATGGCACTGAAGAGGACTCCGGCACAACAGATGCTGTCTGTGGTGAAGATGGAGGGAGAGAAAGAAAGAGGGGGCCGAGTAGCAAACAAGGAAGACACGGGCAAAAGAGGTGAGTGGCATTAAGGACAGCACTGCAGCCATCTTCTCTGTTATTACTGCTAGTAAATAACACAGCACAGCCCCTAAGAGCCATCTCTAAGCAACATTTCTCCTCCACAATGGAATACCTGAGAAGTGTGTTAACTGAGATGTGCAATGCCCACAGAGGCTCGGGGGGGGGGGGGAGACTGCTGCACAGAAGCAGGCTACAATCCGCTGCTTTTCCCCTCTTGCTTAGCTCCTGCAAAATCCACACGAATTCTGCACTCTTGCACATAACATAATGTAACATTTCTCCCTCCATGTGCATTGCCACTGGATTTTGTCAAGGCTCCATGGAATGAGAGTTGAGTCCCAAATAAGACGATGCATCTTTCTGATCAGATATATAATATACTATAATATAATAATATAAATATAATATAATATAAACATGCTTAGATATATACTTCAAAGTGTACAAAAATCATACCATATTGCCCAAGTTCCAAAGGCCCACCAGGAAACAATAGCCACAATATGCAAATAATAATGCTGCTCTTCTATTCAGCATTGTTGTGAGGATTACAAGCAGCTTACAAACGCATACAGTTGGAAGGGACCCCGAGGGTCATCTAGTCCAACCCCCTGCAATGCAGGAATCTCAGCTCAAGCATCCATGACAGATGGCCATCCAACCTGCTCTCCAAGGAAGGAGAGACCACAACCTCCCAAGAGAGATTGTTTCCACTGTCAAACAGCTCTTACCATCAGAAAGTTATTCCAGGTATTTAGTCAGAATCTCCTTCCTTGTAACTTGAATCCATTGGTTCAAGTCCTACCCTCCAGAGCAGGAGAAAACAAGCTTGCTCCATCCTCCACGCGACAACACCTGAGATACTTGAAGTTGGCTATCCTATCTCCTCTCCGTCTCCTCTTTTCCAGGCTAAACATACCCAGCTCCTTCGAGAGTTCTTCATAAGGCCTGGTTTCCAGAACCTTGATCACCCTCCTCTGAACACAATCAACCTTGTCAACAAAAATTGTGGTACCCAGAACTGGATATAGTATTCCAGGTGTGGTCTGACCAAGGCAGAATAGAGTGCTATTATTATTTCCCCTGATCTGGACACTAGACTTTTGTTGATGCAGCCTAGAATAGCATTTGCCATTTTTGCTGCTGCATCACACTGTTGATTCATGCTAAGCTTGTGGTCCACCAAGACCCCTAGATCATTTTCACATGCACTACTGGCAAACCATGTGCCCCCCCCCCCAATCTTATGAAGCTCTGTGATTGCTATACATACAAATATCTTTATTTTGACTTCAATTACAATCCCATCCTTCCCCCCCGCCCAAGGGGCTGATGTCAACATATATGGAGCTTTATTCACATTTCATCCTCACAACAACCCTGCAATGTAGACTAGACAGAGATAGTTCAACATCCACCAGTGGAGCTCATGGCAGAGGAGGGAACCGAATGTGTGCCTCCTGAATCCCAGCCTGTTACGCCAACCACTAAACCACACCATCCTGTTTGTTTGCCTGTTTTTAAGCCACAGATGAAAGCAGATTTATTTACTAGGTTCAATTAATTCAACCCTCTTTTTTTCTTGTGCTGCTGCTGTTTAACATTTTAAAAAAATCCATTTGTGTCACTTTATTGATTAACTCTTGTTATTTTAAATAATAATGTAAGCTGCCCAGAGGGCTGTTGTCAAAAGGAAGAAGTACAAATATTTCATTAGGGAAATAAATAAGCCCCGCATATCTTTTTGTTAGTATGATTAATACCTACAAACATCTGACTCTGCACTCACAATACAGTATATGGAATTGATGGGGCACACTTTGCCGATCCAGAACCACTGACTAAATGGGGGGGGGGGGGTGTCTCCATTTTTGAACCACTATTCAAATATTTAGTTTCACTATGCACTAAGGACGGCCAACACTGAACAATCGTTACTTGGTTTTATTTATTTCCTGCCCTTCACCGTAAGGTCCCAGGGTGTGTCACAACAATGCAAAATATAGCAATAGAAACATTTCATGACGATAATCTCAAACTGGGTGGGTCCTAAAACTATCACCCTCAAGTTGCTAAGTGCCCCGAGATCTACAGGTATAACAGTGGTATACAAATTTAATAAATAATAATTAATAAGAAGTCTGGAGTAAAGAGGTGTGTCTTCAGCATATGAGGAAGACTATATAGTGAAGAGGGACCCAGGTGGCGCTGTGGGTTAAACCACAGAGTCTAGGGCTTGCTGATCAAAAGGTCAGCAGTTCGAATCCCTGCCACAGGGTGAGCTCCCATTGCTCGGTCCCAGCTCCTGCCCACCTAGCAGTTCGAAAGCACGTCAAAGTGCAAGTAGATAAATAGGGACCGCTCCGGCGGGAAGGTAAACGGCGTTTCCGTGCGCTGCTGTGGTTCGCCAGAAGCGGCTTTGTCATGCTGGCCACATGACCCGGAAGCTGTCTGCAGACAAACGCCGGCTCCCTCGGCCTATAGAGCGAGATGAGCGCCGCAACCCCAGAGTCGGACACGACTGGACCTGATGGTCAGGGGTCCCTTTACCTTTATATAGTGAAGGTGCCACACACCTCTGTGGGGAGTGAATTCCACAAAGAAGGTCCTCTCCTGGCCCACCAGTAACCCCCCCAGCTTCAGGTGTGTGGTTGTCATGTTTGTGACTACCAAGAGGCCAGCCTCCTTCAATTTTAACACCTGAGGAGGTCTGTAGGGCAGTGCCAACTGTCAGGTTTTGTGCAATCCACACTAAGAGACGAGTTTCAAGAGCCCTCTGCCTGTGTCTTTTGCAGGAGTTACTGTGTGGAGCGATCCACACTAGCAGGAGAGAGGTTGAAGAGCCCTCTGCCTGTGTCTCTCCCTTATGCAGACTTTAACCCATGGATGGGTTAAGTGTTGCCTTTGCACATGCATCTTCTCACTGCCTAATTCTGCACAGGATGGGGGGGGGGGACGACGACGACGACTTTACAACAACCCCAGACGTCCAGTGAATTTTGTCCTCCTCCTATTACAGAAATGTGTTGAGTCTAACCGTTTGTCTACGGCTAAGTGAGTTAGTGGCTGGAATGAGTTCTCATGACAAACGCAGTTAAGTTGACAATCTTTTCTTTTTTTTTTAAAGGAACACACTTTAAAAACCGGTTTTCTGGCTGGGAAGGGCGGGGTATAAATAAAATTATTATTATTATTATTATTATTATTATTATTATTATTATTCAAAATGTTTGCTGGTGCCTTCATTTCCCTGCAAAAGCCTCTATGCATAGTCTCTGAAACTTCTGCTTTTCCCAACCTCCCTCTTTAAAGAGACCGGGGCAACATGCACAGTGCTCCTTGCTCTTTCGATGCTCTGCAACAGCCCTGCAAGGTAGGCTCAGAAGGAATCAAGGTCACCCGCGAGCTATGCAACCGAATCAGGATTTGAACCTGGGTCTGCAAGGTCTCAGCCGGGCACTCTTACCACTTCACCACCACCAGTACAGCACAGTCCTCACCACATCCCTGCAGAAGCAAGTCTTGTTGAATTGTACAAGGTTTCCTCCCAGCTAAGGAAGCTGAGGATTCCAGCCAAAGATTCTCCCTCTGCTAATGTTTCAATGCCTCTTCTCAGGGACAGTGTGTGTGTGTGTGTGTGTGTGAATGAGAGTGCAGCTTTTTCAAGAAAACAGTCTCCGTTCAGCTGTTACTGAACAGTTGATCTTTCCCCCCTTTCTAAATCCGGCAGACCTCTCTCTTTGCAAGTCCCTTATACCAACAGCAACCTGAGCAACCGCTCATAAAGTTAAGAGCCAGGGCAGCTTGCTTTTTGTGTGTGTGTGTGTGAGAGAGAGATAAAGGAAAAAAACACTTGCTAAACGCTGAAGGAAGTTCAATGCCATGTGCCTGCGGAGAATAAGCCTGGATGAAGCTGGTTCAGAGATTTTGACAGCACAAAAAGGCAACAAGAGGATGCTGCAAAAAAACCAAACAAACGTGGTTGTTTGATAGCAATGAAAGGAATAAGCGCTATGCAATGAGACAGAAAGGAGCAATTTCTTTGAAATAAGGTGAAGGGGGGGACTGCCCTGGGTGCAGAGAATGTATTATTATTATTATTACTACGTATTCCTATTTCCATGCCTTTGTGCTCCCTTACACTTGCATTCCTTTTAATTGGATGTGGGACGGTGGAGGGAACAAATTTCTCCCAACAACAAAGCCAGGAGCAGGAACAGAGAGAAAGCGAAGGAGAAAGGATCCACAAAAGCAGGCAACTATCTCAGCTTAATCTCTTCACAGGATCGGTGGGTAGTTAAAGGAGAGTCTTTGTTTGCACCTTATTATTTCCTTGCTCCCTCCCCTCCCTTAAAAAAAAATAAAAAATCACAAGGCGGCAATCCCTAGGGGCTGCAACCCTATACCCCCAGTTACCTGGGAGAAAGCCTCATTGAATTGGGATGGGGGGGGGCCTTGCTTCTGAACAAACATTGCACACCATCCGGCTGCAAAAGAAAGTTTGTAAAAAGATATCTCAAAACACACTGAAACTGCAGGGGGGGGGCAGGTTTGCACCTTTCCAGGCAACGTTTACCAACAAGTTACAGCACCATCTGGAAAACCCGTTACTTTAGATTTGTTTTAGGAGTTTTACCCAAGTTGAACAATAAATGCACAAACGCAGAGGGAGGGGGGGGTGGTTTGGTTGTTTTTTAGGAACTTGGAAGCAAAGCTCACAAAATCCTTTGCCTTAGCTGCTAAAATCATTAGCTGCAGAAGCGTCAGGGGGTCTCTTATGCCTTCCCACCCCCACTATGGCTGCTGGGGGGAGAAAGAATGACCTGCCAGCTGCCGTCTGTTCCCCCCCCCCTCAAAAAAAGACCTTCCGCTTCCCAGCCTCCCTGCCAAATGTTTTTGGGTGTTTTTTTGGGGGGGGGGAGTTTCTAAGGATGCAATCCAATATACACACTTAAACTGGGAGTTAAGACCCACTGAATACCACAGGGGTTGACTTCTGAGTATTGTACATGTGTAAGGTTGCACCCCCCCCCCGTTTCCTAGCCACCACAAACTTTGCTTGCTGATTTCAACAGCCCTTAATGTGTGGAGAGGGAAGAGATGCTGATGGACCCCTAGAAAGATTCTCCACCTCCGATCTGGAAAACTGTCCATTTCCAACACACACACCCACACCCACACACCGATGGGGGGGAGTGCACTCTGCACTAGCTCAGGGGCAAGGGGCATCTATTCCGGGTTTGCTCCAGGAGCGTATTAGTCCTGCCACCTAAAGTGCCAGGGCTAGGCAGATGTAAGCCCTATCCTCCCGTATACATGCATCCGTAATTTTATTTGTATGCCGCCTTTCCGCAGTTCAAACCACGCTCGAGGCGGCTTACAACTTGAAAAAACCCTCATAACTACAACATAACCGAAGCAGTCATAAAGGATAAGTGAAACATACATTACAAACCACACAATTTCCACATAAATCACTACCATACGTGAAAGACACACGCACTTATCTATGGAGAGCGCGGGATCATTGTGAACTATTGCGGGAGGCGGGGAATCAGCCCTGGGGCATCTTCTACCACCGTCTCTCCACTCACAAATCCCCTTTGTGCGCGGTCCCCGCGAGGAATCTCCGGCAAAGGAATCCCACCGGCTCGCCCCAGGAGCCGCAGCCGAGGCAGCCTCCCCGCTTCCACACCCGCGGAACTCCCCGCCCCGGTAGGTTCCCAGCTTCGGAAGATGCAAACAAGGCGCCCTTCTCTCTCCAGCAGCTCCCGGGACGCAGCACCGAGCGAGGATTGCAAAGCAGAAGCGGCTGGTTCTCACGTCTCTCTCCCCACCCACAACACCTCCTTTGGCAATGCAGAAATGCGCTTCTCCGGTCGTCTTTTTCTGCAAGCAGGCGAGACATCCACCGGTCCCCGCTGCTTCCCCAGCTCCTCGCGCCCGCCCGCGGCAGAAATGCTCCCTTCCTAGGCGAGACCGCCGCTCGACTCCAGCGTTAGCAGGTGAAATCCAGCTCTCTGGCCACCCCCGGCAGCATCCAAAAACCTCCCCGCTTCCGAACGCGTTTGAATTCAGCCGCTCAAAACCCAACACAATAAATAAAGAATTTAAAAGGGGGGGAACCCAATTTCAACACCCGCCGCCGCTCTGCACCTTGCACTGCCTAAACTGGGGATCCCCCGTTTGCAACGAGGAAAGCACACGCGCGCCAAACGCAGGAGAAGGCAAAGACCTAGGAAGCAAGTTAGCAACCCGGTACAACTGCTTTTAAAATAAAATAAAATCGGGCACTAGGGAAAGAGTATTCTCTCTTTTTTTCCGGGTGGGGGAAGAGATATAACAAGCACGAACTTTCCCCCCTCTCTCTTTTTGCAACTTGAAAGCAAATAGATATCTCGATGCAAACCAACCCTCTCCGAACACGCTGCGGGGAGAGGCAACCAGCCGGACCGCGTTAGCGCGGGTTCCGGCGCTTCCCACGCTAGCAAGCGGCAGCCGGAGAGAGGCTGGGCTTTTTGCAAACAGTGGCAAGTTTGCAACAAAAAGATGGGACGGGGTTGGTTGGCTGGCTGGCTGGCTGTGTGTGAAAGTTTCGCGTGCAACTCTCTCCCCACGCTGACTCCATCGAGGGTCCCCCTCTCCAACCCATTCATACAGGCAAATTAAAAGCAATGCTCCTGTTTTCAAGGAAATAAATAAAGCCCAGCTCACGCACCCTTCCAAGAGGCCGATCAGCTCCGGAGCTTCGCAGCTTCCCTTCTGCATAACGTATCCATGGACGGGGGCGGAAAGACGGGGAGCCAAACGCCGGCGTCGCCGCCGCTTGCTTTCTCTCGCCTTCCTGGCGCAGCGCGCAGCGCGGGACTGGTGCCGAGTGGAGAAGCGCTCTCGGTAGCAACTCCTAACTCGGGGGGTGGGGGTAGGTGGGGGGGGGGTGCTGGGAGGGGAGGGGAGGAAAGGGGGCGATTCCCAGCCCGCGGCGCCGACGATCGCAGCGCAGCCTACCGGGAGGCAGAGCGCGCCAGCGGCTGCAGCCAATGCGGGGAGCCGCGTCTCCTTCGCTCGCCAGCCCAGCAGGGAGAGAGCGCGAGGCGCGGCGACGCGAAAGAAAAGGCTTGCTGAATGCACAACGCCGGGGATGCTGGGGGGGGGACGGAGGGTGGGGGGGAAGCGCACACACTCACGTGCACACAAACCCCTTGCACACGCAGACGCGGTGCAACCGAGCCCGGCTTCTGCCGCGCCGCCTGAAATGCGCCTGCAAATTAAATTTTTTTAAAAAAAAATCTTCCCTGCTGCTCCTGCCTCTTCGGCGCTTGCAACCGAGAAGGAGGCAGGCTACGGCGTGGCTCTTCGCTCTTGTGACAGGCAGGCAGGCATTCATGCATGGCATCATGCATGCTGTGAAATAAGTCCCATCGCACACGGCGTCTGGTAGTAAACAAGGATTCCCCCACTTTTTTGGCGCGGGGGGGGGAGGTTTAATGATCCCCTTCCTCCACGCAACTCAAGGGGGCACCGGTGGTCCCCGCCACTCGGCGCTCAGTTTTGCGATGCTCACAACCGCCCTCCGGTAAAGGGACCCCTGACCATTAGTAATAATAATAATAATTTATTATTTGTACCCCACCCATCTGGCTGGGTCTCCCCAGTCACTCTGGGCGCATTCCAACAAATATTAAGATACATTAAAATATCACAGATTAAAAACTTCCCTAAACAGGGCTAGATCCAGTTGCAGACGACTCTGGAGTTGCAGTGCTCATCTTGCTTTACTGGCTGAGGGTGCCGCCGTACAGCTTCCGGGTCATGTGGCCAGCATGACTAAGCCGCTTCTGGCGAACCTGAGCAGCACATGGAAATGCCTTTACCTTCCCGCCAGAGTGTTACCCATTTATCTACTTGCACTGTGTGCTTTTGAACTGCTAGGTTGGCAGGAGCAGGGACCAAACAATGGGAGGTCACTCCGTCGCAGGGATTCGAACCGCCGACCTTCTGATCAGCAAGCCCAAGAGGCTCAGTGGTTTAGACCACAGCACCACCTGCATCCCACCCTCTCAGGTAGGTTAGGGCAAAAAGCAGGCATCGCAAAACTCGGCCCTCCAGATGTTTTGGGACTAAAATTCCCATCATCCCTGACCACTAGTCCTGTTAGCTGGGAATGATGGGAGTTGTAATCCCAAAACATCTGGAAGGCCAAGTTTGGGGGTGCCTGGCAAAGAGGGTCATGGTCATCCGGATTTGAACCCAAGCCTGACCGGTCTTAACACTGTGGAGGCTGGTTGGTTAGGGCAAGTGGGGCCCCTCAGGTGAGTCTTATCCAGCCCTAGCCTGCTTGCCTTCCTGCTTACTTGCCATGCCAGGGGTTGGTAGCGGTACCTGTCAGCTTCCTCCTCCTCCTCCTGACTCTCAGTGTTGCCCCTGGCAGCAGAGAGGATAGGGACAAAACCAGAATGAGTTAGCTCCGCCTATCACTGGCTCTAGCTCCACCCACTGTGGGCTCCCTGCATTCCACCTAGCCAATCTCAATGGACACCAGCCACCGCTGCAACTCTACCAAGCGCCATAGAGGGCGCCAAAGCGGTGTAATGGTTAGAGTGTCTGCCTAGGACCTGGGAGACCAGAGTTCAAATCCCAAGGCAGCATAAAGCGTAAAGAGCCAGTGTGGTGTAGTGGTAAAGAGCGGTGGACTCGTAATCTGGTGAACCAGGTTCGATTCCCCGCTCCTCCACATGCAGCTGCTGGGTGACCTTGGGCTAGTCACACTTCTTTGAAGTCTCTTAGCCTCACTCTGCCTTTCAGCCTGACCTACCTCACCGGGTTGTCGTGGGGATTAAAGGAGAGAGGAGAGAAAGCAGGTGGGATATAAATTAAATAAACAAACTTTCAGAAATTTAACCTGTAAGACAAGTATATTCCCTGCTCCCCCTAAAAAATGCACTTCATCCCCTATATGTATCATATCCCTTATATCATGTTTTTCCCTAGTGCTCTGATACTCACCCTGGCAACTCACACAACTGGAGTGGTCCTGGGTCATCTCATATTGGAAGGAATTATCTCTGTTTCAAACTTTAGGGACAAATTTCTCTCTGTGTGTGTGTGTGCGCGCGCGCGCAAGAAAATGTTTCGGTAGCCTAGCCAACAACAACAACAAGCCTAGCCAAAGTGATTTTATTTCCCTCTAAATTCCAACTGCTGTCTTAAAATTGGCTTTGGATTAAATCTAAGGATACACGGTGCCCACTCCACAAAAAAAGGAGGAAAAGAAACACATGAACACATTTTCAGGTAGGAAAATAGGAAGTTGCCTATACTGAGTCAGATTATTGGTCCCTCGAGCTCTGTGCTATCTACACTGTCTGGAAGCAATACTTCATAGAGTTTTAGGCAAGAGTCCTTTCCTTTTTTATATAAGAATTTATTGGTATTTTAAAAAAAAACAAAAAAATACAAAACAAAACACTAATACAATACACAACAACACAACTAAAAAAAAAACCTCACAATCAAACATCTATTTAACTAAACTAATCTTATTTCTAACCTTATTATGGGGACTTCCTCACGTCCTCTCTTCTGCGTTCATTTCAAATATACTGTAGTAACTTTATAACACCTTTATAACCTTATTATGGGGACTTCCTCACATCCTCTCTTCTGCGTTCATAGGCAAGAGTCCTTTCCACTCTTACCTGGAGATGACAGAGATCGAACCAGGGACTTTGTGCCTGCAAGGAAGATGCTCAGCCGCTGAGGTTTTGTGTCCTGGCTACAAATCCACAAGGAGCTTTCTCTGGATGAAAGGAATTTCAGCAGATTTACTACTGCAAGTCTCTCTCAACTTCCAGCAAAATTCCCCAGTCTTTCCCCCACAGAGTCTCTTCAGGTGTGGATTTGGGCCAAATTTTGGTGGCAAGTACTTCTTTATGAATACCTACAGCGCTTCTCAATAAGTCCAGGTTTGCTTTTGGGATCCGCATCTCATCCTCCCGCCAACAACCATGGAAGATAACTTGGCAGAGCCATACCAGCGGTTTGGGCATAAAGCCAAGCTGTGGTTTGGCATTATGGGAATGAAGGTCATTGGCTCCCTCCTCTCCCTTCCTCCATCCTTTCCTGTTCTGTGGCAGCTTTGTGGTTCACCATTACCTCTGGACCAGCAAGTTATATTTTTTATCTATTACCTACCGTTTGCCCTAAGTTCCCAGGGCAGGTTACAGCATTAAAACTCTCTCTCTCTCTCTCTCTCTCTCTCTCTCTCTCTCTCTCTCTCTATATATATATATATATATATATATATATATATATATATATATTGTTGTTGTTGTTGTTCAGTCGTTCAGTCGTGTCCGACTCTTCGTGACCCCATGGACCAGAGCACGCCAGGCACGCCTATCCTTCACTGCCTCTCGCAGTTTGGCCAAACTCATGTTAGTAGCTTCGAGAACACTGTCCAACCATCTCATCCTCTGTCGTCCCCTTCTCCTTGTGCCCTCCATCTTTCCCAACATCAGGGTCTTTTCTAGGGAGTCTTCTCTTCTCGTGAGGTGGCCAAAGTACTGGAGCCTCAACTTCAGGATCTGTCCTTCTAGTGAGTACTCAGGGCTGATTTCTTTGAGAATGGATAGGTTTGATCTTCTTGCAGTCCACGGGACTCTCAAGAGTCTCCTCCAGCACCATAATTCAAAAGCATCAATTCTACGGCGATCAGCCTTCTTTATGGTCCAGCTCTCACTTCCGTACATTACTACTGGGAAAACCATAGCTTTAACTATACGGACTTTTGTCGGCAAGGTGATGTCTTTGCTTTTTAAGATGCTGTCTAGGTGTATATATATATATATATATATATATATATATATATATATATATATATAGACAAAGTAATAATAATAAATAAATAAGAATAAAAATGCACCCCACCTCCGAGACCAATCCATTGTAACTATACATCTTCCCAAAATTTCTACACCTCTTGTGATGGTTTGACCCCTTTCTGTTTTAACCATGGGTAGGCAAACTAAGGCCCGGGGGCCGGATCCTAAATTATAACAACTACATAATTATACGCTTATAAAACCCTTCCCTCTACTTCTTTATATTTCTTTATACCTTTTTTCCTTGCATTCTATAGTAGATTATTTTTGTTAAATTTTGATTTTTCCTTCTTTCTTTATTAGTTTTGTTATTGCTCACATTTTTTATTCTAAGCCTATTAGCATGCCATTTTTAGAACAATATTTTAAGATTGTTGCTTCTTATGCTTGGGACCTTCTAGCAGCAACTAATTATGACTGAACATTGGGAGAATATCCATCCCATGTCCAATAAGGGAAATATTGTATAGGTTGTCCTTCTGCAATGCACCTTGTGCAAACTGCTAGGCCTGCGGCATAGCTGTAGCGTTTTTCTTATCCCTATAGTGTGCAAAATAAAAACAAGTGTTTTGAGCATGCCCAGAGTGCATGCCGCTCACCCAGTATGTGCAACCAGAACCTAAACTTCGGGGGGGGGGGCGGGGCGGGGAGCGAGCTCTGCAGGACAGAGGATGTGATTATCAAGCTGACTTGGATCCCAAATACATCCCTTTTTTAAAAAAGTTCTTGTTTTGTTTTGTTAGCTAGCAATGCTTAAATTTTATTTATAGATTTTCTAAATGTAAAAGTAATAATACCAGTAATACAACATTTTTTTCCAATTTGCATTCGGTAAGTAACAGTGTGTTTGAGCATGCAGAGTACATTTATTCTGCTCAACGTGTGCAGAATCTAACTGGGGGGAAAGTAAAAGATGGAAGACATTATGTTCAAACAGGCCTGAATCCCAAATACTGAATCCTCTATATGTATGATGCTCAAAGAAGTACTTTTTGGTTAGGGCAAGCATCTCACTTGAATTAGTACCGAGAAAGCTTGCTTCTGCGTGTCACATGTGTGCCAGTGCTGGAACACACTTGGAAAGTTTCCAGCTCTAGTTTATGCTTACTGCTTTTTGTACTGGGTAAGAATCTGCCTGTTTTGCTCAGAGAGGTAATTTACAGCCATGCCGTCATCCTCTGTGGGACCATCTCCCTATCTGCCCTTTCTCAGCTGAATCCAACCCCCCCCCCTCTCTTTTTGTCTTTTATATTTACTCACTTTGGCTTGCTTGGGATAAAAGTGGAACAAAAATGTTTTCTTCGCAGCAAATTTCGAAACTGGCAAAATAGTTTTTAGTGCAAGCGTTTCCTAAGCAAAGAAGTGCCTGAATCTTTCCTCGCCGCCACCGCCTTCTGCTACCAAATCTGAAAACAAAACAACAACAACAACAACAACCCTCCCCAACCTTTCTTTGGTCTCATTTTTTCATTTGAATTATTGTCTTCCTATCTGGCCTATAGCAACACGGTTGTGGAGATCAGAGGGGAAGTTACACTGTTGGATAATATTATCGCAAATTTCAGAATTGCGGTGAATGTTGACATTTACTGGCTATAATTATTATTATTATTATTATTATTATTATTATTATTATTATTATTATTTTCTTTAAAGGCAGCCCTGTGGGAAATTTCCAAAAATGTGTTATGAAGCATTTTTTTGTTTTTGTTTTACATTTCGGTGGTAGCAGCACTGAAAAATGTCCTTTAGCAGTAAGCACTGGAGAGATATATAATATTTGGATATTTACTGGTAAATGTCAGCATTTTATTGTTCATGTTCAAATGATTTAAAAAAAAACATTTCCTTCCAGGTGTCTTGAAAACTTACTGATAAATGCCAACATTCACATTTCTGACCCAGATTGCAATACATTTATTTATGGGGGGGTTTTCAATGCAGCATGTGGCTTTACCTCATTCTTCTCTCCCCCCTCTTGAATTCTGTAATCAGTTCAAGGTCACCCATTCCAAATTCTGCAGTATATCAGCTTGTGGGTTGTTGTGACACCCACAGATCGCTTCAGCGAGGGAGCCAAGCTGAGATTCAGAAGCTCTGGAGCAAACCTTGCTTTCAAGCACACTGTGATACAAACCAGCTGCCAGTCAGAGCATTTTGGCCTCTGGATTCAGGGAGCAAAATCACGGAATCAGAATTGTTGAGGTGGAAGGGACCCCAAGGGTCCTCTAGTCCAACCCCCTGAAATGCTGGAATCTCAGCTAAGGCATCCATGGCAGATGGCCATCCAACCTCTGGTTAAAAACATCCAAGGAAGGAGAGCCCACAACCTTCCAAGGGAGACCGTCCCACTGTCGAACAGCTCTTGTAGTCAGAAAGGTCTTCCTGATGTTTAGTCAGAATCTCCTTTCTTGTAATTTGAAGCCGGGCAGGATGGTGTCAGCTAAAGGCATACTGTCTGGTTGGTGCCTTATTCGAGGTGTATTCCACAACATGCTCTTCACAGAATAGTCGTGCATCACAGCTGAATTTATTCTGCTTTGTCAGTTGTTATGCGATGCTGCACCACGTCATTGCTGTCCAGAGGGGCTTTGTTGTTGTTGTTGTTGTTGTTGTTGTTGTTGTTGTTGTTCAGTCGTGTCCGACTCTTCGTGACCCCATGGACCAGAGCACGCCAGGCACGCCTATCCTTCACTGCCTCTCGCAGTTTGGCCAAACTCATGTTAGTAGCTTCGAGAACACTGTCCAACCATCTCATCCTCTGTCGTCCCCTTCTCCTTGTGCCCTCCATCTTTCCCAACATCAGGGTCTTTTCTAGGGAGTCTTCTTTTCTCATGAGGTGGCCAAAGTACTGGAGCCTCAACTTCAGGATCTGTCCTTCTAATGAGCACTCAGGGCTGATTTCTTTGAGAATGGATAGGTTTGATCTTCTTGCAGTCCATGGGACTCTCAAGAGTCTCCTCCAGAAAGGATGTTAAGAAGTGTGCAAATGGCTTTAGGTCCATAAATTACCACATAGCATATGTTGTTGTTCAGTCGTTCAGTCGTGTCCGACTCTTCGTGACCCCATGGACCAGAGCACGCCAGGCACGCCTATCCTCCACTGCCTCCCGCAGTTTGGCCAAACTCATGCCAGTCGCTTCGAGAACACTGTCCAACCGTCTCATCCTCTGTCGTCCCCTTCTCCTTGTGCCCTCCATCTTTCCCAACATCAGGGTCTCTTCCAGGGAGTCTTCTCTTCTCATGAGGTGGCCAAAGTACTGGAGCCTCAACTTCAGGATCTGCCCTTCCAGTGAGCACTCAGGGCTGATTTCTTTTAGAATGGATAAGTTTGCTCTTTTTGCAGTCCATGGGACTCTCAAGAGTCTCCTCCAGCACCATAATTCAAAAGCATCAATTCTTCGGCGATCAGTCTTCTTTATGGTCCAGCTCTCACTTCCATACACTTCCAGAGGGGCTATCACACAACAAAAATGGATAAAAAAAAAACCCAGAACATACGTAGTATAAAAAGTTAACGGAGCTCAGCAGGAATATATGGGATATGCACCGAACGAAGCAATTTGAATGTCCCAGCACTTTTTCAGGTGCAGATAGCACTGAAAACAGGATTGTGTACGACCACCCCGACAACATCATGAGCATCAATAATGATCAATGCGCGATTAAAAAAAATGACGTCTGGGGCAGCCCTGAGAAATACAGTGCAAGCGAAGGAATATTTTGTTGCTCCAGGTAATAGAATAAAATGGAAGGCAAGGCAGTCCTGTATCTCGAGTCCTGGAAGAAGAAGAAAAACAGAAAAACAAGCAAGGTAAGGGAGAAGGAAAGATGATTTTGAAAAGTCCAAATCCTTGCAGAGAGGGAGAGGGGAGCAGGAGATCTTTTGCAGCCTGCAATACCCATGCTTTGCCAGAATAGTTCAATGGCAGCATGTGAAGGCATCATGGAAAAAGCAAACAGTCAATCTTCCACCATAAGATATACCTATGATTTGATTAAAGTCTATTTTATTCTTCCTTAGACGTGGGATTGTAGCCCACCAAGGAATGAAATCATTGAAATGAATGGGCCTATAAATGAGTTATATCCATTCATTTCAGCAAGCCTTCTCCGAGTAGGACTTATCACTTTTGCGATGATGGCTAACGTTTTTTTTTTTTTTTTTTTTGGTGGCAACTAAGATTTAATTTATTCTGGAAGCACCAGATTCAAGATTCTCATACCACAAGGAAAGCACTGTGGCGAAGAATTTAACCATTTCCAGAGAGGGATTACATAACAGTTAAAAAGGGGGGGGGGGATCCCTAGCTTATGACTCCTTCACCCTCTGCCACCATTTTGAAACTGGCTCTATCCCATGCCACCATTTTGTGACTGGTGGGCCTCAGTTATTTCCATCTCTTCTGAACTGAACTTGAGGTTGGAAAAAGGATAAAACCGAGACAAGCCTTTATCCCCCTCCTTCTTGCTGTACAGTATATTTTGAGAGGTACAGTTTATAAATGCTATTAGTAGGAGTAGTTAATTCAGTTTTCCTCGTTAATCAATCCCCTTGGCCCTGTAATGATTTTTGTTGCTGCTGCTGCTGCTCTCTTCTGAACTGTCTCCAGCCGAGAGGAGGGTCTGTTGATTAGCGGCAACGCTCTCTATGCCTATGGGATATGTTCGTTTCCAGATCTCTGTCTACCCTGGTAGAATAGTCAATAAGTACTTTCTAACATGACAGTGTGGTAATTGCATATGGTTAAGCGTGTGGCTTGAGGAATACTGAAGAGCTTAGAGGAGCAAGAGAGCTCTCGAGAGGAAACCCTTAAGTCAGGGATGGGGAACCGGGGACCTTCTAAATCAGGCATCCCCAAACTTGGCCCTCCAGCTGTTTTGGGACTACAATTCCCATCATCCCTGACCACTGGTCCTGTTAGCTAGGGATGATGGGAATTGTAGTCCAAAAACATCTGGAGGGCCGAGTTTGGGGGTGCCTGTTCTAAATGCTGTTGGACTACAAATCCCATCACCCCTGACTGTTGGCTGATGGGAGTTGGAGTCCAACAACCAGCAGCACACACGTTCTTTATTACAGTCCAAAGGCCCACAAAAGCAATTTCAAGAGCAAAGCACAACGGAAATATGGAAAAGACTACTAGGCAGTCGCTGTGTTTCATCCAAGACATGTGGATGTCTAATTCTTATCGCCTCTGAGATAAATTTTGCCTTTATATCATTTTTCTTATCTTCAAGGAGATACCTGAGATTAAAGATATCAGATTTTCCAGGTAAATTTACCAATAAGGGCTTAATCAATTGGTTCTACAACCACCACCAGCAAGTGAGGCAGCCGAGGGCACTCTGTGCTACTCTCTTGTCTTTCCAACACTGTGTGTCGCTACCTTTGTGACAAGGAGGGCAGCAGGGAGTACATTGTCGTCGCAGCACTGGAACACAACTCCACCCACGGAACCTCTTTGGCTGCTATTGCCAACATCATCTGAAGGGCACTGGGCTTCTCATCCCAGGTGCAGACAGACACCTGCCACACCAAGAGATCTTTACCTGGACAAATCTATACAAACCCGCCTTGGGTTCATATTTGTTTGGGTTGGGGGTGTTGTGCGCTGGATCCAATGCTAATGGAGAAGCAAAATCTCCTGTGAGACCCTCCATCTTATGCTCAAGTTGTAAATATGTGTAAATAAAACCATAGAATCTTAGAGTTGGAAGGGACCCCAAGGGTCATCTCATCCAATCCCCTGCAATGCGGGAATCTCAGCTAAAGCATCCATAACAGGTGGCCAACTGTTATGTTGAATAGGATCCAAAATGCAGCAGTCTGATTGGTCCTAGAACAATAGGATTGAGATTGCAGCAGTCTGACTGGTCCCAGAACAATAGGATTGAGATTGCAGCAGTCTGATTGGTCCGCAGGAGCCACCCAATCCAGCTCCAGGTGGAAGTGAATCCACACTCCGATTGGCATACAGGAGTATCCCGGAATTAGCCAATCACGTGGGGCCCATTGTGTAAATAGTGTATATAAAGCAAACGTTTTGGGGGAACTGCATTCCTCACTACTATGAGCTGAATAAAGAGCATGAAATTCACACTTGACTCCAAGTATATTTCACCATCCAACCTCTGTTTAAAAACCTCCAAGGAAGGAGAGTCCACCACCACTCGTAGGAGTCTTTTCCACTGCCAAACAGCTCTCACTGTCAGAAAGTTCTTCCAAATGTTTAGTCAGAATCTCCTTTCTTGCAACTTGAAGCCATTGGTTTGAGTCTTACCCTCCAGAGCAGGAGAAAACAAGCATGCTCATTCCTCCATGTGATAGCCCTTAAGAAATTTGAAGATGGCTATCATATCTCCTCTCAGTCTCTTCTTTTCCAGGCTAAACATACCCAGCTCCTTCAAGATCTCCTCGTAAGGCTTAGTTTCCATATATCCAATATATCCTAAAGACACCACAATCTTCGCTGTCCCTCATTCCGAGGAAGCCAAACCCTGGGTAAACTCCTGGTACCCTGGATTCTGTCACCGGATATTGGGGTGGTGTGTAACAATATTCTTAAATCTGAAATCACATACCCTCCTGCAAGTAAGTCTCATTGAGCTCACTGGGCCTTACTTCTGAGCAGACGTAAACAGGACCGTGCTGTAAATAAATTTCTGGCCTCTGAAAGGATTCCATAGTTTTGTTATATGCAAATAGCTGGTTAGATTAATAGGATAGCCAGTGCTGCTTTCCCCCAAGCACAAACCCCAAAAAATTAAAATCTTAGACAGGGTGGAGGTTTTCGGACATTCCAGGAAATATCTGGCTCGCCTTGGTCTCAGATACAATCTTAGTTGAACCTTCCGCAGCAACATTGCAAAAAAGGTCTCCGCATAGTGTCATGAATTATGAAACACTGACATTTCATGTTGAATTAATGCAAAGGGCTCTTTAAGGAGTAGAGCGGAGTGAGTTGCCTACATGCCAGGCTGGCTATTTTTCAGAATGAGGTGGGGGGGGGTGTATTTGCATAATGGAAATGACCTATTAATACAAATCCTTCCCCTGGGAAAGACACGGGGAGATTATGCTACAGAGGTAATCAGCTTGCCACACATCACCAATGTGTCTCAAATTTTTCTCAGAGTTTGACCAATAAGCATTGTTCTCCCATAGAGGGTGATGATACACTTTTGACTAGGTGAGCTTATGGGTATGTGCAGGAGGCACATGTGTTTGTGCATGCAGGAGGTATGTGAGGCAGAGCTCTTGACACCTGCCTGGCTGATGCTTACCTGGGCAGCAGTGGTGGGCTGGAGTCCATTGCGGCTGGTAGGGCAGAAGGTAGAGAGACCAATAGCAGTTGGTGCCAGAACCACTGACAGGCAGAACCAATCCTCTGGTTGGGGGGGGGGTAGTCTGGCCATTCACCCTAATGGCTCAGCCTCCACCACCATAGAATCGTAGAGTTGGAAGAGACCCCGAGAGGACTTCCGGCTGGCGACGCCATAGCGGGTGGTCGGGGCTGCTTCGGCTGCGAGGCGCCCGATCCATCCCGGGGGTTAGGAGCCGCGCTACCGCAGCGCGCGGCTCCGGTTGGGGTGCGGGAAGAGCGTCCCGCACCCTGGGCTCCCCGGCTGTGCCCGCGGAGGCTCCGAACCCTTCCCCTACCCCCCTGTAAAGGGGGAGTGGGGGTGAAGGGACAACGGAGCCGGGCTTACGGGGATATGCCCCAACCGGGATGCAAATGCGGCGGCAAAGCCCGCGGTGAGCGTCCAAGTTCTACCTGTGAAGAATGGAGCTAAAGGAACCCGGTGGTCGTGAGTAAATAATCTTGGCAGAAATCGTGTTTTTGGAACGATCCGGGGGGAAGGAGAAAGGCAGCCTGCCTCCCTCCCTTCGAGCCTAAGAAACTAACCAATTTGAGGGATTGCTGCCACAGAACTGGTTATAAAGTATCTAAAATCGACACATGAGACTGGCAAACTTTTTCCTTGGGAAGCTAACTAGCGGAAAATATCTCTATTTAAAGTTGCGGTGTTTGCGCTCCAGCTTAGGAAAATGGCGACGAACAAAGAGACAGGAGAAGAAATATGATACCCACTTCCTCCCCCTCTGCCAGTATGCTGGGTTTCGTCCTTGAACTGGTATTGAACTCTGGACTAACAGATGAACAAAGGCTCACTGCCTTGAAGGTGGAACTAATTTACAGAAAAGTTAAAGTCTTGTGTGGGGGTCTGAAATGGAACCAACTGCCCACAGAGGAGGCTAACAAAACTTTTGACACTTTGGAAGGAAATCTTGTCAAAGAGCTGAGAGGATGGATGGAAAGATGGGAAGAAATGAATGAGCTACTTCGGAGAAGAAATTCGCTTGTTGGGGGTGGCAGCCCCAAGGCGATGTCAAGATTTGTTATATCCAGTCCCCGAGGTGTGAGCTCGGGGGCCAGGGACAGAGAATTAAGGTATTTACAAGAAGAAAAGGAATGTTACAAAGAACCGGAGAAGCTGAGAGAGGGAGAGTTGGATACCTCGGAGCTCGTGGCAAGGAGAGTGCTGGACTGTGCCTGGATCTGTGGACGTTGGGAGAGGGAAGTTGCATGGAAGTTCAGTGCTGATGCCACCAGGAGAAGAAGAATGGACAGAGGGGGTGTGGGGTGAAGCACTAAGTAAAATCTAAGGCAATCTGTTATGGTATTTTGAAATCGGAGGGTGAACACTGTCAACAATAGTTTGTTTTATTATTTGTTTGAATATGAAAAGAGATATTTCAAGTTTTTATGTTATTAGCAGCAGTTCAAAGGATAGAAGAGATAGATTTGATGAGGATGATTTGTGAGGATTTATGAGGATGTAGTATAAATGAAGTCATTTTAAGTGGTTTAAGTTTATAGATTAAGATGATTAAGATTAAGATGAAGACTAAGATGAATGTGTTACTTTATATATATAATTAAGTTTAATTTTTTTTAAATGAAGAGGTTAAGAAGTAGATTATGGATATAAACTCGAAGGTGAAAAGGCAGGGGAAGTCAACTGTCAAGATTGGAAAAAGGAATTTTTTTTTTTTGCAGATGTCCAATTAAGAAGAAAAATCATGGCAATCTTTGTATGTGTAATTGTATTTGTTTTGTTTGTGTATAAATGTAGGTGTGGTTAAGGTTGTATGTTGTTATAAGTAAAAATGTCAATAAATTCTTATAAAAAAAAAAAAAAAAAAAGGAAGAGACCCCGAGAGTCTTCTAGTCCAACCCCCTGCAATGCAGGAATCTCAACTAAACCATCCATAGATGGCCATCCAAGCTCTGCTTAAAAACCTCCAAGGAAGGAGAGTCGACAATCTTCTGAGTGAATCAAACAGCCCTTACCGTCAAAAAGTTCTTCCTGATGTTGAGTCGGAATCTCCCTCCTTGTAACTCGAAGCCATCGGCTCAGGTCCTGCCCTCCAGAGCAGGAGAAAACAAGCTTGCTCCATCCTCCACGCGACAGCACTTGAGATATTAGAAGGTGGTTTTCAGTCTCCTCTCATTCAGGCTAAGCACACCCAACTCTCTTAACCATTCCTCACAAGGCTTGGTTTCCAGACCCTTGATCATTTTAGTCTCCCTCCTCTGCACATGTTCCAGCTTGTCAATATCCTCCTTAAATTGTGGCACTCAGAACTGGACACAGAATTCCAGGCGGGGGAAATGGGAGGTCCCGGTTTTTTCCAGGACACTTGCGGGGTATGTGAAAGTCGTTTACACCTCCGGTGCCCCCTTGGCACCCCCTTGTCTCCTAGTGCCCCCCCTTAGTAATCCCACCTGCAGCACTTTTGGAGCCACCAATTTAAAGGGAGGAACCGTGCAAGTTTTTCTATGGAGAACGCTCCTGTATAACACCCCAAAAATCTGAAGCAAAAACCCAAGACCCTGTCCATTAAAATGTATGGCCTGCGTTGGTTTTTGCACACACGTCTTGCTCTGATATTGGAAATAGAGGCTACACCGCTTGCTTGGAGCTGCTTTGAAATAACCTGCTTCTAAAGGTCTGGATCATAACCACAACCAGGGCAGATTTTGCCAGCTGTCCTGTAAGGGCTGAAAGTTTCCAACTTCCCCTTCCCGGCCCACGATGAGTAACAAGATTTACTCGGAGTTCTCATGTTTTCAGCTGCTGTAGACACTCACAGTACCTGTTTCTCCCCCCCCCCCCAAAGCATACATAAATAATGCATTTCAAAATGGGAATATTTTTGTACTCATTTCGTAGCTGCCATCTCAGATTAGGAGAGACATCTCTCAGTGCGAGATTTAAGCAGGCGTAACTTTTCTTCTGCCTCTTGTCCCAGATTCTATTGTTAAAAAGCTGCTCCGAACAGAAATCCGGAATTCGAAAGTTTGCAGAAAGCAACTTGACACGGCACAAATTTATTTTGACATATCTCACTTTCCTCGGGCTTTGCCCCTCCCCGACATCTCTGTTGGCTGAATTTGTACTAGCGACAGGTTGGCAGGTAAAAAATAGCATTATTTGTTGATACCGTTGCCACCTACCTTCCATCTGGTTCCAGATGTACCGTTCTATATAACTTTGTGTGTATAACTAACTCCTGTTCAACTTTGCAATATGATAGTTTGAGAAGAGGCGGGTTGAGTGTGATATATAAAAACAATATAGGGAGAATAATGGAACACGCCATAAAGTCTTGCATGAGCTGTCTCCGGTTCTCTGATCCCTAGCCATTGGCTGACCTGCTGTGATGTCACAGAGTATTCATTCTATCCAATCATGAGAATGCGTAAGGAATAAGCATAAAGCAAATAACCCCACAAATATGCCCCACAAATAACCCAGAGATGCGTTTTAAATACAGTGGTACCTCGCAAGACGAATCCCTCGCTAGACAAAAAACTCGCATGATGAAAGTCATTCGCTAACGAAAGGGTGACTCGCAAGACGGATTTTCCTATGGCCATGACTCACAAAACGAAAAAGTTTTGCAATTTTTTTCATAAGACCATGCTTCCTCCGACCGTGCTTTGCAAGACGAAATTTCCGCTATACAACAACACTCGCGGAACGAATTTAATTTTTACAGTGGTGTGAGGCACCACTGTAAAAGCACACATTCTACTCTTGTAAAAACACCAGGCAGGCCCCACAAATAACCCAGAGATGCATTTTAAATAAAAGCACACATTCTACTCATGTAAAAACACCAGGCAGGCCCCACAAATAACCCAGAGATGCATTTTAAATAAAAGCACACATTCTACTCATGTAAAAACACCAGGCAGGCCCCACAAATAACCCAGAGATGCATTTTAAATAAAAGCACACATTCTACTCATGTAAAAACACCAGGCAGGCCCCACAAATAACCCAGAGATGCATTTTAAATAAAAGCACACATTCTACACAGTGTGGTGTAGTAGTTAAGAGTGGTAGACTGGTAATCTGGGGAACCAGGTTCGTATCTCCGCTCCTCCACCTGCAGCTGCTGGGTGACCTTGGGCTAGTCACACTTCTCTGAAGTCTCTCAGCCCCACTCGCCTCACAGAGTGTTTGTTGTGGGGGAGGAAGGGAAAGGAGAATGTGAGCCGCTTTGAGACTCCTTCGGGTAGTGATAAAGCGGGATATCAAATCCAAACTCTTCTTTTTCTACTACTACTCATGTAAAAACACGCTGATTCCCAGACCGTCTGCGGGCTGGATTTAGAAGGCGATTGGGGCGGATCCAGCCCCCGGGTCTTAGTTTGCCTACCCATGGGTCAGGGAATGGGAAGGCTGAAGACCCATTGCTATTTCGTTCAGTATCCCTGTCTCTAGTATCCTAGAGTTGTGCCATCAGCATGAAAGGGGAGCTTTTTAGCCACTGTATGCTCCAAAGCTAAGAGTCAAGGCAGGGTCAGCTGGCCCATGAGGCGGAGTGAAACAGCACACCTTGGGTGGCAGAATCCCGCAAGTTGGCATCCCCACGCCTGCCCCTGCCACTTTCCAGGATCAAATCAGAAACCTGGGTGATTTCTGTAAATCCTGGAAAATAGGGACAGTTGGAGGGACTACTAACCCCTTCTTTCTAACTCTCCTAGATGTTGGCTTTTTATTTTATTTTAAGGCCTTTCTGCTGTGGCTACTCTTTCAGTAATTCCACCGTATGAACATTTGACTGGGGAGCAAACAGAATCAGAGATGTCATCAGCATGGGTCCGGAGGAAATCAAAAGGGGGGGAGGCTTGTACAGAAACAGGTTTATTGGGAAATGAGCGGGTGGTGGGAGCTGGGGGAGGTTTTTAGGTCCAGCTGTGCATTTGCAGCTGTTGAACTGTCAATATAGCTTCTAAGAGCAAAGCTGTGTTTTTAAGATTTATTCCTGGTTAGATATGGATGAAAGTGGCCAGGTCTCCCTTTAAATGCATCCTCTTCTCTCTCTCTCTCTCTCTCTCTCTCTCTCTCTCTCTCTCTCACACACACACACACACACACACAAAATTTGCAAGGTTGCTCTGGGGGACTTGTTAGTGAGAAGGCAGGCAGGGAAAGGAGCCAGGCAGAGTAAGGAAGGATGGAGACCAGCACCAGCGAGAGAGACTAATTTCGTTTTTGAGTCACTCACCTGTAGCATCTCTGTATCCGAGTGAGCAGCAAGGGCGGAACACTGCAACAAACAAAGATTAAACTGGGATAGCAAGTTTTGGACTTGATAACAAAACTACAGTCAGCACAAGGCAATATTCACAAATGATAAGAACATCCAAAAATGCCCTGCCATAGGTCCATCGAGTTCGGCATCCTGTTCTTGGGAAACTTGCAAGCAGGCTCTCTGAGCACAGCAGCGTTCTTCTCCCCAGTTTGGTTTTCAGAGGTGTACTTCCTCTAACAGTGGAGGTCGAACCAAAAACACCCACCCACCCCACTCACACAGGAAACCAAAGACCACCACAGCCAACCACAAATGAACAATCGCATCCTTCACCAACCCCGACCTCTCTCACCTCCAAAGGAACACAAGTGAACAACAGAGGACCTGCACAAACAACGCTGACACCAAACCCTACATATATGAAGTAAAATAAAAACATCATCACCCCACCTCACCCATCCCCCCCACCTCTCTCCCCCTTTTCCTCCTAATGTCTCAACAAACGAAATTGACTTGTAAAAAAGTTACATGGAAAAAATACGAGAGAGACATTGCACTACCTTGGTAAATCAAGAAAATCTTTAATAAAAATAAAAATAAACAGTGGAGGTCAAACATAGCCATAGTGGCGTGGAGGCTTGCTAAGATGTATAAGACCGAATCAGATAAGTGCTGGAGATGCAATGAGGTTGAGGGAACGTTTTTCCATATGTGCTGGACTTGTAAAAGGGTATTGGGAAAAGATCCATAATAAATTGGGGGGGGGGGTTAAAGTACTTTTCCAAAAAACAACAACAACCAGGGTCCTTTTTGTTGCGGATAATTCAGACGGAAATTCCCAGGTGTGAAAAAAGGTTATTTATGTATGCTACAACTGTGGCCTGTGTTTTGTTTGCCCCAAAATGGAAAATGAGTGAGGTCCCAACTAAAAAAGAACGGCAACTTAAGCTCACAGAATATGTGCAGCTTGCAGACTTAGAATAAGAGAACAAGAAGAACATACGTTTAGAGAAGATTGGAAAATGTTTATTGAATATATTGGGGGGGGGGAATTGTGCACTTGAAAATGTTGGCAGCATTAAGATAAATTCAATTGTGTAAATAAGTTTCAATAGATGTAATAATGGAATACTGAAATGGTTTAAAACAAAAGAAAATAAAAATTCTTTCCAGTAGCACCTTAGAGACCAACTAAGTTTGTTCTTGGTATGAGCTTTCGTGTGCATGCACACTTCTTCAGATAACAGGAGAAGTGTGGATGCACATGAAAGCTCATACCAAGAACAAACTTAGTTGGTCTCTAAGGTGCTACTGGAAAGATTTTTTTTTTTTTTTTTTTGACTATGGCAGACCAACACGGCTACCCACCTGTAACTGAAATGGTTTAGTTTTTTGTAAAATATGCAGGGATTTATTAATGTAAAATGAACCATGGAAAGAGAAGAAAGGAAGTCATTGATACTTTAAGGATGTCTAATGCTCTTTTAATCCAATCCAAGTCAGTGGCTATTGTGGGAAAGTCAAACTGTGGTTTCTGATACAGTGGTGCCCCGCTAGATGAATGCCTCGCTAGACGAAAAACTCGCTAGACGAAGGCATTCGTCTAGCGGGAGGCTGCCCCGCAAGACGAAAAAGTCTACGGGGCTGCTTCGCAAGACGAAAATTTTTCGTCTTTTTTTTTTTTTTGTCTAGCGAAAATCGCGGTTTACATTGCCGCTTCGCTAGACGAAAAAACCGCTAGACGAAAAAATTCGTAGAACGAATTATTTTCGTCCAGCAGGGCACCACTGTACTAGTTTGCCAGCCCCAAACAAATCAGTTAGTGAACCTGGTTAGTTTGAGATATGCGAACAAACCAAGGTTTAGTGTTGCGTTCAACCAGACTAACGGGTGATGGTGGATTTCCTGCTTGGCAGGGGGTTGGACTGGATGGCCCTTGTGGTCTCTTCCAACTCGATGATTCTATGATTCTATGGAGACACTGGAAATAATAGGGACTATGGAACGATCTTTGGTATAAGAGGGGTATTGTAATCATGTCCCTGTTTTAATCTGCGGCATGCTGGAGGCTATAAGTTCAAATGCGTACTTCAGACGACCTTCATCCAGGCTTCCAGCTAATCTAGCTTTGATCCGGCCAGGACCACAGCACAAAATTAATCACTCCAAACATGTGAAAGAAGTAAAACAAGATCCAATCTGCGATTTAAAAATGCTTTCTAAATACCAGCACTTTCTTGAAGGGGGCACTGGTTGCATTTGGCAATTGCACAGCATTTAGCATTTGAAAGCCGTGTTTCTATAGCTTTGTAAAATGACAACAACGTTTTGAACAAAAAACAGAAAAGGACAAAAACAAAAAACCCTTGTAGATCATAGGAAATTATCCCTCAAGGATAGAAGCAAAACCATAATTGAATCAGAAAGTGATAACTGATAGCGGGGTCTGTTTTTTCTTTTTGTGGCAACATGGCTTGAAAAAAAAAAGGGGGGACTACAGGGGGGAACCCCCTCACTTCAGAAGTAGGAAAAGCCCCGGTGCCTTATCAAGGCAAAAGACTGTCAAAAGAAAAGAGATTCAAAGAGATATATTTTTCTTCCCCCTTTTGAAAGGCAATCTGGCAGTGTTTGCTGAAAGTCTGGATTTCGTTTCAAGAATGTGAAAACAGAACAATTTCCGATTACTGTTTGTTTTCCTGAGTGCGATTTGATAGGATAGACTGCCATGAAGGGGAAAGCAGGGGAGGCAGGAAAGAGCGCAAGACGCTCTCTGATTACTGACCCTCTGTGGTTAATATTTACAGCTCATTAAGGCCCTTTCATCTTCTGCAAACTTTTAAGGAAGAGCTGCTCCATGCGAGGAGAAGATCTGAAGCTGAAATCATCCCACAGATGTCCATGTATACGCAGGGCAGGGCAGATGCGTGTATACATGATGCAGAGATGTGTACATGATGCGCACATGGCGGGAGGTGACTTTGACATCTCTATTATCTCCTCCCGCGAACCTGAACGGGCAAGCTGAAGATAAACAGAAAAGGAGCTTCGTTGCAGCAGGAACTTCCCTGACATCTCTGGCTCTGCATGCAGTTCCCTTTTTTGTGTGCACATTTGTATTACCGTATTTTTCGCTCCATAGGGTGCACCGGACCATAAGGCACACCTTGTTTTTAGAGGAGGAAACAAGAAAAAAAAATTTTCTGGTTTTCCTCCTCTAAAAGCCCTGTTTTTTTGAGGATCAGCTCAAATCTGTGCAGCTTTTTTTGCAAAGGGAAAAGCCCTGGTTTTTTTGAGGATCAGCTCAAATTTGTGCAGCTTTTTTTTTGCAAAGGGAAAAGCCCTGTTTTTCTGAGGATCAGCTCAAAGTTTTGCAGGCTTTAATGCCACATTGAAGAATATGCCTAATATGAAATATTATGTAAAGGGTGGGTATAAGCAGCACAAGTCTGGGCACCACAGTTTAAGAAGGATGTTGACAAGCTGGAAGGTGTGCAGAGGAGGGCAACCAAGATGGTTGAAGGTCTGGAAATCAAGCCTTATGAGGAATGGCTGAAGGAGCTGGGTATGTTTAGCTTGGAGACTGAGAGGAGATATGGTGATAGCCATCTTTAAATATCCAAAGGGCTGTCACATGGAAGAGGGAACAAGCTTGTTTTCTGCTGCTCTGGAGGGTAGGACTCAAACCAATGGCTTCAGGTTATAAGAAAGGAGATTCTGATTCAACATCAGGAATAACTTTCCGACAGTGAGAGTTCTTCAGCAGTGAAACGGTCTCCCTCAGGAGGTTGTGGTCTCTCTTTCCTTGGAGGTTTTAAAGCAGAGGTTGGATGGCCAACTGTCTTGGATGCTTTAGTTGAGATTCCTGCATTGGAGGGGGTTGGACAAGATGACCCTCGGGGGATCCCTTCCAACTCTACAATTCTATGATTCTAAGTCATGTATTGTGTAAAGGGTTTTTGGACCCATGTGGGTCCCATCTGCCCCATCCATCATGGCTGTTGTTCAGGGATGATGGAAGTTGTAGTCCAACAGAGGTCACAGGTTAGCCACTCCTGGTATTGTTAATTGGGATCTGTCTGTCTTGTACACTTACTTCAAAATAGGGTAAGCCCTGGTAATTTTGGGGGGTCCTCATATTCATTTGGCTCAATGGGCCACTGATTCTTTGCCCCCAAGCCTTGTTCTGGGGATGCCACTTATTGATTCAGTTTCTTGTTCTCCAGGACACAACGCATGTGCAGGAAAGCAGGGTTTGGGGAAATGTGAGAACAGAGAGCTTGGGTGGGAATAGGGAACCTGTCACACTCCAAATGTTGTTGGACTACAACTCCAATCATTCTGGCTGTGGTTGATTGGCGCTGGAGCCTAGGTTCTGCACTCTTGAATTAGACCAATGTTCCCCAAACTTGGGCTTCCAGTTGTTGTTGGACTACAGTTCCCACCATCCCTAGCTAGCAGGACCAGTGGTCAGGGATGATGGGAATTGTTGTGCTGGCCCCGGGGGTTTGTCCGTGAAGCAAGGTCCAAGTCCAGTCCTGGGTCTAGGGGTCCAAAGGAGGTCAGTCCGGCGGGGAGCGAGGCAGGGAGCAGGTCAAGGTCCAAGGCAGGTGCAGGCACGAGGTTGCAGGTCAAGCATACATTCGCAGCTAAGTTGCTCACGCAAGTTGGGTTGGGGCTGGCTGGCTTTTATCTGGCCCTATGCTTAGGGCGGCCCCGATCCTCTGGAGACTCGCCTCTCCTCCGGGCCTGGAGGCGAGCACTCCTCCTGTAAGCACTTAGCTCCCTTTGCCTCTCTGCCCTTTGCCTCTGCAGCTCAGGAGAGGCTGGTGGGCTACTGAACCCAGGGGCTGCCTCAGCTTCCTCTGATGAGGCTGGGAGTGGAGCACCTGCAGGCAATGGGTCCTCCCTCCCATCAGGAGCCAGAGCAGACTCCGCTGATGCCTGCACCTGGGGATCCAGCACAGGTAAGGATCCTTCAGGCTCAAGCCCTAGCCCTGGCTCAGCTGGTTCTGGAGGTGGGGAATCCTGTGCAGGCTGGGATCCCTCAGGTTCAGCATCTGAGTCTGACTCCCAGGCCATCACAATTGTAGTCCAAAAACAGCTGGAGACCCAAACTTGGGAAAGGATGTAGGTTATAACATACTGTACCAATTAATCTATGGGAGAGGTTGGGGATAAGGATTTAAAGTTTACGGTTTGTTGTGCATTGAAGGGAAGCTATATGAAAATGATGTCTCATTGGTACATACTTGACTCTAGTAAAGTTGGCAAAACTGTACAAAAACACATCTAAGTTATGCTGGAAATGTAAGGCTAGAGATGGTACTTTCTATCATATGTGGTTGTCATGTAAGGTAGTAAAGGGCTTCTGGGAAAAAATGTTTAAGATGACATTTGTTAAAAGCCTTTCTACCAGGTTTAACAGGAGAAGAAATACCAAGAGATCTAAAAAGGCTGTTTATGTATGCGACAACAGCGGCAAGAGTGTTGTTAGCCCAGATGTGGAAGGAAGAGAAGGTCCCAACAAAAGAAGAGTAGATTACCAAAATGATGGACTATGCTGAAATGGCAAAGATGACCGTGAAGATCAGACATCAAGATGATAAAAAAGGTAAACAAGAATGAGAAAAAAATATTGAATACCTTAAAAACCACTGTAGCTATTTAGAAACATTAGCAGGATTGATATAACATTTATGAAGTAAAATGAATTAAAGTAGTAAATAAGGAGATGTAATAGAATGGATAATTATAATTATATGCAAGAAAAGAGGGTAAAATATGGAAACTGGGGGGGGGGGGGATGGGGGGAGTGTGAGGGGTTTGTATAATCCCAGTATTGCATATATGGAAAATGTTTGGAGTGCATGGAAATAATGTTAACAGAAAAAAACAGGGGAAAAATTGAGGGAAATTCTGGATTAGACAAGCAGAGGCAAACCTGGAGGCCTGAAGGAATAGCCCTTATGTAGAGACAGCTTAGGTTCTCTGCTGATACAAAGCTGCCACCTAAATTTCCTGATGGACTCAGGCACTAGAAGAGAGGTAGGGCAATGTTCTGCCCTCCAAATGCTGTGAACTACAACTCCCAGCAGCTCCAGCTAGAATGGCCAATGATGGATGGGAGTTGAATTTCAACAGCACCCGGTGGTCACCTATCCCTGCAGTAAAGCATTACCACTGAGGCCACATGCTCAGTTTTGAGCTATATTCATTGATTCCACCATTTTGATTCTCAGAAGCCATTAGTAGAAAATTAGTGCTATCTCTACAAAAATTAAAAGGCAAAAGCAGTCAATGAATGCACTTCAGCAATACGAATCACAATCCATTACAATTAAATGGGTGGTAATGATCCTAACTGATTCCTAAAAATGCATAGGAAGGTAACATAGAAAGCTGCCTTGTACTGAATAAAATCATTGATTCATGCGTTCCGGTTATTGTTCATGCAATACCATACCCTCTAACATCCTGGGGACTGAAATTGGGATGCTCCATTTTTGGTCGCGAGCTCTTGTGCATGCATGAGGGCAGGAGGCCAAAAAGACACTCATTTTTTGGTCTTATTAGACCATATAATGAGAGGCTTTCGATCCAGCACTCTGGCGCAAGCCAGCTGATTCTCGCCAAACCAAAAAAAGTACCCCACTGAGACTATGTCGTCTTGCAGCTTAAGCTCTTTAGATACAGTGTTTGGAAGTGAAAGGCAGACGAACAAGAAGTGATTCAGGTGGAGGTGGGCAGCCAATTCCGCTGTCAACACACTCCAGCCAGACTAGTCTTTGGGATCTGGGCATAAGCAGACACGCACCATTAAACACCGCCATGTACAACTTGTCATTTCCTGTTGGGGCCCATTTCTCAAGGAAAACTAGTGAGTGGTTTCCTTCTGCTGCCAGCCTCCTTGATCAGCACACGCAGAGCCAGATGTCTTTGTTTTTCGCAAGATCTTCCATCTCGCTGATCGTATGTGGAGAAAATGACAACACCATATCTACCTGGGAAGATCATCTATTTACTCCTTGCAGAGAAGCGGTGTATTGGCCTACATATCTCTAAATGTCAGCTTGCCCTGGGCAGTTCCATGTAACAGGGAGATACATCTGAGAAAGCTGCAAGAACTCCTCGGCGTGAGTGAAAAATGCTTCCTCTGTGCTTCGAATAACCCCATGCGGCTAAAGTAGTGAGCCTTTTGCAGCTTTCGGTTGGGTCTTACAGAGCCATCTACCTGGTGATTTGTTTATTTGTGGGCAAAAGGAGAGAGAGAAAGGCAAGAATGTGAGCATGAAAATGTGCTGATAAGCGATCTTGCTCTGTGTCCAGATGCACATTGCAAACACACATGCCTTCATGAGCAATCACAATGAAGAGCAGGCTCTCCGGTGTTGCGGGAAGGAGAATCAGAGGTTTCGCCTTCTAGTGCAACCCCTTCCCTCCCCACCCTAGAAGTGAATGATACCCATTCGCTCAGAGGAGCACAGAGAGAAGAACGCCATGGTGCATCTACTGCAGCACAACTGGATGCCTTCATCTGTGCCCAGCTGCAACAAAACATGTCTCTCCCATATTGGTCTCTACAGCCACAGGAGGCGCTGCAACCTTCCCACAGTTTGACCCTAAAGGCACACTCCTCCATTATCTCCCAAGACATTATCTCCTAATTTATAGACTGGAAATTGCAGGGTTTGAACCTGAGACCTCCTGTGTTTTATCACTCAGCTACAACCTCTCCTAGCATTGGGATGGGGCTTAAATCTCTTCCCTATTTTGTCAGGTGATCCCAGTCAGTATTAAGGATCAACCTTTCTCCTAGCCCTATCGTGGCTTCTGTTTCTTGGTCACTCTCGAGTGTGACAGAATGTTGGGAATTGTCTCTTACATAGATTGATATGCACATTAGTTTTGAGAGTTAGCAAGTTGTTCTGAGCATCCTTTGAATTAGTTATTGCTGGCCTGCTTTGCATGTGGAACTGCTGCTTTTTGGTCTCTGGAACAAAAGGAGATTGAACTGCTGACCTTGGTGGAAGAAGAAAGCGGGTCCTCAGTTCAGCTCAGCTCAGTTTTTTTGGGTTCTTTTAAAAATATATATCTGCGTACTGAGTGAGATCTGAAAAAGATGGTACATTTCTTTCAGTAGAGAGGGGAGGAGAGGAAGAGCTGTAGAATATCTAACAGCTGGTGGTGGAGAGAAAAGTAGGCCAGAATCTTGTGAACATTAGTGAGTCATTCCATCAGGCTATCTTCTTGCCCAGCATGCTCACTGAGTGCCAAAAGCAAGAAGACTCGCGTCACTTTCTTTCATTATGATGACCTTGCAGGGGGGAAAAGAAAGATCTTGACATCTGAATGGCCCATCACGAAGGAACAAGCACCATTTTTCTCTGCAATATGGCAAAAGGCTGACCTGTATTTGAGGTGTGGGAAGATACGACAGAGCAAAGATCTGAAGTAGGAACAAGATGGTTGGCCATGCCTGTGGTTCTGTGACTCCAGCGAGATAGCTGAAGTAAGAAGCTCTGGTTCTGCTGCAAAAGGACAGCATATCTCATGGAAGAAAGCTGTGACCTGCTTGTGTGCTGAAAAAGTCTAATGCAACTTAACTTTTGTCAGGTGATCTCAGTCTAATGCAACTTAGCTGTCCATAAAGCAGGGGTAGCCAATGTGTTGCCCTCTAGATATTGTGGACTACAACTTCCATCAGTCGCAGCCAACATGACCAGTAATCTGGAATTAAGGGAGTTGTAGTCAAGCAACATATGGGGGGGGCACCATGTCAACTATCCCTGCTCTAAAGTATCTTCATGTGTCAACAGCTCTTTCTGAATTGGGAAGGATCCTGAATTGGCCAACCTGCGGCATAGGTAGCAAAAGTTCGTGGCATATGGGGATTGGAGTGGTTGTGAATCTTGTTATAACAGCACCAAGCTTCCATTCCTCTCTGTGTTTTGAGCCACACAGCTGCCCACCTCTTAGCTCAGTAGACTGAAAGCTCACTCACTTATACTTTGGAAGTTGGCCAATCCCCAAAAAAGGCCATCACTGCATGAGCATGAAGTGGTGTCTTTGATCTTATTTGCTTTGCTTTCCAGCCATGTGTATGTTTTGTTGTTTCATGATTCCATCACTGAACACTGAGATATGAAATTTGGTAGGTCCATTCAGAGCACCATTCTTCACTTGTAGGTCTGCTCTGATCAATCACAGCAGGTTCCAGATGGGGTTGGATGGCAGGGTCAGGGAGGGAACAGAAAGAAGCTGTGACTGCATCCTTACCATGTCAGGATACTCAAAGGCATGTAAATGTCCCCTGACTTTGCATTTGGCAACTCTGGCTGGTGGCCAACACCAAATCTTGTACATACTTTTTTCATACAATTAAATAAATAGCATAGTCAAAAATCTGCAAAAAGGTAAAGGGACCCTTGACAGTTAAGTCCAGTCGCAGACGACTCTGGGGTTGCGGCACTCATCTTGCTTTACAGGCCGAGGGAGCTGGCGTTTGTCCACAGACAGTTTTTTCCGGGTCATGTGGCCAGCATGACTAAGCCGCTTCTGGCGAAGCCAGAGCAGCACACAGAAACGCCGTTTACCTTCCCGCCGGAGCGGTACCTATTTATTTACTTGCACTGAGTGCTTTCGAACTGCTAGGTTGGCAGGAGCTGGGACCGAACAACGGAAGCTCACCCCGTCACGGGGCCTCGAACCGCCGACCTTCCAATCGGCAAGTCCAAGCGGCACAGTGGTTTAAACCACAGTGCCACCCACGTCTCAAGTAAGTAAGAAATAAAATAAAATAAAATAAAATATATTAAATAAATAGCATAATCAAAAATCTCCAAAAGAAAACCTAAATTCAGATGTTAGGAAACACATTCACTTCTCTTACCCTACACTTTGGTTGCTACAAAGCTGGTTGGATGTGAAGAGCTAAGTGCTGGAATTTATCCCAGTCCCACACTGCTGAGGATGTAGACGTGGTCCAGATTTAAAGCCCTATCAGTCCTACCCTCTTCAAAATATTTTTATTGAATTTTATAATGACAGGCAGGTTGCACGGGGGGGGGGGGGCAGAAACAAAAGAAAAATTAGTTCTTTAAACAATGATAAGTTGTCACAATTGCCAATAAGGAAATATAGGATACAGCTATGTGATTTACTGAATCAATAATAAAGCATACCAAGAAGAAAAAAAGATGTGTTGTCTATATTTGCACAGGGCCCATGGTCTGAATAAAAACAATTGCACTTTATTTATTTCAGAAAAGAAGATAGAATGTCACCTTGTGCGCATAGCTCAGTTGGTTGGAGAATAGTGCTAATAACGCCAAGGTTGCTGGTTCAATGCCCATATGGGACAGCTGCATATTCCTTCATTGCAGGGGGTTGGACTAGATGATCCTCAAGGGTCCCTTCCAACTCCACAGCTCTGTTATTCTAAGTACTAATCCAAGCCCTCACATAGACCTGTGGTACCTGCTGCTCCTGAGCTGCTATGTTTGTATATGAAATAAAATTAGACCAAATGGCAAAGAAGCAATTTTGAGCACTTTCACCCCGGACACATTTATCTTAAGTTATTTTTTTTTCTTCAAGAAGGCCAATTTGTCAAGTCTGGGAACACCAGTGATCCAGATTATTGACATCAAAAGTCTTCGAAATGTTGACAGTTGTGGCCTGGGCCATCGTCAGAAGATGTGAGACCAGGTCCTTGTTATTCAGGTCTCGACGCGAACGGAACAAACAAATCCGAAAGTGCCCAACAATCCTACTAATGCAAACAGCATGGAAACATAATTCAGATATATATAAAGGCACCGAGCAGAAAAGACATTTAATCATTATGCTGCTGGCATTTTATGAGGCGTTATCAATTAACCGCTGAAATTTAACAAGCGCTTTAGGTCAGAATCATATCCTTTTGGAATAAAAAATATATCTTCATGCCGAGTTTTCCAAGAAAGGCTGCAGACATAATTGGTTACAGGACATGTAACAATCTAATTGCAAGTCTTGTCTCTGCTGCCACGGGAGAATCAGAGGGGGCTTATCGTTTAGAAATCCTTTACAGAGCATCGTTTTCTTCTCCAGAGCTGTTAAAATTACGTTCTCTCTCTCTCTTTCTCTCTCTCTCTCTCTCTCTCTCTCTCTCTGTGTGTGTTTGGCTCCATTACACCAAGCTCTGCTCAGTCGTGTCATGAGGCTTCTTGCCGTAAATATCAATCTCTCTAACTGTACCAGGCCAGCTTTTAAGACAAGAATAATAATATATAAAAAACCCCAAAAAGCTTTAAGAATTGTTATCCTTACTAAGGATTCAAGAAGTTTAACCTGTGGTGATGGTATCAAGGGAAGCTTCCAAAAATAGGATTCCTGTGAAATATTCCGGAAACTTCCTCCAAGGTCATCGCCTCAGGTTAGCTCAACGGTGAAGAACCTCTGGGTTAATTAGGTCCACCAGACCTCCACATTCGGCCCACATTCAAGCCAAGCCACGCCTGCCTGCTCGGCACATGACATCAGATGTGGGGCAGGTTAAAAAAAACAACCCAAAACCCTGGCTCGGCTAATTGCTGGCTCATCACAAGCCCCTTTCAAAGCGCTGTGCAAAAATAGCTCCTTGAGAGGGGCTTCTGAAGACATCTTTCCAAAGGCTTGTCAACACTACCTCTTTCCCTCATCCTGCATATATCACCCATCAAATATTGAATCATTATGTGAAGTTCTGTGGTTCTTCTTTGATATGTTCTAAAAAATCTAGTGGGGTCCCTGAAGCTGCAGGCTGTACAGAGCTCATCAGAAGCTTTCGCCAATGTGTTGTATTTCTGCTGAAAATTGCCCTCCGCCCCACTTGCTGCGGAAATGCTATGGGCACTTGTATATTTCCCCTAGTAGAGGGGGGGGGACCAGGGATGAGCAAAGTCATATATACAGGTGAAACTCGAAAAATTAGAATATCGTGGAAAGGTTCATTTCTTTCAGTAATTCAACATGACTTGCAAAGCGAGATATTATTTGCTATAATTGTGATGATTATGGCATACAGCTGGTGAGAACCCCAACTTAACAATTTCAACTTTTGGGTTCTCATCAGCTGTACGCGATAATCATCACAATTATAACAAGCAAAGGCTTGACAAATCTCACTTTGCATGTCATGTGTCTATCTCATATATTAAACTCCAGTAGCTAGTGAAAACAATTGCTTACATAAATGGACTTTTCCACGATATTCTAATTTTTCAAGTTTCACCTGTACACCAGCTGCCTAATACTGTAGTTTATTGGGCAAATTATTCTATTATTATTATTATTATTATTATTATTATTATTATTATGGCCTTCATCACAAGATTTCAGGGCAGTTGAAGTAGAAACTATAAGCTCCCTCCCACAAACACATTTAAAAGGCTGTAGAATGTTAAATCAGCCAAACGCCAGGTTGAAGAGGAACGTTTTCACCTGGCACCTAAAATGTATAACACCGGTGTCCAAAGGTAAAAGACTTCTGGAAAAAGATATATAATGAATTGAAAAAAAGTATTTAAAAATACATTTATTAAAAAAACCAGAAGCCTTTTTACTTGGAATACTCGGTGAAGAACTGCCCAAAAAAAGATAGAAGGTTCTTTTTGTATGCTACGACAGCTGCGAGACTACTGCTTGCCAAAAATTGGAAAACACAGGATATTCCGACGATAGAAGAATGGCAAATGAAGATGCTGGACTATATGGAACTGGCCGAGATGAATGGACGGGTCAGGGAACAGAAGGAGAAGACGGTGGAGGAAGATTGGAGTAAATTTAAAAGTATTATTTTAAAAAAATATTGTAATATTTGAAAATTGGAAAAGATTTTGGAAGTAAGCAGCGGCTTAGGTTTAAGATGTAAATTGAAAAATTGAAAAATTATGGTGATAAAGATAGAAGATGTTAAAAAGAAGGTTAATTTTTAGGGTTTTTAATGTTTAATAATGAATTTGGAAAACTGCTAAAGATGTATTATAATGAAATTCAATAAAGAGGGATTTGAGGAAGTCATGTAAACGTGAGGAAAGTTAGGAGTTTTAAATTGTTATTTGTGTTATAAGTTGTGATGATGTTTAGCAATTTTGTTGATGTAAGTATGGTGTAATCCTTTTTTATTTGAGGAAAATGAATAAAAATATTTTTTAAAATAAAATAAAAATAAATGTATAACATGGGTAGGCAAACTAAGGCCCGGGGGCCGGATCCGACCCAATCGCCTTCTAAATCCGGCCTGCGGACGGTCTGGGAATCGCATGTTTTTACACGAGAAGAATGTGTGCTTTTATTTAGAATGCATCTCTGGGTTATTTGTGGAGCATAGAAATTCGTTCACCCCCCACCCCCAAAAATATAGTCCGGCCCCCCACAAGGTCTGAGGGACAGTGGACTGGCCCCCTGCTGAAAAAGCTTGCTGATCCCTGAGTATAATGAAGGCATCAGGCAAACCTCCCTTGGGAGAGCATTACACAAAATTAAGTTGGCATTGGTCCTCGCTTATAGATGTTCTGAACTGCAGGCCTCAGTGGGGGCCCGTTCAAGTGGTTTGATGAAAGGATACCAAAAAGATGTTTTAAAAAAATGCCAGAATGGCCAGTTCTAGTGATTTATTAAAGAAAGGTGTACATTTACAATGCAGCGAGCAGAGCCTCACTGCCTTTACAGATGCAGGATAGGTACCACAGCAGTGAGAGGTCATTGTGACTTGATTGCACCCAAGCAAATGCATATACAGGCTTTATGCATGAAGTAGGATACGTCAGCTTACCCACAGCCTCCCAGCACACCTAGGGGGGGGGGGGCAGGGAACCCAACCAAAGCTTCTTCCCTCTCTGGGCCTAGAGCCCAGCATCCCAAGGCTCAGCGATAAGCATAGCATCAAAGCAAGCCAATTAGCATATATCGAAGCAAGTGAAAATATAATTTATGAGCTCATTCTTGCCACAATTGCCAATTAGTTTTTGAGGTCATATTGACTACCAAGATGGCAGGCCTTCTGGAACATTCCGTCTTTGGTTTGACACAATAGGACATCCTCACCGGGATATGTGTGTGTGTGTGTGTGTGTGTGTGTGTCTCCCTAACAGTGACTGTGATGTCACTAAGTGAAAGCATTTCTATCTAGCCAGACTTTTAACTTGCAATAACAATTGTACATGGGTTTTATCTGCTTGGCCTAAACCAGGGATGGCCAAATCTGTGACCTTCCAGACACGATGAAGTTTGCCCTTTGTTTATTAAATTTATACAATGCCCTTCGTCTAAAGATCACGGGGCAGTTTACAGCATAAAAATACAACGTGAGAATACAAAATACATACCAAATAAACAAACCAATAACCTTGCCTTTCACAAGCACATTGAAAAGGCCATAGATTGTTTAATGAGCCATAGGCTCAGTTATAGAGGAACGTTTTCTCCTGGTGCCTAAAGATATGTAACGAAGGTGCCAGGTGGGCCTCCCTAGGGAAAGCTTTCCATAAATGGGGAGCCACTGCAGAAAAGGCCCTTCTTTGTGTTGCCACGCTCCAGACCTCTCATGGAGGAGGCACACGAAGAAGGGCCTCAGATGATTATTGCAAGGTCCAGGTAGGTTTGTATGGGGAGAGGCAGTAAGCTAGTTTCTACACACACTCACACTCTTCCATCTAGACAAGCTAGAGATGTTATTAGAGCTCAAGGGCACATCCCAGCCAGACAAAAACACTCAATGGGGGTGTGAAGCAAGGATTGTGAGTGGCCTTGGGAGAGGTGGTGTGGCTGGGGAAGGGATCTGGCATGAGTTTCTGCCGTAAAAAAAAAAAAGGGAAGTGGGAAAACTCAGTATCTGAATCTGTGGTATGTATAGCAAGGCTTGGGCATAATTCTTCATGTTTGGAAGTGAATTCTTGCACAGTGAACAGGCGGATAGTGGGAGCTGTGTGTATATGGAATTTGGTACCGTAGCTGTAAAGTGCAGTTGCAGTTAATGTCACTAATTGATGCTAATGATAACAGTCATATAAGATGTACCAAATCAATCCCAGGGTTTCTGTCTGTTCCTTCCTGCACAGCACAGAACATCACACGTTCCTCTGTGACAAGTCATCAAGGTAGGAACTGATTATTTTATACTTTGCAAGAACTGTGCATGTTGATAGCTCTATGGAAACCAGGAGTGGCTAACGTTTTTTGGCTCTTGGGCCATGTCCACCCTTGGCCAACCCTCCAGGGGTCACATGTCTGGAATGGGTGTGGCCAAAAGGAGGCATGGTCAATTTCACCGTAAAACACACACATGGGATGTACATGCACAATTGCAGAGGCACACACAGGCCCTCTCCTCAGCTGAGCTATGCAGATCTGGCACTCAGGGCGGAGAGGAACCAAATATATACATGAGCCAACGATAGAAGTTTATGGTACTGGCTGTATTAGTTGGAGACAAAGAGCCGCAGTGGATCTTGCCTGCAGTTCTGACAACAACTCAGCATGACAACAACTCAGGGCTGTCTATACCTAGCTCATCTCAGACACACACCACATTATTCAGCTTGCTTCAGGAAAATAATTTTGTTAAATTATGTAGCTAATAAACAAGAGAAGCCCATTTGCAGAATGATAAACAGAATTCTCTCTTCCTTAAAAAGTGAATAATTTCCCCCCTAGAAAATAATCATTGCACACCAGAAACTCTAAATTTGATTAATAGTGTCTATTATATATTGATGGGGGGAATAATTACATATTAGTCCTGCATTCTGATTACCTGCGGAAGGTTCCACTTGTAATATAATTAAGAGCAGCTCCACTGGAGTTGTGGGCGGCTGGCTGTGTTTATGCACATTCCCCCTGCTGATGGGAAGTCAAGGCATTAATGAAGAAGGCCATGTTTTAATTCTTGCACTTCTAAGGCAGGGAAATTATTATGATTGCCATACTTATTTATTTTATTAATGTAGCAGCGCCTTGCATTCCTGGATGGACAGGAAATAAGCTTTGACTTGCAGATCTTGATTGGACATGGAGAGTGGCTTCTCCAGATCCCATTTGCAAGACATAGGAAAAGCACTGAGTTACTCCATAAGGGAAAATAATCCAAAGTCCACAAGTGGGCAATGCCTTTATTGGGACGGGGTTTGGGGGAGAATTTGAGTTTGGATAGCACTTTAAGGCAAATAGACCAGATTTGCACTTCCTGAATTAATAGGTGAACCAAAACCCAGCTAGCCCTTAAAAATCCACAGTTCTCTGAACTTCGGGATTAAGGGAGAAATCCTGTGTGCAGGAAGCTGGTGTAAAGTAAGCCGGATCCAAACCCCGTTCGGCAGCAGGACTGCTTCTGCTTTGCCTAAACCTGGCAGAAGGAAAACAAGCCTTTGAAAGAGTGCTCTACGCTAGGTTGCCAGGTCATATGACCTAGGTGCCCGTGGGGCTTGCCCGTCTAAAATGGTAGCAGCCTTGAGTTAAGGGGAAGCCTTTCAATGAAGGTTTATACAGGCTGTGTATCCACTCTTTAAAACACACACACACAAACACACATTTTTAGCTTTTGTGGTTCCATAGCCAGCTTGAAAATGCATTAGCAAAGTGTATAAGAATTGCCTTACTAGGTCAGACCAAGGTCAACATAGTCTAAGCATTCTGTTTCCAATTTAAAATATCATCTAAGGGTCAAACTGAATGAGGCAAAAGAAAGTAAGAAGCGGCCTGCTGGATCAAATCTGTGGGCCATCTATATAATAGACTATAGACAAAATACAAACAGACAAATCTCGGGTCCGGATGGCATTCTACCCGAGAGCTCTCAAAGAACTCAAATGTGACGTTGCTGATCTTGTAACAAAAATATGTAACTTGTCCCTCAGATCTGCCTCTGTACCTGAGGACTGGGAAGTAGCTAATGTATCACCAATTTTTAAAAAGGGATCTGGGGATCCTGGAAAGTACAGGCAGCTTAACATCTGTCCTGGGAAAATTGGTGCGAAGTATTGTTAAAGATGACATAGCCATGCATATAGAAGAACAAGCCCTACTGAAGGAGAGTCAGCATGGCTTCTGAAAGGGCAAGCCTTGTCTCACAAACCTATTAGCGTTCTTTGAGAGTGACACCAAGTATGTAGACAGAGGTTGACAGAGTGCTCTTGAACTTTCAGAAAGCTTTCAACATTAGTACCTCACCAAAGACTCCTTTGGTGCTTTCAACATTAGTACCTCACCAAAGAAGGCTGATCGCCGAAGAATTGATGCTTTTGAAATATGGTGCTGGAGGAGACTCTTGAGAGTCCCATGGACTGCAAGAAGATCAAACCTATCCATTCTCAAGGAAATCGGCCCTGAGTGCTCACTAGAAGGACAGATCCTGAAGTTGAGGCTCCAGTACTTTGGCCACCTCATGAGAAGGGAAGACTCCCTGGAAAAGACCCTGATGTTGGGAAAGATGGAGGGCACAAGGAGAAGGGGACGACAGAGGATGAGATGGTTGGACAGTATTCTCGAAGCTACTAACATGAGTTTGGCCAAACTGCGGGAGGCAGTGAAGGATAGGCGTGCCTGGCGTGCTCTGGTCCATGGGGTCACGAAGAGTCGGACACGACTGAACGACTGAACAACAACAAAAAAGACTCCTGAGAAAGCTTAGCAGTCAAGGAATAAGAGGAGAGGTCCTCTTGTGGATCAGGAACTGGGTAAGTTGCAGAAAGCAAAAAGTAGGAATAAATGGGCAGTTCTCTGAACGGAGAGATATCATAGACCCTGAGGATCATTGAGTTCAACCCCCTGCAATGCAAGAATATGCTACCTGCAACCCTGACATTATCAGCACCATGATCTGACCAACTGAACTATCCATTTGATGTAGAAAGTGAAGTCCCTATAGATCAATACCGGGACCCCCCCCCCCCAAAGTATTTTTTATTAAAGATTTTCTTGATTTTACAAAGGTATGTGTAATGTCTCTCTCGTATTTTTTCCATGTAACATTTTTACAAATCAGTTTTGTTTGTTGAGACATTAGGAAGAAAAGGGGGGAAGAGGTGGGCGCAATGGGGAGATGGGTGGGGATGGGGTGACAATGTTTCTATTTTACTTCATATATGTAGGGTTTGGTGTCAGAGTTGTTTGTGCAGGTTCTCTATTGTTCGCTTGTGCTCCTTTGGTGGTGAGAGAGGTCGGGGTTGGCGTAGGGTGTGATTGTTCATTTGTGGTTGGCTGTGATGGTCTTTGGTTTCCTGTGTGAGTGGGGTGGGTGAGTGTTTTTGATCAGGTTAGCCATATTGATTTGTATGCTGTCGGTAGATTTTTGTCATTGTCTTGTTGGGCTGTGTGTGTGATGAAGGGGAGCCATACCGGGGTGAAGGTGTCTTAACCCACCTACTCTCAGCAGCCAGAAACATCATAATCAGACAGTGGAGAGACCTGTCAGGAGTAAGCATGGACCAATGGTACCAAGTAGTAAGCAATGACAAACCTAGACAGCATCTTAAAAAGCAAAGACATCACCTTGCCGACAAAGGTCCATATAGTTAAAGCTATGGTTTTCCCAGTAGTAATGTATGGAAGTGAGAGCTGGACCATAAAGAAGGCTGATTGACGAAGAATTGATGCTTTTGAATTATGGTGCTGGAGGAGACTCTTGAGAGTCCCAGGGACTGCAAGAAGATCAAACCTATCCATTCTTAAAGAAATCAGCCCAGAGTGCTCACTAGAAGGACAGATCCTGAAGTTGAGGCTCCAGTACTTTGGCCACCTCATGAGAAGGGAAGACTCCCTGGAAAAGACCTTGATGTTGGGAAAGATGGAGGGCACAAGGAGAAGGGGACGACAGAGGATGAGATGGCTGGACAGTGTTGTCGAAGCTACTAACATGAGTTTGGCCAAACTGTGAGAGGCAGTGAAGGATAGGCGTGCCTGGCGTGCTCTGGTCCATGGGGTCACAAAGAGTCGGACATGACTGAACAACTGAACAACAAGTAATGGAAACAGCCCTACTAGAAAAACTAACCAGTAAGCTGAAACTGACACGGGGACAAATACCAGGACCTTTTTAAATTGTTCATAAACTGGCTAGGAGTGAACAGTGAAGTGGCCAGGTTTGCTGGTGATACTAAATGGTTCAGGGTTGTTAAAACAAAAAGAGATTGTGGAGCGCTCCCAAAGGACCTCTGCAAAGCAAGTCAATAGATGGTTAAATGACAAATGTGATTCAGCATTAACAAGTTCCCTGTGATGTGTGCCAGGGCCAAAAGACCTTAATTTCACACACATGCTTGTTGAGTCTGACACGGCGGCGACTGACCAGGAACGAGATCTTGGTGGTCTGCATTGCACCGGTTAAAACGGTAGCTGCTGGTTGCCAAGTCAGGCAGAGTTGTCTAATTAATTTTGCCTCGATTTCCAGAAAGGAAATGATATTGCAGAAGGAGACAGCTACAGGGCAGGATCCAGTAATGAGGGTCAAGATGCAATGAACCCCCTGAGCAGTAAAAGCCCTTCTACAGGCATACAAGACCAGCATAAAACATATCAGCAGCAGCAGGAGCTCAAAACACCCAGTTTAAAAAGCCGGTTTTTAAGAGGAGCATGTCTGCTACTGCGCCACACTCCGGCACTGTCAAGATGGAGGGCACAAGGAGAAGGGGACGACAGAGGATGAGATGGCTGGACAGTGTTCTCGAAGCTACTAACGTGAGTCTGACCAAACTGCAGGAGGCAATGGAAGACAGGAGTGCCTGGCGTGCTCTGGTCCATGGGGTCACGAAGAGTTGGACACGACTAAACGACTCTTGAGAGTCCCATGGACTGCAAGAAGATCAAACCTATCCATTCTCAAAGAAATCAGCCCTGAGTGCTCACTAGAAGGACAGATCCTGAAGTTGAGGCTCCAGTACTTTGGCCACCTCATGAGAAGAGAAGAATCCCTAGAAAAGACCCTGATGTTGGGAAAGATGGAGGGCACAAGGAGAAGGGAACGACAGAGGATGAGATGGTTGGACAGTGTTCTCGAAGCTACTAACATGAGTTTGGCCAAGCTGCGAGAGGCAGTGAAGGATAGGCGTGCCTGGCGTGCTCTGGTCCTTGGGGTCACGAAGAGTTGGACACGACTGAACGACTGAACAAAAACGACTGAACAAACAAACATGGGAGGAAAGCCTTTAATCCATTACTAATTAAGACAAAAGAGAAAATAAGGGTAGCTACCATGAAAGAGGGCCAACTGCAATGTACCACATAGTATGTAAGGAATCCAACCAGACTTTTGACTTCTTTTATTTGAGATCTGGCCAAGCACTGAGAGAACAGATTGGAATGCCAAATGATGGGAATATGAGTTCTAATTGTTTGTGCAAATGTCACTTTTCAAGATCCCTGTTTTTGAAGAAGATGCCCAGGTAATTGGCAAAGCCATGTGCAATGCTATGTTTCATTGACAGGTAGGATGTAATTGCTTTCAGCAGCATTTATTTGTCTTCCCCTCTCCCTTTTTCTTTTCTTTTTTTCTTTTAGAAAAAGCATGCTTGTGAAAATGTTAGGTCAACCGCAGGGCATCCAAGTGGGCTTCAGGAGATGAACGAACGCTGTGATATCTTGTTATGAAATGTTTCTATTCAGAGCGAATGGATGCGGTTTATTATTCCTCGTCTTCTGTGAATGAGCTTTGGAGTGGGTGGTAGCAAATATTCTTTAAACAGAATGGACTTGTTTTAATGGTGCAATAGCTGCCCAGGGGCTAAGCTATATTTCTGGAGAAGTCAACGTAGCAGCTGCCAGATTTTGCTGGACTGCAGCATCCATCAACCCTAACCATTGGCCATGCTGATGAAATGATGGGCCACCACAGCAGCATCTGGTGAGTACCGTATTGGCAACCTCTCCCATATCTGATGGTGGCAGAGCTGTGCTTTTAACTATGGATAAATCTGCAGTGCAGAATAGTGTGTGAGAGGGCGCGGTTTAAAAGGGAGTTGTATTGCAGGAAAGAATGATGAATATGGCCCTCATTTATCTCCTGACCACCCCGCTGCATCCCTGAGTTCATCCCTCTCCCCAGAAGCAAGCACATCTGGAAGAAAAGCAGCTGTTGGGAAGGGCCCAAGATCCATCTGCCCATGGTTTAAATTGCTGTGTTGGCATTGATAATAATTTGTCACTGATTCTTATTATCAATTACATAGTGTTTTGTGTTGCATATTATTATGGATTGTATTTATATAGCCGTTTTAATTTTTTGCATGTTATTAGGGAGCTGAGTATGTTTAGCCTGGAGAAGAGAAGGTTAAGGGGTGATATGATAGCCATGTTCAAATATATAAAATGATGTCATATAGAGGAGGGAGAAAGGTTGTTTTCTGCTGCTCCAGAGAAGTGGACACGGGGCAATGGATTCAAACTACAAGAAAGAAGATTCCACCTAAACATTAGGAAGAACTTCCTGACAGTGAGAGCTGTTCGACAGTGGAATTTGCTGCCAAGGAGTGTGGTGGAGTCTCCTTCTTTGGAGGTCTTTAAGCGGAGGCTTGACAGCCATCTGTCAGGAATGCTTTGATGGTGTTTCCTGCTTGGCAGGGGGTTGGACTGGATGGCCCTTGTGGTCTCTTCCAACTCTATGATTCTATGATTCTATGATTCTATGATTATCGCTATATTAGGGGAAATGGGAATGTCTGAAGATGGCTTCTAAGCATGTTTATCCAAACACATGACTGGGAAGCCTGCATTGTCAGGGGTCCTGGTTGTCATCTTCAGACGAACACTTTTAGGATCTCCTCTTCAGACTTTTCCGTTCAACACAGGAAGGTCAAAAGTGGAATAGGCTCAACCAGGTTACATAGATGCTAGGAGCAGAGCCAGCAAGTACCCCCTCTGGAACCCCTGCACACTTTATGCCTTCACGTTTTGTTTTGAATAGATGAAGAGGGCTTATATTTGTTGCTGCTGGGGTGTTAATTGCTCAGAACTGGAAACCAGCCAAAAAATAAAAGAAATCCCAGAATTTACTGAAAGGCTTTATAATATCTGGGAGATTGACTTTTTGTGCAAACAAATGCTGGGCAGGGAAAAACGAAGTCTCTTCAGAACTTTGCAAATGGCTGGTCTTTATTTATTCAGTGCTGGAATGCAAAGTTTCCTCAAATTAAGGTAAATACCCAAGTCTTACCCAAGTGGATTTTTCTTTTTTACTTTGACTTATTTGATAATTGAAATCTTGATTGATACCTCCTCCTGATAGATATATCTATTTTGAAAGACACGTTTGTCCATTTTATGGCAATAATTTATCTTCTTTTTTATTTGTTTTGTTCTCTGTTGATTCTAGATCAGCAATGGGCAGCACCCATTGTTGCATTCCAACTCTCAGCAGCCCCATTCAATGGTCGGGGATGATAGGAGTTGTAGTCCAAAAATATCTGGAGGGCCATTGTTTCCTGTGCCCTTGGTGAGGGTGCTTGTTAGTGTTGTGCACAACTATGGTTTTATAATTGTTGGAAGCTGCCCAGAGTAGCTGGGGCAACCCAATCAGAAGGTTGTTGTTGTTGTTGTTGTTGTTGTTGTTGTTCCAGGGCATTGTGTGTAGGGGAAAGAAATAAGAATGGGTGAATCTGCTCATTCCATTTTCTCATTTTCCCAATTTTAAACGGACTTCGCCACATTTCCACAGTCTTTGCGAAAATTCACCAGCATTTTAGTGCAAATTTCTCCCAAGTTGCAGACTTTGCCCTGCTACATTCATTTTTGTACACAATCCGTGACTGCAGAGCTGCACTGGAAAATTCAGAGAAGAGCAGATTTCAAAAGACGGCTGTATGTCAGTTTGCACTTTGCTCTGGAACTTTGCTGAATTTCTCCTCCAGCCCTGGCATGAAATGCTAGCCACCACAGAAGAAAATGCTACAGGCAGAGAAAAATAAGCCTTATATTTTGGTCAGGAAGGCAGGGAATGTGAGTTGAGGAAAAAAAGATCAGAAAATTTCTCATAATTTTTTTTTGGTCCAGCTACAGATTGCACACTATTCTTTCTGTATTGTTTTCCTTTCTTTAATTAATATGCTCAATTAAAAACTGAGAAGCACCCCACATGCAGATAGTTCTTTATACTTTCCATCTTCAAGGAAACCTTTCCATATCAACTGATCGCTGCCAGCTTGGAGCTCTGCCACACATGCTGTGGAACCCCTGGGAACAGGGGAAGAAACCCTGAGCCCAATCTAGGATACACAGTCATTTCATACAGAGTGTGGGCCAAGCCTAAGTATTGCCCCAGAAGAATTGAGAGTGCATTCTGGGATGTGTCCAAAACTCCCCAGGGGCTGCAAACTGCAGGGAAGACTCAAAAGCACTGGCGCTTGCCAGCTATTAGGGATCATCTCCCTGAGGAACCTACGTCAAGCTTCCAAGGGCTCCTAGGAGCACAGCTTGAAAAACAATGCGCTGCCACATGTTGTGGGGTCCCAGCTAGGAGCCCCACCTACAGACTCCCCATGAAGAAAGTGGTGCAGGATCTTACTCCAGAGAGCACGCAAAGGAATCATGCCAGACAGAAAATGTTCAACAGCATAAGCGAATGAGTTTTTGAAGCTAGATGGTTGACAATTACTGCAATGTGTTGTATGCCTCAGGGAACTTCAGCTGGTGCAGAATTTGGAGGTCAGGTTGTTCACCGGGGCAAGACAGCTTGAGCATATAATGCCAATCTTGACCTGATTGCATTATCTGCCGATTAGTTTCTGGGCCCAATTCAAAGTGCTGGTTTTTACTCACAAAACCTTAAATGGCTCAGAACCGCAATATCTCAAGGACTGCCTCTCCTGATATGAACTGACCCGACCCTGTGCATTTTTGTACCTCATGTTCTCTCTCTCTCTCTCTCCCTCACACACACACACACACACACACAACACAAAACTGCATTGCTAAATTGAGGGAAGTGCAAATTTTGAGAGATAGCTTTAATCCTGTTTGTGTCTTGTTCTGAAAAGTGCAAATTAGGTAAGGCCACCTTTCAACATACTGTAAATGGAATCACATTTGTCCGCCGTCTCTTGCAGCGGGTTTTCTCCTAAGCATGAAAATGTCTTCGGTCTGCCCTGGGCGAATTTCGAGACTCTCAGCAGCAGCTTTGGTGCTGGTCGAGGCCAAACAGTGAACATCGTCTGGGTGGAAACTGTATCCTAAAGAGCAGGTGCTTGATAAGAGGCTGCTACTATCAGGGACAAAAAGAGCTAAGGCTGGCAACTTAAACATGGAAAAAGAAAAACAGGGTTGTTGTTTTTAAAACTGCTTATCATTTGGTGTTGTTATGAATAATGAATTACTTGTTTAACACTGCTACTATGCGTGGGTAGCATTCATTACAGGATAGGAAAATGCAGTTATTAAAAATAGTTCCATTAAAACTGTACATTTGTTTTTGAATCAGCCGTGTCTTTTAAACCTCATTAATTAAATTAATGTCTGTCGAACCTGATAAATTATGATACTCCGGTATCCATAAAAACTTTCTTCTGAGCATCCCAGACACGTTCACAGTTGAGGACGGGGCAGTTTATGTAGCACGAACCCAAGGACTCTTCCTTAGCGGTGTTTCAGTGTAAGCTTTGGATTTAGACTCATGGTACATCTGGATAGGTCAGGGACCCAGGTGGCGCTGTGGGTTAAACCACAGAGACTAGGGCTTGCTCATCAGAAAGTCGGCGGTTCGAATCCCTGCCACGGGGTGAGCTCCCGTTGCTCGGTCCCAGCTCCTGCCCACCTAGCAGTTCGAAAGCACGTCAAAGTGCAAGTAGATAAATAGGGAAGGTAAACAACGTTTCCGTGCGCTGCTCTGGTTCGCCAGAAGCGGCTTTGTCATGCTGGCCACATGACCCGGAAGCTGTCTGCAGACAAACGCCGGGTCCCTCGGCCTATAGAGCGAGATGAGCGTTGCAACCCCAGAGTCGGACACGACTGGACCTGATGGTCAAGGGGTCCAATTACCTTTACCTTTACATCTGGATAGGGATAGAAGGATCCCCCCATTTCCGTTCCATAGTTGCATCCATGCCATACACTGTGCCTTTCAAGCACACTTAAAACACATGACATGCTCCAAAGAATCATGGGAATTGTTCTTTACCTCTAAGGCAGCTATAGTTCCCAGCACCCTTAACAAAGAATAGGAGTGCGTGAGAGATGTGTGGCATGGTCACACTCACCACGGGTGTGTGGTTCCTGGAGGGTTGGCCAAGGGTGAATATTATTGGTTATTCGATTTATATACCGTTCTGTTTTTTTTTCAAAATGTCAGCCTGCATAGCTTGGTCAGTTAGAGCGTGGCATTGATAATGGCAAGGTTGCAAGTTCGATCCCCGTATGGGACAGCTGCATATTCCTGTATTGCAGGGGGATGGACGAGATGATCCACAGTTCTACAATTCTGTGATTCTATCCCAGGGCGGTGTACAACCTTTTACGTAGCATAATGGAAAAGCATAATAACAGATAGCATAATAATAAAATAATCACAATAACAGCGTTCCCCCCCCCAGCTTTAATAGGCCATAGATTTTTTAATGGCTAAAGGCCTGGGTAAAGAGGATTGTTTTTGACTGGCACCTAAAGACATGTAATCATGGCGCCAGGCGAGTCTTTCTGGAGAGAGCATTCCACAGATGGAGCAGCCACAGAATGCTGCCTTTGAGTGAAAAGGTTAGATACCCTTGCCATGAAATTAGCATCAGTGTCCAGAACAACGTAGACAGGGAACCTGTGGATATTCAAATGTTGCTAGACTGTATCTCCCAGTATCCCTGACGCTTTGCAACGATGATTTGGGCTGATGGGAGCTGGAGACCAGCAGCATTCCCCCATTCCTGGTCTAGAGCATGCCCCGATACGACTCACAAATACTAGGCTTTGTTTGCACTGGCAGAATGCATGAGGACTGAGGATCAAAACGTTTTCAGCTGGATTCAATGTGGAATTAACCATCGGCGGAAGATTTCCATATTAAAGCTATGCAGAGTCCTTTGCATCCAGATCCAAACATGTTTACTCATTTCCAGGTGGAGCTCGTTGGAACTGTCTGCCAACTGGATTTCAGACTAAATTGAAAATGGTTCCCGCCACCCCCGTTAGAAACCCACTTGGAACTCTGGCGCTGACCTCCAGTTTTGTTTTCATTATCATTACTATTACAAAGTTTTTTTCAGTTGTGCAAAATAATGTGAAAATGAAGAAGAAGAAAGTGTAATATATCCTTCTATATGTAGGATTCTTATATATACTAATACATACAGCGGTACCTCGGTTTAAGAACAGCCATGTTTACGAACAATTTGGTTTACGAACTCCCCAAAACCGGAAGTAGTCTAAGAATGGAATCCGAACGGTAGAAGGGCACCGGCAGCGGGAGGCCTCATTAGGGAAAGCACACCTCGGTTTAAGAACGGATTCGGTTTAAGAACAGACTTCCGGAAGTTCGTTAAACCAAGGTACCACTGTATATGATTATTAATAACCTCCTATATTCTGTATAAACTCATTCCAAATATCAATATATTTATCCAAACAAAGTCTGCGTCTATAAGCAATCCGTTCATAGGTTGCGAGTGCTGTCATGCCTCTAATCCATTGATTAAAGGGGACCATATTTTTGTTCTTCCAGTTCATCAATACTAATCTTTTGGCCATAGTTAGGGCACGTATGGTCATACCTTGGTTCTTGAACATAATCCGTTCCAGAGGTCCGTTTGAAAACCGAGGTGCGGCTTCCGGTTGGCTGCAGGAGCTTCCTGCACTCAAACGGAAGCCACGGAATCCGAGTTTGGACGTTCAAGTTCCAAGGAACGTTCGCAAACTGGAACACTCACTTCCGGGTTTGTGGCGTTTGGGAGCCAAAAGGTGCGAGTACCAAGGCGTTTGAGAACCAAGGTACGACTGCACTGCGTTTTGTTTGGGGGCATGTTGTGTGCTATCTTGGCTGTCTGATAGTGCAGACCCAGGTCATTCAGCCTGAGCTTCTACAGCCGCCTCTCGCCATGAACCCCCATAGGCAAGATTGCCAGCAACAGCAGCATATATGTCCTATGCTTAAGGTGATATTTTATTCTCTTGCTAGTTATGCTATTTCAAATGTGCATTTTATAGTTGACTTCCTTTAGTAATGTTTTCTTTTGGGAAAAAAAGAAATGTTTGGGGTAGCTTTGCTGTGTTAAGTATGCATTCTGTAGTTGACCTCTTTTGTACTGTTTTCTTTTGAAAACTTTAAAGATAATATTTTAGCTTCCTGTTAATTAATTTGCTTTGAATGTGTGCTTTATATTTGACTTTCTTTTCAGTAATGCTTTATTCTGGATTGATTTATTTGATGCTGTAAACTGCTTTGAGGTTTTTTTCCCTTAAAAAAAATAAAACGATATAGAATTTATTATTATTATTATTATTATTATTATTTCATCATCCCCTGTTTATTTTCCAAAACATTGTGCCCCAGAGTGCCACAATCCTTTTTTTAATGGGCAGAGATTTAATACTAAAATAAACAAATAAACAAACCCAAACTCGGAGCCAAGAGCAGCTGAATAAATCATGTAAAGTAAGTTCAATTCAATGTTTGTTTTACTTTGTATAATTTATTCTTCTCCTGCTAGCCAGAGGGGATATCAGCACTGAAGCCTCACCTCCTGACTTACGTGTTGAATAGAGATGTATACCAAGTATACATGTCTACTAAAAAAATAAGCCCACCTGAGTTCAATGAGATTTCACTAGCAGGTAAGTGGGTATAGTACCATACATTAGTACCATACATTTAACAGTGTTGTTTTTCTAGAAAAAGAAGTGTTGGAAGTCACCATGAACACCTCCCTTGTTCTCTTATAATGGAAATGGCGCCCACCTGAGAGGTGCCAGAACTGAGTTCTGGCGAGCTCCAGCTGGAAAAAAAGACCTACATCAGCACCAAGGGGCAGAAGCGATAGACAAAATCGGCAATTTCATATATACTTATTTATCAGCTAAAGCAGCAGAGTCTAAAATCAGTATTCATTCACCGACCGTCGCTGTCACCATGGCCTGTCTTGTCCTCATTGCCATAAAACAGAATTTCTTGACAGCCCTGTTGACATCTGGGTCTTTGTCAGCAAGAAGGTGTTCAACATAGGCTTCCTCTGAGCAGCCAGACACAAACTCATAAAATGGAACCTTTAGCAGTGGTTCCTGCATTGCAGGTGACTGGAGTAGGTGATTCTTGGGGTCCCTTCCAACTCTGCAGTTCTGTGATTCTTCGAAAACAAGTTTTGTGGCACTTTAAAAAATAAAAATGAACAGATTGTGCCATTAGCCTTCAGTTACAAAGGCCTTTTGGTTTCCCATAGGTAGCTGGTTGGCCATAGGTAGCTGTGAGCCAGTGTGGTGTAGTGGTTAAGAGTGGTAGACTTGTAATGTGGTGAACCAGGTTCACATCTCCGCTCCTCCACATGCAGCTGCTGGGTGACCTTGAGCTAGTCACACTTCTTTGAAGTCTCAGCCCCACTCACCTCACAGAGTGTTTGTTGTGGGGGAGGAAGGGAAAGGAAAATGTTAGCCGCTTTGAGACTCCTTCGGGTAGTGATAAAGCGGGATATCAAATCCAAACTCCCCCTCCTCTTCTTCTTCTTCTTCATCATCATAGTAGCAGTGCCTGCCCTGTGGAACACCCTCCCATCAGATGCCAAACAGCTAACTGATTTTTAGAAGACATCTGAAGGCAGCCCTATTCTGGGAAGTTTTTAATGGCTGGTGTTTTATTGCATTTTTAATATTTTGTTGGGAGTTGCGCAGAGTGGCTGGGGCAACCCAGTCAGGTGGGTAGCATATAAACAATAAAATTGTTGTTGTTGCTGCTGCTGTTAATAGATAGGCCTTTGGTCTGATCCAGCAGGACTCTTCTTAGGTTTTTAACCCACCCTCAAGGTTCTGATTGACCAAGCTTTCGTGCGTCTTGGCGACTTCTGATTTCAAAGATCCTCGAGAGAAAGGAACAGTGTGTGGATTGTCATAAGCCATCTGGCAAAGGACTGGCAGAGAAACCTCAGCACAGATACATATTCTCCATCGTCTAACACCAGAAAGTGGCGCCTTGCATACGATTTGGAAGGTGCTGCACTGCTCTGCCGAAGCAAGGGGATGCACAGAGGCCACGCTTGAAATCCCGTGCACGGTTCCGCTTGACAAATGGCGTGCTAAAAATGGAAAGCACAGAACAGAAGGCAACCAGTAGGATAAAAAAAGAAGAAGACACACACACACACACACACACACACACACACACACACACACAAAGAGAGACTTTGGTTCTTCAGGAAGGATGGAGAGGGGAGCAAAGGAATCTCAACAGCAAAGCCTTTGAAAATCGAGAGCCGAACGGAGGGACCTCGTTAAGGTAAACAAAATTTCATAAGGGGAGCAGAAAAGATAAACGCTACCTGGGTTATTATTAGCTCATGTCAAATACGGGAGCAGCAGGGATGTGCACTTCAGACACGGTGCAAGAGCTTCGCAGAGTTTAAGTGGAATGCCTTGCACAGAATGCGGTTAATAGATGGAATGTGGCATTGCTGGCAGCAGGAGAAACAATCAAGCTAAACAGCCTGCAGAGCTATTAGAGGGTGAAATACATATTGTGGAATGAGAGACAACAGGCTTGCCCATCCTCGTCTGTGTGTTTACTTAGAAGTCAGCTCCACTGAAACCAGCAGGACTTGATCCCAAAGACGTAGGCACAGAACGGCAGCCTCGGAGGCAGAAGGAACCAAAATAGGAACTCTGCTGCTGGCAGAATAGTGGCTGTTACATTTATTTGTTTGTGGCTCCCCCCCCCCCTTCAGAACCCTGAAATGCTCTCTTGAACTGGCTGTTGAAAGGATGACTGACTGCTGTGGGTAGAGAACAAAAAAGCTAACGGAGGACAAATGGAATGCAGTAGCATGAAAAAGGACCCGGCCGGCCAGACCCCTGAAATACAGTGCATTCCACGCTGCAATGTCTTGTTGCAGGCCCCACTCGCTTTGACGATAACAAATGTCAGATTCACGGGTACAAGTTTTTAATGATGTCGGTCATACAGCTGCTGCTGCACTCTTTTTTCGTCTGCCTGAAGCATCTGCAATAATGTCCCGAAAGGATTTCTGGGCATTTTGCTGCGTGGAAAACATACTTCACCTCTGCTATTTGGTGGAGTAATAGGGTTATTTGCTATTGGTATTTCTTACTATGTTTCTGCTGTTATTCTCAGGGCTTAGAAAATGCAGCTGATTGATTCCCCCCCCCCCCACAGTGGTAGGCCAGTCCCGTGATTGTAATAAGGGCCAACTGCTGGAGAAGTATTGGGATGAACCATTGATTAAGTTGACACCGCAATCTATTTTCCTGCGCGTCGCAGGCTGAATTTACAGTCCGTGTACACCCACATTACTGACACATTGTTCTGTGTGAATAATCTTGCCCGGGCGACTTTGCCTGTGCTCGGCTTTTATTAATATTAGAATACCTCTCGGAACTCTTGAACAGAATGAAAGGGAAGGCCGAGGAAATTATATCAAAGCTTTTTTTTTTTTTTTTTTTTAAGGAACAGGAGGAAGTACAAGGGGAAGAAATGACATAGATGTTCAAAATGGCTGACAGAAAAGGCCGCATTTTCCAAACAGAAAGGCAACAGTCGCAATCCAGGCGTGCATCTTTGATAGGTTGTTTTAAACAGTGCTTTTCTTCTGGGAGGGATGCAGGGGTACGCATACCCCTAAACATTTTGTGAATCTAACAGGAGAAGAAGCATGGTAAATCATCAGTTCCGTTGGTACCCCCGATGGCAGTCTCATTTCCTGTCATGGTGTTTCCTGAATCTCAGAAAGAAGTGAGCGTTTAATGTGTGAAGCAGTGTGGAATGCATTTAAACACTGTAGCCAACTTAATGTTTATAAAATTGGTAGGCCCTCCTTTGAGTTTGTTTAAGCCTTCAGTGTATGTAAATTCATGGTTTTTGAAAGGACGACATCTGGCGACGGACACCAACAGCAAGCAGAGGAATCGGGACGATGTTAGTGCACACAACCTCACACCAATGTGGAAGTTGCTGTGAGCTGTCAGCTTGGGAAGACAGGCGAACTAATACCAGTGTACTGGAAGAAGCAAAGATCACCAGTGTTGAAGCAATGACTCTTCAACACCAACTTTGTTGGACTGGTCATGTTGTGCTGATGCCTGATGATCATCTTCCAAAGCAACTACTCTATTCCGAACTTAAAAATGGAAAGCGTAATGCTGGTGGTCAACAAAAGAGGTTTAAAGACTGTCTCAAGGCAAATCTTAAAAAAATGTAGTATAAACACCAACAACTGGGAAAGGCTTGCCTGCCAGCGCTCCAGTTGGAGAACAGCCTTTACCAAAGGTTTCATGGGCTTTGAAGACGCTTGAACTCAGGATACAAGGGAGAAACATGCTAAGAGGAAGGCACGCTTGGCAAATCCACACCCTTATCTACTCCCACCCAGAAACCAATGTCCCCACTGTGGAAGGACATGTGGATCCAGAATTGGCTTCCACAGTCACTTAGGGACTCATTTTTAAAACCGTGTTTATGGAAGACAATCTTACTCTGCTATGAGTGATCGCCATACAGAAACAAGAGATGAGGTAATGCATCTTCTTTGTACTTTTGTCCATTTACTGTATCCCCCCCCCCCCGATCTGAACTAGAAAATTGTGATTTTCTTGAGTCAACATAAGAGTACCCCAAACTTTTTTTTAAAGAAAAAAAGCACTGGTTTTAAGGTACCTACTTATCTCATGACAGTTCTTGCCAGGACCTGCAATTCTGTAAGTATGGCTTCTGGATTTCATTTTGTGTTCATGTTTTACTTACGTTATGACTCATAGCCATAAGATGAATGCAGACAAGTTGAGATGTGGGTGCCCAATTCACACAAAACCCTAGCCTTGAGGGCTATGCTCTGCTTCCCTAGTTGGAGTCAGTAGTGCTTCTGAGTACCAGTTGCCGAAAGCCACAATATGCGCTCAAATCCTGCTTTTGGGTTTCCCTCAGGCATCTGGTTGGCCACTGTGAGAACACGATGCTGGACCAGATGGGCCACTGGCTTGAACCAGCAGGCTCCTCTGGTGTTCTTGAAATGAAATGACAAAAAACCATAAAATGAAAACTAACACAAATGCATTTTGATTTAAGGTCTTCTTCAGTGGTTTCTGGCAAAGATATTTACAGTATATAACGAAGAAAGAAAGAAAGAAAGAAAGAAAGAAAAGAAGGAAGGAAGGAAGGAAGGAAGGAAGGAAGGAAGGAGGAGGGGAGGGGAGGGGAGGGGAGGGGAGGGGAGGGAAGGGAAGGGAAGGGAAGGGAGCCTGTGATCCTTCAAATGTTGACATTAAACTCCCATCATCCTTGACCATTGGCCATGCTGGAGTTGTTGTCCAATGGTAGCCGGAAGGCCACTGGTTCCTCACCCCAGAATTGTAGAATGGAGCAGAGAAGGGGACCGAAAACGAGTTTGCCACAGGGCCAAAGTTCTCTCTTCTGGCCGATGCAGAAACCTTCCCTGTTCTTCTACGCCCATGTTCAATTTGGCATGCCCGCCACAGCCGTCTCGACTAAAATAAATGCATAACATAAAATGAGAGGCAATAATGAAGGATGACCTCTCCCAGCTGCAGTGGGCTCTCCTTTAAACCCTTGGCGAAGATCATTAGTGTCTTGTCGTAAATGCAAAGCTAAAGGTTATTGTTATTGCCAGAGCTGTCAATCTCCTGTGCAAATAATGAGAGCAACAAGAGGAGCAGAAGTAGCAGTGAACGGCCGCTTGAAACAGTTGGAATCCCTCTGTGCTCTTGCACACTTCCCTTTTTTGGGAAGGAAAAAAGAGCTTTCGGAGCCGTTGCAAATGGCAGTTAAGAATAACAGATCTCCGCAGCCTGTCTGGCTCCAGGGTCATTTAACTCATATACCGGCGCAGGCAGCTTGAAGGGGAATCGAGAACGGAAGCCAGCTATGCGTGGAAATCCTTTATTTTTGATTTGTAATGTCTCAGCATGGAGGATCATGGGAAATCAAGAGAGATTTCTTGTGTTGTTTTTTTTTTTTTAAAAAAAAGCAACACAAAATTATTTGTGCAAAACCAATTGGTGCGGAGAATAAGGCATACTTTACTAAATACAGGCTGCAGTTTGAGAGCACTCTTTTCAGCCCAGAAAGACTGGCAGGGCTGGCCACAGAATGAGATGTGGGCCACATTCACACAAAGAATTTAAAGTGCTGTGATGCCAGTTTAAGCAGTCAGGGCTTCTCTCAAAGGATTCTGGGAACTGTCATTTGTTAAGAGTGCCGAGAGTTGTGAGGGGACCCCAATTCCCTCCCCCCCCCCAGCTACAGTTTCCATAGTGGTTTAACATTCAACCCCTCTTCACAGGGGAGTCTGGGAACCGTAGCTCTGTTAGAAACACAAGCCTGCCACCCAGGAAGCTAAGCCTGAAGTTACACCATGTGTTTAGATAAACTCTGCACGAGCACAGAAGTGCTCTCTCTCTTTTAGAGCCAATGTGGTGTAACGGTCAGAGTGTTGGACTATGACCTGGCAGGCTGGGGTTCAAGTCCTCACTCAGCCTTGAGCTCACTGTGTGGCATTGGGCCCGTCATTGCCTTTCAGCCTGACCTCACTCACAGGGTTGTTGTGAGAATAAAATGGGGAAGGGAGAACCATGTATCCTCACCCTGAGCTGCTTGGAGGAAATGGTGGTATATGAATCTAACAAACAAACAAACAAATCGGTGCAAATTGAACTATATGTACCACCCTATCAAACTAATTATTCGTCTGGCTTTTAATCTGGTTGTTTTGGATTTACTTTTGTGGGATGTGAAATTTATAGCAGTCAAGTACAACATTACTACAGTGGACATGTTAGGGAATGTTTTGTACCATTCGGGAGAAAACATCCTGTTTCCTCCTGAGCTGGGACAGACTTCCACTGCATGTGACTTGAAGTGGGTGTGGCCTATTCTGGGTAGAGGAGCACACCTCCTCCGTGTGCTTCTTTTTCTTCTCCATTTCCCCCCCTATGTACAGTGGTACCTCAGGTTACAGATGCTTCAGGTTACAGACGCTTCAGGTTACGGACTCCGCTAACCCAGAAATAGTACCTCGGGTTAAGAACTTTGCTTCAGGCTGAGAACAGAAATCACGTGGCGGTGGTGTGGCTGCAGCGGGAGGTCCCATTAGCTAAAATGGTATGTCCGGTTAAGAACAGTTTCAGGTTAAGAATGGACCTCCAGAACAATTTAAGTTCTTAACCCAAGGTACCACTGTATTAGGAGAAGTGACTGCTCAGTCACAGTCACTTGGGACTAACTCCCTTATGGGATAGTTCATGTAGATATGTACTTTTGTAACCGAAGTCTGCCTTCAGGGATCTAACTGTGAACTGAATGACTGTAAGTAAACTACTTTTATATTGACTTTAATAAGACTGTTGTGTCTATTCTTTTCAAGAGGGACAAGAAGGGATCTTATCAGGAATCTTATATTGAGAGACTCAGAAAAGCCTGCAACAAGCTAACCACTGTGCGATTAAAAGGGGAACGTTTAAACTCTGTTAAGATACAGAACCTGCTAATGCAAGTTAGGAAACATATCATCAAACAATATATCCTCTCCTGCCTACCAGAACATTCCCACAACTTTTTTAATGATTGGTTTGGTTTATTGTATTTTTGCATTGTGCTTCACACCACTTTCTGATATTTTTTTTAAGAAATGAAAAGTGGTATATAAATATTTTCAATTTGAACTAAAAATGAAGAAGCAGGAAAACGAAAACAGAGCAAAACAGTAAAGGATCCTTAAAGGCAGGGAAACCTTTTTGGCCCTAGTATTGGGAAACAGCAGGAAGGAAAGGTGCCCACGTCTTGTCTTCTGCTTGTGGTTCGCTGTGCCGGCGTCAGCGGAAGATGCTGCCTGTCTGATAAACCCGGCCCTCTCCATCTTCAGGTCCATTTGCCTTGGGAGCCAGGTTCACGTGATGCTATCGGCGGATGATTTATGGCCGTTGCCTCTCGCCTGACATTTTGGGGGAAAGTTTTCATTGTTCATAACCGGCTTGCAAACAACGGCAGACGTTGCAGGTGCAGCAGAATTTTAAATGCGAGCGCAATTAAATGGGAAGTGGGCCGCCAGCCGCCAGCAGGAAGCTTCCCCGTAATAATGCAGGAGAGTGAAACTCTCTGCAGTATTGATCTTGTGATGTTTCAGCGAGAGGTTGCTTCAAAGCACAGTTGCTACGTAATGGCATATGGTCTCTCTCTTTCTCCCTCTCTCTTTCTCCCCCCATCTCTCTCTCCATTGCTGCTGCTTCAATATTTTCTGCATGGTGAGGATGCACTCTGCCAACACCTCTGTGGCAATAATTGGATCAGATGTATGTTACAAGCGAAAGATGATAAAAAAAACCCAGCTCACTTGATTGTTGTTTAAGCTCTGTGGATATCTCCCGTCTTGTCCCTTTGATAGATTCAGCTCCTTTTTTTTTTTTTTACAAGCGTACAAAGTGCATCTCTTTAAAACAATTAAGAATCCACGGTAGCGGTGGGGTAGGGGGAAAGAGGGGTAGGTGGGGAATTAATATACATGCAAAGGATGTAAGTAAAAGAAGACAGAAGTTTGTGCAAACAACATTCTTTCGACCTCCGGGGCGAGGCGCGTGGCCAAGACTCCCGCTGGCGGAGCAATGCCATCCACGGTTGAGTTGTCTATATAAAGGCGCGCGGCTCGAAATATTACAAGTTGCAACACCTTGTGAGATTTATTGGTTGAGAGTCTGGCAAAGCTGATGAGGCAGGGAATATAATGCACACCTAGCCGGCATAAATCAGAGCCTGGGACACGAGACACCAGATTCGTCTCTTGTTATACAGCTAATATCTCCAGATTGCTTTTAATCATTTTGTTTTGTGCCCTCCAGAAGCAGGAAGGGAGAAACATCATACGCCACATGCAGCGAATGTCATCCATCTGTCAGTTTCCACCCCAAGGCGGTGCAACGGTTCAGCTCATCCCTGTGCATAAGGAGGCAACCCCGATGTCTTGGCAGTGCTTCCCATTTACAGATGCTCCACTCTGAATTCGAATTCTGAAGCAGGGGTCGGGAACTTCTGGTTCGCGGGCCTGATTAGGCCCACCAGGCCTCCCCATTTCACCCAACAGGCATTTTGGGCCAAGCAACACCCACCTGCTCTACACCTGACATCACGTATGGAACGAGTTTAGTTGCAGCTGGGCCAAAGAGGGGTTTGCGGGTACCTCTGATCGGCTGATTGACAGCACCTGTTAAAGCCCTTGGCAAGGCTGATTGTCCGGGTCTGCAAAGCACGGCACAGGACTCTCGGCAACCACCAAGATCATTGCAGTCCAGGGGGCTTGGAGGATTCCCCATTCCTGTTCCTGCATTGCAGGGGGTTGGACTAGATGACTCTTGGGGTCCCTTCCAACTCTACAGTTCTATGATTCTATGGCCATAGCTCAGTCATAGAGCATGCAGAAGATATCAGGTCCAATTGCCAGCATCTCTAGGTAAAGCTGGGAAAGGCTCATAACCCTGGAGACTGGCTGCCAGTCTGTGTAGACAATAGTGAGCTAGATGGACTGTGTTGGCATCAGGCAGCTTCCTATGTCCCCACGATTGCTGTGCAGTTAGCAGCACAGCCATGTGCTGTCCTGTGCAGTCAGCAGCACAGCCATGTGCTGTCCTGAGCGCTCTCACTCTGTCCATTTCTCACAGCTATTATTACAGGAGCATTGTGCAGGTGCGAAGCTATACAAAGCCTCTCACATGTCGCAAGCATTCGCAACTGGAAGTTGGGACAGTTCTTACACTGCAGCCACCAGAGACTCCTTCCATAGGTGCAGATGAAGCTATCGGTTGTCTGTGTAGCCCTGCGCAGTGTGCTCAAGCTGTATCTTCATAGGCAGAGATGAACTTGGAGTCAGCAGCCAAAGCTGGTAGTCATTAATTTAGGAATGGAAGAATGCTATGGGTAAAAAGCAAAATAGGGAAAGCAACACAGATCGCAAGTAGACAGATTCACCTACTCTTATTCTGAGCCAGGGAGGAATTAAGGAGTCATAATATTCTCAAGTCTTCTGTGAGGCAAGCATTATGAACTCCCAGAAACTCATAATACCCCAGCTTGGAAGTAGAGTTCTGTAGTATTTCAACACATATACGAGGGACCTCCAGATGTTGATAGACTACAGCTCCCAACAATCCTGACTGGCTGGGGCTGCTGGGAGTCCAACCACAATCAGAGGGCCACAGGTTCCTCAGCCCTGCAGTATATAAATAAATAGGGAGGCGGGTGGCGCTGTGGTCTAAACCACTGAGCCTCTTGGGCTTGCCGATTGGAAGGTTGGTGGTTCGAATCCCCTCAATGGAGTGAGCTCCCATTGCCCTGTCCCGGCTTCTTCCCACCTAGCAGTTCGAAAGCATACCAGTGCAAGTAGATAAATAGGTATCGCTGTGGCGGGAAGGTAAGTGGCATTTCTGCGCACTCTGGCTTCTGTCACGGTCCTCTGTGTGCCAGTAGCAGTTTAGTCCTGCTGGCCACATGACCAGGAAAGCTGTGTGTGGACAAACACCGGCTACCTTGGCCTGAAAAGCGAGATGAGCGCCACATCCCATAGTTGCCTTTGTCTGGACTTCACTGTCCAGGGGTCCTTTCCCTTTCCCTTATATAAATAAATCTTCGCATATATTGGTGCCGCTTTGCAAACTCTGGCAGTGTTGTGCCTACATAATTCCCACGAGAAGCAGGAGTCCTCCTTGAGAGCATCACCAGCACTTCCAGATTGTAAGCCGTTTTATTTTTTGGAATCATTCCTTGGACATATATGATTTCACAGAAATTAGACAAAGAGACTGCAGTCCTAAGCACATTTACGATGGAGTAAATCCCATTCAACACATTCAAAGTCCCTGGCGGGTTCTGTTCATGGTTTCTTCCCTTGCAAAACTGCTGTGTGTGTGCGTGTGTGATAAATATACTTGAATCACTGCAAAAGCAATCTCTGGAAGAAAAGAAAACATGACATCAAGCTTGGCCCTCAAACATGCAGGATTACCATTACTATGTCATATAAAACAAATCCTCTTTGAAACACAGAAGTCAAGTGACCTATTTCTGCAAGAGGATTCCAAACTTGCCGTATAACTCATTCACAAATTGCCTGTAAGTGGAACGATATGAACCAGAACTTTCAGAAAGCACCCTCTTTAAAGAGGCTTGCATTGAACAGCCTAAGACCGCTACGTGGGATAAATTATCATTATCATTGTTGTTGTTTGTTGAATTCCTATACCCACCCTTCCTCCCTAAGGAGCCAACGATGGCATCATCTTATTGGATTCGTCTGCCTATCCATCTGCCATGGATGCTTCAGTTGAGATCCCTGCATTGCAGGGGGTTGGACTAGATGAGCCTCAGGGTGCCTTCCAACTCTGCAATCCAATGATTCTAGCTTAAAGACCTCCAAAGAAGGAGACTCCACCACACTCCTTGGCAGCAAATTCCACTGCCGAACAGCTCTCACTGTCAGGAAGTTCTTCCTAATGTTTAGGTGGAATCTTCTTTCTTGTAGTTTGAATCCATTGCCCCGTGTCCGCTTCTCTGGAGCAGCAGAAAACAACCTTTCTCCCTCCTCTACATGACATCCTTTTATATATTTGAACATGGCTATCATATCACCCCTTAACCTTCTCTTCTCCACCATCAGTGCTCATGGCGCTTTGCAGAGTGCATGAAGACAAGGCCTTTGCCCCCATAATGTTACAATCTGAACTCAAAACAAGAGGGAAACTTGGCAGAATGGATTTGTACCATTCCGGCAAGGGGGGGAGCGCTTACGGAACCCTACTTTTCAACGCTGTCCATGTAACATAATTGCCAGCAAGTTAAAAACTAGCACAGTGAGAAGCAGACGGAGCCAGAACTTCCCCCCTAATGTTTTATGGGCTTCCTTTTTCTCACAGTGAGGATTTGGCGAGCTGCAGAGAAGATGGTTGGAGTTTCAGGGCTGCCAATGAAGTGCTTGGCTTGTTGCTTCTGAGGCTACTTTGAGGAGGGGAAGCACATGTAAACAGAGGCCCACAAGTTCCAGACATATCATACATTCACCTACATTGCAAATACCATTAATTTTACAAAAATGCACCTTGAAATCGCTTGCATGTTTATGCTTACAATAAAAAGTCTGAAAATCAAGGCTCTGGAACACAGAAAGGGCAATTTCCCATAAAGATCACCATGAATTTCCACTGAACATGCTGGCAGGTAGGCTGGGGTGTGTGGGGTTCGATTTACGGTAGTTCACATATGGAAGTGAACTTACCTAATTTTTACTTTCCCAAACAATCGGAGAAATGTAGCGCAGCCGTCCTTCGAAAGACAAACTACTATTGAGTTCACAATGCAGTTCTTCAGTCAAGTGTAATGTACAAGAATGCATGTATTAGGGTAAAGTGTACGTCAAAATGCCTATATTAGGGGAAATAATATGCAAAGATGCATTGCATTAAGCAAGATTGCTTTGCAAATACCTGCATGTTAGACAAAATTGCACACAGCCATGTTTCTATTAGGAGAAATTCACGCCAAAATGCTGGTGAATATTCATGAGGTTTCCCCCCCCCCCCTAAATGCAAACTGATGTGGCAAGCTGAACAACCTTTTCTGGAAAACTTCTTCAGCTCAGCCCTAAATTATTTTCACGGTTAAATATGGAGACAGGAAGCAAAACAAGGCGCTGATGCTTTTGGCCATTACGCCCCCTTGTTATCCGAAATAGCAGTTTCAGAGCAGTTAATGAGAAACAAAATAGTGTCATTTACAATATATCCTTGTTGGCTCTCTCTCTCTCTCTCTCTCTCCCCCCCTTCCTTCCTTAAGCATAATTGCTCGTGCCCTTCATTGCATCTTCCTTTCTCAAACATGTTTCTGGAAGCAAAAGAAAAACTCGACGTTTATTGAAATGCACAACCCTGCCATGTTTACAACTTCACGGCGACAAGTCCAGGGGGCCTGGCTGACTCAACCCTGGCTGAGGGATGAGTCCAGCAGTGATGATGATGATAATAATAATAATAATAATAATAATAGCAATAAAACATCAAACATTAAAAACTTCCCTAAGCAGGGCTGCCTTCAGATGTCTTCTAAAACCCAGATAATTGTTTATTTCCTTGACATCTGACGGGAGGGCATTCCACATGGGCGACACTACCGAGAAGGCCCTCTGCCTGGTTCCCTGCAACCTCACTTCTTTGCAGGGAGGGAAATGCCAGAAGGCGCTCAGAGCTGGACCTCAGTGTCTGGGCTGAACGATGGGGGTGGAGACGCTCCTTCAGGTCTACTGGGCCGAGGCCGTTTAGGCCTTTACAGCTCAGCACCAACACTTTGAATTGTGCTCAGAAACGTACTGGGAGCCAATGTAGGTCTTTCAGGACCGGTGTTATATGGTCTCGGCGGCCATTCCCAGTCACCAGTCTAGCTGCCGCATTCTGGATTAGTTGTAGTTTCCGGGTCACCTTCAAAGGTAGCCCCATGTACAGCGTGGTAGATTTAGGGGAGTGGGTGTAGAGTCTTGGGGGCACCACAACTATGATTTAGAATGGGAGCGCGAAGGGGGGGTGGGGCACCAGATTTTGGTCTCGCACAGAGCTCTGCTAACATTTGAGAGCCCAAGATCCGCCACTGATGGGCACCAGACAAGTGCCAACCATACTGCCCTTCCTGCCAGCCCTAGGGTAAACTCAGCCCATGAGAATTGTTCTGCTTCTTATGGACAAAACCTCTGACATCTGAGCAGGTTAGAGCTATGAGCAGGAGGTCATACCCTGTTGGAAAAGATCTTAAGCATTCCCCTGTTCTATATTTCCGGGACTTCATCATGGAAACTCTGTGATACATGTATTTGCCATTGCATTTCGCGCAGACGTTTGGGGACTAATCCCAAATATGCCTAACTTGGCAAATCTGACACAATGAGGAAAGGTTAAACTGTGATTGCGATCTCTGCTAAGCTTGTCCTGGCTAGAAGGCATTTTTTGCATAGCTTTGCGATGTGCATAATTCCCTCCCCAAAAAAGAATTATTACGAAGTCAGCAGAATAGTGAAGAAACTATTTATTTTCCCGCTTTTGAGGAGCTGTGCATAGTTGCTGGAAGCTTGTATTCCCTCCCCCCTCTTTAAGCCCTTGACTTCAAGGTTCAGAAAGAGACTTGCTGCTCTGGTTTCTCTAGAGCAATGCATCCAAACTATTAGGCAGTAGTGCTGAGCGAAAATGCACCCCAACTCCACTTCCCACCACCCCGCTTCTGCTGGTGCTATATTTCCTCAATACTACCTCCTCAGAAAATGCCCATGCAATGGTTATTTCCTGATCCTGCTCTCACTCAGTCAAATAGGAGGGACTGGCTTCATCAAACTTTCAACCCTTTCCCTCTCAAACCCAGTTCCCTACTAGAAAAGTTCTCAGAAGAAATCTGTGCTTAGCTCTGCTTAAGAAAAATGCAGAATGCAGAGAGAGTCATTTCCCAGGAAATGCTTGCTTGCTAGAGCAGGAGGCAAATCAGAAGTGTGACTGGACTGTGGCCAAGAAGGACACCCTAACCTTTTGTGCAGGCAGGACAACTGTTTCAAAATCTGAAATAAGTAACACACATTTTCAGGTTTATTAAGTAGTGGGTGGACACAGCAGACGACACAGTGATTCTCCAAGCAGCTCTCTCAGGCTGGAACAGAACTGGAGTGAGGGGCTCAGCCAGCCTGCTTATATAGTACTCAGTAACATGCAACAGTAACAACTCTCTTTAGCTACCCAATCCGTGAACGGCACTCTCAATCCTTCATTTGCATGTTGTGGACCTGAGTGAGAACTGCAGTCACGGTGGGCAGAGTGAAACTATATACACAGCACCCCTAGTGGCCTAGGGTGAGAACTTCAATACATGACAAGGTTTGGCAGACAGGAAAGTCATATACCAGCTTGGAGGCATTCATACCAGGAAAAAGGAGGCATCATTGCAGTTTTCCCTCCGTTTCTGCAGCCTAACACAGTAAAGCACATTCAGAGAGTGAGTGCATGCCAGTGGGGTGCAGCGATTCATGTGTTGGACCATGACCTGGGAGACCAGGGTTCAAATCCCCACTCAGCCATTAAACTCATTGGGTTACCTTGGGCCACATGCTGCCTCTTAACCTAACCTACCCCACAGGGTTGTTGTGAGAATAAAGTGGGAGAATGATGTACACACTACCTTGAGCTCTTTGGAGGAAAAGGTGGTATATAAAACGTCGCAAATAAAATTGTGGAAAGAGAAAACCAGAGATGTGGAATTATGGGCAGCTGCTGATAGGCCGATTAGATGGCAGTATTCGGCAAAGTTTTGTCTTCACGGCTGTCCATATCAACACAGTTAGCTCATCCCAGCTGTTACCACCAGCCTCATGAAGAAGAGAACCTGAGCTTTCTATATAGAAGGGTCTGAACCACTTCTGCTCCTCTCATTGCAGGAAACGCCCTGCAAGCTGTTAGCACACGAGACAACCCAACAGCATAAATTCAAATTTGCCGGCAATTGTGGGGTAAGCCCGTGGCACAAATTGGTCAGTGCATCTGTCTGTTAACCAGAAGGTTGGTGGTTCGAGCCCACTCAGGGACAGCTGTGGGCAGGATTCCTGCATTGCAGGGGTGCCAGACTAGATGACCCCCGGGATCCCTTCCAACTCTACAATTCTATCACTTCAATCCCAGGTACCTCCGTATAGGGCTGGGAAGGATTTGTTTCTGCAGCCCTGAAGAGACTTGGAGAGCTGTTGCCAGCCAGGGTAGGCAATACTAAACCAGACATAAAGGTAAAAGTAAAGGACCCCTGGACGGTTAAGTCCAGTCAAAGGCGACTATGGGGTTGCGGCGCTCATCTCGCTTTTAGGCCAAGGGAGCCGGTGTTTTTCCACAGGTAGCTTTCTGGGTCGTGGCCAGCATGACTAAACCTTTTCTGGCGCAACGGGAGACCGTGACGGAAAGCAGAGCACAAGGAAATGCCGTTTACCTTCCCACCACAGCAGTAACTATTTATCTACTTGCACTGGTGTGCTTTCAAACTGCTAGGTTGGCAGGAGCTGGGACAGAGGAACGGGAGCTCACTCCATTGAGGCGATTCGAACCACCGACATTCCGATTGGCAAAACCAAGAGGCTCAGTGGTTTAGATCACAGTGACACCCGTGTCCCACGAATATACCAATGGTCTAAGGCAGCTTCCTATGTATGATACCATTTTATCGGAAAGATGCCACAGAAAGGCCGTTTTGGTTAAGTTTCAAATGAGGTTGCTTCCTGTGGGGAGTGACCTTTAAAAATAGGTGAATAGAAGATGTTACACAGACATACGAATGTGGTGACATTTCAGTTTAATTAGGAGCACTGCTGTGCAAACAAGTGTTGGTTATATCAAAACATCCCCACTTCCAGATTGCAGTTCACGGTAAAAAAAAATGAAGTTGGGTTCAAAGATAATTGCATTGGACTGTTTGGGAGCTGTGTCTTGTTTTAAACTGGGCCGAAGTGCTAAGGACCAGTACACATGCTGTATTCTCAATACTTCGTTTGCAGAAGGGTAGAGCCAGGGTCTGTGCCTTTCAGACAGTCGTACCCTCTAACTCAAAAGCTCAGCTGTTCTTTATCACTCAAATCAACCAACACACAAATTGAAACACGGATATCACAAGCGCCTTCCCTAAAAGCTCACCCAACGTCCAACCCCTTTTAGCAAACCTCTGTATGGAGCTTCTCTCCCGCTTTGTTAAACACACCTAGAACCTCAGCTAAATCACTTGTGACAGATGGCCATCCAACCTCTGCTTAAAAACCTCCAAGGAAGGAGAGTCCACTACCTCTTAGTATCAGAAAATTCTTCCTGGTGTTGAGTGAGAATCTTCTTTCTTGTAACTTTCTTGTAACTTGAATCCATTGGTTTGAATTTTCCAGAGCAGGAGAAAACAAGCTTTTTTCATCTTCCACGTGACGGTCCTTGAGATATTTGAAGATGGCTATCTATCTCCTCTCAGTCTCCTCTTTTCCAGGCTAAACGTCTCCGACTCCTTCAACCGCTCCTCACAAGGCTTAGTTTCCAGACCCTTGATCATCTTGGTCGCCCTCCTCTGCAGGCATTCCAGCTTATCAACATCTTTCTTAAATTGTGGTGCCCAAAATTGGACACAGTACTCCAGGTGTCATCTGACCAAAGCAGAATAGAGTGGTACTATTACTTCCCTTGATCTGGACACTAGAGTTCTGTTGATGTAGCCTTAGCTTTTTGTGCCGCTGCATCACCCTTGTCAACGGGACCACTTTCCATGGACTTGTCAAATTGTGAAAGGATCCATTTGTGGCAGCTGAACTGGGGCTATTTTACAGTATTGGGGCACACTTTACAGTAAAATCTGGATCGTTGTCTTTGAGTCAACTGTGAACTTTTGCATTCTGGGAGCATTTCGCATGCTTCTACTGTATACATGGTTCAAGCCGACTGAGTTGTTTCAGATGTCGAAGACCAAGGATTTGGGAGAGTGGTTCTGTCAGTCTGCCGCAGAACCTGGCTGTGCACAGCACCGAGCACTTGGGCTCCCCACTCTTGACATGTCAGATATATATTATAGAACGTGTAGCAAAAGTGGGATGGAAGCTGGCAATCTTCCATGGGACCCCACCCCACCAATGCAGCACAAGTTCCTGTTTAAAGGTACTTCTGTCATCCATCTAGTGGCTTCCATCTCATTTAGATAATGAGGTTTGTGTTCCAGAATGCTTAATGTGTCTCTTTTTCCTTCTGGGCTGGCATGCAGTCCTTCGCCAGCTTGTTCAGCAGCCAGCTTGCTCAGCGGAGTAAGATGGTTTGAGCATATTACACCGATCCTGGTCTGACTGCACTGGCTACCAACTAGCTTGCGGGCCCAATTCAAAGTGCTGGTTTTGACATATAAAGCCTTAAACGGCTCAGGACCGCAATACCTCAAGGATCACCTCTTCCCATATGAACCTACCTGAATCCTGAGATCATCTTCTGTGGCCCTTCTTCGTGTGCCTCCTTCCTTGAGAGCTCCGGAGGGTGGCAACACGAGAACAGGGCCTTCTCCGCAGTGGCTCCCCATCTGTGGAATGCTCTTCCCAGGAATGTTCGCCTGGCGCCTTCACTATACACCTTTAGGAGCCAGGCAAAAATGTTCTTTTTTAACCAGGCCTTTGCCCTGACCTGATCTACATCCTATACCCTTTTTAAAATGCTGGCTCTTTGGGGTTTTTTAATTTAAACTGGCTTGTTGTTTGTATTTTGATTTTATGTATGTAATCCTTTATGTGAACTGCCCTGAGACCTTTGGGTATAGGGCGGTATATAAACAACAACAACAACAAGCCCCTGCCACCCTGGTGCCCCACCGCCCGCCCGCCAGAGCCTCCCCTTGCATGCCGTCAGCGAAGAACAGATGGCTTCATAGAAGGTGCTCATTTTAGTTTGGGGATTTTTAGATTTCTTGAGAAGGCTTCCTCTCCCACTGCTTGCCAGCCACCCAGAGGAATTCTTCTGCGGGTTTTAACTCGACGTCTTTCGGGCGAATCCGATCCCGAAAGACACGGCTACAGGTTTGGCTCCCTGTTAATCTATGTCATCTCTTTAATTGCTTGTAAGCTATTTCCCTCCCTCTCCGAACTGGAAGAATGCACCGATGTTCCCAAAATGCAAGAAATGTAGTTCCTTAGTGGGAGTGACGCTGCCAGGAGTTCTTGCTTGGCTGTGTTCCCGGCGAATGTAATTTAATAGGTGAGAAGCAAAATGTGTGCGAGAGATAATCGTGTGATAGTCTAAATTTAAATGAGATTGAACAGGAGCAGATTGGGGTTGCTTTTTTGTTGTTGGAGGGTGGAGGGTTCGTTCCCCCCCTTCCTCGTCTCAATAGTTTCTGTTTTCCAAAAGATGTTGCCCCCGTCTGCGTTATGTTTTGAATACTCCACCTTTTTTTGTACAGCATTGCTCCGCTATAGACATCGCAGCTTTCTCCGTTAGTCCTTGCATGTTCTTTGACCTCATTACCCTCCCCCCACCGCTGCCATGGAGGGGGTATAAATAATAAAATTATTATTAAAATTACCATTATTGAAAAATAAAAATTACAAAGAGACAAGTGCACAGAGTAAGATAAGACATACATTACACAAAAAAAGAAGGAACAAGAAATGGTACCCTTGTAGAAAACAAAACAGAATAATAATAATATTGTGTACATTACAGAAAAGGGGAGGAAACTTGTTATTGTAGTTAACCGGTCTGGTTAAACCCTGTCATGCTTGATGGAAGGCATGTAGGGGGAAAGAGGTGCTTCTTAGGGAGCTACACATCTACTCCATGCCATTTGAAGCTAGAAGATGAAGGATCCATTGGACAACTAGGTACAGGATGATGTCCTCCCATTGCAGTCCTCACTGCCGCCATGCTGCAGGAGCTGATGCCTACAGAACAGGGCAGTGGCCCTTTAAGAGAACTGGCAGCTCCTCAGAGTGGGTGGGGCCAGCGGCAAGACCACACTGCCCAGACCTTCAGAAGCCCTCGCTCAGGGACAGCCAACATGGTGCCCTCTGGAAGATCTTGGACTCCGGCTCCCATGAGAGCCAGTGTGGTGTAGTGGTTAAGAGCGGTAGAACCGTAATCTGGTGCACCGGGTTCGCGTCTCCGCTCCTCCACATGCAGCTGCTGGGTGACCTTGGGCTAGTCACAATTCTCTGAAGTCTCTCAGCCCCACTCACCTCACAGAGTGTTTGTTGTGGGGGAGGAAGGGAAAGGAGAATGTTAGCCGCTTTGAGACTCCTTCGGGTAGTGAAAAGCGGGATATCAAATCCAAACTCCTCCTCTTCTTCATGAATCATAGTCAGCATGGCCAACGATGGCTGGGGACGATAGTGGGAGGTGATGCCCAACAAAATTTGGAGGGAATCACATTGTCTACCCCTGTTTTTGCTGCAGAAACAGCTCTTCTTTTGCGAGTGAGCGTGTCAGCCATACACATGTGATCTCCCCCCTCCATTTCCCATCCATACTGGCTTTCTGTCCCCTCCTACAGACTCTCAGCATTCTGTGCCCATGGAACATGCCTATTCCTCATTGGCTCTTTTGATGGGGGAGGCGGGTTTTTTGTCTTGTTAGTCCCACCCACCCAGCAATACCATCCTTGTTCTTCAGTGGTCCTGTTTTGGCTACAATCCATTCAGCAGCCAAGTTGATCTTGATTTTCTTCTTCTTTCCAAATGCCACCCATTACTTGTAATTGTATCTGAGAGCCAGTGTGGTGTAGTGGTTAAGAGCGGTAGACTCGTAATCTGGGGAACCGGGTTCGTGTCTCCACTCCTCCACATGCAGCTGCTGGGTGACCTTGGGCTAGTCACACTTCTTTGAAGTCTCTCAGCCCCACACACATCACAGAGTGTTTGTTGTGGGGGAGGAAGGGAAAGGAGAATGTTAGCCGCTTTGAGACTCCTTCAGGTAGTGAAAAGCGGGATATCAAATCCAAACTCTTCTTCTTCTTCTACCTGGAAGCTTTCACATTTAAAAGTTTATTTTTGTAACTTTTATATGTATTTTTTATTTTAAAAAACCATAATGAATGTTGAATTCTATTATATCTTTTCCTCCCTTTATGCTACACGTTCTTCCTTCCATGCATGCAAGAAATAAGCTTTGCAGCTCATATTACTATAACTAATGTATTGTCAAAGGGAAGTTGGTTTGAAAGGATTCCGCTGTGTTAGGATTATCCCGTAAGGATGACTCATTGACAAATCTATCTCTTCTAAAGGCTTCCCTAATTTCTTCCTGCATGTTGACACAGCCATTCTCCATGCATTGTTTATCTGGGGTTCTAAAGCATTTTATCGATTCGCTAAAGTGATGTATTGATGTGCTGGAAAAGCTTAAGAAGCGTTAACGATCAAACCGGAAATAGATGCTTCATATATGCATTTGTCGAGAAGGAGAAAGGTCTCCTGGATTCTATACGCATGGGTTAGAGATGGAAGAGAAATTTGATTTAGTTCACATTTTAATGCACACCTACCTGGTTCGTATATCCTGCAACTGCACACAAGCTGAAAATTTGCACTTCTCTGAATTTTGCGATTCACCTTTCCAGCTGAAACATGTGTACAAACATGTATATCCCAGGATGAAGTGAGCATAAAATTCAACATATCAATGAAAATAAAATATACAAAACCTCTTTATGTTCAGGAAAAAATGCTTTAGTTGGCATCCATCTGTCTCGAGAGACAATGGAGTGTGCCTCTAGGGGGTGAAGTCAAACCAAAGTGACCTCCCTGGGTTGCAAGCCTAACCAGAGTGTATGGAAGTCCTCAGGTGCCCAGATGACAAGATTGCCTCTGTCAACCTCACTGATGTGGTCCAAAGGAAAAATGTGTCTATTCCCCCCTCCCAAAAAAAGTGAAATTGCAAACAAAATTTTGCATATCAGGAGAAATTTGCACTAAATTTCTGATGCTTTTTTCAGGAGTTGTTGTTTTTTTTAAATTGCAAACTGAAGCAGTAATGTAGAGAACTAAACTTACAATGGGAAAAATAGGAAACGGGGAGAAACCAAAATGGACAGACTTGCCCCCTCCCTGCTAGTTTCTACAGAGGGATTTCTATGTACATGTGGTTCCCTTTCATCCTGACGGGTTTTAGCCAATATGTGTCAATCACATTGACAGTGGCGTCTTGTTCTTTATGCTACGTCCTTCATCACTTGGACTTCTTTGCAAATTTATCGTTCAATGTGATGAATCTGTTTGGAGGGTGTACAAAATGCCATATTTGGGGCAAGAGTTTAGAGACCCATCTGCACCATAGATTTAAAGCAGTTTCATACCACTTTGAAACAGCCATGGCTGTTTCCTCCAAAGAATAAATCTCGGGTTGTTGTTAAGGGTGCTGAGAGTTTTTAGGAGACCCCCCTCTTCCCCTCACACAATTACCATTCCCAGAGTGGATTAACCAGTGCTCTTTTTCCAGAAAACAGAGTTGCTGGAACTCATCCCTCTTAGAATTGCAATGGCACCCACCTGAAAAAAAGCCTTGGTTTTAATAATCAACCCCTCTTCCCAGGGAATTTCTGGGAATGGTAGCTCTGGGAGGGGAATAAGGGGTCTTCAGGCTGTGGGTAGGGTCTCCTCGTAAGCCACAAAGGCTCTCCATGGTGCTCCTCACTTCTGGGTTCTTGGCCCCACGTATGTTCATGGTCATGCAGAAGTAGGTCACATGCGATTGGGGAATTGCCTGTATTCATACACCAAATCCACTTTTTAAGTCCGTCCCATCGAAACCAGTAAAACAAGTTAAATCGTGACCAGCTCAGGTCCAGTGCTTTCCAAGAGACACACAGGTTCCCATGGGCATCTGGGCAGGCAGTGAGACAAGAGAGTGCTCCAGTAAGTGGGTATTGGGCCTGATCCATCGGGGATCTTCTTGTGTTCTTCAGACATAGCAGGGGCTCTTCCTCAAAGTGGTATGAGTGCTTCGGTCTCAAGAGTCACCAACGGCTTGCTCCTGCGGAAACAACTGGCAAATTCTGCTTCAACCGGAGGAACATTCCAAAGGAGAAGGAGACACCTGGAAACCCCACTCCTTGGGGCACCTAGCCTGCACCTTAAAGGAGATCAGCTGGACCAAGAGCTGCAGGTTAGTGGAACGGCTTTCACCATGTGATCTCCTGGTTGTCGGCAAAGCACTTCAACTTAGGTGTTGCCCATTGGCTGGGCAAAGCAAGGTCGAAACAGATCAACTGGTCCCCCAGCTGACAGTGATTTTTACACAGGCTGGGGAGAGAGATCTTAAAGTGGGATCAAAGGGGAGGCAGGGCCACTGGGTACCTCGGCTGCTTTCAGCGCCATTAATCATAGGCTATTCCTTCACCTCAGCTTAAGCTCGGCTGTTTCCCCCTGGTTTTCATGATCCTTATCGTGTTGCACTCCTAGTGCTTTAATGCATGTTCATCTGGCCCCCTCCCCTTTTTCTTTTTACTGCTGCAGCTGGTATCTTTCTCAATAATATTTGAAGACGGCCACGTAACACCTCAGGCATCTACCAGTCTGACGGAAGGTTAAAAAAAGAAAGGACTCCGTCTGCAGAGAGCCATTAGTTACCGTTGGAGCAAATATTTGGAAGTGAGTTCTGTCAAAGTCGCAGCCATTTTGAGGGGATTGAGAGATCTTTCTGAAGCTTCCTCTTGACCTCTACGTTGTGCCAGGGAGTTGTTTTCCCAACTAATGCTGGCTCTGCAAAAGAAGCAGAATGAGGGGTGGGGGGAGGCAATAGAATGGGCCTCACCTCTTCAGGCTACAGGTGGGGAAAGCATCTGCTGTGCATGCAAAATGTCCCAGGTTCAATTTTTGGGATATCCACATGGGGTTAGACCAACACCTGAAGTCCTGAAAAGTTGGTGAATGTGCACCACAATGGCAGGTTATTATGCATATTAACCACTCCACTTATCTTCCTCTTAAAATTAGCACACCACAGAGGGTGGTTTTAGTCCTCTGTGCTAGTTTCTTCTTTCTGAGGAGTTAAATGCAAAGCATGCAACAGAAGAAGAAGAAGAGTTTGGATTTGATATCCCGCTTTTCACTACCCAAAGGAGTCTCAAAGTGGCTAACATTCTCCTTTCCCTTCCTCCCCCACAACAAACACTCTGTGAGGTGAGTGGGGCTGAGAGACTTCAAAGAAGTGTGACTAGCCCAAGGTCACCCAGCAGCTGCATGTGGAGGAGCGGAGACGCGAACCCGGTTCACCAGATTACGAGTCTACCGCTCTTAACCACTACACCACTGCCATGCACTCAGTGAATACGAAGGAGTGGGGTGGGGGTCAGAATTGCACTTACTGCAGTGGTGCCTTGGCTGGGGCACGCTGCGAAGTGAATCTTTGGAACTTTATTCCAAGCAAGGGTGATGATCACATCTGCTGGAGTGCCATGTTAACTGATGGACACCCCTTGCTCTGGCAAAGGAATGAGGTGATAATGAGGCTTACGAGTTTCTGACAGATTGGCAGGGAAGGAGGTGGGAAGGTGCCCCCTTGGCTAGGCACCTGTTGTGGACTGGCTGGATGCAGAGGAACGGTGGGAGGAACCCCCTAGGGAACCCACATGGGAAGAAGGCTCAGAGCCAGGGGATTGGTGGTGGGACGATGATGAGTGGTCAGAAAGAGAAGGGGCAGACCAGGAGGAGCAGGTGGCAGAAGCAGAAGAGCTGACAGGGTTTAGTGAACAGGAAGAGGCTGCAGCAGAGCATAGTTCAGACTCTGAGACAGAAGCAGAAGCCAGGGAGTCTCCCCCTCCTGCTGCGACCAGCTCCCTTCTCTGCTGGTCTCCTAGAACATTCATAGAAATTAAACAAGCAGAGCAGAGGGTGGTTGTGTGTAGACGCGGCCTGAGGCTGCGTAGGAAAGACCTTGGACAGGAGGAGTCCCTAGTGGGCCCTGGGAAGGCGGGGGCCTTCAGTCTTTGCAATTACTTCATCAGGGCAAGACCTCCTAGAAAGCATTGGTGAGACCACTAGGCTTGAGCTGTGGTTTGTTTCCTTGAATAAAGAGTTATACTTTTCTGTGTATAACATGCCCCCTTGTATAAGACGCCCCCTATTTGGGGGGACTCCAAATTAAGAAAATGGCCCAGAGTTGCTGAGCTTTTTTCTGGGGGGGATTGACAAAGGTTGTTGAGGTTTTTTCTTGGGGGGGGGGGAGTGCAGTAAACCACTAACCAGACGGTTACAATCGCTTGCGTCACTCGGTAACAATCGCTCACGTCTGCAAAATGCGTCTGCCCGATTGCCAACGGAGGAAGGAAATCGCAAGCCCAATTGCTGCAGTGGCAGAAAATCAAAAACTGTCCTTGATGCAACAACCAATCACACACCCTTTTAACGCAGCTCCAGCCAATACAAAGCATCCTATGCCGCAGCCACCAATCACACACCAAATCGCCACCAGGCAAGTGTGGGATGGCTGAGCTTCAGTCCCCATTAGCTTCAATGGGTTAGCGTATACACTGGTTAAGTTGATCACGCAGAGTAAGTTTCCTTCTGGTGATGTTCCACCAGAGACCACACAGGCACTTTCAACATAGAGACCAATTAGCCTGTCACAAATCAATCAAGTGCTCCCATCGTGTCTCAGTGTTGGAGAAGGGGCTAAACATGCTGAAGTAATAGCAAATATGTTGTTGTTGTTGTTCAGTCGTTCAGTCGTGCCCGACTCTTCGTGACCCCATGGACCAGAGCACGCCAGGCACCCCTATCCTTCACTGCCTCCCGCAGTTTGGCCAAACTCATGTTAGTAGCTTCTAGAACACTGTCCAACCATCTCATCCTCTGTCGTCCCCTTCTCCTTGTGCCCTCCATCTTTCCCAACATCAGGGTCTTTTCCAGGGAGTCTTCTCTTCTCATGAGGTGGCCAAAGTACTGGAGCCTCAACTTCAGGATCTGTCCTTCTAGTGAGCACTCAGGGCTGATTTCTTTAAGAATGGAATATAGGGAGGGAGATTTCACCCCCACCCATGTTTCCTAAACCAGACCTATTTTGCCAGCAGCTAAGCAGTTTCATCACCCAAAATCTTTGTAAGCATCAAATGCTTTGTTTCATGGAAAGAGCCTACACTGGAAAGAGCTGAGCATCTTATACGGCAAATATCAAATGCGCCTGTGCTCAATCTATCATCAAAAGCAAGCCTAAGGGAGAATCCTGGAAAGAGGAAAACTCTCACACAAATATCTACTGTCAAGATCCTTTAATCTCTCCAAGAGCCCTGAGGCTCCTCCAAGTCCGTCAACCACATTTTAGTTTCCAGGAAAGATTGTGTATAACTTCTCCTCCTCCTCCTCTCTTTCGTCTCACATTTTCCCCACAGCTTTTCCAAGGCCTTCCCACACATAATAAAAAAAGCAGAAATTACCTGAGGGGGAGCTTGAAGAGAAAGATGGTTGTGGGGAACGCAAAGCGTAGCAGAATGTAAAAAATATCAAGTTCAACGCAAAGTAAGCAATCCTGGTAAACGAAACCTTTAAAAAACAGAAGAAGCGGTTATTCCAATCTGGGTTTGCAATTGTGGAGCTGTACCTTCCAGTTAATTTTCAGGACTAAGAGGGTGTGATTTGAGAAATGCTCCCTGTGTGAAAGTAATTTCTTGTCCCTTTAGACTCAGGCGAAGGTTATACAATAATCTATAACGGAAGAAGTTGCCACCTAGCACATAGCTATACATTACAGGTGATTTAGGAGCCATTCTGCAGGCCCAGGGAATTCTGGGAGGGGAGCTACACTTCTGCTCAGGAAGCTGAGAATCTCTTAACAGGCGTTCGGCGCTATTGCTGGACTTTGAGCCCCAGAAACGTTGCAAGGAGCCGTGACAGCTAAACAGATATTAATTTATTGATTTGACCATTAGTACCTAAAAAGTCTATAAATGTCCTATATTTATAAACATAAACCTAACCTAGATACACTATAACATAGAGAAACAGAAGACTTCATGTAAGTCATTAACATTTTCATGCAACAGACAACACACACACACACACACACACACACACACCAGTTACAGCTGCAGAAAGCTTTAGATCAAAATTAGCTCAGTCAAGGTTTGGAGGAAAAAAAATGTAAGTTTTTTCTTGGTGCCGAAAATATGTCACCGGGTGAACTTTGTTGGGAAAAGCATTGTACAAGTGAAAAAAAAGAGACCTTCTCCCTTGTCATCACCCTCTAAGCCTCTCTCAGAGGAAGTATGTGGAGAAAGGCAATTGATGAAGATCTAAGGGTCCAGATAGCTTGATGAGCAACCAAAATAGTTTTGCAGTGTAGATATGCCCAAGTAGCTTTTCTTGGTCATTCCCCAGGAATAAGCTTTATTGTAAATGTCCACCCACAAGGTTAGGCTTGTAGGAAAAGTTAGTCCTCCCCCACAATAATTCACGCCCAAACTCCATAGGGGTGTTCGTACATTACGCTTGGCAAGTGTGCAATCAATCAACCTGTGCGCTCAAATAGTTGAGCTGTAGCCTCATACGGTTATTCACATGCAATGTTCAATGAGGATACCACCTGTGTACCTGTGGACACAACAGCTGAGCTGCGGAAGTCAAAAGGCATACCTCACTTTTTTGCAAACACGTGTAGATATGTAGAGACAACTGGTACCTGTGTAACATGCGAACAAGCCTCATTTGAGGGCTGCAGACCGGTGTCAGGATTCAACCCTGCCCAGATATGGAAACTGGGTCTTCTTGAAAGGAGGAGGATACTCCACAGATCTTCACTCTGCCTGTGACTTTGAAGGGATGTGAAATATACTCGGAGTCAAGTGTGAATTTCATGCTCTTTATTCAGCTCATAGTAGTGAGGAGGAATGCAGTTCCCCCAAAACGTTTGCTTTATATACACTATTTACACAATGGGCCCCACGTGAGTGGCTATTTCCGGGATACTTCTGTATGCCAATCGGAGTGCGGATTCACTTCCGCCTGGAGCTGGATTGGGTGGCTCCTGCGGACCAATCAGACTGCTGCAATCTCACTCCTATTGTTCTAGGACCAATTAGACTGCTGCAATCTCAATCCTATTGTTCTGGGACCAGTCAGACTGCTGCAATCTCAATCCTATTGTTCTAGGACCAATCAGATTGCTGCAGTTTGGATCCTATTCAACTCAGTACATAACAGGATGTTGGATTCCTGGCCAGTTCTTGGCCCCTTCCTCAGGTTCCCCCATGTGTACAGGACCAGAAGAGATGATGAGCCAAGCAGCAGTTTCAGGACACGAGGCTACTTGGCAGAAGCACCTACCTGGATCAGGGCCTAGCTGAGAGTCAGTAAGGGGTGAGCTGCTGTAGAAGCTCCCGGTATGAGCTACTTCATTTCTGAAGCATCAGCTCTCTTCCAAGCTCCAGCCTTCCTGAACTCAGCAGCCTGTATGGCCCGATGCAATCACACCCAATTTTCCTCATCCCATGCAGCTATTACCCCTGAAGCTGCTATTAGCAGGAAGGGATGGAACATATGGGCATAAATACTTGAACCCCCCTGCCTTCTCCCTGAAGCCCTGGCCCAATTTGGGTTACTCTGCAGCTACTTTTACAAGAAGGAAATTTATTTTGGGAGCTCAGAGGTTCAGAAAGGGGAAAGCCAACTGAGCAACAGCGTAGGAGCAGCTCTTGTGACTTTCCTCTTCATCGTTGCTCCGTCCCCTTGATCATTTTTCTGGATGTTTTCTGAAACTTTTCCAGGTGTGGTGGCCAGAACTGCATTTCAAGTGTGCTTGTGCTATAGTGTGTGTTTGTGTGTGTGTGTTTTCTAGTTTATCTTCCCTTTTGTGTGTGTGTCTTGCTTACATTAAAAATAAAAATAAAAATCCACTGCTCTGTGACACCTCCAATTTCACACCGAGGACTCTAAGGACTTTTCAGTGTGCTTTGGTTGGTGCTGGATAATGATTCCAGCAGTTTGCGTCAAGGTGATAATCTTCTCTTCACTCCTTTTTCTTTAATCAGCACCATTCATCTGCGTCAACATGAGCGCCGAGAAAATCTCCTTCGATGCAAACCAACCAGGTGGACGTGTTGAAGAACTTTGTTATTTGTACCCCTCCCCCGACACACACACACACACACTCTTTAAATATTTTATTCATGATTTTGGCACTCCCAGCCATGTTTATTTCTATAACCTTCTGCAGTTTCGACACTTATGATTAATGCATTGCCTAATGGCTCCCCATCAATTAATTGGCCAAACCAGAGTTTTCTGACACATCAGATCCAAGCATCCATTAAGCCAGCCTCTCCCAACCTGGTGCATTCCAGATATTTTGGGATGCATTTTCCACCAGTCCCAGCCAGTATGGTCAATAGTCAGAGATGGTGAGAACTGTGGTTCAACATGATGCTTATAAAGACGTTCCTTTTGATTTTCCAGCATGGTGAACTGGGGGTGACAGCATTTCAGAGAATATTCTAAATACACTGGCCTCATCCAGGAATTACCATACTATTGTTTCTTCGCCCACTCCTCTCTTTGATTGCTTCCAGGTGATCTCTTTATTAAACGTTCATCCAGATTTTTTTTGCCTTCAGGTCAGATGGCATTGGCTATTTAATGAGCCTTTGTTCTGATTTGTTTGCAGGCAGGTCAGATTATAATTGCACCAAAGCAAGTGTTATCCCACATTTAACAGTGCATTTCCCCATCACTTCCCTTATTGCAAAAAGTCCAATCATTTGGATAAGCGGGTTTGCTGAGCAACAGCTCCAGATCAGTTTTAACCGTGCAACGTGGATTTGACAAAATGTGATTGAATCCCACCGCAAGAAAATAGTGACAGCCTGGAAGTGCGATATACAGTCGTGCCCCGCTAGACGAAAATAATTCATTCTACGATTTTTTTCGTCTAGCGGTTTTTTCGTCTAGCGAAGCGGCAATGACAGCCGCGCTCCGCTAAACAAACAAACAAAATTTTCGTCTTGCGAAGCAGCCCCATTGACTTTTTCGTCTTGCGGGGCAGCTTCCGCTAGACGAATGCTGTTTGCCTAGCGTGTTTTTCGTCTAGCGAGGCATTCGTCTAGCGGGGCACCACTGTATGTATGTGTACATAGGACACATTCATACGATGCATTTAAAGTACTGTGATACTACTTTAAACAGCCATGGCTTCTTCAAAGGGATTCTGGGAGCTGCAGTTTGTGAAGGGTGCTGAGAGTTGTTATGAGCTGTCCTATTCCCATCACAGAACTACAGTTCCCAGAGTACCCTGCAAAGAGGAGTTGATTGTTCAGCTATTCTGAGAATTGTAGAACTGTGAGGGGAATTGGGGGGGGGGGTTCTCCTAACAACTCTCAGCACCCTTAAGAAACCACAGCTCCCAGAATTCTTTGGTAGAAGCCTTGACTGTTTAAAGTGCTATAGTGAAACTTTAAATGTATGGTGTAAATAAGGCTTATACTCTCTCTCTCAGCAGTGATTTCTCTGGCTGGAAACAGGTCACCCAGCCTGTGCACTTAACAGAACTTACGGCAGCAAAATATCTATTAAATGTTGTGAAAGCATTATTGCTGATACTTGCAGTTTTATAGTATTAAAAGGGCTTCTGAAAGTCAGTGTTAGTTTATTGCTGTACTGACAACCAACCTCCATAAGAGAACAGAATGAAATATAAAAATGGAGAAAACACTGGAATGATAATTCGGGTTGTTGTTGTTGTTGTTGTTGTTGTTGTTGTTTTAAGGACGAGGAAAAATTACAGGGGCATTGCTGTACCTCACACATCCCTTTCTGCATGGGAAAACATAGGCTTTCAGAAAAGGAACTATTGACTCCAATAGCTGAGAAAATACAGCAACTTTCCTGAAGCTGAATTATCTGTTCCATTTTTGTTTATTACATGTGGTTTGACAGTGGAGGTAGAGCATAGCCATTGTGGCTAGTAGTCATTGAGCCTTGTCCTCCCTGAATTTGTTCAATCATTTGAAGCCATCTAAGTTGGTGGCCATCACTGACTCCAGTGGGAGGAAATTCCACAGTTTAACTGTGTGGAGCTCATGGAGCATATTAGGGCAGAGGAAGATATTTAGGCTGTGGCTTCTAACTGAAAAAAGTAGCTACTCCCAATATCTTGAACTTGTCAGAAATATTGGGAGTATATACTACCTCCCTAGCAATAAAAACCTATGTAATTTATAGGGAAATTTATCTATTCTATTATAGCTTGAGCAGGAAACCAAATAGCTAACAGAAGTATAGAGAGTCGATTTTTATAATATACTGGAATGATAAGTATAGAGATAATAAAATTCTATGTTCATTATTTTCTCTTTTATAGTTGATGCTTCATTTATATATATAGTCATCTGCTGAAGATAGATAGATATAGATAGATATAGATATAGATATAGATATAGATATAGATATAGATGTAGATGTAGATGTAGATGTAGATGTAGATGTAGATGTAGATATAGATATAGATATGGAAGGAAGAAGAGAAGACTCCCTAGAAAAGACCCTGATGAGAAGGGGACTGTCAGTATTGTAATGTCTCATTCTCACATTGCATAATGTTGCGGGTTGCCTTTAATTACTTAATTGATGCATGAGTATGGGAACTATTTAAATGTCTCCTCCCTCTCTCCCTCTCCCCTGAAGAAGATGGATGTGAGAGTTGTTTTGTTATTTGCTTTATAAATAAAACCTTAGATGTTACTTTCCAACCACAGTTGCTTCTGCTGCACTTTGCTGTAAGAGACTGAGTTTGCTATATGCATATGGGCTTTGCTCACAGGGACGACAGAGGATGAGATGGTTGGACAGTGTTCTCGAAGCGACTGGCATGAGTTTGGCCAAACTGTGGGAGGATGTGAAAGATAGGCGTGTCTGGCGTGCTCTGGTCCATGGGGTCACGAAGAGTCGGACACGACTGAACGACTGAACAACAACAACAACAACAACAACAACAACAACAACAACAAGTGGTCTCCTCCATTCTTTTCTCATTTGCTTTCTATCTTTTCCTAAGGAATTCATGGTAACGTATGTACATATCTTACATACCAATATTTCTTTTCTTAGTTTTCTTTGAATTAGTACATAGAAACCCAAGCTTTCTTCCAAAGAATTCAAGGGGGCAAGCAGGTCTCTCTACAATCTTTTCCCTCGCCACAACCCTGTGAGGTAGGCTAAGCTGAGGGATTTTGTGATGAGTGCAAGGTCACTCAATGAGATACTCTGTCTTAGAGGGGAGACAGCTTTTGCAGACTGAGTGATGTAGCGTAGTGGGGGGATGGACGGACCACAGGGGCAGTTACCCTGGGTGCAAAATGGCTAGGAGCGCAAAATTTCAACACCCGCTGCTGCCTCAATACAGCTGCAGGCTTCTGTCACTGGACTCAGTTGAAAGCAGCTTCCCTGTGCAAACCAGGAAGTGACCTCTTCAGACAATGGAATGACTCTTCTTTTCTTATCTCTGCAGCTGTGATCTCCTGGGTGACAAAGATGCTGTTACGCAGTTGAATGCAGATGTGTACACTGTCTGTTTCCCAACCTCCCACACACCCCTCTGCACAGCCTTGGGCTCTGGCAACCCATGCTACACCACTGTTGCATTCTCATCTGCACAACCTTTCGGGAGCCTCATACAAGTGGTGGGTGGAGCTAGATGCAAAAATGGACAAAGCAATGGATGCCATTTTTACCCTTGTACAGTAAGCTAGTTTCCACACACCCCTCTCTAGCCTCCACTGAGGCAAGCAGGAAGCGTCGCTGGAGCTCAAGGACACATTTCAGCCAGACAAAAGCACTCCAGGAAGGCATGAATGGTGTGTGGGCTGAGAAGAGACCCCATGAAAGCGAGTGTTGGAAAATGCAGGGCATGCAAAAGAATGTACACAATGCATAGTTAGACCTTGGAATTTGCTCTTACAAGTGGCAGTTAAGGTGGTCAATAGCTACTAACGCCAATAGCTATGTTCCACCTTCACGGTTGGAGGCAGCGATGCTTCCATAACCCTCCAAGTGTCCCTATTTCCCAGGGACAGTTGCTGATTTACAGAAGCAGTCCCAGTTGCTGATTTGATCCCGAAATGTTTTCCCCAAATTTCCTTAAAAAGGACCCCTGACAGTTAAGTCCAGTCGTGAACGACTCTGGGGTTGTGGCGCTCATCTCGCTTTACTGGCCGAGGGAGCCGATGTTTGTCCGCAGACAGTTTTTCTGAGTCATGTGGCTAGCATGACTAAGCCGCTTCTTGGCGAAGCAGAGCAGCGCACGGAAACGCGCTGTTTACCTTCCCGCCGGAGCGGCTCCTATTTATCTACTTGCACTTTGACGTGCTTTCGAACTGCTAGGTTGTCAGGAGCAGGGACCGAGCAACGGGAGCTCACCCCGTTGCGGGGAGTCGAACCGCCGACCTTCCGATCGGCAAGCCCTAGGCTCAGTGGTTTACACCACAGCGCCTAATTTCCTTAGGGTGTCCCTATTTTCACTGGAGAAATGTCGGACAGTATGTGCTTCTGAATAACAGTTGCTGAAAGGCACAAGATGGGAGAGTGCTTGTGTGCTCTGGTCCTGCTTGTGAGTTTCCCACAGGCCTCTGATTGGCCACTGGGAGACCAGGATGCTTGATTGGGTGCCTCAAGGACCACCTCTCCCCATATGAAATGACCTGTACCCTGTGATCTGAGGCCCTTCTTCGCATGCCTCCTCCATGAGAGGTCCAGAGGGTAGCAACATGAGAATGGGGCCTTCTCTGTTGTGGCTCCCTGCCTGTGGAACACTCTCTTTGGGGAAGCTCACCTGGTGCCTTCGTTACATATCTTTGGCGCCAGGAGAAAATGTTTCTCTATCACCAGGCCTTGGGCTGATTAAACATTTTACAACCTTTTAAACTGGAGGGTATTGTTTTTGTTTGTTGCTATGTTATATGTTCTATTAAATAGTAGGTGGACATAGCAGACGACACAGTGATTCTCCAAGCAGCTCTGTTTATTCTCAGGCTGGAACAGACCTGGACTGAAGGGCTCAGCAGCCTGTTTATATATAACTCATCTACAAGCAACAGTAACAACTTTCTGTAGTTACCCAATCCCTGAACGTCACTTTTCAATCCCTCATTTGCATGTGCGGACCTGAGTGAAAACTGCAGCAGAATGAACTATATACACACACCCCTAGTGGCCTAGGGTGAGAACTTCAATACATAACATGTTCTGTGTTTTTTAATATTGCAAACCTCCCTGTTATCCTTGGATGAAGGGCAGTATAGAAATTTTAATCATCATCATCATCATCATCATCATCAGTACTATTTTTCTAGAAGAAAGAGGTGCTGGAACTCAACATGTATTCTCTTATAATGGCAATGGCAACCACCTGAGAGGTGCCGGAACTCAGTTCTGGTGAGTTCAGGATAAAAAAAGCAACAGCAACAACAACAACAACAACAATAACAACAACAACAATAATAGAAAATGGGCTGCAGCCCTGATCCAGCAGGCTGCTCTTTTGTAAAACAGCAGCTGCCTGGTGGCAATGAGTGCCAATTTTGAAAAAGGCCCCCAGGACAGACATAATCTCAATGGAGCTCTTGCAGCTTCCAGTGGTGCTGCGGGTTCCAAGGTATCCCCTCGCAATGTGTACGTTCAATGATCTTGCTTCCCGTGGTGCGCAGATCACGTTGACCTTGACTGAAATATAGATGATGGGGGCAGAGTTCGCATTCCTCGGGGCAGGTGCACATCGGAACGCATCATGGATGACTCCGACCGGCAGCTGTGGCGAGGCATTCTGCCAATTATTTACAGTGCAATTTGCTGCTTACTGGTGCACAAACGTAACACGCAAGATTTCGAGGAACTGACTGTATAATGAGCGCGAAGCACCAGGCATTCCTTAGAATGACTTTTTGCTCTCTGTAGTTTGCAAGACTTCATCAACAGCATGCTCCTGTCTCCGAGTCTGATTTACACCATATATATATAGTAATGGCATATATATATATAAATAAATGGCCAAAGGGAAATACGGTACATCTGCAGAAATATTTCAAAGCTTCTGGACCCCAAACTAGATTCATAGTGCCACTAAAAACAACCCCACCCCTGCAGTCCTGATCAGTTTGCAGATCAATAAGCAGTTCGTCCTGCATTTCAAACACAGCATGTGAGGGATGCCCAAGTACAGTTTTTTTTTTTTTTTAAATGGGTTTCTGGAGCAGTCATACCATCAGGCACATAATGCCTCCAAACCACATGGATCCTTGATTCTCGAACTCAATCTGCTCTGGAAGTCCGTTCGACTTCCAAAACATTTGAAACATTTGAAAACCAAGGCGCAGTTTCCGATTGGCTGATTGACCCTGGAAACAATGCCGACAGCCGTAACGGATGTTCGGCTTCCGAAAAACGTTTGCAAACCGGAACACTTACTTCCGGATTTGCGGCATTTGGGAGCTGATTTGTTCATCAACTAAGCTGCTCGGGAACCAAGGTACCACTGTAATTGTGGCTTGTAACCTGTTGGCCAAGTCAACATGTAGGGCTGAACACTGGTGATGTATGGAAGGCATAATAAGTCATGGCACCACTGTGCATATAGCTCAGGGCTGTGTGAGGTCTTCTGTCAGCCCTACAGCACATCTGCCCTCATGCAGAAGTGAATGGCCATGACTAGCACAAACAAACAGAGCCATCAGAACCATGCAATAGCCACCCAAAGAGCTCTGATGTCGAGGTGCTACTTTTAACTGTTTAAAAGGTGGTTATGCTATGAGCTTTCAAGAAAGGATCATAGGGACCTAGGAAGCTGCAGTACACCAAGTCAGAACATTGGTCCCACTAGCTCAGTACTGGTTTGCCATGACTGGCAATGGCTTTCCAGGGTTTCAGATGGGAGACATAGCTGGAGATGCTATGGTTTGACCGAGGGACCCTATGCATGCAATGCAGACATCTTACCACTGAGCTATGGCGCTCTCTCAATCTTGAGAAGGTGGGTTTTAAAACAACAACAACAACAACAACAACAACAGTGATGAAAGAGCTAAAGTCAGATCCAAAGACAGTGGCATTTCATACCAAATCAAACACGCAACAATGTCCTGCTTTGAGAGTGAAGGTTGACCGTGATGCAACCACAAATCTAGAATCTAGCTTGGTGAAAAAATTGGCCATTGGCCATGCCGGCTTGGTCCAATGAGAGTTTCAGTTCTGCAACATCTGCAGGGCCACAGGCTAACCAGCCCAACACAGCTCTGGAGCTGGCCCTGTCTAAGACAAACCACTGCTTCTTCTGGCTCAGCACTGTCTGTTCCAGGAGCAAACAAGATTTTGGCCCTGGAAGATCTAGTTTGTATTTCACTAGAAGGTCCGCCATCAGGAGCCAAGTCCAAACAGTGACTCAAACAGGAAGACACGAGGATGGGCCATAACTCAGTAGCAGAGCACCTCCAAAGTTCAGTCTTTGGCATCTGCAGGCAGGACAGGGAGAGACCCCTGTCTGAAACCCTGGAGGACCACTGCCAGTCAGTGTAGACTATTCTGGGCTAGATGGACCAATGCTCTGATTCTGTATAAAGCATCTTCCTATGTCCGTATCATATATTTGAGGAATTAAGTGCTCTGAGCACATGCTCAGCCCAGGAATGAAGAGTGCACATAGAAATCACTTCTCTCTCACATATCTATTTCTGTTCTCTCTCCCCTGCCCAACTTTCTTTATTTCAGCAGCTTAATTTAGGAGGGATGGGGAGAAGCCTTTTTTGTTGTCAGCATTGTTAAGCCATTAGGAGCTGGAAACTCTTGCTGTCAGCAAGGCCACTTCAGACCTTCCTAATAGTGTTGGGAAATTGGTGGTGGAGCTCACACATCCAGAGCACGTTGGGATGATACTTTGTGTGCCCTGGCTTCACCTCCCTCCTTTCAGAGCTTTCACGGCCAGGATGGAATTTGGAAGAGGGCTAATTTATCTTTCTAATGCAGATATGCGATATGATCCAATCAGCACAAGAGCCTCCCAAGAGTCACAATGCAACCGAATCATCCAAGCCTTTAGATTTTGGCTCGGAAGCACACTCAGAGATTGCTTGGGGGGGGGGGTGAATATGGGCTGGATCAGCGCAATCGCTTGACCCTGCAAAACTCTAACATCTGAAAATATGTGCGTGGCTTGGAGACGCAATGATATCACACTTTGCTTGAGCTATTGTTGCCTGGGGACGGAGGAAAGGGGATGAAACTACAAAGGGTTACGTTAGAGCTGGCCAAGCATCTGATAAGGTGCGATTCCAGCAAAACAGTTTCTCCTCTGCCTGTAAAAAACATCGCTGAGCCATCATCTTCATCAAAAATGGGAGATAAGCTGTCAGCCACAGCTCTAAGCTGCTCGATGCTAACAATACGTCTGAGAACCATCATGGATTTTATTTTTTTATCACTTCATTTATTGTCAAAGTTCTTACAGCCTTGCATTTTCCATTAGGCGATCCAGATATTTCAAGTCAGCACACCACAAGGTACGTATGGCCTGCATTAGTGGGATTGATTGTTTATCCATGTCAGTTGGCTGTTATCGCCCATCCATTTTGGAAGCTGACTTAAGATATCTACCAGGCTTTGGAGAGTTTCTGTTCTATCATATAACCGGAGCTTTGCACGTTACAGCACCTTAATTGCTTGCCTTTCCTGACATCTTTGTCTTCCGGGGAAATAAATGCGAGTTGGAAAGAGCCATTTGCAACATGGCGTGTGGGGAGGGAGGGCAGAAGAGGGAAGGCAGTCTGAAAGACCTGAGGTGGTCATAACAGGAATACACAATTTGAGGACATGTTGCTTCGAAGGGGAACAGAACCTCCCCATATTTTGCTAAGTAACGAACTACTTTGCTTTCTTAAAGGGCACTGATGTCTAATGAAAAAGGATGGGTGGCATATTAGATATATTAGATATTATTATTATATATATATCATAATCTCCAAGAGGTGCCTTGAAAGTCAAATTGAGGATGTCTGCCAAATCATCACTAGAAGCAGGTTCTACAGCAAGGAGGGTGGGACATCTTCATTGCTTCTGTCCAGTTCTGACCATATTGCTGCCTTCTTCAATTCTTGGATCATGATGCCTGAATTCTGTATCTTTTATTGCTCCTGGTTGCTGAAGAACAAAGGCTGAACAAAGAGTTCTTTCAAAGGTAGGTGTTTAATGCTTAGATTACTACAGTACAGTGGCACCTTGAGTTACAAACGCCTTAGGTTACAAATGCTTCAAGTTACAAACTCTGCTAACCTGGAAGAGTTACCTCAAGTTGAGAACTTTGCCCCAGGATGAGAACGGAAATTGTGTGCCGGCCGCGCAGTGGCAGCAAGAGGCCCCATTAGCGAAAGCACGCCTCTAGTTAAGAACAGTTTCAGGTTAAGAACAGACCTCCGGAATGAATTAAGTTCGTAACTAGAGGTACCACTGTACCTGCAAATTGTTGGATTAAGGCAAATACAGCTACAACAATGGCAGGCGCTCTAGCTGGCAAGCTTTGAGAGTTAACCTGACACTGTCACACCCATTGGGGTGGAATGGGATGGGATTTCCTTAAGGCTGAAAGCATTTCTACAATCTCTCACCAAGTGTAATAGGCAGTGTTAACTATAATTGTTTAATTGACATTGAAATGAAAAAAAAATCCAACCTGTGCATATGTTTGAATGTGTATTGCTGAAAGTTTAACATGGGAAATTCCACTGGGCTACACAAAAGCTAAGAAGAGCTCTCTGATAATTCAGGCTGATAATTAACTGCTGATGTTTTTTGCTAGCTCTCACATAGTGTTTAACTTTAGATCATGTGAGAGAGGTATTCAATTGCAAATGGATGTCTTGGGGAGTTGGTCTTTGAGACTTTCTCTGGAAGCCACAGAGAACAAAGGATGTGATAATGAGGTCTCTCCAAGTTAATGGAGGCTGTGTAGAGAGAGGCAGACCTTTGATATTAGGTCTGTTTGGAGTTATTTCAAATCAATTAATAAGATGAACCTGTGCTGGACATGCACAAGATATTATACAACTATTTGGATGTACCATTATTTGTTTTTGTACCGGTTTTTGGAACACGTTCTGTAAGTAAAGCTTGTGAATCATATTTATGGCTCTGGACAACTTTTATTCCAAGAGGAGTCAGTTTTTATTCATCATATTTGTTCAAGCTGCTCAATATTTATAGCTGCATTAGGCACAGCCCATTTGTTCCTTTCTCTTTTGATTCCTCCTGGACCTAAGAGATGTGAGAGGTATCTCCACCTCCTGACAGGTGGCCGGGACCAGTGAAACAACCCCCTCTGGGCAAGCAGAGGTATTCCCAGTTTCTGGTGGCACAAGAGTGGGTGTGTCAGAGAGAGGCTGTGTGTAGCTTGGAGAGGGATGCAGGGATGCAGAGGGAAGTGGAACCCGTGGCTCCTGTCACAGGGGCTGAGGAGATGAGAGAACAGGTTGGGGAAGCCCCACCTCCAGGATCTTCACTTGCAGATTCCCCCACTCCTGGCAGAATACCCTGCTGTAACCCTCCCCCAGGTCCATGGCATAACCTCCATCTTCAATGTTCTGACTCAGCCAGCTCATGACATGTACCATTGTACCATGACATGCCAAGATCTCTACGCGGAAGAGCCTCTGTCTGTCTCTGTTGGCTGGGGGTCAGGACAGAAACCTCAGAAAACCACTGCTAGGTAGAACAGACCAGGCAGAAGGTGGATCTCATAGCAGATATCCTGGAAATTTATAGTAGATCAGCAAGCAGTAGCTGCCAGAGTGGTGGGGCAGAACAGAACCAGACACATATCTGTGGCCTCGATTATTGGTAAATTTGCCAAATGCTTTGCAAGATAAACGAACAAGACGGTAAACGGCATTACAACATCCTATCAGCTGAATTTTAATATCTGGAACATGGAGTTTTCCTCTTTTAAAAACAGAAAAAGAAATCTTGGAATAACTAGGTCATGTTGTCTGATGTAGATGTTTGTCCTACAGTAATTCATGGCTGAGAGTTTAATTGAATTTCCATATGTATTATGAAGTCGAGACTGTAAGCTCCCTCCCACACTGGCCCAAAATGGGTGACTCATTTGGACTTACAGTAGAAAAAGCACTTTTATTTATAGTTTTCTTCCCACATTTGTCTGATGTTTGAGTGCCCATTGATTTTTCCTATTGTCCCATTTAATTATGAGCATTAACACCAGTTAGAGGATTTATGCCTTTAATTAAGTGGGCCCCAATAGGAAAGCTTCAAAATAATATGTGGAGATATATTTTTCAAGCTGTTATACGACTGTACATTACTTTTCTTAATCAAGAGGTATGAATAACAAGAGTTAATTGCTTTATTTTCTATAATCAAGCAAGAGCGTTTTTTATTTATTTTTGAAAAGCCAAACAAATAAACAAAGGAAGTAATGAAAGCTCACCTCAACAGTAATTTAGATTTGAGGCTTTGCTTGTTGAAAGGTTAGCAAATGCATTTGTTTATTTATTAAAGCATTTATGCCTCACCCTCTAGTTTCAAAGGTATGACTAACAATCAAAGTTATACTATTAAGCAATATCTTTTAAAAACACACGCATAAATAACAGGCAGAGCAATTCTCATGGGGCAAGAGAGGTGATCAGCCTTGTTTAGGGAAGTTTTTAATGTCTGAGGTTTTATCACATTTTTAATTCTTCTTCTTCTTCTTCTTCTTCTTCTTCTTCTTCTTCTTCTTCTTCTTCTTCTTCTTCTTCTTCTTCCATCACTCGTAGCCGAGTAAGATTGTCTTCCATAAACATGGTTTTAACAATGAGTCTGTAAGTGACTGTGGAGGCCAATTCTGGATCCACATGTCCTTCCACAGTGGGGACATAGGTTTTTTGGGTGGGAGTTGATCATGGTGTGGATTTGCCAAGCATGCCTTCCTCTTAGCATGCTTCTCCCTTGCGTCCTGAGTTTGAGTGTCTTCAAAGCCTATGGCACCTTTGGTAAAGGCTGCTCTCCAATTGGAGCACTCACAGGCAAGTGTTTCCCAATTGTTGGTGTTTATACTACATTTTTTCAGATTTGCCTTGAGACAGTCTTTAAATCTCTTTTGTTGACCACCAGCATTACGCTTTCCATTTATAAGTTCGGAATAGAGTAGTTGCTTTGGAAGACGATCATCAGGCATCCGCACAACATGACCAGTCCAATGAAGTTGATGTTGAATAATCATTGCTTCAACACTGGTGATCTTTGCTTCTTCCAGTACATTGGTATTAGTTCACCTGTCTTCCCAAGTGATGTGTAAAAATTTTCGGAGACACCATTGATGGATTCTTTCGAGGAGTTGGAGATGACATTTATAAGTGGTCCATGTTTCACAAGCAAGCAGTAACGTTGGTAGTACAATATTCTTTTGGAAGCCACCCAGAGTGGCAGTCAGATGGGCGGGGTATTATTATTATTATTATTATTATTATTATTATTTGAATTGGAAGATACTCCAAGGGTCATCTAGTGAAACTCCCTAGACCAACCCCTACAATGCAGGAATCTCAACTAAAGCATCCATGACAGATCGCCCTACAGACAAATTAGGATGGGTGCCCAGTGACAGGGTGGTTTGGAAGCAACCAAAACTCTTCAGATAGTCCTCCCCACCCACCTGAAATGGTGCAGTCCAAAACAAAGCTTTACCCTACTGATTGAGCAAACTGGCATGTTCCTTGCTCCCAGTCCTTTACCCTCATTGGTCAGAACATAAGAAGATGGGAGCAGGTCATTGTTCCCAAAGCTCTCTGCATCTACAGCCTTGGTGGACATGGTTTGTATGTTTTAAAGGGGCTTTTCAGCTCTCTCAAATAAGCAGATCTGGTGCGACTGGAAAGTGCTGAATGTAGTTAATTATTAACCACTTTAAATAATTTATATTTTAATTTTCAAGTGTGTTTTTTTAAATAAATAAAAAAGACTTCATTTAAATCTACTGTGATTTTTCTTTTCTTTTAAAAAAATAAGCTTTCCTGAATAAACTACTTGGCAGTGCAAGGCCTTCGGAAAATGCGGAAGTTGCTGTGAGAGAACAAATGACAGAAAGATGGTCAAATTTATGGTCCCGGCTTCTTACTATTTTGTTTTATATATGTTTATGGAAGTTTTAAAGATATAAGAAAATGGAAATTTTTACAGAAAAAGAGAAGAGAGGGAAGAGATTCCAGAAAAGAAGCATTATACAGTATCATTGCAGACATGGAACATAAACATAGCCATATCCATGGGTAGGCAAAATAAGGCCCGGGGTCTAGATCCGGCCCAATCGCCTTCTCAATCCGGCCTGCAGACGGTCCGGGAATCAGCGTGTTTTTACATGAGTAGAATGTGTCCTTTTATTTAAAATGCATCCCTGGGTTATTTGTGGGGCCTGCCTGGTGTTTTTACAGGAGTAGAATGTGTGCTTTTATTTAAAATGCATCTCTGGTTTATTTGTGGGGCGTAGGAATTCTTTCTTTTCTCCCCCCACCCCAATATAGTCCAGCCCCCCACAAGGTATGAGGGACAGTGGACCGGCCCCCTGCTGAAAAAGTTTGCTGACCCCTGGATAATCCACTACTTAGTCCTCCCTCCTGGGGCAGCGAGGGATATTAGAACCTGACCTAAGATACTGCAATCGCAAGATGCGATTCCTTTATGAAAAACCATTAAGGGCTGTGCTTCTCTGAAAGCACAAACAAAAACAAAGGTTGGACTTTGAGCGTATCCTGGCAATCAATAGCCCAATAAATTTACGGGCTTAATGTGGGCTAAAGGGTCAAGCCTGCCAACACACCCATGGCAAGGAGAGAACTAACTGCTGTGCTTAGGAGCTGACAAACAGCGGATTTCTAGAGGACAGTGGTGAAACGATTAGCATAACAGATTGCTGTTCGGTGGCTAACGTGCGGCATTTTTCATCCCAGTGTCTTTTGTCTGGATGAAAAGCAGATGCAGACATATCATGCCACATTCCCACCGACTCTCATGCACTCATGTTTCTTATCAGCAAAATGAATTTGAAATGAACCGGAGGGGTTGGGAAACGGACGCTCCTTGTCTGAGCAATGTATATCGGTTAGCCATTCATCTGACATAATCCCCTGGTTATTTCTTTCCTGCTATTTCTCAGGGCTCATAAGATTTGTCATGTAAATAGCCTCCGGACTTCTTTATAGACCTAACGCACCCGTATTTTTTTGGATGCCAGCACAATTCGTCCGCAAACAAATAAGGGGGAAAAAATTAGAGATGAGCTTAGCAACAGATTTGGGATTTTTATTCATTTATTTGGGGCTCTCTCTCTCTCTATTTGAAAAGGGAGAATCAAGCAGCAAGGTTTTGAAAGAAGCATGCAAGGTGACTTTTCAGTGAGAGAGTTATCAAAAGAGCAGAGATGTGACCGGAATCCACAAAGGAAGGAGCTGAAATGGTAGGGAAGGCAGCCAACATGAAGTTGACCTGCATGGATTTCCCTGGAGTAGTCGTGGCCTTAGAATTTGTTTGTGTGTTCTCTAGCTATTGATAGAGAAATGTTTCATCTTGGCATGCCAAGCAGGTTTTCGTTCCGGTAGCAAGCACAGTGCAATTTTATTTTTAAACCTATGTTTGTACAGTAGGGATGGAGGGAAAAAATTGTTTGGGAATGCATTCGGAAGGGAGTCAACCTCATTTGCAAGGCCTGGACTTATATGTGGATGAGAACATAGGCATATGTCTTTGATGTCACCCACACCCACACCCACACCCACCCACCCAAACAAACAAACAAACAAACACAAAAGTTTGTTTTATGGGGGGAAGTGTGGTGTAGTGGATAAGAGTGGTAGACCCGTAATCTGGTGAACCGGGTTCGTGTCTCCGCTCCTCCACATGCAGCTGTTGGGTGACCTTGGGCTAGTCACACTTCTTTGAAGTCTCTCAGCCCCACTCACCTCACAGAGTGTTTGTTGTGGGGGAGGAAGGGAAAGGAGAATGTTAGCCGCTTTGAGACTCCTTCGGGTAGTGATAAAGCAGGATATCAAATCTAAACTCTTCTTCTTCTTCTTCTTCTTCTTCTTCTTCTTCTTCTTCTTCTTCTTCTTCTTCTTCTTCTTCTTCGCATTTGCTAACATTGAAAATCATTTGCCGTTTTCCTGCCCATTCAGCTTGCCAAGATGGAGCTCCTCCCAGTTTCGTTGTTTTCTTACCATTCTGACAATATGGTATTCTCAATAAACCTTGTCACTCACTCCACTAATTGCTACTTTCTGCTTTCTTATCCTTAGATTAGTTACTTATCCATAAGAGGACCTATCCTCTTATCCTCATAAGAGGACCTATACTCTTATCCTCTCTGCTAAGCTTACTCCAGAGTCTTTGGTGAGGGACATTATTGAAAGCTTCTTGAAAGTGCAAGTAACCAGGGGCATAGGAAGGGGGGTGGGGTGGGGGAGCGACCCATGTGCCATCATGGAGGAGGGTGACAAATTATCAAGGAACAATTACTGCCCTACTGGGCCGTTCATGAAAAACGTTTTTATTTTTAGTTTTAAATGCCTGCTCCAAAGGTCTTACTTTACTACACTAGGGATTATATAGCTATATATGAAATTTCATGCATATCAGTTAATATCTTGACCCTCCTCCACAAAAATAGCTGTTTACTTGGCCATTTTCCTATGTCGGGAAGGCTGAAATTTCAATTCAGTGGAGCAGTGTCAAGGCTTTTTTTAAAAAAAGTTTTTTTTTTTTATGAACAGCCCTACTGCCCTGCCCTCCACTGGGCTTCCCTTCCTTCCTCCACCTCCAGTCTTCGTTGTTGTGTCTTTATCCGTTGTGTGTCCTGGCTGAGGGGAAAAACAGAAGAAGGATGGCCATTGGTCAGGGAAGGTCTAGTTGTCAAAATTTATCTCCCCCCCCCATCTCCAGCCTCCGTTGTGTGTCCTGGCTGAGGGGAAAAACAGAAGACGGATGGCCATCGGTCAGGTATGGTCTAGTTGAGATTCCTGCATTGCCCTAGGGGTTTGGCTAGATGACCCTCAGGGGTCCCTTCCAACTCTACAATTCTCTGGTGCAGGCTTGTGCAGAGTTTTAGGTACAAGTTGGATGCAAGGGGTGCATAGGATTGCAGCCCATCTTATGCACCATCGGCTTGGGAATAAGTCCCACTGATCCTGATGAGACTAGATTGCTGCTGTGCAGTCCTGTTTTTTAAATAAATGTTTTCCTTTTCAGATAATACAGAGCATGGTGAAATCACAATAAATAAAACCTCCCCTTCAGTAGTTTCAAACACTACTACAGGTTCCACATAATATCTGTACTGCATTGTTTACTGTGACAGCACCTGCACTTTGGAACTCCCCGCCTATTGCAAAAAAGCACCTGCCTTTGCTAGACTCTTTTCGGGCACCTGCTAAAAGCATTCTTCTTTAGGCAAGAATACCTAGATGCCTAGGAAGTTGAAGTAATTTTAATTTTAATATTTTAGCTTTTGTATGTTTTAAGGTAGGATTGTTAATTTTTCTTGATTTTACTGCTGTGGTGTTTTTTTTATAAACCACTTTGCAGGGGTATTTTTATTTTTAAAAAATGTTATTAAATGAGTAAACAATAAATTTAAATAAAACAACACCAGCCAAAACACAATCCATCCTGTAGATTTAAGTAACTGTCCATAGTCACCTACTTGTTATCAGAGGCCCAGAATACAAGAATGTAAGAAAATATGAAATAATGTAAGACCATTTTTGCAGGCAAAAATCAATCAATCAATCAATCAATCAATCAATCAGGGGGGGGGACAATAAATTTTCCGCACCTGGTACCACCTGACCTTCCTACGCCTCTGCGAGTAACACAATTTACAGAAGATGGAGGAACTGATACTGGACTAACATGCTTTCAGACACTTTTATTCATGCATCTGTCTTGTTGATCTAGGACAGAGCTGGGCAGAAGGTGCCTTGGGATCTTGTCTAGTAGATCTCTGGGTGATTTGCAGTATATCACCAAGAATTGTCAAACAATGGCAACAATTAAGAAAATTAAATTAGGTTCCCGGAAATGAATAGTTGTGTGTGTGGGGGGGGGGACCCAGGAGTGGGTTTTTGTGCAAAAGGACTTGTGAGCTTGATTCTGGTACCAATAAAATATCCCTGTGCTGAGTATGTGCTTGGAGACATCATGTTCCTTAATACTTAGAGGGCGCCTACCTAGCTGAGCCAATGTCTTGCACCTGATTCTTCTAGACCTACTAAAAGAAAAAAAGCACAGTAGATCCTACAAGTCAGTTAGTATAAGTTTATTGCTGTAGCCAAAGGCCATGACAAACCTGCAGCAACAGCAGGAATACAACAATACAGATCATACATCTATAATATGAGCCAAGAGAGAGGATGCCAGAGATACCAACGGACTCAAATTCTTCCTTTCAAATTAAACCTCCAAATCACCGCAACAATTTATTGCAATTTTATCTAACACATTTTCCCTGATCCGCCCCCCCCCCCCCGGCAGTGCATCAAATGCTGCTCTCTGTGTTATGAAACTATGATTGCCACTCAAAGGAAACCAGAGTGTTTCTGGTGGGGTGTACCTGCTTCCTTGTGTGAATAAAGGTTTCAAGCAAAGTGATCTCTTAGGTCTTTATAGAAGGGGCAGGCTAACAGATAATGGGTGATGTCTTACACTTGAGGTTGACCACAAATGCAAAGTCTGTCCGAATATGGGACCTTGTTATGGTGGCCGTCCAAAAATGCAGTGGGCATCACTTGGATGTCTGATGTCTGCCCACCTTGATCGATCTAGAAGAAGAATGGGGAATCTGTGACCTGCCAAAATGCTGTTGGATTTCAGCTCCCATCAGTATCACCAGTGGTCAGGGATGGTAGGTCTGTAGACCAGCAACATCTGGAGGGGTAGAGATTCCCCATCCTTGGTCTAGCAGTATGGAAAAGGATGCTGGAGAATTACAATGGAATTGGGAGTGGAAATTGCTGGTGTTTGTTTATTCACCCCATATCCAGAATGGAAATTAATCCAGAAAATAACCATCAGTTTTTGCTGTTGTTGCTTTCAGTCTGCAAATTATATGCAATTGATGACTTCCCCTCGTCTTCACATTGCATTTCCTTTGCATTGAAATGAAATGAATAATATGGAATAATGTAATGGTAATGTAATCATGTAAAATCCTGCGACATTGGACAGCAAGCCAAGTCATGTTTTGTTGGAAGCTGAACTGCAGCAGAACAGACACAGCGCTGCATGCGACAAACATGGACTGGATTGATGCTTTCTTACATCCCTAGGTATGAGTTCTACAGAGGGTGGGAGATGTTCAGATGCAGCTGCTTGGAGCAACATCAAGCAACTGCAATTGCTTTCCTCCTTGCTTATAAGCTCCACAGAGGTATCTGGTTTGCCACACCCTGTAGGAGGCACGATGCTGAACTGCATGGAGCATTGCTTCCGGTCTCTGAAGACCTAGTAGGGCTGATTACATATTCCCTTCAATCTGCTTTTGGTGCAGTTTAGCAGAATGCAGCCATCTCTTTTGCCTCAAATTTTGAGGCTATGTTGATGCAAGCTGTTGTGTGCTCAGCACATCTTTAAGAGTGGAGTACCGGTTCTTTTAGCAGCCCACTTTCACAAGGGTACCCTTGTCATTCTCTTGCTTCAAAACCAACAGAGAGTCTTCTTGGACTTTCAAGACAGGCAGAGCAATCGAAAGTATAGTTAGAATCCCCAACCTTGTTCCATTCCTGCCGAATGTCCATTTATTCAGGGCTGGCATAAGATCTTCCAGTCTGCTTACTTATTACCAGCTGGGATGTGTGGCTTATGTGTGGCATTGCCCAGCTGTGCATGAAATTAGGCAGCTGAGCCAGAGATCCTAACTCACTTATTTTGGTGGATCCTGGGTTTGGATCACTCCCGAACACATTCATCATGGCATCATCTCCTAGAGTATACTTATATCTGATGAAGTGGATTCAACACAGTGAACGCTTACGCCACAATAAGTGCTGCAATACTCTTTGTTGTTTTTTCATCAGATACCCATAATCTATCATGGGTCTGGGGAAAAAACAAAGCATGTCCTCATGATATATTTAATTGCAAGCGTAAAGTGTCTGTAATATTTTCAACTCCGGCTTTGTAACTACCATGCAATCCATCGCAGGCTCATAAACCTTGTCTACCAATTTATATGACCCCCATCGGCAAATGTAATTTTTGATACCGTAATGCTGCACCGTGCTGAGAAGTACATTGGAAAATATTACAGAAACTATGCGCATTTACGACACTCGGGAGGACCGTTCTCTATCAATCAGATACCAATCATGTACTATCTATTTCCATTTTATTAGATTTTTATGAAAATAACAAGAATATGAAGTCGGTAGGTCATAATGCACACTTAGAGTACATTAGATGCCTCGTATATACGCTGCAGATAGTGACAATAAAGCGAGACAATTTGCTTTTCACAATGTCCGCGTTATTTCTCTTATCTCAATAGTTTCAAATAAAAAGTTAGCATCTATCGTTATGCGTATTTGCAATTTGTCTTCCTTGACATACGCACAAGTGGTAAATTCCCGACATTATTGCCGTATCCCATAATTTAAATAACCATATTTCTCAAAGTCTACCAGTGCCTGCTTTCAAACTAACCTAGCTGTAAGTAACGCCAACAACAGCGCAATCCTACCCATACGGAGCTGGCATGGCGCATGCCAGTGCAAAGGAGGCTGGCGTGAGGCCACATCAGATTCTGGGCCCATTCAGAAGACCAGGGAGACACCAGCGGAGGCGGCAGAGCAGGAATTTACAAAGCGGCAACACAATATGGTGGAACTGGCATCACCATGACAACTGACGCCTACAGGGGAGCTTTCCCAAGCCCAGTAGAGAGTAGATGCACTGCAAGGCCGTGGAGACATAGCCTCTCCTGACGTCCCACTCAGTGCCAGGGTTGGTAGGGCTGCCTGGTGAATTTGTGCCTGAGTTCTGAGCATTGGGCTCGCCCCATTGACTTCTATGGTAGGATTTTCCTTAGATCCACCTTTTCGCTGGTGCAAATTATGCTGGGTGCCTGGAGTCCCATGCCTTTGGAGGGGCTTTGGATGCAGTGCATGTCCACCTTTCTCTTGCCACACCCCTGGGATGCCCTCTCTTCAAGGCTTGTGCCAGCTTCAGATCCACCAGTCTTGGATGGGCTGGCTGGATCCTGGATCCACAGGTGGGCAGCCTGCGGTGTTGTTTCTGACTTCGTGAGGACTTGGGCCGGGGTAGCCTGGCCGCACCAGGGACCTGCTGCATCCTTTGTCACTCATATCAGTGGATATTGCCACAGGCCTGCCCCCTAAATACTAATTCAGCAGCTCTGTTGCCTATTGTAGAATTTACAGGTTAATAAAAATATTAATGCATGCAATTGACAGTGTTTCCTGTTGTTTCCTTTATTACACTTGATACGTTTCTAGTAATTTGTAGCTGCTGGATAGAATGCTCACCTTCTCGGTCCTTAACACTTTCATCAGCCATGTCGGGGAAAATTCCCTTTCCCTGTTATTTTATTAGCATTTGTTGGGGGAAGACAGGCTGGAAGATGTAACTTTGGAGGTCCCTAGATTAATGAAGGAGTACCAGTTTGTTGATCTGCTGTATATTGTAGCTTGCCAGGCTGCATATCTGCAAAATAATAATAATAATAATAATAATAATAATAATAATAATAATAATTTATTTATACCCCGCCCATCTGGTTGGGTTTCCCCAGCCACTCTTGGTGGCTCCCAATCGAATATTAAAAACACAATGCAGAATTAAACATTAAAAACTTCCCTAAACAGGGCAGCCTTCAGATGTCTTTTATCTGTATTTTAACTGCTATCGATATTATTATTGATAGTGCTGTTCTAATACGTCATGGGGACCTGGGTCCTTGTTTATTCCAGTTCCAATTGTCTTGCCTCTCTGTTTTGAGTACAATAGCTGTACAATTGTTAAAATTAGACAGAGAGAGGGGGCAAGCACTTTGCTTCTCTCACCCAGCACATAAACATTTTTTTTTCAAATTAAGCATTTTTCAAATTTAGCATTTGTCATTTCAAGATGCTCAGATGACGTCTTTGTCACTTGGATAATATAAAACCCTTCTCTCTCTCTGAATTATGATTATTAATCACTATTGTCAAAACATTATGCACTGCAGAAAGCCAAGTGTGTCACCAGTAATGAAATCAAATCAACCTGCCTTGACTACCAATAAACAGTTGGTTAAGACACTTTGAAACCACTTTGAACCACATTTTCAGAGTGGTTCAATGGTCAATCCCTTTTCACAGGGAACTCTGGGAATTGGAGATCTGGGAGGAGGATAGGGGTACCTGAACAACTTTCAGCACCTTCAACAAACTACAGCTCCCAGAATTCTTTGGGGGAAACCATGGCTGTTTAAACCAGGGGTTGGCAACCTTTTTCAACCGTGGGCCGGTCTACCATCCCTTAGACCATGTGGTGGGCCGGACTATATTTTTTTGGGGAGAAATGAACGAATTCCTAAGCCCCACAAATAACCTAGAGATGCATTTTAAATAAAAGGACACATTCTACTCATGTAAAAACACGCTGATTCCTGGACCGCCCGTGGGCCGGATTGAGAAGGCGATTGGGCCGCATCCGGCCCACGGGCCTTAGGTTGCCTACCCCTGGTTTAAACTGCTGTCATAGTGCATTCAATGTATGTTGTGGATGTGGTCTTAAAAGGATCTTCCTATGTTCCCACCATCCCTGACCATTGGCCCATGCTGGCTGGGACAGATGACGTTTGGGATCCCAACAACATCAGGAATGGCCACAGGCTCCTCATTCCGAATGTAAAGGAGTTAAATGGCCTGCAGAATCCTCAACCAAATTGTGCTTTGCTTTTTTGTTTTGTTTTGTTTTGTTAAAGCCAATGAGTTTGCTCAAGTGGGGCTTGAATTTGCTATGGTCTGCAAACTGAAAACAGGATTATTATTATTTTTCAAATGCTTGCTCTGAATAAGACATTTCACATCTTGTGCCTGCATCTTTTCATTATAGTAAGATTTCACTTGGTCAAACTGCTCCTGTGCACAGCTCAATTGGCTAGAGCCTGGTGCTGACAATGCAAAGGTTGCTGGTTCGAAACCCATAATGGACAGCTCCATATTCCTGCATTGCAGGGGGTTAGACTAGATGATCCTAAGGGGTCCCTTCCAACTCTGTGATTCTATTATTCTAAGCCTTTTCAGATCCTGGGCTTTGCTGAGATGTTTCTAGATTTGGGAGAGGTGTGTGAATTCTTTTTAGGCTACCCAGGGCTGTGACTACAACAGGGGCTGGAAGGAGAAATTTGATTTCTTTCACACTTCATAGAATTGTAGAGTTGGGGGTGATCCTGAGGGTCATCTAGTCCAACTCCCTGCAATGCAGGAATCTCAATTAGATGATACATGACTGATGGCCGCCCAACGTCTACTTTAAAACTTCCAAGGAAGAAGATTCCAATGCAGCCACTTAAACGTGCACAAAATATGCACTCTGTGTCCATAAAAATGCACACAAAGTGTCTATACTATCAGAAAGCCAACAAAAAATGCTGATGAATTTTTCACAAGGGCTTAAAAAAGAATTTGCAAACTGGTGTGGAAATCTGGAGAAGCGAACTGAAGGGGGGGGGGAGAGATGAGAAATGAAAAATGACAGATGCCTCCATCTCTAGACCCCACAGCGCCTGAATCAATCTCCCACCTCCTAACTCCAGTTCATTCACAAATGTGTCCAGAATGCAGTCAACAGCCAAAGCACAGAGAAGTCATTTTGCAGGCCTGTGAGGGGAGTCAGCAGCCAGCCAATACCATGCACATTTTATGTATAAATAATATGAATTAAATTAGCATGGTGGTGCCACACCACGGGTTCTGATCCTCTTTTATACACACGCTGTAAAAAGAAGATAAGGGATTAAAACAAATAAACAAACCAACAAGGTCTTCTTAAAACTTGCTGATGACAAGAGCTGCGGAAATGATGACTGCGAATCGCTTGAACGGTTAAGTCCTTGGTATTACCACTGTGATGGTTTTAATTGGGTTTTAATTACGTTTTAATATGATGACTTTTATTGACATTCTAAACTGCTCCTCTAGTTGAAAAGGCAGATTAGACGTTTGAAGGATTTTTCTAAAAAATAAATTGTTGTTGCAATTGACACCCAGGGCTGTTTTCTTTTGGCTTAGGCATTGCAGATATAAATACATCCGTCAAGGCAAAGGTCTATGGAAGGGGCTGTCAATACTGTGCCCTTCAGATGGGAGAGTGCAGCTCCCATCATCCCTCACGCTGGCTGGCCTTACTGGCTGGGTCTCATGGGAGTTGTAGTCCAATATTGGCTTCCCCTGGTCTAAGGTTGTTGTTGTTTAGTCGTTTAGTCATGCCCAACTCTTTGTGACCCCATGGACCAGAGCACGCCAGGCACTCCTGTCTTCCACTGCCTCCCACAGTTTGGTCAGATTCATGTTGGTAGCTTCAAGAACACTGATAGGTTTGATCTTCTTGCAGTCCATGGGACTCTCAAGAGTCTTCTCCAGCACCATAATTCAAAAGCATCAATTCTTCGGCGATCAGCCTTTTTTTATGGTCCAGCTCTCACTTCCATACATCACTACTGGGAAAACCATAGCTTTAACTATACAGATCTTTGTCGGCAAGGTTATGTCTCTGCTTTTTAAGATGCTGTCGAGGTTTGTCATTGCTTTCCTCCCAAGAAGCAGGCGTCTTCTAATTTCGTGACTGCTTTCAATGCAGGCGTGAAATAGCTATGCACATTTCTCTCACTGAAACCAATGAGGTTTATTCTTATTCTTCTGTTAAGTCTTGCCATTTCTGCATATTCTGTATGTTTTTGTATCCGTTCTTCCTTTGCTGGGACTTCTTCTTTCCATTTTTGGGACAGTAACATTCTTGCTGCTGTAGCATACATGAATAACTTTCTATACATTTTAGGTAGTTCTGTCCCTATAATTCTCAAAATAAAAGCTTCTGGTCCCCCCCCCCCCAAAGTTATTTTAAACATCCTTTTCATTTCATTATATATCATTTCCCAGTAAGCTTTAACCTTACTGCAAGACCACCACATATCATAAAAAGAACCTTCTTTCTCTTTACATTTCCAGCACTTGTTTGATTTAGATTTATATATTTTTGCCACATTGTGTGTTATTTTGAATGCCAATAGTACAAAAGTCTACTTGTTTCTCCAGAGGTGATGGTGGTGTGTGTGTGTGTGGGGGGGATGCGTGCACTAATTGCAGTGCATTGTCCATGTGAGTCACAGCATAAAGAACCAAAGACGAGAGTTGACAAAGTTATGAGCGCTTTGCAAGCACATGATGGATGGAAGGGGGAATCTAGCCAAGGCCTGAGAAACACGATCTGGTTGAGAAACGTGTGATATCAAAATCTCACAGAGATTTAGTGCCGATTAGATGAGAGCTAATGAGAGGACTTTAGGCATAATTATCCACTGGTGATTAATCACTAAGGTTTCCAACTCTGAATTCGTTATAGAAGCACCCACCATGATCAGCAGGCTCAAATTTCTCCATCAGATAACGGTTTTGGGAAATCTTTTCAGAGCGGCTTTGCTCTGATTTAAGCGGAGATCTTATTAGCGATGTCACCAAAACTCACAATTACCCGATTTGGAATATCGATTTGGCACTTTTGCAGTGCCCACCGGCATTCTAAACTATGTGCCATTCCTCTAATTGTTCCTCTCTGGTTTGGGTTCCAGTCTAAGCTAGAGAAGAATTCCTCACTTGCAGACCAAACTGGTTCGTATGAGAATGCACACGTGTCAGATTCCTCACGTTTCGCACTAGAGCAGCTTTCTCCAAACACGGCCAACAGAGGGATGGTGGGAGTTGCCACCCAAAATATCTGGAAGACAGCAGGTTGGGGGAAGTCTGCTATACATATTTGTATAGGGAGAAATCCCCATCGAACACACTGGGCTTGCTTCTGAGTCCTCATGTCTAGGATCTCTCTGTAAATCCATAGTGTAGACCAGTGGTTCCCAAACTTTTTGAGCTCTGGAGCACTTTTCAGGAGAGAAATTTGGCATGGATGGAGCCCTTATGCCAAAGGCACATATTTATTTATTTATTCTTTTCAATCTCTTTGTGGAGCACCGTGTGCTCAACGGAGCACTGTTTGAGAACTGGATACAACCAGGACTAGATTTAGTGACATGCAACAAAAGCCATCATGTCCTGAGCCATCATGATGTAGTGCAGGAGGAGCTACCCCGCTTCTCCCCAACTGTTTTGGACTACAACTCCCTGTGGGAATGTTCAGGAGTGTGGATGATTATATATTATTTTTTATATATCATCCCAGCTTGTGTGAGCAAGCTCCAAACTTAGCAGAGTTACATTCCCTTTTAAAACACAGCAGAAAACGGTTGCATAGGCTTGCTAAAGCCTCTATAAGAAATATATATTCCTGGTATATTCCCCTTCTTCCATCTTAAAAGTAAAGACACAACACAGTGCTGATTATAAGATATAAAAGAGTTTACTTACAGTCATCCATGAGTTACAGTACAGGCTCAAAGACGCAGATAAGCTTAGATAAATATATGCAAGCTGAGAGAGAGCATCCTGCTTGTTCAAAAGACGAGGCAAAAATGGAAAGTGTTCTTTGGGATCTTGTTCCCAGGTAAGACCACACCTACTTCTGGTTCCTGTAACTCAGTCCAGGTAAACAGGAAGTTAAGCCTGGAGGACTGAGTCCACTCATGTCCACTCTAGCAGTGTTGGGTTTGGCTGCTCTGTGTTTACATCCCACACTCCCATCATCCCTGACCATTGGCCACACTGGCTCTTGGGTGTTCGGAGTGAAAGTCCAAAATATCTGGATGGGGGGGGGGGGAAGCACCAGCTTTGGAAAGATTACAATACAGGAACATATATGGGTACATACGATTATTTATCTTGTTTATTTGATTATGTTTTGGAGATGCCTTAATGAAACAAAACTCTTACAGAGCAATCCTATGTGCATCTACTCAGAAACAAGTCTTCTTAAATCCAGAATGTCTTTCTCCCAGGTAAGTGTGTAGCACTTGCTGTTTTTTTATTATTATTATCATTTCTTTTCTCTTTTTTAAAACCAGCATCCAGATATATATATTTTTTAAGCTTTAATTTGCCACCTTTCCAGCGAATTAATGTTCTTTCTTGGGACTTCTACTGATGTTGTTTTAATCCTGCCCATGTAGAAAGGATCGGCTTTTGATATGCGATTTTTATTCATGTCCAGCTCTTTGTGATTGCCTAGATAGAAAGAAGGCGGGTGTGCGGGGAGGGGGGGGAAGCCGAGTTCATGCTAGAGAAGGCGAAAACAATAGCTTCTGTGTTGATTCTGTCAATGCACACAAGATACATTAGCCACCGAATTTACTCAACAGACAGAGAAAAGGCCAGCAGGGATTGTTCTCCGAGAAGAAAGTTTGTTCTACAATGTCTCGGCAGAATGAAAGATGGTTTGATCTAGTGCCTTTCATTTCAAGGTGTCCCAAAGCTCTCCGGAATAATGAACTCTATACTGATAGCGTACCAAGTGACTGAGGCCGCGGAGAAATATGACAGGCGCTGCATTTTCAACAGCTGTCCATAACCTTGGGCCTTCTATCCATCTTAGGGGACACACATAGCCCAAAGTACCGTTAACGTCTAAGCGCCTTAACTACTTTAATGCATTAATTCCACGCCCGAACCAAGGGCATCTTCTGCAAGTGGCTCTCATTGGGGCCAGGGCGAGTGATGCGCACCAGGGTTAGCTTGAAGCTCTATTCTATAAAGTTATTTGGAATTCATAAAGAAATGAATGCCCCTGCATGAAATATCCCCCAGGATATTCCTGGCTTGGCCTGAGATTGGCACAGTTTATTTATTTATTTTATTCAGAGTTCTCCATCCTGCTTTATTAGACACCGCAGTCCTCGCGGCAAGATAAATCCTCTGAAACAAGGACTCCAATGAAAAGAGTGTTAAGAACCATAACACAGCGTGGTAGGAAAAAAAAAAAACGAGAGCAAATGGGGAACAGGCTCCGACTTAACCCGAAACCTAGTTGTAGTCACATGGGCTGGGAGGGGAAAATTTAAAAAGAAACTGCACAGCCAGTGTGGTGTAGTGGTTAAGGTTAAGAGTGGTAGACTCGTAATCTGGGGAACCGGGTTCCTGTCTCCGCTCCTCCACATGCAGCTGCTGGGTGACCTTGGGCTAGTCACACTTCTTTGAAGTCTCTCAGCCCCACTCACCTCACAGAGTGTTTGTTGTGGGGGAGGAAGGGAAAGGAGAATGTTAGCCGCTTTGAGACTCCTTAAAGGCAGTGAAAAGCGGGATATCAAATCCAAACTCCTCCTCCTCCTCCTCCTCCTCCTCCTCCTCCTCTTCTTCTTCTTCTTCTTCTTCTTCTTCTTCTTCTTCTTCTTCTTTTCTAGGCTCAATTCAAAGTGTTCACACTGCTGCTGCTGCTGCTGCTGTTGTTAACTTGCCTAAGACCCTCCAAATGTCCTATTTTCCAGGGATGTCCCTGATTTAGAGAAGCCATCCTGGTTTCTGATTTGATCCTGGAATGTCCCACTTTTCCTTAGGATGTCCCTATTTTCAATGGAGAAATGTTGGAATGTATGGAGTTATCTGACCCCCGAGCTGTCTGAAGGCAATCCTGTATACAGAGGGTTTTTTTTTTAAAGTATTATTATGTTTTTTTGTATATGTTGGAAGCTGCTCAGAGTGGCTGGGGCAACCCAGTAAGATGTGTGTGGGGCATAAATAGTAAAATTATCATTATGGAATGGGATGTCCCTATTTTCATCAGAGAAATGTTGGAGGGGTTTCTGCCCTTCTTCCTAAGGTCCAATAATGGGTGAGAACATTCAAAGCACAAATTTAAAAAACAGGTTGAAGCAGACACAGAAATAAGGTGTTTATAAAGAAGAAGAAGAAGAGGAGGAGGAGGAGGAGAAGGAGGAGGAGGAGGAGGAAGAGTTTGGATTTGATATCCCGCTTTATCACTACCCTAAGGAGTCTCAAAGCAGCTAACATTCTCCTTTCCCTTCCTCCCCCACAACAAACACTCTGTGAGGTGAGTGGGGCTGAGAGACTTCAAAGAAGTGTGACTAGCTCAAGGTCACCCAGCAGCTGCATGTGGAGGAGCGGAGACGCGAACCCGGTTCCCCAGATTACGAGTCTACCGCTCTTAACCACTACACCACACTGGCTCACTTAGGAACCAAATATTAGAATGAACACCTCCATCCTTACATTGCTAAGATGGGCAGATGGGGTCCTCTTGGAAGTCCTACCACCGTCAGAAAGTCATGTCAGTGTGGTGGCCCAGCACCACTTTTGCTGTATGCAGATGTCAGTTATCTTCATCATTAAGAGCTGAAGTGTATCTTGTAAAACCAGCAGAGGTCCTATCAACTGACTCCTCCCCCCTTTCTCTCCAGAGGAGTGGAATGTGCTCTGTAAGTGTCTCTTCAGAGGAGGTCCAGAAGCCAGCCTGGAAGATGACATCCGGATTTTCCATTTGTTGGACTCTGATTACTACATTCCTTGAAAAATGGGACATTGAAGGGACTAAAATTCAGAGCCTCAACGGTGGTATTCCAGACCCTCCAAGTGTCCCTCTTTTCCAAGGACAGTCCTGGATTTACAGAAGCTGTCCCCGTTTCTGATCTGATGCTAGAATGTCCCACTTTTCTTTAAGGTGTCTCTGTTTCCACCACAGAAATGTTGGAGGGTAAGGGCATCCAATGCGCTCATTCTGTTGGTGCAAATGCTTACACTTGCACCACAGAACTTGCCCCTCTCCTACCCCACATTCCAGCACCCTTCCCAAATCTTCTTCAGAGGCTTGGGGGAGCCTCCAGAGCAGATTTGGGGGGGGCACATGGGGGAGGAGAGGGAGGAAATTTTTGTTGTGCAAACACAAACCTTTTCACCAGTGGAAATAGCTACTTAGCACTGTACTGGATACAGCCTGGGTGGCCTGGGCAGATGCCCAGTGGAGCTCTCTGGTGCAGGGGATGTATGCCAGAAGGCTTTTGACAATACAATGGACGGAAAAGGGGGGGGGGGGATATTGAGAATGGCATCCAGACATGAAAAGTGATGCAATCTGTTGTTCTGGGCAATTAGTTAGCTACTCTGATCCCCTTTGCAAAAGCAGCAAGCAACAGCAAGTTACACTTTTGTTCTATTTTTGGTAAATTATTTTGCCCTAAAAAAGTTGCTCAATCTGATTAATCTTCCTTTCCCCGCTTCTTCTTCTTCTTCTTCTTCTTCTTCTTCTTCTTCTTCTTCTTCTTCTTCTTCTTCTTCTTCGTTAAAGCCGTATATTAATTTGCAAACAGAAACACCTCCAGGTTGTAAAACATCTTGTTATGCCACTTGTAACAAGCCGATGTGACAACTTGCGAGATGAGACAGCTTGGCCCATATACGTTAGGAGGAATTATATGTCAGTTAAAGATAGGTTAGGACAAGTTCAGGACGGGAGGGGGGAGGGGGAGGGGAGAGGGAAAATCATACTAATTTATAACACCTAATATTTTTAAAGTGTCAGAGTGTCTGGCTCAGAAGCACGGAGCAAATGTAATTAAATAGCCAACGGTAAAGAAAATAAAAGTCAAAAGTGAAATAAACTTGCTGGCTTACAAGGATATGGCGAGGGTAGACACTGGGCCATTCTGCTGCCTTGCCTACAATGCAAAAGGAAAGAAATTGGTTTTTAAATGTTGGTGGCAGTAGGAATGTAAGGGCATAAGAACAGCCCATGTCATCAGACTAAAGGACCATCTAGTCTAGCACACTTGGAGGTTTTAATTTGGCCCCACCGTCTGAAGTTTTCCCATTCCTGGCTTTTTACATGAAGCATCTCTCATATAGATTGAAAAGAAACAGGAAACAGGAAAACCCATGCGCATGGACCCAAGAGTCTTTGAGTGCATTCAGACATGGGGAATATTTCATTGGTTCCTCTGATTATGATGCAGGCATTTCTGTCCCATTTGCTAATGTTCCTTTTGCACCGCATATCTGTTGCATATGTGGTTTTTGACTGATATACCGGTTTGTCGAGCTAAATTTCATTCACACCAGTGGCCAGAGGGCATAAGCTCCTGAGGGCCAAGGCACTTTTGGCCCCATGCATTTTTTTAAGGGGGCTGGGCCCCCTCAATGTTCAGAGGGCATTTGCCTCCACTCCTTGGCTCCTTGGCGACATCAGGGAGACGTCAAAATGTCGAGTATGTGTGGTGTCAGGATGCTGTATTGGGCCTCCTCAATCATCTTGAGAAGGTGTTGCCTCTGGTGGAGTGTGACACTAATGTCATAGAATCCTAGAGTTGGAAGGGACCCTGAGAATCATCTAGTGCAGGGACATCTAACTCCCAAGAGACTTCAATCTACTTCCGCAAAAAAAAAACCGGCGGTGATCTTTTTTTGGGGGGGGAGGGGTAGCAAGTCAAAGTTGTTGAACTTCTTTGGGGAGGGGGCTTCCCAATGTTGTTGACCTTTTTTTAAACAGTAAGTGTGCATAATTAAAATTAATCGCTCACCAACAACGCAGCCGCTAACAGACGGACGCAGTGCCACAGCAGGCAACAAAGGAACGCACACTAAATGTGATGCAGGGAAAGACAGAGGGGAGAGGGAAGTGGAGACATGATTCTAAACAACGCGAGCGGTGAGGATCCCGCGATCGACCGCGATCATCTGGGGATCGACCTGTCGATTGCGGTTGACTGGTTGGACACCCCTGATCTAGTGCAACCCCCTGCGATGCAGGACTACGCAGCTGTCCCATACAGGGATCAAACCTGCAACCTTGGCATTATCACTCTAACCAATTCAGCTATCATTGGACAACACTGTTACTCAATGCCTGCTTTATGTTCCCCTTTGGTTCTTCCAGGAAAACAGCAGGGAAGAACTGTTTACTGATATACCACCCCAATTTTCATCACTTTCCTCCCAACAATTTTCTGGAGTAAGGGGGCTGCAAACAGATGTGGTCCCCACCCCTCCGGAATCAAATAGCACGGAAATAAACTCCAAAAATGCACTATATTCCATTCCCCCCCCCACCCCAGGGAGTGGCTTTTATGTCACATGAGAGCTGAAACATGACGTGGAAATTAACAATTAGGGAAACATCAGGGAAATGGAGTAAGCTGCCATGCGAACGCAGCCTTTGAAGAAACGCTTACATTATTCAAATATGAGGAGAGGTGGATACAAAGAGAACTGGGCAAAGTCGAAGGATAATTTGTGAAGAACCGTATCAAATTAAGTTTCAACAGAAGACAAAATGACATTGATGGTATCGGGTCCTCCCCCTTATTATGCTACAGATAATAAAAGTTGTTAACACTTCCACAATATTCCAGTTCTATTAATATATTCTAAGTGCTAAGCTTGCATCGTGTCTTGGCTTGTACAATTGTTATCGGTCTCCTAACAACAACAAAAGTCTAGGTGTAAATAGGAACTCATTAAAATCTCTGTCACAATGCGCTACAACCTCATTTATCTGCAGGGCCTAAAAGAATTCAAAACAGACTTACAGCTTCTCAATAGGGGTGTTAGCTGTAGAGTATTACTTTGACACCAGGCTGCTTGGCTAGAAAGGGATGCGAGGGAGAAGACACGAGAAACAATCAGTTTGGATAAACTGGATCAATTGGGTTGTGATCTGGTGCTCATGAGGCGACCTGACCTTCCCCTGTGAGATATGCAGAAATTTTGAGCAGTGGCTTATTTTGCGTGGCCAGGCGGAGTCCCCCGAACCCCGGGGCAGCCCCTGAGGGAAATAACGACACGTGACAACGTTCTATGGGATTAAATTGGCCACAACTTTATTAATATTCAGATGTAGGGAGACCTTGGCTCAGGCATTGGGTGTTTATCCTTCCCAGCCCCCCCCAGCCGGGGTTCTGGGTAATATCAGGGTTATCCAGCATGTGTGGGGAGTGGGCTAGCTCTGGAGAACATATGTTCAAGCAGATAGCCCACCCCCCTGCTCGCAGCCGCTGGAGGGGGAGGGCAATGACGACCTCTGGGCATATGGTTGATGCCTCCCCCTGAGACCCCTTTAACGGGAACCCTGTTATCGATGCTGCAATGGGGGCGGGGGGTCACCGCCCCACGCCCCCCATTTTGTAGATGACTAAAGGATTCCACCCAAGGCCTGCAACCGCCAAAGTTGTGACAAATTGCTACGGGAAAGGCGAAACCTGCCAATGCAGGGAAAGTCCTTTCCGGCCCTTCAACAGCAACCTTGTCATAGCAGCGCCTGCGTGCCTGTGTGGCTGTGGAAATAAAATGGTTAACCTGCAGAGTAAACGTTAAATGAGGGAGTGGTGGGTGGGGAAGCTCTGAATCCAACGGCCGCTTCCCAGGTATGACTCAACTCCTTTACTGACTAATCCCTCCTTCTACCTGGCCAATCCCCCCGGCAACACCTCCCCAGCAGGGATTGGGCAGCTGCTGGAGTAGGTGGAGACCACAGGTATCCAACCAGGGAAGGTGGTGCCAGACCCAACTGCCAGGAGCTGCACCGTGATCACAGGAGGCTACTCGTGACCATGCAAAATGAGGGGAGCGGTCATTACTTGTTTCCTTTTGCTCAGTCCAGCTGTTTCTTAGTAATGTTTTGGTCTAGAGCAGGGTATCCCAAACTTGGGTCTCCAGCTGTTTTTGGACTACAACTCCCGCCATCCCTAGCTAGCAGGACCAGTGCTCAGGGGTGATTCCTGCATTGCAGGGTGTTGGACTAGATGACCCTCAGGGTCCTTTCCAGTTCTACAATTCTGTGATTCTATGCGAGCCACTTTTCCTCCTGAGCAAACTTCTGGGCATGCTGTGTTCCTGTGGTGAGGGCCTGAGCTGTTGAGCCAGTCAGAGAGAATTTTAGGGCTGCATTTGGCCCATGGATCTGAAGTTCCCCACCCTTGTTTTAACCAGTGGGTTGTTTTTATAGCTTCTACAAGGGGTCAAACCCCAAACTTCACAGCCTGACATTTGAGATGTTCTTAATCTCTAAGGCAGTTTGAAGCTTATCAGCAATGTTGGTCTCCTGCTTTTGGACTTTCTCCAATGAACAAAATGCATTTCACTCAAATGAGATCACAGGATGATTTTTTTTTTTTTTACTACAGCAAACAAAAATTTAAAACAGCAGAGAAGTGGGGGCTGTACAGGCTCAGGGAAGATGTTAGTAAGCTCCTGTCTTTCATATCCTACCACAAGACTTAGCTGCTCCCACAGCTACTCAGTTTATATTATAAAAAGCTCAGTTTTTTTTTAAAAAAAATATATAAGTGCAACCTCATCTCTAGACCTAAGAACGTACTTGGAAGCAAACTCCCTGTTAATGCTACCTACTGCCAGTACCATTCCTGTCTAGGTCAAATAATTCCTTAAGGAGAGACAAGGGTGGAGGGGGATACTTGATTTAGTTAAAGGTAGACCCACATGACAGTAAGGGACCTGCAAAAATGTGCGATCCTTCGAAATTCGCACTCCTCTGAATTTTGCAAAAGAGGTATCTAATCAAGTAATGTGTACAAGACACTCCCTGTCACCAGCTCTGTTCCACAGCCTCCTTGGGTGTTCTTGCCTGGGCCAAATGTGCCCTTTGACAGAAATCATGCCTCTCTTCCTTGGCTGAGTGATGAGGAGTGTTTACGTGTGTTTAGAAACCTCTGGCTCTTGCGTGACTGGAATATGCCTGACGGAAGGGAAGAGCTGTGTCCATTGTTCCTCTCACCATATCCGCCACTGGCCCCCAGAAGGCTGAGCACAAGAGAATGTGGCCCCCTAGGCTGAAAAATGTTACCCACCTCTGCTAGGAGGAAATCAGGAAAAATGTGCAGCTTGGACTGTAGAACATGCATGCTCCGTCTTTACTCATCAACCAGAGAATTATTGGGGTGGGGACTTCCATGATTTTGCCTTTTATTACTATTATTACCTGTTTGTAAGCTGCCTTGAGAATCAGTCGATTGAAAGGTGAAGTATACATATTCTAAATACCTGGTTTTTTTTCTAAAGTAATGTGTACGAAAAATGGATATCCTGGGGCAGAGCGTACCTGAAAATGCATATATTCATGAGAACAACATGCAAAAAACACACATGGTTTGTTTTTTTAAAGGTGCAGTATTTGGCAAAATTGCAAAACAATGGTGTATGATAGCAGAGGTTACACTAAAATGCTGGTGAAATTTCATGGGAACTTAAAAAATAACCATAAAAAGATGTGGAAAATTTGAGACTGGAGAAACTGAGAAACTGAGTGAACCTGAAACTGTCAGATTTTCACATCCTTAGGAAAGACACGACATGTAGCTATGGAGTAATTGGAGTGGGTAGGTAGGAATTGTGGGATGTAAAACGCAGGAGCAGTCAAACACAACATTGCTAGAGTGGACATAGAAAGGGAACTCTAGGCCAGCCAGTCGGAACTCGCTGTTTCCCCTGGGCTGGGATGACTTCCGCTGTGTAACAGGAGATGGGTGTGGTCTCACCTGGGCAGGTTAACACAAAACCACAGGGACCACACTCCATCTTCCTCTCTTTGACCACACTCTCAAAGAAGAAGCACCACTGAGATGTTCTCTTGGCTTCCAGCCAAGAGAACACAAAGGAACTGTTTTTCCCTTATGGAACAGTCTCCTGAGTAAATGTTACTTTTTCTAAGTTTAAGTCTCCCGTCTGGGATCCAATTGTGAACAGATGATTTCTTGTGAGTAAACGTTTTATGCTTTTATAGAAGACTGTGTATTGTCTTATTTTGAGAGGGATTAATGGGGAAAATAGCAGGACATTTATTACAGAGGTTTTAACAAACCTGAGCAAGCTATCTGCTGTGTGTGTGTGTGTGTTTAAAAGGGGAACGAGAACTCTGCTAATTTCTGGGACTTATAAACACAAGTTAGAATAGGGTATCTTAAACAATATATCCTCTCCTGCATCCCAAAACATTCCCATAGGAATCGCCAAGCGAGAAGCTGAAAGTAATTTCCCATCTCGGATTTTAATCCAAGCTGGAGAGGATCTGAAGGGCTTGCAAACTTGCTGCTTCCTAGATCTCACTCTGGGGAGACCATTGCTGCAACCATAATACATAGTTCCAGTTACAGGTAGGTAGCCATGTTGGTCTGCCGTAGTTGAAATAAAAAATAAAAATAAAATACTGGAATGATTTTTATTTTTATTTTTGTTTCGACTATAATACATATTAGGGTTGATTTTGGGTGGTGGTGAGGAATTGCATGCTTTCAAAACCTTCCTGTGTACTTTAGTGACATAAGGTTCTCATGCATTCTCCCCTGACCCTGAGAGTTGTAGATTTTTCAAAGTTTTCCTAATCGCAGTGCAGCAGAAGATAGGTTGGCTGGTGGAGGCTGAGGCTGGCGTTCAGATGCCTTGGTGCTTAATATCTGTTTATGCGCCGGCATCCCTCTAGAATGTCCTTGAACAATTTCTTTTCTCTGTAGCGCAGACTGTATAATTTACAGAGCATATAGTCTATGCTAATGAGGCACTGGAAATATCAACAGCTTTTGCAAATTAAAAATTAGAAATAAGCTGTGCAAATGAGCCTTCGGAATGCAATGTATATTTGCAAGCAGGAGCGTACATGTTGTCTGCCAGCTGTTGATAACAAATATTCTTTTTTTATGCTATAGAGTTTATTTAACAGACATTTATTTGCTCCCTTAAAAGGCAATTGGTATACATTATCTTTATTGCAGTTTTCATCTGAGGAGATGTTGCTTATGGAAAAGCACACTTTGAGCTGCAGTCATCCGCAGCTGCTTCACATGCGATACTGAAGAGAGAGTCACCTGCATGGTTACTCCCAAGTGGTTTTTTTTGGGGGGATGGGGGGGGGCTTGTGCATATGGAAATGCACAGTAAGGAAATAAGGAAATAATAATAATATATTATTATTTGTACCCCGCCCATCTGGCTGGGTCTCCCCAGCCACTCTGGGCAGCTTCCAACAAATATTAAAATACATTAAAATATCACAGATTAAAAACTTCACTAAGCAGGGCTGCCTTCAGGTATTTTCTGAATGTCAGGTAGTTGTTTATCTCCTTGACCTCTGATGGGAGGGCGTTCCACAGGGCGGGCGCCACTACCGAGAAGGCCCTCTGCCTAGTTCCCTGTAGCTTTGCTTCTCGCAGTGAGGGAACCGACAGAAGGCCCTCGGCGCTGGATCTCAGTGTCCGGGCTGAATGATGGGGGTGGAGACGCTCCTTCAGGTATACAGGACCGATGCCGTTTAGGGCTTTAAAGGTCAGCACCGACACTTTGAATAGTGCTTGTAAACGTACTGGGAGCCAATGTACCGGCCACTCCCAGTCACCAGTCTAGCTGCCGCATTCTGGATTAATTGCAGTTTCCGGGTCACCTTCAAAGGTAGCCCCAAATAGAGCGTATTGCAGGAAATGGATGCATCTAGATGGATGTGCTTCTGTGATTTACTAATAATGATGACCTGATCCCACCCTGCATGATATCTTCAAAGTCTAGGAAAAGGGTGCAAAGATCTTTTGTCCATATCCATTGTATGCTGCCACACGTCATTGCAAAGCCAGTTTTTTTTTTTGCAGTGCCAAAATTTGTAGTGCCACCCTTCACCCTAAGGTCTCGGAGTGGGTTACAGCATTAAAAAGTAAAAAAGGTAAAGTGGGTGACACTGTGGTCTAAACCACTGAGCCTCTGGGGTTTGCTGATCAGAAGGTTGGTGGTTCGAATCCTGTTGCTCTGTCCCAGCACCTGCCAACCTAGCAGTTCGAAAGCACACCAGTGCAATTAGATAAATAGGTACCACTGTGGTGGGAAGGTAAACGACGTTTCTGTGAGCTCTGGCTTCTGTTACAGTGTTCTGTTGCGCCAGAAGTGGTTTAGTCATGCTGGCCACATGACCCAGAAAGCTGTCTGTGGACAAATGCCGGTTCACTCAGCCTGAAAGCGAGATGAGCGCCACAACCCCATAGTCGCCTTTGACTGGACTTAACTGTCCAGGGGTCCTTAACCTTTAACCTTTGTAGCATTAAAACACAGTTTGAAACAACTTACAAAAATAAGGTGGCTACTAAGAGGTACGCCAACTCCAGGGGTTGGAGGTGTCACCTGCCCCCTCAATATTCCTTAGCAGGGGGCTCATCCCCACCCCCAATATTGAGGGACACGTGAGGCCAAACCACCCAGCCCAGCGCAGCCCAGCCTCAAAGGCAGGCTCTTCCTGAGTGTGAGAGTCATGACTGAGATGGACAAGAAAAATTAGGAGAAGGATTCCTAGATAAGATGCATGGATACGAGTGAACCTGTTCAGCTAGTTGTGGCCTGCCCTATTAAGGCTATATCCCTGAAGAGTTTGCATCTCTTCCAACAGAATGTGGGCTTAGATTTTGTTATTCTGCCTCCTGTCTCAAAAGTGCATTGAGGCCTACAGTGCAGTCAAAAAGCAAAGTGGAAAGAAGTACCATTATTAATTTTTAACCAGCCCACTGAAAATTTATGAGGATAAATACCTGAGGGGCAGTTGAGCTTACCCAGTAGGCAAGGTACTATATCACTGTAATGTTTTGTGGATCTGCTTATTGACTAAGCAGGTCTAATTCATTTTTAATTCTTAATGTGAGTTTTTGACATGCCTCTTCATGCCTATGGTATGTTGTCATCCCTTCCTCCCCATGGAAGGGAGATGATGGTAGTAGTGGGAGGGGAACAAGGGTAAATGGATGTGCCAGGAAACCTTTCAGAACTTAAAATGCGTTCTTCCTGGAAGTGCATGGAGGACAACTAATTTTTCCTTGAGGCAGACTGATGACAGCAGCAGAAATGTACAATGGAGAACATCAAAGGGTTTCTTGCATCAAGGTGATATTTTGTGATGTACTGCTAGGCTTGCTTGTACAGGTAAGAAATGGGTGCATCATGCCAAAACAGAATCATAGAATTGTAGAGTTGGAAGGGACCACAAAGGTCCAACCCCCTGCATTGCAGAAATCCTTTGCCCAATGTGGGGCTCGAACCAACAACCCTGAGATTAAGAGACCTGTGCTCTACTGTCTGAGCTATTGAGACAAATCAGTTGACAGAGTTGGGGAAGGGTGAGCAGGAGAACCTTCCTGGAGAGGATCCTTAGCTTTGTAATAGAACATATGCTTTGAATATATTTAAAAAGGTCCACAACATCTCTACATAGATTGTCCCATGTCTGAAATCCCAGAGAGTCACAGCCGGTTGGTGTTGACAATACTGAACTAGATGGACCAAGGGGGTGACTTGGTCAGTGGCGGAGGAACCCTCTCTGGCACCCGGGGTGGCGCAGCCCATACGGACTGCGCATGTGTGGCATCCCGTATGGACTGCACATGTGTGGTATCCTGTGTGCACTCTGTACGGAATGCCGCACATGCACAGTCCGTACGAGATGCTGCACATGTGCAGTCCATACAGAATGCCGTACATGCACACTCCATATGGAATACCGTAAATGTGCACTCCATACGGGCTGCTGCTTGCATGTGGCAGCTATACAGGTTGCTGCTTGCATGGCAACCGTACATGCTGCCGCATGAGCGGCAGCCCCTACAGACGCCACGCAAGCGTGCGCCCTCGGCCATTCTACAGCTGGGGGGAGGCAGGGGATATCTTGTCACCCCTCCCAAAGTGGAATCCAGGGCGGCCCGCACCCTCTGCTCCTCCCTTCCTATGCCCCTGGACTTGGTCAAAGGTAGCTTCCTATGTTCCCAATAATCTCTAGTTGAAAAGATTGGATAGCGGGTGATATGAGTGGTGGTCTCTGCTTTGTGCCACCGGGAAGACCCATAGCTCAGCAGTAGATGATGTGTCTTGCATGCAGGAGGTTCCAGGTTCAATCCCTGGCACCTCCAGATAGGGCTGGGGATTCTCCCAAGTCAGAAACGCCGGGAGTTGAATCCATCGTTGATAATACTGAGCTAGATGAAGCAACAGTCTACAGGCAATGTTCCTTTTGACAGAGGAATGCTCTGTACAAGTAGCAGGAGAAATGAAACATTTGTAGTAAAGGACTTTCTGATACAGAATTTTACTAGGGACTTTGAGCAGAATTGCTAATACTTTGTTATGCAGATTTGTCCTACTTGAGACCCACTAAGCAGGGCACATTTCCGTCACCAGCCATGCCTTGTGGATTTCTGGAGACTTCATAATCCCACTGTTCATATAGTCTAGGGCTTATTGGATGGCTAGCGGGCTTCCATATGTGGCAGGTAGGTAGCAAGTTGTGGAAGCTTAGATCAGGGAATCCAGAATGGAGAGACCATTGGTTGGCTTTGCTGCAGTTTCACAAGGAGTGGGGTGTCAGGAGCACTTGTTTCCTGTAGGTTGCAACCACAACAACAGAGATCACAGAGAACAATCACTATCAGTCTGAACGCATAAGGATTCTTTTATGCCACAGACTCCCCCCTGTTATCTCTTCATCTTCTGACACCTCCTCCTCATCTTCTCCCTCTTTCCCCTCTGACCACTCATCGTCATCCCACCACCAATCCCCCAGCTCTGAGTCTTCTACCCTGGGGGGTTTCTCAGCTGGTTCCTCCCAACATTATTCTGTGTCCAACCAGTTCCTGAATTTTCCATGCTCTTTAAGGTCCCTGGGTTGTGAGTTATGACAACAAGAAGTTTTTTGAGAGACCACGATGGGACATAAGAATCAGGAAAAGAGATGTGTTTTGGGTTTGGAGGACTCAAGAATTCTTACCTTTCAGTCTCAGCAACAGAGCTATGGTTTATTCCTGTAGAGGCTGAATTAGGTCTAGTTCAGAAGGCAGGCTGGATTAAGGAAGAAGGAAGGTGAAGGGGTTGTCCTTCTGACACCTGTTGCATTGCACCAGAGAAGAACTCCAGCATAAGTAAGTTCGGAGTTTTCATAAATAATGGTTTGCAATTGATTCAGAAAGTAATTATGCCTTAATGTGAACTGGAACAAATGTTACATGGATTTTAGATACTGCATTCTAGGCCAGTGACAAGAAAGATGAGGAAGATGGGTATGGTGCATATAAACCAAGCAAGATAATTATTTTGCTCTCCACAGCACTGCTGAGTCAATAATTGAAATACTATGTTTTATTATGAGCGCATTGCCTCCCCGAAGACTTAGACAAATGAGAAAATGCTCAGGCAAGGGGTAGGGAATTTGATTTGAAAAAGTTTAAGGGGTCAGATCCGGAGAAAGTTAGTCAAGTTGAGGTCCTGCTGAAAACAAGGGGGAATATTCATCACCATGAATTTAAGCCTAAATCAGGGATTGACAATCTGTGACCCTCAAGGTGGTCCTGGTCTCCGACTCGCATCAGCTCCAGCCTGCATGACCAATGATCAAGGATGAAGGAAACTGTCATATAGCAAAAACTGGGAAGCAAAAGTTTTTTCCACCTCTGGCCTAATTGATTTTAACAGAACTTTGGCTCAGCTAACGTGTCTCTGGAAAAGTGGATTAAAGCCCAGCAGACAACATGCTATAGAGAAGATGCTTATTGTTTTTGGAAATTAAACACAAATATTGATTGTGGAGGAAAGGTTGAACATTTTAATGGTGGCAGCCTAGGTAATGGCCCAAATGGCACCACAAAAAGCTTCCTTGTATTGATTCAGAACATTGGTCAATTTTGCGGCACAGGTCTCCAGCCATGTACAAAAAATGTGGAATATCAGGGTAAAGTTATTTGTTACGTGGAAAAATGCATTACATCAAGGAAAGCTGTGTGCTAGGTAAAATAGCATACGCAAATGTGTGTAGCAGGGGAAAGTCTCACTCGCATGTTGATGAATTTGCTAAGGATGTCTATCTATCTATCATCTATCTATCTATCTATCTATCTATCTATCATCTATCATCTATCTATCTCAAACTGATATGGAGAACTGAACTTGGAGAGAAACTGAAATGGACAGATCCATCCATCCCTAGTTGTGAGCATCTAAATACTGTGTTTTCCTGAAAATAAGATATACCCTTAAAATAAGCTGTAGCAGGACTTCTAAGCATTTGCGTGATATAAGCCATACCCTGAAAATAAGCCACAGTGTGTCTTCTTGAGAAAAAATAAATATAAGACAGTGTCTTATTTTCGAGGAAACACGGTATGAAGGAGAGTTCTTCTAGAACAGGATACAGCCTTCTTGGGACTGAGCCACTTCAATACGGAGGTGGGGAGAAAATGTATCAAACATTGCACATAGAAAAGTAGCACATAAGGAACGAATGCAAGCCTGGAAACACCCCCTTGATCTGCTGGCTTTCCATGACCAGGTTTGATGTGAAACAACATGCAGTTGTGCAGCCCTCCACCAGCAGTGAAGTGGCACAATCCAGGAAGAGTTGGGAAGAATATAAACATAAGAACATGAGAAGAGCCTGCTGGATCTGGGCTGTGGACAGTCTAGCTCAGTATCTTGTTCTTCCAGTGGCCCATCAGATGCCCAAGGGATGCCTGCAAGCAGGGTTCTTCCCTCATGTGGTTTCCTGCAACTGGTATTCAGAGGCACGCTGCCTCTGCCAGTGGAGGTAGAACTTGAGGGTTGGTAGCTACTCACAGTCCTCACCTCCATGAATTTGTCTTATTCTCTTTCAAAGCCATCCGGGCTGGAGGCCATCACTGCCTGCTGTGGGAGCGAATGCTTCTTGGGCTTGCCAATCAGGAGGCTGGCGGTTCGAATCCCCGTGAGGGGGCGAGCTCCCGTTGCTCTGTCCCAGCTCCTGCCAACCTAGCAGTTCGAAAGCACGCCATTGCAAGTAGATAAATAGGTACCACTGCGGCGGGAAGGTAAACGGTGTTTCCTTGAACTCTGGCTTCCGTCACGGTGTCCCGTTGCACCAGAAGCGATTTAGTCCGGCCTGAAAGCGAGATGAGCGCCGCAACCCCATAGTCACCTTTGACTGGACTTAACCGTCCAGGGACCCTTTACCTCTACCTTTACCTGTGTTCATTAGTATTTTCTTTTGTCTGCTATGACTTGCCCATGTTTCTGGATGCACAAGTCATGGGATCAAGAGCTGCTATATAGGGTGTCTTTGCCTGGGCACCGGGGCAGTGCATAAGAGCATGTAACCGTGGCAACGTGCGACAACAGCTTCAAATGAGCATTTTCTTTCTATAGCAGGAGCCCCACACTGGGGGCGGCTGGGTTAGAAATGTAACAATAATGGTGTGCACAACATGTTGAGGATGTGTACAAAGCCACCTTAGCGTTTTGTTTTTAAATCTCATTTGAAACAATTCAGTATCATAAACAGAGTTGTGTTTTTTTTAAAATAAGCTATGCTAAGTGAACCTTCCGCAAGAACACAGCTGTATTAAGAACTGCAGAGATGCTGCTAAATAAACAACAATCTCTCTGGAACTGGCGTATAAATATTAATTAGGGATGGAAACAAGGCAGCATCTAAACTGTTTCTGTTAATTTTTTTGGCTCGGATCCAGTTCCCCCCACAGCATATGGGACTATCTCCCCCATTTCGATTTTCCCAAACAATCTGTCTCTGGCTTAATTTTTAGACTGCAGAAGGAATCCGGGAACCAGCAAAAATAAATAAATAAATGCTCAGCTGTACAACCTTTGTTGCCTTGGTGGAGACAGGAGGAGGCATTTCCAAATGAGTGGCCAGAGAGTTTGTGGAACTTTGCTGGGTGGCAGGTTCTGTCTCTGCCCTGTGAGCCCCACATTGCCCTATGGAAAAGCCAGAGGTCTTGCCACTTCAATTCAAAAATAAAAATAAAAATCTGCTTCAGATGCAACAATTAAATTTGGCATGGCATGAGCCTTTTTTTTAAAGAAAAAACTAAACACACCCACACACCCACACACACAACACACACACAACACACACCCTCAGAGAGACAATCTGACATCTCTGTAGCTGTGTTTTCTCTAGGATAAGAAAATGTGCATTTGGGTCTGTATGGAGATGATATGGGCAGAGCTCACTTCACAAGGAAGCTAAGGCAAAACTCTCACATGCATATCAGGGGGTTGAGTGATCCAGCCCAGCCTCCCACACTCCCGCAACATTCCCCACCAGCGTACACCTGAAGGCCTGTATGCAGGCCCTTTAGGATTCGCCCTTGTGTAGAGGCATCCGTAAAAATATAGCAGCAGAAAGCTTGTATCCAGCTCTGCATAACCATAACTTCCTGTTCCACTACTCTCCCCCTGCATTCTCTAAATCTGTTCCAGAGAGTCCGCCAACCCTCTGGAGCAGATTCTGAGAGCTGCAGATCAGAGGAGGTGGAAGCTCAGTTGCATAAGCGGAAGTTGTTGCATGGGTGGAAGCATTGGATACAACCAAACGGCCCTGCTGGATCTGACCCAAGGCCCATCCAGTCCAGCATCCTGTTCTCACAGTGTTCAACCAGATGCCGGTGGGAAGCCTACAAGCAGGACCTGAAGAAAACAGTGCTCTCCCCACCTGCGAATCTCAGCAACTAGTGTTCAAAGGAGGGATCCTGACTGAGGAACAAGAGCTTTAAAAGTGTACAATTGTACATGAATAGAGTGTGCATGTATTCGGTCATCCTGGGTGCGTCATAAGTATAGGGCTATTGTTGTATCTATGAGGCCTGCTTAAAAAGTGCCACATTTGCTTCATGGGCATTATGCTGAGGCATCTCTAGTAACTTATAAATGCCTGGAAGTCTCTAATATTTATACCTTAAGATGCGTTAAGGGCAGCTGTGGGACTCTAAGGATGTTGTTGTTGAAATCCCTTTTGGTAAGAAAATCAGAACAAAAGAAGAACCTGCTGGATCAGGCCCATCTAGTCCTGTTCTCATTGGAGCCAACCAGATGCTTATCTACCAAAGGGACACTATAACTTTAAAGTAGACTGTAATATGCTAAGCCAGGGTTCATAACCCTAGCCCATCTAAACCCTACCCCTACCCCTACCCCTACCCCTACCCCTACCCATATCCCTACCCCTAAACCTAGCCCAGCCCAGCCCAACCCTAACCCTAACCCTGTGAAGGGTACATGACAGTATCCAGAATTTTTGAGGAGTGGAAACATTTTTCAAATGTGCTTTAAAGGAATTATGTGTCCTCAGCCTAAGTTCTGATGTGCACTGTAGCCCATTAGGTACAGATCACAGTATCTCCTACAGTTTTGTGATGATGGTGATGGTGGTAATGATAATTTTATTGGTAGTTATTAGTATTAGTATTGGTATTATTATGCCTGAGTGGCTTCCAGCATATACAAAAACATAAGAAAACAGCAAACATTAAAAACCTCCCTATACTGCCATTTAGGGCTTTTCAACACTTTGAATTGTGCCCAGAAACGTACTGGGAGCCAATGTAGTCCCAGTGCTTTCAGGACCAATGCTTTTTTGGTCCTAGCAGCCGCTTCCAGTCACTAGTCTAGCTGCTGCATTCTGGATTAGTTGCAGTTTCCGAGTAACCTTCCAAGCCCCATGTAGAGCATGTTGCATATACCACTCTGGTGAGACAGTGTGCAGGCAGGTAGAATTCCTCAGGCATCATTAACCACATGCCCAGTCTTCCTCTCCTCCACTAGCAGCAGCCAGTGACTTGTATGTGCCTTACAAGATAAAAGCACCGTGTGCCAGGCAGCGCACAGCCGGGTTGATCGCCAGTCACACCAGCCTGCCATAACCTCTCCTTTGCGATGCTTTTCCGCAGCGACATGGTCTGTTATTTACTAACCCTGAAGGTCCCTTCCAGGGAGTGAAAGAAAACTGTGGAGGATGCAGCTTGCGTGACCTGCATGCCAGTGGCATGAGTGGCAGGCTGCGCTGTGTCAGCTGTGACCCCTCACCTCTCCTTTACTCTGTGCCTCCCCAGATCACAGCCTGAACAGCTGGTTGCTGACACAATGCAGGTGTGGGTCTTCCAGTTCACAACCATGTGGGGCAAACTCTGCTCTTTTATTTACTCATTTTAATGAATGACCCTCAGCCTCTAATGCACTGGGTTTGAAATAAATGGTTTGAAATAAATTGAAGAACAAGATATCTCTATCTGTCTATCATCTATCTATCTATCTATCTATCTATCTATCTATCTATCTATCATCTCTCTCTCTCATCTATCTTATATCTATCTATCTATCTATCTATCTATCTATCTATCATCACCATCATCATTATCTATCTATCATCTATCTATCTATCTATCATCTATCTATCTATCTATCTATCTATCTATCTATCTATCTATCTATCTATCACCATCATCATTATCTATCTATCATCTATCTATCATCTATCTATCTATCTATCTATCTATCTATCTATCTATCTATCTATCTATCTATCTATCTATCTATCTATCTATCATCTATTATCTATCTATCTATCTATCTATCTATCTATCTATCATCTATCTATCTATCTATCTATCTATCTATCTATCTATCTATCTATCTATCATCTACCTACCTACCTACCTACCTACCTACCTACAGTGGTACCTCGGTTTTCAAACAGCTTAGTTCCCGAACAACTCAGAACTTGAACACTGCAAACCCAGAAGTAGGTGTTCTGGTTTTCGAACTTTGCCTCAGAAGCCAAAGATGCTGCTGAGCTTCCGTTTTTACTGTTGCACTTCAAATTTGAGTCCCCCACATAGTAATTAAGCATTTCTCCCTCCCGCTTCTGCCCTTGCGCCACTCATTTGAGCCGCCACCCCCATTGTAATTAAAGCCTTCCGTTTCTGATTGCAGTGTTCTGAGGTGATATTTGGTGCTTTTGTTTTTGCGGGTTTTTGTGTTTTTGTGGCTTTTTCATTTTTGTGATTGTGGCTTGTTTTTCGTTTTATGACTGACTGATTGATTGATTGTGTAACTGCGGAAATGGATAAAAGCCCCCCATCCAAACAATGGCTATCATCAGTCCAGGTAAGATTTTTTTGTTTAATTTTTTTTATCATCTACAATACTGTCTTATTTATTTTATAGTACAGAACATTGATTATTGCTTTCATCTTATAGATCAATGGTCTTGTTAGATAGTAAAATTCATGTTAAATTGCTGTTTTAGGGGTTGTTTTAAAAGTCTGGAGTGGATTAATCCATTCTGCATTACTTTCTATGGGAAAGTGTGCCTTGGTTTTTGAACGCTTTGGTTTCGGAACGGACTTCCGGAATGGATTAAGTTTGAGGACCAAGGAACTGCTGTATCTACCTATATCTATCATATCTAGCAGGCTGTTTGAATTTTCACTTGACGCTAAGGTCAGTCTGATGCAGAGATTGATGATTCCGCTTCCTTTCTCCTTATATGCTGGGAAATGCTTCTCAGTTTAGAATCTCATGCTGTTGAGCCCAGCAGACAGTTGCATTTGTTCAAGGCGTGTTTTAAACCTGGTCCAGCATTTCTGCAGAAATGCCACCCAATGCCTTGATGTCTTTGCTTTAGGAAACTTTGGGAGTGGGCTGGGTGAGCACTGGGATTATTACTTGCTGTTCCATAACCAAACCCCTAAATGGGAACTCCCAGATTTCCTTCCACATAGAAAATCAAATGTCATGAAGAAGAGTTTGAAACACCAGCTGGTATCCAGTGGTAGTCCTGTCTCATAACAGACCCACCGAGGTTAAATAACAAAACTAATTTAGGTTCATTACTTTCAATGAGTCTACGCTGTGTAGGACTAGGATGAAGTATAACCCTAAGGGTGAAATTCAATGCCATTCTAAGATTATTGCTCCATCAACACAAATCAGAACAATTTCCCTCTCCCCTTGCACATTTTTTAAATTGTATTTTAATCTGTATTTTAATGAACTGTTTTATGTTTTTGTTGTGATTTTATTGGTGTTAGCCACCCTGAGCCCGGTTTGGCGGGGAAGGGTGGGGTATAAATAAAATTTTATTGTTGTTGTTGTTGTTGTTGTTGTTGTTGTTGTTTTGGGGATCTTTCATTCCTCCAGAGTAGATCTAGAGGAGGTGCAGAGAACATGTTTGTGATGAGTGGGGAGCCCTATTCCACTAGTAGGTGTTGTCCCACTGGCTCCTAAGAATGTAATACTGGGCTAAATGGACAAATACTCTGATTTGAAATAAGGCAGCTTCTGGTGCTGTTAGGACCACAATTTAAAACCCTGTCTGAATACCTCCCTTTAGGTAAAATGAATTGTATGAAATAATAATCGCCGAAGAATTGATGCTTCTGAATTATGGTGCTGGAGGAGACTCTTGAGAGTCCCATGGACTGCAAGAAGATCAAACCTATCCATCTGAAGGAAATCAGCCCTGAGTGCTCACTGGAAGGACAGATCCTGCAGCTGAGGCTCCAATACTCAATGAGAAGAGAAGAATCCCAGGGAAAGACCCTGATGCTGGGAAAGATTGAGAGCCCAAGGAAAAGGGGACGACAGAGGACAAGATGGTTGGACAGTGTTCTCGAAGCTACCAACATGAGCCTGACCAAACTGCTGGAAGCAGTGGAAGACAGGAGTGCCTGGCGTGCTCTGGTCCATGGGGTCACAAAGAGTCGGACATGACTGAACGACTAAACAACAACAATGAAATAATAAAGGAGCACTTCAACAAAGTTACCTGTTTGTGTTGGTACACTATTGGGCATATTGTTTAATCTTCTTCTGCATTATCTTTCTACACCATGTTGATACATGTTCCCTATGCTTTCATTTTACATTCAGCAGGCTGGCAAACTGAAAGAGATTTCCAGAAACTGATAAGCCTCCTCAACGGCGACTCGCACAGAGTTCTCTATCACCTGAACCAGCACCAAGAGGAGACGACAGACTCAAGTCTTGAGATTCTCATCATGCAAGTGCCTCTCTATCCTGCTTTGCTGTTTGTGGATGTTGGAAGGAGACAGTGTGCAGAACTAAAATGTGGCTGTAATTTTTGCTTACGTTACAGAAATCTGAATACTGATCGTGTGTGTGTGTGTGTATGTGTTTAAAATGGATACAGAGTCTTTTTCATTAGCTGGTTAGTCATTAGTTAATAATTCATTAGTTCATTAGTGGGAGCCACGCAGAGATGCGATGCAGCCTTGCAGAGCATCACAAAACCCTTGCCAGTCATTCAGCTGACCTACAGAGACATTGCTATACAAGTCTCAGCTAGGGATGGAAGGATTGGTCAATCTTAGTTCTCGCGGTTTCCCATCCTTTTGAATTTGGTTCTCCACACATCTGCAGCAAATTTAAATGTTTCTTTTAAAATTATTGCTTGAAAATTCTTTAGCAAGGTCCCCTGATACAATGTAATGCAATTTTGCATGTTTACACACACACACACACACACACACACACACACACATATTTCATGCACACTCCATCATCATGAGTTGGTCTGCCATTTGGCCTGGTACTGGAAGCCAGTTCCCCATAAAGCATGTCCGCTGGATGTGGGTGGCACTGTTGTCTAAACCACTGAGCCTCTTGGGCTTCCCCATCAGATGGTTGGCGGTTCGAATCTCCATGATGGGGTGAGCTCCCATTGCTCTGTCCCAGTTCTTGCCAACCTAGCAGTTCAAAAGCACACCAGTGCAAGTAGATAAATAGGTACTGCTGTGTTACCATGTGCTCTGGCTTCTGTCACAGTGTCCCGTTGCCCCAGAAGCAGTTTAGTCATGCTGGCCCGGAAAGCTGTCTGTGGACAAACGCCGGCTCGCTCGGCCTGAAAGTGAGATGAGCACCACAACCCCATAGTCACCTTTAACTGGACTCAACCGTCCAGGGGTCCTTTACCTTTTTACCTTAGAGTATGTCCTTGGGGATGCTGACATGTTCCATTCTGTGGACACGAACAAGCCAAAACTGGCACTACCTCTAAAGCCACCAGGTTTGGACCAAAGAAAAGCCTTCAGCTCAACCAGGGCTCAGATCTTCGCCCCTTCCGTGCAGTGCAAAATAAGAAATGAATGAAGTTAAAAGCTGACATCTTTCCATGCCCAGTTTCCCAAAGTTTGCCAAAGGAAGCTCCACCCCTCCACTGACCACTCAATTGATCTTCCAATGTACCTTTGCTATACTGTAATTTATTATTATTTTTATTGATCATTCGAGCTCCCCATCTTCAGCAAAGACTGAAGACTGAGCAGCAATTTTCAATGAATTTCTCCTCTCCTCTTCTGCCAAAATTAAATAGGGATGAATGGGCAGGAAAGCAGCACCACTGCCTGTCCCCCTGGGCTGTCTCCACTGGGTTTTTCACCAACATTTTTCAGGTCTACCCTCCCTACAAGGCTTAGCCACCCACATGTTTCAGAGGTGGTCTGTTAAGCTGAACGGTAAAGTCATCATTTTAAAACCTTGCAGCAGTTACTGTTCCCCCTCCTTTCCCTTCCTTGTGATTAATTGGATACATACTGTGTAGTCCTTTAGAGAAACTTGTCTGCACGTCCCTAGATACAGATCACTGCCTTGCATATAGCAGAGAGTGAATCTCAGACTGTTCAAGGACTACAGCATTGCTACTTGACCCTTCAAGCCGGAGATGGCCAGGCTCCTTGCTGGAATGCTTTCTACTGAAAAATATTTGATTTAAAAAACTGAAGTCAACGCCGGAAGGCGAAACAAGGTTCCCAAGAGGGACGAAATTGCTACCACCATTGCATCACTGCAGAAGGAGAAATGATTGCACTGAGACAACATTCCCACTGGTGCTATGCTGAACATTTTTCCAGTAGTAAGTCCTGTTCTGTTGGATTCAGTGGGGATAATTCCCAAGTAAGCAGAGTTAGAGTTGCAGCCTTAGTTCCTACACGGTGCTCCCCCCATTCTTTTTGTGAGAATAAGGACAAGTTTGTGGTGACGATACAATTGATAACTCACCTGGAACAGAATTACGCTTAGAATCATAGAATTGTAGAGTTGGAATAGACCCCGAGGGTCATCTAGTCCAACCCCCTGCAATGCAGGGATCTCAACTAAAGCATCCATGACAGATGGACACCCAACCTCTGCTTAAAAGCCTCCAAGGAAGGAGAGTCCACCACCTTCCGAGGGAGTTCGTTTCACTGTTGAACAGTGGCTCCCATCAGAAAGTTCTTCCTGATGTTTAGTCGGAATCTTCTTTCTTGTAACTGGAAGCCATTGGTTCCTGTGCTACTCTCTGGAGCAGGAGAAAACAAGCTTGCTCCTTCTTCTATGTGACAGCCTTTCAGATATTTGAAGGTGGCCATCATATCTCCTCCCAGTCTCCTCTTTTCTAGGCTAAACATGCCCAACTCCTTCAACTGTTCCTCATAAGCCTTGGTTTTCAGACCCTTGATCATCCTGGTTGCCCTCCTATGCAAACATTGCCAATATCTTTCTTGAATTGTGGTGCCCAGAATAGGACACAGTTTTCCAGGTGTGATATGACCAAGGCAGGTTAGAGTAGGGTGATTACTTCCCTTGATCTGGACACAATACTTCTGTTGACGCAGCCTAGAAGAGCATGAGCTTTCATCCATTGACTCATGTTAAGCTTGTGGTTAAGCTTCCTGTCCTTCCCGTCTGTTCAGCACATTCCCCAGTGAAACTATTAATATTTGGCATCTCTGCTGGAGTAGGAGAGGGCTTGGGAGTGAAGATCCACCTACTTCCTTGGCCTGGGATGGGGAACTAATCTTCACCCCCACCCACTCAAATCCACAACACCTTGCATTGACAGGTACGCCTACTGCTGCTGGAAGAGAGGGACACCCTTGTTTTATTTATTTATTTATTGCATTTCTATCCCGCCTTTTTTTCTCCAAGGAGCTCAAAGTGGTGTGCATGGATCTCCCCCATCTCATTCAATCCTCGTGGCTACCTTGCCAGGTGGGTTAGGCTGAGAGACAGCGACTGGTGCCAAATCACCCAGTGAGCTTCATAGCAGAGTTGGGATTTGAACCCTGCTCCCCCAGTTCCATGTATGACGCTGTAACCACTACACAGCACTTAGGTCTCCAACCGAGACCCAGGAGTGGCTGTCTGCTTGGGCAGAGCTTTAGAGACACCACTGCATTTGAACTTTGATTCTTTAAATCCCCAGCTGACTTTGCAGCACCTCTTCAAAAAAATTGACATTTGGCATGCGACTGCCTGTATAAAGCACTGAGCTTTGGGTGGTGTTTTTGGAACACAGGGAGTTGCTTTCTATTAAGCCAGACCCATTAGTCCATCTAACTCAATGTTGTCTACACAGACGGGCAGAGAGGCTCTCTAGGACTTCAGTCAGGGGTCTCTCTTGGCTCAACCTAGTGATGCTGATGATTGAACCTGGAAAGCAGGTACTCTCTCTCTCTCTCTGAACCATGACCCTATCCTTAGCCTGATCTAGACTGGTTATTTGGCTCCCAGTACGTTTCTGAGCAAAATTCAAAGTGTTGGTGCTGACCTTTAAAGCCCTAAACGGCCTCGGCCCAGTATACCTGAAAGAGCGTCTCCACCCCCATCGTTCAGCCTGGACACTGAGGTCCAGCTCTGAGGGTCTTCTGGCAGTTCCATCACTGCGAGAAGTGAGGTTACAGGGAACCAGACAGAGTGCCTTCTCAGTAGTGGCTCCTGCCCTGTGGAATGCCCTCACATCAGATGTCAAGGAAATAAACAATTATCTGACTTTTAGAAGACATATGAAGGCAGCACTGCTTTTAATTCTGTTGGGAGCCACCCAGAGTGGCTGGGGAAACCCAGCCAGATGGGCGGGATATATATATACAAATAAATAAATAAATAAATAAATAAATAAATAAATAAATAAATAAATAAATAAATTATTATTATTATTATTATTATTATTATTATTATTATTATTATTATTACCCATTTATTTTCCTATGACTGTGAGCCACTTGGGGAGCAAAACTATTACAATTTAGGAAAAACTGCCATCAGCTGCCATGAGCCCACAAAATAGAATGAGACATCAGTCAACCAACCAACCAACCAACCAACCAGTCAGTCAATCAGTCAATCAATCAGACATACATACATATGAACAAACAAACAAACAAACAAACAAACAAACAAGCAAGCAAACATAAAGCTTACCAAATGTTAGTATTGCCGAGGTATTTATAATGTTCATCTGTTCACTGTCCTTTGGTGATACCCAACTAAGTTTTTCTCAGAGGAGACCCATTGAAATTAATGGACTTAAAGACATGTTCATGAATTTAATGGGTCTACCTCCAGCAAACTTTAATTGAATACTACTCTTTGTGCAGGGTTAAGAGCCACGCTGCTGTTACTTTCCATCTCCTAATTGCTCCTTCGTTTACATTTTTTTTAGACTCGTTTGATGAAAGCAAAGTGAAAATTAAATGGTAATTAGGGAAACAATATCCAGAACTGCGCAATACAGGCCAACATTGCATTGAGCAGGAAAATGTCAGGGTTTTTTTTTTAATAAAGCATATTTAGCTTCACAAACTGTGCACCTTCTTAATGCATATAGAAAGTCCAACATTTTAGTTAACTGCCATCTCTTGCAGCAAGGTGCTGTGGAAAAACGCACATTTGTGCCATTTTTACATTCTCGGGATGAAAGCCGAGAGCTTCGATAAATGACAAATAGTTTAATTTTCTCTCTTGCAGATAGAGAGTTTCCCGTGGTAATATAGTGCATTAATTTGGCTGGTGAGCACTTAAAATATGAAAAGCGGCAGAGCTCATGAGGTGCGATACAGACCCCTGAAAACAAATATCTTATAGCCCTAAACATATGTTTGATCCATAAAAACTTTTAATCTCAGTCTCGAAAATGTACACCACAAATCATTCAAAAACTTAAAGATAAGGAAGATTTTTGTTGATAAAAACATAATGGGACAAATCCTCTATGGCTTCTGGAGGAAATGAGCGGGGGGGGGGGGGGGAGAGAGAGAGAGAGAGAGAGAGAGAGAGAGAGAGAGAGAGAAATTCCCTGATGTATAATCAGAAGAAATAGCTCAATTTACTATCACCGTCCTGTGCCAATGTCCCCATAAGCTCCCATGGAATGGGGACTTCTGGAAACAAATAGTTGAGCCTCTGCAGCACGAACCATGCTAACCGAAGATTGAAATGACTTCCAAGTGTCCTTGTTCTGGAAGGGAACATATGGAGAATCCCAAGTGTAAGGATAAAGTAGTTGATATTCCAAAGGAGCCTTCTGGAAGAAGAACAACTGAAGAAAGGCTCTCTCTCTCTCTCTCTCTCTCTCTCTCTCTCTCTCTCTCCCCCCCCCCCCCTTTAAAAAAACAACTCTTCTATGGACATCTACCCTGCAGGCTGACCTTCGTTGTTCTTTGTCCGCCTACTCCAAGCCATGCAATCAAAACCCAGCCACATATAATTCATACTTTTAATGGTTAGAAAACCAGTGCCATTTCTCGACTGTCGTCTACAAAGAAACAAAGGCACATTATTCGTGGAGTTGTTTTTAAATAGTCTGCTATTGCTGGTCTCTGTAATAATGCACTGCCTTTCCAACTACTTGGTGGGTAGAACATTGCAGGTGGAAAAAGAGGAATTGCACTGCCGTTTTTGGAAGTTGTGACTGTCCCATTATCATCATGGAACGCTGGGCTGAACACCTGAAAGTTTTATCCGCCGAAGAACAGATGGGGAACCTGTGGTCTTCCAGAAGTTACTGGACTACAACTCCCATCATCCCTCCCACCTTTGGCCATGCTGGATGGGACTGATGGGTGTTGGAGTCCAACCGGAGGACCACAGGTTCCCCATCCTTCCACTAAAGAGTGGGTTGAATATGATAGGTGGAGCAATTCAGAATTTTTTTTTACAGTTATTTATGGATATCTTTTTTGAGCTCATGTAGGAGGAAGAAGAGGAGTTTGGATTTGATATCCTGCTTTATCACTACCCAAAGAAATCTCAAAGTGGCTAACATTCTCCTTTCCCTTCCTCCCCCACCACAAACACTCTGTGAGGTGAGTGGGGCTGAGAGACTTCAGAGAAGTGTGACTAGCCCAAGGTCACCCAGCCACCCAGCAGCTGCAAGTGGAGGAGCGGAGACGCGAACCCGGTTCACCAGATTACCAGTCTACCGCTCTTAACCACTACACCACACTGGCTACTGAGGAGAGGGCTAGTGATGGCTACTAGTCATGATGGCTATGCTCTACCTTCACAGTTGGAGGAAACAATGTTTCCAAATACCAGTTGCTGGAAACCACAGGAGGAGAAAGTGCTCTTGTGCTTGAGGCATCTGGTTGACCACTGTGAGAGCGAGGTACTGCACTGGATGGGCAATTGGCCTGATCTAGCATGCTCTTCTTATGAGTGCTGATTTCTGGCTGCTTTGCACTTGTTTGAACAAGTTTCTTCCATCCGTCTGCCTGTCCATCATTAGTTGGGGTTGGCTGGGCAAAGAGATGGAGAATTAAATTCAGTTCACATTTTTATGCAAACTGACTTATTTCTCACATCCCCAAGTAATGCATAGATAAGAACATGATTATTATTTGGGTTTCATACTTCTCCAAATTCTGCAATATGGTTCTCGGGGGATGGGGGACGGAGAGAGAGAGAGAGAGAGAGAGAGAGAGAGAGAGAGAGAGAGAGGCCAAAATGCAAATAAATATGTAGGACAAACTATGGAAATGCACGCAATGAGATAAAGTATGTATTTAAATACAGGTTCTACGATAAAATGTGTGTTTCAGCATTCTTGCATTTTGTGATAAAATATGCGTTGGGGTGTGAATTTTCATTGACTGGTGTGGAAATGAGATGGAATGGACTTACGAATGAACGCATGGAGAGTTATTTGTTATTATTTTATTATTTATTCAATTTATACACCGCCCTTCATCAAAGGATCACAATGTGGTTTACAATATAAAAACACAAAAATACATAACGCAGTAACAAACAAAAACTATCCCCTCCATGCAGTATTATTGTTACACACCACTTAGAAAGACAGGCAAACTAATGCCAGTGTACTGGAAGAAGCAAAGATCGCCAGTGTTGAAGCAATGATTCTTCAACATCAACTTTGCTGGACTGGTCATGTTGTGCGGATGCCTGGTTATTATCTTCCAAAGCAACTACTCTATTCTGAACTTAAAAATGGAAAGCATAATGTTGGTGGCAAACCACACACACACACACACACACACACACACACACACACATATATATATATATATATATATATATATATATATATATATACGCACTAGAAACACCGACAACTGGGAAACACTGGCCTGTGAGTGCTCCAATTGGAGAACAGCCTTTACCAAAGGTGTCATGGGTTTTGAAGATGCTCGAACTCAGGACGAAAGGGAGAAACGCGCTAAGAGAAAGGCACGCTTGGCAAATCAACTCCCGCCCAAAAACCGATGTCCTCACTGTGGAAGGATGTGTGGATCCAGAATGGGCCTTCACTGTTAAAACTGTGTTTATGGAAGACAATCTTACTCGGCTACGAGTGCTGGCCAAAGAAGAAGCAGAAATTAAGGCTGACATGGGTCAGGAACAGATTAAGAGCATAAGAGTCCTGCTGGACGAGGCCAGAAGCCTGTCTACTACAGCATCCTGTTCTTACCAACCAAATGCCACCCAAATGCCTATGAGCAGGACCTGAATGCAACAGCTCCCTCCCCACTTGTGGTTCCCAGTAGACTGATCTGCATATCCATAGACTGTCAGAACAGGATTGTACTGGAGATGGGGGGCGACCATGCTGTTTCCTTGGGAAATGTTGGATACATTGGCCATTACTAATGTCATTGGTGGGATGTTTGCCAAATCTTGTGTTGGAACTCAGAGCAGGAGTTGTTGGTAACAGCACCAAATTATTAGGCACACATCTCCATTGCTGATGACTGAGTAAATAATATGACGGTTCTCCGGTGCGCAAGAGAAAGGGATCGCCATAGCAGCTCTTCCCTCCCGCTCACACCTGCTGATGACCTTGAAGACGTATTGCCATATGGTCTTGCAAACATTATAATATATCAGCGCTTGTTTGCCAGATGTTGTTGGATGCAGGAAGACGGTGGTTGCAGAGGCACAGCGATTATTTAGTTAGCACAATGAATCTGGCTAAATTGAAACAATTTTCTTTTGGCTTGGCATTTGCTGGCTGGGTTTTAAAACTGGGACCAGAGAGGATGGGGAACGTTAGCTATTTAAAGCGGTGTAAATTTAAGGAGCCGTGCAAATGTTACACAGAGCGAAGGGCATGTCAATTTGCTTCCTCTACTGAAGTGAATAAGGAGCCAATAAAGTGAATAAAAGTGCCAATGGTGTAAGAAATGGGTGCTTGAGGATGGCGTGTGCTTGTTTCAGTCACAAGGATGGGAGTAGCAGCAGTTTTAAGGACGAAACACCCTTGTACTCTATTGGCTCAGAGTATAAACTGAACCATAGCTTAATTTTTACTCCTGTCTTAAAGCTCAGCAGGTATTTTTATGTTTGGAAATAAAATGCTGACATTTGTTCCTATAGAAATAGAAACGTAAGGCTGTTGTCATACTACAATTTGTATGGCCACCTGTAGGCGAGCAAACAGTGGAAGGGGGCAAGGCAGCCCAGATGAGCTGTTTACAAGAAAGTGGTGGTGGTGGTTATCCAGATCAGTGTTTGTACACAGCCTTGTCAGCTGGCATGGTGGTGTAGTAGAGGTATTCAGGTGAATGCGGTGGAACCAGCTGAGGAGGGCATCTTTTTAACAATTAACTGATTTGAGACTTGTCCCAAAGTGGGGGGCATGTTGGGTAAAGCTTATCCAACAAGAATTGCTCTCCCCCCCATTCCAAGTCCCCCATTTCCATAGATAGAGCAAATGGTGCCTTCCTTGGTGACCATCATAGCTGACCAGGGGCTTGAATCTGGGTCTTCCGTGTTAAAATGCAACACTCCAGCCATTGTATTGCATTGGTTTTTGGGGCCGACCACCCATACAAGAGCTCATTACACTTTATAGCTTAATCAGGCAGGACACTCAAGCCTTTGTTAATGCATTCTAACAGCATCTACATCTTTAGGACCTCTCTTTATGTTCACTTTATGTCAGTGGGTCTCTCTTTCTCTCTCTTCCCCGTCTTCTTTTTTTATACGTGTCCTCTTCTGACCCCCATAAGAGCCCTTAAAAAAAAACCCACAACCAAACAAGAGCTCCCTTTTCTTTTCCATCCATAGTGATTGTTTCTCTTTAATTGGCAGGTTTGCATTGAAGGTTGCCAAAACCAGCGGATTCATTTTGTTCCCCCCTCATTCTGCAAAGTGAGGGGACCAGGGATGGTGGCGCTGGCTGGAGTGGGAGGAGGAATGAGCTGGTTTTTTTTTTTTTTTTTGCAATGGACTGACCCAGTTCACTGGTCCCCAACTAACTTGTGGAATGGAATGCAACTGCCATCCCAATTCCACACTTCTTCAGCTTTCAGTGTGGAATAAGTGCACCTCAAGATATGCACTTTATGGTTAAGACATGCACAAAATGTATCATTTACAGGAAAGTGCATTGGAAAAAATGGGTATTTGGGGGGGGAATATGTACAAACATGCATACAATTTGCATATAACAATGCACATATACAAGAGGTGACATGAGAGAAGTTTATAAGATTATACATGGCAAGGAGACAGTGGATAAGGGAAAGCTTTTCTTCCTCTCTCAGAACACTAGAGCTCATTGACATTCAATGAAGCTGAGTGTTGAAAGATTCGGGAAAGACAAAAGGAAGCACTCCTTCACACAGTGCATAGATGAGCTATGGAATTTGTTCCTACAAGAGTCAGTGATGGTCACCAACTTGAATGACGTTAAAAGAGGGTTGGACAAATTCATGGAGGAAAGGGCTATTGATGGCTACTAGCCATGATGGAAGCTATGGTGTCTCTCCACGGTTGGGGGCAGAAATGCTTTTGAATACCAGTTTGTAGAATCATAGAATTGTAGAGTTGGGAGGGACCCCAAGTGTCATGTAGTCCAATGCAGGAATCTCAACTAAAGCATCCATGGCAGATGACCATCCAACCTCTTCTTAGAAACCTCCAAAGAAGGAGAGTCCACAACCTCCTGAGGGAGACCATTCCACTGTCAAACAGCTCTTACTGCCAGGAAGTTCTTCCTGATGTTTAGTCGGAATCTCCGTTCTTGTAACTTGAATCCTTGGTTTGAGTCCTACCCTCCAGAGCAGGAGAAAACAAGCTCGCTCCATCTTCCTTATATTCTTGGCAGAGTTTGATTTCCAGCAGATATACAGTTGCTTGAAACCGCAGGAGGTAAGAGTGCTTTTGTGCTTAGGTCCTGAGTGCTATTTCCCACAGGCATGTGGTTGGCCACTGTGAGAACAGGTGATAGACTACATGGGCCAAAGACTTGATCCTTCAAGATCTTATTTTCTCATGTTCCTATGATTTAAAGTATATTTTTCATGCACTCTTTCCAAAAATCCACACAAAATGAGAGGAACGGAACTCTATGACACAGCGCCAGCAAGAATGAAGCAAGATGGAATTAGATTGAACTGTTCGTCCTTAATGCTCCGATTATTGGCTTTGGTCCATTTTCCACATCTTACTTTCCCAGTGACCTCCATTTTATTCCAGCCATGCTAGTCTCATTCTCAAGGTTCCACCAGTTCCACCGGACCACCAGTCCCTGCTGTTTTACTTTGCCTCTCCAGCAGTTTAGCTCAGTTGTTCTAACGCCAAAGCAATGGCTGCCCTTGGAGGAGAGATGTCACGATGAAATGCCTGCATGTTAAAACATCTAGCCAGGCAAGGAGCTGCGCTTTTGACATTGCAATGTCCCCTTAAACTCTTTATGACTTGGAGAGGATGTGCTTCGACTGGCAACATTTCCTAGGAGAAGCGGAAAGGAGTTCAGAGGGAAGTCACTAACAACGATGGTCGACCGAGAGCATGGAAGAACTTGCGTAGAGGTCAGAAAGATATTGAGAGCATGAAGCCAACTGTGCTCCGCAGCAGAGAAGGCCATGAAAACCTCAGAGGAGATGATAGGAAGACATACCTATGAACGGGGTGGGGAACATGCGCTCACTTCAAACATTGGTGGACTCTGACTCCCATCATTCCTGACAATTAGTTGTGCAATCTGGGACTGATGGGAGTTGGAGTCAACGGCATCTGGAGGGCCACAGTTTCCCCATCTCTGATCTTGGAGGCCTCAGACACAATACAGAAGGGAGTCTTTGGCCGGGTTCATGCACTGCTGTTCCACAGAGATAACTGGGAAGCAGGAATGTGAGTAATTAATAATCCTACTATTATTAATAATGGCAGCTCAATGGTAGAGCTTTTGACTTGCCAGTTCAACCCTTGACACCCCCAGTTAGCACTGGGAGGACCCCCTGGAAAACTGCTGCCAGCCAGTTTGGACAATCCTGAGGTAGTTCGATCAGTGGTCTGGCTCAGTATAAGGCAACTTCCTCACGATTTGCCTGAGATCGCTTTGGAGAACCCTTGACAGTCCAAGTGGACTAGTTGGACAAATAATATGACCTGGGCTAAAGCCATGTGTCTGATGGTCTCTCAGCATCAGTCAATGGATGTCTTATGCTTAATGACAGGCAAGAAAGAAACAGATGTGGGAAAACCCGGAGTGTTCAATTTTTTTCAAGTGAAGCGGACACGAAGGAAAACATCATCAGCTATCAAGATATTATTTATTTGTTTGGTTATTTGCAGCATTTCTACCCCACCCTTTAGCCAAAAAAGGATCTCTCAGTGGCTTACAATAGCAAGAAAACACAGGCTCGCTAGCTAACCAGAGGTGAGGGAAAAGGACGAGGAGGGAGGAGGGCAAAGTAAACTGAAGCATAAGGTCTTTATTGTAGCGCAAGTATATTCAGGAGCAGGGCAGGTGAGGGCAACATCTTGGCCAGGAAGACTGAGCAGCTATCGCAACACCGTTCTTATGGTGGAAGTACATCAAGGCATGCGAGTGTATGGCTAAAACACACGCACACACAGGCTTCTTTCAGAAGCAGATGCAATTGATTTGTCAGGACAGTTCCTCTTAGTCAAAGCCGCTGGATTGAGATGACATGCCAGCCTCCTGGGAAAGGAAGCCAGCACATAACCATATCCCTGCACATCAGTGCGGAAGAGATGAGGCAGTGTTGGATGATTAGGAGAAGTTTCCTGACTGCTTTCTAATGCCAGAGGAGCATGGCTTGTTAGCAGCTCTTTCTCCACGGGGGAATTATGGCATGATTGGAAATGTGTACACACACACACACACACACACACACACACAACCTTGCACATTGAATATAATTATGATAAACACTTGGGTGATTTACAGCTGAGAGAAGCAAAACGGAAAGGAAGAAAGAAAATACCCTGCAATGATTAAAAACACAAGCAGGGTAAAAATAATTCAGCGAAAAGGTCAAAAGCAGGTAGCTAGGTTGGTTCATTACAGCAAAATTCACAGGGCTGGTAAAATAACATGATTATGAGGACAGAGAACTCCAGGAGCTCAGGGGAGCACTGAGGATTGTCAAGGACTTCAATCTTTGATAATTCTGGCATGGATTGACTCGCTGGGTACATGCCGGACTAATGTGGGAATTGAAATTTAGTTACAGTGTTACCTTGGTTGTTGAATGGCTTGGCTCCCAAACAAATCGGCTCCCGAACCCCGCAAACCCGGAACTAAGTGTTCTGGTTTGCAAACTTTTTTTTGGAAGCCGAACATCCGATGCGGCTTCCGTGGCTTCCGACTGAGTGCAGGAAGCTCTTGCAGCCAATCGGAAGCCATACCTTGGTTTTTTAAATGGTTCCGGGAGTCGAACAGACTCCTGGAATGGATTAAGATTGACTACCAAGATACCACTGTATAGGTTTTTAGTTATGAGCCAGCCAGTGTTGGACTAGGGCAAACAGGGAGAGCAGAGTTCAAATCGCCACTGGGCCGTAAAGCTCACCGGGTGACTTTTGGATTGGTCACCAGGAACATGAAAAGAGCCTGCTGGATCAGGTCAATGGGCATTCTAGTCCAGCATCCTGTTCTCACAGTGGCCAGCCAGAGGCCTGTGGGGAAGGTGGAAGAAAGGTGCTCAGTTGTAGCTGGGAATGTAGCTGAGATCACTCAGCTTGCCACGAGACAACAGTCAATTTCTACCACTTCTGAAAAATTCCTAAACCAGTCCAGGGATATCAGGAAATGACCCTACTATTCCTTATCCACAAAGCACCCACACAACCTCCTCGCTTATTTAACACAGGGGTCAGCAAACTTTTTCAGCAGGGGGCCGGTCCACTGTCCCTCAGACCTTGTGGGGGGCCGGACTCTATATATATATATATAGGGATGGAATGAACGAATTCCTATGCCCCACAAATAACCTAGAGATGCATTTTAAATAAAAGCACACATTCTACTCATGCAAAAACATGCTGATTCCAGGTCCATCCGCAGGCCGGATTTAGAAGGCAATTGGGCCAGATCCCACTTAACTCAGAATGGATCTTTAAACAGCTGTGCCCAGGAGACAGTGGGGGAAAAAGGAAGACTTCCTCTGTCCTTCTCCTGCCGGCTTCTCATCCGGACACACTCTGCAGAGTTCTCTCTCTCTCTGGTTTTCCAGTGGAAGGCTGCCATAGCAAAGAATGACTTCCTCTTTCATTCTGATGGAAACTTTTGAGTGTGTGTGTGTGTGTGTTAGGGTCACCGGGAGCCAGAGAAAGAGTTTTAGGCAGAGAGGGGGGTGCATCTGGCCCAGAGACTGCCAGTTGGCTATCCTTGACCCAGACACATGTAGTGTGCATAATCCCCCCCCCCCCTGCACGCAGTTGTCAGTTGTGACGAGTTGCCAAAACATGTCAGCAAATGAATGTGTCTTGTTCACACTCAAGCGGTGCACTGGCTGTCAAGCCATCGAGTTGTTTCTCTTAAATTGGAGTACGGTACTGATTTCTCTGAAGGCCGCCTTGGAAGTTGATTTATAAATGACAGTTGCTGCAGGACTCAGGGCCGAGGCTTCCCGAACTTCTGAGAGCCGAGCTGCTTCCTGAATTAAAATTCAGAGGCGCCCTGTATGCTCTTATGCCTCCCCCCAAGTGGGAGTTTTAGAGTGTTTGAGGTGGGAACTTCCACAAATGCCAGTGTGCCCGCCAGCACCTTGTTTCAGCCCCTGAAAAAAGTGTCCCTCAAAAATCCACAAGACAGGAGGCTATTTGCTCTTCCTGCTCAGTTCCTGTTTGCACTGGCTCAGCCCCTGCAAACAGGCATTCATTTCACTGGATGCTAGGATTGGACACCTTCCCTCCTTTCCACTCTGAACGAGGTGCAAGAGCTTCTCTCTGTGGGTGAATGTGGTGGCGGCTGATGCCAAATCTGGAAACAGGGATGGGGAGAAATTCAGTGCTGTTCACATAAAGGCTAACCTGCCAAATTCACATGTCCTGAAACAATACGAGAACTGAAACACAGCCATCCATCGAAATTCACGAGGCAGGTTCTCTGACCAACAAATGCGTGCGAAAATTCATATACCAAGTGTGCATGATAATTTTGTTGTTGTTGTTCAGTCGTTCAGTCGTGTCCGACTCTTCGTGACCCCATGGACCAGAGCACACCAGGCACGCCTATCCTTCACTGCCTCTCGCAGTTTGGCCAAACTCATGTTAGTAGCTTCGAGAACACTGTCCAACCATCTCATCCTCTGTCGTCCCCTTCTCCTTGTGCCCTCCATCTTTCCCAACATCAGGGTCTTTTCCAGGGAATCTTCTATTCTCATGAGGTGGCCAAAGTACTGGAGCCTCAACTTCAGGATCTGTCTTTCTAGTGAGCACTCAGGGCTGATTTCCTTGAGAATGGATAGGTTTGATCTTCTTGCAGTCCATGGGACTCTCAAGAGTCTCCTCCAGCACCATAATTCAAAAGCATCAATTCTTCGGCGATCAGCCTTCTTGATGGTCCAGCTCTCAGTTCTGTACATTACTACTGTGAAAACCATAGCTTTAACTATACGGACCTTTGTCGGCAAGGTGATGTCGATGCATGATAATACAAGTATTAACGAAAATGACACACAGAAACGCATTATGTTGCATAATAATAATAATAATAATAATAATAATAATAATTTATTATTTATACCCTGCCCATCTGGCTGGGTCTCCCCGGCCACTCTGGGCGGCCTCCAACAAATATTAAAATACAATACAAAGTCACAGATTAAAAACTTCCCTAAACAGGGCTGCCTTCAGGTATTTTCTAAATGACAGGTAGTTGTTTATCTCTCTGACCCCTGATGGGAGGGCGTTCCACAGGGCGGGCGCCACTACTGAGAAGGCCCTCTGCCTGGTTCCCTGTAGCTTTGCTTCTCGCAGTGAGGGAACCGCCAGAAGGCCCTCGGTGCTTTGCAAAAAAAATGTGCAAATGAGGAGAAAGTAGCACTGAAATGTGCAATTATAGCTGATGGGGTGCTCTTGTGCAACAAACCCACTTCCCCAAAGGATCTGTGATAAGGAAAGCACTGGAAAAAAATGTAGTGGGAAGTGCAGGATAACACTTGCTTTGATGCAGCGTCCTCTAACCTTCCTGCAGACAAATGAGTGCTCATGAAATATCCAACACCACCCTACAAACAAATCAGAAGGAATGCTTAATATAAACAGGTCATCTACAAGCACCCTGGCTCTCCAAGATACATGTAACTCACCGGGCTCATGTTATTGTGTCTGCCAAAGGGCTGAATCCTTCCCATCCAGGAAGTTGACCAAACACACACACAGAGAGACACACACACCCATCCCTGGGCCCTCAAAACACAGATTGGTAGGCTGTGCTTGGCCAAGTTGGTTACAAGTGGTGCCATTAGCTCAGTGGTAGAACATCCGTTCAGAGTCCAGTCTGTGGCATCTACATACAGGCAGGACCAGGAAAGACCATGGAGCTGCTGATGGTCAGTGCAGACCATACTGAGCTAGAAGGACCAATGATTTGACTTGGCACAAGCTAGTTTCTTATATAGGTTTGGGGTCATAGATGGGGTGGAGCGTTGACAGAGCCGGGGGGGGGCGTAGCCCTGGGCACATGATTTTGAGGAGATGCAAACCAGACGTCCCCACAAAGGGATTGTCATCCCTGCCCTGTCTGCTGCCAGGGCCCCAGAGCCCAGCCTGGCCTTGCAGCTGCACCTTGACAGCCTCACTGAACGCCCTCCTCTGCATTGATGGGAGGAAGCACCGGCCAAGGGCCACACCGTGCTTCTTTCTGCGGGGGCAGGTGGACAGGGGCACAGCGCAGCCCTGTGAACTCTCCGTGCCCCGTGCCTGCCTGGTGGTGCCGACAGTGAGGGCTGTGCTGGTGTGGCGGGTTTTGTTCACCCATCATGCCCCACCCGTTGTCCGGCTCGGCTCACCCTGGGGGCCAGCAAAGGTTGCAACGCCACTGGATATAGAAGGGGGACGGCCAAACCTAATCTGGCAGTTCTTGTCAGAAATGAGCCCAGCAGCAACTGCCAAGGAGGCAGAGTTAACTTCAAATTTCCTCTCATTCGAAAAGTGGAGTGGTGGTGGTGGGGGGGGGGGGGGAGAAAAAGGGAGTTGCAGTCATAACTCTTTGCCTGGCTTAAGTCAACAACACACATTACGAAGAGGAAGATGCTTGCCCGCTGGGACTTTGCGCCGGCTCATAGGCTGCGAGAGAAACGCAAGATGGTTTCTTTTCTTCTGATCCGAAAAAGAGAGAGAGAGAGAGAGAGAGAGAGAGGAAAAAGGCAAAGGCACATTCCCAACAGCTGACTGCCTTTTTGCTACTTTAATTTGATACTACAGATGTTTTATTAAGTGAATTGTAATATCCTCTTACCTAGAAAGTAAAACATCAGGTGGTGATGTAATGGGAAGCCGCTCTTTTTATGTTCCTCCTGCTCCTTCTTTCTTGGCCTTTCTTCGTTTAAGTGCATAGACAGGTGTTTTGAATAAGTCAGACGCACAGCTTTTTATGCACTTTGAATCTCACATTCCTTGTTCTACAGTTTATCCAGGCTATATATTAACGCACTTGGCATGTCTAGTCCCAGAGCGGGGGGCAGTGGGAGGGGGTGGCGGACAAACCGGGAGTGAAATGTTATGGTTCATGGCTTAATCGTGCTCTTAAAGCATAAAACAAAACCAACTTTCTGCAAAGGGTTGGGGGCCTAGTTGCTGCTGCTTAAGGAGTTCCTTGCAGATGGAAAGCTAGCACTTCAGGTCTTCTTCTTTTTCTTCATAATTTCATTTCATTTCGTTTCGTTAGGGTTGCCATATTTTGAAGAGCAAAAGAGAGGATGCTATGATGGCTCTTGTTTTAAATACCCTTACTATATGTAAAGGTAAAGGGACCCCTGACCATTAGGTCCAGTCATGTCCGACTCTGGGGTTGTGGTGCTCATCTCGCTTTACTGGCCGAGGGAGCTGGCATACAGCTTCTGGGCCATGTGGCCAGCATGACTAAGCCACTTCTGGCGAACCAGAGCAGCGCATGGAAACACCATTTACCTTCCCGCCGGAGCGGTGCCTATTTATCTACTTGCACTTTGATGTGCTTTCGAACTGCTAGGTTGGCAGGAGCTGGGACAGAGCAATGGGAGCTCACCCCGTCGTGGGGATTCGAACCACCGACCTTCTGATCGGCAAGCCCTAGGCTCGGTGGTTTAGACCACAGCGCCACCCGCGTCTATATGTAGACTATATGTAGAAGCTGTGCTATATTGCTGAGAGGGGCAGGAAAGAGAAGAGGAAAGCAGGTCTTTAGCCACCAGTTATGTCTATGTCTCATCCAGAAAGTATAGCCAGAGACATTTTGGCAAATTTCAAAAATCCACCCGGACAGAAATTTTACCCCTGAGAAAGAGGACATGTCCTGGAAACACATGGCAACCCTAAAGTTCATTTGTTTATTGAAGTATTGATATACTGCCCTCTCACAAAGCTTCAGGGCAGTGAATAGCAATATGAATAAAAAACCTTTAAAAGCAGTACAGAATGATTATTGAAAAGACTGCGCAGGTCTGTTGGCAAGAGACTCCTGAAAATCAAAAGTGAGGATTCCTGTTGAATCTCTGCTGGAAGAGTGGTCCACAGCATGGGACTGGTTGGTCCACATGCTTGACTGCTGCTTGAGACCAGTTAGGATTCTTTAACACACGGGTCAACTAAGAGCCCTCCTCTGGATTATCTCAGTGATTCTGCTGGGATTTAAGGGCTAAGGTGGTCCTTATGGTATTCTGGACCCATTGTTGTTGGCAACCGTCTGTCTCAGGAGACAGTGAAGGAGTACATGCCTTTGGGCACGAAGTCAAACAGTTGGAGAGTTGCAAGGTCTGCTGTGGTTGTAGAGACTCATATGGGAGAGACATATTTTGTTGCAGCTGGGGCAGATGAAGGGATCCACTTGTGCTGCTGCAGATGCACCATGGCATTTCTTCTCTCTGCGCTCCTCTCAGCGGCCATTCCTCCCCTGGTTACTGCTGTGGATACATGACCTGACTGTCTGTTCCCAGGGTCTGCTGTTTTCTGCAAGGGATTCCCACACAGCGGGGCTGATGTTGCCAGCCTCAATGCCACATTTGCAGACCTCTTTGTAATGCAGAGTTGGTATGCCAACGGGCTCGGTGCCTGAAGCCAGCTCCCTGTAGAGCACATCCCTGGGGATCCTGCCATCTTCCATTCTGTGGATATGGCCAAGCCAGTGTAGATGTTGCTGAGACAGGAGTGTGGACATCCTGGGAATGTAGGCTCGGGAGAGTACATCTTTGTTTGAGACTCTGTGCTGCCATATGATACCCAAAATCTTACTGATGCAGCGCATGTGGAAGCAGCATGCTCAACATGCCAGCCTGGTAGACCTTCATCTTGATATTGGTTGTTAGCGACCCAAGGCTCTGTATATCAACCTAGGGATGCAGGTGGCACTGTGGTCTAAACCACTGAGCCTCTTGGGCTTGCTGATCAGAAGGTCAGTGGTTGAAATCCTCGTGATGGAGTGAGCTCCCATTGCCCTGTCCCAGCTCCAACCTTGCAGTTTGAAAGCAGGCCAGTGAAATAGATAAATAGGTACCGCTGTGGCAAGTATGTAAACAGCATTTCCGTGTGCTCTGGTTACCATCATGATGTTCCATTGTGCCAGAAGCAGTTTAATCATGCTGGCCACATGACCTGGAAAGCTGTTTGTGGACAAACGTCCCTCAGCCTGAAAGCAAGATGAGTGCTCCTTGTATATCAACACAAGAGCCTTGAATCTGGAGTGGTAGCATATGGACAGTTTTCTTTATGCAGTTGTCATTTCTTACCTAGAGGAGAGCATTCCTCCACGCGAAGCATTCTTCCACTTTGAAGCAGTGCAACCCAGATGGAGGTTTGTCACCTCACTGAGATCTAGGGCATAGTCTCCGGTGCGTGCTGAATCAAATCGGAAATTAGGATTAGCATGTTATTTCCCCAGCTCATTGGCGACAAACTGTACCCCCAGTTTTAAAAAAGCCTCGTGCAATAATGAAGGTTTCTAGTATTTAAAATGAAAAGTAATTCTCGTATGAGGGAGAAACAAGGACATCATGTATTTCTTTAGGGCGAAAAAGAAACTTTGCAAGGAGCAACATAGAATTAAACACAAGACACTGCAAGTGGAATGAGGAGATGGTGGTAATTACTGCCAGAAGTTTCCCCGACTCCTACAAAAAGAGAAAGGGACCCTGTCACCTCCATTTACATTCTAATTTTCTGTCCAAATAGGGTTCCTTTCTTCCGGCCCTCAAATATATAACATGTGTTTGCACTGGAATATTCATTTTGTGCGTGTGCAACAGAGGAGGAAGGAAAAGGAGTGAAGGATGGCTGATCCTAGTTGAAACAAATAAACGAGTAGATTGGCACCCAAACCAAGATTTGAGGCAAACATGGAACGATTTCACAGTGAACACAACCCATCACACATGTAGGGCATCTCACTAAGGATAGATGAATTGGTCAATTTTCGTTTCTTCTGTTTCCAGTCTTAAGTGGAGATTGCTACATTTCTGCACCAGTGTACAACTCTCTCTCTAAAAAAAAAATCTTCGAAAAAAATCACCAGCATTTTAGTACACATTTTCTTCCTATATATACACATGTTCGCAGTGTTGTTTTCACTTTGACAGGGACTTCATGCACACGTTCCCCAAATATACACATTTCCCCACATTTTTTTTCCATTGGGGAACCTCATAACAAATTTCAGAGAAATACAGATTTTGAATGACAGCGGCATTTGGTTCATACATTGTTTCAGGAAGAGTGGATCTGGTTCATGTTGCAAATATGAATTGAACTGAATTTCACCCTTTTTTTTTTACATCTTCCTGGGGACTTGAAACACTCCCTTCCTGTTTTTTGCAGTTTGGGACTTCAAAAATAGGTTGGCACTCAAGCACCTACCAGGGCACAATAAACGGCCAATGGACCATTTCGTAGGTCACAAATTTTACAGATATACCTTGGCCAAGAGGAGATCATAGAATCAGGAAGCCATCGGTTTGATATGATAGCCATTCTCAAATATCTCAAGGTCTGTTACATAGAAGATGAAGAAAGCTTGTTTTCTCCTCCCCTGGAGGGTAGGACTCAAACCAATGGATTCACAGTACAATAAAGGAGATTCTGACTAAACATCAGGAAGACCTTTCTAACAGCAAGGGTTGTTTGACAGTGAAGCGGTCTCCCTCCAGAGGTTGTGCACCCTCCTTCCTTGCAGGCTTTTAAGCTTCTTCTTCTTCTTCTTCTTCTTCTTCTTCTTCTTCTTCTTCTTCTTCTTCTTCTTCTTCTTCTTCTATCATCACTAGTAGCCGAGTAAGATTGTCTTCCATAAACACGGTTTTAACAATAAGTCCATAAGTGAATGTGGAGGCCAATTCTGGATCCACACGTCCTTCCACAGTGTGGACATAGGTTTCCAGGTGGGAGGTGATCACGGTGTGGATTTGCCAAGTGTGCCTTCCTCTTAGCATGTTTCTCCCTTGCGTCCTGCTCTGTTCCGATGGCATGAAGTAGTCACAACAAACCGGTAGATTCCTATCTGTTGCAGCCTTCATCCACCTTCACAGCCATTGTAACATACCGCTTGTTATCTTCTGCCTGTTCTGCCACTGAGGACTTCTTGGATCATTCTTTGTCTAGCTCCTTCCCTTTGACCTTACCACTTTGGGCGACCCTGCTGGGAGTACGAGATTCCCGATGGCTTCGCTCACAAGGGTCATAGGAAAATGCAAGCCCACTCACCACGACAAGGTGAGTGGGAGGCTTTTAAGCAGAGGTTGGATGGCCATCTGTCATGGATGCTTTAGCTGAGATTCCTGCATTGCAGGGGGTTGGACTTGATGACGCTTGGGGTTCCTTCTACATTTCTATGATTCTATGATTTGGATCACAGAAGCCATTTTATTTATTCATTCAGTATATTTATAGCCCACCTGGGAGTCTGTCCTGGGGTGAGTGGCATCTTGGAGCCCCTATGAAATGGGAGCCTCAGTGAAGGACAAGGTACTCTAAAGTACAGGAATTTCGTTGCATTTAATACCTTGGTAAAGATACAGTGCCCTGATCTTTCAGTCCTTTCCCCAGGCCAAACAGACTCAAGTTCCCCTAAGGGTCAAAGTACAGTCGTACCTTGGAAGCCAAATGGAATCCATTCCAGAAGTCCGTCCAACTTCCAAAACATTCAGAAACCAAGGCGCGGAGCAGCCAATTGGAAGCTGTGGAAGCCCTGCCGGACGTTTGGGTTTCAAAGAATGTTTGCAGACTGGAACACTCACTTCCGGATTTGCGGCATTCGGGAGCCAAAATGTTAGACTCGCAAGGCATTTGTCAACCAAGGTAAGACTGTAATAGCAAGCCCTTCCCCAAAAACACAGTCCTTGCTTTTCTCTAGGCTGTGGGTCTTTGCCAGTAACATCAGCTCTAAGACTCCATAAACCCAGTCTGGTCCCAGATTATCCATGTCCTTGTACAGCCATAGTTGGTGTACCACACATAGCTTCTAAAAGGCTCTCCTAGCCACTGAAGCCACCTGAGCCTCCAGTGACAAAAATGGATCCAGGAGTACCCCTAAACTCTGAACCTGTTCTCCCAGAGGGCGTGCTCTTCCATTCCATAGAGGAAAATGGCCAATCTTCCAGGGAGTTTTGTAAGTAATTTGCAACCTAGTATATGTATCTTTCTTCACAACTACTTGGCTGCAAAACTGCACTGCAAAATTTTGGAGAAGTGCAAATTTTGAAGTGTGTTGCTTGTTTCAGAACACCTTTAAATGAGAGCTGAATTGATTTCATCCCCATCTCTCACGAGGACTAAAAGGGGGTGGAGGAACCCCACCATTACTAGAATAGGTGGAATAGATAAGAAAAACAGCTTCTGCAAATGCGCTGCAAGATTCAGAATAAATTATCATCCTGTTTGTTCGTTCCTGAGGCCTTAAACGAACCATATCTATATGTGCATAGGATTGTGCCTGTTCCTGCCCACCTTGCTGGTTAACATCTTAATAATAATAATAATAAAATCTTGCACTGCTTGAAGATCCAACTTTCTGAGTGTGCGTTTCCTTGGAAAGTCTGTGCTGCGTGAGAAGCCGTTCTGAATCAATCATGGGAAGAGTCGGACAGCATCCAGGAGTTTTGTTTTCATAGGCTCTGGGGAGATCTGCAAACAAATGGAGGGAGTTTTCTTGGCAAGAGAGATGCTACCAGTCCACTCGTTTTAGACTTTACTCACAAAGTCATGCTAAATTAACAGCTCTCGCTCTATAGGACATATTTGGCAAGCGATCCAGGCAGACGCCTTGAGGTCCGCATGGCTGTCGGGCTTGTTAGCCTCTTGCGTGCTTTAGAGAAGCACACACAGACAAAACCTCTGTTTGTCTCCATAAGTGGGCTCATTGTCCTATCTCGGCAGTATATTTCTGGCTATAATCTGTGGCAACAGTTGGCACTGCCTTCTTTTGGGTAAAACTGCTAACATTTACTGAAATTTATTCTTTAACGACATGCAACAAATCCCTCCACCTCTTTTCAGTTAGCAAGGAACTCCAACATCTCACCTTTCCTCGTTGCAAGAATGAGATTTTAACTGCTCTTCTGGGTGGCCAACCACTCAGGAACTCCCAGGTTTGATTCATTGTATGCCCTCTCTTTTGTGCTTTGCTGGAAGGGATTGGGGACCGGGTGGGCATCACACACACACTGTACCAACAAATCCAAACAAAAGCCCCCTGTTAGCAGGCATGGACTTTCTCTCTCTTGTTTCTTAAAGGTGTGGCATGTCGCCAGACCACCCTGTTTCAAGATGAACCAGTGTTGTAGTCACTCTGGACAAACATCCAAAAGGGAATGTTAACCTAGGGATTTTGGACCCAGTTTCAAATAGTGGCCTCATGCATGTTGCAGAACATGCATGTGCACACATGTCTCTTGAAAGACGCTTCCTGGAGAGGTCAGACCTTTCTCATGGAGAAACAACCATGTAACGTTCTAAATGTGTGCCTATCTATCTATCTATCTATCTATACATACACACACACACACACACACACACACACACACACACCCTAAGAAACACTCTCACACAGTTCTATGTGAAAGTTTGGTTTATTGCAAGGGAAAATGTGCACAGATCTAAATGAGCATGAACTGATGTGAAATCGACCACATAAGAGATCTGTGGGTCAGTGCTTGCAATTAATACAGCCACACTCCCGATTCTGTAAAAAATAAGAGGCCCTAATCTAAAAGAGGAAAAGAAAGCAGTGGAGTTATGATGCTCCTAGAAAACAGAGAAAGATCGCAAAGGTCACCCATCCTGTGCCTGAAGAGGCACTTGCAGTTTAAATAATTTCGTATACATGTGCAGCAGCCAGAACCGGCAGCTAAGGCAAAGATCTTTATGCCTAGAGACACATGCTCTCTAGGGACCCACGAATCCTGCAGTATAGTTGCTCTGAGTCAGGAGTGCAAGAAAGAAAATTAAGGCTACACCGTTCTCTATCTCCAGGCTTCCTGGTATGTGTCATGCTAGGATGCTCCTTACAGTGTTCATGGTAATAGTGTTCATGGTGGGATGAAGTATTAGTGTACATGGTTCTCTGTGTGTGATTCTAAACCCTCCTGAGACTAGAAGCATGGACCCACACAACACTATTGAGAAAGGATGTGGGGTTTTTTTTTTTTTAAAGAAAGACTCAGAGAATCAATATGCTGATTGAGCCTTGGCAGTGTATAAAAAATAACATTCTGTCACAACCATACTCCTGAACTCAAAGAAACAACCACTATACCACACTGGCTCCTGCCCACAGCATCTTCTGAATAATGATACATATGTCAGGGACTGGGCAGAGGAGGAATGGTGGAGACTGCCTCTCCAGTCTGACCCTTCCAGGAAAGAAGAAGACAGTTCAGAATCACAACAGGGATTTGAGGGAGATCACAGCTCAGAGGAAGATGAGAGGGCAAGTTTGGAAAAAAATGGGAGAGGAGGAGGCGGCAGAGCCGGGGCAGCCAGCTGACACGTTATCACTAGAAAGCATTCTGGACCCACCATCTCCCAGAACCCGGCGAGCCTTAAAAGTAGGAGAGCAAAGAGCTTGGAGACAGGTGGCCCTAAGCGGCAACTGGTGTGTGTGTGTGTGTGTGTGTGTGTGTGTGTGTGTGTGTGTGTTGTTGTTGTTGACAAATGAAGAAGTGAGAGAGAAGGGGGGGATTTACTTGGGACAATGCCATTATTCCAAGAGGCTGCATTCCCAAGCCTCTCTCTGTGAATATTGAATAAAAAGCAGATGGTAAGAACTTTTCCTTGTCTTTTATCTCTTCCTGGCACCCTGCCGTGGGGGTTGGTTCCTCTGCTGCCTGACAACACATTCCTCACATAAATGTAATGTTGCATGCCACCCCAATCTCTGAGCAGCACAAGATTCCAGGGGTTCCAGACGTACTTACCCAGGATCTGCATTTCATTTTGGAAATGAGGCACAGCAGAGATTGTGGTGTCTTTGGGAGATATGGTTTATTTACACATCTATGCAACCTGAGCCTACAATAGAGGGGTTCATGGTTTCAGCACTCCAAGAGGGTGTTGCTTCTTCCATAGACACAGCCCTGGATTCAACCAACATCAGCCACCATGCACTGACAACTCTAGAGCAGTGGTTCCCAAACTTGTTTCTCCAGCTGTATTTTGTACTACAACTCCGATCAACCCTAGCTAGCAGGATCAGTGGTCAGGGATGGAGAAAATTGTAGTCCAAAAACAGCTGAAAACCCTGTTCTAGAGCTCTGCTGACTTTTACGGCCTACCGCCCCCCCCCCCCGGGTCACACCACGGCAAATTCAATTCAAAAACTCTACTTTAAACTCTCTCTTTGTCTTCTAGCTAATCCTTCCCATTTTCTGTCTGGCTTTCCAAATGCCTCATCACCTTCCTTTTATCCTGGGTAGGCAAACTAAGGCCCAGGGGCCCAATCCGGCCCAATCACCTTCTAAATCCGGCCCTCGGATGGTCTGAGAATCTGCATGTTTTTACACTAGTAGAATGTGTCCTTTTATTTAAAATGCATCTCTGGGTTATTTGTTGGGCATAGGAATTCATTCATCTCCCCCACCAAAAAAAATATAGTCCGGGCCCCCACAAAGTCTGAGGCACAGTGGACCGACCCCCTGCTGAAAAAGTTTGCTGACCCCTGGTTTTATTCTCCTGATGGCTCATCACTCCTGGCGATTCCCTCGTCAGGAAATTGACCTGGTTCATATTTTAACATTTACTGGACCCAGGAATTTAGGGGAGTCTGGTACCTGCAAACTCATCACGCTAAATTATTGACAATGGAAAACAACTTACCTTTTTACATCAGAAGACAGCTCTATAGGGGGTGGGGGGTCCTCTGAAAGGAGCTATAGCCTTTTGTCAGGCAGAGAGCACAGCTCCCGTCTATATGGGGTGGGGGTGGGAGAAATCAATGTAAATAATTGACATTCCCTAATGGGAATGCCCAATGCCCGGTACCTGGAAATGTCCAACATATGCCTGGCATTCCACAGAATGGCATTCAAGAAGTTTCCAGAAATAATACCAGTCTGCAGTGTCAGGCATGCAAGATTGTTTTATGAGGGGGGGGGAAATGTGTGAAGAAAATAGTGATCTGCCCAGAGATTGTATGATAATATGCTCGAATGCAAAGCTTGAAAGCTTTATTTAGGATGTGCGGCATTCCTTGGAAGGTGTGATCCCTGAGGCAGCCAAAAGGAACGAAACTGGATCGTGGATTGTGTGTTCATAACTATTGCAAAATGTCAAGACTTGGCATCACACCCATTCGCCCTATCTACTCATCTTTCAACAATGTACCTCACTTTCCCTCCAGCAGTGATTGGCTGAACTGCAGTGAGGTCAGAGAGAGGCTGAGGAGGAGATGGATACTTATGTGTTCAGAACGGGGATAACTGGAGGAAGAGAGCAGAGCAAGTATTGGACTGAGGAAAGACTAGCTGGAAGAGAAGGGGGCTTGAAATGGAGAGAGAAATGGACTGATCCTTCCATTCCTAGCAATCAACAAATGCCTATTTACAAGTAAGCATTCATAGGATCGCAGCCTATGCTTCCGAATTCATCTGATTCAGCTCTCTGTGATGTAATTCCCATTGAAGTCAGATGATCCTTGGAGTCCCAATTCTGCAATTCTATGATACCTACTTCCTAGCAAGCATGGATAGGACTGCAGCTTTGGTTTTACGAAAGCACAATCTTAATCACCGGACAGTCTAATCTCATATGAATTCGGAAGCAGAACTTGCCCTAAGATGACAAAGCTTCTGATGAGTTGCTCATGAAAATGACCAACATTTCTCCGGTTGTTTTGCAAGGGAGTGGAAAATTTCCAAATAAAAAAGCATTCTGTGCATATTCACTCGAGTGCAAATTGCATAAAACTCAATGAGCCTAACTCAGAAGAAGTTTGCCAGGTTGCAAACTGGTGCTTCTGCGAGTTTGTTTGGATCATGTCAACCTCTTTCTGAGTAAACGTGCATAGGGTTGGACTGTGTAGTTGCAACCCTACGTATACTTATTTGGGGGGATGGACCCCGTTGAACTCAATGGAACTCAGTCCTCAATAACTGCGCAGAGAAAAAGGCTATAAACTATGTAGAATCTTCCAAGGAAATTCATAAAAAATAAATATCTCAAACACTGCTAGCTGCTTGACTAATGTTTTAGCACAGTCATCAAGAGACAGACAAAGCCTCTTGCTGAATTCCCTTGAACAATTACCACAAGTATTTGCAGAAGTTTCAAACTATTAACAAGCAGCACATGCAATTCTCGGCTCTTCCAGATGGCAACAACCCATTTCCCAAAACCTTTAACAAAAGGAGAAGCCCGATGACGTTGACGGGACGTGCAAAGTCGAACCGTGACATTCCTCGGCGTTTAAACGGTATCAGAGAAGCAGCTCCTTTGATGAGCTTCTTTTTAGAAGAATGAACATTTTGAAAAGCAGCGCAGAGCCTGTATTTATAGCAAAGTTTTTAGAAGAAGTTGCTGCTATGGTAGAAGTGGCGCTGAAAAAAAAGCAATGTGCCATATGCCACAATAAAAGCTTTGCTGAATCAGGATCAAGGCTCATCTAATCCAGCATCCCGTTCTCACCGTGGTCAACCAGATGCCATGGGGAGCTCACAAGTGGAATCTGGGTGTAACAGCCCTCTCACTAGTGCAACAGGCATTCAGAGGCATTCTGCCTCCATCAGTTCATTGTGTTTAGTTGCCAGTGATAGTCTTATCTTCTGTAAAATTGTTTAATTATTGCCTCTTGTGGGAGCAAATCCCATAGTTTAACTATGTGGTGGGGGAAGAAGTACTTCATTTCATGTGCCTTGCATCTTCCAACATGCACCTATTTTGAATGGCGCTGATCTCATCCTAATGATGATGGAAACTGAGAGTCTTCTGAGGGGGGGGGCACAGGTTCCATATTCCTGCGTTGAAACCTGTCCGATGGTGGCACTGACAACAATCCCCATCCCTGATTCAGGTCATGGCACAGAAGCTCCTTGGTTTCCTGGTGCGAGTAGGGCATGCCACACGATAGTTTGCTTCTTCCCAAGAAGGCATAATTCGGAACATGTCTCAATGTCTAAAGCTTGAGGTGGACTTGGGAAACACACAGCCATGCATCTTGCAAATAAGGACCCACTTAGTGGTCTAGCTTGATTTGCTCTGGCTGTTCTTTTGCATTCCTTTTTAATCCAATTAAATGAGTCGAGCCAGATGTTCAGCGGTGGTGAATAGCAAAGCTGGCTGTAATCAATGGGAACCGTAATGATGTCCACCGTTTGAGAATCTAGCTCTGTTGAGCATCGGCAGAAAGCCCTGTTTGACAAGACAAGACTTTCCTGCTTAAAAAAAAACCACCCTCATCTTTGACCCAATAAAAACTATTTTACTTTTGGGAAATGTCATTATGGTTATTAATCCCACTTCTCCTGAATTCGGAAATCAAAAACAACAGCAAAAGTAAGATATTTTGCTATGAATAATGGAACGGTTCCTCCCAAGCATGAAGCCACACAATTTTGCTGTACATATCAAGGTTCCTCCTTCAAAATCCATAATGTTTTCCCAGTTGTGGCTGGTCCATTAAGGTGAATGGGGCAATGCCCCACCAACCTTAGCCCTCAGCCATCCCCTAAGTCCTGCTCAGTGGTTTCCCACAGGCATCTCCTATATGACCATTGTGAGAACAGGATGCTGGACTAGACAGGGCATTGGCCTGATCCAGCAGGCTTGTGTTATGCTGAGCTGTGTGTGTTACTTTGAGATTTATTTATTTTTTGCTGTTGTTAAGACAAATCAAATAAATCAATACATTGAAACCGATGAATGTGAGAGACAGCCCTTTGTTTGAAATTCCTCATATCAACACATTAGGTTCTGTGAGGCTGCTGATTTTGAATATCGTGAAATGCAAGCAAAAGTTAGTTATTCTCAACACCATCCTATGGACGTCAGAAATAATAATAATAATAAGAAGAGTTTGAATTTGATATCCCGCTTTATCACTACCCGAAGGAGTCTCAAAGCGGCTAACATTCTCCTTTCCCTTCCTCCCCCACAACAAACACTCTGTGAGGTGAGTGGGGCTGAGAGACTTCAAAGAAAGGTGACTAGCCCAAGGTCACCCAGCAGCTGCACGTGGAGGAGCGGAGACACGAACCCGGTTCACCAGATTACATGTCTACCGCTCTTAACCACTACACCAAATAAGCTCCCCTTTGTTCATTAAAGTTAAGTGTGCATAGATCTGCTGGATCTGGCTGAAGCCCCATCCAGTTTAGTACAGTGGTACCTCAGGTTACATACGCTTCAGGTTACATATGCTTCAGGTTAAGAACTCCGCTAACCGAGAAATAATGCTTCACGTTAAGAACTTTGCTTCAGGATAAGAACAGAAATTGTGCTCTGGTGTCGCAGCGGCAGCGGGAGGCCCCATTAGCTAAAGTGGTGCTTCATTCCCCCCCCCAAGAATTTATTAAATTTTTATAATACAACAAACACAAAATACAACAAAACACTACAAAAAACCACAAAAAACAAAAATGCAAATACAAAAATACACCAAAAAACAAAACTAAAAATCTTAACAAACACTTATTTAACTATCCTTATAATAGCAAATAATGTTAATGCTAAAGTGGTGCTTCAGGCTAAGAACAGTTTCAGGCTAAGAACGCACCTCCGGAACGAATTAAGTTCTTAACCATGGGTACCACTGTATTCTGTTCTCACAGTGGCTAACCAGATGCCTTTGGGAAGCTTAATAGCAGGACCTGAGTGCAACACCACTCTCCCCACTTACAAGCAGCTGGTTACCTTAATGATGCATGCCTGGCAAGGCTCAAGAAATGGTAGCTCATTTGCCTCCCTCTATCTATCTATCTATCTATCTATCTATCTATCTATCTATCTATCTACTCAGAAGTAATCACTGTTGGGTGACAGGAGCAAGCCAGCAGTGAATCAAACTGAGCAAGTGGAGTTTACTCTTTATTTGCAAAAACAGGATCTGCACAGTGCCAGGCCTAATGAGCACAGCATCTCATTTCCTGTAGGTCTTGTGTCCCTGAAGTAGTTGCTGAGACTGAAGGTCCCCTCTTCCCCACAGATGCCCCTCTTTTCCAGGGTTTTCCCCAAGCAATCAGAGTCTGAGCCTGTGTGAAGCTAACTTCTCCTCTGCCCTCTTCATACCCCTCCTGGTTCTGGGAGACCAGCAGAGAGGAGAGCTTGTCTCAGCAGGAGAGGGAGACACCCATGCCTTATTTCATGTCTCCCTCCTCTCCACCACAGCCCCATCTCACATTGTTAAGGAGGGGTCCCTGATCCTCTGGAGAGGCTTCATGGAAGAGCGGTGGCAAAGGAGAAGGCGGGGGGATGATAAACTTTCTTTCCACAGACCTCCCTAAGTTATCTTATTATAGGATGCAAGCCTATAAAGAAACCAATAAAAACCGATGCAAGCAGGGGGCAGAGGAACATGCTACTGTTGGGCCCTGCAGAATCAATTAAAAATCACAGCCAAAGCTTCTGAATCCTTGTTGGTTTAAGGGGAAAAAATAGGTATGGTTATCCCACAAGCCTAAACCCTGTGAGCTGGGAATGAATTTAGTAGGACTTACTTCTGGGTAGAAATGGCTAGAAGTGTCCAGCGACTTACCAGAAGACCTCCCAGCATCATCAGAAAGCAAAGATCCTTGTTATCAGAATGCGTAAAAACGTGTTTAAAGAGAAATGCCGTGATAATCTTTTGAAAGGTTCTCATCTCACCTGGAAGTGTGTGTGTGTGTGTGTGTGTGTGAAAGAGAGGGAGAGGTAGAGGGAGAGAGAGAGAGAGAGAGGAAGGAAGGAAGGAAGGAAGGAAGGAAGGAAGGAAGGAAGGAAGGGGTTGGTGGGTGGAAGAGAGAACAAGAACAAATTCAACATAGGGGAAAGGCAGTTGCTTAGTAGTAGAGCATCTGCTTTGCATCCAGAAAGTCTCAGATTCAATCCCTGGCATCCCAGGGCTGGGAATGTCCTAGTCTAGATCTGAAACCCTGGAGAGCTGCTGCCAGTCAGTGTGGACATGATTGAGCTAGATGCACCAATGGTCTGCCTGCATTGCAGGGGGTTGGACTAGATGACCCTGGGGTCCAACTCTACAATTCTGTGATTCTGTGACTCAGCGTGAAGCAGATTCCCATGCTCAGCGCCTGTCCTCTCTCATTAGGGAAATGTTGCTATCCTACTTTGTGTTATTGTATTCTCTTCTTTTAACGGAGCTGAAATGAGCCAGTGGGGAGACATCCATTGTAAAGTACTGTATCTTGTTAGGAACAAGCACTTGAAAGGGTGGGTGGGGAAAGGCTTCCCGAACTCTCCTTTCCTTCTGGATGCTGTTAATGCAGCGCATCCTCATCTCCGCTCCTTCACCACTGGAATAACAAGAGTGACATGCCGCACATCGCGCATTCATCGGCTTCCTCCTCACCATCTCTCCTGTTTAGCTGCGCCGCAGGGGGTGAGATGTAGCGAAGCAGGATAAGGCGCTCCTAGATCAGTCAGACAGACTGCATTAAAGTCTGCCCTAACATGGATAGTACGAGAAGGCGCACTTGGAAAATCAGCTTTGTTTCACGCCGGAAGGAAACATGAAGGAATCCAGACGCTCTTTCCAGAATACTTGAACCTTATGTATTTAACCACAGCATCCAACAGGCATTGAGCTGAATTGAGCTGCACTGACTTTTTTTTTTTTAATGCTTCCAGGCCAAATTCATGCTGTACATCTGTCTAAAGCCCTATCGTACCACTTTAAACAGTCGTGGCTTCCACCCAAAGAATTATGGGAGCTGTAGTTTGCAAAGGCTGCCAAGAGCGGTTAGGAGCCTCCTTATTCCCCTCACAGAGCTACCATTCTCAGCATTCCCTAGGGAGAGGGACTGACTGTTAGGCCACTCTGAGAATTTTAACTCTGCTTCAAATTCACAGAACATAAGGCTTTCAGTGGCTGCTAGTCGCGATAGCTGCCAACACAGTTGGAGGGAGTTTGCTTCTGACTTCCAGTTGCTGGAAACCACAGGAAGAGAGAGGGCTCTTGTGCTTGAGTCCTGCTTGGTGGGTTCCTACAGGCATCTGGCTGGCCATTGTGAGAACAGGATGCTGGACTAGATGGGCCATTGGCTTGATTCTGCAAGCTCATCTCAAGTTCTTATGTCAGCTTATCAGAACTACGGTTCCCAGCATTCCTAACAAAACTACAGATCCCATGATACTTTTTTGGGGGGGGTAGGGCATGTGCTCCCCTTCATGGATCACTGCTTTGTCATGGCGAAGGGGCTTGAATTACTCAGGGAAGCTATGGACAGGTCAAGATGGACAGGTCATAGTGGAGAGTTTGGACCAAACGTGATCCACCTGGGGGAGGAACTGGCAAGCCACTCCAGTATCCCTGCCAAGAAAACTCCATGGACAAAGACAACAGGCATATAAAAGATATGACGCTGGAAGATGAGCCCCTCAGGTCGGAAGGCATCCAACATGCTACTGGGGAAGAGTGGAGGACAAGTACAAGTAGATTCAGAGCTGATGAAGCGGCTGGGTCAAAGCCGAAAGGTCGCTCAATTGCGGATATGCCTGGAAGTGAAAGGATGCTGTAAAGAAAAGTATTGCATAGGAACTTGGAATGTAAGAACCATGAACCTTGGTAAGCTGGATGTGGTCAAAAATGAGATGGCAAGAATAAACATTGACATCCTAGGCATCAGTGAACTGAAATGGATGGGAATGGGTGAATTCAGTTCGGATGACTATCATATCTACTACTGTGGGCAGGAATCCCGTAAAAGAAATGGAGTGGCCCTCATAGTCAACAAAAGAGTGGCGAAAGCTGTACTGGGATGCAATTTCAAAAATGATAGAATGATCTCGATACGAATCCAAGGCAGACCTTTTAACATCACAGTAATCCAAGTTTATGCACCAACTACATTTCTCCCAGTGTTTACTCTGCCTCCCCCTTTGAAAGAGGTCCATTTCCAGTCTTCTCAGTCCTCGGCATTCTCAATAAACTTTCAAAAATGGGTTTCTTTTTAGCATTCTCTGTCATAAGATCTGCATTAATTTGAATCAGATATTCAAAATTGGATTCCACCTTTCATTCCAAAATATTCACATGAGTGTTCTCCCTAAATAACTCGTCAAAGCTAGAAGTGGAGAAAGACAGATTGAGAATCTTTCCTTAGCTTAGTAGAGGAGACTAGATTTTAAAAACCCAGCAGGCAACAGCTGAGAAATAATTAATTAGGAGCGATGTTTGAATGTTGTGTGAATCACATACACTCCTATTTTGGGGTTACCTCATCGATATATTCACCTTATTGGCAGAGCAATTTAACTGAAGAGGCGGAAAAGTCAATTTTCTCACCAGCCAAAAGTCCCCAGCATTTTAGTGAGTATCACACGTGCAGCGATTCTTTTCATTATCTTTTTTTTCCTTGCACAGAAGCATTTCCAAAGTGCAGCAATTTCCTTTCCACAAGCTTCTTTCATTCTTTAATTAAGTGTCTCATTGAGATAAGTGTGGCTGTAATCACTTACATGCAGAAAGGAAGAAGTAAAGAATCCAAAAAGGTAATTCAGAACTTAGCTTAGAATAGATATCGTGTGTGCCGTCATTAATTAAACACGCAACCCTGTGGCCTGTTTTATTTATTTATTTATTTATTTATAAATGTGGGTGGCGCTGCGGTCTAAACCACTGAGCCTCTTGGGCTTGCCAATCAGAAGGTTGGCAGTTCGAATCCCCACGAAAGGGTGAGCTCCCATTGCTCTGTCCCAGCTCCTGCCAACCTAGCAGTTCGAAAGCACACTGGCGCAAGTAGATAAATAGGTACTGCTGTGGTGGGAAGGTAAACAGTGTTTCTGTGTGCTCTAGTTTCCATCATGGTGTCCCATTGCGCCAGAAATGGTTTAGTTCTGCTGGCTACACGACCCAGAAAGCTGTCTGTGGACAAACGCTGGCTCCCTTGGCCTGAAAGCAGATGAGCGGGGCAACCCCATAGTCGCCTTTGACTGGACTTAACCGTCCAGGGGTCCACATACATACATACATACATACACCCACATATACACACTGCTATATTGTAAAATGTATCAGAGTGTCTTGCAACAATATAAAAACATAAAACCAAACAATAAAATCATAAAAATTAAAGAAGTAAGTAAATAAAGCAAAAATAAAAATAAAAATAAACATTAATAGATGTTTACTCATTACTCAAAAGTAAGTCTCACCATTGCCAGTGGAGTACTCTCTAATAAGTTTGCATAGAACCCTGGTCTGCAATCCTATACCTATTTTCCAGGGAGTAAATTTAGTTGACATGCTCTACTGGGAGCTGGCTTCACGCACCAGGCCCATTGGCAGACCAACTCTGTGTAACAACGATTTCTGCAAATGTGATATATAGGCTGGCAACATCAACCCTGTCTGTGGGAATGCTTTGCCGATGACCGCAGTGCCTGGAAACAATCAGGCCTTGTATCCATTGAAGTAACCAGAGGGCAACTGACCGCTGGGAGGAGCGTAGAGAGAAGAAACATGGTGCATCTGCAGCAGCACAAGTGGATGCCTTCATCTGCCCCAGCTGCAACAAAACATGTCTCTCCCATATCGGTCTCTCCAGCCACAGCAGGCGCTGCAACCTTCCAACAGTTTGACTCCCGAGACAGATGGGTACCAACCAACTGACCAAATCCTTTTGAACTAAGCGGGACATTTGCAGGATCCGGATCTATAAAGCGGAGGATCTGATGTGGGAGAGGGGTTGGGCACCCACAGCACTTACTCTAAAAATCCAAATATGTCCATTGGACTAAACGGCTCTTGACCCCTGGTTCATGTAAACAGTCCAGAGAACTTGCTTGGATGGGTGGTATACCAATGTGTTATATCTTCCTCTATGGAGCAGAGAGATTCTTTGCTAAGAGTTGGAACAAAGCAAGCTGAGCTGAATGAACATTTTTTTTCTCGCTTCTCTTTTTAAAAGTGGAAATGATTCCATGTGCAGTTTCTCACCTTCAGCAAATGTTGCCGTGCCCATGAGGGCACAAATTTGTAAATCCCCACTCGGAACAGCCCTCTTCCCGTTCCGAGAAAACCTGTTTTGTTTTTTCCACCAAGCGCCACACCGCTTTCCCAGCAAAAGGATCGCATCATGAAACAGTTTTTGAGGTCCCTGGATAATGAACAGATGCTCCAGTTTTACAGTGACATTCCTGCCTTTGTAAAAGATCCTGTTACCGTGTTTGACTGTTGGCTTTTATAGAGATGTTAAAGTGCTGCCATTTGTTAAGACACTCTAAGCTGCTGTTGAAACAAAAACACTGTACTGATTTTTCCCCCTCTCTGCTGGGTAATATACTGCGAGAGAAACCGTCTCTTCCCTGCTTCCCTCCTGCAATGGGAAAAAATTGGTCTCAACCCTCCATTAGGAAACACTAATTTTATTTTTGATTTGGGGTTGGTGGGAGGGAAGCCTCCAGTTTATCTTGCCTACGAGGTTTCCTGGTAAGAATTCTCATTCATGTCTGAGAAGAAGAAGAAGAAGAAGAAGAAGAAGAAGAAGAAGAGTTTGGATTTGATATCCCGCTTTATCACTACCCGAAGGAGTCTCAAAGCGGCTAACATTCTCCTTTCCCTTCCTCCCCCACAACAAACACTCTGAGTGGGGCTGAGAGACTTCAGGGAAGTGTGACTAGCCCAAGGTCACCTAGCAGCTGCATGTGGAGGAGCGGAGACGCGAACCCGGTTCACCAGATTACGAGTCTATTGCTCTTAACCATTACACCACACTGGCTGTGTGAGTTCCCTGTAAGAAGAGACCTGCATGATCAGTCCACAGGCCCTTCTAGGTCAGCATTCTGTCCTCACCGTCAGTGATGTAGCATGGGGGAGGGCCACAGGGGCAGTTGCCCCAGGTGCAAAATTGTTAGGGGGCACAAAATTTCAACACCTGTTGCTGCCTCAATACAGCTGCGTGCCTCTGTCACTGGGCTCTGTTGAAAACTGTGTCTCCATGCAAACCAGGAAGTGACGTCTCCAGACAACAAAACGACTCTTCTTTTCTTATCTCTGCAGCTGTGGTTCCTGGGTGACGCAGACGCTGTTAGACAGTTGAATGGGCTCTGGCAACCCATGCTATGCCACTGCTCACAGTGGCCCTCCTATGGGAAGCCTGCAAGCAGCACCTGAGCACACCATCACTCTCTTCACTTGTGACTCCTAACAAGAAGCATTCAGAGTCATACTGTCTCCAACAGTGAAGGTAGAACATAACCATCATGGCTAGTATTCATCGATATCCTATTTCTCCATGAATTTATCTAATCTCATTTTAAAGCTGTCCAAATTGGGCACCATCGCTACATCGTGTGGGAGTGAGTTCCATAGTTTAACAATGCGCTGTGTATTCCTATGCAATGGGCATTCCGACTGCCTCTGATACTGGAGATAGTATATAGCCATCATGGCTAGCAGCCATTGAATTCTTGCTCCAGTACTGAGTTTTCTATTGACATAAAAAAAAAAACACACACAAGGCAAACAAAGATTCGAAATGGATATTGCAAACTGTTCGATAACTAGTGAAAACTGTGGTGGTGTTGAGAGTGATCGGCTTTGGAGGAGGTGATCACGCCACCAGTGCTCTGCTCTTATCTCCTTTAGACCCAAGAAACTGGCTTAGTGGTTCAGTTCAATACCCAGCAATCTTCAGCATGAGTTTAAAAGATGAGCAGAAAAATCTATGGCTAATAATAATAATAATAATAATAATAATAATACATACATACATACATACATACATACCCCGCCCATCTGGCTGGGTTTCCCAATCCACTCTGGGTGGCTCCCAACAGAAATAATAATAATAATAATAATAATAATAATAATAATGAAGCGATAAAACATCAGACATTAAAAGCTTCCCTAAACAGGGCTGCTGGACTATAACTCCCATCATGACAGGTGAAATGGCAGTCGTTTAGCCTTGCCCCCCACTGTTGCAGATCTATCTGCCTTGTTGAGACATAAGGTCTGAAGTGGGAACTTACTTGATGCATGGAGATTATTGAGGCACTATTTAGAAACCCTGGCAGAGGATGATTGCAGAGGAAGTCATGTGGTTTTTTGTGGGGGTTTTTTTGCGGGTGTGTGTTTGTGTGTGTGTGTGTGCATGCATGACTATGGTTCCCCTTTCACCAAGCTTGCCCACTTCACACAGGTAATTGTTGAAGACGGCGACAGGTGTGTGTCGCTCTGTGTTGCATGGTAGGCAATCCTCTCTGCTGCATGTTGTCTTCTGAGTGATGCAACATTTAGCCACCTCAGAAATAGAATCAGGTGAGGGAGGGAGGGAGGGAGGGAGGAAGAAGCCACACAGAACCATAGAGTTTTAGAGATGGAAGAGACCCTGAGGTGATTAAACCTGAAACCTTGGCATTTTCACATGAACAAATGGGGGAGGGGGGTTGTCAGAAAAATTAAGGAGAAGGCTACCTGTTTGGAATGCAGAAGTTCTAAGATCTGGCATTTCTAAGGAGGAATGGAAGTAGCTTGGAATGTCTATTGTAGACGATCTCGAGGTAGATGGATCAGTAGCCTGATTCAGGATGTTAAGTTGTGGGTGGACACAGCAGACGACACAGTGATTTCCAAGCAGCTCTTGTTTATTCTCAGGCTGGAACAGAAGTGAGCTGAAGGCCTCAGCAGCCTGCTTATATAGAACTCAGCTACAATGCAACAGTAACAACTTTCCGCAGTTAACCAATCCCTGAACGTCACTTTACAATCCTTCTTTTGCATATGCGGACCTGAGTGAAAACTGCAGCAGAATGAACTATATACACACACCCCTAGTGGCCTAGGGTGAGAACTTCAATACATAACACAGGATGAGCCAGCTCCCTATGTTCCAAAATAATCTCTCTTTTCAGAAATTAAATAAGCACTTCAGGGCCTTCAGATGGGAGGTGACATAAAAGTGGTTTACTGTATTTCTAAGTGGGTTTTTTTTATATATTGATTCTGCAATAGCACATGATCTAAGGCCAACATCATAGAGGCACAAATAAAATTTAACTTAGCATACATGGAATAGCCAGTAGGCAAGAATATCTAAAAGGGCATAAAAAGCACTAATGAAGCATAAAAGATCATTATGACTTCAGCAGAAGTGGCACCAAAGGACAATCACCTGAAGTGTAAAGACACTTCCAAACTTGTTATTGCAGGTAAACAAGTAGACAGAACATATGGATCATCTAATAAACCTTTCTGTGATAAAACCCAGGGAGTTGTAAAGCCTTCCCAGAGCACTTCCCCTGCCCAGGTATTGAGCCTAACCTGCGATTCTGAACATGTCTCATGCTACACCAAAGCTGAAGAAAGCAATTTTCAGCTAAACATTAGAGGAATAGGATGAAATTTCTACTTCTTTGGTCCATGGAACCTGCTGCTTCCCTGATGTGCATGAATGATCTGTCCCCACAAATAGGAAGGGGATTCGTTCTCACGAAGCACTGAAACTAACAGATGTTTTATAAACAAAATAAAAAATTCTTTCCAGTAGCACCTTAGAGACCAACTAAGTTTGTTCTTGGTATGAGCTTTCGTGTGCATGCACACATCTTCAGATACACTGAAACAGAAGTCACCAGATCCTTAAATAATTTTATATGTTTTATAATTTGTGTCATTTATTCATTTATTCATTTATTTGTGTTATTAATTCAGCGGAGGCTGGTCCATTAGGGCAACTGCGGTGCTGCCCCACCAGCCTTGATCTGCCTTCAACCAACCCCAGCCCCCACCTTCCTTCTTACTTACATCCATTCCAGGTAACACCATTGCTTGTCAGCTTCTTCCTAAATCCCACCCTTGACAGGGAGGGAGGTGGGTGCAAAATTACCACTGGCTCTGGCTCCATCTATTGACGCCCCCTGTTCCACCAACAAAGCAGGAACAGCATTTCTACTACTGGTTGGGAACCCAGGATCCACTTGACATAGATATGCAGGCTCCTTTTGGGAGGTGGGTGGTGCTGCGGTCTAAATCTCTGAACCTCTTGGGCCTGTGGATTGGAAGGTTGGCGGTTCGAATCCCCGCGATGGAGTGAGCTCCCGTTGCTCCCAGTTCCTGCCAACCTTGTAGTTTGAAAGCACGCCAGTGCAAGTAGATAAATAGGTACCACTGCGGCAGGAAGGTAAACAGCGTTTCCGTGCACTCTGGCTTCCGTCATGGTGTTCTATTGCACCGGAAGCAGTTTTGTCATGCTGGCCACATGACCCAAAAAGCTGTCTGTGGACAAATGCTGGCTCCTTGGGTCTGAAAAGCGAGATGAGCGCCATACCCCATAGCTGCCTTTGACTGGAATTAACTGTTCAGTGGTCCTATACCTTTTAGTGCAATAGGTTTCCTATTGACCACCCTTGGCATCAAAGAATCGTAGTTGAAAGGGTTCCAAGGCTCATCTAAATCCAACCCCTTGCAATGCAGGAATCTCAACTAAGGCATCCAAGACAGATGGCCATCCAACCTCTGCTTAAAAACCTCCAATGTACGAGAGTCCACCACCTTCTGAGGGAGATCGTTCCACTGTCAAACAGCTTTCAGTCTCAGAAAGTTCTTCCTGATGTTGAGTCGGAATCTCCTTTCTTGCAACTTGAAGCCATTGGTTCCAGTCCTGCCCTACAGAGCTTGCTCCATGAGTCCTGCCTCTTTATAGACACACAAACTATGACTTTTGAGACCCCTTTCAACGCTATGATTTCAGGAGACCAAACAGCTGGCAACGTAGCTGAATTCTCCCATCCTTGCAGGTGGTTCCTAAACCATAGCAGATGGTCAATGAGGTTGCTCAGGTAAGAGCTTTGGCATCTGTGCCTCATTTCCATTCCCTTCCTTACTGCTCAGGGGTGGAATATGATTCCAAGACAGTGCTTTCCAAAACCTTGATACCCGGGGGCATGATTTATTTCCTGCATTAAATTTGGAGAAATGCTCACCCCCATTACACTTAAAACTGTAGGCGTGCACTTTCTCAGTCACCCCCCAGAAACAATGGGCAGGCATCAATCCTCAGAGAGCCCCAGCAATGTTGCCTCCAAGCATCCCATCTTCCGTTTTCTTCATGGTTGCTTCAGTGAATTCTGATATCTGTCCTTGGAAGAAAATCCCTGCCCTTCAAAGAGGATTGTACATTGATGTAGGCTGGAGATACCTTCAAGCAGTTCTGGATACTAAACCCAATACTCTCTAATTCCTGGGAAGATGCGAAAGTCCTGAATCTATCTCTCTTCTTAGGGAACTCTGGGAATCACTTCTGTGAATATAATGATACTAAAGCATAAATATAACAAAAGGAGCAGCTGTAACCTGGTCATCCACTCTTTAACTTTATAGCTCAGTTGTTAGAGCATAAGACTCTTAATCTCAGGGACATGGGTTCGAGCCCCATGTTGGTTGAAAGATTCCTGCTGTTATCTATTCAGTGGTCTGTGTTTGCCTGAGCTTGTCTGGACTACGGATTCTGAGCCCCTGTGTTCTGATTCGATACATGATATCCAATCACAGAACATTTTAAGATATGGGCATCTGCCATTGGCCCTTAAACTTATGATTCACAGCTTGGAAGTTTGGACAGCCAATCACGTTGGGAGTGGGAGTGGCCCAGGCCTCCAGAAACGTATATAAGCAGTTGCTTTGCCCTTGTTGTCCAGTTCTGTTTGTTCAATAAAAGTTCTTGCTGTTATCACTGTGTCTTGCCTTGTGGGAACCCACCTAAACTTCACCTACATTGCAGGGGGTTGGACTAGATGACCCTTGTGGCCCATTCCAATTCTATATTCTATGTTTTTCAAAACAAAACAAACGATGTTGCAGTGACCAGCATCTGTCCTCAAACCGATGCTGACCCAGATGTTGACACTGGGCATTTTTTCTTTGTCCCCAATTGTATTTTATTAAGTTTCAATATTTTTAACATGTACAATCGAAACATAATTTTGTCTTTTCTCCTATTCTTGTTGATTACACACCCGTTTTCCATGCATTTTGGTGTTTCTTCTGCTGCACCCTATCATCTGTCTACTAAATCATAACCACAATATTATAATCATGCTGGCCATCTTTTTCTTGTTGCCTCCATTTCCTGCTGCTCCCTGGGTGATCATTCTCCCTCAAGACTGCAGGCCCCTGGATTTGGCTCCAGGGTCCAGCAGTGGCTACACCACTGAGCCCTGGTCCTCGGACATGGCCCCGCCATGGACCCTCATCTGAGAATCACTGCTCAAAAAGGATCCTTCATAAATTGGCACCCATGACTGAGAACGAAGAGAGCTAGTCAAAAGGGATACTGGGCACTGGAAGTTCAGATCAGAACAGGATACAGCAGTAAACCCCGAGACTGCAATGATGAACTGTTTATATCCTCCATAAAACAGAATATATCCATGGGGTTGTTGTTTTTTTGTTCTGGACATGCGCCAGACTTTGAAGGTGACTGTGAAATTTTGGTGAGCATCCCACTCCTGAGGTGAAAACACAGGGAATTTCTCTGGCAGCATAAACCATTGGGGAGGAAGAAAACACCCACAGGCCACAAGCCTAACTGTTAATTTAGAACCTGTACATTGACCTATCGCTGGGGGATTTCTTCCTCTCCATACCTTGGGGGAAAGCTAATGACCACTCAATAAAAAGGGACGATAAGCAGTAACATCTCAGTTAGGTTAGAGCAGGATGTGCTTGCCAGATTCTTATTGAACTACCTTGTCAAATCTCTCTCCCCAACACACACTTTTTTTTTAATTCTGTTTAATTCATTAACTTCAGATCTCCAATTAGGTGCAAAATCTCCAAAGAAGAGAGCGCAGTTTTAGTGGACCACTTAGCTCTCTCCTGCTCACTCCATAAGCACGCTTGTAAAACTGTTAAGGCAGCCTTTGAAATCTGAGCAACGAGGAGACGTTTGTTACAGAACATTAGATCACCAAATGCCAGAGAACAAAGATGCAATCAAGTCGCAAACTGAAAAAGATGGCTCTAGAAGTTTTATTCCTCTTTGGAGAGCTTTGATAATTAATTGCCTTCTTTATTTTATTTTATTTTATTTTACAGATGAGCTGTTCAAAGGGGAGAGCCGTGTGCATCTGGTCTCTCCGAATTCTCTGTCCTGAATTTGCGAGCAGAGAGTTCGCAGGGGACCATTGTACTGAATTTCTCGGGGTGGTGGTGGTGGTGGAAACATCCTATAACAGAGGAGGGGCCTCACCACCAGCAGTGTCTGTATGTAGCACAACTTATTTCTTTGCGTATTTGTGTGTTCCATCCAAGGAAAGTACAGAGGGTGGCCACACGAGAACAGGGCCTTTTCAGCAGTGGCCCCCTGTCTGTGGAATGGCCTCCCGAGGAAGGCATGCAAGCAAAAGCACTCAAGCGGGGCCCAGAACAGGCTCAGTAACAGGCATGTCCTGGTGAAAAGGGGTGTGGCGTGGGAGGGGACTTTGCCCCAAGGACCAGATGGAGACCTCCAGTTGATTGGGAGTGGAATAGCAGTAGTAGGAAACAAAAGAATCCCGTTGGTGCATAGAGAGATAGGTGTGATACCGTTTCACTAACAATAATACTATTAAGAGTCTTCTATCTTTGTAACAAGGGTAGCTGATGTGGAGCTGCCCAGATGGTGCTGGACTACAGCTCCTATCTTCCCTGACTATCAACCATGCCGGCTGAGACTGATGGGAATTGTAGTCCTGTGACACCCACATCACCAACCGCTGGTATAACATCTTTGATTCTGTGTGTTTGGCTTTCTTTCCACAGCTGCCTGCAAATATTATTATTACGGTTGCTATATTAGGGTTATCAAACCTATCCATTCTCAAAGAAATCAGCCCTGAGTGCTCACTAGAAGGACAGATCCTGAAGTTGAGGCTCCAGTACTTTGGCCACCTCATGAGAAGAGAAGACTCCCTAGAAAAGACCCTGATGTTGGGAAAGATGGAGGGCACAAGGAGAAGGGGACGACAGAGGATGAGATGGTTGGACAGTGTTCTCGAAGCTACTAACATGAGTTTGGCCAAACTGCGAGAGGCAGTGAAGGATAGGCATGCCTGGCGTGCTCTGGTCCATGGGGTCACAAAGAGTCATACACGACTGAACAACTGAACAACAACAACAACAAATATTAGGGTTGCTATATTAGGGTTGCTATATTTCTTTCTTGGGGGGGGGGGAAGTTGTTGATCATCTCCCCAATGAAGTTTTTACCTATTTTTAGGATAAGCACCGAAACAACATACTCCCGGGTTTTCCCGGTCATTTTTGCTGCTTTCCGAAAATTCCGCCCAGACATCATTTTCGGCAGACGAATCCTGGCTATGTCCATGAAATTCCAGGTGTATAGCAGCCCTATTATTGCTGCTGCTGCTGCTGCTGTTGTTCTTGTCATTTCCATACCTCTCTATATTTTCAAGAAAAAATATCAAATCTCAACACATTATAAAACAATCCAGAATATTTTATTTTATTTATTTATTAGATTCTATACCACCCTTCATCAGAAAGGCAAATAGCAAACAGAGTTTCAAAGCAACCTAAAACATTTCCTTAAAGATTTCAAAATTAAACATTACAAAGGAAGTCGAGTACGGAATGCACATTTAGTGAAGCAAAATTAACACTCTCTCTCTCTCTCTCTCTCTCTCTCTCTCTCTCTCTCTCTCTCTTTCACGCACACATTTCAAAACATAACACTACTAAAGGAAGTCAAATATAAAATGCACATTTCAAAGAGCATAATTAGCAAGAGGATTAAATATTATTGTGAAGCATAGAATATATTTGCTGCTCTTGCTGCCCATCCTGCCAATGATGGTCCATGGCAGGCAGCGGCTGTGGAAGGTCAGGCTCAATGACCTGGGTCTCCACTAAGAGACAGTCAAGATGGTTGAGATATATGTTTGTGTGGAATCTTTTCACTGTTGACAATATGCTGACTCTATATATCCATGCTTTCTGGGACTTGCATTAAACTGCTGCAGCAGAATATGAAACCTTAGCAAATCTGTGTTTTGTGATCTGTTGAATTTCAGACAGATTTGAGATACGCTCCTTCTAAAGCCCCTCAAAAACACACACACACACACACACACACACACACACACACACACACACACGTTTAATGACTGAGCTGTTATGAACTCAGTAGCTTCCTATTATTTCCCAGGTAGACGACACCAAGCGTCTTATCTCCTATTGATCCCCCCCCCAGTTATTAATCAGAAATGCCTGACTATATAATCCAACTCAGTCTTCAGGGCCACGGCACTGACAGCTAAAAGCTGGCAGTTGGCATTGTGAAAGAAACACAAGAAGAAGCCATGGGGGACCGGGTTGGGGGAGGGAGAGAAAAATGAATACCATGCTGCATTATTCATATAGTTCTGCTACCAGACTCACTGGAATTTCATTAACTTGCGCGGGGTTTGTGTATATGCACGCACAGGCAGAAGGTTTGGGAGAACAACGTAGCAACGAATAGCTCTGCAGACATAGTTATACAGGCAAAGAGTGGAAGAACCCCTCGTACCCCAAATTTAAATGCAGGTGGTGCAGTTAAGGGTTCCCTCTGCCCCTTATGATGGAACTTGCATATAAGGGCCAGTGGTACAGCACTCACTTTGCATGCAGGCTCATCTTACCTTCTGAAGGTATCCCTACCTTCTGTTGTAAAATCCTCCAAACTGGAGACTGTGGAATAGATAAGGAAATACTCTGAGGAGAGAAGACTGAAGCCACTCTTGAGAGGAATGCTGAGAGGAACCAAGCAGTTTCAGAATCATTGGAGAGCCAGGAATTAAAGGTAAAGGGACCCTGACCGTTAGGTCCAGTCGTGGATGACTTTGGGGTTGCAGTGCTCATCTCACTTTACTGGCCGAGGGAGCTGGCGTACAGCTTCTGGGTCATGTGGCCAGCATGACTAAGCCACTTCTGGCGAACCAGAGCAGCGCACGGAAACGCCGTTTACCTTCCCGCCGGAGCGGTACCTATTTATCTACTTGCACTTTGATGTGCTTTCGAATTGCTAGGTTGGCAGAAACTGGGACCGAGCAACGGGAGCTCACCCCGTCACGGGGATTCGAACCGCTGACCTTCTGATCGGCAGGTCCTAGGCTCTGTGGTTTAATCCACACAGCGCCACCCGCTTTTATTTATTTTTTTATTATGCCCCACCAAACTGGTGGAATTTGGAGTGGCTCGCACAATCTATCCAGGACCACTCATGCAAAAAATTTAAGTAGACACATAGGGCAGTCAGTTGTAGTTGTGAGAGGCAGAGTAACAAACAGCTTGAAAAAGAGACCAGGGACTCAAGGATTTCTCAGATTAATGTAAAGGAGCAATACGTGGCTGATGAGAACCTTTACTTCATTTGTGGTGGATGGGTTGACACTGGTGGGGTATAACCCTATATGTTTTTGGTGCATTGTGAGTTTTGCGATGGGAGGAGAAGTTTGCTGCTAGACACCCAGAGGAGCTCTGGGAAGGGGTGACAAGGTCCTTAGCTTGCAGTTTACTTTCTTACCACAAATAGGTGATATTATTGTGCTTAAAAATTGACTGGTCCATGGAAGGTGGTCCTTTTGGGTGGATGAGACACTGCCCCATCAACCTTAGTCGGCCTTCAGCCAACACCCTCCTAGATGCTTTCTTACTTGCATTGAATCCAGGGATGGCATGGGCTGTCAACAACATGCTTCTCCTTAGCCTCAGCAATATCCTTGTGAAACTCAGCAGTGAGGAGAACGGGGTTGTTGGCCTCCTTCTGTCTTGAGAGACACCTCCAGGGGCAAAGTCAAACTGCTGTGTTAGCAGCACCAAAGTGACCTCCCAGGGGTGCAAGCCTGGGCAGTGTGCATGGAGGTCCTGGGCTGGCCAGGTGACAAGACCCGCCCCCCCTCGGCCTCGCTGATGTGGTCCAAAGGAAAGCAGAGCAATACGTTTGGCACCAGCTTGGCTGCAGGAGTTGCTGGAAAGAGGTGTGCAAGGTTCCATCTAACCATCTTAGGGACTCCACTGCAGATTTGTGTAGGGTTTACTCGTTAGTCTTTTCTTCTTCCAAAGATATGCTGCAAGCCAGTTGAGGTTTAGGATGAGAGTTTTCCTTCTCCTAGATGGGCTACATACCCAAGTTACAAGCCCCATCTGCCCCTCTACAACATGTGTAGAAACTGACCATTGGACCCACTCATCTGATCAATCCATTGTAGCCTGTATTTGCATGCAGGGGGTGGAAACGGGGACAACACTAGCTGGTTTGGACTCTACCTACTGTTGGTTGTCTTGCCTTCTTCCCTACCACTTCTAGGGGGTGTGAGTCACCTCTGAGTTTGGTTGACAGTTTTCTCCCTATGTAGCTGTTGCAGGCATTTTGGCTTTCCACATGACAAAGGACCCAAGAGCCCCTTGCATACGTTACAGCAGCTGTCATGCAGAAGTATATTTTTGGTAGCGACTGCAGTGCTATTATGGCTTACCAAGTGGCCCTAAGGAAATATTATGACTATTGGAGGTTCTGCATTTATTTTTAGACCCGCAACAGCTATTTTCATTGCAATTGCAGAGAGCAGAAGAACGTAACAACAATCCCCTTTGGATAAACAGTGAAAATTAATTTGCTAAATAACAATTTTCTCAATTTACCACCAAATGGGTATGCGAGTAATGAAATGGGGTTAGCATGCAACAGCTAGAATGGGCGACTAACAGTGAAATAACTCACAGAGAATTAGCAGAGAAAACACTTAACGTAACGCTAAGCAAGCACAATACTCAGGGTAGCTCTATAACCCTTTAATATTATTCTCTTTATAAGTAAGTGACTAGCAACTATTGTGAGTTGGCTAAGATCCTCTAGAGGCATCATTCATTCTAAAATGTGATGGGCACAGGAGCCAACTCCTAGGGGCCAAGATGCCTTTGCTTTCCCATAAAATATCTGAGGAGGCCAGGGGCCCCAAAGCTGATGGGCATTGCCATTCAAATTGTGTGTGTGTGCCACATCTTGCGATCAATGATATGGGGTAAGGCTTCCCTGGGCCCCCCAATATTTTAGTCAGGCTGGCACCCTTGGTGATGGAAGTCGCTCAAACACCAGCACTGCATCAAACAGCACACAACCAAATTGAACAATTTCCACATAAATAATAAGATCCAAAATGATGGTACAAAATATTAACATCAACAACAGCAATGACCCCGCCCCCCCCAGCAACCCCCCTAAACAATAGCCTAGCCCAAGGTTCTGTTCAGCAGCCTCAGGTTTTGTAGCTGGAGTCAGTCAAAGAGGTTGGGAAAAGGTCTGCAAGGCAGTGAGCAGGTCCTCCAGGACTCACAGCCAAGATGGTCACACAGGAGCGTGTGTGTTTTATGCGCAGAAATTATACAAGACACAAGCTGCAAGCCTATAACCACTTAACTGGAAGTAACCCATATTGGACTCAGTGAGACTTACTTCTGAGTAGACATAACATCACAACGTCACACCATAGTTGTCAACTTTTCCCTTTTTTAAAAGGGAAATTCCTTTATTCCGAATAGGATTCCTCGCAAGAAAAGGGAAAAGTTTGCAGCTATGCGTCACACTCTCCAACATTCTGCATAAAAATAGGGACATTCCATTCCCTGCTGAAAGAACAACTTAGCCATCTTCAGTCTAGTCCCTCTAATCTCCTCTGTGACAATTAAGAGGCCCTCTGTGTCTTTATCTCCTTTATGTAATAAATAATTCCAAATACTTCTTGAGTTATAATTGTGCTGAAGTTTTACTCTTTGCCGAGAGTCTCTTAAACCGACCCTGACAAATCCATCCAGTTACAATGTCACCCCTGTGACGGCTTGAAATTATCAATCATTTCTACCTTATCTGTGTTCCCATGTTATTATTAATCAGCTCTAGATTATCAGTCATGTTTAGGTGAAAAGTCTTAAAATTTGCACTTCATCCATCATGGCAAGGGGCCCTTTGGGACATGACATTAATATTCCTAGGGCTCCTGTCAGTTTTGTGATTGAGCAGGAATTTGGATTGTATCAAAATCCCTACACTCTTATCAAATGGACCACACCAGCTGTGAAAACTGCCAAGGAGTTGCTGTGCTCTTTTGAAGCACTTGCCAGGAGCCTCGGGCCTGGCGATGGGACAAAGGCTTATTGCCTCAGGTAGCAGATTTGGTGGGGGTGGCAAATTAAGAGGGAACTTGCCCCCCACAAGAACATACAGCGAGTCCTGCTGGATTATCACTGCCCAATCTTGCCCAGAAACAGAAGACTTCACTGCCTGTACTGTTGAAGGGAGCCAATGGGCAACCTAGGAATCTTTCACCATCCTGGGAGATTCTCTGACTTGAATCCCTACTATATCTTGCCTAATGAACATTGTGGGTTCCTAGTTCTAGAACTAATGAGGGTGAAAGAGGAGAGCGCAAAATATGGTCTGAAGCTCAACATCAAAAAAACTAAGATCATGGCCACTGGTCCCATCACCTCCTGGCAAATAGAAGGGGAAGAAATGGAGGCAGTGAGGGATTTTACTTTCTTGGGCTCCATGATCACTGCAGATGGTGACAGCAGTCATGAAATTAAAAGACTCCTGCTTCTTGGGAGGAAAGCAATGACAAACCTAGACAGCATCTTAAAAAGCAAAGACATCACCTTGCCGACAAAGGTCCGTATAGTTAAAGCTATGGTTTTCCCAGTAGTAATGTATGGAAGTGAGAGCTGGACCATAAAGAAGACTGATCGCCAAAGAATTGATGCTTTTGAATTATGGTGCTGGAGGAGATTCTTGAGAGTCCCATGGACTGTAAGAAGATCAAACCTATCCATTCTGAAGTAAATCAGCCCTGAGTGCTCACTGGAAGGACAGATCCTGAAGCTGAGGCTCCAATACTTTGGCCACCTCATGAGAAGAGAAGACTCCCTGGAAAAGACCCTGATGTTGGGAAAGATGGAGGGCACAAGGAGAAGGGGACAACAGACGATGAGATGGTTGGACAGTGTTCTCGAAGCGACTGGCATGAGTTTGGCCAAACTGTGGGAGGCAGTGGAGGATAGGGGTGCCTGGCGTGCTCTGGTCCATGGGGTCATGAAGAGTCGGACATGACTGAATGACTGAACAACAACAAAGTTCTAGACCTTACAGTTCTTTGCACAGTGTAGCCTCCACGGAGGGACTGAGAACCTGTGTTTCCCAAACTTGGGGGCTACTATTGTGGTTATTGCGCATTTGAAAGCAATATAGATCATGGGTAGGCAAAGTAAGGCCCGGGGGCCAGATCCGGCCAAATCGCCTTATAAATCTGGCTCACGGACAGTCCAGGAATCAGCATGTTTTTACATGAGTAGAATGTGTGCTTTTTCTTAAAATGCATCTCTGGGTTATTTGTGGGGCATTGGAATTTGTTCACCCCCCCCAATATAGTCCAGACCCCCCACAATGTCTGAGGGACAGTGGACCGGCCCCCTGCTGAAAAAGTTTGCTGACCCCTGATATAGATGAATAAAAACTGACTAGTCTTGAAATAAAAATTGTCCAGTCCAAAAATATGGTTCAAAAGCTTTACTAACAGAACTTGCTCCATAACAAAACACAAAACAATTAATGTTGCATCCAGATAATTTATAATATCATGTGCTGGTCCTAGCACTGGCACAACATCATAGAAATATGAAATAACTTCACCCATAGCTGAAAAAAAGCTCCGCCTCTCCAAACAGCCTCCATTAACTTTTGGGCTGTTTTCCTAGAGGGAGAATCATTTGCACATCCTTTCTTCTCTGGTGCTTCAGAAAAAAAGACACTTAACTCACACACCCAAAATGGAGACTTAATAATTGAATACTTCATGTGATCTAGGTTAAACACCTCGCAAGAGCTAGCAGAGATATATTCTCACCCAGTCATTACCTTGTTAGGCATTCTGAGAGCTTTGTTTAGCTCAATGGAAGATTCCAGACCATGCTTTCAGCAGTATGCATACAGACGTATACAGAGTTATTTTCTGTTTCAATGTACAATTAAACATTATACTTAACAACTACAACTCCCATCATCCCCAACCCCTGGTAGGAATGATGGGAGTCATAGTCCAACAACAGCTGGGGGACTCAAATTTGAGAAACACCGCCTTAGGCCTAGGGGACAAATGTGGCTCTCAGAACTCCCTCAGGCCACACCTCTGACTGGCATTACACTACTTCTCCCCCTGAGTGTTTTTGTTTGCCTGGCATATGACATTAAATTTGGAAAATGCCTCCTGACTGCCTGGAAGTGGGGTAGAGATGGGTAAGTGTGTCTGCAGAGAAACTAGCCTGCTGTACAGAGGCAAAATGCAGATTCATTGCCCTACCAATTGATTACCTTTGGCTGCTCCTGCCATGGGCATGTGGCCATCAGAAGGTAACAAAACTTCCCCCAGCCCTTCCCCACCTGGAGGGCACATGGCCTCTTTGCCCCAGGTAGCTCAGGAAGTATTGTGCTTCACCCCTCTCCCAAAACAAAGGATAAGAGGTAGGCAAGCCACAGAAGACAGTCATGTAGCCAGTGCATTGCATGAATACACGGAAGCCATTCCAACTGAAGCAAATGGAACACGATGCCTAGTGCAGATGTTTAGAATTGAGCCTGAGCTTCCCAGGGAAATGCATTTTTGCAGAAGGAACTGATGACACCGTACAATTAGCACAGAGGAGAGACTTCTGGTTCGGAAGCGCGCTGTGCGATCTGCCGCGCTGCTTTAATTATGACATTTATCACAACGCAGCCTTTTCAGAGAAGGTAACAACCAAGACAATACACTTGGAACAACCAAGACAATACACTTGGAACGCAACCAGTCTCCTGCTTGCAATAATCGACAATGCTCTTCTGCTACCTTGAAAAGCAGTGGGGATTCTGGAGATGTCAGGTTCATTAAGGAGCAGCTTCCTGCAGCAAAGCAGCAGGAGGAATACTTTCCTGTGACATGAGGCAGCTTTGGTGGCCCATCAGCCCTTCTCCAGCAGTGCGTGAGTGCTGGATGAGAAAGTAAATAGGGGAGTGCATTTGCAACATCCACAACTCAAACTAATAGAATATAGGAAGCTGGTTTATACTGCATCAAGCAGTTGGCCCATCTAGCTACACTGGCTGTCTACATTGATTGGCAGCTGCTGTCCTAGGTTGCAGACAAAGAGCCTTTCCTAACCCAACCTGGAGATAGTTACAGGTAGGTAGCCGTGTTGGTCTGTCATACTCAAAACAAATAAAAAAATTCCTTCCAGTAGCACCTTAGAAACCAACTAAGTTTGTTATTGGTATGAGCTTCTGTGTGCATGCACACTTCTTCAGATACCAACTTGAAGATGCTAGAGTTTGAATTTAGGACCTTTTGCAAGCAAAGTGGATGGTCTACCACTGAGCTACAGCCCTTCCTCATACATTGAAAAGCAGAAGGTTGCAATGGTAGGGATAACCCCCTTCCTCTTCTCGACACATCAATTTCTTTAGTTCATTGTATACATTCTGCAGGTTTCCTTCCTGGTATGTTCCTGGCAGCATGGACCCAGTGCCAGCAGCACAATATTCTGTAAGTGGGATTGGGCACACAAATTACTCATCACTTCTTGTGAAAGTTTGAAAGCAGAACCACCTACCTTTTTCAGGTTTCTTTGGGGGAAACCTGAGTATAATGCAGAGGAAAACAGTGTTTATGTCTGTGGCGTGAATATGCCCAGAGTCTTTTTCAATTGATTGAGTTCCCTTTTCACTCGTTTTGGAAGTTCTCCTGTACTTAGCAGAGTGCAGCTTGCCAGTTTTTCCCTCTCCCTGCCCAACATTGTCAAATTAATACATTCTTGCTGCACATATTTTGCTGTTATCGCTTAAGCACCTGGGAATCCATTGCCAGTTGGCAGACTGGACAAACACGAAAAGAAATGAAATCTACAAAAATTGAACAGCATCAGCTTTTTTTATTTCCCCCCTTAAAGAAACAACAAGCCCCAAAATGAAATCTGTTGCAGAGAAGGTCAAGGAGAACAAATTAGATGGTCAGAATTCAATAAGAACAACTTTGGAATATGTTGCTGTTGTGTTATTGCCATGGTCTTCCAGCGTTAGGTCAGCATATTTTTGTGTGGATCACAACTTACAGCTGAGGCTGCAGTTGTTCCCTCTTGCCTTGGATGTGACAGATCCTCCTCAGTTGCAATCGTCTAGGACTTGGAATTAGAGTTGGACAATAAGCTGATGCAAAGCAAACTGTCATTAAGTTAAGCCGATATAAAGTATACGCCGAGATCTGAACTCTGTTCAGGGGCAGGGCTACTGTTGGCTAAGCCTGGAAAATGGAAAACAAGCCTTCAAAACAGTGCTTGGGGTGCACCACCCCTTTTGCAGGGTTGCCAGGTGTTATGTACTGAGTTGAATAGGATCCAAAATGCAGCAGTCTGATTGGTCCTAGAACAACAGGATTCAGAATGCAGCAGTCTGATTGGTCCTAGAACAATAGGATCCAGAATGCAGCAGTCTGGTTGGTCCTAGAACAATAGGATCCAGAATGCAGCAGTCTGATTGGTCTGCAGGAGCCACCCAATCCAGCTCCAGGTGGAAGTGAATCCGCACTCCGATTGGCATACAGGAGTATCCTGGAATTAGCCAATCACGTGGGGCCCATTGTGTAAATAGTGTATATAAAGCAGACGTTTTGGGGGAACTGCATTCCTCGCTACTATGAGCTGAAATCCACACTTGACTCCGGACTTAGGATCCAGCCCAAGTTAGGATCCAGCCCATGACCTTTCTCTGGTCATGCTCCCATCATGCCCCTTTTACAGGGCTTACACAAATTTGAATCCTGTACATGAATAATTCTAAGAACCTTCATCTGAACACATTTAGAATCTGCCTCCCGGCTAAATGCAAAAAAAAAAAAAAAAGCCTCGAGTTCAGTAAGACTTTTGACGAAGTTCCCCACAATATTCTTGCAAGGAAGCTGGTAAAATGTGGGTTGAAGAAGGTAACTGTCAGGTGGATTTGTAGCTGGTTGACTGACCGAAGCCAAAGAGTACTGATTAATGGTTGCTCGTCATCCTGGAAAAAAGTAACAAGAGGGGTATCACAGGGTTCTTTCCTGGGCCCGTTGTTGAACGTTTTTATAAATGACTTGGATGAAAGAAAAGAGGGGGATGCCCATCAAATTCGCAGATGACACCAAACTGGGAGGAGTAGCTAATGCCACAGAAGAAAGAATCGGAATTCAAAATGACCTTAACAGATTGGAAAACTGGTCACAAGCTAACAAAATGAATTTCAATAGGGACAAATGTAAGGTTCTGCACTTGGGCAGGAAAAACCAGATGCACAAAAACCAGATGGGGGAAACCTGGCTTACTAGAAATACGTGTGAAAATGATCTAGGGGTCTTGATGGACCACAAGCTTAACATGAGTCAACAGTGTGATGAAGCAGGAAAAAAAAGCTAATTCTATTCTAGGCTGCATCAACAAAAGTATAGTGTCCAGATCAAGAGAAGTAATAGTTGGTTTCTGTTTAATATTTATGCTTCATCTTTTATTGGTGGGTTATTTTGAAATTGAGACCTGCAGTTTTAATTGAATTTTAAATTTGTATTTTAATCTGTTATTTTAAATTGATCGTTTTTATGTTTTTTGTTGTGATTTTAATTGATGTTAGCCGCCCTGAGCCCGGTTCTCTGGCTGGGAAGGGCGGGGTATAAATAAATTAAAAAAAAAATAGTACCACTCTACCTGTATTCTGCCTTGGTCAGATCACACCTGGAATACTGTGTCCAGTTCTGGGCACCACAATTTAAGAAGGATGTTGACAAGCTGAAACATGTGCAGAGGAGGGTGACCAAGGTGATCAAGGGTCTGGAAACCATGCCTTATGGGGAACGGTTGAAGGAGCTGGGTATGTTTAGCCTGGAAAAGAGGAGACTAAGAGGAGATACAATAGTCACCTTCAAATATCTTAAGGGCTGTCACATGGAAGAGGAAGCATGCTTATTTTCTCCTGCTCTGGAAGGTAGGACTCAAACCATTGGCTTCAAGTTGCAAGAAAGGAGATTCCGACTAAACATTCGGAACATCTTTCTGACAGCAAGAGCTGTTCAGCAGTGGAACAGACTCCCACGAGAGGTGGTGGACTCTCCTTCCTTGGAGGTTTCTAAGCAGAGGTTGGATGGCCATCTGTCTTGGATGCTTTAGCTGAGATTCCTGCATTGCAAGGGGTTGGACTAGATGACCCTTGGGGCCCTCCCTCTCTACGATTTTGTCTCTGCCATAGAAGATTTGAAATGGCAAAAGTATAGCGTTTGTCAATAGGGTTCCTATGGACACACGGATGCGCTTGTCGCCTTCCCCTGGTTCCCACAAAGCCATTGAGCTTCCGTACCCCTCACAGCCTCCTTGGTCATGGTATGGCAAGGGCGGATGCCTTGCTTTCCCTGGAAATGTACACAGAGCTGAAGGAGCAAATTGGAAGAAGGACACTTTCCCACTTCTTCCTTCAGCTTGATGTGCTTTTTGAGGCTCAGAGTAGTTCTATTGGCTCTGGCTTTTACCCAGATCCCTTGGAAAAAATTAAGTGTGTTTGTGTGTGTGTGCGCGCACACACGAGAGCCAGTGTGGTGTAGTGGTTAAGAGTGGTAGACCCGTAATCTGGTGAACCGGGTTCGCGTCTCCGCTCCTCTATATGCAGCTGCTGGGTGACCTTGGGCTAGTCACACTTCTCTGAAGTCTCTCAGCCTCACTCACCTCACAGAGTGTTTGTTGTGGGGGAGGAAGGGAAAGGAGATTGTTAGCCGCTTTGAGACTCCTTCGGGTAGTGATAAAGTGGGATATCAAATCCAAACTCTTCTTCTTCTTCTTCTTCTTCTTCTTCTTCTTCTTCTTCTTCTTCTTCTTCTTCTTCTTTCTCTATTTCTATCTCTCTGGGAAAGGGCTGAAGTGGGGAGAGAAGTGGCCAGAGAGGGTGGCCCCCACAGCAGTTGCTACCCCCCCCCAAAGTGCCCCTGGGTTAGTGATTCCTATGATACAAAGGTGGAAAAAGTTAGGCTGGTACACAAGCAAAGTTTACATGGAGGCATCAAAGGGGATTTAAATCAGGACAATCGCTTTATGTAGCCTTTAATGTTGAGCATCCAAACTTGCCAATCTCTTGTTAAATTATTGTGAGTAGGCAGGCAACGTATAGATTCGTTTCTGCCAGCCACATATTCTTCACGCTTGTTTTTTCCCTCTTTTAATTACTCAGAAGGGGAGCTATTGAACCTAGGAGATCTATAGCTAGTAGGTGCGGGAGCCCGATATTCAACTCTAAAAGGGGAAGCGTTAGACTTAGGCTAGGTTACATGCAGGGTCAACAGGACTTGACAATGTGCCTTTGAGGTTTGATAGAGCTCCAACTTTGATCTATAAATAAAAGGAAAGGAAGAAAAGCTGGAGAAAAGCTAGTTGGAGGAGAGAATAAGTCTTATTTGGTGAAGATTTGATAAGAAAAAAACCATATAAAAAAGCATCTGAGACACTGAGAAGGAAAATACAATTGCTTTTCATGTTTAGGATGAAAAACCCAACATTGCTTTATTGGAAGAGATCAAGGCACGGATTGGTACTTTCCACTCAAGAGAAAGGTCAACATTGTGTTCCACCTGAGCTCCTTTCTAACCAAGACTTGAAACTTCTGCAGAAGTATTGGTAAACTGGGTGCCAAACCTAAGTATGCCGGAGAAATGTGACTCAGCTTTTGCAAGTCTCCACCGCATCAGAAATGGCGAGGGGGGGGGGGAATCAAATGCTTGGTTGCTCACCCCGAAAAAGGAAAAAAAATCCTCCTGCATATTTAAAAATCCCCAAATTTTTAAGGAGAAAGACTAGGACTGAACTTTTGCCTAGGTTTTTTTTTATTCAGGTAGGTAGCGACGTTGGTCTGACGGTCTACTGGTATCTGAAGAAGTGTGCATGCACACGAAAGCATGCACCCAGAACAAACTCAGTTGGTCTCTAAGGTGTTACTGAACAATTTTTAAATTTTTTAATTTATTTCGACTAGGTTTTTTTGTGTGCAGGGAGATCTCTTTCCCTCTCTCTTGTTTGGTAGGGTAGCATTCGAACATACAGTCTTCATTCCAACATGGAAGAGACTTAATAAAACAAAGGAACAACACCCCCCCCACACACACTTTATCACATGATTCTCTGGCATTTAAATATCCCTCCTGCTCAGTCCTTTAAGGTCTGGTCTAAACATACAGCAGAAAGAATGTAGCATTCTGGAATGTTAACATATTGCACATGCACACAGAGCATTGTTTTACAACAGCTTCTTGGGTATACGATCGCTCCCTTATTGGTGTTCACTACACCGATGTTGGATAACCAAACTGGCAAGATCTTGACCCTTGGTTCCTCCTCAGGGGTCCTCCCTGAATGCTAGAACAATTTTAAATTCACTTTTAAAAAAAGTTTTCGGAAGCCAGGAGCTCTTAGATGACTGTGTTCATTTTGGACCCCTTGTCATTCAGCTTTCATGGCACCGAGCCAAAAAAAAAACACCTCAGTTTCAGGGCACGACTCCTGAGGCTTTTCTTCTGCTTTCATGAGCTCCAGTTTCCTTCCTTTTGCTTGCAGCATCAGGCCCGGGCTGCATTTTATCTTATCCTAGCAGCTGCCTTGGAAAATATTTGACGGCGACAGTTGCAGAAACGGCAATGTGGTCTCCCAGCTCCCATGGTGGGTGGCATGTCTCAATAATGGGGGTGGGGTTGTGTCGTTGCTGGTCCCCTCCCCTTTTAAATTAAGAACTAAAGAGCCTTGTTTCCTCAGAGAAAGACACGGTGGAAACGAGGGAGGGGCGTATTCAAGAATGTCTAATTGAGCCTTCATTGAAAAACACAGCCCTCCTTGGAAGGGGAAGAAGGGGAATGAGGGGGGAATGGCAGGCACCTGTTTCCTTGCATCTTCTGACAACACCCCCCTGGGGAACAAGGCACTTTCATGATTGCTAGCTTCCACATGACACATTGCAGGGGGGCGAGACCTTTGGAAAATTAATAAATAAAACCACAGCCACCTGTTTGACAGAGGAGGGAATGCGTTTTTTTCCTACAGGATTCCAACACCGCTTGAGTGGAACTTACCTTGAAATTATCACCAGGTGGGCGGGATTCTGAAGTCTCTTGAGAAGTGAATGCTAGAATTCAAAGCCTTCCAGTGACATAGTCAGGGTAGGCCTGGAATATTTTGATGCCTGAGGTGGAATATCCAAATGGGACTCACTAATTTATGTGGGGTGCTGCCTGCATGGGAAGGTCTCCTGCTAATGTCTCCTAGGCAAGGGTAGCCCTGCATGTTCAATGAAGATGGCTCACGAGAAGTTCCTGGCAGGTGATGGCTATGGATGCAGGTTGTGGGGGTGGGGGAGAAGAAATTAAGTTTGGTCCGCTTTTTAAATGCAGGCCTTATTCAGGCTTCCCAAAACAATATGCAAAGCGAAACCTAGCTATCTTTCAAACTGAGCACTTCTCTGAATTTTGTGGTGTAAATCACCAACTAAATAATGAGTACACAAATGTATGTATTATCAGGGGGAAGAGTGCATAAAAAACACATATTAGTGAAAACGGCATACAAAATTGATTACAATAGTTATTTATTTAAAAGCATTTCTCTCCAGCTGAATATTTCAAAAATCTCTAAGCTGCATATAGTCTGAAAGCAAACAACGTTATCGTTAAAACAATGACCTAAAACCAGTAAAGCAGCACTATAAACACACACACACACACACAAGCAAATAAAACAGAAATTCAGAATACTGAAGTGCGTAAAGCAAAGTCCAGTCTTATGGGTCAGGGAAAGCTTGGGCTTTCTTCACTTTGCTAGGGCATATCGTTTGCAAAAAAAAAAAAAAAATGTGTGTATTAGAAAAAATTGCATACCAAAATTTTATGCAGTGTTGGCCATTGGGGGAAATATGGACTTTTAAGAAGACTTTTTAAAGCTTGCAGCCTGATTGAGAAATATGGTGAAGTTAAGGCTGGAAAATAAGAAATCCGAATTGACAGATTTATCCATGCCTAATTGTGCCCCAGGGGTGCTGGTGGCGCTGTGGGTTAACCACAGAGCCTAGGACTTGCCAATCAGAAGGTTGGTGGTTTGAATCCCCATGACAGGGTGAGCTCCCGTTGCGCGGTCCGTGCTCCTGCCAACCTAGCACTTTGAAAGCATGTCAAAGTGCAAGTAGCTAAATAGGTACTGCTCTGGTGGGAAGGTAAACGGCGTTTCTGTGCGCTGCTCTGGTTCGTGAGAAGCGGCTTAGTCATGCTGGCCACATGGCCTGGAAGCTGTATGCCAGCTCCCTTGGCCAACAAAGCGAGATGAGCGCCACAACCCCAGAGTCATCCGCGACTGGACCTAATGGCCAGGGGCCCCTTTACCTCAGTATTTTTCAACCACTGTTCCGCGGCACACTAGTGTGCCGCGAGATGTTGCCTGGTGTGCCGTGGGAAAAAATGGAAAATTCAAGAGAATTACTTTATATATAGTCAATATAGGCACAGAGTTAATTTTTTAACATTTCCTAATGGTGGTGTGCCTCGTGATTTTTTTCATGAAACAAGTGTGCCTTTGCCCAAAAAAGGTTGAAAAACACTGCTTTACCTAATTGTGCCCCAAGAATCAGGCCTGCATCCCCTTTCCTACTAGGTTGCCTTTAAAGAAGCTAAAAATATGCCATTTGAGGTGGCCATCATGCCACAGAAGATTAGCATAGACAGAAAACAACACTTTCCCAAATCACATATATGGAGCTCCCCACCACATGATGTGGTGACAGCCACTAGCTACACTTTCGGTTGGAGTGCTAAATAACTTTGTAAACAAATGGAACAACTTGGGTAACAACTTTCCATTCTCTCATCACCCTGTGCACCTCCAAAATCTGTTTTGGGTTGCCCCAGGAGCAAATTGGGGGGGTTGTGCAGTGCATGTGCGGGGGGGGGGAGAGAAGGAAACCTGGCGCAAGTTATTCTGCTTGCACCACTATTTTGTTGAATGCCATCCTTGGTTTATATATAAATAAAAAACAAACAAACAAATGGAAGAAGGGTCCAAATGGGTCTGAAAGCAATCAAGGGCACGTTGTTGAACTTCAGGCTAAAAGGGCCCTAGCATAAGATCGCTCTGTATGTTTGTTAGCCTATACAGAGATTTCACAGATAGCAGCGCAACCCAAAAGCTCCCACCATATTCTTCAAATACTGCCCCTCCATTGATCCACGACTGTTTATTTGATTATCTGTTTCCTGTGGGTGTGCTCGGTAGCACTACAGCTTAGCTTGAGACAAGAACATGTAACTTCTGCTTAAATCTAGCCCTCAAATCTCTTTGAATGTCCCAAAATCGAATTATAAGCATATGGAAGTCATCTAAACCAGCATTCTCTGCAAATGCAAAACTTCTTTGCGGTTTCCCACACTATCCTGCCATATATTGCTTTTGCCGGTAATTATACCGTAGGTACTTTATTTTAGTACACACAGACACACAAACACACTCTCTTCTTTGGTACCAAATAGGGATGCAAGTTAAGATTATTCTGGAAACTGAAATGGATGTTTGCCTATGATGCAAGAGGCACAGATCACAATTTCAACCCAATCTGAAATTAAAAAATATATATAATGAGATAAGCACCAAGTGCTTTGGATAATTCTGAGTAGGTCTGAGAGGAAGGAAACAGTTAGTTTGCTACCCAGAGTGACTTCTGATATAGTATAAAAGTGATAAACAGTAGTATGAAACTGACATATTATGGGGGATTTTTCTGGCCCAAGTCAATCAAAATGTGTCTTGGGCTGGCATAACATTGCCAAGCAAACCCACATCTGTTGCCTCAGAAGAAAGGCACTTTTCTGCTTATCAGACTTAGTTTTTGCTAGAAAAACCACATGACACTTTTTTCTTTTCTTTTCTCTAAATGGTTGACATTGAATGAGACAAAGAGCACCTCTATGGTGTGTGTGTGTGTTGACCGATTTAATGGGATATTTTTTGTCCCAGCTTTTGCAATTCAAAACATTTACAATGACAAGTGGCTGAAATTTGGGGACACTGTTTGCTGCTGTACAGGTGACACTTAAATTAGGATAACAATGATGTGAGTCTTGTTCTGTGTCAACCCTGCATCTAATGGTGACCCCCATGGTGGATTTCAACCCTAGTTTTTTGTAATAATTTATTATTAAGTTTTCAAAAGTTTAACATATATACCTCAATACATAACAAACTTACCTTGCCCCCCACCCTGACTTCCCACCCCATTTTCCATGGTGTTTTTATTTCTCCCCCCTCTGCTGCACTCTATCTTCAACCCTAGTTTTTTGGAAGATGCTTAACTGACTGAAAGGAGGATCCAACCCTGGCTCCCCCATTGCATCAGGATGAGGGTGTGTGGTTAAGGCAGAGGCATCCCTTTGGCTGGTGCCTCCCAGCAGTTACCACTGATTCCTCTGTTGATGTACGGCTTCCCTTTCTGCTCATGAATGTGTGCATGAGTAGTTCTGCCAGTGGAGTTGCTGTTCACAGCAGAAAACCAAAACCCTCAAAATGTGGCATTCTGGAGGCAGGCAGGGTTGAGTTGGCTTGGCACCTGTTGGAGACCCCTGTCCCAATGCAATCTGGGCTTGTTTGCTCCATCAGCTCCACGCTCAACACCAATCACTGCTGCAAGGGGTTGGTTGGAGGTGAAAGGATACATGGGATATGGTTAGCGGAGAAGATGGAATGTTTAAACCTGAATACGAAATGGAGACATGCTTGTGGATAGGAAAATGACCTGTCTATAGCCGAAAGAGCGATCGTTCCACATCCCACCTTCTTCAGACTAGGATGACTAGATCTTCTTTCTCTACTGAGAAGAGCAACCTTTCCTTGCCATGCAGAGAAATCCCCCAGGGAAATTACGCCAAGACGGTTAGTGCTGGAAAACTAATAAAAAAGTGTAATTTCATGGCAGCGAAGCCCTAATTAATCCCACCCTTCACTGAAAGGTTTCTGCAATTGTAGTACATTATTATTTCTCCTTAGTTTTTCTTCTGGTGATATGGGTCGAAAAGGCTGAAACATTTCACTGAATATCAGCAGATTTTGTCCGTTTGCAACACATGGATGACTTTTCTGTTCTCTCAGGCATTGGCCAAATAATTAGGAGTATGCCGGCTACCCAAGGTCAAACACCACTAATGACAAGGAGGAAGTCTAGCTAGAATAAGTCCTCGGTACTTCCTCTAGACCAGGGTGGGGAAACTGTGGCCCTCCAGATGTTGCTGGTCTTCAGCTCCCATCAAGGCTAACCAGTGTCCATGCTGACAGGGGCTGATGAGAGTTTGAGTTTCACAACAACTGGAGGGCCAGAAGATTCCGCCCCCCATGCTTTATCCTTTTAGGCATGCAAGACAAGAGGACAAGTTTATTTTTGCTTTGTACAATATCAATTCTTCTTCTTCCTGTTGGCATGTTAAGGATGGTAGGAAAGGATATACTGAATAAGTATTATCTTTACTTCACTCACGCTAGTGAGTGATGTAGCAGAGCAGATTCCCCTCAATACAGCAGGAAGCTAGTTTGCAGATTTGTTTTAGTCTCTTTAGTTAAGTAATCCAATCTGTCTTGCCCGGATGGATTATTCCTGGTGTCCCCTTTTATCCCTCTTGAAAGAATAAAGACACAAGAGTTCTTCCTTAAAAGTAACAACAACTTTACTCACATTTCAGTTCACAATTTGATCTCTGAAAGGCAGGCTTTACTTAGTAGTTACATAACAAACTGTGAGTTCATCTCACATGGAGATTGAGCTCATGTGCTGCTGGATGAGAGCCAGCAGACAGCAAAATTACAGTAAGAGAACAAAATGGCTGCAGGAGAGCAGCAAGAGAGAGATCAAGAGAGAGAAAACGGCTGTGTGACTCGGCTCTTTTATGGAGTCAGTCAGGGCCATGCCCATCTCCCAGGTCACATGCAGGGGAGGGCGCTCCAGACCAGTGGAACAGGAAGCTACACTGACTGGAGAAACATCCCCCTGCCTGTGCCCACTCTAGGAAAATAAGGAATGTTGCATTTGACTGTTCCAGTGGATTACATCCCACACTTCCTTGCCACTTCTAAGAGCTCATGTTGTGGTTTTGGTTGTGGAGCATTTGCTTTAGGGTTTCCAGGTGATTGCAGCAAGCTCCTGTATCCTTAGACTAGCAGAATACTTTATATCCAACCATCGTGCTCTGCAGAAGAGGGCCTCCTGCTAATACCATCTCAACAGAAGGCCTGCTCCTTACAATGTAGGCATTTGGCCATTAGTGTGGCAGCACCCACTCATTTGAACTCCCTTATGCAGCTTATCAGTCAGGCTCTGTCTTCTTTTTCAGCACCAGCTAAAAACTTTCCTTTTCCAGCCAGTCCTTTAAGTGGAAATTTTCCTCCCAGTCTATATCTGTACTGGGCTTGAAATGGTTTTAAAGCAGGTACGTACTGTGGATGTTTCTATTGTTAATTCACAAATGATTCACCAGTGAAACAATACAACTAATAATAGCACCTTAAAGGTAAAGGTAAAAGGACCCCTGACCATTAGGTCCAGTCGTGGACGACTCTGGGGTTGCAGTGCTCATCTCACTTTATTGGCCGAGGGAGCCGGCATACAGCTTCTGGGTCATGTGGCCAACATGACTAAGCTGCTTCTGGCGAACCAGAGCAGCGCACGGAAATGCCGTTTACCTTCCCGCTGGAGCGGTACCTATTTATTTACCTGCACTTTGTGATTTTGAACTGCTAGGTTGGCAGGAACTGGAACCAAGCAACGGGATCTCACCCCGTCGCGGGGATTCGAACTGCTGACCTTCTGATCGGCAAGCCCTAGGCTCTGTGGTTTAACCCACAGCACCACCCATGTCCCTTAGAGACCAACTAAGTTTGTTACTGGTATGAGCTTTCGTGTGCTACTGGAAGGATTTTTTAAATTTTGTTTCGACTACGGCAGACCAACACGGCTACCTACCTTTAACTGCAACTAATAATGATGGCCTTCTCTCTCAGCAGGAAAAAGAGGTCAAGAACTGGATAAGTTTGCCAATCTTTAACAATCTTTTGAAGAAAACTGCAGAGAGGAGACTTCATCTTAGTTTTTCCCAGGGGAATGCCAGAAGCTCGCTTTTTTATGAAGAAAAGAAAAATAGGACAGTGGCTTACATATATATTTGGATATCTCCCAGCTCTACAATTTATGATTCTATGTCTCTAGCTCCCTAAAGATGGGGGACAAGTGAAATTCTACAAATGCTGATTAAGAAGACGGAAAACGGGTGGAAAGAAAGAGACATCTTCACGAACTAACAGAAAAGCTTTCTTTCAGATTTCCCACGTGACGCACGATAACCAAGTGTGATAATAAATGCAGATGCCTCTGTCACAAAACTGTGCCCCAACTTTACATTATAGGTGCATTCAGTAGAGAAACTGATTTGCAGCAGCTTTCTACAAAGCGTATAAACCAAACTGCCTCTGCACACTGAGTGAAATGACCTTTAGGATGCTTTTACACTGGCAAACACTCTGAACGGGGATCGAACCCTGATCTGCTCAAGGACATGGTGGGGGAAAACCCTGCAGACACGATGGTTTCCCAAGTGGTTCAGGTAATTTCCATGAGTTCCAGCTGACCTGCATTTTCCATCGGGGTTAAGAAGAAGCAATGCTATATGGTGAGTCTGTGGCCTCAGTTCAGCATCCTATGAGAGGGGGGTGTTTGTGTGTGTGTGTGTGTGGCTTCTGACAGTGTAATGCAAAAATGTTCGTTTTCATGTGGTTAAAATAAACAGATTGTCTGTGCCCCCTACAGTTTGGAATACACTTGCCTAGCCCTCTCAGTTTGTCTCAGGTTACTAACTCTTCCTGCTACAATTGTCCTGAGTCCGGGGGAAAGTATGGAGAGGACTTTGAGATGGGCAGGAAAAAAAAACATGGATCCGGATTTTTCAGAGAATCCCAGTTGTTTGAGCTGCCCAAACCAACAAGCGGGGGAAGTCAGGTTCTGGACTCCGACAATTGCCTATTGCCCAGGCCCCGTAAATGAATGCGCGGCAACAGGCAACAGGCAATGGTGTGTAATTTAGCTCAGAGGCTGGCTTAGCCGGTCACAGGTGTCACTGAGATATTCTGAATGCGGAATGCTCAAAACTTTTCACCATGAAATATTGCACATGTGGTGCTGTAATTGAGACACACTGGGGAAATCTCCCTAGAGCTCACACTTCCCTCTCTAACTGGATGCCAGGCCAGTGTTTTGATTCCAACTTCTGGGCTAGCTTGGAGAGCATGGAATTGCTATTTGACACATCACCAGCTGACCTTGATTTCATTGTGTGCAGATTGAAGGTTTTTTTGGGGGGGAAATGGGCCTGTTTCTAGGTTTCAATGAAGCTGAGGGTCATTTCATTCGGCCAGCTAAAGTGGACTGGCGTAAATATATTGAAGTGCCCTCCATTCCAAATACAACGGGTAATCTGTGAGCGGGTGGAATTATTGTGCAGATCACCTGCTCATATGGCCTCCCCTGAAAGAAAAAAAGTCTATATATACATCAACTCCAGGGTTAGAACTTTTAACAAGTCACAATTAAGGTGGAATCTAGACACATATTTAAAAAAAGTTGTGAAAGTTTATTTTTTAAAAAAAAGTTTTGAAAAATATATTGAACTTGCCGTAGCTCACCATCGCCATCTAGTGTAACATTTGTATAATGCACCTTACAACACACTTAAAATGTTACGGCTGTGGTTGTCTATGGCTTGCAACACAAGATTCCTGTAGGCAAAAAAAAAGGTAGTTTGATGTCTCTGTGGGGTGGATCTACTATGAAGCTAATGAAGCTTCAGCTTCAGGGCCCCTTATCCCAGAGGGGCCCCAGAAGTCACTTTAAGCCCACATTGCTTAAAAATCATGGGTCTAGTAGACCGTATTTGAGTCACACGACTCAAGATGATTAATCTTTTGTTGAATCAATTTCAACCATCCCAAAGTTTGAGAGATAGTAGCAGAGATGTTGTAAAGGTGGAGTGTCATGATACGGCAATTTTAAGCAAAATATGAGATGTAGGAGCCCCACTGAAGAATACAGCAGTGGTTATGTTTTAATTTGTTGACAGCCACCCAGAGTGGCTGGGGTAACAGATGGGTGGCATATAAATAAATTATTATTATTATTATTATTATTATTATTATTATTACCCAGACCTGACAAATCCTTCAACATTGCTAAGATGCAAATAGGGACATTGCTCACTCCATTCCCCAACTGACCCTCCCTTACCCCCATTTTTTGTCCCTCTCCCATCAATACATCAATAGGACACAGCACGCACACTCTCCACCATCCTGAGAAAACCCATTAATCCTTATTCCATTCCATTCCATTCTTTGGTAGATTTACAAAAAGAAAAGCTTCCATCCTTCCTTCCATCCTTCCTTCCTTCCATGCATGTACACACACAATATATACACCATTTATTATTGTTGGGATTTTTTGTAAAATACTGAGTGTGCATCATAAGAATCCTATCAGATAATAATACAGTCGTACCTTGGAAGTCAAACGGAATCCGTTCCGGAAGACCGTTCGACTTCTAAAACGTTCGGAAACCAAAGTGCCCCGTCAGATGTTTGGCTTCCAAAAATAGTTCGCAAACCAGAATAGTCACTCCTGGGTTTGCAGCTTTTGGGAGCCAAAACGTTTGAGAACTAAGCTGTTCGAAAGCCAAGGTACGACTGTAATATTATTATTATTATTATTATTATTATTATTATTATTTGAACCCCGCCCATCTGACTGGATTGCCCCAGCCACTCTAGATGCAATTGCTATTTATCAAGGATGAGGAATACTCACTACCAATCCTCACGCTGCTTTGGTAACACGGACAGGCCTGAGTAACGGGTGGAGTGACCGTTCAGAGCTGTGTGTGTGTGTGTGTGTGTGTGTGTGTGTGACTAATGAATTCTGCTCTGCTAATTGGTTTTACCTGAAGAATTATGTGGGATGTTTTCTCCCTGGGCACGTCGTGTTTCTCCGCCTGCGATTTATATCTTGCTTATTGATGCGGGCGTGAACAAATGAAAATACACCCTGGCCATGGTTATCTTTCACACAACGGCTAATCAATCATCTTGCTTGTTGTCGAACGTGCTTCATTCAACCTGCATGCTGATGATATTGCTTAAGGGGGGCTGATGGGGAGGAAGGAGAATGAGGTAGAGGAAAGGGGTCAGTTCCTAGTTTACATTGGTGCATCTAGCTCAGTAGTCTAGACTCTGCACTGAATGGCAGTGACTTTCTAGGGTTTCAGACTTACCTGAAGATACCAGGAATTGAACCTAGAACCCTTTTGCATGCAAAGTGTGTGCTCCACCATTGAGCCATGCAGCGGCGTAGGAAGTCTTTTCGCTGCCCGGGGTGGCAGCGTGGAGGCACCCCCCTGGGGGCGGGACGTCACGGCATGTGCGTCGTGACACCACGGCGCGTCGGATGCACTGTGTTGTTGTTGTTGTTGTTCAGTCGTTCAGTCATGTCCGACTATTCGTGACCCCATGGACCAGAGCACACCAGGCACGCCTATCTTTCACTGCCTCTTGCAGTTTGGCCAAACTCATGTTAGTAGCTTCGAGAACACTGTCCAACCATCTCATCCTCTGTCGTCCCCTTCCCCTTGTGCCCTCCATCTTTCCCAACATCAGGGTCTTTTCCAGGGAGTCTTCTCTTCTCATGAGGTGGCCAAAGTACTGGAGCCTCAACTTCAGGATCTGTCCTTCCAGTGAGCACTCAGGGCTGATTTCTTTAAGAATGGATAGGTTTGATCTTCTTGCAGTCCATGGGACTCTCAAGAGTCTCCTCCAGCACCATAATTCAAAAGCATCAATTCTTCGGCCATCAGTCTTCTTTCGCCGAAGAATTGATGCTTTTGAATTATGGTGCTGGAGGAGACTCTTGAGAGTCCCATGGACTGCAAGAAGATGCACTGTGCATGCCTGGAATTCCTGGGCATGCATAGTGGCTCCAGCTGTCGCTGCTGTGAGCCAGTGAGCGAGTGGCCGGTCAGGCAGCCCCACGACCCGCCGCTCGCTCGCCGGCTCATCACGGGAGCAGCAGTGCTAGCCAGATGCATCCGGGCCGGAGCTGCTCCTCCTGTGGTGAGCCGGTGAGCAGCGAGCGGTGGCTCGTGGGGCTGCCCAGTCCAAACGGGGTGCTGGGTGGCAGGGGAGGGGCCGGGGAGTGTCACCCCCTCCCTTGGAACCCGGGGCACCCTTCCTACGCCACTGGAGCCATGGACCTTCATGTTCTATAGGACCTCCACTATGAATGTTCTAAAGGACCCTTGTTTGCAAAGGACTCTTTGTTGGAGACATCTTCTAGTTCTGTTTGCCTCTGCTAAATGGCTTCATATCTGTTCTTGTATCCAGTCCTCCTCTCCCCACACCCTACTATGATTCATTGGACTTATCTCTGTCTGCTTCAAGGAATCTACCTTGAATGGAGTCAGACATCTGAAGGCAACCCTGTATTGGGCAATTTTAAATCATCTAATGTTTTACCATTTTTTTATGTGCTGTAAGACGCCCAGACTGGCTGGGGAAACTCAACCAGATGGGTGGGGTATAAATAATAAAATTATTATCAACGTTATCATTATCACTGCTCCATCTTGCTCTGTCCTGCCAACGTTGATTGGCAGTGGCACTCCAAGATTTCAGGTGGAGAATCTCTCGCAGCCCTACCTGGAGATGCCAGGGGTTGAATCTGGGGTCTTCTGCATGCATGAAAAGTTGCTCCACCACAGAACGGCAGCCCTTCCATGTATCTTGCTGCCAGGGATTAAAAGTGCAAACTGGGTTTCACTTTGCAGATTGCTTCAGAAAGTGTGAATCAGGTAGGATCACCTTTAAACCGAATTGATTTTCTCTTCCAACCCTAGTTATCATAATGAACTTGTCTGTCATCCTTGGGCAGGGGCTGTGCCAACCTGCACCATCCCAATGTTTGCATCTGTGCTGCCAAGACGTGTTTCATCCAGAACATGGAGCAAAGGCATCTCTGATTAAGGCCTCCTTGCATGGTTCCGTTTTGCCTGAAATCCTATTCAGTCTTTCCACAAAAGTTTCTCTCTCTCTCTCTCTTTCTCTCTTCTGTTCGTAAATTTAATTCCCAGCCCTGGGATTTTTGCCTTGCTTTTTTTTTTTTTTTAGTTCTGATGAGAGTGAACAGCTGGCTTGTACTGTGGATTTTGTTGACAGCGTTCAGTTGTTACTCTTTTTCCTTTTTTTTGGTCAGACGGAGCCTGCGTCGCTTTGTCTGGCTACTGTCTGACATGTCAGCTTACACACTGCTCCAGCCCCCAGCTGTTCTCTCCTTTCATGCTATGGATCGCACTTTGCATTAGATTTAAACGTGCCTTCAAAAAATAGTAATAATAAAAATGTCGGCAGAGCTGATCAGTTGCCACAGCAACCTGTAAAATGGGAGAAATCTGATCCTGGAGCAGCCAAGAACTTTGTTGGAAAGGATTTCTGCATATGCGTCTGAGGGCACACTTATCGGCCCATCTTGAAAGTGATCATAATGGCAGCTGAAGAGGCACTGCTTTGAAAACTGAAAATGCAACAAAAACCTTGATTTACTTAAGGGAAAAACATGACTTCAAAATCCCGTTAAACTTTTGATGTGTGTTACAAAGACTTTGGCAAGTGTCTCGACACAACATTTTGCCTCCAAGGGTGTGGGAGAAATGAAAGTAAAAGAAAGAATAGATAATTCTGGTGTTGTTGTTGTTTTTTACTTCTGTTCACACATACGCTATTTTTCCTTAACTGAGACCAATTCATACTTGGCACAGTGTCTGATTGCGCAAACAACTTCAACCACATATTTTCTTCAGGTTTCCACCACTGATTTTCCAATTTAACTGAGCATCCTGGAAGCCACTGTGGAATGTGTCTTCCTTGGACTGCTTCTGTAAGGTCACACGCCAATTACCCTAGGACGGGCAAATAAGGAATTGGAATCTGAGGGGTTCCTGAATGCTCTGGGGTGGTTTCTGGTCAGCATGGCAGGCACCCCATCCAATGTCCTCATCTCACTATGGAATGGTGAGATGAGAAGAGCTATCAACGTGGATCTTCCTGAGCACCCTCTCCAGGTTTGTGGAGTTCAGCTGGCTCACTGCTTTCCAGGAGGGTTTCAAGCTATGAAGCTGGACAACAGATGAAGATGGAAGCTGGAGCAAGCTTGTTTTCTTCTACTTCGAAGGGTGGAACCTGAACCAACAGCTTCAAGTTACAAGAAAGGAGATTCCAACTAAACATCAGGAAGACCTTTCTGATGATAAAAGTTGTTTGACAGTGAAACGGTCCTCTTTTGGGAAGTGGTGGACTCTCCTTCCTTGGAGGTTTTAAAGCAGAGGTTGGATGACCACCTGTCATGGATGCTATAGTTGAGATTCCTGCATGGTGGGGTGGGGCTGAACTTGATGACCATTGGGGTCCCTTCCAACTCTACAATTCTGTGATTATCAATCAGGGGACTCTGGATCTGAGAAGTAGGTAAACAACCTATTCTGGAAGGGGTTGTTCTACCTGTGAATGAACAGGTATGTAGTGTGGGGTATTCCTTGATTCAACTTTGACACTGGACACCTAAGTTGCTGCAATGATCTGGAGTGCATATTTCCATTCCATGCCCAAGTGATCTCCCAATGATGTGTTCTGCATGGGGCCTCTCGTGAATATATATTGCCGCTAGTGCGAAATGCAGCCAACAGAGTTTTGACTCATCAAGGCAATGTGAGATCATATAGCAGCACTATAGTCCTTAAAGATCTGCAGTTCAAGGTGCTGGATTTGAGGTATAAAGTCCTTAATAGCCTAGGACCCAGCTACTGTCCTGTCCTGAGCATGGTTTCAGATTCCACCACCAAGTGAAATCCAGGCTACTCATGGTTCCCACACCACTAAGTTAATACCAGAAAGGACATAGGCGTGAGTTTGCTCTAGATTGTTCAATGCTTTTGTTGTTGTTGTTCAGTCGTGTCCGACTCTTCGTGACCCCATGGACCAGAGCACGCCAGGCACCCCTATCCTTCACTGCCTCCCGCAGTTTGGCCAAACTCATGTTAGTAGCTTCGAGAACACTGTCCAACCATCTCATCTTCTGTCGTCCCCTTCTCCTTGTGCCCTCCACCTTTCCCAACATCAGGGTCTTTTCTAGGGAGTCTTCTCTTCTCATGAGGTGGCCAAAGTACTGGAGCGTTCAATGCTTTGCCCTTATTTAAAGTTTTGAGGGGATACAGAAGTTCTCTCTGTGGTCTTGACAGTGATGAGTCCTTCACACCACCAAGCTTTTAGCATTCAGCACATGATGAACCAGCATGCATTTATTGACTGGAAGACAATTATCAAAATGAGCTAAGCGATTTTACACAAAGTACAGAGAAAGCAATTTTCAAGGTTCTTTTAAAAAATAATAATAATAATAACAATATGGAGCCATTTAATGCTCAACAATGTGTCTTTGCTTTGCACTTAAATCCCCACTAAAGCTCCTAGTTACAAAAGTTAAATCATGAGATTTTCCCTCCTCCAACTAATGATTTCACCATTTTTTAATGGGAGAACAGGGTTGTTACACGTGTCCTCATTTTCACCAGGCCAGGAGGCAAGGCAGAATTAGCTAGGCTTGGAAACAAGAAGACAAAGGGCAGGATTCCCCTACTGAACTCTGTTAGTGGCTGCCTTATACTGCATATACTGTTTGCTTTCTGAGCAGGATATGTAAGTCTTTACCATGGATGTCCACTTATTAGGGTTTTAGCCTTGTTTTAAATGCATGTGTTTTTCTGTGTGTTTTCAACTGTTTTTAATTATTGTTAGGTGTAAATCACCTTCACATGGTGGTTTAGAAGGTGATTAATAAATTATTTGTAATAATAATAATAATAATAATAATAATAATAATAATAATAATTTCAGTTACTGTCTACACCAGGTATCTTTGATCTTTTAGACCCACAACCCACTTTTAACACAAACATTTGGGGACCAATTTCTTAATCTTGCATGGTGGTAGTGCTTGTATTAAGCCATGACCCCCAAGGGAGCAGGTGGCGATGTGGTCTAAACCACAGAGCCTCTTGGGCTTGCCGATCAGAAGGTCGGCAGTTTGAATCCACCCGATGGGGTGAGCTCCTGTTGCTGTGTCCCAGCTTCTGCCAACCAGCAGTTTGAAAGCATACCAATATGAGTAGATAAATAGGCACTTCTCTGCCGGGAATGTAAACGGCGTTTCTGTGTGCTCTGGCACTCGGCAAGATGCTCTGCCATTGAGTGATGGGCCTTCCCCAAAAACAGACTGAAAAAAATTCTTCTCCCTCCTTAAACACCCCAGATCTATTTGTTATGCATATGGGATCAAGCCTTGAGGCGTGTGACCTGACAGAGCATTGGTGCAATGTGTTCCCACCACAACCCTAGAGGACTGATTTTTAAACTCATCTTCTCCACCCCAAAGTTTTCATTGAAAGATTCTTCTCCAAACCGAGAAGGCATTAGAGGAGGTTATCACATTTTACTGAGCAGACTACCTACCTACTCAAAGGCAAGGCAGTGTTATCCTGAAAGCACATTTCCTATAGACACTCAAATAATACACAACACCAATTAGCATTAATGAGAGCTTAAATCACCCCATGCTGAGATACGAATATATATAATAAGCACTGCGAGCTCGAGGAGGAAAATGCGCTGAGGTAAATCTAAAGGAGGAAACGGTAATGCAGAAGCAGAAACGGTGGTATTTGTAGACCTGGATAACAAACCACAGAGAGGGAAGTAGAAGGCATCTGCTGGCAGAAGCTTCAAGGCAGGGCTGGGTCTAGGTTTGAGGGAACCCATAGCAAAGGGCGTTCATAGAACCTGCCTACACCAGAGGGTCTGTTCTTCTTCTACTCTTCTTCTATGGTGTCAGCATGTGCGGGAGGCATAGCTGTCAACCTTTCCCTTTTCTTGCGAGGAATCCTATTCGAAATAAGGGAATCTCCCTTAAAAGAAGGGGAAAGTTGACAGCTGTGGTGGGAGGTCAAACGCAGGAGAAGCTTCCTGGTGTAGGAAAGGATGTCCCTGTTTTGATCTGAGGAATGTTGGAGGGTATGGGCTTCTTATTTTCCAAGAGGTGGAAGGCAGAGACTGTCGAAATGGTTTAAAGGGGCTTTAAATGTATATTGTGGATGTGACCCTGACATGTATATTTGCAAGGAGGGACATTTATAGCGAAGCAGGTACAGCCCAGGCGTAGGCTTATCTCCTCAGTGGAAACTAGGTCAAAAGAAAACTTAAAAGTGACTGTTCGGAGGAGAGAGAGGAATATATTTTTGTGTGGCTTATGCGTGTGCATCTTCAATAACTGTAGAGGCAATTAGTTCAGTGGGCTGTAAAACAACAGTCATTTGGGATGGATTTCTGTGTGCCTTTTCATATTACAGTTTTCATCCGCTGCTTTATTTTCGTAGCCACTCTGATATCTTAACATCATTCCCCCCCCACACTAGAGTCATTGCCAAACATTTGAAAATGTTATAGAGAAAGGCAAAATTTCTTGGTGCATCACACACACAAACATACACACGCACGCTTCTCCTACTCGACACCTTTTCCAGCCCTCTGGCTAATATATATATTTTCAAATGTTAATGGTGCTTTTTACAATTGTATGAGGTTCGGGAAGGAAGAAACACATTGTCTCATGAGAGGGATAAGATTGGGAACTTTTTTTAAAAAAATACTAGAGCTGAGCAGACATTTTTCAAAAGACACTTTTTCTGGGATCATTTCTTTTTTTCTCCCTGCCCCCTCCCTAGAAAAAGAAATATAGGAATACAGGAAGAAGAGGGGAATTTAGGGTTCCTCCTCACTGTGTGCTGAGCCTAGGGGGCACCGCAGGGCGCTGCAAATATGATGTAGTGATTTGAGCAGAATGGAAGGTGAGAGGCAGGGGGTGCCCCGAATTTTGGCCTTGCATAGGGCGCTGATGAAATTTGAAAGACCAAAGTCCACCCCTTTCAGGAAGGTGCCTTGTACCAACTGAGCCATTGGTCTACCTAGCTCAGTGTTGTCTACACTGACTGGCAGTGGCTATCCAGGGTTTCAGGCAAGGGGACATTTCCAGCCCTACCTGGAAATGCCTGGGATTGAACCTGGGGCCCCTGAGCTATGAACCTTCCCTACATTTCCCCTGAATATCCACCACAATTTCGTTTTTCTTTTAGTATGGTTTAACCATCAATCCTTCTTCCCAGATGAACTCTGGGAGTTGCAGTGCTGAGAAGGAAACAGGGGTCTCCTAACAGCGCTCAACACCTTTAACAAACTGCAGATCCCAGGATTCTTTGTGTGTGTGGGGGGGAGCCTCATCTGCATTAAAGTGGTATAATACTGGATCAAATATCTAATGCACATAGGGCCTAGGTAGTTAGCATCTGAAAGTTCAGACACTCCATGTGTCCCTATTTTCCAGGGACAGTCCCCAATTTATAGTAGCTACCCTGGTTTCTGATTTGATACCAGAATGTCCTGCTTTTCTTAAGGATGTCACTATTTTCATCAGAGAAATGTTGGAGGGTATGGTAAAGGTAAAGGTAAAGGTCCATTTGCAGATGACTCTGGGGTTGCAGCGCTCATCTTGCTTTACTGGCAGAGGGAGTCGGTGTACAGCTTCCAGATCATGTGGCCAGCATGACTAAGCTGCTGCTGGCGAACCAGAGCAGCACACGGAAACGCCATTTACCTTCCCACTGGAGCGGTACTTATTTATCTACTTGCACTTTGACGTGCTTTTGAACTGCTAGGTTGGCAGGAGAAGGGATCGAGCAATGGGAGCTCACCCTGCCACGGGGATTCGAACCGCCGACCTTCTGATTGGCAAGCCCTAGGGCTCTGTGGTTTAACCTACAGCGCCACCAGTGTCCCTCCGGAGGGTATGGTAGAACATCCCTATTTTCATTGGATAAATGTTGGATGGTATGAAGAAGAAGAGGAGGAGGAGGAGGAGGAGGAGGAGGAGGAGGAGGAGTAGTAGTTTGGATTTGATATCCCGCTTTATCACTACCCGAAGGAGTCTCAAAGCGGCTAGCATTCTCCTTTCCCTTCCTCCCCCACAACAAACACTCTGTGAGGTGAGTGAGGCTAGGAGACTTCAGAGAAGTGTGACTAGCCCAAGGTCACCCAGCAGCTCCATGTGGAGGAGCGGAGACGCAAACCCGGTTCGCCAGATTACGAGTCCACCGCTCTTAACCACTACACCATACTGACTCTCACTGGCTCTCATGAAGGTTTGGTGTTTGTACCCGCCTTAAACAGAAGAAGAAGAAGAAGAAGAAGAAGAAGAAGAAGAAGAAGAAGAAGAAGAAGAAGAAGAAGAAAGGGTGGTGATGAGGAAGAGAATAGCCACCATTCGCACTGGCTACAATTTACCTCATTTGGGTCTTTTCTCAGGGCTTCCTCTTTTGCTACAAACATTGAGCCGGCTGACAGAACATCGCTAAGTATGCGGCTTCTGCTGATGGATGCTGTGGCAGAATCGCCGCATGTTTATCTACTTTACGGCCCCGCAGAGTTGCCAAGTTCTACATCATGCACTGATCTTGCTGCAAGGCAGAATTTATACCTCCCCTTTTGGACAGTCTTAATTTTTTCCCTTCTGCCAAAAGGAAGACAGCGTATTCGCAAGGTGAGAAAGAGAATTCCTGCTAAAAATGGAATACTCTGGGATGTGTGTGTTTTCCCCGCCTGCTCTTTACTTCTCCGGTATCAGACATGAATTTTGGAAGGACATTTGGAACCGTAACAGGAGCATAATGGGCCTTGCCTTAAGTGCATTTTTGTATGTGCGTGCTATGAAATCTGATGGCCTCTCCTTCTTCCCTGTCCGTATAAATTCCCAAGGCAGCTTCCCAGAGTGGAAAAAAGGGATCCTGCTGTGCAGCAGGGATTGGGAACCTGTGGCCCTCCAGTTGTTGTGGTCCATTGGATTGCTCACCCACCTTTCATCCAAATATCCCAGGGAGGGTTGCAACAATATAAAAATGGAAGATTAAAACCAGCTCAACCATGCTTTGCTTGAAATTCCTGCATTGCAGGGGGTTGGAACCTTAACAGCTTAGGACCATCATGAGCCCTCTCGTCTGCTTCGATCTGTGAAATTGGCCCTACTACAGGTGCCACATAATATCCATTCCACATCTCTAATAACTCGGTCATTTAATATGGCAGTGGTTACACTTTGGAACTCCCTGCTTATTGAGATCAAGCAGGCACCTCCACTGTACTCTTTTCGGTGCTGGTTAAAAACAGTATTGTGCCTACCCAGGCCCATAGAGAGGTCAAATTAATCTGTGTTAGTATTTTACATTATTTTAAAGGCTGCATTTCCTGTCTTGCCAAAGGCTTATGTGTGAGGTACTTTCTAGAGGGCTTCTCACTGCTGGTTAAATGATTTTACTTCCATGGGACAGAGGGGAGAAACAGGGTGCTGTTGAGCCCGATTTCTCTGCATGTGGGGAAAGACTACAACATATGTATGTAATAGCTCAGTTGGCTAGAGCATGGTGCTGATAGCGCCAAGGTTGCAGGTTCGATCCTGCTTTGCAGGGGGTTCGACTAGATGACCCTCCCTTTGATTCCATGAAATCATTCCATGAAGCATATGGGTGCATATTTCAACAGTTTATTTTTTAAGGTTGTTTTAACTTTTTTTTAAAACTCTGCCTTGTATCAATAATTATAATGTATATTTTATGCATACTGTTTAATGGTTTTATGATTAAACAGTGCACATCCCACTGCTGCTTTTTTATTTTTTTAAAAAATCTTATTTGCACACTTCTTAACATCCTTTCTGGAGGAGACTCTTGAGAGTCCCATGGACTGCAAGAAGATCAAACCTATCCATTCTCAAAGAAATCAGCCCTAAGTGCTCACTAGAAGGACAGATCCTGAAGTTGAGGCTCCAGTACTTTGGCCACCTCATGAGAAGAGAAGACTCCCTAGAAAAGACCCTGATGTTGGGAAAGATGGAGGGCACAAGGAGAAGGGGACGACAGAGGATGAGATGGTTGGACAGTGTTCTCGAAGCTACTAACATGAGTTTGGCCAAACTGCGAGAGGCAGTGAAGGATAGGGGTGCCTGGCGTGCTCTGGTCCATGGGGTCACGAAGAGTCGGACACGACTGAACGACTGAACAACAACAACAACAACAACATAACATCCTTTCAGATGTTGTTGGAACTCCAACTCCCATCAGTCCCAGCCACTACAGCCAGGGGTGAAGGATGAGGGGAGATGGAGTGCGACAACATCTGGAAGCCCAAGAGTTTCTTCCATCCCTGGCTTAAGGCATGTGTCTCCTTCAGGAAGGCCATGAATTTCCATTATGGTCCAGACATGCCCTTGTTGCAGCCACGGTTCAGATTCACATCCTGCATGTTTTTCAGACACTATTCATAAACTACATTTTCGCAAGTGCTGCTTAAAACATTCCTGAGGGTTTACGGAAAAAAATCACTTGGACTGATTCCTCTAGGGCCATTTCTCTCCCCCTTGAGCGAGGGGATGAAGTGACGTGTTCGGCTTTCAGATAAAATCCCCCACGTTTTAAACGTTAGGAATCCTTCCACCTCATTGCTGATCCCTCACAGAATTCCACACTAAAACACACACACATTGTCAGGAAGACCCGACATTCGTGGAGATCGACTTAAAGTGGAACGGTACTTAATTGTGCAATTGCAGTTAGAAGTTGCGAGCAATAATTAACTATAGGCTGTCACAATACTCCCCTTGAAATTTCATACTTTTACTACAAACACGCTGTCTACTTCAGCCTCGCAGTGCATGCCAGCAGCTGTCTAGGTTACTAAAGTGTTTTGGAAGTTCCACCCCCCCCAGCCCCCCATGATGAGGTGATCTTGTAGATAACCTTGTCTCGGTATTTGTGGTTACATTGTGAAGTTTGTATCGGATAGGTTTTCATGGAAATATTAATAACAGCTTTGTGTGTGACTGCCTAATTAAACCTGCCTCTCTTAAGATGCCATAATTGCACATCCTTTTCCAGCATTTCCACATATCTTGAAATATAAGCACACTTCCTTGAGGTGAGTGCTTAAGAGGAATGTGTAACACACACATACACACACAAATTCACACATGGTCTGTATTTGAGAACTTTTGATTACCTTACTGGCCACCCAATCAGATGGGTGGGGTATAATAATAATAATAATAATAATAATAATAATAATAATGTCATTTATTTGTAAAAAAATGATCAATATTAGGCAAATTTGTTTTGCAAAAATTAGGCAAAATTAAGTACAAACATGTGTACATGAGGAGAAATTTGCAATAAGTTTTCTGATGCATTTTCATGAGGATTTTAAAAACAAAATTTGCACACTGATCTGAAAATGTGAAGAATTGGAAAAATGAGAAATTGAGAGAAACCGAAACAGATTGATTTACTCAACCCTACGCCAAATGGATTGTGCATGGGTACTTTTATACTATAAACTAGAGTTGTGCACTGGACCTGCCTGAATCCTAGATCCTGTACCTAATTGGGTCCATTTGGGTTGACTCAGAATTCTGCTGGATTGGGTTGAGGCAGCCCTGGATCATCGGGGGTCAGACCAGGTCTGCCCAGTGCAATCCAGTGCTGTCTAAAGGGGGGAGCGGTCTGACAGCATTGAGGGTGGAGGAGATGACACATAGGCACTGTATCTTCTTTATTCCTAGCTTCCAATTAAGTATGTAGTTGGGAGCAGGAGAGGTATAGAATCATAGAATCTTAGAGTTGGAAGGGACCCCTAGGGCCATCTAGTCCAACCCCCTGCAATGCAGGAATCTCAGCTAAGGCATCCCTGACACATGGCCATCCAACCTCTGTTTAAACACCTCCAAGGAAGGAGAGTCCACAACCTCCCAAGGAAAACCGTTTCACTGCCGAACAGTTCTTACTGTCAGAAAGCTTTTCCGTATGTTTAGTCAGAATCTCATTTCTTGTAACTTGAAGCCATTGGTTTGAGTCCTACCCTCCAGAGCAGGAGGGAACAACCTCGTTCCTTCTTCCATGTGACAGCCCTTGAGATATCTGAAGATGGCCATCATATTTCCTCTCAGTCTCCTCTTTTCCAGGCTAAACATACCTAACTTCCTCAACCATTCGTCCTAAGACTTGGCTTCCAGACCCTTGATCATCTTGGTTGCCTTCTTCTGCACACATTCCAGCTTGTCAACATCCTTCTTAAATTGTGGTGCCCAGAATTCTCCCTCCACTCCTGACTGCATGACTGTGCAAGGTTCCTGAATCAGTTTGGGGTCTGGATCAAAGTCAGCTCAGCCTTGGATCGGTTCTGATTGGGCTGCTCGAAAGTGCCAGATCAGGCCCCTAATCAGACTGAAGAGGCCACGCAGAGCCCTTCTATAAATATCAATATGTGTGCAATTATATGTGTATCTTTTCCTCATCTCTCCCTCTTGCACACACACATTTGCTATAGTCTTTCCCCACATGCAGAAAAATTGGGTTCAACAACGCCCTGTTTCTCCCATCGTGTGTGTCCATCATACCCACTCAGTGTAATTATCAAACATAATCCATGCAAGTAAAAGAATTTAACCAGCAGTGTAAAGCACTCTAGAAAATATGCTGCAAACAAGCCTTTGGCAAGACAGGAAACACAGCTTTTATATCTGTAACACTCACATGAAAATTAAAAAGCAAGTTGATCATTTAGCTACCCTGCCTCTACATTACTTAAAAAATGACGGCTATTCTAAGCATGTCTTTCATAGATATAATCATCTTGGGTTTCTCTCTCTCTATGCTTCTGAAAGCAATGCTCGCACATTATCCACCTACAACAAAATATCAGACAAAAGGCCTGTCATCTGTGATTGATCTGTTGCCTGGAATCCATGTTGGAACTTTCATATTGGTAATTACTTGTACGGAGGCGTTGGTTTCCTGTGTGGCAAAAGGACAACTCCACACATCCTTCCCCATTTGTACCCATCACTCAACTTTTGTTGAAGACTGACCTTACATTGACTGGGAAACCTAAAATCCCACCAGAAACATTTAAGTCACGACCATGTTAAGCCAGCATTGTGTGCCAGAGACTAGCAAGGAACGAAATCTAATTTGTATAAGATTACACGTAACGGTCCTTCAGCGATTCTTCCTGTACATCTAGACAGGAACTCATATTCCCCCTATTTTTCATAGTATTCTGGATACATGAACGTCTATCATCACTGATGTTAATTATCCCCCAAAGAACCGAAGGTCACTTGCTAAGTAGAATGTGTTGACAAAAGGCGCATTAGGTTCTGGTGAAATCCACCTTGGTGGATTCTGTCAATGATGTTCTTTAAATCACAAACAGGCCAAGGTGGTTCCATGCTAATGGCCTTCTTTCAACAATATAGTAGGTTTTCACACTGAATGAGTCCAAGGTTCTTTCTAAATTTTAATATTTGATGAATCATTGTATTTTAATATTCTGCTGGAAGCCGAATTCTGGGGAAACCCAGCCAGATGGACGGGGTAATAATAATAATAATAATAATAATAATAATAATAATAATAATAATAAAAACAACTACAGATATCACAGCAGTTTACCTAAAGTAAAAATTAAAATATCTGAGGGATTTTTGGGAGGAGGCATGCAAGTTTTGCTGCTGAAGAAATTCAAGAAGAGTAGCAGAAATTACTGTGGTGTAGTGGTTAAGAGCGGTAAACTTGTTATCTGGGGAACCGGGTTCGCGTCTCCACTCCTCCACATGCAGCTGCTGGGTGACCTTGGGCTAGTCACACTTCTCTGAAGTCTCTCAGCCCCACTCACCTCACAGAGTGTTTGTTGTGGGGGAGGAAGGGAAAGGAGAATGTTAGCCGCTTTGAGACTCCTTCGGGTAGTGAAAAGCGGGATATCAAATCCAAACTCTTCTTCTTCTTCTTCTTATTGATCCTAAGGTTGGGTTGTTGTTGTTTTTTTAATAGATCCTAACGCAAAATTCAAAATTCACTTCAATTGTACTAGGACAACCTTTCCCAGCCTTGGATGCTCCAAATGTTTTGGGTTACAAGTAGGGATATTGGATAATTTCAATGGAAGCAGAAACAGAAAATGAAATGGCTCATGTTTGTGCATTTGTCTCATGTCTGGAATGGAAATCAAACCAGTGATTATGTCTCATCAATATGTTGAGCTAGATGAGCCTTTGGTCTGATTCAGCGAGGGTCTTCTTATGTTCTGATAAGCTAGAAGGAGTATCCATCAAAAGTATGACACAAGAATAATAGGTTTTAGTGTGGTGAAGCTTTGCAGCCAGATCAAAACTCACTTTTGGCCACACGCAGGCACAGACAATGTGTTTGAGAAACTATAACAATACAAATCGTTGCACCACAGGCCTGAAATATCTACACTTCTACCATATGACTACATCTGATACAAAGAGATATTTGTGTTCAGTTCTATCTTCAAACGCCACTGTCTGATCTGGAAGCCTCTAATCCCTAATAAGTGGAGACCCTCTGGAGGGAAGAAAATACATCTTTGCACCTGCTCAAACCGATTCAATCCATGCTTTAATCCATGCGCTTACATCATATGTCCCAGGGCATATGAATGCAGAAGCCTTGGTGGGTCCTGGCGGAAATTAAGCCCTGTCTCATTCACTGGAAATACAATTCAAGGGCAGGTTCACATCCAGTAGTGTTATTCCATTAGCACAAGGACGGGCTTTGCTCTCAATTCATAGCAACTGGTGCATCCCAGTGACTGATTTCTGCTTCTGCAAGACGTTTGGCAACCGCTAGCTTCCTGGCGCATAGTGAAATATTTCCTGTAACTTCATTATGTTAGGAGACAGCTGTGAAACTAGCGCTAGAACATACCACTCAACCACCCTGGTTTAAGTGTGGCATCCTGGAATTACAGAAGCTATCCCAGCTTCTGATCGGATTCTGGAATGTCCCACTTTTTTGGTGCAATCCTGCTGACTTGTGCCAGACCACCATACCAAAAGGCACTCATTTTTTTGGTTAGGCGCTGTGGTGGGAATCAGCTGGTTTGTGCCACAGCGGCTGACCGAAAAACAAGCATCTCGATTTGGATCACCAGGACGTTGGAGGGTATGCTATTTCTGCTGAATTTACGCTCCATTCATATGGCAGTTTATTCCATTTCTCCCGTGTTTCCCTAACTGTTAATTTCCGCAGTATATTTGATCTTTCACATGATGTAAAAGGCACTTCTGAAAAACTAACGGAATATGGAGTATGTTTAGTGCTCGTTTCCATGATATTTGATACCAGAAGAAAGCCTTTTGGCATCCCCCTTAACCAGAAAATCTCACAGGACTAAAGTGATGAAATTTGGGCTGCAGTACACCGGCCTACAGTTTTCATGGTGGAACAGAAGCATGCATGTGCAGAAAAAGAATGTTGACATTGTTGAATGCCATTCATTGCTATTTCACACCACACCCAATGGTGCGAATGAGATTTCGCCACAGTTCTATAACACAACAGGTACTGTAGTGTGAAAGGAACATTAGCACACAGGACAGAAGTGCCAGCATTATAATCAAGTCCTGGAAACCAAGTCTTATGAGGAACGGTTGAAGGAGCTGGGTATGTTTAGCCTGGAAAAGAGGAGACTGAGAGGAGATATGATAGCCATCTTCAAATATCTCAAGGGCTGTCACATGGAAGATAGAACAAGGTTGTTTTCTCCCGCTCTGGAGGGTAGGACTTGAACCAATGACTTGGTTACAAGAAAGGAGATTCTGACTAAACATCAAGAAAGTACTTTCTGACAGTAAGAGCTGTTCGACAAAGGAACGGTCTCCCTTGGAAGGTGGTGGGCTCTCTTTCCTTGGAGGTTTTGAAGCAAAGGTTAGATGGCCATCTGTCAGGATGGCCTGCAGTGAGGAGGCAGAACCTTGATGGCAGAGAGTGAGGAGGAATTGAAGAACCTTTTAATGAGGGTGAAAGAGGAAAGCGCAAAATATGGTCTGAAGCTCAACATCAAAAAAACTAAGATCATGGCCACTGGTCCCATCACCTCACTTTCTTGGGTTCCATGATCACTGCAGATGGTGACAGCAGTCACGAAATTAGAAGACACCTGCTTCTTGGGAGAAAAGCAATGACAAACCTAGACAGCATCTTAAAAAGCAAAGACATCACCTTGCCGACAAAGGTCCGTATAGTTAAAGCTATGGTTTTCCCAGTAGTAATGTACGGAAGTGAGAGCTGGACCATCAAGAAGGCTGATCGCCGAAGAATTGATGCTTTTGAATTATGGTGCTGGAGGAGACTCTTGAGAGTCCCATGGACTGCAAGAAGATCAAACGTAGCCATTCTCAAGGAAATCGGCCCTGAGTGCTCACTAGAAGGACAGATCCTGAAGTTGAGGCTCCAGTACTTTGGCCACCTCATGAGAAGAGAAGACTCCCTGGAAAAGACCCTGATGTTGGGAAAGATGGAGGGCACAAGGAGAAGGGGACGACAGAGGATGAGATGTTTAGGCAGTGTTCTCGAAGCTACTAACATGAGTTTGGCCAAACTGCGGGAGGCAGTGAAGGATAGGCATGCATGGCGTGCTCTGGTCCATGGGGTCACGAAGAGTCGGACACGAATGAACGACTGAACAACAATCAGGATGGCATTAGTTGAGATTCCTGCATTGCAGGGGGTTGGACTATATGATCTTTGGTACCCCTTCCAACTCTATAATATTATGATAATAAGGAAAACTAACACAAGTTTCACTATGTCCGAATGCACCCCTAGGAAGCTAACAGTTGTGAAACCACTAGCACAAACCCAAACCACTAGCAGTACAGTGCAAACTCTAATTTTTTTTTGGTGCTAACGCTGTGTTGGGTATCGCCCATAATCTTGTGCTGAGCTGCTGTTCTGCGAGGTCAAAATCTGCCTCAGAATGTGCCAGCAACATATTCACATTATTATTTCTGCTATTTCCCCAGCCATTTACAGCGTGCCAATAAAAATCCACCAGGAGGGTTCAAAGAGTTTAAAGCATGGCAAAGATGGAGTCAACAATGCCTAGGTTTTTGTGTTTCAGAACGGGTCAAGAAACACATTGGGGGTTTTGTATAGAGTTCCTTCTTTGCGCCTGTTGTTTAAGTTCTCAGTCTGACTTTTATTGAAATCAATGAAAAACTATCGATTTCTACGCAGAAGATGAAAATCTAGATGTAGAAAAAGGAAAGAAAGCCACACATCTGGGGTTTTCATTTCCCCCTCTTATCCAGTAACATAAAACAAGCATTGTTTTATATGCTTAGCAAATGTTTTCTGAGTAATAATCTGGTTTCACCCTGCTGGGTTAATTCAGAGGTCCACATAGTGCAGGAAACTCGTTTTCAGCCAAGACCAACCAGACAGATGCCACCAAGAAGCTCACCAGCAGGATAGGAAGAAAGTAGTCTTACACTATTTTTCTCAGCATCTGGTATGCAGAAGTATATTGCATCTGTACATGGAGTTTCCATTTAGTTTCTGTTAGGGACAGGCAGTTCTGTCAATTTCAGTTTCTCTGTTTCCAATCTCACATCCATTTCTCTACATTTCCACTTCCACTTTGCAAAAGAACAAAGAGAAAAATTAAATAAAAGTCCCCATGGAGACCCATCAGCATTTTGGTGCAAATTTCTCTTAATATCCACATCTGTAGGCAATTTTGCCTAATAGACACATTTTTGCAAAACACGTTTTGCGTGTTTAGACCTTTTAACCTCCCCCTAAATAAATTCACACATGATGCAGATTTTTGGTTTGGTTTTTGGCAGAATATAGGCCACAACTTTATTGATTACAGAAAAGTGAGTGGTTTCATAGGCTCTGGTTCGACTAGCTCCCTGAACCGTGGCAGGTAGCGCTGACCCATGGCACCAGCATAGGTCAGCCTGGGGTGAACACCTGGGACAGCGGAAAGCGGGTTCAGGCTAGTCCACCACCCAGGTGTCCCCTGGACTCGGGCACGGGCACAACCCCTCTCAGTGTTCACCAAACCAATAAGTCCCATGGATTCCTTTAAGGGAATACCCTTTGCAAAGGGATGGCGAGAGCGTTCTGCCACCCCAATCACCTGAACCAGAGCCTATCTGCAACCTTACAAGTTGTGACGATTTGCTAAGCGGCAGGCGAAACCCAAGTGGCAACAGCCAATCAGCCAAGTGGGGAATTTCCTGCCGTGCCCCTGTCCCAATGACAGACGACACACGATGGCATAGCAAGGTCAAGCGCAAGCCCTAAATATAGGGAGAGGTGGGCGGGTGTTCTGATGCACTGGCCTAAAGAGGAAGCTCAGGGACACAAGCATGGGCTTATGTAGGTCCCTCGATAGACTTAGCTTGCATCCCATTGGTCAAATTGCACCCATCATCGAAGGACCTACCAATAGGGTGTTGCGGCTGTCCAAACATTCCCACCCACAACACAGGGTTTGGTTGCCAGGTCGCACCACAACACGTGCCCTCTTTGAGGGAGGACACGATTTCCTGGGTCAGTGCATTATTTTTTTTAAAAAAATCTTATTTTCACCTTCTCTCATGGCTGGAGAACTACATAACAAAATTCAGAGAAATGCACATTTCAAAGGATTGGTTGGTGTTTAGGTTCACATCTTGTTTTGGAGAGTGTGAGTTAGGTAGGTTGCTCCTTAAATGTGAGCTGCATCAAATTTCTCCTCAGAGCCGTCTCATCCATTGGGGCTGGTGGCGCGGCGCACCAGGGCGCAATGGCCTGGAGGGCGCCTCCGCCCTCCAGCCCCGCTGGCAGCGCCTGCCGGCAGCGCCCTCTGACTCCCGGCAAGGGAGCTGGCCGGCCACGCCACGCCCTCTGGCTGCCCAGCAGAGCACAGGAGCTCTGCGCGCCCTTCCAGCGCTTCCGGGACGGGAGGCGAGGGCAGCCGGCTCGCGCTCCCGCGCGCAGCCGGATGGCGCGGCGCAGCCGGGCAGCTCGCGTTCCGCGCGCAGCCGGCCGCCCGCCCGATGCAGCACGAGCTGCCCAGCCGCGCCGCGCCGTCCAGCTGCGCGCAGGAGCGCGAGCCGGCCGCCCTCGCCTCCCATCCCGGAAGCGCTGGAAGGGCGCGCAGAGCCCCGCGCCGCTCCAGCGCCACGCCCCTCATCCCCCGCTTGCCCACCCCCCTTCCAAGGGGCGGCAAGCGCGGGAGGGAGGCGGCGGAGAGGCGGCATGGGGGGGCGCCGGAGGGATAGCCGCGCCAGGGCGGCAGATCCCCTTAAGACGGCTCTGTTTCTCCTCCACTCCTAGTTATCACGAATAGTAGCAGTTCACAGAGCTAGAAGGCACCTAAAAGGTCTTCTAGCCCAACCCTCTTGCAATCCTTTCTCTAATTCAAAATTCCCTGATTCTCAGAGCAGAGGAAGGAGTAAATTACCTAAAGATAGGAATATGATTTGTATTTACTTTTCTAAGGGGGGGAAACCTGCAACAAATTTGAGGAAATTATTCTGAATCAAATTAACCTAATTCAAATGTGCTTGCTTAAACACACACACAGCATAGTTTATATTCCACTAATTCAATCCCTCTCTTCTGTTCCCAATTATGGAAGCTGTTAAATTAAAGAAGTTAGAAATAAAACGATGTACTGTAAAGGCACTGGAGTTGGCAGACTGCTACTTTAAAGAGGTTTTAGCATCCAGGGTATTGAGAAATCCTCTTTGCCACCCACTATTTTGGTATTTTTGCATGCCACCCCAATCTCCGAGTGGTTGAGATCCCAGGGCTTCGAGTGGCTTACTCAAGAATCCATGTTTCCTTTTGGGGATGAAACGCAGCATTGTCATTCCAAGAGGGTCTTGCTTCTCCCTTGAATTCTAGCAGAAATCAGAAGGGGAACGGAGGCAGGCTTCTTAAAACAAATCAAGGATTTTTTTTTTTAAAAAGTGGTATTTTTCACATTTCCTCACAAAGAAACAACTCTTGATTCATTGAGACAACAATACCAGTCAATGCTCATAAATCCTCAATGTTCCCTCAATAACTGAAATAGGGTGGGCCGAGGATTTATATTAGCAGCATGCAACCTCAGGACTACCATTCCCTTCTGTGTGAGCACATACTTCTCATTATTGCTAATAAGTATTACACGCAACAACCTTAAAACCAGAAGTGGGCATGCTTTGGAGCTAGATTAACACATGGCCATGGAAGCTGTTGTGTTCTGCCGGATCAATAAGCCATTATAAACAAAATACGTTCTAGTGACTAGATGGCACAGGGGGTTTGTAAATGGCCCGCTGAGACTCCTTATCCACTAATTGGAATGCAGATGAGATCAATGGTGAGCCAAGATGGCTGCCACTTTAGGGCTACACAACATGAGCACAAAACAGGGAGTGTTTTCGTTGTCTTCTACAGCACAGAATAGCCTGTCTTATGACTGGTTGTGGGTTCAGTGGTCCCTGCTAAAGGAACAACAGAGAGTTAACTTAGGATGCTCAGGGCAAGCGCTACACAACACACATGGCTCTGTCTGTCAACCATTTTTTATTACTCACTCATCTAGCTGCCACTGCCATAATCCTCCCATAGCACCCATTGCCTGAGGCAGCTTCCCCACTCTGCCTAATGATTGGGCCGGTTCTGATATTTGGCATGCTTTTGCCCAGGGGGAAATAGCAGGCAACCTTGCTGTTAGATAGATAAATAGATAGATAGGAACTACCCTGTTCCAACTCCTCGAAAAATTCCATCAACGGTGTCTCCGAAAATTTTTACACATCACTTGGGAAGACAGGCGAACTAATACCAGTGTACTGGAAGAAGCAAAGATCACCAGTGTCGAAGCAATGATTCTTCAACATCAACTTCGTTGGACTGGTCATGTTGTGCGGATGCCTGATTATCGTCTTCCAAAGCAACTACTCTATTCCAAATTTAAAAATGGAAAGCGTAATGCTGGTAGTCAACAAAAGAGGTTTAAAGAGTGTCTCAAGGAATTTTTTTTTAAAAAAATGTAGTATAAACACAGGCAACTGGGAAACACTTGCCTGCAAGCGCTCCAGTTGGAGAACAGCCTTTACCAAAGGTGTCATGGGCTTTGAAGACACTTGAACTCAGGACACAAGGGAGAAACGTGCTAAGAGGAAGGCATGCTTGGCAAACCATCACTGTGATCAACTCCCACCCGGAAACCTGTCCCCACTGTGGAAAGATGTGTGGATCCAGAATTGGCCTCCACAGTCACTTACGGACTCATTGTTAAAACCGTGTTTATGGATTAGTTGGCTACGAGTGATCGCCAAAGAAGACCCTGTTCTTCTGATCATGAGGTGTTTTCATAGATTTTGATAAGATTTTTTCATAGTCCTGCAACCCGCTCTTGGGGCTTGCGGTGAAAGTCAGGCAAGATATCTAATAAACAATCAGCATCAGCATGACAATATGTTGTTGTTGTTGTTAATTTATTTGTACCCTGCTCATCTGGCTGGGTTTTCCCCTCCACTCTGGGTGGCTTCCAACAGAGATTAAAATACATGAAAATATCACATATTAAAAACTTCCCTGAAAAGGGAGGTGGGGAAGAGTTTTTTGGTTCATGGGCTCTGTCTGGCTTGACTGGTCACAACTTGTTTTGGAACAATAGGAATAGCTCATACTGAAGCAGAATGACCTCGGCAGAAGGAAAAGCCAATCCATCGGCAATCTTAAATGTTTCAGGCTAAGCAATAACAATTTGATGCATACAAAGCAAATGATTTGCACGGACCTAAGGGTCAGATCCAGCCAGCGATTTAAAAATCAATATTTAATAACAATATTTGCTCGCGAAGCTCAGTGGGACTGCCAGCGGAGTAGGAAATATGCTCTTTCTAGCCAAGAATATTTATACATTACCTCTCGGCAGATGAAGTATGTGGAATTTATACATTACCTCTCGGCAGATGAAGTACGTTAGTATGTGACAAGTGGCAATGCTTGAAGAACCCAGTCCTTGCAAATGTTGACATGAACAGAGCAGAATGTTATCCACTGAATTTCACCCATCTCCGAATGTTGGCAGTGCATTTCAGGGCTCAAAAAGAACCAAGCTACATTCAAATATGCATATTTTGAATGAAAATGTGTTTACAAATGTGTATTTTGAGTGAAACACGTAAGTGCAAATTTCCATGCATTTTTTTTTTAATTGCAGATTGATGTGGTAATGGAATGGAACAGATTCAAGGATGCTTGTTTTTTCCTTCTCTGGAGGGCAGGACCTGAACCAATGGCTTCAAGTTACAAGAAAGGAGAATCTGACTCAACCTCAGGAAGAGCTTTCTGATGGTAAGAGCTGTTCAACAGTCGAACTGTCTCTCTAGGGAAGTGGTGGACTCTCCTTTCTTGGAGGTTTTAAAAAGCAGAGGTTGGGTGGTCAACTGCCATGGATGCTGTAGTTGAGATTTCTACAGCAGTTGGACTATAGATGACTCTCTGAGTCCCTTTTAACTCTACAATTCTTTGCTTCTGTGATTCTAATGGTATAAAAGAGGGAGAAAAACTTTAATCTCTTGCTCCATGTCATTGTTGTTGTTCAGTCGTTCGGTCGTGTCCGACTCTTCGCAACCCCATGGACCAGAGCACACCAGGCACCCCTATCCTTCACTGCCTCCCGCAGTTTGGCCAAACTCATGCCAGTCGCTTCGAGAACACTGTCCAACCATCTCATCCTCTGTTGTCCCCTTCTCCTTGTGCCCTCCATCTTTCCCAACATCAGGGTCTTTTCCAGGGAGTCTTCTCTTCTCATGAGGTGGCCAAAGTATTGGAGCCTCAGCTTCAGGATCTGCCCTTCCAGTGAGCACTCAGGGCTGATTTCTTTAAGGATGGATAAGTTTTATCTTTTTGCACTCCGTGGGACTCTCAAGAATCTCCTCCAGCACCATAATTCAAAAGCATCAATTCTTCGGCGATCAGTCTTCTTTATGGTCCAGCTCTCACTTCCATACATTACTACTGGGAAAACCATAGCTTTAACTATACTGGGAAAACCTTAGCTTTAACTATACGAACCTTTGTCGGCAAGGTGATGTCTCTGCTCCATGTCATACATAACTTTTAAAACTTCTGTCTTTGTCACCATTTCTCCACTAAGCCCAGTATTGTCTACAGGGTTTGGTTACAGCTCTTCAGGCTTTAAGGCTATCCCAATCCCAGACCTACCTAGAGATGCTGGGGATTGAACCTGGGAACATCTGCCTACAAAGCAGATTCTCTGCTGCTGAGATATGACCCCTCATTATCAACAACAGAGGGGCCCACAGCTGGGAAGATAAATTTATTTTGACCTGCGATTTTATATATACATCACTTCTCATATTTGAAAGAAGAAACATATATGTTCACCAAGGAGCCTTCCAAGAACAATAAAACATTTGGAGCCAGACTTACTTTTGTTTACATTACACTGCCTTTCGTTGTGTTGGTTGTATTTCATACTGTTCCCCCACCCCCCAAAATTGTTTCCTGCATTGGTGGGTTTCATTGGCTTTGGTGTTTGTGAATGGCAGATCCTTTTCATTGTTTTTGCAATGGAAATAGTTTCTCTCTCTCCCCCCCCTCCCAAATAATAGACGGGTTTCTACTTCAAGAACTGAAGTTCCTGTGGATGTTTTATGCACAATATTTACAGTTTTTTGTTTTTTAAAGCTCTGTAAAAGTACTAGTTATTCACATATCCTGTCCCGCAGTTTGCTGAATAAGCTCAGTGGATGAAAAGAAAGATTCTGCAGTCTGCAAGGCCAGCTTAGATATGGAGTTCTCTTTTTTTGTATTTAGTTTGTTTATTTGACAAAAGAATTCTAAACCACTTAGTGTTTCTATAAAACGTCTAAGTGCTGTAGAGGTGCACAATAAAAATGTAATATAAAACCAATCAAAACATTTAAACTATTCAAAAACAAACAAAGAATACAACACAATGCAGTATTTAACAAGTACACAAAAATACAGGCACCATCCTTCATTTAGTCTTTGCAACTAAGGGCAAGGTTATACACACACACACACACACACACACACACATATATATAATGTTGCAAACTTTACCCACTGATAATTAATGGGATCAGAGCAGCTGTGGAAGGAGTGGGAGCATATGGTCAAGAGGAAAAGAGGAATCATACAATCACAGTTTGAAGTGATCTTGCTAGCAATCTAGTCCAGCCTAGGGATGTTGGGAAATTCTGGTGAAAAATGGAAACAGGAGCGGAAATTGATGATGTTCACTTACTTGCCTGATGTCTGGAATGGAAATCAATTCATTAAATATAATCAGTATTCACTGTTGTCGTTACTTTCAGTCCACAAATGACACATTTGCATTGCATTTCCTCTGCATTGGAATGAATGGGGTGGAATAATGTGATGATACCTGATGAGGATTTCTTAAAAGGGTAAAAATAGGAGCAGATGCCACATCATTTCCCAAATGCAATTCTTATAAATTTGTGTGTTCCCCAATACTAGGGAGCATTTTTCACATGCACAAATTACCTTCCTCCACCCCCCCCCCCCAATGAGCTTGGTCAAAAGGCAGTTCGCTAGCTTGGGAAGTAGAAGAACAAAAACAAATGTGAAAATAATCTCAATAAAGGCCCTTTATCTGTGGCAACTGATAATGAAAAATGTTATCATGTGACTCCAGTCTAATGCTTTCACAAGATAGGCATAATTCATGACTTTAATTCAAAAAAAAAATTAAAGCCTGAAAATGAATTGTTACATTTGTAAAATGTTGGCAGCCATTTTGGTTCAACGGAATAAAAAACTCGAAACATTGATCAGATAATATTTTTTTATTAAGATCAATCCAAAAGTTACAACAGTCAGCAGGGAAGAGCCATCGCTTAGTATAAACACCGACAACTGGGAAGCACTGGCTTGCGAGTGCTCCAGTTGGAGAACAGCCTTTACCAAAGGTGTCATGGGCTTTTGAAGATGCTTGAACCGTGTTTATAGAAGAGAATCTTACTCAGCTATGAGTGATTGCCAAAGAAGAAGAAGAAGAAGAACATCTGCTTTCCACACAGAAGATCTTAGGTTCAAACTTTGGCATCTCCAGGGAGGACAAGAAGATAAACCCCTGTCTGAAATTATGGAGAGCTGCTGCCTGTCAGTGTAGACCAGGGGTCAGCAAACTTTTTCAGCAGGGGGCCAGTCCACAGTCCCTCAGACCTCTGGGGGGGGCAGACTATATTTTGGGGAAAAAAATGAACGAATTACTATGCCTCACAAATAACCCAGAGATGCATTTTAAATAAAAACACACATTCTACAGTGGTACCTCGACTTATGAATTTAATCCGTTCCGAATGCACATTCGTAGGTCGAAAAATTCGTAAGTCTAAAAAAGCAATTTCCCCATAGGAATGCATTGGAAATGAAAAATTCAGAAAAATACGTAAGTCGAGTAAACCCCATCTAAAACCGCCAACGGATGTCCATTCGTAAGTCAAAAAATTCATATGTCGAGTAATTCGTAAGTCGAGGTACCACTGTACTCATATAAAAACACCAGGCAGGCCCCACAAATAACCCAGAGAAGGACACATTCTACTCATGTAAAAAGACGCTGATTCCCGGACCGTCTGTGGGCCGCATTTAGAAGGCGATTGGGTCGCATCCGGCCCCCGGGTCTTAGTTTGGGGACCCCTGGTGTAGACAATACTGAGTTAGATGGACCAACGTTTCATTTACTCCGCTCAGAAAGCTTTGCAAGACTCGTCTCCAGGCTGGATGTTGTGTGAGACAAAGGCAGCAAGAAATGAGAGGTGCTTAGGGTCATGATGGGGGGGGAGTGAGGCCTAGTGTTGTCCATGGCCAGTAGCAGTTGGTGGGGTGGGTCAGTATAACTCATCTCGCCACCAGCTGCCTACATTGCTGCTGCATAACAGGGGGAAGAGGGGAAGAGGCAAGGCGTTGTTGAGGCCAGCACAGTGCAAATGCACTTGTGGAAGCACCCAACTGGTTCCGCCCGTGTTTCCCTCCCTGTGCTCACCTCACCGCTGTATCCTCCCCACCCCCTCCATCCTATTATGCAGCAACAATGCAAGTGACTAGTAGTTCAGTGGGTGAAGCTGCCCAACCCCACTGTCTGCTGCTGCTGCTGCTTCTATATTAAGCTGCACACCATTCCACCCTCCAGCTATTGAGAAGTCCTAGATCTCCCTATACCCAACACCTTCCAGATGTTTTGGACCACAATTCCTAAGTGCTGCCTACTGCTCAGGGACATTGTCATTCCAAACTTCCAGAGGGCACTATAGCAGCAGGTAAGGACCTCATTTTGAGTTTCCTTTTCAGGCCAGGGCAATCAACAGAAAGTATACAAGATCACAGCAGCTAGTTTGAGTCGAATCCCTCTGTTGATACAACTTGGGATGTGCACCCAATTCTTGGCTCGTTAGTTGTGTTGCATCTAGCTTTCTGTGTACGTCTAGCACAGGATCAGGGCCCTAGACATATTTCATTTCTTTGTTTGCTCAGGTTTCTTTGACATTAATAAAGAGCCAGTTCCTCTACAGGCTTTTAAAGAAAGCTGCATTGACTTCAGCTAAGACAACTGTGCCAAAGTAAACATAGTTAGCATGTTAAGTTTTACTGATGCTAACAGTAGAGATCAAGATAGGAACCTTCTCTGATTTCATGCGTCTGGCAAGCCAAAGTTCTCCTTGACATTGGCTAAACAACCCGGATCATTTTGTGTAAATTCCCAAACTGCTGAAGAGTTACAGTGAGAAAGTCACAGTGAGTAACCCAAAGGATTGCTAGCCTGCCCTTAGACGTATGCGCAGCTATATTGATACAAAGTGTGCATTGCACCAATATGAAACCACAGCCTGTGAAGCTGGACATTCTCTGGATCAGTGATATTATATATATATTTTTTAATGGGCCCCATTCTCATGTACTGACATGAAAGCCCATTTTCTGTGGGGTGTGTGTTTGTGAACATCAGCACCACATGAGCAGATTCAATTGTTTCAGTCTGTTACAGTTGATCATCATCCATTCCCTCCAACATCCAATACATAACTTAATGAATATCCTTTTTTTACTTACAGGTGTACAAACAACCCCTCAATAAGTGTACCTAATAATCCCAACATTTATTTATATTTTCTCAGAATGTCGGTTCACGGTTCCCCTGGGTGGAACTGCCACACTAATTTTGATGTCCACTCGAGGGGTATTTTGGAGGCAAATCTTATGAAACCCAATTATTCTTAAAAACAGCTATTGTAGTTTCCCAAGTGCTGTTTCAGATGGGTGAGAATTGGCTCCAATATTGCTCAGTATCACACCACAGAAGTTATATTGACACCCTATATGTACCGTAAGATTTGCCTTTGAAAACCATGAACAAGACATCAGGCTTTCTACATCCAAAGCTTTTTAGTTCAGCCCAGCTCAGAAGAAAAAAGACTAACCATATATTCCTGTTTTTGGAAGAATGCCATTACAGGCAACTCCCCATTTATGTGGGGATTACATTCCGAGGCACTGCACTTTTAAGTGAAATCATGTATTTTGGGAACTCCACTGAGAAAGCCTGCAAACACCTTCTAAGCCTATGGAAACTCTTGAAAACCCTTACAAAACCCAGCAGCACTCCTGGGATTTCAATTGCAAAGGCTCACAGGATTGCTAAATTTTGCAGTTTTTGTGCTCTTTTGCGGACCGATTTTACCCAAAACTTATATGCTGCTTTTCCACAATGAGTGGCACCCAAAGTGTCTTATAGCAAACATTCCAAACAATTATCCTTTTCTTATAATGTCCAACCGGATGCGTATGAGAAGCTGACAAGAAGAACCTGAGTGAAATGGCAACTCTCCCTCCTTGTGATACCCAGAAATTCATACAGTGGTACCTTGGTACTTGAACGGCTTGGCTCCTGTACAAATCGACTCCCAAATGTTGCAATGCCGGAAGTAAGTGTTCTGGTTTGAGAACGTTTTTCGGAAGCTGAATGTCTGACATGACTTTCACTTGAGTGTAGGAGGCTCCTGCAGCCAATCAGAAGCAGCGCCTTGGTTTTCAAACGGTTTTGGGAGTCGAACAAACTCCCGGAATGGATTAAGTTCGGCAACCAAGGTACCTCTGTATTCAGAGAAACATACTTGCCTCTGACGGGGGTGGCACTGTGGTCTAAACCAGTGTTTTTCAACCACTGTTCCGCGGCACACTAGTGTGCCGCGAGATGTTGCCTGGTGTGCCGTGGGAAAAATTACTTTATATATAGTCAATATAGGCACAGAGTTAATTTTTTTAACATTTTCTAATGGTGGTGTGCCTCGTGATTTTTTTCATGAAACAAGTGTGCCTTTGCCCAAAAAAGGTTGAAAAACACTGGTCTAATCCACTGAGCCTCTTGGGCTTGCTGATCAGAAGGTTGGTGTTTCAAATCCCTGTGACGGGGTGAGCTCCCATTGCTCTGTCCCAGCTTCTGCCAACCTAGCAGTTTGAAAGCACGCCAGTGCAAGTAGATAAATAGGTACCACTGTGGTGGGAACATAAATGGCATTTCCATGCGCTCTGGTTTCTGTCACGGTGTCCCATTGCGCCAGAAGCAGTTTAGTCATGCTGGCCACATGACCCAGAAAGCTGTCTGTGGACAAATGCTGGCTCCCTCGGCCTGAAAGTGAGATGAACGCCGCAACCCCTTAGTCGCCTTTGATTGGACTTAACCATCCAGGGTCCTTTACCTTTACCTTTTTTTTACTTTCCTCTGACAGTGGAGGTAGAACATTTCCACCATGGCTCATAGCCACTGATAGCCTAGTCCTCCATGAATTTCCCTAATGCTAAGTACATAAGTCCCGTTGCTCGGTCCCAGCTCCTGCCCACCTAGCAGTTCAAAAGCATGTCAAAGTGCAAGTAGATAAATAGGGACCGCTCCAGCGGGAAGGTAAACGGCGTTTCTGTGTGCTGCTCTGGTTCGCCAGAAGTGGCTTAGTCATGCTGGCCACATGACCCGGAAGCTGTCTGCAGACAAACGCCGGCTCCCTCGGCCTATAGAGCGAGATGAGTGCCGCAACCCCAGAGTCAGACACGACTGGACCTAATGGTCAGTGGTCCCTTTACCTTTTTAAGTACATAAATAAGAAAAGGCTATGTTTTGCCCATGTATTTGTTTTTTATGCTTTGGAATATTTCTCCACTAATGTTTTATGCCATCTGTTGTGCTACTTGTCTAGTTGCCATCTTGCCTTTAGCACTCTTCCCCTCTGTTATGCCATCCTCCGTTCTAAGGAGGGTGAATAGACACCTGCCTCCCAACATTTATATTTGGATGCAAAAATTCTCTCTCGTTCAGTCTCTCAGTTATCTGGACAGCTCTTTTTCCTAGACAGAATCATAAATTGACCCAATATATCCACCCTTTTGCAAGGTATTTAGCTATGATGACAAAAGAGATGTTAGCAATATGCTCAATACGTTTCCTAAACCCTGGTTGTTTTTCATGTAAAGGTAAAGGTAAAGGGACCCCTGAAAATTAGGTCCAGTTGCGTCCGACTCTGGGGTTGCGGCGCTCATCTCACATTACTGGCCGAGGGAGCTGGCATACAGCTTCCGGGTCATGTGGCCAGCATGACAAAGCCACTTCTCACAAACCAGAGCAGTGCACGGAAACGTTTACCTTCCCGCCAGAGCGGTACCTATTTATCTATTTGCACTTTGATGTGCTTTTGAACTGCTAGGTGGGCAGGAGCTGGGACCGAGCAACGGGAGCTCACCCCGTCGTGGGGATTCAAACTGCCGACCTTCTGATCAGCAAGCCCTAGGCTCTGTGGTTTAACCCACAGCGCTACCCACGTCCCTTTTTCATATACTGCAGGGCAAAGAGACTAATCCGAACTAAGGGAAAGAATCAGAGATAAAAGTGTCTAAATACAAATCTTAGCATTTGGCAGCATGCATTTATGCACTTTGCTTGTTAGTGTTTTATGTTACTCCTTATTGGAAAAGTCACTTCTACAGATTTCAATAATAACAATAGCAGACCAAAGAAAACAGCAGTAATTATTTGGAATTACCATTCCCCTCACATAGCTGTATTTCCCAGAGCCAGAGGACTATGGGATTCCTGTGAGGGGAACAGGAGTTTCCATACAACTCTCAGCACCCTTAACAAACTACATTTCCCAGGATTCTTTCTGACTGTTTGAAGTGGCATGATATGGCTTTAAATGTATAGTGCAGATGTTCACTTAGCCTCTTAGTCAGGGATTTTGTCCCATCCGGAACACTCTGGAACTTAGTTCCAGTATCTCTCCTGAGGGCTCCAGCAGGCAGTGCATTTTCTGGGTGCTGGAATTTGGATGGAGCGGAAGTTGGTGTGTTGTATGTTTTCTGCACGTTTCTAATCTTCAGAAAGAATCTCCTTAAGGGAGGAGTGTGTTTTCGGTGGCTCAACAACTTTGGCGCTTCCTAAAATATAGCTCAACAAACCTAGACAGCATCTTAAAAAGCAAAGACATCACCTTGCTGACAAAGGTCCGTATAGTTAAAGCTATGGTTTTCCCAGTAGAGAAGTGAGAGCTGGACCATAAAGAAGGCTGATCGCCGAAGAATTGGTGCTTTTGAATTATGGTGCTGGAGGAGACTCTTGAGAGTCCCATGGACTGCAAGATCAAACCTATCCATTCTGAAGGAAATCAGCCCTGAGTGCTCACTGGAAGGACAGATCCTGAAGCTGGGGCGCCAACACTTTGGCCACCTCATGAGAAGAGAAGACTCCCTGGAAAAGACCCTGATGTTGGGAAAGATGGAGGGCACAAGGAGAAGGGGACGACAGAGGATGAGATGGTTGGACAGTGTTCTTGAAGCTACCAACATGAGTCTGACCAGTGGAAGACAGGAGTGCCTGGCGTGTTCTGGTCCATGGGGTCACGAAGAGTTGGACACGACTAAACGACTAAACAACAACAACTACAACAACAACAAAAATAAAGCTCAACAACTTTGGTGGCACCCTAAGAAAAGCTCAAAAAAGGTGAGAGTTCCTGCACCTCTTTTTCTAGAAAAAAAGCACTGCTCTTAGTACTGGGCATATTATTAGCACTTAAACACAAAGGCAAGTGTGTTAAATATAAGCCAAGAAAAAGAACAAAAATATTCCAGCAGTGTATAGGTTATGATCACTCTGCCTGCTCCCTTTCCCTAGCTAAACAGCCAGACCTCCTTGCAACTCCATCGTACAGTATATGCAATTCATTCTTAACCTTGGCTGGCTGCAGAGATGTGTACGCATAATTTAATATCCCCATGATGGCACGGTGGGAATAGGTTACATTTATGACAAGAAAAGGAACCTGAGATTTCATCATGATCAACAACGTGTGCCATCATACCATCATGGGAAGATCAAATTATGCTTACAAATCTCTCCAGGCAGGCAGAGTAAAGAAGGTGTCGTATGTTACGGGGTGTGAGGTGGTCTGGTTATTTGGTGGGCTGGCTGGGGAGGGGAGAGCGATCTTTGAGCTGTGCGCTGTGGAAATTGTCTCTGTTGGGTTATCTATAGGTCATTCCAGGAAGACATAAGGAAACTGTCTTAAATCTTACTACTACTGCATGGATAATTGCATCAGAGCCGCGGAAGAACAAAAAGTGAGTCTTAAGCATTGAGCAGTGGTTAAACAAAGCCATGGGAACTTTTCCAGCAAGGTGAAAGTGATTCATTGTTAGACTGCAAGAAGGCAGACAGGAAACTGCTCCACAAAAGCTCTGTTCAGACATTAGGAACAGAGGAAGCTGCCTTATACCAAGTGAGCATGTTGGCCCATCCACTGCAGTATTTTCTTACATCTTGTGGCAGTGACTCTCCAAGATTTCAGACATCTGGAGATGCTAGGGACTGACGCTAGGTCTTTCTGCATGAAAAGCAGGTGCTTTTTTTTTTTTAACTGAGCTATGGCCGTTATTGCCCTTATACAGTGGAGAGTGGGGACACACTTACTGGCCCCACCTACTTGGTCACACCTGTCACACTGCCCTGCCACCCTCAACACATTGGAAGGCGGACATTTGTGGGAGGGAGGCAGCTGCTCTCTACCCATGGAAGCTCCCTGCATGAGTTAGAACCCTACATGGAGGTCCTTGCATGATTTAGAACGTTGCATCATCAGGAATCTAAATCACCTGGGGAGACTTCACAAAACAATAGCGAAGGTTGCTTGCTGAAAGAGCGTCTCCACTCCCATCGTTCAGCCTGGACTCTGAGGTCCACCTCCGAGGGCCTTTTGGCTGTTCCTTCACTGTGAGAAGTGAGGTTACAGGGAACCAGGAAGAGAGCCTTCTTGGTAGTGGTGCCCATCCTGTGGAACGTCTTCCCATCAGATGTCAAGGAAATGAAACATCTGAAGGCAGCCATGTTTAGGGAAGTTTTTAATGTTTGATGTTTTGTTGTGTTTTTAATATTCTGTTGGGAGCCACTTAGAGTGGCTGGGGAAACCCAGTCAGATGGGTCGGGTATAAATATTATTATTATTATTATTATTATTATTATTATTATTATTATTACCTTCAAGTGCACGCAGTTATGTTTGATGGAGCTGCTCTTCAAAATAATAGTCCAGAGGCAGATTAGATATGTTATAAAAACAAATTAAAACAGTTTTAGACCAAATATTGATAGCATATACAGTCATACCTCGGGTTATGTACGCTCCGGGTTGCGTACTTTTCGGGTTACAAACTCTGCTAACCCAGAAGCGCAACCCGACGCGTGCGCGATTTGCACATGCGCAGAGTGTTTTTCGTGGGGGGTTTTCCTGGTTTTTTTTGAGTTTTAGAACAAATTGTTTGGGTTACGTCCTTTTTGGGTTACGTACTATAACCTGGAATGGATTAAGTACGTAACCCGGGGTACCACTGTAAAATGGTGTAAGGATAGTCCAATCATTAAGAGAATCTAGTAGTGAAGATTCAACATACGGTGGGTTGTAGGGGCAGGTGGAGTGGGAGAGATGGGGGGCAGGGCAAGGAAATGTATCCCCACACTTTCTCCCCACACTTAATGGAAACTGCTGGACAATGGAAGCTGGAATGTCTTATCCAACCTAAACAACAGGAAATGGTTTTGGCATCCACATGGAACATGTATTTGGATTTAAATCTGACCGGTGAGATTGATTCAGCCAAAAAAAATGATAGTTCAGGTATGCTAGACTCCACAATGCCTTTACAAGAAGGTGTTGTCTATTACAGACAGCAGCTGAAGGTGCCATGCTGGAAGTGACTCTTTGAGGAAGCTGTCCGTATTTCTTTCATAATGGTGAAATTCTTGCTGTTTGTGGATGCTCATATTTGAATCATATGACAATTGTATGGATATTAACTATAGGACAACAAAGATGGACTTGAAGAGCCCTTATGGTTGCTAAGAAGCTTATACTTCAAGTATGGAAGGATAAATATTCCCCATCTATTATAAAAATGAACTGAGGATGTTAGCGCCCTTGCTACACTTGAAGGTACTTTTTATAAACACCAGTTTTGCTTTGAGTGTTTATTCAGACGTTTAGGTGCCATATGTAGATTTGTATGTCTAACTTAAGGTGCATGTAAAGATGTTTATTGTTTGGTTAATATCAGCCGACAGGTTTCTCCCCTCCCCTTTCCTTTGTTTTCTCCGTCTCTTTCTTCCTCTTTTATAAATAATAAAATATTACAATAAAATAATAATAGCGGAAAGAGTAAATATCTTGCCCCACCCACTTTTGCTTCTGGCCCCACCCACTTTCAGTTCCAGTCCCACCCACCACTGACATGGGACCCTTGGGAGATTGCTAATGGAACGCAGCCATGGGGCTGAAAAATGACCCTCACTCTTGCTATAATTCCTAGATGTTTCTAGTGAGTTACCAGGACAAGGATTAATTCCCATATAGTGCTAAGTGAAGTTGGAAGAGTGGTGCCAATCTCTTGATTTTCTTCCATTTAAGTAGAGGTGGAAGCTTTCGCCCCGCAAAGGTGTTGCACCTAGCACACAGGTCCCCATTATCTCCCTCTGTCTTGTGAACCTCAAATGCACCTGAAAGCAAGAAGCCAACGTTTCAAGAAACCTCCCATACTTGCCTGGCATCTTCATTTCAGTTTAAATGTCCAAGGGTCCCAGGAAGCGATACTCAAACATCTTCCCCCAGTCATTCCCAACAGTCCTGTTAAGCGCTTCATCCTCTTTCGAAAGCCATCGAAGTCATCAGACTTGATACACAGTTTTTAAAAATATAGCAATAGAGAATTTAGCTCATCTGGCACCTTCCTTTTCAACCCTATGAAGTAATTTAATGGCTATTCTATTGGAACTTTACATATACACAGTATTGAAAAAGTTCCTGGGAAGTTTGTTGACAAAGCCCCTTCCGCCCTAGAAAGGAGGGGGGGTTGCAGGCATCACGAGCCCTTCACGTGCACAGGGGATGGTTTCATCCCCTGACTCCATTGGCTGAGCCCTGGGTGTGGTGCCTGGCTGGCTGACCAACCGGTGCGGCCGACAGGTGTGGCTGGTTGCATTTAAACCAGCACGCAGCCAGGGCTCAGCCTCTTCTTTGGCTCGATTGGTGGTTAGGCATTGGATTATCTCGGGAAGGCTGAAGGTGGTGGGGGGGGAGGTTGGGCCATCACCTCCCCCAAATGCTGAAGGGTACTTCGTTAAACGAGTCCGGGGGGGGCGTGTCCCTGTCCAAAGCCATGGTAGGTGAGGGCCAAAGGCACGCCCCATATCGGTGACCACAGGGTGAGTCCCTAGCTGATGTGCAGCAGCAGGGCTCTCCCATCGGTGGTTAACCCTTCCCAGACTGCCAGCACGACGTACTGGAGTCGGATATAGTCGGTTAGTTCCAATGCCTAAGCCAATACCGCTCAACATCCGTAACCAATAAAGTTGTGGCCATTTCATGCCCATTAACCTTACTTGAAGAGTCCTGGACTTCCGGCGGCGACGCCATTGCGGGTGGTCGTGGGCTGCTTCGGCTGCGAGGCGCCCAGTCCATCCCGGGGGTTTGGAGCCCCGCTACCGCAAAGCGGGGCTCCGGTGGGGTGCGGGAAGAGCGTCCCGCACCCTGGGCTCCCCGGCTGTGCCCGTGGTGGCTCCGAACCCTTCCCTCGCTCCCCCTGTAAAGGGGGAGTGGGGGTGAAGGGACGACGGAGCCGGGCTATAGGGGACATGCCCCAACCGGGATGTAAATGCGGCGACAAATCCTGTGATGAGCGTCTAAGTTCTACCTTTGATGCATGGATTTAAAGAAACCCGGTGGTCGTGAGTACTTGATTGGACTAGATATTATGTTTTTTGGACGATCCGGGGGAAGGAGAAAGGCAGCCTGCCTCCCTCCCTTCGAGTGTAAGAAGTTAGCCAATTTGAGTGACTGCTGCTACAGAACTGGTTACAAAGTACTTGAACTTTGATACATGAGACTGTTAAAATTTTCTTTTGGGGAGTAAATTCGCGGAAAATATCTCCGTTTAAAGCTGCGGTCTTTGCGCTCCGGCTTAGGAAAAATGGCGACGGAAAGCTTAAACTGAGGTGAAAAACAACTCTTACAAAAGGAAGAACATAGAGACAGAAACTGTAATTTGACACTCACTCCCACCCCCTCTACCATCATGTTGGGCTTTGTCTTCGAACTTGTTTTGAACTCTGGACTAACGGAAGAACAAAGGCTCAATGCTTTGAGGCTGGAACTGCTTTATCGGAAAGTGAAAGTCTTGTGTGGGGATTTGAAAAGAAATCTACTTCCCACAGAGGAGGCTCTCAAAAACTTTGACACTTTGGAAGAAAACCTTGGCAAGGAGCTGAGAGGGTTGCTGGAAGGATGGAGAGAAATGACAGGGCGACTCCGGGAAAAAGATTCGTTCTTGGGGGGTGGCAGCCCCAGGACGACGATAAGATTTGTTATATCCAGACCCCGAGGTGTGAGCTCGGGGGCAAGGGACAAAGAATTAAGATATTTACAAGAAGAAGAAGAATGGTATAAAGAAACGGAGCAGCTGAAAGAAGATGAGATGGATACCCTGAGGCTCGTTGCAAGGAGTGTTCTGAACTGTGCCTAGATCTGTGGACATTTGGAAAAAGAAGGCAACTGGAAGTTTGGTTCTGGCGTCACTAGGAGAAGGATAATGGATAGAGGGGGAGTGGGGTGAAGTATTAAGTAAAATCTAAAACGGTCTGGTATGGCATTCTGAAATCGGAGGGTGAAGACTGTTAGCTATATGTAGTTTTTCTTAATAAGAAAGGAGATATTTGAAGTTTTTATGTTATTAGCAGCAGATTGAAGAACAGAGGAGATAGTGTAGATTTGATAAGAACGACTTGTGAAGATCTATGATGATGTATTGCTAGTAAATCTAGTATAAGATGATTAAGTTTATAGACTAAGATGATTAAGATGATTGTCTAATTCTATATATATAATTGTGTTTAATTTTTAGAAGAAGAGGTTAAAAAGCAGATTAGGGGTATAAAACCGAAGGTGAAAAGGTAGGGGAAGTCAACCGTCAAGATTCAGAAATAGAAATTTTTTTTTTACGAGATGCTTAAATAAGAAGAAGAATCCTGGCAATGTTTGTATTTGGTTTATAATTGTATTTGTTTTGTATGTTTATAAATGTAGGTGTGGATATGGGTGTATGTTGTTATAAGGAAAAAATGCCAATAAATTCTTATTAAAAAAAAAAGAAGAGTCCTGTGTCTTTATTTCACCACGGGAGGGGTCGGGATATTGACATGCAATGTTTATTGGCATAAATTGTACTTTGACGCTTTCCTTTTCTTAGTGTATGCTACACATGTGTTCTCATAAGAGGGCAATACTTAATTCTAAGTGGTCATTTAGGCTCTTTATCCAACATTGAAGCTAATGTGCACAAAATGTGGGAGGGTTAAGAATATAAGAACAAAGGAATAGTCTGCTGGATCATCTAACCCAATATCCTGTTCTCACAGCGGCCAAACCAGATGCCTACAGGGAACTGACAAGCAAGAACCAAACATGGCAGTGCTGTTCCCTCTGGTGATTTCCAGGAATTAGTATCCAGGATGTTTACTGTGTCCAGCAATGGAAGCAGAACATAGCAGTCATAAGCAAGTAGCCGTGGATAGCCTTATTATCCATGAGCTTCTTGTGGTGCTGGGACGCTACCTCAGCACCTAGAGGCATCAGGCCTAATGCAAATTCATTTTAGATTAGACCAGACAATTGGACCTTTCTGCACAGAAGTTGGGCTGCAAACATTCCAGCAACTTGAGCAATTTGAATGCCCCTGAACATTCCATACCACCACAACAGCTCAGCCGAACCAATTCAGATACTTCACTGCCTACATACACCGTATAATATCCATAGGATTGAATCCAGTGGGCTGAAAATTCTGCCCACGAACTTAAATCCATGTCACCTGCATATGTAGGCTGGAATCCATACTTTACTTCTTAGCTGCTTAGATTGCATGCCATTTTATTTAAGAACTTAAAAAAAATCTTCACAAATCTAATAGAAGACATTTTCTCCTGTAATGATTGCCTTTAATAAGAAGGTGCATTCAAATTTGCATGCCATTAGTGTAATATTTCAGTAATCACGGGTAATTATGAACTTAAGCTCTTACATTTGAAATACAATTCCATATTCAATACAGTGAATGTTCCCTAGTGAATTTTCTGACTTTAATTTTCTTCATGTGGCTCATCCATACTGTTCACTCCTCGGGTGTGGGGCACACTCTCTTTATACTTTTTGATATTTAATTCAATTTAGGTCTGAGTTATCAAAACCAGAATGGGATGTGGGTTGCGATGTGGTCTAAACCACTGAGCCTCTTGGGCTTGCTGATCAGAAGGTCAGCGGTTCGAATACCAGCAACGGGGTGAGCTCCCGTTGTTCGGTCCCTGCTCCTGCCAACCTAGCAGTTTGAAAGCACGTCAAAGTGCAAGTAAATAAATAGGTACCGCTCCGGCGGGAAGGTAAACAGCGTTTCCGTGCGCTGCTCTGGTTTTCTATTCTGTATGCCGGCTCCCTCGGCCAATAAAGCGAGATGAGCGCCGCAACCCCAGAGTCATCAGCGACTGGACGTAACGGTCAGGGGTCCCTTTACCTTTACCTATCAAAACCAGAAGGGCTGCCATTTCCCACATTGCACTTCCTCTGTCCTCATAGTATGCAGCAGGGATATGGAGCCTGTGGCCCTCCAGATGTTGAATAACGATGCCCATCATACCTTACCATTGGCCTTGCTGGTTGGGGCTGATGCAGCAACATCTGGAGGAAATCAAGCTGCCTATCCTTGTATCTACAGCCTTTCAATAACAGGAAAAACCAAATTACAAATGCAATATTCTGCATACTCATTTCCATTGGGAGGTTTGCGACTTCCAGTGTCCTGGCTCCCTTTGCTTTTGCACCTTGCCCTGTCCACCATTGACACGTGGCCCCTAGGGTGTTGTCTTTGAGGGAACACAACCCTTGGACCAAAGATGTTTCCTCTCCTCTGGTTTAGGGCGTCAGAATGGCCCAAAGCTGCCATGTTTCACAGGGCATCTGCACAGCAGGAGCTTTGAGGTGCTTAACCTCTGGAAGCAATGACGACATCCCGGGACCGTGTAGTGCAGGGATAGCATGCTTCAATGTCACAGGAGTCATTATTACTGTTGCACGTCTGCTTGTCATCGTAAGGAAGAACTGTCAATGCCTTTAAACTGCTGAAGTAAGCATTTGCCCTTAATGAAAGAAGCCACTCCACATTTTTAATCAATTTTCCATCAAGAAAATATTACTCCTCCTCAGGGCTTTTTGTGCGTGTGACAGTATTCACTGGTACCTCTCCTTTTGCTGCCCATGGCAGCCATTTTGTGTTGGCCCCCATGGCCATTTTCTTAATAGATGAGCAGTAACACCATATATATATGTGTGTGTGTGTGTGTGTGCATTTACCTCAAGCCCCTACACTGCTGCTACTACTTTACTGGTGGGGTTTAATGAGGCCTACTAGGCCTCAGAGATTGGGCCACCAGGCCATTTCAGATACAGCACTGGGGCCCCTCCTTCCCAAAGCGCAGTAAACCCGGATTAGGAAAGGAGGCATGATGCTATGGCAGTGTCTGAGAGCCTTCCCACCTTCTTCCCAATGCCCGATAAGCCCTTGCCCTCAAACTTGCATGTACCCAGGCAGTCCAGACCCTGCTCCATTTCTGGAATATTCCCAGATCAAATCAGAAGCAGAGATGGCTTCCGTATTTCTGGAAGCGCCACTGTGCTGTGGGCACAGGGCATCCCTACTTTTCCTGCGCCTGATGTCATATACAATGTCAGGCACCGGAAATTCCAGCCTGCTGCTTGGAACGTCAAGCCACAGCTGGAGGAAGAAGAAGAATCGGAAGTGCCTCTAAGTTCACCTCAGTTTCCTCCACTGCAGCCTAAATACGGCACTTTTAAAATCTGGCACCTTCTCTCATCGACCTCCACCATATTTCACCTGCGGACTGTGCTTCCACTTATTCAGAGTACGCTTCTTATTCTTCCTTTGCAGGTGCAACTTGAAATCAAGCTGGGGATGCAAAGGAAGAAACTGGGCTACAACTTGGTTTTGTGGCTCCATCTTGACGTCAGATGATTGACATGTGGGTAACCTTGGCCAACTATGAATCTCTGATAGTGGGCTACTAAAAGGGGTGGGCTACTAAATATAGGGAGTGGTGGGTGGGTGTTCCGATGCGTTAGGCCCCAAAGAGGAAACTCAGCAGCCTCACATGGGCTTAAATAGGTCCTGCGTTGCTGCATTTTACGACGCCCCATTGGCCAGATTTCACCCCAGCAACGCGGGACTGACCTATCAGAGGTTGTGGCCTTGATTTCCAATTACCCCCACAACACTGGGTCGGGTTGCTGGTCTCACCACAACACGTGCCCTCTTTTAATGGAGGACCCGATTTATAGAAGCGACCAACTTGAATTTGAGAAAACTCCGGGAGTCAGTGGAAGACAGGAGTGCCTGGCGTGCTCTGGTCCATGGGGTCACAAAGAGTCGGACACGACTAAATGACTGAACAACAACAACAACAACAGACACTGCATGATATCCCTTCCAGGAAGCTCTCGCACAGTTAACAATTCACACCCTACCTGTTTTGTTTTGTGCTTCTGTGCTACCGAAACCTCTTTAAAATGATGCTACTGTAGAAACAACTACAGGTATTCTTTTTCTAAACCTCTCTTTAGAAGAAAAAAACACCCCCACACGAAACACAAATCTGTGCGAGGTTTAAAAATCAGATTTAATTGGGAGCTCTTCAGAAAAGCAGGAAGAAGTACTCTGTAATTGCATTAAAAAAAAATAACAGAGTTCAGGCTGCACAAACTGTAATAAAAGAATAACCTTAAAAGGATCGGTACTTAATACCTCCGATTCACAAAGCAGTTGTTTCATTCCCCAGCCTACACAGTCTTGTCATTAGCTTATAGCTCCCGATAAGTAATGCAAAGTAGCGCTGGTGATGATTTGTGTGTGTTTTAATCTAACGTGCTTAACTCCAGGATTTTTCCCCCTTTTTGGGTGGTGGTGGGAGGGGGGGAAGCCGTCGCCATAATATTTTAGAATAGATCTGTAGCTTGTTGCGAAGCCAAACAAATTAACAGGGACTAAAACTCGGAAGAGCTTCCACCAGTAAATGTTGATCTGGTTGGACCAGTGGTCTGACACAGTATAAAACAACTTCTTATGTTCCTTATGAGCAGTAAGACATAGCCGAAAGTACATTACCTGGTTGGATTTGGGTGGGGGTAGGGTGAGGTACGTCAGTAGGATGTTGGACACGTTGGTCAAAAGGTGAGTGGGATTACAGGTACAGTTCTACACTCACAGCACACTTCACCCAGAACCCAGTTGTGGCAGGACATGGTAGACTTAACGGACCAGTTTGGACAATGCTCACCTCACACCAGTATCTCAATACTGGGAGAATAGGGCGGGTTGAATTTTTCAACTTTCAAATTCCAAAAATGAGGGACGCTAAAATGTAACATGACTTAGGAATTTGAAATATATTTTGATTAAATTAATACAATTTAGATTGGCTTGTCAAGTAAAATGTCTCTAAAATTGCACAGAAATCATTGAAAATGATTGCCAAGTACTTGCAGTTATCAATCAATCAATCAATCACTCAATCGATTATTAAGCATTACCTGACATTTTCAGAAATCTAAATTCTTTGGTATTCCGAAAGCAGTTTATCTGCTTCATCATCTTAGTGCTGCCATACGTTCGGAATTTCCTGGACATTGCAGGGATCCAGCTGTCGAAAGCTGTGTCCAGCTGGAAATCGGAATGTTCAGGGAAATGTATCTTTTTTAAGATGTTGCAAAAAAAAGCTCAACGATTGCAAAAGAAAACCTCAACAACTTTTGTGTCCAGATTTTCACTTTTTGAAGTATGGCAATCCTAACATAGACTTACCAAACTAAATCTTGTCCAATAGCAGATTTGAATTCCTCACACCCAAAAACCCATTTTAAAGACTTAAGTTTCAACCCTATAATGGCACGTCTTGCTGGGAAGAGGTGTTCATAGCTCCTCATCCTGGTGTGCTGTTTCTGCCTCCACATATCCTGCTCATGTAGGGACAGATCACCTGAGCTGTGCCTTCACATGTACAAATACCATGGACCACAAATTGCATGAATTAGGAGCATCAGCCATGTGATCCATGTATTTCGAACGTGGGTCCAAGTGTCAAAAGATGTGCACTCTATGTTAAAGGTGCACATAAAAATGCACGAAATGGGAAACAGCAGCACCCAATCAGACAGAATGGGACGGAACAGACCCAAATGAAAGGCAATGATCTGCTCAGCCTTGTGGGAGAGTGGCCCAGTGTCCTTATCAGCCTCCATCATAGAGCTGTAGTGAAGGCAGGCAGTGGCTCAGGCTGTACTGCCCAGATGTATGGCAGTTTAGTGACCAGCAGCACCCGAAATTGCTCCTCAACATCTGCATGCATGCAAGTGCAGTGCCAACCACTGCTTCCTCCTAGTGGCATCTGCTGATAATGGCTTGGGACCCGTTTCTTCCTCTGCTCAGTAAGCAGGCAAGTTCTGTGCCCACACACAAGCTGCCACAGCCACTGCCAAAACTACCCCAATTAGAATAATGGCATTAGAATAGAATTGTAGAGTTCGAAGGGATCCTTCGATGCAGGAATCTCAGCTAAAGCATTCATGACAGATGGTCACCCACCCTCTACTTTAAATTCTCCAGCGAAGGAGAGCCTGCAGCCTGCTGGGGGAATCTGTTCCACAGTTGAACAGCTCTTTCTGATGTTTAGTCTGAATCTCCTTTCTTGTAAATTGAATCCATTGGTTCGAGTCCAGTGCAGGAGAAAACAAGCTTGCTCCACCTTCCATGTGACAGCCCTTGGGATATTTGAAGATGGCTGTCATATCTTCTCAGCTCCCACAACCGCTCCTCATAATGCTTGGTCATAAGGCTTGGGTCATCTTGGCTGCCCTCCTTTGCACACGTTCCAGCTTGCCAACATCTTCCTTAAACTGTGGTGCCCAGAACTGGACACAGCATTGCAGGTTTGGCCTGACCAAGGCAGACTAGAAAAGACCCCCTAGATCCTTTTCACTTGTACTACTGGTAAGCTAGTTTAAAAAAAAAAAAAAATCAAAGCACAATTGAGCCAAACCTTCTTGAGCCTCTTGAGTTTTCGGTTGTTGGCCAGAACGAACCACATTATTCTGAAAGTTCTATTTCAGCCACCGGAGGGCTCCCATTTTTATTTATCCATTTCTCTCCCAGAACTGCCTAAATGAATGAAAGTGGGTAGGTAAGTTAACGAACAGCTCAGTACGTAGAGAATAAACTTCTGGTGTGCTGCCTCAACAGAGCAGTATGGTGCTTGCTCCTTGCTGAGAATGGAAAGGAGGAAATTAAATGAGTAGCTATAGATAACCTGTCTCCATAGAATATTTAGAGAAATAACTGAAGCCATACTATGCAGCCTTAACTATGTTGAAGAGCAACTGTGCTAAAGGCATCTATTGAGGGCTTTCCAGATATCAGGTGTTAGCAACACCAGGGAGACCAAGGACTTTCTGTGAGCATGGAGCAGTAGACAGACAGCCTAGCTAAGCAGCATCATATTCATGCCTTGCAATTTGTCCAGGTTTCCTCTGTGTCCCTACCCTTCTCATATTGTCCAGTGCTTCATAACTGAGAATAGGGGCATACCAAAGATTGTTGCTCAAGGATCCCCTTTCCACGTTAAGGATCTTCTGCACCTGCTCTGCATGGTTAGAGTTATCCTACAATAAATTGGATCACTGCAATGCGCTCTCCGTGGGGCTGCCCTTGGGCCTGGTTCAGAAGCTCAAGTTGGTGCCGAATGTGGCGGCCAGATTGCTAACGGGCGCATCTGGCTGAAAACATGTGGCACCATTGTTAAAGCATCTGAATTGGCTGCCCATCTACTGCTTAGCAAGATTTAAGGTCTTTCTTTAATTTACGAAGCACCAAACAACTTAGTTTCAGGGGACCCCCAGGGACCACCTTTATTGCAGCTCGGTTACTGGAGTGCCACTGGTTGCTTCCCAAGCTGGTGAGGCTCATGGGACAACAACAAAAGCCGAGCCTCTAGTGTCACAGGCCCAGTCCTGCGGAATACCCTTGCTAACAGAGATTCAGCAGGCACCGTCTGTTTCAACTTTTACATGCCTGCTGAAAATTTTTCTATTCTGTTGGGCTTACACAGGCAATTAAGAGCACATCTGAAATATACTTGGAGACGCATAGTGACATCATGCTCTTTACTGCTGCTCGAAAAAACAGTGAATGAGTTTTCACCAAAACCTCAGGCTTTATTTACATTATTTACACAATGAGTCCCATCTGATTGGCTGGTTATGCTTCCCTCCTGGAGCCTGATTGGGCTGCTGCTGCTGCAGGCCAATCCGTTGTTGCATTCTAGGATCCTACCTGCCTATTGTTCTAGGATCCAAGCTTAGTACATAACAGCATCCTTTCACACATAGGAGCCAACTCCTAGGGGCTGAGGTCCTTTGTCCCCCCAATAAAATATTTGAGGGGGGAACAAGGCCCTCCCAAGTTGACGGGCATTGCATTTCAAACGATGTGTGTGCACCATGTCATGTGATTGATTATGTGGGGTGGGGCTTACCTGCCCCCCATATTTTATTCAAGTTGGCACCCCAGACTGGCCATGCCCCTTCATGATGATGTCCCCATTGGCCACCCCCACCCTTTGCAATGGCATCCGAGCATTCGGTCTCATGCACAGGGTTTGGTGAACACAAGACTCCTCCATGCTCCTGCTGCAGGGAGGAGCACTGGCGTAGGAAGGGTAGTGCATAGGGGGCGGGGTGCCCCGGGCAGCGGGATCACGATAGGGTTCCATCTCGGCACGCCACGCCCCCAGAACGCGCGCCACGCCCCTGTGGGAGGCACGTCCCGCCCCACCCCCAGAATGCACGTCACGCCCATGCGGGTGGTGCGCCCTGTCCCCAGAACACGTGCCCCACCGCTGTGGGCAGCGCGCCCGCCCCAGAATGTGTTCCAGCCCTGTCCCCGCCTGCTTCCCACCCCCGGTGCTGGAGCATGAAGCTCCGCCACTGGGGAGGAATAATAAAGGATGCAGATCGCCATGCATAGGACCCATTCTCACTGAAGCCAAATGTTCTGCTACCAGAGCATGGAGCTATGACCAGCACATCTGTTCTCAAGTTCCCCTTATGTATCATACGATGAGAAACACCCTTGTGTGGTGTTTCAGTAACATCCAGCATGTTGACATGCAAATCCACCAGGATCAAGATACACTCAAACTTTTAAAGATTTAATTAAGTGGGCTGAAATATGAAAAACTAGAGACAAATTAGGGACCAGTGATAGATACTGTATATAAAAATAAAAGAACCATCCATGGGAAGTAAGGATAAGTGTAATGTCTGCCTTGTTATTCTCTTCCTACAGCCTGCTATCAGTCTCTGTTGTGTTATGAGTCCACTCTGAGACACTTCTGTGATTAACTGGGAACAATGCACTGAATTACAGGGGGAAACATTCTTGGAAGGATTCATGCCAACACATCACAATCAAGCACAACATTTATCTTTGCCTGCCAGTCTCATACTTGTCCTTGGGCATAGCTCAGACACCCATCCATTAGATGACTGGGGAACTGCTGATTTCTTCCTGAAAGAAGAAAGTCTCTCTGTGTATACAAAGGAAGAGCTGCATGAACATAAAGAATGCTACTATAACTGGAATGAGTCGTTCCTGGTCCTGAGAATTTAAACTGCGGTGCTCAACCATGGTAGCATCCTGCTAACATTCTCCCAACCGCATTCAACCACCTCATTTCCATTTATACCTGTTTGAGCTTTCCCATCTTTGTCTCCTGAGAGCCAAAAAAAATATTACATTGAGGGCCTGGGTTAGGCTAGCAGGCAGCAGGGGACCATCACATACGTTATCTTGTGTAAGTGTAATAATAATAATAATAATAATAATAATAATAATAATGATAATAATTTATTTATACCTCGCCCATCTGGCTGGGTTTCCCCAGCCACTCTGGGCGGCTTCCAACAGAACATTAAAATGCAATAATCTATTAATCGGAAACTCACACGGGAGCATGGATGGGAAGATCCATGTCCCAGTTTGGGGCCTCAACATGTTGGAGGGCATTCTTTCAGGCACTCAGAAATGTTTTTGACCAGTCTTGTGGTTTGAAGGTGACCCAGAAACTGAAAGTAATCCAGAATGCAGCAGCTAGACTGGTGACTGGGAGTGGCCTCCGAGACCACATAACAGAGGTCCTGAAAGACCTACATTGGCTTCCAGTACGTTTCTGGGCACAATTCAAAATGTTGGTGCTGACCTTTAAAGCCCTAAACGGCCTCGGTCCTGTATACCCGAAGGAGCGTCTCCACCCCCATTGTTCAACCCAGACACTGAGGGCCTTCTGGCGGTTCCCTCACTACGAGAAGTCAAGTTACAGGGAACCAGGCAGAGGGCCTTCTCGGTAGTGGCGCCCGCCCTGTGGAACGCCCTCCCACCAGATGTCAAAGAGAAAAAACAACTACCAGACTTTTTAGAAGACATCTGAAGGCAGCCCTGTTTGTGGAAATTTTTAATGTTTGGTGTTTTATTCTGTTAATATTCTGTTGGGAGCCACCCAAAGTGGCTTGGGAAATTCAGCCAAATGGGCAGGTATAATAATAATAATAATAATAATAATAATAATAATAATAATAATAGAAGAAGAAGAAGAAGAAGAAGAAGAAGAAGAGGAGGAGGAGTTTGGATTTGATATCCCGCTTTTCACTACCCGAAGGAGTCTCAAAGCGGCTAACATTCTCCTTTCCCTTCCTCCCCCACAACAAACACTCTGTGAGGTGAGTGAGGCTGAGAGACTTCAAAGAAGTGTGACTAGCCCAAGGTCACCCAGCAGCTGCATGTGGAGGAGTGGAGACGCGAACCCGGTTCACCAGATAACGAGTCTACCGCTCTTAACCACTACACCATACTGGCTAATAGATAATAAGTAGTAGTAGTAGCAATAGTAATAAAGCGGCCTCCTTGGTGAGTGATGCTGTCAGTCTCTTTTCTGGCTGGAAATCGTGGAGACTGAATTCGCATTCCCATGATCCCTAGAAGGAAATGTCAACAATGCATGTTTGGGACAAGTGTATGGACACTCACCCATCCCTAAAACTTTCTACGTATACAGTATATGCTCTGCCGCAGAGTTATAGCCTTTCCATATAATGTAATAAAGCCACTTCTGCTCAAATTAAGGCAGATGCAAACAACAGCTTCTGGTCATCCTTTTTTTAGGTGCCTGTCAAAGGATGGTGCATCATAGAGCCGTAAAAGAAAACCCACATTATTTTTGACTGCCTGTTCTTTCCTGTGGCTAAAAAAAGCGCCGCAGCAAAATAGGATTTTAAATTATTTTTTACTACATTTAGTTTAGGGCTTTTGCTGTCAGCTTAGACAGGAGTGTGGGATCCATCTTGTGTCAGTTACTGTTGCTAGCAATTTTCTAATGCCAGCTTATCAGTGTCCCTTATTAATACTTGCTGTATTATAATTTAGCTCTAGGTGTTCATTTGTTCATGAAAGCAGCTATTAAGTATCTTCATAGACATCTCTGCCTATCAGTCAATGACAAAGCATAGATACATTAGCTGTAGGAGAGTAACTGTGGAATTCAATTAACTTATTAATAAGACATCAAGATGTTTTAGAGCTTGCTATGGGATATGATCCACTCAGATAAATCTTCTGGAGTATATAAGTGGCAAGTGGAATGAATCTCCTTCTAAGTGACATTGAGGACACCAAGTTTGGAGGCTCTTAATTCATGCATTGTGCATGCCTGGTTGCATTCCAGAAGTGGCCACGATGGAGCAGCAAGGGAGGTTCAAAAGGGCAAATGGGGCACAGCCCCACCAACACTCAGGCCCTCTCCCCTGCCTGCCTTCTTACTTACAAACAGTCCAGAGGATGGCCTGGCTCTCAGCTTCCTCCTCCTTAGTCTCTGTTTTACCTTTATAGAATGCCTTCATAAAAGCCAGATTTAATGTTTTCCCATCAAATGTTTTGGGCAATAGACTTTCCAATGGTCAAATCTCCCTTCCTTGCGACTGTAATAGCGGTTCCATAGAATCCTTACAACATTTATTTTTTTGCTGTCCAATTCATTCGGCAGCTCGGTCCAATTTTTTTTTCCACTTTTGAAGAAAACCAAAGATGGAACTCAGGATGCTAAATTAATTTACTTATTAAATGCCGAGGAACCAAATAGAACCCATATGGCCGCTAGGTTTTTGACTAATGTGCTATTTACAAAGAAGAGGAATGGTTCTCTTCCCATTTATGACAATGCAGAAACCAATTAAGACCTATTATTGGGGCAATAAAATGGGTGATAAATTAATTTGAACGGTTTTTTTTTAAAAAAACTAGTTCAGTTGGACTACTCAGATCTCAGTTTGACTTAGATGGAAGGGTGTAAATGGGTTGTTTTAAAATTGGTTTCGTACTGTATTGTTTAAATTGGTTAAATTGTTTTACTCTGTGTGTATTACGATGAATGTGTTTTGCGATGTGATATGGGCCACATGGCCGAAATAAACCTACCTACCTACCTACCTTTATAGAACTCAGAGGATGGGGAGAAAACGAGACTTAGGTGGTTCTGCCCATCATTGTCTCTGGCTCCAACTACTGATGACCTCCAGCCTCGCGCCCTAAAAGCCCCTAAGGGCACCATTGTGACATACCCTCCAACATCTCGGGAGGGCGAATTGGGACTGTTCACCATCACTAAGTCCTATGGAAGAGAGTTTCAAAGAACAAGGATTCAACCCCATAGAAGCCAACCCCCTTTTTTAAAAATTCACTGATCTCCAGTGCAGATCTCCAGGTTGTTCTCTAGATTTCACATTATGCATAGCTATTGCTTTCATTGTTGATACCAAAAGTAATAGTAAATTATTAATAGCACTTTCACTGCTGAAGGGGAATTTGAATGATCTCCAGTCCCCCACAGAGTTATGAAGAATCCTTTCTGCAGTGGATGACTTATTAATTATTATCATTATCGCAGATTAAAATATGCAGGTTCTCTCTCTCTCTCTCTCTCTCTCTCTCTCTCTCTCTCTCTCTCCCCCTCCACACCATCAGTTTTCAATGGTATTAAAACTTCAAACATTTAAACACCCCAGTTTATAAATAAAGCACAGATGAAGAAGGATTTGGGGAGGGGGAGATTACCTTTATTTAAAGCAAAGTAACCCTGCATCTCCCACTGAAACTGGAGGAATCGTACTATTTTCAGGACACATTTTAGTATCGTTCACTTTAACAATGGCTCTGTCGGAGTTTTGCAACAGAGTTGTCTTCTACGCAAATACAAACACTAAATCACAATCCATGACTTCGGAGGCAATCCAATGGCAGCATCCACTGGGATGAGCAGCTGTAGAAGATATGGCTGATCTCCGAACCCAACCCAAGATCGATAAAAGATGCAAGACTGTCGGAGGCAGATTTAAGGCAGCACAACTGGTTCTGCCACACTGGGCGTAGAGCATAGTGGGTGTTGCAGGGCTTCAAAACTATGACATAGTGCAGGCATGTCCAACAGGTAGATCGTGATCTACCAGTAGATCACTGGACATCTGTGGTAGATCACTGGCTCCCCCAAAGAAGCTAAATAACTTTCTCGCCCCTAAAAAAACCTCAACATCTTTGCTCTGCGCCCCTAAAATGACCTGAACCACCAAAAACAGGGCTTTCCTTCCTAGAAGAAACTCACTGTCGCTTTCCTCCTCCCTAAAGAAACTCAAGAACTGTGATCTGAACCCCCCAAAAGGGGGTAGATCTCTGCCAGTTTTTAACTGTGTGAGTAGATCGCAGTCTCTTAGAAGTTGGCCACCCCTGACATAGTGAATTGAGCAGGATGGAAGGTGAGAGGTTTTTTTTGGGGGGGGGCACTAAATTTTAGCCTTGCACAAGGTGCTGCCGAAATTTGAAAGACCAAAGTCTGTCCCTGCCAGTGTTAAGTTGCTCATCCCAGATCACTCAATGCTCAGCTGGCTTCCCCATAGTTGGCAGGACCAAGGCTGATGCAAATCCCCCAAAAGGAGTGTTCCAGGGATGTGGCCAATGAGGGGGGAAATTGGGCAGGCTCCTAAGTCCGTTTCGTTTAGTCATGTGACTTGGCAAACTGCTATAGAACACTATTTTAGAGGGTTGTTTTCCATCTGCCAGGTTTAGGCAGAGTATCAGCAGCAGCCCTCATGCTGAACGGAGTTTGGATCTGGTGTAACTTTATGCTGGCTGAATTTAACCGGCTTGCTTCATGCGAGCTTCTTCTGTATAGGATCTCCACATTAACTAATTTCTTTGAATTTGTTTCCTGTCTCATCCTAAAGAGGTGCAACTAACAACACTTATAGTAATAATTCAGTACTGATTTAAAGGATTCATAGTTCATCAGGTACATTCCATTTTTGCGCTCCACAGCTTGGAATTTTATTTTATTTTTAATACTTTTCATTTTATTACTTAGAACATGTGTGTTTATTATAAGCACCGTATGATTAAAAAGTGCAAGTTCAGCTTTGGTTTGCTTCACAATAAAAAATAAACATTAACATTTTGGCCTTCTTTTTATTAATTGCTGTTGCTTTTATTAATTGCTGCTGATGTTCTAACTGCTATAATTAAATTTAAAGGGGTGGTGTAATGCGGTTTTAATTGTCCAATTATTTTATTGTGCTTTATCAACATCGTTGTTGCATTTTGTACAATTTTGTGTACTGCCTTGAAGGGATAGCTGCACTCTAAAAGGAATACATAAATTAGGTCATCAATAATAATAATAAAAATGAATTAACAATAATTCAGCAGTATAATATATGAATGGCAATGCACTTTATGCAAATTGAACACTGCCACAAACATATTCCTCCTCTTACATTATGTCAGGCGACTGAACTCTCTGCAATGGGACTCCTTCTCATGCTGCCTGGGTTATGGAAGGAGACCTGTGTCATGTGGGAGGAGCCTGCAATGTAGCTCCTCCCCAGCCAGCGTTACCCTAATTTCTAGAGGAGCCACCATGTAGTAGGCCCTGTCCACATGATTCAGGGCTTCTCATGAGAGCTAGGCAGCAATTGAAGGTTCAAGCTTCACGTTGGGTGAAAGATTCCTGCATTGCAGGGAATTGGACTAGAGGATCCTCAAGGTCCCTTCCAACTCTACCATTCTATGATTCCATGAAGAAGCTTCCACAGAGTCCTAGCATAACATGAAAAAAGCGATTAATAATTACAATACAGTGGTTAGAGACAGTGGAGGCCTGAAAATTAGTTAGGTGGGGAATTAGCCAGGATGTGGTGAGGAAAAGTCATAGAAACATTTTTTGTTGTTTAGTGGATTAGTCGTGTCCGACTCTTCATGACCCTATGGACCAGAGCACACCAGGCACTCCTGTCTTCCACTGCCTCCTGGAGTTTTGTCAAATTCAAGTTGGTCGCTTCTATAGCACTGTCCAACCATCTCGTCCTCTGTTGTTCCCTTCTCCTTGTGCCCTCCATCTTTCTCAGCATCGGGGTCTTTTCCAGGCAGTCTTCTCTTCTCATGAGGTGGCCAAAGTATTGGAGCCTCAGCTTCAGGATCTGTCCTTCCAGTGAGCACTCAGGGCTGATTTCCTTCAGAATGGATACATTTGATCTTCTTACAGTCCATAGGACAATTCAAAAGCATCAATTCTCTGGCGATCAGCCTTCTTTGTGGTCCAGCTCTCACTTCCATACATCACTACTGCTTTAACTATACAGATCTTTGTTGACATGAACACCCCCTTCATGGATCACTGCTTTGTTGTGGTGAAGGGGCTTGAATAACTCAGAGAAGCTATGAGCTATGCCGTGCAGGGCCATCCAAGACAGACAGGTCATAGCCGAGAGTTTAGATTAACGTGATCCACCTGGAGAAGGAACCGGCAAGCCACTCCAGTATCCCTGCCAAGAAAACTCCATGGACAATAACAACAGGCATAGAAACATAGAATCATAGAATTGTAGAGCTGGTAGGGACCCCCAAGGGACATCTAGTCCAGTCCCCTGCAATGCAGAAATCTCAACGAAATATGGCTGCAAGTCAATGTCTTGTGGACCGCTTTATTAAGTGTTTTGCAGGCAAAGTCTATGCAGAACCACTAAGCTGTGTATGGTCCAACCCCACCCTTCATAGGCAAGAAATAGTCACCTTGAAAGTCGAGTGGTCTTCTTTGGTGACTTGGCATGGCAAGGCCTGGGGTACGGTAAGTAGGGGGTCTTGCCTAGTGTGAAAGTCCAAGTTTGTAGCCCTTCCCAGAAGGCTGCTCTCCAACTGTTTTCCTAACAGATGATTGAAATGATAGCTAACTGTCCTATCTTTCTGGCTCTGAAGGAAATATATTTCTTGGCACTAAACAACGTTGACCCAGCAGCTCAGGGCTCTACTCTGAGTTTTTCCAATGTTGTGCCAGGCTCTCTTATCTTGCTTCATTTCCCTTTCCTGTAGCACCATCCAATTATTCTCCTTAGGACATTGGTTCCATACCAATGAGCCTACAGAGGAAATCTCTCCAAAACGCCTGCGCAGTGAGAACGTTTATGTCCTTCCACTCTGAACAATATAACGATGCTGAGGTTTCTTTTCTTTTCTTTTCCGTTTTGAGGACACTGCTGACTCATGAGAAATCTCTCTTGCATACTGATCAGAAGAGGCAATCATTCAGGTCATTTGATTTTAATGTGCACTTCACAATATTGTTAACCTTTCAGCGCTCATTTCCTGCATTCCCTTATTGCAGTTCAAATTGATTGCACAAGGGTGGCACAGAGAAAAACCCCAGACATTTTACACGAAGGAAGAATCACCCATAAATAAAGAGTTAGGCTGGATGGCTTACTGAGCATGAACTTAGGTCTTACGAATGGGTTCAACAAAAAGCGCTGATTCATCCGCTTTGCTCCCAGCTTTGCCTTAGCATTGATCTGCTGGGCCCGGCATCTTCCATACGACACCAGAGCAGCTAAGCCTATGAAATCAAGAGGCGCTTTGTCACTTTGCTACACAGGCCCATAACATCATGAGGGTTAGTGTCAGGTGACATGGGGGTTGTTCACATGTTACACTGAACACTTGTACAGGGCGGGAAAATGGACACTTGTTGATTTGTACAGATCAACTATTGTATACGCATGCACACAGCTTATACACTCATTTAGCATAACATGTGAACATCCCTATGGTGAGTACGGTCATACTTTTTGGGAGGAGAGCTGTCTGCAGAATTGATAAATGATGCTCTTGATCAGGGATTGCCAACCTGGTGCCCATGGGCACAATGACACCCTCTGGTCTTCCACTGGTGCCCACAAAGCCTCTGGGCTCCCCCACTCACTGTCCCCTTGGTCATATAGTGGTGAGGGTGGTTACTTTTTTCTCTCTTGAAAAGAACAAAAGGAGGAAGTTGGAGAAGGGATGCTCTTTCCCACTTCCTCATTCAGTTTTATGAGCATCTTTTCCCTATGATTGCGAAGCCATTGTTTGACAAAGATTACCATTCCATTGGCATTGATTTCAGTAACCAAGAGAAGAGGGTTTTGTTTTGTTTTTTACTTTCAAAAATGTCACTCCTCCTTTCTAGCATTCAGATTGGCTAGTATCACAATACCACAAACACCCGTTCAAGTTGTTGTAAACGCAGACAAATCACAAAAAGATATAGTGAAATGTTTTAAAAATGGATGAAAACAACAAAACAACAAAGCGTTCCAGATAATAGGCCCACATAACCTTCTCACTCTAAGAGAGAGAGAGAGAGAGAGAGAGAGAGAGAAGCTGCCATGCCCCCTTCACATCACTAATTGAGGCAGTGCATATTCCATCTGCAAGTCACTGACTGATGAGATGCTGAACATGAGGGTTCAGTCACATACTACTAATTGGAAAGGGGCCATAGATCAACGTCAAAGCACATGCTTTTGTATGTCAAATGTCGCTTGTTCAATCCTGGGCATCTCCAGTGCAGACAATCTGATACCAGGTGATGGGAAACACCTCTTTCTGCTTGGAACTGGAGAGCTGCTTCCAGTCAGAGTAGACAATACAGCATTTGATAGACACAGAGTCTGACCTGATATAAGGCAAATTCATGGGATTCTCCAAGCCTGAAATCTTTGGAAATCAACAGGAATTTAGCTCTTGAATTCAACATGAGCAGACCCATGCCCACCATATCTGAAGTGGCTGCATTCCAGCAGGGGTACAGCTGGCAAGGACCTGTCCCTGGCCACAACTTGAGAGACAATGGAGTGTGCCTCTAGGGGTGAAGTCAAACTGATGCGTTAGCAACACTCAAGGGACCTCCCTGGGGTGTGCAAGCCTGGGCACTGTAAATGGAGGTCCACCATGCTCTTGGCCTTGCTGATGTGGTCAAAAGAAAAGCCAAGCAATACATCTGGCCCCAGTTGCCAGAAGGAGGAGTACAAGACACAATCCCACCGTCTTAGGGACTCCACTCCAGATTTGTGTTGGGTGTACTCCTTAGACTTCTCTTCCACTGAAGATGTCCCGAAAGGCAGCAGAGGTTTGGGGTCAGAGTTTTCCTTCTCCTACATGGGCTACCTTCCCAGATTGACATGATATATATGGTCATAATTACATTGCGTGCGAAGGCATACACCCTTAAACCATGACTTCTGAAACAACCCTGGGAGATAGTGAAGTTGCCAAATGACGAGTTCGTGCCCAAGGGACAGTTTGAACCCAGACCTTGCTTTGGCTCTAAGTCCATCTCATTATCTGTTGTACCACCTCGACTCTCATACCATCAATTCAGCCTGTTCCTGCAGAGCAATCCCTACTCAGAAATCTTGGATGATACAAAACGACACACTTAGTATGATTGTGATTAGCCCCTGGCTCGTTCCCCAAAGCTTCCAGAAGAAGACTCTGGCAGCAGCTGGGATCTCGCCCAGAAATTGACGTTGTGTTTCTGAACCTTCTGCTGTACATTTAGATAAACCGACAGAGGCACCAACATGACAGCTGGGGGCTGCGAGGCTGTTGCAAGACACCCTTTGCGGCGAAAACAGATCCAGTGGATACGTTTGACAAGAGGGACTCAATGAAGTTTGCAACTGGCGAGGGATTGACTCCAGTCAATGCTACAGTGTCTTTACACTGCTGAAGTTTAGCAAACAGAGAGACAAGGGGGTGAGGTGAGAAGAAACAGAGCAGAACCGCAAGAGGAAAACTTCCTTTTTTTGGAAAGCGCAGACCGATGCCGGCTGTGATTCTGTGTGGGCTTAAGGCAGCTTTGTGCTTAAGCTTATGTAATGATGGATGATTTCTAATTCATATAGCTGCTAGCTCAAGCATAATAATAACCTTCCAGACTGCTAAAACACATGGATACATTTAGCTGCTACATCACCCTGGCAATATGTTGATAGCAGAGGAAAGGTGGAAAGAGTTGGCCATCGCCTACTCCAGGGATGGAAGAGCTTGGGCCTGGGGCACCTTCCAGGGGCCATATGTCAGTGGTGAATGGAGCCAGAGGAAAGTGGGTGGAGCAAAAAAAAAAAAAATGTAAATTTTACCCTTCTGTGGTAGGCTGGTTTCTGCACAAATTCACACACTCCTCTGTATCTGGCATCTGGGCAAACAAGATGCATTAGCAGAGTTCAGGCAGGGGTGGAATTTGTTCTTTCAGATTTCAGCAGCGTCCTCAGCACTCTGCTCAGCCTCAGGAAGCCATCAGCACAGCAAAACAAAACACACACACACACACACAAACACAACCCCATTCTGGGCACATGACCTATCATGGAATTCTGGTCAATATTGATCCAGAGTAGATTCTGACGTATAGTTAGCAGAGTAAAAACTTAAACACGTTGCAGGATTCCCAAAAAATAAACCAGAGGCAATTGTATTGGGAGAAACCCATATTGGGAGAAACCCATGCTAAAATGCTGACGAGGAGGGTTTTTTTTCCCTTCTTCAAGATGATGTGGATATGTGGAGTACTGATTTTAAGATTGGTAAAAAGAGAAACCGGGGGGGGGGGGAGAGATATGAAAATGACAGATCTGGCCATCCCTAGGCAGGATTTATGGAAGGGATCACACCTCTTCCTTCCATTAGTAAAATTAGCCAGTGCGTGGCGGTAAGAGGTGAGAGATCTGAAAACAAGAAACAGGCAAAGGAAATTCAGTCAGCAACAGGATGAGCTGTCAGAGAAAGAGCCCTCGATACTATGGAAATTGGGGTATTTTACATTTCGTGTGTGTCAAGCGCGAGATACGAGAGCTGGCATTAGAAACTTCAAGGCAGAGGCGTGCAATGATTAGATGCATCCTTTGATGTAATGTGTTGTGCCGGCAATAATCTTATATTTGAGCCCATTTAGGTGTGAAGAATCCTTGGCCTGAAAACTCCTCCGTGTCAGGACTCTGTTAATAAATAGATGCCGTGTGAAGACTGCAATTGGCTGTATGTTTCTCTCTCTTGTCTTCCCTTGCGCTCCCGTTACTTGTCAAACAGTTTTTGAAAGTACAAAGGCTTTTTTTCTTTCTTTCTCAGCCATTATGTTAGGCTGTTTTGCTGACATATTTTCTGTGTCGGGAGCCTTGGATCTGTGTTGAAAGATGGCATGAGGAAAACATCTCCCCACCCCCCAATACACATGCACACTGCTTATTTATTTGGGGGTGGGGTAGGGGAATTTGCACGAGGAGAAATCTCGAGGAGAAACAGAAAAGGGAGCAGTGTTAACCAGAAACCCTTTGCATGCAAACAGTCCCTAGTTCAATCAACTGCATCCCTGAGTATGGCTGGGAAAGACCCCTGTCTGCTTCTCCCAGTCAGGGCAGACAACCTTGGACTAGATTGCTAAAAAACTCTTTGTCTTGGTATAATGCAGCTTGCCAGGCCCCTTTGTGGGTAAAAGAGAGTGAATGAGTGGCATGCAGAGATTGGAGCTTGATGGACCAATGCTCTGACTTGGGCTAAGAGCACGAGGCCTTATGAGGAACGGTTGAAGGAGCTGGCTATGTTTAACCTGGGAAAGGGAAGACTTAAGAGGAGATATCATCACAATCTTCAAATATCTCAAGGGCTGTCACATGGAGGATGGAGCAAGCTTGTTTTCTCCTGCTCTGGAGGGTAGGACTGGAACCAATGGCTTCAAGTTACAGTGGTACCTCAGTCACAGGTAGGTAGCTGTGTTGGTCTGCCATAGTAAAAAAAAATAATTAAAAAAAATCCTTCCAGTAGCACCTTAGAGACCAGCTAAGTTTGTTCTTGGTATGAGCTTACGTGTGCATGCACACTTCAGGTTACAGATGCTTCAGGTTACAGACATCTTATAACAATCTACTGCAATGCAAAAATGTCATAATAAAACAAAACTTTAAAATAAGCAACCTACATCAAAAAAGTAACATTCAACAATTAGAGTAATATAAAATAATATAAACATATAAAAGTTAAACAGAAATCCACCCAACATTTACAATAAACAATTTCGAAACCAATCAATAAAACAACGGCAAGCCACAGTACATAAAATAATACAATACAAATTGAGAAGCAAAGACTAGAGGGTGGGGCAAGGCAGGTGGAAGGAGGCCTTGCCTGATGGAGTCTCTCCCCTCACAGTTCTTCCTTCAGGAACAGCTCCCTTATGAAGAGTCCCAGAGCCAGGGGGTGGAGCACCTTCTGCAATCCAGAACATACGGAGTCAAACTAATTGGTGAAAGCTGCTCCAAGGTTTGGTTTTTTGCTTCCTTTGCTGTAGGCTTGGATGGGAGTGGAAGCAGGGCAGGATTTGGGTTTGATGAGGTCCTAAGCTACTGAAGATTACAGGGCCCTTTATATGTCCAGCTGTCCTTTGTCAACAACAAATTGTCGCTGTTTTTTGGTGTTGAATATATGCTATATAGTAATTTATGGACCTAACAGGTATGTAAAGCCATTTGCACATGTAGAATATAGGCACCCTATATATAGAAAAGAGCAAACCAGTGATATTTTAGGGAGTAGGAGAGCAGGCGGGGCCCATTACTTGCATCATAGGAGCAAGTACACAACACAACACAACACAACACAAAACACTGTTGCTGTATGTAGGTTTTATTCTATTTGTTTTTATCTTATATTTTGGAAATGTACATCTGGTTTTTTTTCCTTTAATTTTTTGGGGGCCCTCAAGAGAGTGGGGCCCTAAGCTATAGCTTGTTTAGCTTATACGTAAATCCGGCACTGAGTGGAAGCATGCGTGTTCTGAAATCTTTCCTTTGCTGCAATTTGTGTTGGGATTGAAATCTTCGTAATACTGTCCCAGCACCTTGCATTGTTGCCGTCAAGTTTGCATCTCTCGTGCCCTTCTCGCTTGCAAGGATCGTGCCAAAATGGACTCCCCGTATCCACGAGAGGCTTACACTGCAAGGAGAAATTCATAAATCAAAGGCGCCGCTTAGGAAATCAGCAAAGCTTTCCTCGCTGCGCCTCCTGGAAATCAACTTCTCCGGCACAGCTGAGCCCTGTCCAACAACTCCTGAGAAAGGCGCTTGGTGCCATATTGAACGTAGCACTGAAAGGGATACTTGACCTTTGACATGGTTTTGCAAGTCGACCCGGGATGGCATTAAAGCATATTCTTCCCAAGGCTGCCCTGTGCATAATGCAATCAATATTCTTTAATTACAGGATGATGTTATTGATTCCAATTAACCAAAATTGCCTGCCTCATTCATTTACAGTTCATGTGTGTTCCTAGGGACAGGATGATTTAGTGAGATGGCTTGGCTTGGCACTTCGGGGGAGAGACATGCCTGTTTCAAAAAAATACTCTCTTAGACCCTCGGCTTCTGATAAGCTGTTTCTCCCATGATAGATACTTATTTTTTAATAATAATAATAATAATAGTAATAAAATTATGTAAGGGTGGGCCTGAATGTAGACAGGTATCCAGAGAAAACAATGCATTTTAAAATGGACATATATTTGAGATTACGGCGGGAACCTGGCTACAATAATGGCACATTTAAATATATTTTGGAACTAATATTTTTCACTCCCAATAATGTGTCAGATAATCTTTTTTTGTTGTTGTTCCTTGGAGGGGTACTGTGTCTGTTCAAAGGGTATTAAATAGGGAGGCTTATGAGCATATCCATCAATTTATTTGAAGACAAGGATCTTGGTTATATTGAAACACTAATCCATAATGTATAATACAATCTGCACTTGGAAATCATTTTTCACTAGCTTTCTTGCTAATGTTAAACTGCAGGTAACTGGGGATTAATGGCCTTTTAAAATCTTCAAAAGGCTGCATATTAATTCTTATCAAATGATGATTTTTCAAAACAGCCACACGGGGAAGGATTTCTCTATTAACCCCTGAGCTGATTGCGCCCCACGCATGGTGTGCTTAATTATTTCTATTTTAAATGGAAAGCCGTTGTCCTGCATACTTCAAACAAGCACTATTTCCAGAAGGGAACATGTAGGAGTGTGCTTGAAATACAAAGGTGATATTCCAGTTGGGAATATTCAACTATTGTTGGTTGTCATCTTTGCTGCGTGGGGCTGCCCTTGAGGGCTGGCATGAAAGCTAGTGCAAAACTGCTTACTGGGGCAGGATATTACCACAATTTATGTCAGGGTTGAAGGAATTGCTCTGGCTTCCAATTAGACAACAGGCTACATCTGAAGTGCTGGTGTATGAACCTCTACAGAGCTTGGGACCAGGATACCTGAAAGATCATCTCACCATTTATACCCCCATTTTGCGGGTCTCCTGCAGATACAATCTTATCAGGTGGCTCATTGTGCACAATATAGGAATCAGGCTTTTAAGTATTGTGGCATCTGCCCTTTGAAATTCCCTCCCCTTGTGTGTCAGACAAATTTGTGTTGTCATTTTGCTCCGCTGGATTTAGGGCATCAAGTCAAGGGGGTGCAAAATAATGATTATAATGATGATAAACCTATATTTATACAGGTACCTACTGAGGAGTGGGTGGCACTGTGGTCTAAACCACTGAGCCTCTTGGGCTTCCCTGTCAGAAAGTTGGCGGTTCAAAGCCCCGTGATGGGGTTGCTTGGTTGGATAAGCATGCATTTTGAATGATAGCGTTTTGGTTCCAAGATTGATTTGATAAATCCAAATCCATACCCACCAAGTGTCCCGAAAAGAAACGGGGCATCTCGTTTTTCCACAGCAGATCATGGCAGCCATTTTGGGTGCTGCGATCTCGTACTTGCGACACACCCTGAAAATAACACTGCTTTGGGGGGGCCGCGATCTCACATCACACCCAAACATGCACATTTTTGGAGTCACGCAAGATTTAAAAAAAAGAATTTTTGGGGACAAGATCACAGTGTGGATCACATGACTCACCTGCGAGTGCATGCTAGAAGACACACATCCAAAAATTTTGGACGGGTTGCAAATCAGGTAGTTTCTCATCCTTAATAGTAACAGCAACAACAACAACAACAACAACAACAACAACAACAACAACAGTAAAGTTTCTTCCCCATCTTGGACATAGCTCAGTTTGTTAGAGTGTGGTGCTGATATTGCCAAGGCTGCAGGTTCAATCCCCATATGAGACAGCTGCGTAGTATGGTGTAGTGGTTAAGAGAGGTCTCCTCCACATGCAGCTGCTGGGTGACCTTGGGCTAATCACACTTCTCTGAAGTCTCACAGCCCCACTCACCTCACGGAGTGTTTGTTCTGGGGGAGGAAGGGAAAGGAGAATGTTAGCCGCTTTGAGACTCCTTCGGGTAGTGATAAAGCAGGATATCAAATCCAAACTTGTCTTCTTCTTCCTACAATTCTGTGATCCTCATGGAATGGCTGGTGTAGACTACTATTGTGGGCAGAGCCGAATGGAACTTGCTTTTCAGCTGAGCCCGGGCAGAGGCCCTGCACTCCCAAAGACCTGTCTCTTGCCACCTGTTCTTTGCTAAACACACACACACACACACCCTGAGTTCTTCGCCTCATGCTGCCTCATGGCTGGGCCACCTATGGGAAGGGTAGTTCCATTTGGCCAGCTAGAACAGGTCCTGGAGGTTTTAATCCATTTTATCATTCCATCCAACCATCTCTTTTGTTTGCAGCCTTCGTTTCTGCGGTGCGCCGCAACCATTTAGCTGATTACCGAGATGAAAGGAGACACACAGCAGTGAATTGCACTCTTCCATTGATCTTGCTGGGAATTAGTTAAAAAAGAAAGAAAGTGGGGGGGGGGAGTGGGAAAAAATCAATTGAAGCACCTTGGTCACTGGCCAGAAGAAGCATAGATTCAAGCAGTGCAGACTTTACAGCACGGAGGGGGGAGGTCTGTTTAAAGGGCAGCATTGATAACAGACATGAAGGTAATGGGTATTGCGGAGAAGCAGTTATGATATTGACAGAAACACACATGGGGTTAGATAAGAACAATCCAGATAAAGATGTTCTCTGCAAACTGAGACAGCAAAGTGAAGAGCCGTAAATGTGCGTGGTTTTTTTTTTAATATTTCCCAGGTAGTACTGCTATATATAGATAGATATATTTCGTAACTCAGTGGCACTGCCATTAAAAGCAATTGATTCGGTCTGTTGATAATGAGGCTTCACAGCCCAGGGTGTGTGTGTGTGTGGAGGAGAGAAAAGATGGAGTGTAACTTGTTTGGGTCAAATTGCAAAATCATTTGCTATCGGACACAAAATCGGTGTAAATATAATAACGATTGACAAGGGGTTGTTGCCATTCATACGGGTGGAATGAAAAGAAGTCTAGCTAAGGAGGGTTAGCGAGAAGCCTTGTTGCAGGTATCCTGTGAACATCATTCCTGAAGAGGTAAGGAAAGCAATGGGCGATAGAAATGGGCAATTGAGTCTACCTCACTTACTCATTTGTTCACCTGTAAGGCCACATTCACACCATACATTTGAGGCATTGTCGTTTAATAGGCAATCCCTCTTCACAGGGGACTCTGGAAATTGTAGCTCTGTGAGGGGGATAGGGGTCAAACTACAGCTCTAACTGCATGTGTGGTGTGTGGACGAGGCCCAACTCTGTGCCATCGTGTGTTTGCATTCGTCTGCAATGTAATAATAATCAATCTGGTTACAGGTAGGTAGCCGTGTTGGTCTGCCATAGTCAAAACAAAAAATAATAATAATAAAATAAAAAATTCCTTCCAGTAGCACCTTAGAAGGAAGGATTTTTTGTTTTTTTTGTTTTAACAATCAATCTGGAAATTGTTCAGTCTGAGCCTACATGTGTGAATGACAAGGTATCAGAGAGGGAACTAGCGGGTTATACTCTTGCTCCTGCTCTTCACAATGCAGCAGAGAATGGTTGGAGAAAGTACGATCTGATCTGATCTTTAGTGTAATCCCAGGAACATGTAGGGTGACATATTATGTGCATAGAGTCGAACCATGGAGACAGGAGTAGGGGACCAGTCAACATGTTCCTAATCCCCTTTTATGAATGGATTCCGCCCCTGTTTGGGGTGCCTGAATAAGGATTTGATATTTGCTTTAAAATAAACTCCTCAGCTTTCCTTGGGTTGTTCTTGTTGTTATTCAACAAAAATGTATACACCTCTTCAAGGCATAAAGCCATGGGGAAACAGAACACCCCTGAAATGCAAGCTCCAAGAACAACAAAATCAATCCAGCAAACTCCAAAGCAATAAAACTGTCCACACAAAACTCTAAAAACAATGGGAGCATTTCATAAAATATAAAATTGCTCTTCTGTAAATGATTGGGATGCATCTCAGGGGGGAAAAGCCTTCCTACACAGCAATGTCCTCAGCAGTCACCTAAAAATTACTAGGCCAGGCACCTGCCTGGTTTCAGCTGGTATTTGAATACAGAGATGCTCGAGGGAGGTGACACGCTTTAAAGGTAAAGGGACCCCTGACCGTTCAGTCGCGGACGATTCTGGGGTTGCGGCACTCATCTCGCTTTCAGGCTGAGAGAGCCGGCGTTTGTCCACAGACAGCTTCCAGGTCATGTGGCCAGCATGACAAAGCTGATTCTGGCGAACCAGAGCAGCGCACGGAAACACCGTTTACCTTCCCACTGGAGCGGTACCTATTTATCTACTTGCACTTGACGTGCTTTCGAACTCCTAGGTTGACAGGAGCTGGGATCGAGCAACGGGAACTCACCCCATCGCGGGGATTTGAACCGCCGACCTTCTGATCGGGAAGCCCTAGGCTCAGTGGTTTAGACCACAGCGCATGATTCAATTATTGCAATGTGTTGTATGCGGAGCTACTCTTTGCTCCCACAGGTGCAAAATGTTGCGGCTAGACTGTTGATGGGAACAGACTATTGCCAGCATATAACTCTAGGGCTTAAAAGTTTCCACTACCTGCTATTGGACCAGGTTCAAGGTTCTTGCATTAATTTACAAGGCTCCTAACCATTTGGGTCCAGGACACCTCAAGGACTGCCCAATCCCTTATATCCCTGACTAATCACTTGGGTCTTCAGGGGAGTCGGTGTTAATGGTCCTCTGTAGGTCACATGCACAACACCAAGGATCATGTGTTTTGTGCTGTCGCCAAATTTCATGGAACTCCCAGCTGAAGTCAAGCACACCTCTATGAACTTGGGTACATACTGAAGCTAATAATAATAATAATAATAATAATAATAATAATATGCGTTTTGCAAAGAAACACAACAAGAAAGGGCTGAAGAAAATGCGGGCCAACAATGCTAAGAATGCCAAGTAACCAGCTTGCCTCCAGATGGCAAAAGGGACTGACTTGCTTGGGAACTGACCAGCAGTTGTTTTCTTCTTTTCACTCAAGGCGTTTTGTATAAATAATAATAATAATAATAATAATAATAATAATAATAAATTGCAGAAGGCATTTCAATCACTGTTTGCTTTTTGTAGTTTTGACTGATTTTTCTTTTTTGTCTTGTAACTTTATAAGCTGTTCAAAGACTATTGTGGTCTTGTGGCACATAAATTGTTTAAATAAACAAACAGGCACTGATGAACATCTTTGCCGAGCTTTTGTAGATAGATTTCTAGTTTCTTTTAACCTGAAGCGTAGAATTATGTCCTGAATCTGCACACCAAGTAAATGTCAAATATTTCAATTTTCAAGGCAGTTCTAATTTGTGCATTTTCTCCCACCCCTTTTAAGTGTTCTAAACTTGAAACATGAAATTGCATCCTGAGCTGAGTTGTATATTTTCAGGAACAACAACTCGCTTCCACTGGAGAGATGCCATGATAATTATTTCCTTTGGTCTCCACTCTAGAGTTAGTTTATGGCCGATATGGATCCACAAGAGAAGCGCCAAGAGGGATTAATTAAGCCAGCAAGCAATAACAAAGGGAAGAATACAGAAAAAAGGCCATTATCAGAGGATTTGCCCACAGGAGGGAAAGCGGTATGAGTGAAAGAATTGGAAGAAGTTTCCAACAGATCAGGCTGGGCCAACTGCCTGAGGAGCAGCACACCGAGTGACTGCTCTGTTGCCCAGATGAGCTCTCAGGATCGTTGGCAGAGTCACTAAAAATGAGGTTCACCAGCTTGTAAGAAAGGAAGAAGAACCAGGCCACGGAATGCTAAATAAGAAAGGGGAAAATCCCATAATTTATAGAAGCATGTTACATACATATGGAAATCACCACGTATCATTTCATCTTGCATGTATGGAATATATGGAGAGGATCCTTGGAGAGGTGCGGCTGATCAAGTCCATTTCACCCTAATCATTCGTTTTGGCTTATGAAGTCAACTGGTCCAGGTTTGCAGAGCTCAGTTGGCAGTAAAGCATTGAAGGTATATTTGAGAAAGGATTGTGTCCCATCTGTACTGAAGGTGGTAGCAGCAGTTTCTTCTAGGGGAGGAAAGCATATGTGGACTTCTTTGTTGTAAACAGCTGTCACCTGGGGCAAGGTGTTGAACAGAGTGGAGGTGGAGGAGTGTTCCTCAATTAATCTGATTATGTAGATTAAGGTAGTCATTGTGGTGCCCTTCAGCTGTTGGAGGGTCATGCAAGCAAAGACTGGTGGGGGTTGTCATCCAGAGCAGCTGGTGGACACCATGTTGACTGCCACTGATCTAGACCCTTTCCAGATGAGTTTTTGCCCTGATGTTGGACTAAAACTGCTTCACTCACTCTAGTGTGGATAATCTTCTCCAAGAGATGCAATGGAAGTGATTCTTCCCCTTCCACAGTTTCCTGCAACTGGTATTCAGAAACATTACCACCTCCAGCTGTGCAGGCAAAGCACAGCCACCGTGGCAAGTTGCCCTCCCCTCCATGAATTTGTCTAATCCTCTTAAAAGCAATTCAAGTTGGTGGCCAGCACTGCCTCCTCCGCCAAGACCACATAACACCGGTCTTGAAAGACCTACATTGGCTCCCAGTACGTTTCAGAGCACAATTCAAAGTGTTGGTGCTGACCTTTAAAGCCCTAAGCAGCCTCGGCCCAGTAGACCTGAAGGAGCATCTCCACCCCCCATCGTTCAGCCGGGACACTGAGATCCAGCACCGAGGGCCTTCTGGCGGTTCCCTCACTGCGAGAAGCCAAGTTACAGGGAACCAGGCAGAGGGCCTTCTCGGTAGTGGCACCTGCCCTGTGGAATGCCCTACCACCAGATGTCAAAGAGAAGAAACAACTATCTGATGTTTAGAAGACACCTGAAGGCAGCTCTGTTTAGGGAAGTTTTTAATGGCTGATGTTTTAATGTATTTTTAATCTCTTGTTGGAAGCTGCCCAGAGTAAATAAATAAATGATCGATCCATAATTTAACTACGCACTGTGGAAAAACAGACTTTTTCTTATGTCAACCTTAAATCGATTCCCAAAGTGGTTTAACAACCCCTCCCTCCTACCAGGGAGCTCTGGGAATTGTAGCTTTGTGTGGGGAGTTGGAGTCGGAGTCTCCTAACCGCACTCAGCACCCTTAGCAAACTACAGCTCCCAAGATTATTTGGGGGAAGCCATGGCTGTTTAAAGTGGTATAATACTGCTTTAAATGTACAGTGCAAAGAGAGGCTTGGGAAACACTGTCTGTCCTCCGCCCAGGCTAGCCGGAAGCATAACCAGAGTTCAAGGACCAATTCCAGCCAGGCAAAAACATTCAAGGTGGTTTCAAAGTAGGGCTGTTGAGGGCTGTGGTCTGGGGAGAGCGTCTGAGGAAGAGCATCCCAAGAACCAGTTAGTTAGACATTGCAGGATGAATTTAGTTCTCAGTGCTGAGGTTCCTCACCTCTGATACACTGACTTTACTGCTTATTTAATTTTAAGGATTGTTTACTTTTTGTAAGCTGCCTTTAATATTTAGATCACACTTCTTTGCTCTGCAGCCCATCCAGACATTTCTAAGTTGCATCTTAATACCACAGGTCACAGATGTGGTTACTGTCAGAAGCAGGACGTCTCGGGTCCCACTTATGTGTTTCCCAGAGGTATCTGGCTGGCCATTGTGAGCACAGGATCCTGACTTCAATAGCCCTTTTACCTGACTGAGCAGGGCTTTGCTTATGTGGTTGTGCTCTTAAAAACCCTTTAAGCCAGTTGTGCAAAACTACTGCAATAGATATTCTTTTGAATGTTCCAGCCATCCCATAATAACTTGTTTTCTGTGGCTTAGTCCCATTGCCAGGTGGTGGTTTTGTGTGATTTGGCCCTGGCTATTTGGTTCTGAGCTGCTAAGGATTACATTGCCATGGGATCAACCTACAGAAAACCATTGCCGACTCTTTCAGTCTGTGTAGAGCTTCCAGGAATCAATTCTTGCTTGCAATTGCATGCATGCAAACCATGCCTATTTCATTTTGCATACCTGGAAAGGAAAAAAAAGTGAGCCTCACTTAATCTGTGATATGATTTTCCTACAACATTTACCTTCCAGGGTGTAACACGAACCAACATTTATACGTGTAATTGGTGCAACAGGCATAATACGACGAGCTATGGAAGTGTTCATTAATTACGACCGATCTATAATAAGATCTGCTTTGCAGAGGAGGTATAAATCCATCTCTCTCAGCATTCAGTCCTCAGAAGCAGCATTTGGAACAGGAGGACTATTTTTCATCTTGTGGTAACCTTTCAGTTTAATGGTCGGACATGGTGGGGGCCAAATTTATGCCTTGAATAAGAGCTTGGATGTCGGTGTTTCTTTGCCCAGGAATGAATGTGCTCGGGTTTTTGTTTTTGTTTTGTTCAACGAAGTGTTGGAAATCTTGTGTGCTCTGGTATCTCTGGTGTGCAATAGGAAGATTTTTGCAGCTATACAGATGCCATTATCCACTTGGCATTTGAAGTAGTGCCCCTGCCTTTAGTGCAACAGACTATGACCTGACTTAAAGTTTCAAGTCATGCTTTATATTGGATATTTCTAGGGTGATGCAAATTCTGTCTGCTTAGGTGCACTCAAGGTGCGCTGGCCGAATCTTCCACTGTGTGTGATTCAGTCCGGCCAAGGCTGAGGTGGTCTTCTCTGAAGAATTACTATTAAGTTGCCTGACAGAGATGCAAGTTTCTCCCCTTGGATAGAGTAAGTCCCATTAAACTCAGTGAAATTACCTCTGAGTGACGTGTATAATATTGCCCTATAAGAGAATCGGGGGGGGGGGGGACTTCTGTGAAACAGCCGCAGTTCCATAATGCAACAGTGTGGGATGTAATCCACTGGGAGCAGTCAAGTGCAACATTCCTTGTTTTGCTAGAGTGGACATGCAAGGGAATGTTTGGTCCAGCCATTCGAACTTCCTGTTCCTCCTGGCCTGGAGCATCCTTCCTTGCATGTGACTAGTAGGTGGCCATGACCTTACCTGACATAACAAAAGGTCCTGTCACACTGCCACCTCTCTCTCTTCCATCTTCCTTTTCGTCCTGCGAACTTCCTGTACTGCTGGCTGCCAGCCAAGCATCTCCCCAGGTTATCTTCCATATATATATATATATATATATATATATATATATATATATATATATATAATTTTTACACTAAACTACAACAATACTACATTTAAACAAAAATTCTCATACATTTCCCATTTGGCTAACAAGCCATGACTTCCCTCAACCCCTTCACATGGCTTTCTAATTTATAACTTAGCATTATATTTCTTTAATCAACCATTGCTTACATTATCGAAAAAGAATCCTTTCACTTTTACTATCATACTTACAATAATAGCTCTACACATTAACTACAAAACTTCTTGAAGTCCTATTAACATATTCAATTGTAAATTGTCTTTTAGGTAACTCGTAAACTTTGACCAGTCTGATGAATTTCTGGTCCCGCTGCTCTTGGATTCTTCCCGTCAGTTTGTCCATCTCTGCATATTCAGTCAATTTCACTGTCCATTCTTCTTTCATCGGTAATTCTTCTTGTTTCCATTTTTGCGCTAGAAGAATTCTAGCTGCAGTCACTGCGTACTGGAAAAGTCTAATACCCTTCTTTTCAATGTCTGTACCTACAATACCTAATAAAAAAGCTTCAGGCTTCTTAACAAAATTATATTTCAACATTTTTCTTAACTCATGATATATCATATCCCAATACGTTCTCACCTTTTTACATTCCCACCACATATGATAAAAGGTACCGACATTTTCTTTACATTTCCAACACTTATTGTCCACCTTATACATCTTTGCTAGTTTAACTGGGGTAATCTCCCCAGGTTATCTTCCATATGGGGTAGGTAAACCTGTCTGTACATGTTTATAACTTGAAGCCTGAAGCCTGCCTTTAGGGATCGCACTGTGCTCTGCCTGATTATGAGTAAAACTACTTTTTGTTACTTATGAATATGACTGTGGTGTCTTTATTCTTTTAGGAGGGATTCAAAGGGGTCTTGCCAGGAATATTAGAACACATCTCAATCTGGACAAGCCAGATTGAATTGTTTATTGTCTTAAGAAACTCACACGAGTTTGCAACCAGTTTTCTGCTGTGGAAGAAGGGGAATGCACTCTACTGAGTTAACAAACTTGCTAGCGCAAGTTAGGAAGGATACTAATAAACAATATATCCTCTTCCGCCACCCTCAACATTCCCACAAACAGTTCCTCCAGTGTGAAAGGAATGCCAGAAAAATGGCACAGAAGCACTAGCATTACAATCAGGAAAACAAATGCAATATTTCCAAAATCAGAATGCACCCCAAACCTGATGTTCTGATGCCTACATCACTCCTGACTTTGATCACACCTTGCAATGTTATATTCTTCACGGTACAGAAGCACATCTGATTGTGGAAAACAGTTCAATGGCTTCCGGGGAGGGAGGGGGAATAACGCAAGACTTCTTTCTTCTTTTCAGTGCCATTGGTTTCGGTAGCAGTAAGCTTTGACATAGAATGGTTTTGCATTTACAATTCCAAAGAATGAGAAACACTGACATTTGGAAGCATGCAGCTTAAGATCCATGGGGAATAGAGGCCGATGATATGTACTGGGTTGTTGTATACACCATCCGTGCAACTGACCTTTGGAAGAAGGATACTATTGTCACCTCACTTGCTCAGGCTGGTCAAAGCATCATAGAATTGTGGTCATAGCATCTTCTAAGAAGCAGCCTCAGCTCTGCTAAAATATGTGGATAAGCAGGCTCACTGTGCTCATATCTGGGAAGCCTGTTTTGGGCATCATCCTTGTAAAATCTTTGGGTTGTATTCAGTATGAGTGAACCCATTTACAAATTAATGTACCCAAGTTAGCAACGGCCATCACAACATAATACTGTAATAAATAAAAAGACTATAAATCTACCGAATGCTCGTTAATTCTTATTGGTGAGCTACCAGAAGTGAGAGGGGAACTCCTGGACTCGACACATGCAAAGCTTTGCTTCTCCCTACACAAGTTCAGGCCATAACTATATGGCTATAATTATTGTCTGGTTCACGTTACCTATAAGCAAAGAGCCTTGGTCTCGTTCCACATTGTCCTCCGTTCTGTAGCTCCACTCCTTGAAACTGCTCAAAGTCTCTGCTGCTGCCTTTTGGGGACTTTCTCTCACTTTTGTGAAAATATGCCTTTCCGCCCCTGTAGCCTTGGGGAAACAGGGAGATTTGTTTCACTCCTAAGTTCAACATCCTCTTGCTGCTATCTTCTCATAAACAGTGCGCAGAGGGTGTCTCTTCCTACGCCTGTTTGCACTTTGTCAGCAGCAGCCCTGGAGCTGCGAGAAAAGCTTCATTTTTAGGCTGCATAAATTTGCACCTTTGCACATCACTTTCTATTTCAAACAGCATTCAATGCCAGCCTGCTGCTGCATAAGCAAGAAGTAGAGCAGACCTGGATTATAACTTGTGATCTGCTAAGCCGTGACTGCAGCCCCAACTGGCAGGTATGGTGGATGCCCAGCTAGAGCATGGGAAAAAACGGCCCCTTTGGCATGTTGGCCTTGCATTGGTGTCATCCAGCCTTCCATGAGCTGGAGTCCTCCAGGTGCTGTAGAATACAACTCCCATCAGCCCAAGCCAGCAAAAGCCATGCTGAGTGAGGCTGATGAGAATCACAGTCCAAAATATCTGGAGGGCACTAGCTTCAGGAAGGCTGGTGTGCTTTCTTAGTGAGCATCTTTCCCCAGACTCAGATGCCTGGATAGCTCAGTTGGTTAGAGCATGGTGCTGATAATGCCAAGGTGGCAGGTTTGATCCCCTTATGCGACAGCTGCATATACCTTCATTGCAGGGGGTTGGACTTGAATGCTAAGCTCTTTCCAATCTGCCAGAAGACCACGTGATGAAGCAATAATTACCGAGTGTGTGCATGAGCTGTTGCTTCATTCTCAAAGTCATTTAAAGTTGATATGTGTGAATATTACTGTTCCTTCTTCGGATTAATTTAGCATCAAGCATGATATCAGACTCGCTGGCATTTTTTTTTTAATTTGAAGAAGGAGGCAATGAGCTAGAAAACCAGCATGTATCATCAGAAGTAGACACAGCAGATCCAATCTTAGGAATGAGTTATCTGAAGCATCCGCTGTCATTGCAGGGAAGGAAACTCCAAAGTCCTCAGCTGCAATATGGCACTATGTATGTCTGGAGAGCAGGACGGGGAGCGAGTCTCCATAAAGTTCTTTGTTAGGGTTGGGAGAGAAATCCAGTTTGGTTTGCACATTATTGCGATCTTAACTTCTTCACTCTTCCTGAAACAATACATGGCCAAAACCCATTGAATTGCACACTTATCTGAATTTTGTGATGCCCTTCTCTGAGCATGCAGTAACGCTTCTGATACCAGTTGCTGGAAACCACAGGAGGGCTGGGTGTGTGAACAGGATCCTGGACAAGATGGGCCACGGGCCTGATCCAGCAAACCTTTCTTATGTTCTTATGACCACAAAGTGTGTACGAAAATGTATATTGTTATGAGTTTGTGGAGGATGAAATAGGCTATTTTCAAGATCTTTCTAACTCTTGGATCCACCAAGTCTTAAAATATAAGCCAGGTTAGCTTCCTGTTTAGAGGTGATCACCTGGGCGATGGGCAGGGCTCCCCCCCAGCTGGAATGCACCAGAACTCAGTTCTGGCACCTTTCAGGTGGGTGCCATTGCCATCTTAAGAGAACAAGGGAGATGTTCATGGTGAGTTCCGGCACCTCTTTCTCTTTTTTAAAAAATAGCACTGGTGATGGGCCATTAGGAGAACCAAGGAAAGGGAGTTCTGTGTGAGATGGCAAACTATCAGAGATAGTTAGAAGGGCAAAACCTGAGTGTGGAGTTGAAAGGGGCAGTGATGTGACCTAGACGCAAAGCAGCAAGCTGGAGAGACCTTCAGAGCAACATCTGACAGCAGGCTGTGGCTATGGAAAAAAACAAGACCCTTTTAGGATGTTAATGCTGTGAACCCCTGCATTGTTGGTTCAGGTTGTATATATGTGTAAATACACCACAGTCTCTCCAGTGCCTCATTCCTGAAGGAAACACAGACCCTGGGTAAGTGCCTCAAACCCCTGAAACCTCACAGCGCTCAGAGATTGGGGTGGTAGGAAACACTATATTTGGGGAAAGTGTTCCTACAAATGCATATATTGGTGAAATGTAGCAAACAAAAATGACTTATATTATGGGGAATCACTTGCAAAAACCGCACAGTATGGAAAACTACATCCTGAGATTTGCATTAAAATGCTGGTGAAAATGTGTGATGACATTAGGAAAAATACTTTTTTTGCAAATGGATGCAGAAAATGTGGTTAACTGAACTTAAGATTGGAGAAATGAGAAACTAAAAGTGACTCATCCATCTTTTGCACAGTCTTAACTTTTCTCACCATGCCTCTTATATGCTGGTGCACTGCTGCTCATCTCGGTTTGATGTGATGCTTATTCCCCAGGCTCTGGGGCACAGACTGCTTGCAGTGGAAACTGAGTGATGCTTGGTAGCTTGGACAAAAGTGGGCTGTCTGGTGTCAGAACCCAGCTGTCATGACTCCAGAGTCCAGTAGCAGTCAAGACTTGGAGTCAGAGGCTGTAGAGCAGGGGTAGGCAATATAGTGGCATGACCAAGCCAGGAGACAGGAGTCCATGTTTCTTATCTAGTTTTGCCTCTGGCCCTGCGCACCTCTGGAATATGGCCCCCAACTATTTGCCCAGAAGGGAACGGGCCCTCCGGCTGTGAAAGGTTCCCGATCCCAATGCTAGAGGCAATTGTTCCCTGCTGCTGGTTCTAGCGGATGAATGACAAGTCCTAAATCTTTCTTTAAACTCACAATCTTGCAGTATTCCTAGCCCCAGGCGGGATTATTTCTTCACTTTAATAAGGCACCTGCTTTCTCGGTTATTTCTCATCTAGATTTTCCTCTGCAATACACAATCAGTGTAAAGTCAGGAGTGGATTTAGGGCAGCACAACCAGTTCCTCCGCACTGGGTGCCGAGCCTAGAGGGCGCTGCAACTACGATGTAGTGAACTGAGCAGAACAGAAGGTGGGAGGCGGTGGCGGTGGCGGAGGGCACTGAATTTTGGCCTTGCACAGGGTGTTGCTGAAATTTGAAAGACAAAATTCCTCCCCTATCAGGAGGGGGGAGCTGCCAGCTCACCATGCTGTTGTACGTACAACATTTCCGATTTCCTTATTGTTACATACTTAGCTTGGATCCTAGAAGGCAGCAACTTGATTGGTCTGCAGGAGCCGCCCAATCCAGCTCCAGGAGGAAGTGAATCAGCAACCTGATTGGCCTGGAGGAGCAGCCCAATCAGGGTCCAGGAGGGGAGTTGAATCGGCCAATCACGCGGGACCCATTGTGTAAATAATGTATATACAGCCAGAGGTTTTGGGGCGAAACTCACTCACTGTTGACCATGAGCTGAAATAAAGAGCATGAAATCAACACTCAACTCCGAGTATATTTCACTTATTCTTATATAGGCCAATGAGGAGTTTGCAAGGCTTGGCCACACCGATAAGCAGACAGTTCCTTCAAAGAAACTGCCATCTAAATGGCAGCTGAATGTTCACTGGGCCCCAGTTGCAGTTCAAAACAGAAACCCTCCTGATACTTCCCTGGTATTTCTGCCAGCAGGGGGATTAATTAAACACAGGTCTGCGAGGCTGTCCAACAAAGTCTTTTGTTTAAATGGTATCAAAAGCTTCTGGCAGCAACAAGAGGCTAAACACAGATGCTTGACTTGCGTCCACTTTCTAGAAGGAAATTATCAGTCCCCAGGTAGGAAGGCAGATGGTTTTCGTTCACAGAATTCGAGAGGTTGTTATGAGCGTTGGGCCTCATTCCCTCCCAACCTTTGACATTCTGCGTGTGACTACAAGCAAGCAGAGTGGCTGCAAAGAATATTTAGTGATCCCCCTGCCCCGTTTTATTCTAATCAGGTATATTCTGGGTGTCTTGCCTAATTGTTTTGTAGCCTGCGTTGACTAAAGCGGAGAAAAATCAGAGGGTTTTTCTGCAGCCACTCTGCAGTGACAAAATTGCTTTAGGGCAGGGACAGGGGGACTTTTTCAGGCCAGGGGCCACATTAACCTTCTGGGGAACCTCCCAAGGGCCACATACCATAGGTGGGAGGGGTTAGAGGCAAAAGTGGGCAGGGCAACCAAAGCTGAAAAAGGCTCCTTGCCCTTGCTGTATAAGGTGTCATGGGCACCAATGGTGTCATATAAATGTTTAAAAAGTTGTGCGCCTGCCTTTCTCTCTGCCGAGAGGTGGCAAGGAAAGTAATAGTACCACTGTATTCCACTCTGGTCAGACCTCACCTGGAATACTGTGTCCAGTTCTGGGCACCACAATTCAAGAAGGATACTGACAAGCTGGAACGTGTCCAGAGGAGGGGAACCAAAATGGTCCAAGGCCTGGAAACGATGCCTTATGAGGAATGGCTTAGGGAGCTGGGTATGTTTAGCCTGGAGAAGAGAAGGTTAAGGGGTGATATGATAGCCATGTTCAAATATATAAAAGGATGTCATATAGAGGAGGGAGAGAGGTTGTTTTCTGCTGCTCCAGAGAAGCGGACACGGAGCAATGGATTCAAACTACAAGAAAGAAGATTCCACCTAAACATTAGGAAGAACTTCCTGACAGTAAGGGCTGTTTGACAGTGGAATTTGCTGCCAAGGAGTGTGGTGGAGTCTCCTTCTTTGGAGGTCTTTAAGCGGAGGCTCGACAGCCATCTGTCAGGAATGCTTTGATGGTGTTTCCTGCTTGGCAGGGGGTTGGACTGGATGGCCCTTGTGGTCTCTTCCAACTCTATGATTATATGATTCTATGAAAAGCCCATGGCACTCACCCAGGGTCTGTGTTCCTTTGGGGAACTGAAACACGGCGAAGACTGTTGCAGCTTTAAGAAATGTGGCTTATTCACCTATTGACACCTTCAGTCTGCATGGAGGAAGCCCAGAGCATGGTCATTTCAAGAGGGGCAGCACTCCAAAGATCCAAGGCATCTCTCCCATCAGCAGCCAGCCTGCTCAAAGATGGATCTCAGACCTCTTCCTCCTTCTCCTTCCCGGAACCCTTTTCTACCAGACTCCCTTTTCCTGTCACCTCAAACACCTCCCCCCCCCATCGCCGTGGCAACATCTCTCTCCCCAGGCAAAAGGATTCCTCTCAGATGGTCCATCAACCCCCTTTTGTCATGTTAACAGATTTGCACTTCACTAGGCCAGCCAGGTTGGTTTGCATAAGGAAGCCCAGGGATTCCCTGTCTGGCAAAGCTCTGCAACTTTATACTTTCATCCATATCTCAATGAATCAAAATCCTACAATATTTTAATTTCTAGGGTTTAGAGGGTTTCCCCCTGTTAACACAACTCCAACTAGAACTCAATCGGTCAAACCCCGCCAGAGAACTGAGAAGAAGCCCGCCCAAAACTCCCCTAATAAAAGTATCCCGCTCACTGGCTTAATCCCCATTGGAGGGTTCGCCCGCTTTAGTGATTGGTTGCTCGCGCCAAGCAGCGGACCCTGATTGGTGGTGAAGCGACACTGAGCCCAATACACAACAACCCCCATATCCATAACAAAGGGCAGCAATTCCTCATTTGATTGATAAATAAATAGGAAGGAAGGAAGGAAGGAAGGAAGGAAGGAAGGAAGGAAGGAAGGAATCAGCAGTCCATCTAGTCCAGGGACAGGGAACCTGTGACCCTCCAGATATTCCTTCATCCCTGGCCATTGCCTATGCTGTATGGGAGGTCTGGGGACAGGGGTTTAGCTCCTAAGAGAAATTCACTATACAGGCTGAAGAAGATACTCAGCCTGTGATGCTGACATGTATTCTTCCACTGAGCTCTCGCCTCCCCATCTCACATCACTGAGGGAGGCAAGACTGTGAGACGCGGAAGTGCATTTGCTGGCTACTAAATTGCAATTGCTGCTCGACGTGGATATCATTAATGTTTATCATCCGCGTGGCATCTCAGAGCTGAGATAACTTCTGGTCTTGCCCATCGTGATCCCAGAAGCGCAATGAAGAGTTACTCGGAGTACGATCAATTCATTTCTAGCCACCTATGTTTGAAAATTATAACCTCATTAAAACAGAACAACGAAGCAGAGATGACATATTAATTTTAATACTGAAATGAAGGGAAGGAAATTGATCCTTGCTGGAGTTTTAAAAAATGCAACATTGTGGAAAGGCGGGTTCATCTTCAACAGAGTCCTGCCTGGCTTGGGCAAAAGAACTTTGCTGAATGGCAACGGCAAGAGAGCGATGGGGTGAGGACTGAGATGGCATTAGTATTAATATATTCCAGGAATGCATTATCCTACAGGTGAAATGCTGTTTTGCATTGTGGGTGTTAAGAGTGAAATTTTCAAGGTGAATTTGGAGGATTCTGTGCAAATGAAACATCCAAGTAATTGTGAAGGAATCAGCACAGAACTGGGTAAGAGGTGAGAGAGAGGTCCTGTTGCTCAGTAGCAGAGCTATGATTGCAGAAGGTTCTATCACCGGCATTACCAGATAAAAACATGCCAGGTATCAGGATTGGAAAGGACAGGGGTTCCCAAATCACTGTCCATGGGGCACCCAGCAGAGATCTATGAACTTTTCAGGTGGTCTGCAATGTGGTTCTGTGGCTGGAGACAGCAGACAGCCCATCCTTTGCATCAAAGACTGATACTGATTTTTTTTTAATTGTCTTTTTATTGCTTCTTGTATGTCTTAAGTCACATTTTATTGCATTACAGTTTAAATTCTATGGAATTCAAATCGTAATGTCATGTGTAAGAAATGAAAGAAGCAATAAAAAGGCGATTAAAAATCATACGACACCCAGCACAGCCTATTACAATTGCTACAACAGGCAGGAAATAACAATGAGTGGTACACCAACACGCTAGGCAATTTTAAAGTGGTCCGTGGAGAAAAGGGGGGGGGGAAGTAGGGAACAAAAGAGCCCTGCTATAGCAGACTAAATACCTATCTAGTCCAGCACCCCATTGCACACAGTGGCCAGTAAGATGCTCTACAAATCCCAAAAGCAGGAGAGGGCAGCAATAGCTCTTGATTCCCAGAGTCTGGTGGGTAACCTGCGGTATTCCAGATGTTGCTGACCTACCACTTCCATTGGCCATGTTGGATGGGGCTGATTGGAGTTTAACATTATCTAGAATACTAAGGTAAAAAAGGTAAAGGACCCCTGGACGCAGTCAAAGGTGACTATGGGGTTGCACCACTCATCTCGCTTTCAGGCCGAGGGAGCCAGCATTTGTCCACAGAAAGCTTTCATGTGGCCAGCATGACTAAACCAGTGTTTCCCAACCTTGGGCCTCCAGCTGTTTTTGGACTACAACTCCCATCATCCCTAGCTAGCAAGACCAGTGGTCAGGGATGATGGGAATTGTAGTCTGAAAACAGCTGGAGGCCCAAGGTTGGGAAACACTGGACTAAACCACTACTGGTGCATGGAGGACTGTGACGAGTGCCAGAGTGCACGGAAACACCATTTACCTTCCCGCCACAGCGGTACCTATTTATCTACTTGCACTGGCATGCTTTCGAACTGCTAGGTTGGCAGGAGCTGGGACTGAGCAGCGGGAGCACAACCTGTCGCGGGGATTTGAACCACCAACCTTCCGATCAGCAAGCCCAAGAGGCTCAGTGGTTTAGACCAGAGCGCCACCCACGTTAAGTGTTCCCCAACCCCTGGTGTCTAGTGCCTATCTATTCATTTTAAGGTTTATAAATATGCCCTTCTTTGATCAACTGATATGCGAGTTTGCTTACAACAGATTAAAAGAATACAAGAAAATGACACAAAGTGACTTATCACTCCTTAGCAACAGCAGGCTTGTCTTGAGCGAGTGTTTGGCTGGGCTTTCTCAGATACTGAAGGGGAAAGAGAGGTCTGAGGATTAGGAAAGAGGGAGGGAGATTATGAGTTGTCTCTGATGTAGTGCTGAGACAATGACCCACCCACACAATAATTTCTGCTTGCGCAATAGACTTTCCTGCTCTCCTCCCTGCATGTGCACATCCGCAATCTGTTCAAGGGGTTCCCCCAACCCTCTCAAGTTCATTGGGGGGGGGTATGGTGCATGCATCAGTCATGCTGGCCACATGACCCGGAAGCTGTACGCCGGCTCCCTCGAGAGGAGTGCCACAACCCCAGAGTTGTCCGCGAGTGGACTTAATGGTCAGGGGTCCCTTTACCTTTACTTATAGAAGCCCAGGAGCACAGCAGGCTGGTCCCAACAAAATATAAATCAGTGTGGATATCCTCAATCCTATCAGATTTTTTTTGGTTAATTTTCAAATTTGCCAGGTATTTTGTAAAAAAAGTAACAGAAAGGGAAAGCAATACCTATAACAGACAGACACTGCTTTTGACAGCTTATTAAGTTTATATTAATTGTAGGCCCTATTGTTCCATTTTATATTGCACCTTGAATTGCATGGGGGGGGGGCGCGTGTCTGTTTCTAAAATGGGTTGGTTGGGGTTTTTGGGTAGCTTATTTATTTGTAGTATAACTGCTTCTTTTGTAATATATAAAACCCAATAAAGAACTATATATATAAAAAAGAAAGAACGATATCTTCCTTGTAGGAGATCATTTGGTGGAGGTTAGAATCACAGGAAGTGGCTTTTTATGGAGTCTGACTATTGGTTCATTTCACACAGCACACTTGACACTCCATGCTTCCAGGCAAGGGTCTCTCACAGCCCTCCCTGGAAGTGCTAGGGACTGAACTTAATACTTTCTGCATACTAAGCAGATGCACGTTCACTGAGCTGCAGCCCTTCCCCACAGACACTGAGAACACTGTGAGTATATTTGATGTTTTACTCTGTGGAGAATTTAAAGGAACATTCGGGGGATCGGATTTGTTACAGCTTTAGTGAACTGCAAAGCCAAGCGTACAGCACAGAAAGGCGGTCATCCGAGTCCAAGCTAAAAAAAACCACTGCATAAAAAGCAATAGGGATAATGACCTACTTCAATGCCATTTGCCTTTGAATGCCTCCTTCTTCCCTGCAGTTGGTCCTGAGATTTATCCTGGCCTTTGTTCGGAGGAACATTCCTGCGTCCCTGGAGGCAGCTTGGCTGCCTGCGAGTGCCATCTATTTAGAAACACCTGCTGTTAGTTTTGTTGTTTCTCTGCTAGCAGTCAGGAATATTCCTTTGTGAAAGCCTGAGATTAAACTCAAATGGCAAAAAAAAAAGGATGCTAGCTGCAACCAGTGCAGTTTTAATTCATTGCACAAAGATAGCTCAATCACAGCCCAGTTTCTGCAGGCTAATTTTGATTGGATTCACAAAACTCTGGCTAACGTTGCGCACCTGTTGCGTGCTGCTGAATCAAATCACACCCACCCCGATCCTTTAACAAAGAAAATAGGGCTCTCCAAAAGTCTCCTGCAAAACTGAGAAGTCTTGAGTTGCCTTTGGTTTGCCCATCTTCAATACATGCACCTAGGATTGCCCATAGAGAGGAGCACCGCTTCCAAAATTCTGGATGGTTTTCCAAGCTGTATCTGTCATGCACACTCTTACGGTAAATGAAGGACCGGATTGGATGATATAGCTCTGATCACTCTCCTGCATAAAGTGGGGAGTAGTATTAAGAGCAGTGGCAAAATATGGTCACATTCACACCATACATACATTTAAAGTAGTATTATACCACTTAACACAGTCATGGCTCCTGCAAAGAATTCTGGGAGCTGTAGTTTAAGAGCGCTGAGAGCTATTAGGAGACCCCCTCTTCACAGAGCTGCAGCCTCAAGAATACTTTAATGATCAATCTGTCTTCACGGGAAACTCTGGAAATTGTAGCTGTGTGAGGGAATTGGAATAATATTCCAACAGGGCCTGAACACACCCAATGCAACATGCATAGACTCAAATAATATGATCAGTTCTGAGACCCTTATATGGGAAAACTGCTACATGAAACTGGCCTATGAGCATGATTCCTCTTCCCGCCCCATATTTCATATGTAAGCCCTATTTAAGCTCTGCAGTGGCACCAGAAGCAGAGTGCATTCCAAATGGTTGTTTTAGACCTTACTACCAATCACACCTATATGAGTGTTAGGGCGCCCAATGCCTGCCCATCCAACAGTTAGTAGATAGCTTAAGTGGATGGTTCTGAATGAGCAAAGCATCCTTATGATATGTTTTTCTGCCTGGTTTCCTGTAGACTGGATGATTATTGCTCCAGCCCAATCCATCCAGTTTTTAATTCCTTATTCCACTGTAGAACATTTTAAATGCACCCAGGTGAAAGAAAGTTTGCACAGAAGTATTAACACACCAAGTGATCTCTGCCTTCCCAATCTGAGGAATGGTGAGATGAGGGCTACTCCCCTGTTTTTCCTGCTTCCTGAAACCTGCCCTCTCTCATTCCAATTTTCTGGACCAAAATGTTTTCAGCTGAGCCTTATGACACCACCAAAGGACTGCAACATCAGGTTTGTATACATTTTCCCATGTGGGTGATGCACAACTTCTTTCTTAACAAATAATTCAGAAGCCTGGAAAAAGGATGCATGACTCACCAGCGTTTCACAGCATCTTGGGTGCTGAAGTTTCTGTTTCCTATGCCTGAGGTCTCTGGGCATGCCTAGCTTTACACAGCATAACAAGGGACCCAAATCCAATCTACACCTAAGCTGACATGGAACCTTATTGGTCTCTGTGCATTCTCCTTTAAATCTGATTCAAAATTCACAGTCTACAGGTGAGATCCCAAATACAGAGATGAAAGAGCACTCTGGGTAGCCTTTTTTTTTGTTTTTGCACGAATGGATTCAGGGGCTGATTAACCCCTTCACTTGAAAAAGCAAGGGCACCTGAGCTCCTAGTTTTCTTGTCTACTAATCTTCAAACCAGCAGTTGTTAAAGGGCGTTTTGCAGTCTTGCCAGCATTTCCTGCCCCGAAGCTGACAAGTAGCCCTCTAATGAATAATAATCTAAAGCGAAGTTCCTGGGTCTACAGTCCCTATATTAAATTGAGAATGATTCTGTGTAATAATTGAAGGTTGCAAACCCTTGTCAGTTTGCATCCATGTCAGACAATTTGCCATCTGCGAAACAGTCCCCCTGGACTTCCAAAGGTACTTAGGCAGGGAGGTTGTGAGAGTGAGTTTGTCTAATGCATTTGCTCCGCACCGGCCATTATTTGCTCTTTTCATGTCACTGACGGATGGATTTGTTTAAGTAAAAATGAAAGGGGCATCCCTTGGTAGTGCTGGCATTTGGAAAATTGTTACAACACATCCATTGCTTCGGGGTGTATCATTCCTTTTGTTGCAAGCTATGCCCCAATGGACACTTCTTTTTGAAAAATAATAACAAACAAAACTGTACCTATTTGAGTTGCAGAAGGAACAAAATACATTTACAATCTGTTCTATTATCTACTAGGAGCAGAAAAAGATGAACCAACCTTCACATATTGAATCAGAGTATGCGTCCTTCTAGCTCCAGGCTATGCAACCTTGTTCACATTCCTGCATGGATAAACTTATGCATTGGTGGGTGGGGCCAGATACAAAAGTGGGTGGTGGAATGAGTTTGAATGTTACCTGTCAGGAAACCCCCCTCCCCAGGGTCGGTAGCATCCCGGGATCGTTTGCAGTACAGGGAACCACCCCCGTTGTTCAGCAGTTCGTCTTCCCCCTCCTCAGGAGAAAGCGACCATTCCTTCAGTGGGGAGGGGGAGTTGGAGGTATGAAGTTGGTGCAGGGGCTGTGAAGGGATCGCAGAGCCTGAGCACCAAGGGGAAAGCGGGGAACAGGGACAGTTTCCCGCGCCCCGAGTTCGCAGACAGGAAAGACGTGGAAGGGGGAGGCGGAGGTTCAGAATCCCGCGCCTCTTTTGCTGGACAAAGAACCGGAAGGGTTCATTCCCGGACTCTGCGGAGGGATGAGATGGACGTTTGAACTTAAATATCTGCACAATAAAGAACTTAGTTTTAGAAGTTCTGCGTTTGACGGATTTCTCATGAGCAACCACTGAACGTCCTTACATTACCTTTGTACCATTGGCTTGTTTCTTAACCCACTCACACACATCCCTCTCTTGTTGGGGTTGCTGGGCATTGCAGCAGCTCAGTCAAGCAGTTACGCTCACCACAGCCATTTAGCAGAGATGTCTTTATTCAGCCAACACCAACATACCCTGTTATACATGCACATACCATTTACAGATGTTAAAGGTAGTCTTCTCTCTCTGAGCCCGGAGAGGGCTCTTTGCTTCAAAGTCCTTGCTGTGTTCAAGCCCACAGCCAAGTCCTGAGTTCCATTGCCTGCAAAGTCCTGCAACTGATAGAGGTTCTCAGAGTGTAGCGATTTTCCAACTTCTTCCTCAGGTGATCTCTTCAAAAAGTCTTCACTCAAACTCACAGTTCTAATAGACAGCATCCAACAATTCCTGCGATTTCCTACCACAACCCACACAGTATGCTGTAGCCTGAGCCCTTTTGTGCACAAAGTTGCTTGCCAAAACTGCCCAGTAATACAGATAAGACAGTCACAAAATGCCTGCAGGTGCATTGTGAAGAATGAGTCATCTCTGCTGACTCATGGAGAATTAACCCATTGACTGCATTCCTTATCATTACTGTCCTCCATTTGGGCAAGCTGAGGTGACACATTAAAGGAAGGTGTGGAGAAGGGGTCGGCAACCTTTTTCAGCCGTGGGCCGGTCCACTGTCCCTCAGACCATGTGGTGGGCCGGACGGACTATATTTTGGAAAAAAAAGAATGAATTCCTATGCCCCACAAATAACCCAGAGCAAGGCCATTTAGGGGTGTGGTCTGAGGAAAGTGGTGACACTTGAGGAATTTTCCCAAGGGTCATAAACAGAAGTCTGAATGGCCACATTTGAGTCACAGATTTGAGGTTCCTCACCACTGATCTACACAGAATTTGACTAGCAATGATCTCCCATCTGCACTGTACAGTGGGACCTTGACTTATGAGCTCCTCGCCGTACGTCGTTTCCGACTTGCGGATGACTTCCGGGAGGGAAAAATGGCTGCCGCTTCCGAATTTTTCGACCTACGAAGGGGAAGCGGCGGCACGATACCTCGACTTACGAGGTTTTTAATGCGGTTTTCTCAACGTGCGAAATTGTTTTTCCCCTCCGGAGATAGCGCCCTTCGAGTTATGAAAATTTTGACCTATGAGGGCACCTTTGAAATGCATTAACGTTGTAAGTCGAGGTACCACTGTATATTTAAAACAATATCATTCAGTTTCAAACAGTCATGGCTTTCCCCAAAGACTTGTGGGAACTGTGGTGTGCTGAGGGCACTGAGAGTTGTTAGGAGACTGCAGTTCCCATAAATTGCTACTTACAAGGAAGTAAGAGAAACTTTGGCAAAAAAAAAAAAAAACTAGAGGTGGTTTATAATTCTAAAACAGTGAGATTTTGATAGGGTAAGGTTATAGAATGAGCTTTGCCTCACAGTTTATAATGTGCTTATGGAATTCACTTATGCATAATATAATTTACCACACTTACAATAACAGAATTGTAGAGTTGGGAGGAACCCCAGCGGTCATCTAGTCCAACCCCCTGTAATGCAGGAATCTCAACAGGTGGTCTCCCATCCAATTTGAAACCACACTGCACCCTGCTTAGCTTTGCAAATGTGCTAGCAGTTTTATTGCTCCACCACCAGGAGGACTTAAACATAAGCATGAAATTCGGAAGAATGGATGGCCATGAGGTTGCATGGCTAAGAGCAGACAAAATGATTGAGTATAGACAGGTTTCCCAAAGAAAGCAAAATAAATAAATAAATAGAGTCCATTGTGGTATTTGGGACTCGGGTACATTGGCAAAGCAAAAGCACTTTATATGCATTGTATATACATTATAACACTGTGCCACCGGATGGCGCTGTGGAGTTCCATTTTTGCCAACCCGATTTCTCATACAAAGTTCACAGTGTGTTTAACTGAAACACTTCTTTGATCCTTGGTCAAGAAGGAAGTGATGAATTTCATTCTCTAGTCTGCTGTAAATGTGGAGTCATCAACAAGTGTGGACAAAGACATCTTGTCAGAAATCTTGAGAGGCTCTTTGGCATTTGAAAGCCACCGATTTCTCCCCTTTTTCCAGGCTTTGAACAACTTTTCTGTTCTTAGAAGAAGATTTATAAAGACAAGAATGATAATTACTGGAGTAATAATAGAAAAGTCTACAGCTTTAGGCAGTCAGGTAGAATCTGGACACACATCATCATCATCATCATCATCATTTTGATGTTGGCATCGTGTTGTACTGTTTCATCATCATTTTGATGTTGGCATCGTGTTGTACTGTTTCAAGTGTGGCTAGGAACTGATTCAATAAAAGAGAATAAAAATGAATTCCCCACAAGAGGTATGCAACAGGTGCTCTTGCTGTTCTCTTTGTAAAAACACCCACCCACCAGTACCACAGAAGGCACCGAGCGTGGTTTTGTATGGACAACTGTTTGCGCTTGTTATTTCAGAGCAGATATTTGAAGCCAATCCTTCCCTCCCACTTAACGTATTGAAAAACGAGACATTTTGAGGGTTCTTGAAGTCATATGTGATTGCAGCAAATCAGCACGGGGTGGTTTCGTGCAGGTGTTGTTGAGATTAGATGTGAGTGAAAAAGTTCTTTGGTGAAATCCGAGCTGCCCAAGGTCACAGTCACCTCTATCTTGGCCATCCATCCACATTTAAAGATGGCATGCTACTCTCTTGCTCTGGATTTTGTGGTGGTGCATGAACTCTGGTGTAGCATCGTTGGCTGAGATTGAACCCAGTTGCCTTTGACAGTGGAGGTAGAACACAGCCATTGATAGCTTTATCCTCTATGTGGGTTGTGGGGATATGGAGAGGGCTGCTGTGATAGACTCAAAAAACAACCCAATTTCTTTCCATTTTTAAAAAGAAAAACTTGCATATTGGCATATTCATATTTTTTGAGCACAGCTAAATTTGCTCTACACACACACACCCCACACAAAAAATCTGAAATTTCTCCCCTGCAAATTTTGATGGTGAACATTCTCCAGATATTCTTTTAGCATTCCCTGAATGTTAGATAATTGTATTTAACTAAGGTACACTTCAACCTTTGATAGCTGTATTTGACAGTACTTGATAGCTGGCATGTAATGTTAATTAGTATTTGAGCATATTTGATAGATGACATATGGTAGTGTTTAGTATCTGCTAATGTTTGAGTATATTTGATAGTTGCCATTAGACTTCAATGAACACCCTTAATCTCATCTGTTAGCATTATTAGCATTAGCATTCTCATATATATCTCACCAAGATCCTCTGAAAGGGTATGTCTGATGATTCCCTATGTCCCAGAGGTCTGGTCCTGCCCAATGGAATCATAGAATTGTAGTCCAGCTGCCTACAATGCAGGAATCACAGCTAAAGAATCTCCGACAGATGGTCGTCCAACCTCTGTTTAAAGTCCTCCAATGAAGGTAAGTCGACTCCTTTCCCAGACAGTCCATTACACTGTTGAATAGCTCTTATCATCAGAAAGGTCTTCCTAATCTTTAGTTGGAGTCTCCTTTCTTGTACAGTGGTACCTCAGTTTACGAACTTAATCTGTTCTGGAAGTCAGTTCTTAAACTGAAACCATTCTTAAACCAAGGCACGCTTTCCCTAATGAGGCCTCCCGCCGCCAGTGCCCTTCCACCGTTCAGATTCCGTTCTTAAGGTAAAGGGACCCCTGACCATTAGGTCCAGTTGCGGACGACTCTGGGGTTGCAGCGCTCATATCGCTTTAGTGGCCGAGGGAGCCGGCGTACAGCTTCTGGGTCATGTGGCGCTCATGCGGCACTCATCTCACGTTACTGGCCAAGGGAGCCGGCGTACAGCTTCCAGGTCATGTGGCCAGCATGACAAAGCCGCTTCTGGTGAACCAGAGCAGCGCACGGAAACGCCGTTTACCTTCCTGCCGGAGCGGTGCCTATTTATCTACTTGCACTTTGACGTGCTTTCAAACTGCTAGGTGGGCAGGAGCTGGGACCGAGCAACGGGAGCTCACCCCGTTGCAGGGATTTGAACCACCGACCTTCTGATCAGCAAGCCCTAGGCTCTGTGGTTTAACCCACAGCGCCACCTACAGTAAAGTCCACAAACAGGGACAGTACTTCTGTTTTTGCGGTGTTTGCAAACCGAATCGTTCGTAAACAGGGCTGATCTTAAACCGAGGTACCGCTGTAATTTGAATCCAGTGGTTTGGGTCTTGCCCTCGGGAACAGCAGAAAACAAGCTTGCTACATCTTCCATGTGGCAGCCCCTTTGAAGATGGCTATCACACCTCCCTGCCAGCTCCTCGGGAACCATCCCTATCTTCCCTTAGATGTCTCCTGAAAACTGTTATTCAGACAAGCCTTTGAAATGCGAACTTCTTTTATCAACCAGTATTTCTACTGGTGCTTTTATCAATACCTCTGTTGAGCTTATTGAGAGGCTGTGTTTCCATATACACCTTGCTGTATCTTTATTTAAGTGCAGACAATAAATAAACAAACCCACTGTTTGTGTAGACCAGGCCTTGATTGTAACCCTCGAGTTTTTAGCAGTCTTGTATTTGACAGTAATGCTCCCAACTTTTTCTAGCTATTAAATGTGGAGGTGAATGGTAAAGACCACCGGGTATTTTAGAGGACGTCTCTTTTTGGTGATTGACTTGTTGGGAAAATGTAACAATGACGCTACTAACACCATCCCAATCCTTTTTAGTCTTTAAAACATGTGGGTGAGGCATTGACTGACATATTTATACAATAGAACATCCATTTATCACACTCGTTGGACAGGTATTGTGGAAGATAAAAGGCTTGCCTTAGTCTCATCAGTATAATGTTTTTTGTTTTTTGTTTCAATGCCTCTTCCCGTATTTGTGCACCATGTGTCTCCAGTTGAGATCTGAGCATCTCTCCACTGTGGTTGGGCTAAATAAGACTTTCCTATGAGACATAAAAGGTGGGAGCCCTACAGCAATGAATCTAAAATACATCTACTCTATCATGTAGGTTCCAAGTGTGTCCAGTGGGAAGAATCTAGAAAGAGAACAAGAAGGACAGACACACCCCCAGCAGTTAAAATTCAGAGATATGTTGCATCTGGACTCTGAACCTGGAGATTCCATTTCACTATCCTGACACTAATCACCACTGATTAACTTACTCTCCAGAATGTGGGCATTCCTGTTTTCATATTATATAAGTCAGTAGACACCAACACAACTTGTGAGAAGAAAGACTGTGGCCTTAATCTACTGCAGGCCTACTGCATTGGTTGACCCTAAATTCTAATATTAGAAAATGTCTGTTTGCAATTGACAGGGGGAAAGCAGGACCGTGGAGATGAAGGTGGTGTGGGGGATGTAGCTGGACTAGAAAGAAGTGCAAGCTGTTAGATAATGTGATACATGGGATGAAGTCATGGGTTGATTGAGATCTGCAGCATCAAACATAGGGTTTGAGGAACATATTGATGGAGCTCTTTTGAGCTCCTCAATATGATCAGTGGCTCCTGCTGTAACAGTTTACATTAGAGATGGGGAACCTGTGGTCCTCAGTATGTTGTTGGACTCCAACTCCAACCGTCTCTCAATGGTCAACAATGATGCGAGGTGTAGTCAAACAACATATAGAGAGCCACATGTTCCCCATCCCTGCTGTATACAAACCTTGGACCAATTTTGTTGAGAAAGCCAATGTCCTCCTGCCCTCAAGTCTGGAAGAAAGGGTGTGTATGCGTGTGAAGATGTTGGCTATCAATCCAGTTGTGTCAAAAGCTTGTGCATGATCAAAGATAGGCAAAGGTCAAGATTCAAAGCATCAGTCTAGGAACAGGAACAAGTACTGTAGTCCAAAAACCAGCATCTTCACACCAAAGATTCTGACTGAGTGGCTTTAGGTCTTGATAACACCTAGTGAATAGGAAATAGACCCTGAGATCAGCTGACTAGGGGTGCTAAGGATATTTCTGACAACACCCTCAAAGCACAGAGTTTTCTTGCAAGGAGACAGAGAGCAGGTGACACAAGATAGGTGTATAAGGTGCTTCCTGGCACTTTGTATGGAAAAGGGCAGCTTTCCAGTAACTTCCAAAAAGTTACAGCGAATTCCAACCTCTTCTTTCATTGCTGGCTTTTGGGGGAAGTGGGAATGCTTGCCTATGGCATGTTGGAAGTTAGAAAGAATAGGCCCTAAACTATGCATGGACATGACATCTGCTATGTCTACTTCTAGATAGTAATTAACCATGTTTTCGGGTGTTGTGTTTGGATGGGAGGGAAAGAGGTGATTGCTTGGGGTATGAAATGTTAAGGTAAGGGGGGAACTGAAGGGAAGATAGAATGAGTGAGTGATAGATCCTTTTGTCAGTTGGCAGTTGGGAGAGCACAGAGGGGATTAGTTTTGTGAGAATGTGTAGTAGTAGTAGTAGAAGTAGAAGAAGAAGAAGAAGAGTTTGGATTTGATATCCTCCTTTATCACTACCCAAAGGAGTCTCAAAGGGGCTAACATTCTCCTTTCCCTTCTTCCCCCACAACAAACACTCTGTGAGGTGAGTGGGGCTGAGAGACTTCAGAGAAGTGTGACTAGCCCAAGGTCACCCAGCAGCTGCATGTGGAGGAGCGGAGACACAAACCTGGTTCCCCAGATTATGAGTCTACCGCTCTTAACCACTACGCCACACTTACACTAGTAAGAGATTACTAGTTCAAATTGTGTTCATCCCAGATGTCCGTTTACTTTTGGGTAGCTACTTATGCACTGCCCAAGAAAAGACAAAGTGCACATTTTAAAAGAGGACAAAGGAGGTCACAGCTTTGCATAACAATTGCATGTGCTTAATTATATGCATATATGCAAATTGAGAAATAATTGCTATAATTTAAATTTAAATACAAATGCAATACCTATCACCATGGAGGTGACCTGCATGCCTGCTCAGTCTGCTGTCCAGGTGCTAGCTACTGATGGGCAAAGTCAAGGTCCCCCCCTCTCCCTTCTTATGGTTCCTTGTCTTCAGGATGATGGTCAGTGGTTAGAGATTAGTGGAGCTGTAGTTCTTGCACAAGAGGACTGTCCTCTTTTAGGTAGGATATGTGGCTGCCTACATTTGCTGTGACTTCATTCTCATCACTCCTGAAATAAACTCCCCATCTCTTGTTTACCCATGGTAATTTTCGGTGGAACCTATATTAAAAAGGTTTCGAACAGCCAGTCTGATACATACACCTACACCTACAGTGTTAGCACTGTAAGACTGACAGATAACTTGCCGGAGCAGCAGGAACAGTCATTATGTTTTCCAATTTTAGCATTCCGTTGAGATGGAATTGATGGTTTTGTGTTGGATTCAGACAGAATTTTCATTTTCTGATGAAAAGGGAATAGCTTCCAGGCAGATGCAGGTGGGGAATTTGATCCTCCACCCCACTGGAGTTTGACATCCTCAACACAGGTCCCGAACGAGGCAATGATTGCTTTTGTCATCTGTCAATGCTTTGTGAACATTGTTGTTCACAATAGAAAGGGGAATCCAATATCTGTTCCAGAAATCTGACCAGCAACCTGCAGCCTGGGATATTATTAAGAACATGAGAAGAGCCAATGGCAAATGGCGCATCTAGTCCAGCACTCTGCTCTCACAGTGGCCAACTGGTTCCCCTTGTGAAATTAGCAAGGACGATCTGAGAGCAACAGCATCCTCTCCTGCAGTTTCCAGCAGCTGGTATTCAGAGGTATACTGCCTTCATCAATGGAGCCAGAAGATATTGTAGTTGTCATGGCTTGTAGCCTCACCCTCCATTAATTTGTCTAATCCTTTTAAAGCCCATCCAAACTGATGGCCACCACAACCTCTTAAAGCATCCAATCTTATAGATTAACTAACCACCTCTTGTTGAATAAATACTTTATTTTGTCTGTCCCAAATCTTCTTATGTTGTTTGGCTATCCCCAAGTTCTAATCTTTCGAGAGAAAACACTGTGTATAAATTTATACATCTCTGTCATGCCATTTTACTTACTTACTTACTTACTTACTTAAAGGTAAAGGGACCCCTGACCATTAGGTCCAGTCATGGATGACTCTGGGGTTGCAGCACTCATCTCGCTTTATTGGCCGAGGGAGCCGGCGTACAGCTTCAGGGTCATGTGGCCAGCATGACTAAGCCGCTTCTGGCGAACCAGAGCAGTGCACGGAAACGCCGTTTACCTTCCCACTGGAGCGGTACCTATTTATCTACTTGCACTTTGTGCTTTCGAACTGCTAGGATGGCAGGAGCAGGGACTGAGCAACGGGAGCTCACCCCACCGTGGATATTCGAACTGCCAACCTTCTGATCGGTAAGCCCTAGGCTCTGTGGTTTAACCCACAGCGCCACCTGCATCCCTTGCTTACTTGCTTACTTACTTTCCTTTTAATTAAAAAGGGCATTGTTGTTTATGATGATGATACTATTGTCCTGGTGCCTGTTATTTACTAATAATAATTTTTGTCAGTAAACACAGACTGCGTTTCTAATACATAGCTCTAAAATTTCTCAACCTTCTTTTTTTTGGGGGGGGGGGAGATACCCTGCCCACAATATTTGACTTAATTATCTCCTGTTGAAGTAAATTCCAGAGGTTGACTCCAGGCTGCATAAGATGGCATTTGTTCGTTCTAAATTGGCTGCCCTTTCCTTTAATTGCGTGTCCTGTTGTTCCGGTGTTCCAGGCAGAGTTAAAAAGAAGGGGCAGAGATGGGTCCTTGCTGGTCCCCTTTATAATTCTGAATAGCTGGACACGGTCCCCTGCTGCTCGCTTTTTCCATCCAGGCGAAATCAATGAAAGTCATTTTGACTTCAGCAATCTGGACCTAAGCATTTTTATTCTCCCTCTCCCTCTCCCCCCTGCTTTTTGGCAGTGTCTTTTCAATCTGCGCAATTTGGCTCCTGGGTTGTTTTGAAGTCCTGTGGGAATTTACATAGCTCTTCTTCCCGAACTCATTTGCTGCGTGTTTCCCAAGTGCTCTTCAGACATCTCAGATCAGCAATCAGCCACAATCCTGCCATTTGTGAGTTTTGTGGTAAATCAGTATACAAAAAGCAGCACAAAAACGGCGCACACAAATCTACCAAACCATTCCACGTTCTGAATTCTATATTGGTAGTCCAACCAAAGAGAGAATAATGCAAGAAGTCTAATAAAGAAGCCACAAGCAGAAAACTCATTCAAGTTACCGCAACAGGACAATTACAGTCTTTAAATTTCTTTAGCCAGGCTCCTGTAGATATAGATGAAAATAAGTCCAGTCAGATGAAATATCAATGATGATATGTACAGATGTTAATTGATGGAGGCAAGTCCAATCAGATGAAATATTGAAGATGTTATGCACAAAAGTTAGACAGGGTGCCGGCGTTTGTCCCCTGTTTCGCCCATAGATAGTTTTGGGCTTCTTCAGTAAATTCATTCCCAGGCTTTACTGTATTTTCATACATACAAATTTACATGTTACATCTCATCTTAACTAGAACATCTAGTCTTCTTCAAAAAAATTCTTTCTCAAGGTTTTGGTACATTTACACACTTTCAACTTCATATGTTAAGTTCTTTCTTGGCTTAAGCATTTATTCATTTAGCATTTATTCATTTGTGAGTTTTGGGCTAAGCAGAAGATCTCAGGCAACGGTTCCGGTGTTTCAGTCTTTATCAAAAGTTAGCTGCATTCCCCACCACCACCACCACCTCCCCGAACTGCAAATTTGCATCCTCCCGCCTTTACCTTTCAGTGAGTGCTGCCCTGATATTTTCTCCCACATTTTTTAAAAATATGTAATTGATATTCTCTATCAATTAATGAGGAAATTGTCAAAACAGAGAGGAGGTTTTAGTGAAAGGTGGTCAAATGGTGATTGTGAGTGTCCTTTCTTTTATTCCAAGAGGGCTTCGGATTCTACAGCCTCCTTTTCTGAAAATCCCATATATCATAAGAAAAACCCTGCTGGATCAGGCCTACAGCCCATCTAGTCCAACATCCTCCTATCAGTCAGAAACCTGTTGAAAACCCACAAGCAGGACCCAAGTATAAGAGCACTTTCCCCTTCTGTGGTTTCCCTCAGAAGCATTGCTGCCGCTAACAGCCCTCTCCTCCAATAATTTGTGATATCCCCTTTTAAAGCTATCGCTGCCTCTTGTGGGAGTGAGTTCCATAGTTTAACTAAGCACTGCAAGAAGAACTAACTTTTATTTGCCCTCAGTCTTCCAACACTCAGCTTCATTGGATGTCCACAAACTCTGGTTTTATGAGGGAGGGATCATTTTTTCCCTCTCTCTATCTACTTTCTCCATGAATAATTTTATAAACGTCTATCATGTTGCCTCTTATCGCTAAATGAAAAATTCACATATACTGCGACATCTCCTCACAGGGCGTTCACTCCATCTTGGGCCAATTGTGGAAGGCAAGCTCAGGCCTACTATTTATTCATATTTATTTATATTTACTTTACTTAAGAGGACTCACAGACCAGTCACAAATCTCTAAGCAGTTTACACAAATGATGGCATTTGAGCAATACTTGCCAATCTGGCAAGGAGGCAGGCATGTTAGCCCCAGATCTGGGCCTTCAAGAACCACTCCCCAAAACAATTAAGGGGGTCCCCAAGTAAGGAGCGGGGAGCCCACCCCTGCTTACCCCTATCAAAGCAGTTTGGGGAATGTAACTGGAAACCAACTAAGGCTGAAATCCTGACCCCAAATAACTTGGAGTAAGCTCACCTGAATTCAGCGGTACTTACTTCTGAGAAGACATGGTCAGGGTTGCAGTCTATATGCACTGCTTTGAAGAAAGCAAACCAGAGGGCAGCATCCAGCAAAATAGTTTGAATAGGTCAAGGACTTCTGGCTCAGCAATAGGGCTGCCCCCCCTCTCCTCTCCTCTCCCCATCCCCCTCCCCAATCTGCCATTAGAGCTAATTTGGGGTGGGGATGGGGAGCGAGGGAGGGATTGGAAGTTCCATTGCACAGCGTGAACTCCCTGTACTAACTGAAATCCTTCACTGGGTGCTGCACCCATTTTTTAAAAAAATGTTTGTTCGTTCTTTGGTTCGTCCTGTCTTTCTTCAGACAAAACAAAATAAAAATTTAAAAAATCCTTCCAGTAGCACCTTAGAGACCAACTAAGTTTGTTCTTGGTATGAGCTTTTGAAGTGTGCATGCACACTTCTTCAGACCAACATGGCTACCTACCTGTAACCTTCTTCAGACAATTCTTCACATTAGGAGAACAGGAGACTCAGACCACTGGCAATCACCATTTCCTCCTCAACACCCCATGTGTGTGGGGGGGGGGCAGGAAATACAGGTCTCTTAACAGCACCCTTAAGAAATGACACTTCCCAGGATGCTTTGGGGGAAAGCCATGACTGTTCAAAGTGCTATTATAGTGCTTTAAATGTTTGGTGTGACTGTGGCCATACTAAACCTGGTATGCAGTTCATGCTCTCAGTGACCCAGCTGGTTTTTAAAGTTCTGGTGTTCACAGCCAAGAAAAACCCAATTTCCACCTGAATAATCTGCCAGAACCTTGCTTCTGCAGGTAAACATGGCAGACATAATAAACTTCAACAACCAGGAGGCCTTAATCATACCAGCCCAATATACGGGTACATAGCAGAGTTGTGACACACAGTCAATTCAGTTGGTAGCAAGTACTTTTTACTTTTTATTTTTGGCAAGCAGGCAGGTAGGAATTAAGCAGACAAGAACCACACACACACGCATACACACACACACACACACACACACACACACACACAGACACACTGGTATATATATATATATACAGTGGTACCTCGACTTAAGAAATTAATCTGTTCCGAAGGCGCACTCGTAAGTCGAAATCTTCGTAAGTCGAAGGTGCCATTTCGGAACGGGGAAAAAATTCGGATGTCAAAAAAAAAGCATTCAAATTTTCGTAAGTCGTGGTATCGTGCCGCCGCTTTCCCTTCGCAAGTTGAAAATTTTGGAAGTGGCGGCCATTTTTTCTGCTTCATTTGGAAGTTGAAAAATGGAGGTCATTTGGAAGTCGAAAAATGCGGAAGTTGAGTTGCTCGTAAGTCGAGGTACCACTGTGTGTGTGTGTGTGTGTACACACACACACACACACACACACATATATATAATCTGGATTTTTTTTCAGCATGCTGAATTATCCCCGTTAACTGAACTTTAAGTCATTACACACACACACACACACACACACACACACATGCTGATTTCAAAATGGTCTTGGAGAAGTTGCCGGCATAGTCTTCAGATGGTGTCGAAAAGTGTGTTGGAAAACAAGGCTTGTCGAATATACGGAATGTGCGCACAGGGAGGAAGATAACAGACAGCCTAATACAGGGGCCTTCTGCTGCCTTTTTGAATGCAAATTCCAGCTGTCAGATCTTAATTAAAAAGTACCAGTCAGCACTATTTAACAATTGGAAGAGAACTAAAATGCTAGGTTGCTTGGGGGGGGGGGGCGGCGCTAGTGGAAATCCGCAACTTCTAAATTCAGTAGGTGGGGTGACAGGTATGTAATTATCCTCAGATCAAGAAGAGGATGAGAAAATGACTGCAGTTCCTGAGAGGGCGGAGCTTTGGCAATTTTCATCCTCTCGAGAGGAGGGCTTTGCAGTCAGGGCTCATTTGTAAGCCCTTTGCTTTTCAAAAGAAAGCCTCCTTTTATGTGGAGCGTCACTGAAGCTCCTAGGGGGAGAGGTGGGTGATTTTGCAGGGATGTGCTTTTATAGGAAGATGTTACAAGTTAGTTCCCATGAACAGACCTTCCACCCATCCACATCCTTGAATAAGGCAGCATGGCGCTTTTTGAACTATAAAATCACCTCCCTGGTACTGCATAATCTTCTGATGGCTAGATGTGCCTGAGCTAAACTTGAGTAAAGGAGGGGAGTTGCAGGTCTTGCTTGTTTGTTTGTTTGCAAAGGAACAGAGACCTCCAAGAGAAAAACCTAGGCAGTAGTTAGGGATGGAGGAGACATTTGACTCAGTTGACATTTAAAGGCGAACCTAGCTAATTCACATTTTCCAGAAAACATGAGAACCAAAACACATGAACTAGATGACCCTTCCAACTCTACAGTTCTATGATTCTATGAAAATATGGACCTCAATTCACACCTCTCTGTTTTTTGCAATGCAGTAATATGTACAAAATGCACCTAACTAGCGTAAAGTATGCATATAACTAGCGTAAAGTATGCATATATTACCAGTAGTAATGTACGGAAGTGAGAGCTGGACCATCAAGAAGGCTGATCGCCGAAGAATGGATGCTTTCGAATTATGGTGCTGGAGGAGACTCTTGAGAGTCCCATGGACTGCAAGAAGATCAAACCTATCCATTCTCAAGGAAATTGGCCCTGAGTGCCCACTAGAAGGACAGATCCTGAAGTTGAGGCTCCAGTACTTTGGCCACCTCATGAGAAAAGAAGACTCCCTAGAAAAGACCCTGATGTTGGGAAAGATGGAGGGCACAAGGAGAAGGGGATGACAGAGGACGAGATGATTGGACAGTGTTCTAGAAGCTACTAACATGAGTTTGGCCAAACTGCGAGAGGCAGTGAAGGATAGGGGTGCCTGGCGTGCTCTGGTCCATGGGGTCACGAAGAGTCGGACACGACTGAACGACTGAACAACAACAACAACAAAGCTAATTCACATTTTCCAGAAAACATGAGAACCAAAACACATGAACAAGATGACCCTCCCAATTCTACAGTTCTGTGATTCTATGAACATATGGACCTCAATTCACACCTCTCTGTTTTTTGCAATGCAGTAATGTGTACAAAATGCACCTAACTAGCGTAAAGTATGCATATAAGTGTTTATATTAGCATAAACAACATACATTTTATTAGAGGAAATCACTTTGCATGAATGTGACTATTAGGAGAAATTCACACTCAAATGCTGGTGACTTTTCATGATGACTTAAAGAACAGAAGACTGCAAACTGATATGGAAATGTGGAGAACTGAGCTTCAGGCTGGAAAAAAAGAAGAAGAGAAATGGGAAGAAACATAAACTGACAGATTTCCCCATCCCTAGCAGCAAGTAGAGGCTTGGTGTCCAATCAGGTGTCATGTGGGTGGAGACAGAGTGAAAAAAGCAGTTGTTTGGCTGTTTAAAAGATGTAGGGAATCACCCCAGAGAAATCTCAGCTATCTTACTGAAATGTTTGTTTGCTTTCCTTGAAATACCTCTTCCACGCAGGAACCTTTAAATTTGCAACAGGAATTCTTGCCTCAGGTCTCACAATGAGGTGTGTGACTAGCCCCAGACCGCCAACAGGCATCTAGTGCTGGTGAGAGGAGAATGAAATAATAGCACCACTGGATCAGGCCAGTGGTCAGATCTTCAAGTTTGCTTCTGAGAAAATAACATAAAGGACGTAAGAAAAACGTGGAAAGCAACCAAGCAGAGGCTGGATACTTCTTTCCTTTTCTTTAATGAGATTCCTACTTCACTCTAGGAATTTAGTAAGTAGCACTTATTTGCAGCACTGTTTGCACTTCTATTAACCCCCCCTCCACACACACACACTGATTCCGTTTCAGCTGGATGAGTGTCTTTTGTTAAGGCTCAATGTGATTTACCGGTATAAGTCGAATCTATGCATTTAGAAGGAAACATCATTGAGATCAATGGAGCTTACTTCCAGGAATCTGCTCTGGATTGCAATCGTGCTGATCCTCATAAATAGGGTACTGTATTGTGCTACCCACTGCTGTTCTTTGCTGTGTGTGTGTGTGTGTGTGAACACAACCGCCTGGGGTTACAGCTGTACATACTTGCCAGTCACAATAAGATCCTGTACTTCAAAAATTGCCACTATTTAATCCTTTCCTCCTTCAACATTGTCCCAGTGAAAATCACACCAGAAGCTCTGGCTAGCTCCAAAAAAAAAAAAAAAAACAATGCTCCCATTGGCCAACAAGATAATCAAGGGCAAGCATACCCATCTATATCTACAGGTATATCTATATCATCTGTATCTGTATCTGTATCTGTATCTGTATCTGTATCTGTATCTGTATCTGTATCTGTATCTGTATCTGTATCTGTATCTGTATCTGTATCATCTGTATCTGTATCTATTCAGCCTGCCTGATAACATGGAAAGAAAGGCTTGTCTTTATCCCCTCATTCCTTCCTGTATTGCCACCCCTTCACAGCTTAGCAAAAAAAAAACTAAAGAAAGAAAGAAAGAAACAATTCCCTCTCTCATATTCCCACAGGTGAGGGCTGTGCCATTTCTATTTGCCAGGCAAAAGTATACCCTCCAAATGGTTCTCCCAGACCTTGTAAATTATTCAGCCGTTTTTAAGCATTTTGCTGTTCGACGGATGGTCTTCATGTTGTATTCCATTCATTTTCATGCTTGTAAGCTGCCCTGGGAACTTTTATGATTGAAGGCGCAATACATTCATATATCAAATAAACAGACAGAGGGAGAGACAGACAGACAATGGCTTCTATCCTAAGTCAGGCTAGCATAAAGATGTTAAAGTCTTTAAACTCTAAGTGGTTCAGCCTCCAGCATCTCCGGGTAGGGCTGGGAGAGAACCCTTGTATGAATTCCTGCAGAGTGGCTTCCAGTCACTGTAGACAATACTGAGGTAGATGGATCAACACTCATTATAAGGCAGCTTCCTATGCCCATAGAATCATAGACTTGTAGAGTTGGAAGGGACCCCAAGGGTCATCAATCCCAACCCCCTGCAATGACCAATGAGTCCAACCAATGACTCTGAGACTAAGAGTCTCATGCTGTAATAAACGGGGAATGTTTATCTCTGATTCCTCCATTGTGAGCTTGCGAGTAAACTGGTGCTACGCTTACAATGGTTTTATATGCTTATAAGATAAAAGCTAAAGGACCCCTGGACTGTTAAGTCCAGTCAAAGGCGACTATGGGTTTGCGGCACTAATCTTGCTTTCAGGCCAAGGGAGCCGGCGTTTGTCCACAGACAGCTTTCTTGGTGATATGGCCAGCATGACAAAACCACTTCTGGCGCAATGGGACACCGTGACAGAAACCAGAGTGCACGGAAACACCATTTACCTTCCTGCCACAGCAGTACCCATTTATGTATTTGCACTGTCGTGCTTTCAAACTGCTAGGTTGGCAGGAGCTGGGACAGAGCAAAGGGAGCTCATCCCATCGCAGGGATTCGAACCGCTGACCTTCTGATCTGCAAGCCCAAGAGGCTCAATGGATTAGACCACAGTGCCACCCGCATCCCTATATGCTTATAGTATCACACTGAACAGGAAATTTTCCTCTTGAGAATTTCCTTAAGCTGACTTATTTTAGGATCCTATGGGATTTTCCTCTCTCTAACTCAAACACATAGGAGTTTGAGAGCTTGGCCCATCTAACTCAGTACTGTCTGCACTGGCTAACAGAAGAAGAAGAAGAAGAGTTTGGATTTGATATCCCGCTTTATCACTACCCGAAGGAGTCTCAAAGCGGCTAACATTCCCCTTTCCCTTCCTCCCCCACAACAAACACTCTGTGAGGTGAGTGGGGCTGAGAGATTTCAAAGAAGTGTGACTAGCCCAAGGTCACCCAGCAGCTGCACATGGAGGAGCGGAGACGCGAACCCGGTTCACCAGATTACGAGTCTACTGCTTTTAACCACTACACTGGCTCTCAACTGTTCTCTTGGGTTTGAATCTGTGGAGATTTCCAGCCAGATGCCAGGAATTGAACCTGAGATGTTCTGCACGCAAGACGGATGCAAGCTACAGCTTCCCCTCCAACACACCAACACCAGTCATATTAAATCCCCTCCATTACTACGGCTATGGATTCGGTGAGAGGATATTTTTTATCAACCCCCCCCCCCCAAATTCCATCATTTCTAGAGGCTGGGAGTGAATGACAAGGGATGGATCACTTATAACGTTATTGTTTCATGCTGGCTTCCTCTGGGCCCTGTCAAAGGAAGATGGCTTTGCCGCTGGGACTCTAAGCTTGACCTGGCATGACATTTCCTCTCTTCTTCTGGACCGTTGTGAATGAGTAGCTTTTCTCCCTTTGATCTAGAGAAGCGGCAGCGAGACAGCTGCCGAGGATATGGGGAGTGGGGTGGAGGGGAGAGAGCTTTCAACTCCATACTGGGAAGATTCTGAAAAATTGGACGGACTTTATAGCAAAATAACATACAATTAAATTTCGACTAATGAGGGATGAGTGGAAGAGCTAAAACAAAGCGCAAATGACCCCTAGGAGGGTGGGAGCCGAGTGGGGAACAAGTCATTAAAGAACATAATAACCAGGGAAGGAGATGAAGAATATTAATTGCTCCAGAAGGGTATAATTATGAGTAATGGGATGATAACATAAAAGAGAATATTTAAGCCAATCAACAGGAGGAATTGCTCCCGCTTGCGAAGGCGAAGGAGATGGGAGAATACCATCAGCGTAAATATCAGAACAGGTACTTTTTCATAAAACTGGGTTTGTCGCCTCTGCACGAGGCCATGGACTTGATGGGATGGGGAAATAATTTTGCTAGCTAACGGACAGACTCCGTGGATTTGATACGGGCTCATTTATCCAGAGGATGGCTGTGATGGTCTGGGAGTCAGACTCTGATGCTGAACCTGAGGGATCCCAGCCTGCACGGGATTCCCCGCCTCCAGAACCAGCTGAGCCGGGGCCAGGGCCAGGGCTTGAGCCTGAAGGATCCCCACCTGTGCTGGATCCCCAGGTGCAGGCATCAGCAGAGTCTGCTCTGGCTCCTGATGGGAGGGAGGACCCATTGCCTGCAGGTGCTCCACTCCCAGCCTCTTCAGAGGAAGCTGAGGCATCCCCTGGGTCCAGTAACCCACCATCCTCTCCTGAGCTACAGAGGCTCAGGGCAGAGAGGCGAAGGGAGTTAAGTGTCTGCAGGAGGAGTGCTCGCCTCCAGGCCCGGAGGAGAGGCGAGTCTCCGGAGGATCGGGACCGCCCTAAGCATAGGGCCAGATAAAAGCCAGCCAGACCCAGCCCAAGTTGCGTGAGCAACTTTGTTGCAAGCGTGTGCTCAACCTGCAACCTCGTGCCTTGGACTTTGACCTGCTCCCTGCCTTGCTCCCTGCCGGACTGACTTCCTTTGGACCCCTTGACCCAGGACTGGACTTGGACCTCGTTTTACGGACATACCCCTGGGGCCAGCACAGTTTGCTCACGCCACACCCGCACTCCCCCTTTGCTGGGGTGCGTTCGGGAGGAACTAGTAGCCATGGCTGACCAGGCGGCTGCGCTGGTGGCATTGGCGCAGGAGAACCAGGCCTTGACCCACACCGTGCAGCAGCTAAGCAATGTGGTTACGGCGCTTCAGCAGCGTTTGGATGCCTTACCGGCTCCTGGGGCTGCTGCCCCAGCTCCTGGCAAGTACCCAGTGGCCCTGCCAGAGAAATTTGATGGGTCCCCAGCCAGCTTTCCCATGTTTCTCGCCCAGGCCAAGCTGTATATTCAGGGGCGAGCTCGGGATTTCCCTGACGACCGCACCAAGGTGCACTTCCTGATCAGCTTGCTGAAGGACCAGGCGGCCAAGTGGGCGTTGCCGCTGCTCCGGCAAGACTCCCCCTTGCTGACAGACTATACGGGGTTTTGCAATCATCTGGAAACCACGTTCGCCAACCCTCAGAAGGGGAGTCAAGCCAATTGGGCAATTCGGCGGTTGAAACAGGGCAAGTCCACAGTGGCCACCTACGCCACGGAATTTCGGCTGCTGGCGCAGGACTTGACCTGGAACGACTCTGCCCTGCGGGACCAGTATCTCGAGGGACTTTCAGACGAGATACTGGATCAGCTGGCCACGTTGGATCGCCCTGCCACACTGGATGCCCTCATCCAACGGAGTCTGCAGATAGACGATCGGTTGGAGGACCGTCGCCAGGCCCGGGGCCGCCGGCACTCCGGGCTCCCGGCGCCGGTGCTTCCCTGCAGTTCCGTGGCCAAAGCTGAGTCATTGGAGGAGCCGATGCAGCTCGGGGCAGCGCGGCCTCGCCTCTCCCCCTCGGAAAAGACTCGGCGTCGGGAGGGGAACCTGTGTCTCTACTGCGGTGGGAGTGGACACTACGCCCAAACCTGCCCTGAGAAACACCAGCCGCAGGGAAAACGGCCAACCCCAGTAGCCGATGGCCCAGGCTACCTGGGGTCCCAAGCATCGCATGATGGGCCCTCACCAGTGGAATTGCAACACCTCATGATACCGGTGCGTCTATACCCCCCCGGTGGGCCCTGGATTCTCACCCACGCTCTGGTGGATTCGGGGGCAACCCGCTCCTATATGGACTCTGCCTTCGCCACTCAGCATCAGGTGCCGCTTCAGAACAAGCCGGAACCAGTACAGGTGGAGGCAATTGACGGACGGCTCCTACGCTCGGGCGCTGTTACTCGGGAGACCCAGCCCTTGGTCCTGTGCTACCAGCAGCACCGGGAGGTGCGAACCCTGGACATTGCCACCATGCCCCGGTTTCCCCTGGTGCTTGGGATGGACTGGCTGGAGTCGCACAATGTTCAGATCGACTGGGTCAATCGGACTGTACGTTTCCCAGACCCGGGTTCCCATGCTCAGTCCGAGTTAGTAGCAGCTGCCCCCATGGGTCAGGCTGTGTCAACGCTCCCTGCCGTGTACCAGGACTATTTAGACGTGTTCGAGGAACAGGGGGCAGACAAACTGCCGCCTCATCGGTCCTTCGACTGCGGCATAGACCTACAGCCTGGGGCGCCCCTGCCTGTGAGCCGCTTATATTCTCTTTCGGAGCCAGAGCGTGAAGCCTTGCAGGACTTCCTTCGCAAGAACCTGGAACGCGGGTTCATTAGACCCTCTACCTCACCCACTGCCGCTCCTGTACTCTTCGTTAAGAAGAAGTGTGGGGAGCTTCGCCTCTGCCATGACTACCGGGCCCTGAATAAGATCACCATCCCAGACCGGTACCCCTTGCCCCTTATTGCAGAATTGCTGGAGCGGGTGCAGGGGGCGCAGATGTTCACCAAACTGGACCTCCGAGGGGCCTACAACTTGATTCGGATCCGTGCCGGGGACGAGTGGAAGACTGCATTCGGGACCCGGTATGGGCAGTTTGAATACCTGGTTATGCCGTTCGGATTATGCAACGCGCCCGCCGTGTTTCAACGGTACATCAACCACGTGTTCCAGGACTTGCTAGACAAATACGTGGTGGTGTACCTAGATGATATTCTGATTTATTCCCGTGACCCAGCCCGTCACGAGAGTCATGTTCGGTCCGTGTTGCAGCGCTTGCGGGAGCACCGCCTGTACACCAAGCTCAGCAAGTGCGAGTTCCACCAGCGGTCAGTAGACTTCCTTGGACACCGACTCTCCCCTGACGGGGTGCAGATGGACCCTGGGAAGGTGGCTGCGGTTCGAGAGTGGGCAGCGCCCCGGAACCGCAAGGACTTACAGCGGTTCCTAGGGTTCGCCAACTATTACCGGACCTTCATTGCAGATTATGCTCATCGCACCACCCCATTAACCCGACTGCTGCGCCCCAAGACGCCCTTCTCCTGGGATGAGGAGGCTGAAGTGGCATTTCAGGGGTTGAAAGCCTGTTTCCAGAGGGCGCCGATTTTACAGCATCCTGATCCCTCTCGTCCCTTCGTGGTGGAGACTGATGCCTCCAGTACGGCTCTCGGTGCCATCCTGTCTCAGCAACACGGACCCGATGCGCCACTGTTACCCTGCGCTTACTACTCCCGGCAGCTCCTTCCGGCGGAGCGTAACTATACCGTGTGGGAGCGGGAACTACTGGCCATCAAGGTGGCCTTTGAGGTCTGGCGCCATCATCTTGAGGGGGCACGACACCCGGTGGAAGTGAGAACGGACCACCGGAATCTGGAGTACCTCCAGACCACCCGCAAGTTGAACCAAAGGCAGATCCGGTGGGCGCTGTTTTTCTCCCGGTTCCAGTTCCGGATCCGCTACATTCCTAGCTCCCAAAACCGGAAAGCGGATGCCCTGTCCCGGAAACCTGAGGACGTCGCAGACACTGTACAGCAGGCAGTGCCGGTGACTATCTTACCACCAGCCGCATTCCTGGCCACTCAGGAGGCCAAGCCGCTGCAGGCTCGGGTGCGAGAACAGCAACGGGTCGACGCTTGGGCACAGGAACGGCTCCGGGAACTGTCTGACGGGTCATGCCCTCGATATCCGGGGCTGGCCCTGCACCAGGGCCTACTGCTGCACCAGGGTCGTCTATACATCCCACCAGGACCATTGCGGGCTGAGGTTCTCCAGATGTCCCACGATGCCCCAGCAGCAGGGCACTTTGGGCGGTACCGGACCACCCATCTGGTAAGCCGGGAGTTCTGGTGGCCCCGCCTGAAGGCTGATGTGGCACGCTATGTTGCTGGTTGCGATGTCTGCCGGCGGGCCAAGGGTCCTACCGGGCGACCCCCCGGTCTGCTCCAGCCATTACCAGTCCCACCGCGTCCCTGGCACACGGTCTCGCTGGACTTTGTGGTGGACTTGCCCCCATCTCGTCACTGTACCTGCCTCCTGGTTTTCACGGACCATTTCACTAAGATGGTGCACTGTGCCCCCTGCCCGTCCATACCCACAGCTAAGGAAACGGCTCAACTGTACTTGCAGCACATCTTCCGCCTGCATGGCCTGCCCGAGCGTGTGGTTTCTGACCGCGGCGTCCAGTTCACATCCCACTTCTGGCGAGCCCTGCACCAGACCCTTGGGACGGAGGTCTGTCTATCTTCGGCCCACCACCCGCAGACCGATGGCCAGACGGAACGGGCAAATGCAGTGCTGGAGCAGTATCTCCGGTGTTACTGCAGCTTTCAGCAGGATGACTGGGTCGATCACTTGCCATTGGCGGAGTTCGCCTACAACAATGCAGTGAACGCCTCCACCCAGCAAACCCCGTTCCAGGCCTCCTACGGCTACCATCCTCGTTTGTTCCCAGACGTGCTGCCAGCTTCCGCGGTCCCCGCAGTGACAGACTGGCTTCAGGAGCTTCAGTCCCAGCAACAATTATTGATGGAGCAACTGCACCAGGCCAAGGACGCATACAAGGCCCAGGCTGACCGACATCGTCAGGAGGGGCCAGAACTCCATGTTGGTGATCGGGTGTGGCTCTCTACCCGTCACCTGCATCCTTCTCGGCCCTCACGAAAGCTGGATGCACGGTTTGCCGGCCCATTCACCATCACTGCGCAGGTGTCGCCGGTGGCGTTTCGCCTCCAGTTACCTCCATCGCTCAAGGTTCACCCGGTATTCCACCGGTCCCTACTTAGTCCAGTCGCCCCGCCCGACGAGTTCCACCCAGACAACCCACGACCGCAGCCAGTTTTGGTTGAGGGGGAGCCTGAGTACGAGGTGGAGCGCATTCTCGACTCACGACACCGCAGGGGGAAGCTCCAATACCTCATCGACTGGAAAGGGTATGGGCCTGAGGATCGTTCATGGGAACCAGCGGAAAACGTCCACGCGCCTGCCTGCCTCCGTGATTTCCATGCAGCTTACCCCAGCAAGCCTGGTCCGGCCCCTCGGTTGAGGGGGAGGCCTGGGAGGGGGGATGGTGTGATGGTCTGGGAGTCAGACTCTGATGCTGAACCTGAGGGATCCCAGCCTGCACGGGATTCCCCGCCTCCAGAACCAGCTGAGCCGGGGCCAGGGCCAGGGCTTGAGCCTGAAGGATCCCCACCTGTGCTGGATCCCCAGGTGCAGGCATCAGCAGAGTCTGCTCTGGCTCCTGATGGGAGGGAGGACCCATTGCCTGCAGGTGCTCCACTCCCAGCCTCTTCAGAGGAAGCTGAGGCATCCCCTGGGTCCAGTAACCCACCATCCTCTCCTGAGCTACAGAGGCTCAGGGCAGAGAGGCGAAGGGAGTTAAGTGTCTGCAGGAGGAGTGCTCGCCTCCAGGCCCGGAGGAGAGGCGAGTCTCCGGAGGATCGGGACCGCCCTAAGCATAGGGCCAGATAAAAGCCAGCCAGACCCAGCCCAAGTTGCGTGAGCAACTTTGTTGCAAGCGTGTGCTCAACCTGCAACCTCGTGCCTTGGACTTTGACCTGCTCCCTGCCTTGCTCCCTGCCGGACTGACTTCCTTTGGACCCCTTGACCCAGGACTGGACTTGGACCTCGTTTTACGGACATACCCCTGGGGCCAGCACAATGGCAGATTTAAAGTGGATGAAGAGAAGGCAATTGTATCTCCCACTAGAAACATTTTCCAGTAATATAAAAGAAGTGATTTGTTTTTCAGGGTGAAAGCTGGTTGGTGGAACCTGTTCCATGGGTGAGAGACAAGCCGGGATGCCAGGGACAGCCAATAGGGTGGCCTCCAAACATTTGTTTGGCTACCACTCACAGCATCCCTGGTCATTCATTGGCCATGCTGGCTGGGGCTGATGAGAGTTGGAGTCCAACGTTGCCTACCGCTGATTTACACCCTAAGTGAGAGAGAGAGCTGGCATAGGTCATGGTTTTTCTTTTAATTTGCCACAGAGCTAACTGGCATTCTTAACAGATATCAAGTGTGATGAGCAGCTCTATTGTGATTTTCCTACTTTATATTGCTTTGACTGGGTGCATTTGGAGAGGATCCATGAAATATAAATGTCCTTCCTCTGAACATAAAAAAGATATCTACGTAGGTAATTGGTTCTGATGTGTGTGTGTTTTTTTGGGGGGAGAAACCCCTATTAATCAGGGGAAGCTGTTTTAAAAAATGCAAAATCACACACTCTAAAAATTGCATGATTACAAAATTACACGCTGTAAAAAGACAACGTCCAAATTAATAAGCTATGCTGAAGAAATTCCACACTGCAAACTAAAATATTTAATTAAATTGCAGATAAATGTATAATTCAGGGGGAAACCCCGTAAACCTCAATATCATGATCATATCAGAGTTGTAACATAGAAAAAAAAATAGTGCCCACCTCCCCTGCTTTAATTTCTGATAAAACCCAAAACACTCTTACGATTTGCATGATAAAATGGCCTTATCAAAGTCACCACGTGGTAAAACTGCCAATTACCAAATTCTTGAAAAAGGAAAGAAAGGAAGGAAAAGGAAAACAATGATGTAAGAATCCATAATTGCATCGTGGTCAGGTCCTTTCATGAGATGATTTTGCCACATACCGGTAACTGAGTCAGACCATTGAGCCATCTAACTCAGTATTTTCTACACTGGCTGGCAGCAGCTTTCCGTGATTTCAGGCAGAGAGACCAGGGATTGAACCAGGGACCTTCTGCATGCTAAGGAGATGCTCTCCTGCTGAGCTACAGCCCTCCCGCAGAATTGCACAAGTCATAGCAACTATGCATACAGAGGTAACGGCTTTCACAAATGTTGCCTCCACATAAATGGAGCCAATCCATGAGCCTAGTGGCAACAGCTAGATGCTCACGCAGGACCTGCTGTAAATGTGAAGAGGCACTTAGAGATGGAGCATGGCTGGTGCCATCCACCCACTTCCAGGTGGATAGCACAGGTGGTTAGAGCATAGTTCTGTTAAGGCCAAGGTGGCAAGTTTGATCCCTCAATATGTTTTGGACTACAATTCCCATCATCCTTGACCACTGGTCCTGTTAGCTAGGGATCATGGGAGTTGTAAGCCAAAACATCTGGAGGTCCGCAGGTTGGGGATGCCTGCTGTATGGGATAGAGGCATGTTCCTGCACTGCAGGGCATTGGACTAGATGACGCTCAGGATCCCTCCCAACTCAACGATTCCATGATCTGAGTCTACCTTAACAAAGGCAGTTAAAAGCCATTAGAGTTCCTTATGAAGCTCAAAGGGTTCACAAGCTGTACAATTAAATAATAATATAAAAGGCTCTGCCACGCTGATGAATGAAAGCTCATTACAGCTTCTCGAATTGGACATTGTATTTAATTCATTTTCACTCTTTCACTTACTTAAATTCAATTGATTTCATTAATCTCCTGACCCCGAGACAGCAATCTTGCCAGCTGGGGCACTGGCATTGATTATGATTTACTTCCACAACGACGGAGGGGAAGTGGGCCTTCGATGGCGTGAGATTTCAATACACTGCTTCAGGGATAAAGGTGAGAGTGTCTTCCTAAGAAGTCCCACAGTTCTCTCTTCCTGAACCTGCTGGGTCTTCAGTCCTGCACACAGCTGTCTAGAGGAGCATAGAAATTCCGAAGAAAAATACTGGCTCTCAAATTCCTCTGGTGACAACTAGAGATGGGTGAATCTGTCAATTTTGCTCTCAGCTTCTCATTTTTTGCAATCTTAGGTTCAGTTCTTCACATTTCAGAGGGGACAGACTTCATCAGGCAAGGCCTTCTTCCACCTGCTTCTCAATTTGTATTGTATTATTTTATGCTGTTGTTTTATAGATTGTACTTTAGAAATTACTTATTGTAATTGTTAAGAGTGGATTTCTGTTTAATTTTTATATGCTGCTATTTAGTATTATTCTAGAGTATTCTAATGATTGTTGAATGTTACTTTATTGGATGTAGGTTGCTTATTATAAAGTGATGTTTTATTATCACATTTTTGTATTGCGTTAGATTGTTATAAGGCAGGGGTAGGTAACCTGAGGCCCGTAGGCCAGATGCGACCCAATCACCTTATCAATCCGGTCCACGGATGGTCTGGGAATCAGCGTGTTTTATATGAGTAGAATGTGTGCTTTTATTTAAAATGCATCTCTGGGTTATTTGTGGGGCATAGGAATTCTTTCATATATTTTTTTCAAAATATAGTCCGGCCCACCACATGGTCTGAGGGACGGTGGACCGGCCCCCTGCTGAAAAAGGTTGCTGACCCCTGTTATAAGGTGTACATTCTTTGTTTGTTCAGCTTGTAAACCACCTTGGGTATTGTAAGATAGAAAGACAGTATACAAATTAAAAGTGATGATGATGATGATGATTTCACGTGTTTAAAAAAAGCCCTCACAAACATTCTTTATCATTTTATTGTGCATTCTGAATGCAATTTTTCCTATCAGAAACAATTCTGCAAGCAACTCCCCCAAATATAATGAATTTTCTCACGTCCCTTTCACCAATATATGCATTTTCCCCCCGGATACTTTGCACTAGTACATGCATTTTTGTACAGAATGCTTGGCGAGTAACCTGCATTGCAAAATTCAATGAAGTGCGAATTTTGAAGGATGGCTGTGGGCTTGAGTATTGTTTTGGAAAGGCTGAATGAAGTAGCTTCACCTTTAGGTATGAACTGAACCAAATGTCTCTCTCATCCCTAGTTACAACTGCTTTGGGACCTGCTCCGGCATCCAGGCCTCTCCTCCTCCCTGTTTCCCATGCTTTGCTGGACCTATTTCTGTCTGCTTCAAGTAGCCTGTCGCCAAGGATTAAAAGTGCAAGAGTGATGCCCACTTAGGAGACTTAGCAGAACATGAGAGAACATTAAATCTTGCTTCTGGGGGAATGAAAATTCTCTTAGCTGAAGGCTATTGTGCTGTGGTCTCATGGGAGAAAGACCTTGCTTCGGCAGGAGTATGGATAACAAGAGATGCTGGGAGTTTTGCAGTTTGATCCCTATAAATGCTTACTTGAAAGTAAACCTCACTGAGTTCAGTGGGACTTCCTTAAGGATGTAAGGATTCTTTGAATTTCAGCCTTGGTAGTATAGTAGTCAAAACAAAATAAAATAAAAAATTCCTTCCAGTAGCACCTTAGAGACCAACTAAGTTTGTTCTTGGTATGAGCTTTCGTGTGCATGCACACTTCTTCAGATACACTGAAATGGAAGTCACCAGACACTTAAATATAGTGAGGTAGTGGGGAGGGGTATTACTCAGAAGGGTGGTGGGAATGGGTGATTGGCTGATAGGTGTGGAAAACCTGTTGACGACTGTTAATGACTGCAATTTTTACAGGGTCTTACAGGGAAAGGCAAAGGGTGAGATGGCTAAAGATAGCTTTGTTATGTATAATGAGATAAGAATCCAATGTCTTTGTTCAGACCAGGTTTCTCCATGGTTTTAAGTTTGGTGATTAGTTGCAATTCAGCCACTTCTCTTTTCAGTCTATTTCTGAACTTCCTTTGTATTAAGACAGCTACTTTGAGATCTTTTATAGAATGTCCTGGGAGATTTAAGTGTTCTCCTGCTGGTTTCTCTGTCTTGTGATTCCTGATATCAGATTTATGTCCATTTATCCTTGGTAGTAGTCATCATAACCATTTCTCTCAATAAGTGAAAAAGTATTTTGGTCCCAGAATCAACAATGCTTCACATCCCTCAATATTTAACAACCCTCTGAAACATTTTATATGCCATGGATAGCCGTGGAGGAACTAATGAAACAGGGATTCTCCATTGTCTGAATTTTGTACTGAATGCTGTGCATGGACATCTTGCCAGAGTTTTTATTTCCTGGGAAAGATGGTAACTCGGTGGTGGGTCACATACGTTGCACGTGGAAGGGCCAGGCTTGGCCCCCTTCTGTTGCTGTTGATTGTAAGCCTCTACCCAGAAAACTATCCTAAATGTATTTCAGAATGCAGGATGAAGTGAAGCTTATGGTGCAATAAAATAACATAACGATGGATACCTGACATGGGCACGTCCTGTGGTGTCTTTTTTCTTATTGGAAATTATTCATCATATTAACCTTGATTTGGAACAATCCTTGATATTTTGAAGATAAAGGTAAAGGTAAAGGGACCCCTGACCATTAGGTCCAGTCATGTCCGACTCTGGGGTTGTGGCACTCATCTCGTTTTATTGGCCGAGGGAGCCGGCGTACAGCTTCTGGGTCATGTGGCCAGCATGACAAAGCCGCTTCTGGCGAACCAGAGCAGTGCACAGAAACGCTGTTTACCTTCCCGCCAGAGCGGTCCCTATTTATCTACTTGCACTTTGACGTGCTTTCGAACTGCTAGTTTCGCAGGAGCTGGGACCGAGCAACAGGAGCTCACCCCATCGTGGGGATTTGAACCGCCGACCTTCTGATCAGCAAGCCCTAGGCTCTGTGGTTTAACCCCCAGCACCACACGCTGTGCATATTTGAAGATGCTCATGCACAATTGAATTCTATTCCTGTGGTGTAGGAATTAACAGATGGCAAACGTGCATCCTGAGAGCCCGTAAGATTGCCAAAAGAAGTATACCATGCATGGAAGGGATAAACACCCACCACTCAGTGGGCTGAATATCTCACTGCACTTTCCACATTTGAAGCATCGTCGGTATATTTGGACTGATTGTATATATATATATATGCTTAGGTCGGGATTCATGTGTTTTTATTGTTAATCTCAGTGAATAATGTTTCTTTCTTTTTTCATTTTGATATATCTGCAGATCTTTACGAAGAGGTCATTTTTTGCTGACGCAAGATCACCTAATCTACAATCTGCCTTGCTCATGATTTTCACGTGAGCCCCAGGTGATCAGGTGTTACACATGTTCTTACTTTATGAATCATGCACAAGGTTGTGTAACTTGGAAAGCTGGAATACTGCGGTATCTTGGGACATTTCATTTTGTTAAGGAAGAGCCAATATTCACTTATCTTTGTTCTTCTAGATGAGCCCCCAGAATGAACTAACTGAGATCATCTGTGCCATCTAAAGTCTTTGTCCATAGGCCTGTCTACCTCTTTGTCCTTTCATGGCAGGGGGAACCTTGGAGGATGCAAGCCAGACAGGCCAAGAACCTAGACTCTGAGAATGAGCCAACAGGTGTTAACACTATTGTTTAAGCGTTTATGTTCCAGTATATGCAGACTCAGCAATGACCAGTGGATAGCAATGATTCTGATAGCTTTAGCAGCAGAAGAGCTCTGACATTTGGGGACTGTTTTCTTTAAGTTTTTCAAATCGCACACTCCTCCAGTCTCAGGATGTGTCCTTTTGACTCTTAGTCTCACCTTTCATAAATGGTTTTTCCCCATCTCCACTGTATCCATGCCTGTCAGGGACTGGGCAGAGGAGGAATGGTAGAGACAGCCTCCCCAGCCTGACCCTTCCAGAGAAGAAGGAGACAGTTCAGAATTACAACAGGGGTTTGAGGGAGATCACAGCTCAGAGGCGGATTATGGGGAAAGCTGGGAAATAATGGGAGAGAAGGAAGAGGAAGCACCAAAGGGGCGACAACTGGTGGACACAATGTCTTTAGAAAGCATCCCCAGACCCACCCCTCCCAGAAACCGGCGAGCATTGAAAGTAGGAGAGCAAAGAGCTCAAAGGCAGAGGGCACTTCTCAGCACCCATAGTAATGGCGCATGAAGGGAGAGAGGGAGGGGGTGGAGACTCACGCGGATCAACACCATTATTCCAAGAGTCTGCATTTCCAAGCCTCTCTCTGTGAATATTGAATAAAAAGCAGTTGGTAAGAACTTTTCCTTGTCTTAACTGTTCCTGGCAACCTACCATGGGGGTTGGACCCTCTGCCGCCTGACAGTGCCCATCTGTTATATGGTCACCATTCCCTCTGTTTCATCCATAGTAGTGAAGATGACCACCTACAATCATCAGTTAGCTGGTCTTGGATGGTCACCAATTTGGATGACTTTAGAAGATTAGAAGATTAGATAAGCTCAATGGCTACTGGCTATGATCACTATGTTCTTGGTCGGCTGTCAGAGGCAGTAGGCCCCTGCACACCAGTTGCGGGAACACACAAGCAAGGAGACTTACAAAAATTGGAGAAAAAAGGGGATTGTACAGACATGTACGTAACACCATAAGTGAAATTGCTGCAGAAGCCAAGAAGGAACCACTAAATTTTTAGTATATGTGATGGTACTGTGGGAAAATACATCTTACTGGTGTAAAAATATCAAATTAATTACAGAAGTGTTAGAATATGAATCATCATGGGATCCAATCATCTTGCTGTTAAATTACATTAAGGGTATGGCTGAACCACACCATGGAATATGTTACAAACCTATTATGTGCTGCAAGCAGCAAAATTTAAGGATAATAGAGCGCTTACAATTGTTGACTATTTGAAAAGGATCTGGCAGACCACAGATATTGCAAAGCTCATTAATTACATCATTCTTTTTTCTTTTTTAAAAGACAGCAACAGGACATTTTTTATTTTCGGAAAATTGGATAACATGCATTCATTTCCAAAATGATAAATATAATGGCTCTTTGGCACCTTGTGGCGTCTTTTCATTATTGCGAGATCTCTGCTTTTAATATATGCAAAATAATTTGAAATAGCTGAGTGTTTTGATTTCATAGTATTCAAAACATGCATACTTTATTCTTACAAAGAAAGACTTAAACAATTTGTGCCAGTCATTATCATTGATCCTGAAGGCCTTTTCTCCCTTCCTTTGTCAAAAAAAATGAAAGGTGTCGGCATGCTATGCTCACTGAATGAGCAACACAGGAATCCTAGGGTATTGTGCTTACTTAAGCAAAATCATGTGGGTTTGACTGCAAGATCCTATACATCTGCTCACATCTTGAAGTGGCTGGCACTGGAAAAAATCTTGCAGTAACTAAGCCAGAGAATAAACATCAATTCAGCATGAGTGAATTTTTCTTTTAACTATTGAATGACAACAATGAACCATAGTTTCTACTGCAGCTAGTCATAGAATCATAGAACTGAAGACTTGGCAGGGACCCCTAGGGTCATCTAGTCCAACCCCCTGCAATGCAGGAAACTCAATTAAAGCATCCATGACAGATGGCCAACCAACATCTGCTTAAAAACCTCCAATAAAGGAGAGTCCACTTTCCAAGGAAGTCTGTTCCACTGTCCAACAGTTCTTAATGTCAAAGTTCTAGTCAGAATCTTCCCTCTTGTAACTTGAAGCCATTTGTTCAAATCCTACCCTCTGGAGCAGGAGAAAACAAGCTTGTTCCATCCTCCATGTGGCAGCCCTTGAGATATTTGAAGATGGCCATCATATCTCCTCTCAGTCTCTTCTTTTCCATGCTAAACATATCCGGCTCCTTCAACCGTTCCTCATAAGGCTTGGTTTCCAGACCCTTGATCAACTTGGTTGCCCTCCTCTGCACACGTTCCAGCTTGTCAACATCCTTCTTAAATTGTGGCGTCAAACTACTGCAAGAACATGGCAAGTGCTGGCATTTGCACCAGAACCATTTGTACATTCTGAGGAATGCTGAATGCTTCACTTCCGGGAAGACCTAATTCCGTGAGCAACATAAATAAATCATAGCAAAACTCTTCCTTATTTCAAAGTGGTAAAGATTATATCAAGAGTTGATGAGAGCCCTTGCAAAATCAAGCTGGAAGCCTTTAAGAGTTTTCATATTAGACATACAGAATTTCAGCACAAGTGACATGTCAAGATGATTTTTTTTTTTTTTAGTCAAGATTTCATGGACTTTCCCCTCGATGGGCTGTACACAGACAGCTGAAGGCTACATTTATGTGAAAGCTTCCTCTGCTTTTCCCTCTTCAATCCCCTTCTGGTTCTGGGAGAAAGTGGTGCAGGAGAGGGTGGGGGAAGCACTTGGTTCTTCACTTGTTTGACCTGCCTCTTCCTCCTCTTCTTCCAACCCATGCTGTGCTCCTCCCTCCAGTGTGGTGTAATGGTTAAGAGCGGTAGACTCATAATCTGGTGAACCGGGTTCGCTTCCCCGCTCCTCCACATGCAGCTGCTGGGTGACCTTGGGCTAGTCACACTTCTCTGAAGTCTCTCAGCCCCACTCACCTCACAGAGTGTTTGTTGTGGGGGAGGAAGGGAAAGGAGAATGTTAGCCTCTTTGAGACTCCTTTGGGTAGTGATAAAGCGGGATATCAAATCCAAACTCTTCTTCTTCTTCTTCTTCTTCTTCTTCTTCTTCTTCTTCTTCTTCTTCTTCTTCTTCTCCTCACATTTCCCCAGCCTCTGACACTTGCCTCCTGGCTGGTACGGTTCCCCACAGATCACTGCCCTTCTCTCCCATGCCAGACTTCAGCCCCCCTTTCCCCAGTGCACATGAATCAGTGTCCTGCCTGTCTCTGACAGGTGCCACTCAAAACTCTGGCTGCTGGATTCTGAACTAAAAAATGAGAGGGAACCTAAATGTAACATAGAATTCAACAGCCAGGACAAGCAGTTGCTCCAGCCCCCAGACTGTTTTGTTTGCCTTTTGCAGAAACTTTTCCAGCTCTACAATATGCTTTTTGTGGCACGGCAATCACAACCACACACAATTTTTGACATGTGGCTGCACCATGGGTTTGTATTAGGGTCTTACGAAAGGCACTAACATATTGGCAGTTTTATTTCTCAGTCCCTTTCCTAATTCCGATTCCTAAATGGAATTCACCAGCACGGAAATGGGATAGACTATTCATTTTTTCAGGATAAAGGCGCAATGCATTTTGGGGAGGGAAATGCGTATTATGTTACACAGCTGTCATTCACAGAGAGATCTGTTTAACCAGAGTGAAAGGAAGGCAATCTGTGTTTGACATTGCAGACGAGATCCATTATTTCAAAAATAAAATGTATTATGTCACTTAATTAGAGGTTCTAAAACCTCAGTTAAACTAACTTGGATACAGTATGTATATACATCCCCTTCCTGCTCCAGGAGCTTCGTCTCGTTGCCAGTAGTTTGGTGGGGCAGAAATGCTCATCTGGTTTCATTGATGTCGCTTGAGATTCTGATAGCCTCAGTGGTGCAGAGTGCCTTCCATCAGAGTCGGCCAGTGGCCCAGCTGTGCTCCTATCTGGACAGGGATAGCCTAACTTCTATCATCTATGCCCTGGCAACCTCTAGGTTCATTACGCATTATATGTGGGGCTGTTTGGCAGCCATTGGAGTCAAAATCCATTGTGAAAGCCAGTTGACCAAGTATCGATGGGTGAGCATTAACAAGCTGCTTTGGCGACTGACAAGCAAAGAGGGATTCTGAGAACCAGCTGTGGACGTGACCATGTCCTGGTCACGTGGTTATCGGAAGCACATCATGTCATGCGAGACAAAATGAGCCAAGGAGGAATCCTCAAGGGAGCTGACTTCAAATATGACAACGTGCCAAAGAGTTTGAAGCATGAATCTGGTTGATAAGCAAGTCTGGTCTACATTCCCAGAAGGTGACAAAGGTGTCTGCATTCCCTTGATTCCAGCCATATGCCCCCAAAATGTGAGGCAACAGCTTACTTCCCTCCTCCCGATTCTGCTAAATGTTCCAGAGAGGCCTTAGCCAGTTACTGGAATATAAAAAAACAGAATGCTTGCAAGTTAATTTCAAGACAAACAACAACAACAACAACAACAACATATTGTTTCAGACTCTTGGTTTCTGTTAGTTCACTTTAGCACATAGAAAAAGGCACACACCATACACATATTTTTTTTTAATGCCCTTGAAAGGTAAAAATAAAATTCATGGGCATGTTCATTAGCAAAAAAGAGTTCGAAAATACAAAATAAAATGCACACTCACTGTGATGGCATCTACTGAAAGGTACAAGGAGGAAGAAAGGAAGAAGACCGGCTGTGAGAAAGAGTAGGAAAAAGAACATCAGAATATGAATACGAAGGTGCAAAGCTTCTTAAAAGAGGGAAGAGAAGTAGAAGAAGAAGAGTTTGGATTTGATATCCTGCTTTATCACTACCCGAAGGAGTCTCAAAGCGGCTAACATTCTCCTTTCCCTTCCTCCCCCACAACAAACACTCTGTGAGGTGAGTGGGGCTGAGAGACTTCAAAGAAGTGTGACTAGCCCAAGGTCACCCAGCAGCTGCATGTGGAGGAGCGGAGACACGAACCCGGTTCCCCAGATTACGAGTCTACCACTCTTAACCACTACACCACACTGGCTCTCCTAAGTAGCTTAGGTTTCCAACACAGTGCTCTCCCCAGGACTCAATTCCTGCCAGTCCCAGTCAGCATATCAGAAGTAAGGGAGCCGTGGTCCAAGAGCATCTCTGGGGCAACATATTGGCTACCCTGATTTTGAAGAATTCCAAGTATAAGGAGCAACAAGGAAGGAAGGAAGGCTAGAGGGGAAAGGTGAATGAAACTGGCCATTTAAAGAGTGGATCAATATTAGCAGATTGAAGTGGCCATGTGAGAAGAGATAAGACAGAGCTAGATCACCAGGAGATTTATGGGTAAGAAGCAGCAGCTAAAACTCAACATGGAATGGGAAAGGGAAGGCAATGAAGACAAAAAGGTGTGATGAGGCCACAGTGTCAAGTAAGATAAATCGGATGGGAACAGGAGTTCAAATATCAAAGGAAACTGAGCAAGTTGAGAACCATGAAGACCAATAAAAAGGGGGTGTAGGAAGCTGCTTTATACTGGCTCAGCTCATTGGTCTATCTGGCTCAGTAATGTCTGCCCTGACTGCCAGCACTTCTCTAGGGTTTCAGACAGGGGATAATCCCAGCCCTACCTGGAGATGCCAGGGATTGAACCTGGAACCTTCTGCATGCAAGGTGGATTCCCATTCCCTGGGCTATGTCATATTCTGCTTTTGTCCTCCTACCTAAAGTAAAAAATATGGAGTTGATGGGAAGCAGCAACTTGCCTCCCCTGAGGGAGGGAGGGGGAAGGTCCTGGTGAATTATGGTTAAGTGGGGGGTAGAAGGGAGACAGACAGTGATTTTAATAATTGAGAGACTATTATTTGCTAATCTCTGGTCCTCCTGAAGAATTAATAAACCACAAAATTACTAGGAAAAGAAGCAGTGCAAGAATTCATCAGCGCAAATTTGAGAAAGCACAAAGTACCTGGAACAGATGGGCTCGCCACAGAATGAATTACATAGGGAGCATTAACGCTCCATTAGGAAATTCGTAAGTTAATCATGAGGAGATCCAGAAAAGACAATCGAAGCTTGACAAATGACAAAAAAGAAGCTGTCAAATATCCAACAATTAAGGGGTTTCAACAAGTTGTCACTTGTAGTGATGCTGTGGTCTTTCACTTTTCAGCGAGAAGGAGGTTTTGATCGATACAGTTGAAAGACCTGCTTCCAAAGTTAATAAAACTTATTATTTATGTAGCACTTTGTGAAAACTGCTCATGACGTGCTACATGAATTTTCTCAGTAATCTATACAAAAACGAGGCAAGATAGGTCAGAACCACCGCACACATCGCCACTTAGTGAGTTCATGGCGGGGTGAGATTTGACCCAGATATTTACTGGTTCATATATCAGCTTCCATCTCTACACTGGTTTTCTGTCTGCAGCTGCAGATCTAGCACATGCTTTGTATCTTCACCCATGCTGGCTGGAGTTGATGGGAGCTGTAGTCCAACTCTAGATCCTTGGGTCCCTGGTAGGCAATATTGAGCTAGATGGACCAATGGTCTGACTCAGCATAAAGCTGCTTCTTATATTCCTATGACTCAACAATCTACCTTGCAGCCTCTTCAGGAAGCAAGAGATGGCACCAGTTATGCTGGTCCATAAATTAGTTTGCCACTCTGCTTCCTATTGGGGAAGGATCACGGACTCTCCAAGTGTCCCTATTTTCCAGGGACAGTCCCGGATTCACAGAAGCCATCCCGGTTTCCGATTTGAACCTCTTTTCCTTAGGACGTCCCTATTTTCATCAGAGAAATGTTGGAGGGTATGGATCAGATAAGTTTGCACTGCAATTCTCAGAAACCAAATTCCTCCAGCACCCCCCACTTTAGCCCATTAGATTCAGTTCTGCCCCCGTGCTGCAGCTTAGGGCAAGCTTTTCAAACCGAACCATCTGCATTCCTGCTCTGTTTAGACCCTTCCATGATGAATCATTTCCACGAACAAAAGATGGGGGGAAACCCAAAAAGTCATTAAACTGAAACGAGCAATTTACAGTGCTCCAGCCAGACTCTAAAGTCTGCAGGGTGCTCAGCAAAGGCTGGAGGGTTGTGGGGGTGGGCAAAAGTTCAGAGGAATCATGAAGCAGAAGAGGCAGAATGATAGGGGACCCCTCTCCCTGTGTCTGTCCTATTCCGGAGATATGTGTGAGCTGAGTCAAAAGAATCACCATTTACATTTGACCTCAGCCCACACATTTTCCTCAGCCCGCCTGTGGAGGAGACAAAGCTAATATTTGTGTTGCGAGCTGAAGTGTTGCCTTGCCTAGAATTTAGAGGGAAATGACTCAGGATATTAAATTAGATTTCTAATCTGCCAGGAGGCTCGGCTACAATGAAAATACGAAATGTGATAGAAACGTTTTCATAACCCTGCTGCTGGAAATGCTTCCTTAATGGAAGGCCTGCTATACCAGAGGCCTTCATTTGAACAGACAGAATATAGCATTGCTCACTTGGTGACTTTTTAATGGTTTTATTGCATGGTGCTATTGCTGTAAACCACTTTGAAATTTTTTACAATATTTGTTGTTGTTCAGTCGTGTCAGACTCTTCGTGACCCCATGGACCAGAGCACGCCAGGCACTCCTGTCTTCCACTGCCTCCCGCAGTTTGGCCAAACTCATGTTAGTAGCTTCGAGAACACTGTCCAACCATCTCATCCTCTGTCGTCCCCTTCTCCTTGTGCCCTCCATCTTTCCCAACATCAGGGTCTTTCCCAGGGAGTCTTCTCTTCTCATGAGGTGGTCAAAGTACTGGAGCCTCAACTTCAGGATCTGTCCTTCTAGTGAGCACTCAGGGCCGATATAGCGGCATACAAATGTTGTTGTTGTTGTTGTTGTTTTAAAAAATAATCTTAATAAAATAAATAATGGCAGCCAGCCAGATGGGCAGGGTATAAATAATAAAGTATTATTAATTTATTATTATTATTATTATTATTATTATTATTATTATTATTATTATTATTACTGAGCAATGCTCCCTCATACTCTTTATGTACAATCATGTATGGTCAGCTCCACTATGGTCTGACATGACAATGGATGCCTCTACTTAAATTTTAGCCCTTCATGTCCTGCTCAATGTACTGCAGAGCAGTAAGCCTCCCAGGACATGATATTACTAAGAAAAAGGAAGAAAGACTTCAGCTGCATGCAGTAAGGCTGCAGGCATGGCAGAGGTGTGTATCAGAAACTTAGGAACACAGGAAGCTCCCGAATACTAAGAGCTCATCCAAACTTTCCCATGTCCCGCTGCTTCCCTACAGTGAAAGTCATTCTCTAGTGCTCAATCGGAACAATTCAGATTTTCTCCGGATTGACTATGTTCCGATGTAGCAGGCTTTCTATGGGAAAGGAGTGGAGCAAGGAGGAAACTGCTTGTACCCATGCCTAGAAATTGTGGGTCAATTCAGAACCTGCTTGGACCAATGCTTTCTAGGCACAAAACAAGCGGTAGCATGGATGAGCCCAGAGTCAGACCGTTGGGTCCAACTGGCTCAGTATTGTCAACAGTGACTGGCAGTAGTTTTCCAGGTCTTCAGGAGAGAGACACTTCCAGCTGCACCTACACAGCTACAGTTCCCAGAGTGGTTTAACGCTCAATCCTTCTGCACAGGGAACTCCATGAATTGTAGCTCTGTGAGGGAAGGAGGCGCCTCCTAACTACTCTCAGCAAACTACAGCTCCCAGAATCCTTTGAGGGAAGCCATGACCGTCTGAAGTGATATCATACAGTTTCAAATGTATACTGTGAACGTGGCCCAAATTTCAATTGCAGGCAGCAATGTGCAGGCATGGAGAATCGCCAGCAGGCATGACGAAGCCTAGAAATAACTCTCAGAAAAGAAACATTTTATTTTTGTCCTGAATGCTTGTCAAGAAAGCATATAAATATTGTGCCCGTTGTGCTCCAAAGATGAGCTGTGAACTCTGAGCACAATGCTTCTTTATGCTCTTCTCGTTGAGCAAAAGGACCTTAAAACAAGTATAAATACATTTTCCGAATGGGGCAGCAATGTCATCTATGAGTGCCTCGGGTCTCAGTGAGTCCATGAATAGATGTCCCCCTACTGTCGCTCTTTGCGAGTCAAAGTGGTTTAATGTCATAAAGGGCCATCTCTCACTCTTGAAACACAACTGGTAGAAGGGAAATAATATTTATTGCTCAATTTATTCACCTCATTCTGCAATAATGTCTACATGCATTATTCATTGGCTCCTCAGCCCTCCCCCCTTCCCTTTCCATTATTCACAAATGTTTACAGAGCTAATAATTGGTGAATATTCATTGCACAACTTATTCAACCCATTTTGGAGAGAGAGAAAAGTTGTCTCAGATAATAAGTGCAGAGGAATCGTTTTTCATGATCCATCCAGATCTAATGAAGAAAGTAAGAGAAGAAAAAAAACACCAGACCTGGCAGCCGTTGTTGTCCTAAGTGCAATATTAATTTGCAGCTGTATTCTCACATTGATACTGATAAATGATAGCTTCAGGCATAAGCAAAGCTAGTCAGGCAGGAAAAACTCTACATGAGGCACAGAATCTCAGTACAGGTGACTTGACGCCTGCTGAGTTAGGTCTAGGCTCCGTTCATGTTCATATAGACAGGTCATCAAATATTTGGGCAGATATATAATAAAATGTTTGAGGGGTCAGGGCAGAGAGAGCTTGTTCCTCCGTGCTCTGGGAACTGGCAGCCACCCATCGCCTCCACCCATCGCCAGTGCCCAGAACGTGGAGGAACAAACTCCATGAGCCCTGATCCTGCAAGGCACCGTGACCAAGGGAGGTTGTTTCTCTCTCAGCATGCCAGGCGCACGGAGGAACAAGCTCCATCAGTCGCACACAGGGCTGGTGATGGACAAGGGTGATGGAGGGAGGGAGAAATGAACTGCAGTGCCCCTAAAATTTGCCCCTCCCCCAAATGTGCCCAGGGCTCCAGCCCCTGCTGCCCCCCCACACTATGTTACTGATTATACTTACTTAAAATCACATTGCATGGTAAAATTGCATGCCTGAAACAAAAAAAATGGTTTTAGCAGCTGTTGAAAACAATACAGTGAAAGTGCCTGCCTAAAATTAATAGACACCTGCTCACACTACATTGAATCTCAGCCTATAAAAACATCACAGGGGAAGCATCACAGTTGATATTTAAATAAGGTACAGAAATGCATTAGGAAAATGTTCAATGCGCTGGATGTTGCAGAGCAGGGTGAGCAATATTAAGGAAGAGGCATGTAATTCAGAGGAAGATTATTTTGTGCATATAGGTTGTCTTCATAATTATGCTAGGGAATGAAAGTCGAGCCGCGTTGATGGATAGGGAAGTTATGAACAGAGCACCAAAATTATGCCAGCTCCTCTGGAAGACTCCAAACATCACAGGGGGAGGAGAAGGGGTCACAATGAATTGGGCCAGACCTTGAGAACGGAGAATCGTAATATGGGAAGCGTGCATTGAAGATGCGGTGATTGAAGATAAAAATAGTTTAATCTTTTCACAAAGACTGTTTCGGGATGGGACTTGGCTGCCCAACAGCTGACCACTGGATCAGGGTTACTGCCACCTTGATGAAACAGAAAAAATTATGCCTAAAGCTGACTTTGGGTGAAAATTTAGGACTGGTTCAAGATATTTAGCTTCAGAGCAGCAAATCTCTCTCTCTCTCTCTCTCTCTCTCTCTCTCTCTCTCTCTCTCTCTCACACACACACACACACACCATTAAGATGTACAGTGCAGTGTGAGAGTGTTGGATCAAGACCTGGGGAGACTAGAGTTCAAATCCTCACTCAGCCATAAAGCTCATTGAGTGATCTTGTGCCCGTCATAGTGTCTCTGTCAGCGGAGGCTGGGCTTTTAGGGCAAATGGGGGCACTGCCCCGCCAACCTCAGTGTCCTCTCAGCCAATCCAAGGGCTGGCACTTCTGTCTCAGTGTTGAACTTGCAAAACTCAGCAGGTAGGAGGATGGGGACGAAACTAGACAGAACTACCATTGGCTCTGGCTCCAGCTACTGTTGGGGTCCCTGCCTCCTGCTCTACCAGTCCCAACTGCTGTCATTCAAATCTACTTCACTGAGGATAAAACAGGGAGGTGAAGAACCATAAATCCCACCATGAGCTCCTTGGAGGAGAGGTGGGCTCTAGATGCAACGCTACCAGCAACAAACAACGCAATAATGCCCAGTGTCCAGATGCTTATTTGGAAAAGATTGTAGTCTTCATGTCTCCGGCCTCGTCCAAACTTCCACTTTTCCTGCCGCTTTCCCACAGATTGATGTTTGCTCTGATTCTGTTGTAAAAAGTGGGTTCTCCCAGGGAAAGCATTGGAGCAAATGGAAAACCTAGAACGCACAGATAAGAACGGTTTTCCACTCCATGCCTAGAATGCCGGGGGGGGGGGGAGCAGAAAGCTGCTGAGACCTGTGCTTTTTGGCACAGGACAAGTGGAAACGTCCTGCCTCTGGATTTGGTGAGAGTGCAGGAAGACGAGAAACCAAGCCTTGTGAGGAACGGTTGAGGGAGTTGGGTATGTTTAGCCTGGAGTAGAGAGGACAGACAGGTGAAATGATAGCCATCTCCCAAAACATTTGAGGCTGTCACATGGAAGATAGAAACATGCTCTTTTTCTGCTGCTCCAGAAGCTAGGACCCGAACCCATCGGTTCAAATTACAAAAAAAGGAGATTCTGATTACATACCCCTCCCCAACATCCCTCAGAAAATAGGGACATTCTACTCAGGTAGACTACAATGCCCCTGTTTTCTGAGGTAAGAGCTGATCAATAGTGGAACAGACTCCCTTGGAAGGTGATGGACTCTCCGTCGCTGGAGGTTTTTAAGCAGAGGTTGGACGGTGATCTGTCAGGTATTCCTCAACTGGGATTTCTGCATTGCAGGCAGTTGGACTACATAACTAGATAGAAGAGGAAGTCGTTTGATTATTTCAGTTTTCCAGAATGGCAAGGAAATGATAATGCCATTGTGCGAAAGCATGCAAAATCTGAAAGGAAACAAGAGGTAGTCATAGGGGGCAGCAAAAGTCCAGCATACTAACAACTATAATTTTAATAATAATAATAATAATAATAATAATAATAATAATAATAATAATAATTTGTACCCCGCCCATCTGGCTGGATTTCCCCAGCCACTCTGGGCGGCTTCCAACAGAAATCAAATACAAAAATATCACACATTAAAAACTTCCCTAAAAAGGGCTGCCTTCAGGTATTTTCTGAATGTCAGGTAGTTGTTTATTTCCTTGACCTGTGATGGGAGGGCGTTCCACAGGGCGGGGGCCACTACCGAAAAGGCCCTCTGCCTGGTTCCCTGTAGCTATGCTTCTCGCAGTGAGGGAACCGACAGAAGGCCCTCGGTGCTGGATCTCAGTGTCCGGGCTGAATGATGGGGGTGGAGACGCTCCTTCAGGTATACAGGACCGAGGCCGTTTAGGGCTTTAAAGGTCAGCACCAACACTTTGAATTGTGCTTGGAAACGCACTGGGAGCCAATGTAGATCTCTCAGGACCGGTGTTATGTGGTCCCGGCGGCCACTCCCAGTCGCCAGTCTAGCTGCCGCATTCTGGATTAATTGCAGTTTCCGGGTCACCTTCAAAGGTAGACCCACATAGAGCGCATTGCAGTAGTCCAAGCGGGAGATAACCAGAGCATGCACCACTCTGATGAGACAGTCCACGGGCAGGTAGGGTCTCAGCCTGCGTACCAGATGAAGCTGGTAGACAGCCACCCTGGACACAGAATTAACCTGTGCCTCCATGGACAGCTGTGAGTCCAAAATGACTCCCAGGCTGCGCACCTGGTCCTTCAGGGGCACAGTTACCCCATTCAGGACCAGGGAGTCCCCCACACCTGCCCTCCTCCTGTCCCCCCAAAACAGTACTTCTGTCTTGTCAGGATTCAACCTATTAAATACTTACAAACTGCTTTCACTTAAATAAATTGGGAGGAGGGCATTGGGGGGGGGAGAAAGATTGACTCTTAATTAATATTTGGATTTCCTGCATCAAACTTTCCGTCATTACAGATGTTCACCGTGCCTGTTAACGAATTGGCCAGCAACACATTTCAAAGAATATTCAACTTTTACAGAGAGAGGGTGACAATCTAACCATTTGAAGAAGGTTTTCGTAAGCATGTAAAGCACCGAAAACAGCCCCTGGAAAAATTTCCAGCAGATCAGCCTCAAAACAAAAGCAGGCTAGGGAGAAGATTGCATATTTATTCTGTTTTTAATGCACGTCACATTCATTTTTAGGCTGCAGGTTTCTCCCTCTGCTCCTGGTACTTTAACGCATACCCTATGGAGAGCGGGCTTTTTGTTTTCGGTGCAGATGTACTGAACATATGAGAAAATATTGTTTTAACAAAGGCATGGACCTTGACGATTATGCTAAAAACAGACATCCACCTGGCAGTGCTGAAGACAGAAATTTATTTTAAACAGGGCCGCAGAATCGACTACAATTCCCCCCTTGCTCACAAAGGAAACACAACGATGTGCCCACATTGCCAGCCTCTTTCCGTGCTACTTTTCATGGGAACCTTGTGGATAAAGATAGACTGATCCATCTGGCAATAAGATTACTGTGCACAAAATCCAATTTTTGGGAGGGAAAAACTGGCAACAAAAACCCCTGCCATTAGCTCTCAGACGTGCCCCCGATCTGTAAATTCTTGCAAAGGTCTTTAATAAGAGCAGTCATGTAGGGTAAACGAATTAAGAGTTTTGAAACTTTCTTGTCAGGAAACATTGAGTTTTTAATTTCCTGGCCTTGGATGTTGTTAGCCATTGTGATAAAAATCAAGGCCAAAAAAGGAAAGGGAAAAAAAAGTTTCCTGAATAGATGTTTCTTGACAGGAATAAAATCCTGGCATTCTTATCTGTTCTCAAAGCTCTGTATCAGATGTATAACTTTTAATTTTGCAGATCTATAGGCATCTGGATGGATTTGAAGTAGCACTATTTATTTATTTATTCTTTTCATTTCTTTTCAACACACAACCCTCCGTTCTTCCCCTAAATGCACTCAAAGCTGTGTACAATATTCAGCACAACACCAGCTGGATTTCATGACTTTGAGTTCTGTGGTCATTGTTGTTGTTCAGTTGTTCAGTCGTGTCCGACTCTTCGTGACCCCATGTACCAGAGCACGCCAGGCACCCCTATCCTCCACTGCCTCTCGCAGTTTGGCCAAACTCATGCTAGTCGCTTCGAGAACACTGTCCAACCATCTCATCCTCTGTCATCCCCTTCTCCTTGTGCCCTCCATCTTTCCCAACATCAGGGTCTTTTCCAGGGAGTCTTCTCTTCTCACGAGGTGGCCAAAGTATTGGAGCCTCAGCTTCAGGATCTGTCCTTCCAGTGAGCACTCAGGGCTGATTTCCTTCCGAATGGATAGGTTTGATCTTTTTGCAATCCATGGGACTCTCAAGAGTCTCCTCCAGCACCATAATTCAAAAGCATCAATTCTTCAGCAATCAGCCTTCTTTATGGTCCAGCTCTCACTTCTCTACTGGGAAAACCATAGCTTTAACTATACGGACCTTTGTCAGCAAGGTGATGGAGGGTATGAAATCCAACATTTAAGTAGTATTTAGAACACATGTTTTGGAATGTCTTTCTTTTTCTCCAGATATGCATTTGTATTCTCCCTAAATTCTCTTTGAAGAAATCTGGGAGCTGAAATTTGTTAAGGGTGCTGACTGTTGTCAGAAGACCTCAATTCCTCTCTTGGAGCTACGATTTCTAGAGCAGTTTAACCGTCAGTTCCCTCTTCCCAGGGAATTCTGGGAACTGTAGCTCTGTGAGGAGAACAGGAGTCTCCTAACAACTCTCAGTACCCTTAGCAAACTACAGCTCCCAGAATTCTTGGGGGGGGGGGAAATCCATGACTGCTTTAAAGGCACCATAGTGCTTTAAATGCATGGTGTGAATGTGGTAAGATAAGAAGCAAGCCCTTCCCCAAAATGATGGGGAAATGTTTTTAACCCCCACCCCCAAAGTACAGTGGAATGCCAGCCCCATTTAATACTCTATGGGGCATTCAGTACAGCTTCCTTCAGCTGGCCTGAAAATCTAATCAAAATAAAAAATAAAGAGCTTGTTTGGAGGTTCTAGCAGGGGAGCGCAGCTATCGTATACCCTTGACCGAAGAACGGTACACTCCTTCTATCTGGGATGGTCGTCCTCTTCCACTGAGCGCGCAGCTTCGGGAGGGACGCACATGGAGCGGTGAGGGAGGAAGCGGACACCCGCCTAGCCAGCCAGATCAGCCGAATCAACCCTGGCGATCAATGGGGTGACAGATGTCGCAGCCAGATCGCCCTCACAGATGTCGCAGCCAGATCGCGGTCGGGGGTTGCTTCGGCAGCGAAGCGACCCCGGTTTCCCCGGGGGCTAGGAGCTCCGCATCCGCGCTGCGGGCTCCGGCGAGCCGTGGGAAGAGCATCCCGCGGTGTGGGCTCTCCAGCTGGCCCCATTGCGCTGACCCATTCTCGGGGGTCCCTTGCAAAAGGGACGTCCGAGTGAATGGGCAACGGCGCGGGGCTGTGGAGGCTTTGCCCCAGCCGGGGAAACCAAGGGTGGCCGGCGGCGGCGAATGAGCGCCCCGTTCTTTCTAATTGGAACCTAAAACGAAGAATCCATAAGCTGTAAGTACGGAGTTAATTGGACTTTAAGATTGAATGATTTGGCTTTTGGGGAGAAATGTAAAAATAGGAAGCCCGTTTATCTCCCTGTCTACAAGAGGGAAGTAACACAGTATCTGGCTGTTGCTACTTGTGGCTGATACAATTGCATTTGAGGACTTTGGATTAATTTGTGAAGAAACCCCTGTAAAAGGGAGGACTGAGACTTTTGTGGTATTTTTCTTTAAGGATTGTGGATTATAAAGAAGAATTCTTTGCACCCTGATGAAGGTGAAATGGCGGATGTAATTTGAGATCTTATGATGGAAAAGTACGGAACTTTGTTATTCCCTGCCTACTTCTGCCTTTTTTGGTTTCGATTTTTTTTTTAAAAAAAAATGCCTCCAGACCCAGAAATGACTTTTGGACGAACCCTTTTGAATTTGGAACTGATGGAACAGAATGTTATGGAAATTTTAGAGAAAAGTTTTGGAGAATATTGCTAAGGAACTTAAAGAAAGAAATAAAGAGCGATCCCTAGAGATTTCATTTGAAGAAAAGAAGCAACTCCAAGAAGAAGGACAGCCTGATCGACGTGGGAGGTCAAGGGCTGGACAATGTGACATTATAATGGCTTTTTGGGGTGAGAGCCCAAAGAACCTGGAACAACAATGCTGGGAACTACAATCACAATTTGATCTGATGACTGAACTGGAGAAGCTTGGAGACGGCGTATTACCTCTTTTGAAGAGTTTGGTAAAGGAACTCTGGGACAACGCTCTGGTGATTGGATATCAAGAGAACGACGGCATTTTGGACAATGGTGCTGGGAAAAACTGGGGGGAGGCCTGGTGGTTGTTTAAGGAAGGTGGTGAGAAAATGGCAAGAAGGGGGGTAGGGTGAAAGAATATATATGTTTAATTAGGCAGGTCTACCACGGTCCCCGATGTCAGAGAGCAAGAATTGATTTGGAATAGAAGAAGTATCCCGATTCTTTTAATGTATTAAGCAACAGCTTAAGGATATAAGAAGTTAAGATTTGCATTAAGTAGTTATATTTTGATATTTAGAAGTTAAAAGATATAAAATGGAATGTTCTTATTTATGTTTGTATTGTAGTAAGATACATGAGATAAGATAGTTATTGGAAATGGTATGAAGAATAGTGTTGAAGTTACTAAAGTAAATTAGCATTGAACGCAGTCGAGAGAACGGGGGAAGTCCCCTTATAAGATTTGAAATTAGAAGTTAATAATAAGCACAGTATGTTTTAAAGTTGGTGTGTCAGGTATGTATAAGTTCTTTTTCTTTTTAATGTTTATTTTCTTTCTTTTTTCTTTTTAGTATAATTGTATTTGTATTATGTATTTGTCTACTTGCTGTGTTTTTGATGTTTATTGTGGAAAACCAATAAAATTTCTTTAAAAAACAAAACAAAAAATAAAGAATTCCTTCCAGTAGCACCTTAGAGACCAAACTAAGTTTGTTCTTGGTATGAGCTTTTGTGTGCATGCACTTAGTTGGTCTCTAAGGTGCTACTGGAAGGAATTCTTTATTTTTTATTTTGTTTTGACTATGGCAGACCAACACCTACCTACCTGTAACTGGAAATCTAATGTGCACCTCATATATATATATATATATATATATATATATATATATATATATATATGTTACATATGGGGGGTAACCTCTTCCTGCCCCCATTGCTTCAACAGATGGGCATACCACTATAGCATTTGCATAGCTTCTGATACAAGATAGAAGGGCATTCTCAGATTGACAGCTTTCTTTCTACATATGACAAACTTGTATGGATGGGCGAATCTGTCTATTTTCAGTCCCTGTCACTTTTTTTTTGTGTGCTCATCCATAAATCTGCTCCATCTCATTTCTACATTCATTTGATTATTTAAAATAAACTAAAAACCTGCATGGAAAATTTGCATTTAAATACCTACTGAAAATGTATTTTCCTCTTCAGAAGTGCCTTGCTAAACATATTTTCCTCTCTAAACACATGGTACTGATCCTGCAACACAGTCCCTTCTGTACACATCAACTTAGATACAAGCTTTGGTACAGATTCCTCTCCATCTAAGGGTTGTATCTAGGTCCCAGGGCTCATCCACTCTTCCTCTTGCCCTGTGCCTAGAAAGCCTAAGTCCAATCAGATTTCTGCTTGTCCAGAGCTTTCAACGCATGGGTCCTTTGCCTTTGCCCCACTGTTTCCCCATGGAAAACCTGCTCTTTGGTGCTGAATTGGGGGGGGGGGGGCGAAAAGGCAAATTGCGGGAAAACCTGATTGCAATTTGATTCATTCAGTGCCAAAACATGGGTTTCCCCAGGGGAAAACGGCAGGGCAAATTGAGGTGTGGGTGAGCCCTAGGGGTATAAAAGAGATTAGAGAGATTCATGGAAGATAACAATGTCAATGACTACCAGATATGATGGCTAGGCTCTGCCCACACTCTTGGAGGCAGCAGGTTGTGTCCAACACTAGCCATGGAGTAGGTCCCCTGAAAGAAATGAACCTAAGTCTATCATGTCCATTAATTTCAATGGGTCTACTCTGAGTAGCACTAGCATTGGATCCAACACAATATTCCTTTGGGTAGCAGTCACTGGGAATTGTAGATTGGGAGTGTGTTATTGTACTCAGCTCCTGCTTTCAAACTGGGCATCTGCATGGCCACTGTGAATACAGGATGGCTGCTCTACATGAGTAGTTGACCTGATCCGGCAGGGCTTTTCTTATATTTTTATGATGCTATGGGCCCAGGAAGCTTCTGTGAGGACATACATACCTTCCATTGGAGATGCTTCCCAAATATTGTTTCCAAACCATCTAGTCATTTTATATTGTATCTTAAGCAAATGGCGGCTGGAGGAATCTCAAGGGCTGCCATGCCGAAGACGGGCAGGACCTGAACCAAAGAGTGGAAATTCCAAGGAGGCAGATTTGAACAAAGCATTTGTGGAGGGGGGGGGACGGACTTCCTAATGGTAAGAAATGTGCAACAGTGAAGTTTTTCTCGGGAGGTGATGGCAGGATGGCTGTCAAGGATGATGGAGTTGCATCCTACCCTGTAGATCCTAATTGAGAAAAGGGCTGAACCAGGTGACCTCCAAGGTCATCAAGACCAAAAGTCCATCAATTCTATTAATGCTGTGAATGGTTTTCTGTATAGCAATCTAGATGCAGATAAAAATACAAATAGAACTACTCATGCTCTTATCTAAGAAATAAATTTAGAAAAATTAAAAAATTGTCCAGTAGCACCTTAGAGACCAACTAAGTTTGTTCTGGGTATAAGCTTTCGTGTGCATGCACACTTCTTCAGATATTTTAATTTATTTCGACTGCGTCAGACCAACACGGATACCTACCTGTTATCTAGGAAAATAAAACAAGACATTAAAATGTGTGCCTGGTTTTGAGAAAGAAAGAAAGAAAGAAAGAAAGAAAGAAAGAAAGAAAGAAAGGAAGGAAGGAAGGAAGAAAAGAAAAGAAAAGAGACTGAGATTCCTCCACTGTTTGCAGAGATGTGTTTTTTATGGTACAAAAACCATCCAGCATTGTTTTCTCTAGCAGTCTAAAGGTATTTAAATGAATATGATTCATACCTCTGCATCATATTCAAATGCCACTTAGTCAATGTTATTAACCAGAATTTTATAATAGCTCAGGGCAAATAGATTAGATTACCATGAAGAATTTCAATCACTAAGAACAGGCCTCTTAACTCCTGTAAGAGCAAATCTTTAACATCGATCCTCAGAACAAGATGCAAATGATGAGAAACGAACAGCTATCATAATGCTGCTTGGAATACGATCAGATACCAGTAAAATAAATCAAAGCTTTACAAGTAAAACAGTGTCTTGCGCATGAAGATGTCAGGAGCACAAAAACTCATTTCAACACTCTCGAAATACATTAGTTAATGGAAATGGCCTTTGGATCTGAACCATGGTGAGCAGTTTGTGGAGGAAGAGTTAATCTTTTAAAGCAGGAATGGGGAGCCTATGACCTTGGCCAAAGAGAACAGCTTGGTGAGCTTGCGGCACTTTGCTGACCTCCTGACAGCTGAGTTCTGCAGATTCCTCCCCCATCCTTAGTCAGGACCAAGGCCTACTGGACACGACCTCCACACCTTGATGAACACAGGAGCTTATGTCACTCAGATAGAGCTATAGTTAAGTTGGCATCTGTCTGTCTTGAGAGACAATGGAGTGCCAGGGTTGAAGGCAAACTGCTCTATTTGCAGCACTGAAGTGACCTCCCTGGAGCGTAAGCCTGGGCAGTGTGGATGGAGGTCGTGGGCTGCCCAGACAACAAGACTCGCTGATGGGGTCCAAAGGAAAGGAAAATGATGTTTGGCACCAGCTTGGCTGCAGGAGTTACTGGAAGGAAGAAGAAGAAGAAGAGGAGGAGGAGGAGGAGTTTGGATTTGATATCCCGCTTTTCACTACCCAAAGGAGTCGCAAAGCGGCTAACATTCTCCTTTCCCTTCCTCCCCCACAACAAACACTCTGTGAGGTGAGTGAGGCTGAGATATTTCAGAGAAGTGTGACTAGCCCAAGGTCATGCAGCAGCTGCATGTGGAGGAGCGGAGATGCGAACCCGGTTGACCAGATTACGAGTCTACCACTCTTAACTACAACATCATACAAGATGCCATCCAACCATTTTAGGGACTCCACTCTGGATTTGTGTAGGTCCAGGGTTTACTTCTTAGTCTTTTCTTCACCCAAAGATATCCACACTGGAGAGCCAGTGTGGTGTAGTGCTTAAGAGCGCTAGACTCGTAATCTGGGGAACCGGGTTTGTGTCTCCGCTCCTCCACATGCAGCTGCTGGGTGACCTTGGGCTAGTCACACTTCTCTGAAGTCTCTCAGCCCCACTCACCCCACAGAGTGTTTGTTGTGGGGGAGGAAGGGAAAGGAGAATGTTAGCCGCTTTGAGACTCCTTAGGGTAGTGATAAAGCGGGATATCAAATCCAAACTCTTCTACTCTTCTTCATCCATCAAGGCAACAGAGGAGAGCTGTAATAGCAACCTGATTTAATCAGAACCATTTTGGTAGCATTTTTTTGCCTGATCCAGAATCTCCAGATTAGTTTCCAAATCTGCTTTAGGCCAAAATTAGTGGCAAGCCCACCAGTGATGCACTCCAGAGGCCTCCGAAAATGGTAGAAAGGCATCTCATAAGGACAGCAAATCTTTCCTAGGCCCAATAGGCCCCTATATTTAACTAATAATAAAACACCCACCTGCACCCTGAGACCTACTAAATCTTATTGCAGCCACATGCTCATATACTGAGCAATGTTTTAATTAAAAGCATGATAACAGTGCTGGTGCTTCCTTACCCCACAGAGACCTGCATGGATTAGCACCTGGGGGAACTAGCTGGCTCTGGACTCAATAAAGCAAGCTAACTCAGACAGGCTCTGAAATCTGTGTAACTTGCAATTGCAAATTGTGGGTCTCTCCCTCAAGCCAAGAACGAGTGGGTCACAGTCAGTGCTCATTTGACCCCTGAAGTGTGCTTGCAGTCAGAATGCATTGGAAGAGGCTCGCAGGTTCCAGCGAAAGGCGTTCCTACCTCCCTGGTGGCTAACATGCTGCTTATAGCATGCATCCCAGACACAAGGAGAGCATCTGCAGGTATCTTAAGAAAAGAATACCCATACATTTCAGATCTAGTAATCTAAGCAACCATTGACAGTATTAATAGTCCTCTTACAGCAGAATCCTACATATGCCTGCTGGATCAAGTCAGAGCTTCAAGTGCCCTTGTTTCCTACAGTCACCAGCCAGATACTTATTGGAAGCCAACAAGCAGGACTTGAGGGCAACAGCCCTCTCTTCCTGCTATTCATCGCTGACTGTTGCCTCTGATAGATTAGAAGCCATTGATAACTTTATCCTCTGTGAATTTAAGAAAGGTATTGACAAGCTGGAACACGTACAGTACAGAGGAGGAGGACCGAGATGATCAAGGGTCTGGAAAGCAAGCCTTATGAGGAACGGTCGATGGAGTTGAGTATGTTTAGTCTGGAGAAGGTAAGACTGAGAGGTGATATGATAGCTGTCTTCAAATATCTGAAGGGCTGTCACAATGGTAGATGGAGGAAGCTTGTTTTCTGCTGCTGCAGAGGGCAGGAGCCAAAGCAAAGGACTCAAGTTACAAGGAAGGAGATTCTGACTAAATCTTAGGAAGGACTTTTTGACAGCAAGAGCTGTTCAACAGTGGAATGGACTACCTCATTGGAGATTTTCAACAGAGGTTGGATGGCCATCAGTCAGGGATACTTTAGCTGTGATTCCTGCATTGCAGGAGGGTTGGGCGAGATTGTCCTCTGGGTCCTTTCCAACTGCATTTCTATGATTTGTCTAAGCCATCTATGTTAGTGTCTGTTTACAGGTGGGTAGCCATGTTGGTCTGCCATAGTCGAAACAAAATAGAAAATTCTTTCCAGTAGCACCTTAGAGACCAACTGAGTTTGTTCTTGGTATGAGCTTTCTTTCGTGTGCATGCACACGAAAGCTCATACCAAGAACAAACTCAGTTGGTCTCTAAGGTGCTACTGGAAAGAATTTTCTATTATGTTAGTGTCTGTCACTTGTGGAACCATATTTTACCATATAATTCTGTGCTTCCGTGTGAAGACCTCGGATGACCCTAGGCTTATGAGAGACAGAGAAAAGTTTCTCTCTGTCCTTACTCTCTAAACCATGCATAACTTTCTATGTCTACATTGTGTATTCATCCTTGAGTTCTCTGGAGGAAAGGTGGCGTACAACGATGAAAAACAGTTAGCTGTTAATGCAAAATAAATACTGATTTGGGGATCACTGAAAAAGTGGTTGAGAAGTCTGAAGTGGGGAATATATCCCTCTGCCTGATAGTAGTGGTCTGAAACTTTTCAACACAATAGCAAGACATATATATATATATGACCCCAGAACATCACCACCAACATCTTCTTTAGCATTCCTAACTAAAAGCAGCTTGTCATATTCAGACTATTCAGAAATCACAGGGGCATTAAGAGAGATGAATTGAGAAGAAATACGTTTGTAATAAAAGGATCTTCCTGGAGATTTAGCAACTTCACTCAATAGTCTTGGCTTTGTGCAAGATTTTTTTTTTTAAACTACATTCTTTATGGGACTTTAAACACTTTGCATAATTTTCATAGAAAGTGCTGGCATTTATGATGCCGTGTGTTCTTGAATTAATATTCTCGATTAGTGGAGAGTTACTTAGTATGCATGGAAGCCACTTAGAAAAAAGGGTTATGTCACTTTAAATTGATTGCCGTCACCCTGGCTAGTTAATTGGGACAATTATAACAGCACCTGGGATGCAAATACCACAGGGTTCTTTTCAAAACAAGGAGAGAAAAGGTCAGAATGCTACTGAGGCAAGAGCCTGGATCCTTTAATACACCAGCCCAATTCATGCATTATTTGTGTGTAGGGCGCAGTTGTGATTATTTGGGATTGGGGTCATACTTTTAGATCTGTCAGTATACCATGTGGCCACATCTCCTTTCCCAAGCTACCATGCATTGTCCGTTGTTGTCTGCAGAGGTGTCAAATGCCCATTACTATTTCTGCAGCAGGGTCTCAGTCTCCAGAGTCCTAGAGTTGCCCAATAAGCAGGACAGGGAAACTTCTTAGCCACTGAGAATAAGTCTTCCCAGCTTTTGTGCTGACAGGAGCCAATTAAAGGGAAAGGAGAAGAGCCAGCTAATGAGGATTGGTTCCTAGAGTCAGTCCGGATAAGATGCATGGGAAGAACATCGAGGAGGCATTGTTTTATATGCGGCAAAGCTAAGCATTTAGAAACCAAAGGCGGATTTAGGGCAGTGTGACCAGTTCTCCCTCACTGGGCACTGAGCCGAGGGGGAAGTTGCAACTATGACATAGTGCATGGGCAGAACAGAAGGTGAGAGGTTGGGGCTGCCAAATTTGGGCATTGCACAGGGCATAGCTGAAAGATGAAGGACCAAAGGCTACCTCTATAGAAACAATGAAAAAACAAGGTGCTTCACTTTCAAGAGAATGGTGCACAGTGTCAGGAAAGTGCCCCCCCCCAAACCCAGGGGATGAGTTAGAGATTAAACTAAGTGAACGAGGGACTGACTCTGCAAATGACAACTGGCTGACAGAATCGAGAAAGGGCAGCTTGACCTCCCCTTCCCGGGGAAGACTCTATTAGCTCTCAAGAAGAGGAAGAGTTGGAAAGCAGCCAGAGTGTTGCTAGGCAATCAGCAGATAAGCAGATGTCTGAGTCTGTGTCGAGTCAGAGTGGGGAGGAGGTCAGTATCTCAGTCCCCATTCTAGGCGTTTGGATAAAATCAGAAGGCAACAGAAGGGCAAGAGGGGAAAGGCAGGAGTCTGGCGTCCTTCCTGCTGTGGGAGGGGTGAAATTTCAGACTGACCAACAAACATAAATGTGAGCAGGTGAGAAGCCGGGCTCTGGATGTGTCTTTTTGTAAATAAACATAAATAAAATTGGCAGAGAGTCATTACTTCTTATCGGGGCTTGCTTGCCTGCCAGAGATCATTACACACAGGTTCTGTTATTCTCAATTTAACTTTAAGGATAACTATAACTTAGGTCACTCTGAAAGACGATAATGAAGTGCTCCAAATCATTTCTCCCATGTATACACACAGAAAATAGAAGATCTGGCTGAAAGGCAACACATGGAGATCTGTACCCCTAATTATTATTGTTGCTGTATAATTATAATTATAATATTGTTAGAAGGGGCCCTGTCTGTGCTGGAATGTGGCTGTGACTATCACAAAGGGATCCTGCAAATCTGAATTTTCACTGTACTACTGGTTGTCTGAAAAGAAACACCTGCCCATGTTTCCAGGCCTCCACTTGGCTGGGACACCTTAATAATCGACTGCCCCAATTACATGGAGCCCTGTATACATAAGCAGGATTTCATCAGGAAGTTGTGCAGCATGCACTCGTTGAAAATGGAGCTGCATGCCCACCCTGAAACTTCTGCAAGCACAGACAGCACTGAAAGGGTGATTGCATATAACTGCCCTGATTCCATCATGAGTACGTCTGCCTGGGTCCTCTGACTTCTCTCTGCAGCACATGTGTTTCTGTTTGAATCCCAGTCATAAATCAGAATGCACAACAACACAGTGACATTCTGTGTCTGAACGTTGAACGCATTAATGTTTTAGAAAGGGTCGTAGCTCACTGGTAGAGCATCTGTTGCATGCAGAAGGTGCAAGGTTCAATCCTTGGCATCTCCAGGTGGAGTTTGGAATGTTCCATTTCTGGAACAGTCAGTGTTGACAATACTGAGCTAGACTGACTGATGGTCTGACTTTATAAAATATATATATATAAATATATAAATGGGTAAAAGTTATTTTCAGTGTAGATTTAGAGAGGTAGGTGGGTAGTCTATATAAAATATGCTTTGGATTCTTTATGAAAATCATAAATATGTGTACACTCAAATAACAGCATTCACAGAAATGTTATTTGCATTGTTGACAGTCTACTGAACGTATTTGACAGAGCAGACATGAGTAAGCCAGACAGGTTCAGAGTCTGGAAGCAAACTTTCTAGCCCATATGGTTGAAGATATGTTTGGATGCAATTGGGCAATGCTCAGGAGTTGCCGAGCAGGATCTTCAAAGGGCAGGATTTGAATGCTGTTTCTATCATCCTGCAAAATGGGAAAGAATCTTGCAATTTTTCTCAGTTTGCATAATTTATATAGGTAACACAATTTGGTCACATATAACCGAGAGAGAGAGAGAGAGAGAGAGAGAGACCACTTTGTAAGACAACACACTGCCTCTTTCTAGTATGCATTGGAATGTTTATGCAAAATTGTGCATTTGGGGGAGAGTCAAATTGTACTGATCTCAGCAATACCCCTCACATTGTTGACAGCCTAATGAATACATGTGACGGAACAGAAGTTGGTACATCAGACAGGAGACGAGGCACTTGTATGGCAACTTACCCCCAACCCCAAGGCTTTGTAGCAAAGCAAAACCATATGTGTCCCACTGGGGCGCCCCTGAGAAGACATAGATTTTGAGCTATGCTGATTAAGTGTGATAAAACAATGACACAGCCAGGGACGTACTGAGAATTGTATGAAGCTGAGTGCTCAAACCTGTCAAGCTACTGATCCCCTACACAGATCTTCAGTGTTGCTACATCTGTTCTTCATTTAGACCGTAAGCTCCCAATCCATTTTAGTTCAATGTAGAGCCCCCAACGCCCCAATTTCTGCAAAGGGCAGCCTCTCAAATCTATTTCAGGTGGTGGTCGTATTTAGCTGGTTAGTGTAGACCGAAATCTGACTATGAAGCTCTTTTTGATACTGGCCACATTTTGCAAGTTTTCTATGGATATAGGCCTCAATCAGAGATAAAGGCCAAAATCAGGAATGGGGAACGTGGTGTGACTCTACAACTCTCATTGCCTCTGGAACATGGTTCATGTTTACTGGGACCACAGCAATGTAGGTCTTCTTCTCCACTTGCAAACGTAAGTAAAGATTTAATATTTTACAAAATCCTCTGCTGCTGCCCTTGAAGAAAAAGCAATCAAGAGCCCTCCAGTGCTCTAACAGACAACATTTTCAACTTGCAAAGCCTATGACCCTAGATTTTTGTAGGGAATAGAAGTCAGGAAAGCACAGAAACAGAATGATAGAGAGGCACAAGGCTTTGGAGTGAACTTGACGTAATATTTTGAACACACATGAAGCCTATGTGTACCTTAGTACTTGCAAGAAACACAACAAATACATAAGAACTATTGCAGGACAAGAAATATTGTAAAATGCATGCAATGGAGTACTAGCTTAATCTCTCCCCCAGATCACAATAGCATTACGATGAATAATCCAGAAAACCGTCGGCCTGTTTTTATAGTACTGCATACTGAATAAGACCCTCAGCCTTGTTAAGTGCAGCTTTTGTCTTGAAGTCATAGGCTCCTGGATGACGAATATGCCCCAGGGGTGATCTGAGTGGACGATGGAGTAAGTGCAAATGCATCACAGGTGCTTATGAATCATGTCACCATTTTGCACAAGGCGGGCCTTAGACAGAGGATGCGATCATTCTAGGTGTTAAGTCTATTGATTATTTGGTATCCAGGGAGAAAGTACTCAGGGCAAGTTGAACGGTTTTGTCTGATCATCCTAAAGGATCAGACTCCAGATTATGTACTATGAAGGTGCGGGTGGCGCCGTGGTCTAAACCACTGAGCCTCTTCAGCTAGCTGATGAGAAGGCTGGCAGTTCGAATCCCCACGACGGGGTGAGCTCCCGTTGCTCTGTCCCAGCTCCTGCCAACCTAGCAGTTCAAAAGCACACCAGTGTAAGTAGATAAATAGGTACCACTGTGTTGGGAAGGTAAACAGCATTTCTGTGCGCTCTGGCTTCCGTCAACGTGTCCCGTTGGCCAGAAGCGGTTTAGTCATGCTAGCCACATGACCCGGAAAGCTGCCTGTGGACAAACGCCGGCTCCCTTGGCCTGAAAGCGAGATGAGCGCCACACCCCATAGTCGCCTTTGACTGGACGTAACTGTCCAGGGGTCCTTTACCTTTACCTATGTACTATGGGTACCACAAGCCATTAGGACATACCCTCCAAGTGTGCTCATATTCCGTGCACAGTCCTGGAATTTCAGAAGCCACCCCAGTTTCTGAGTTGATCTCGGAATGTCCCTATTTCCCCCACCAGCACTGATGACAAGCATGGGGTGGAGGGTGAGCTGGCTCTTGTCCAAAGCCAAGGTTGTGGCTACAGCTTGCAAGGGAGCATTCTGTTGCCTCTCCATGGCCGCTGCTGCCAACCTCGTCCCTTGGACAGCTCACAGCGGCTGCTGGAGAGCAGGTGAGGAGGCCCAGCCCAGCCGTGTGTGATGCACCAGATCTGATGTGCAGACAGTGGGCGCCCTGATCACGAAGAAAGGGGGAGTGGAGCAGAGCGCAAGGAGTCTTGCATTATTATTATTATTATTATTATTATTATTATTATTATTATTATTATTTTATTATTTTATTTTAAATGGCCATGCTGGGTGGAGCTGATGAGAGCTGGACTCCAACATCTTGAGGGTCATAGATTCCTTGTCCCTGTTTTAAGACAACAAAACACCTTTAGATATCAGATGCTGGCCTGATCCAGCAGGCCCTTCCTATGTCCTTTACATTCTGCACATATTAAAGAGCAAGCCCCAAATTGCACAGAAACCAGAGGCATGCCCAATGACTCATGGTACATATGGGGAGTGGTCCAAATGTCTCTCTCTAAAGTGATTGATGAAAGGGTAGCTGGATAATTTAAGGTGAAACAAGACGTTATGTTGCTTTACAAAACAGATGCTTTACGAAGCACGCTTAAAAATGGTAGGTCTGTCTCTCCTTAGCAAAAGCAGCTGGGAGCTGTTCCATGGTGCATACATGTGTGAGTTCGTTAAACTTTTGCCCTCTGCCATTTTCCCACTGAAACTCGCCCCCCCCCAAAGCTGAGATTTGCCCCTGAAGCTGTTCTTTGTGTCATCTTTCCAAAGGAGGCACTAAGGGAGAATATGAACACCGGGCGACAGATTGCATTGCAAAACTTGTGGCAAGACTATGATTTTAAAAGGGTGGGATGGAGGAATCCTTATTGCAAGTGCTGTTTTTCAGAATAAGACACCCAGGCTCTAAAAATCCCAGGATTTCCACTTCCCGCCTCCCTGCCTTAATTTGGACCTAATTTTGTATAACTGGGGGATAAAATGTAGAATTTTGGGGGTGATAATTCTAATAAAGGCTAGGATCTGGGCAGTATTTTTTCCCCTGTATTTCTTTATATTGTACTACACAGAAAACACAACCTAGCCAGAGCGGTAACATTTCAACCCCCATTGATTTCAGGGACAATTGCTTAACTTTGGACAGAGCCTTTTCCATGGCACACAATATTTTTGTTGTTGAAAATAAAAAAATGCTTTTAAGAAACATCTATCATCTGTTGAGAAACAAGGTTTTCTTTTGTCTTCATCCCATGCTGATACAACAAGGAGCTTGCTTGTAGAGGTTAAGTTAAGCACCTGCTCATTATGGGCTGCTCATTTAATTCAAGCTAAGTTACTTCTCCATGACCCCCCCCCCCCACGTTCTAATTAAATTAAAAATCAAAGCCATGCCAACGCCTCAGAGTGGCTCTGGTGAGAAATCTCACTGGGAAACAAATCTGTTAGTGCAGCTGTGGGGGGAGACTGGTGAGAAACATCATCTCGGCAAATTGAAAAAGCACAAAGGCTTATGGGTACTCAGCAGATCAGCTGGGAATGGCAGTAGAAGGAACCAGCAAAGAATCGGTCACAACAAGTCAATCGCCCGTTAGGGCCATACAAGCAGCAACAGAAAAGCTACAGAAATGGGAGAAGGTGAGTAGCTTGTGGAATAGGTAAGAGGAAGTGTGATCCTCAAAAAAAAATGGGAGAAGTATAGACTGCTGCTGTCCACTGTTCACACTGTCCACAGTGTGGATGGGCCACTTTCCCACCAGGCTCAGCCCCCACTTGCCCACCTCCTTACTTGCAACTGGTTCAGGGGCTGGCACTGGTTGCCAGCTTCGTCCTCCTTAGTCAAAGTTCCAGTTACAGGTAGGTAGCCGTGTTGGTCTGCCACAGTCAAAACAAAATTGTGGGAATATGTTTTATAGGTGCCTTTGCTCCTGTTTATTTATGTTTATTTATGTTTACTTTGTGAAATCCTTCCACCCTTGGAAGGAAGGGTAAAAAGGATCCGACAGGCAGCTCACTGCATGGATCCTTCCGCGGTTAAAAAAGGCGCTCTAGTTTTAAATAAGGTAACGGTCATTAGTCTGTTTCCCGCTTAAACTCAGCACAGTAACAGGATTGTAATTGGTTGATATGCTTGTTATGACGTTGGTTGACCCTTCAATAAATAGCCGCCACTCCCTGTTGTGGTGTGGAGAAAGCGCGAGGCAAGCCAAGTAAGATCATCGTTGCGTGGCAAGCATAGAGAGAAAGAGAAACTGAAACCAACCATGCAGGGTAGCGGAAGGCTTCTTCACCAGACTGCAGTCTCCGTTGTGTTTATTTCATTTTCGTTTTAAAACCTTTTATTTGGCTGTCTAGTTTTTGGCCATCGTTTAGTTTAGTTCTTCTTCTCCGGAACTTTTTGGAACTCACAGACGCTCGCAGAAAACTTCAGAGGCAACTAACAACTTTCCGAACTCTCAAGCTAAACCTTCAGATCGTAGCCAGCGGACTCTTTTCACGGCGTGGTGGGAGCGGGAACTCCAGCATTACCGGCTGTCCCATCTGCTGGCTACCCCCACAAAAAATAAAAAATTCCTTCCAGTAGCACCTTAGAGACCAACTAAGGTGCTACTGAAATGAATTTTTTTATTTTTTGTTTTGTTTTGACTTAATCAAAGTGTTGGCCTCATTGCCAGGGAGAAGGATGGGGACAAGAATTAGTTGCCTCTGCCTATCTTTGGCTCAGCATCCAACCACAACAGGACTTTCTGCCTTCCCAATGGGAATCAGCTGAAACAGCTTCCAGGATATTGCATGACATTTCTCCTTCCATCTAGGCTTTCCTCTTGCCCAACCCAACAGCAGACATTCCATGGCCACTGATTATTATTTTTTAAAAATGATTTTTTATTTTATTTTATTTTACATTTCCCCTTCTATATAAAGGATACTTTGTATTTTGGCAAACCTGGAGTCTTCCCAAGCTGGTGCTGAGATGTAACTTTTCTTCATGGATGTTCTGGTCTTGTCTGCATGAAGGATGATGGGCATTCCCAAATCAGTTTTATCTTAAACAATAGCAAACGCGGTAAATAAAGAGTTCACTTGTAATATGTCATTGGTTCAATGCTCATTTATTCTCATTCCAAAACAGATTTTATCTTGAACAATTGCAAACGCAGTAATAAAGAGTCCACTTGTGATATACCAATGGTTCAGTGCTCGGACGTCGTTCCGGTAATCCGATGTTTCGTCGCTAGATATCTTAGTCATCTAGCTGTCAAAATCTATTGTAGCAGAATTGCACTGAATTAACAACTAGACTAAGGAAAATTAAAATTATAAATACGTTGAGAATGCATAATTAAGGCATACATTTGTAGTAAATGATATAGAAGGGAAGACGGTATGTAAATGGCTTCAAGTACGGGTATATCTTCTGGATCAGCTGCTGTGAGTAGTTGTTGTTGTTGTTGTTGTTGTTCAGTCGTTCAGTCGTGTCCGACTCTTCGTGACCCCATGGACCAGAGCACGCCAGGCACGCCTATCCTTCACTGCCTCTCGCAGTTTGGCCAAACTCATGTTAGTAGCTTCAAGAACACTGTCCAACCATCTCATCCTCTGTCGTCCCCTTCTCCTTGTGCCCTCCATCTTTCCCAACATCAGGGTCTTTTCTAGGGATTCTTCTCTTCTCATGAGGTGGCCAAAGTACTGGAGCCTCAACTTCAGGATCTGTCCTTCTAGTGAGTACTCAGGGCTGATTTCTTTGAGAATGGATAGGTTTGATCTTCTTGCAGTCCACGGGACTCTCAAGAGTCTCCTCCAGCACCATAATTCAAAAGCATCAATTCTACGGCGATCAGCCTTCTTTATGGTCCAGCTCTCACTTCCGTACATTACTACTGGGAAAACCATAGCTTTAACTATACGGACTTTTGTCGGCAAGGTGATGTCTTTGCTTTTTAAGATGCTGTCTAGGTTTGTCATTGCTTTTCTCCCAAGAAGCAGGCGTCTTCTGATTTCGTGACTGCTGTCACCATCTGCAGTGATCATGGAACCCAAGAAAGTGAAATCTCTCACTGCCTCCATTTCTTCCCCTTCTATTTGCCAGGAGGTGATGGGACCAGTGGCCATGATCTTAGTTTTTTTGATGTTGAGCTTCAGACCATATTTTGCGCTCTCTTCTTTCACCCTCATTAAAAGGTTCTTCAATTCTTCCTCACTTTCTGCCATCAAGGTAGTATCATCAGCATATCTGAGGTTGTTGATATTTTTTCCGGCAATCTTAATTCCAGTTGGGGATTCATCCAGTCCAGCCTTTCGCATGATGTATTCTGCATATAAGTTAAATAAGCAGGGAGACAATATACAGCCTTGTCGTACTCCTTTCCCAATTTTGAACCAATCAGTTGTTCCATATCCAGTTCTAACTGTAGCTTCTTGTCCCACATAGAGATTTCTCAGGAGGCAAATGAGGTGATCCGGCACTCCCATTTCTTTAAGAACTTGCCATAGTTTGCTGTGGTCGACACAGTCAAATGCTTTTGCATAATCAATGAAGCAGAAGTAGATGTTTTTCTGGAACTCTCTGGCTTTCTCCATAATCCAGCGCATGTTTGCAATTTGGTCTCTGGTTCCTCTGCCCCTTCGAAATCCAGCTTGCACTTCTGGGAGTTCTCGGTCCACATACTGCTTAAGCCTGCCTTGTAGAATTTTAAGCATAACCTTGCTAGCGTGTGAAATGAGTGCAATTGTGCGGTAGTTGGAGCATTCTTTGGCACTGCCCTTCTTTGGGATTGGGATGTAGACTGATCTTCTCCAATCCTCTGGCCACTGCTGAGTTTTCCAAACTTGCTGGCATATTGAGTGCAGCACCTTAACAGCATCCTCTTTTAAAATTTTAAATAGTTCAGCTGGAATATCATCACTTCCACTGGCCTTGTTGTTAGCAAGGCTTTCTAAGGCCCATTTGACTTCACTCTCCAGGATGTCTGGCTCAAGGTCAGCAACCACATTTCCTGGGGTGTATGAGACCTCCATATCTTTCTGGTATAATTCCTCTGTGTATTCTTGCCACCTTTTCTTGATGTCTTCTGCTTCTGTTAGGTCCTTTCCACTTTTGTCCTTAATTGTGGTAATCTTTGTACGAAATGTTCCTTTCATATCTCCAATTTTCTTGAATAAATCTCTGGTTTTTCCCATTCTGTTATTTTCCTCTATTTCTTTGCATTGCTCGTTTAGAAAGGCCCTCTTGTCTCTCCTTGCTATTCTTTGGAAATCTGCATTCAATTTCCTGTATCTTTCACGATCTCCTTCGCATTTTGCTTGTCTTCTCTCCCCCGCTATTTGTAAGGCCTCATTGGTCAGCCACTTTGCTTTCTTGCATTTCTTTTTCATTGGGATAGTTTTTGTTGCTGTCTCCTGTATAATGTTACGAGCCTCCATCCACAGTTCTTCAGGTACTCTATCCACCAAATCTAAATTCTTGAACCTGTTCTTCACTTCAACTGTGTATTCATAAGGAATTTGATTTAGATTGAATCTTACTGGCCCAGTGGTTTTTCCTACTTTCTTCAGTTTAAGCTGGAATTTTGCTATAAGAAGCTGATGATCTGAGCCACAGTCAGCTCCAGGTCTTGTTTTTGCTGAGTGTATAGAGCTTCTCCATCTTTGGCTGCAGAGAATATAATCAATCTGATTTCGATGTTGCCCATCTGGTGATGTCCATGTGTAGAGTCGTCTCTTGTGTTGTTGGAAAAGAGTGTTTGTGATGACCAGCTTGTTCTCTTGACAGAACTCTATTAGCCTTTGCCCTGCTTCATTTTGATCTCCAAGGCCAAACTTGCCAGTTGTTCCTTTTATCTCTTGACTTCCTACTTTAGCATTCCAATCCCCTATAATGAGAAGAACATCCTTCTTTGGTGTCATTTCTATAAGGTGTTGTAAGTCTTCATAGAATTGATCAATTTCGGTTTCTTCAGCACTGGTAGTTGGTGCATAAACTTGGATTACTGTGATGTTAAAAGGTCTGCCTTGGATTCGTATCGAGATCATTCTATCATTTTTGAAATTGCATCCCAGTACAGCTTTCGCCACTCTTTTGTTGACTATGAGGGCCACTCCATTTCTTTTACGGGATTCCTGCCCACAGTAGTAGATATGATAGTCATCCGAACTGAATTCGCCCATTCCTGTCCATTTTAGTTCACTGATGCCTAGGATGTCAATGTTTATTCTTGCCATCTCATTTTTTACCACATCCAGCTTACCAAGGTTCATGGTTCTTACATTCCAGGTTCCTATGCAATACTTTTCTTTACAGCATTGGACTTTCCTTTCGCTTCCAGGCATATCCGCAACTGAGCGTCCTTTCGGCTTTGGCCCAGCCGCTTCATCAGCTCTGGATCTACTTGTACTTGTCCTCCGCTCTTCCCCAGTAGCAAGTTGGACGCCTTCCGACCTGAGGGGCTCATCTTCCAGCGTCATATCTTTTATATGCCTGTTATCTTTGTCCATGGAGTTTTCTTGGCAGGGATACTGGAGCGGCTTGCCAGTTCCTTCTCCAGGTGGATCACGTTTGGTCCAAACTCTCCGCTATGACCTGTCCATCTTGACCTGTCCATAGCTTGCCTGAGTAATTCAAGCCCCTTCGCCACGACAAGGCAGTGATCCATGAAGGGGGCTGTGAGTAGTAGGGCATACAATATTAGCAGCAGTGCTGGAAGTCCTGCTGCCTGCTCAGAACATCTGTGTCATATGTGGAGGGGCCCTGGATTAACCAGCCTCTAATGAATGGGATGGTAACAGCAGGCTAGATAGCTGGTCAGATTTCACAGAGGGCAAATGAAGCCACGAGAAAAAGCGACATTCTTTTCTGCAGATAAATCACTGCAAAGGGGAGGGTTTTATTTCCAATATACATAGAAAAACTGTTTGGCTCTGGTGTAGATCCCATGAGAAGTCACATTCACACTTTCTTTTACATGGAAATGCTTTCTGTGCTGGAGATTTGTAACGCTTGAAGAAATGACAAGCATGAGGATCACTCAGAGCAATCTCAAGGCTCTGACAGGATGCCGGGTGAGATTTACTGTTAGGGACTTCAGGCGCTAGAGATGAGGAAATAAATAAAGCGGTCTGACTACATCGAAAAGCTGATGAAAACAGTTGATAAATGCTTCAGGGTTCAGTTTGGGTGTTTAACTGTGTACACATCTGGGCATAGGAAGTGTTTTGAGCCCAGGAGCCACATTCCTTTATAGGCAGTTTTTTGGGGGGGGGGCACATGCCAGTGGTGGGTGGGGCCAGAGGCAAAAGGAGCCGTAGCAACGCATGTGACTGTCGGGATAACCAGTTTCTGGGATAACCAGTCGCCTGAGAGCCTGCTCCGGCTGGTTATGAGGGTCCGCTGGTTATGAGGGTTCTTGAAGGTCGTGAGGAGTTTTCGGGAGTTGCAAAGGTCTGAAGAGGATAGTACAGGCAGCAAGAAGCAAAGCAAAAGGTGTGGCCGAAGAAGCAGGAGGAGGCCAAATAAAAAGACTGCAGTCGGTGGTTTCAAGTGCACTCAATGCGAGTGAGCTCTCTGTCGCTCTGCTCGCCTCGTCGCCGAGCCAACAGGAGCAGGGCTATTTATTAGCAAATTATACAGCGTCATCAAATAAGCATTAACCAATAACAGCATTGCAGTAGCGAGTGTTTCCGGGCGGGAAACCAGCCTTGTGACCGTTACCAGGAGGCTTCCTGGCGCGCTTTCGGGGAGGCGCGGAGGGATCCAGGCACCAATCTCCGTCCGGATCCTCTTTCCTGCTGAGCGTTGCGCGGAAGGATCAATAAAGCGGCTATCGCGCGGGAAAACCCAAAAACGTATTCCCACATGTGACTCTTACCTATCCATTCCAGCCATGCAAAATTCAGAGTCAAGTAGATATCTCCATCCTCCATACAGACAAGCAAGAAATATAATTACAGTGGTACATCCGGTAACGGACGGGATCCGTTCCGGAGGCCCAGACGTATCTCAAAAAGTCTGTAACTGGAGGCGCTGTTCTGCACACACACACACGGCGCGACTGAGTGCTTCTGCACATGCATGCAGCACAAAACCCGGAAGTATACAGCAAACCCGGGTTTGCTGCGTTCGCAACCCGAAGTTTACGTATCCAGAGGGATACGTAAGCAGAGGTATGGCTGTACAGTTCAAGTGCATGTTGCGTCTAAGCAAAAACACACAAGGAAGGCACAGAACCAGGATGGTGAGAAATGTAGCCTGGGATTCATCACAGAAATATAAATGGTGCAAGCAGACTTGGAATACTTTTTTGTATTTTGGAAGTACATTTTTGGTTGCCTCACCTGAAAAGTATATTGTGGAACTGTAAAAGGTTCAGGAAAGCGCAGCCAAAATTATCAAAGGACTCACTTATGAAGAAAAGTTCCAGCTTTTGGGACTTTTTAGTTGAGAGAAAAGGCAAATAAGAAGTGATATAAAATTGGAAGATTTTATAAAATTAAGCATGGAATATGTGGAGGAAAATTGTGTACTGTATATTTGAAAATGTGGGCAGCATTAAGATAAATTCAACAGTGTAAATAAGTTTTGATGGATGTAATAAAGGAATACTGAATGGTTTAGTTTATATAAAGTATGCAGGGATTTATGAAATGAACCATGGAAAGAGAAAAAGGGAAGTCACTGATATTTTAAGGTTGCTTAAATGAATATTCTAAAATGTAAAACAGAAAATTTAATAAAAATCATTGAAAAATAAAATAAAATAAAGCACGGCATGGAGAAAGTGGATAGAGAAATGCCCCCCCCCACACATAACACTAGAACTCAGGGAGTTCCAATGCAGCTGAATATTGGAAGATTCAAAACAGATAAAATTAAGTACATCTTCACGCAGTGCAAAGTTACAGTAGGCAGTGATGGCCACCAACTTAGTCGGCTCTAAAAGATGATTAAGCAGAGGTTGGATGGACATCTGTCATGGATGCTGTAGCTGAGATTCCTGCATTGCAGGGGGTTGAACTAGATGAACTAGGCAATTTTATGGAGGACAAGGCCATCAATGGGTACCAGCCATGATGGAGATGTTCTCCTTCCGTTGTTAGAGGCAATTGTTGGGAATCGGAAGTAGGCAGAGTGCTCTGTTGCATTCATGCCATAAGGACATTAGAAGAGGCTACTGGATGAGGTCGCAAGGACTCAGGCCAGGACGGCAATAAACAATGGTTTTCTCTATTTTTGTTGTTGAAAGTATAAAACAAATTCCAGTTACGATTGTTAACTCCAGGACAAGGCCCTGTTTCGTTTATTCTTCATCAGCTATAGTTTCTTAGTTTTACGGTCAAAGTGTACTGCGTGTACCAAAGTGTACCAAGTGTACCAAGTGTAGACTGGAAAGAGAAGTGGCTGAATTGCAACTAATCACCAAACTTAAAACCATGGAGAAACCTGGTCTGAACAAAGACATTGGATTCTTATCTCGTTATACATAACAAAGCTATCTTTAGCTATCTCACCCCTTGCCTTTCCCTGCATGACTAATTGCAGCCGTTAAGAGTCGTCAACAGGTTTTCCACACCTATCAGCTGATCACCCATTCCCACCACCCTTCTGAGTAATACCCCTCCCCACTCCCTCACTATATTTAAGGATCTGGTGACTTCTGTTTCAGTGTATCTGAAGAAGTATGCATGCACACGAAAGCTCATACCAAGAACAAACTCAGTTGGTCTATAAGGTGCTACTGGAAAGAATTTTCTAAAGTGTACCGAATGTGTCTCTTTGACCATAAAACTAAGAAACGATAGCTGATGAAGAATAAATGAAACAGGGCCTTGTCCTGGAGTTAACAATCGCAACTGGAATTTGTTTTATACTTCCAACAACAAAAATAGAGAAAACCATTGTTTATTGCCGTCCCGGCCTGAGTCCTTGCAACCTTTCTCCTTTATTTCCTGTATTCTCCAAGGACTCCAGTTTTCTAATTAACTACTGGATCAGGTCAACAGCCCATCCAGTTCAGCAACCTGTTCTCACAGTGTCCAACCAGATGCCTGTGGGAAACCAGCAAGTAGGATTTGTGCACAAGAACCCTCTTCCCTCCTGTAGTTTTCAGCAGCGGGCATTCAGAAGCATTCTTGCCTCCAGCTTGCAGGCTTTCCATTGAATCTGGCTGGCCTCTGTGAGAACAGGTTGCTTTGATGGTGTTTCCTGCTTGGCAGGGGGTTGGACTGGCTGGCCCTTGTGGTCTCTTCCAACTCTATGATTCTATGATTCTATGATTCTATGACTACATGGACCAATGGCTTGAACCAGCAGAGTTTTCTTATGTTCTTACGGCAGGAGAAGGTATGGCCTGGAACAGGTCCTTAGCACCAGTTAGAGAGGCCTGGAGGGCTGGATTTGCCTCTCAGGCTTCAGGTTCTCCACTCCCAGTCAACTGACTAAAAGAATGTACTCGGCTTGAGCAGGAAAGCGGCAGAGTGAGGAGTGTAGGCACCTCACCATTTTACCCATGCTCAATGAACCATTAAAATGCATTTTTATGACCGAATTTCTTTTTTAGCTGCAGCACTACACAACTATATTGAAATCAATAAAATATAATCAAATGTCTTCCCCGCAAATGCCCCGATGCAGATAAAAGGCATTCGTTTCATTACCAAGTCACTTGAGTGCACTAATTGAAAGTCTCTCCAGAACATGAAAGCAAAATTGGACAGGTAATCAGCATTAGGGATGCATGGACTCCCTGGAGAAATTTGGCTGGTTTCGTGGAAATTATTTTTACCTCCCATGTAATTCTTCTGGTGTTTCAGCTTAGGAGGCGGCTGCGAAGGTTCTTTGAGATTTTGCTCTGTGCTGCACTTTGTGGACAACTCATAAAAGGGTGTGCTAGTCTTGCCTCAAAATGTCACCCTGCTTGCCTCAAAATGTCACCTGAGCTTTCATTCAGTTAGGCCCCATCTTCACTCTACTTTTAAAGCAGGGCCATACAGTCATGGCTTCCTCCCCAAAATCCTGGGGGCCATAGTTTGCTAAGGGTTCAGAGAGTTTATTGGAGACCCCTATTCCCCTCAAAGAGCTACAGCTCTCAGAGTGACTTCACCATCATTTGCTCTTCTTCTTCCTTTTAATACAGGAATGGAAAAAGTCAACAAGATGCACAATTCAATCAAATGAACAAAACAAAACAAAACGCATAACTGTGACTGAGTGAGGTATAAACGTTGTTGACTTCATCTTCAACATTAGGAAATAAATATGGAGCGGTGGGTCAGAATTTACAGCAGAATGAAATCAAATCAAAAGCCATCGTAACCAACAACAAAGAGTCAATTGGTTAGGGAATAGTTTTGAACATGTGTAGGGCAGACAAAATGAGACTCCATCATTGGGGAGGCAAGTGTCCCCTCCATGGGTAATAGTAATGGTAAACGACCCCTGGATGGTTAAGTTCAGTCAAATTTGACTGTGGAGTGCATCTCTGCTTTCAGGCTGAGGGAGACACTGTTCCTTCACAGACAGCTTTTCTGGGTCATGTGGCCAGCATGACTAAACCGCTTCTGGCGCAATGGGACACTTTGACGGGAGGCAGAGCACACAGAAACGTCTTTTGCCTTTCCGCCACAGCGGTACCTGTTTATCTACTCGTGCTGGTGTGCTTTCAAACTGCTAGATTGCCAGGAGCCCCCTCCATAGTGAGGCATGAGTCATTGCAGGTTTGTTTAATACACTATGGTTAGTAATAAAAGTTGTAAGTGGAAACTACACTATGTCAAAAATATCATGCTTAGCCAAACTTCGGGCAGCTCTGCGGTTGTAACTCAAATGTTCTAACAATGTGATCTCCCCTACCCTCTCTAACCACCCACAGTGGGTATGGGCCAACAGAAAATCTTCAGTGAGATGTGACTTCAAGCTGAGGAGTGTCATGGGAATTGTCTCTCTGCAAGGGAAACAAGGGTTTTCCTAACAACTCTTAGCTCCCTTATCAGACTTTTGTTGTTGTTCAGTCGTTCAGTCATGTCCGACTCTTCGTGACCCCATGGACCAGAGCACGCCAGGCACGCCTATCCTTCACTGCCTCCCGCAGTTTGGCCAAACTCATGTTAGTAGCTTCGAGAACACTGTCCAACCATCTCATCCTCTGTCGTCCCCTTCTCCTTGTGCCCTCCATCTTTCCCAACATCAGGGTCTTTTTCAGGGAGTCTTCTCTTCTCATGAGGTGGCCAAAGTACTGGAGCCTCAACTTCAGGATCTGTCCTTCTAGTGAGCACTCAGGGCCGATTTCCTTGAGAATGGATAGGTTTGATCTTCTTGCAGTCCATGGGACTCTCAAGAGTCTCCTCCCATAATCATATGAGATTTTTTAAAAATCAAATCTATATACCACCCTTCATCCAAAGAGATCACAGGGCCGTTTACAACATAGATAGCATGATTTACATGGTGCAAATGTGGTCTGCATCCACTTTGTCCACACTCAGGCATAATCTTATATATTTCTGTCATGTCTCTCCTATCCCCTTCTGCGTATCTAGCTTGACATGCCACCTTCTCTCGTGGTTTCCTTTCAGATTTTGATGAAGTGAATGTTACTTTTTAAAAAATTTCTGTAGGATGCATCTGAAACATCACCTTTTTATAAATTTATAGAGCTCAAGTTTGGTGTTGTTGTCTTCTTTATTATTTAATCCCAGTTGGCTTCTCTGCTCACAACTAGACCCCAGTAATGAAATCCTCTATATGTGGAAGTCGGAGGCAAGCAAAGAGCATTTGTTGCAGAATATAAACTCCCCTTAAAACTGTTGGGCTGCCATTTCCTGTCTCAAAGTGAGAAACGGCAGGGAATGTGGAAAATGAGGGTTGCGGACCCCAGCTTGAACTCCCACAACCCCTTTATATATTGGATGGCACAGGGCGGCCAGCCATTTTCAAAATAACAGAGAAAAGGTATAAAGCCGCCTCACTCCAGGAGATAAAACAAAATAGCCACACAGAATAATAACAAAAGAGCTGAAGAGATTATTTCAGGAGGGTTTTCTATTCCACCGAATATCTGTTTAACCTGTATCCTTTGGTTCAAGGGGCTGAAGCTCTGAAAATATATGAGAGGAATAAATCCTCACAGGAGTGAACAGGCAACTTTGTAATGGCTTAATTTTCAGTGTTTAATGGGCAGATTGTTCCTGAACTGATGTGTTTTGCTCCCGCTTCTCTTGATAGCTGCTTAAAAACAACAATACAGCAGCAGAATATATATAACATATATATATATATATAACATCAGGGTCTTTTCTAGGGAGTCTTCTCTTCTCATGAGGTGGCCAAAGTACTGGAGCCTCAACTTCAGGATCTGTCCTTCCAGTGAGCACTCAGGGCTGATTTCTTTAAGAATGGATAGGTTTGATCTTTGGCCACCTCATGAGATCTATGGCCACCTCATGAGAAGAGAAGACTCCCTGGAAAAGACCCTGATGTTGGGAAAGATGGAGGGCACAAGGAGAAGGGGACGACAGAGAATGAGATGGTTGGACAGTGTTCTCGAAGCTACTAACATGAGTTTGACCAAACTGCGGGAGGCAGTGAAGGATAGGCGTGCCTGGCGTGCTCTGGTCCATGGGGTCATGAAGAGTCGGACACGACTAAACAACAACAACAACAACACAGGGCTGTCTTCAGATGTCTTCTAAAGGTTGTATAGTCACTTAACTCCTTGCCTTGGGGGTTGCATAACTCCATACTGTCCAACATTTCTCTGATAAAAAATTGGGACATCCTAAGGAAAAGCAGGACATTGTTGCATTGATGACATGTTGCAGAATATACCTTAAAAAAGGAACCCTGCACTAGTTTGGAGGGGTCCTTTGCTTTCCATTGGCTGTTGAATAGCATTCATTTCTACCAAACATTTGCTCTCATTTGACAGATGCACTTGCTGATTTATATTATAAGCTGTGGTTTGAGAGGCCACTGGGCCAGAAAGGGGACTGAGAAGTAGCTTAAAGCATTCATGGCATTTCTTTAAGAACAGGCTTCCATGTACACCCCCAAACCTGCCATATAAATGTTCCAAGCTCTATACTGGAAGAATTATGTGTCTGCAGCTTATCCTCCTCCATATGGTTTAATGACAGAGTCCGTTCACTTCCCAACGACGTTCTCCTTTGATACTGTCAAAAACCCTGCTTTTAAAAAGTCAGACTGTGGAAATTTATGTTTATTTTATAATTCCAAGAAGTGACATATTCTCTTCTCTCCACAGGTTAGAGAGAGAGAGGGCATGGAGGAGTCTTGTGGCACATTTCATCCCTTTTTCTGTCACCTCACCCCCATTTACAGTGAGGTGGAGAGGCCAGACAAATGGTGTGGGGGCTGTATAGTAAAGTCATCTCAGGTAGAATCTATGCATTTATTGAGATATTTTCTGCAGATTAAGCTTTGATGGCCAGCAGTTCATATCAGTTGCCTCTCATGAATTGCTCTGGATACTTGTTTCCTTGTAACTGCAGGATCCTGTGATGGAACTTCAGATCTTGTGCAACTGCAGAACCCTCTGTGACATCAGGAGGGCGCATAGGCTCGCCTTCTGGACCGTCTTGTGCAACCCTGCTCAGGGTAGGAAATCATAGAATCATAGAGTTGGAAGAGACCACAAGGGCCATCCAGTCCAACCCCCTGCCAAGCAGGAAACACCATCAAAGCATTCATGACAGATGGCTGTCAAGCCTCCGCTTAAAGACCTCCAAAGAAGGAGACTCCACCACACTCCTTGGTAGCAAATTCCACTGCCAAACAGCTCTCACTGTCAGGAAGTTATTCCTAATGTTTAGGTGGAATCTTCTTTATTCTAGTTTGAATCCATTGCCCCGTGTCCGCTTCTCTGGAGCCGCAGAAAACAACCTTTCTCCCTCCTCTACATGACATCCTTTTATATATTTGAACATGGCTATCATACCACCCCTTAACCTTCTCTTCTCCAGGCTAAACATACCCAGCTCCCTAAGCCGTTCCTCATAAGGCATTGTTTCCAGGCCTTTGACCATTTTGGTTGCCCTCTTCTGGACATGTTCCAGCTTGTCAGTATCCTTCTTGAACTGTGGTGCCCAGAACTGGACACATTATTCCAGGTGAGCTCTGACCAGAGCAGAATATAGTGGTACTATTACCTCCCTTGATCTAGACGCTATACTCCTATTGAAATGCTATGGGCCAGCCCTGAACAGAACCGTGGTAATCAGCACCGATACATCACAAGTGTTTGTGAATGAATTATAGAGCCAGAAACCAGAGGGGGAGTTCACCCCCCAGAATACCGCTTGTAGACCAAATGACATAGGCCACGGCTAAGATTGTCATCTGTCAGTTGGTGCTGGAAGCAAATTGTTGAGCTAAGTGAACATGGTGGCCTTGTGTCCTGCTTAACAGAGCTCTGTCCTCTATTTGAAGCTGTTCTCTGTGGGAATGTTAAGGATAGTAGGAGAGGATATATTGATTAAATGTTATCCTTCCTTCACTCCCGCTAGTGAGTCATGTGACAGAGCAGATTCCCCTCAATACAGCAGGAAGCTGGTTTGCAGATTCATTTGAATCTCTTTAGTTAAGCAATCCAGTCTGGCTTGATCCAACTGGATTACTCCTGGTGTCCCCTTTGATCCCTCTTAAAAGAATAAAGACACAAGAGTCTTTACTTAAAAGTAACAGTACGTTTACTCACATTCAGTTCACAGTATGATCCCTGAAGGCAGACTTTAACTTGTAGTTACAGAACATAGTTTGAGTTCATCCCATTTGGGGTTTGAGCCCACGTGCTGCTGGTTGAGAGCCAGCAGACAGCAAAATACATGAAGAGAACAGCATCAAGAGAACAAAATGGCTGCAGGAGAGCAGCATGGCATCAAGAGAGAGGTGACTGCATGACTCAGCTCTTTTATGGAGTCAGCAGGGTCACGCCCATCTCCCTAGTCACATGCAGGGGGATAACGCTCCAGAGCAGTGGAACAGGAAGTTACACTGGCTGGATGTGCCCCTGCCTGTGCCTACTCTAGGGAAACAAGGAATGTTGCATTTGACTGCTCCAGTGGATTACACCCCACATTCTCTATTTGAAGGACTGTATGATCTGAGTCCAGTTCAAAGATAAAGCAGCAAAAGAAGGGAGTGCAAGTGGAACTTGAATCTGCACATCAGCAGTGAGCACCTGGACTGACTGAGAAGCCCCCTCCCCAACTATGTTGTGATGTATTGAATTTCTAGTTAAATTGTGGCAATTAATTTCAAATTTCCACCGTAAATTAGCGTATGCACATTTTATGCAAATCTGTGTTTTCTTTTGTCCCTTTTTTTTGGGGGGGGAGGGTTGATGCATTCTGCCTGTTCTTTTGGTCACCGTACAATTAGCTACCATGTGGCTGATCCAAAAGTTGTGCAGCCCTTTCTGTTGTAGCCAGAGCTGTGCGAATGAATGAGGCCCCTGCAGCTGCCTTGTCTCTGCAAAGATGGTATGCAATAGGTGGAAGAACCTGCCGTGGTAATGCGGTAGGGGGAGAATTCTGAGCAGCTGAAGCACAGTGGTTTGCAGCTCAAGCTGTTTTAACATTTATTTTTAGATGTACATGAAAGGTACTCTGTGAAGAGCATTTGTTAATTAGGGCTGTCAGTTTCTCTGTAGGGGGAACTCAAGGGTTAGTGCTGCTCGCAAATTGAGACTCTCGCAACCGGCATGCTACTAGGCTTGGGGACAGTGGTTCCGAGAAAACAGGACAGGCAGCTCAATAGACTGCTTGACCTTCCGCCTGACAATAGAGGGACAGGCATGCGGCACTTGCAATATGGCCACGTTGCACATCACAGATGAATGGGCCAGGATCTATGGGAGGAAGGAAGCGGCGGCAGGCTTGGCTCGATGACAAGTGCCAAATGGAAACTTGTTGAGCTTTAGATGGGGTGCGAAGCAGAATGAACCTGAAGATTGACTTTGCACTGCTCTAAGTCAAGTTCAGCGCTTTCTCTGCCGTAATTTGAAGGGGAAGCAAGCTGATCAGGGGTTACAGGGAATCACAGGGGAGATGCTAAACCAGGGGTAGGCAACCTAAGGCCCGTGGGCCGGATGCAGCCCAATCGCCTTCTCAATCCGGCCCAAGGACGGTCCACAAATCAGCGTGTTTTTACATGAGTAGAATGTGTCCTTTTATTTAAAATGCATCTCTGGGTTATTTGTGGGATCTGTCTGGTGTTTTTACATGAGTAGAATGTGTGCTTTTATTTAAAATGAATCTCTGGGTTATTTGTGGGACCTGCCTGGTGTTTTTACATGAGTAGAATGTGTGCTTTCATTTAAAACGCATCTCTGGGTTATTTGTGGGACCTGCCTGGTGTTTTTACATGAGTAGAATGTGTCCTTTTATTTAAAATGAATCTCTGGGTTATTTGTGGGACCTGCCTGGTGTTTTTACATGAGTAAAATGTGTGCTTTCATTTAAAATGCATCTCTGGGTTATTTGTGGGGCATAGAAATCCGTTCATTATTTTTTCCAAAATATAGCCTGGCCCACCACATGGTCTGAGGGACGGTGGACCGGCCCCCGGCTGAAAAAGGTTGCTGACCCCTGCGCTAAACTGAGTCAAAGCTTCACAGGCCATCCAGTGTACAAGACAACCACATCTCTTTGCATTGAGTTGCAGAGAGAGAGAAACCGGACGTTGCTTTGAGTTGTGAATGTGAGAATCACTTGTGCTTCTGTATAATACCTGATGGGGAAAATTGATGTGGTGTACACAAACACACACATGCACACGATGATCTGAGGAATATGGTGATACAATTTTGTTCCTGAAAGATCCTTCTTTGAAAAAGAGAAGGCCAGGGTCCCTCATCTCCACCCACCCCAAGTTATTTGTTGATTGCTCCTTCACAATTACTTCTTAATTGACTTTTGATAAGCAAGTCGAACACTTAATGTTACACTATCATTAGCACATTTATTATTCATCTAAATCATACAATTATGTCAATTAAACTGGTTGCCTCTTTAAGCACTTGGTTCATTGATCTTTAATTAGACTTCTAGGAACTGAATTGGATCTGAAAGGTGCTAAGTGCTGCGATTTTAGCAAGAGCGATTCCCCCCCCCCATTTCTTTTTTCAACTGCCGCGTGCATGTTATGGGAACATTTTAGATAAATGGGACTTGTGGCATGAACTGACACGTTTGTAACATTATCAGGTTACCCAGGGATTCGGTGATCATTCAAGCCTGTGTGCAAGGCAAGCCAGTGTGAAGTCATCTAATTTTAAAAAATCATGTTGAAAAAGATTGCATAATAGGAAATTCTGACCCAGCAGGGAAGAAGATACACAATCCTATGTGTGTTTACTTAGAAGTAAGCCCTATTGAATTTAATGGAGCTTATTGCCAAATAAGCACTTAAAGGTTTGCAGTTGGACAGAGGATGTGGGGGCAGGAAGGAGTGGAGCGCTGGAATAATCCTGCCATCTCCTTGCTGGCCACTCCTCTTGAGTTTTTGTTTAACAAGGAGCATTTTAAGAAATAAATAAATTCTTCAACTGAAGGACATGCACTCAGTTCCTTGAGTTCATTTGCATGCCCCCCCCCACTTCTACATTACTGATATGCACACTATTTTTTGTCCAAAAAAGCACCCTATTCTTTTTTTAAAAAAATAAAATAAATACTTTTCAAATTTTCAAATTTCATTAATTTTGCAATCATTTTAACATTTAAAAGTATGACTTCCTTCCCCCACTTTCGGCAATTCCTTAAATTTATTTTTTTAATATCTTCTGCACGTCCAAATTCATTTAATAAAAACCACCCTAATCTTGATCAGATCGCATGCACAGTAGGGATCAATATTCTCCCTATGTATAGTGCCAAAGTTAGTCATGTTTATTAGCTCTGGTGGGTCTGCTCTGAGAACGGTGAGCATTGAATTCCACCCTGTGTATTTGCAGAATGTTGGACTGTCACTGTATAAGATAAATCGAAACAGAGACTGAGATCAACTTTTTCAGCCTCTGGAGACCTCAGATTCATTCCTTCTGCACTGCGTTTTATAACAATCTTATAAGTATTCATTCATCACACCACGAGAAAGAATAACCAATGTGTTTCAGCTCCAGCCATTTTAGCAACACCTCCCTTTCTCGCCCCCCCCCCCACAAAGAGTAACATGATAAGATTCAATTAAAAATATGCTAATTTGGCAAGAGGGAAAATTGCATTTTTGGATGCAGTTCTGTCGCTCACGAAATTACTTTTGGCTTCCCTTTGAAAAAAAACAGTTTCATTGTGCTTATCGGTGTTTGTTTAAGACTTCTCAGTCATTCTGCTGGAAAAACAAAGAAGAGGAGAAAACCTTTCTGCTGCACAGCCCATTATTCGCTTCAGCCAAATATTGCCGCCTGTCACATTTGTACCCTACCTTTCCCTCCATGAAGGTTGGGGAAATGTGCATGGAATTAATCTACTTTATCCTCACACACACAAAAAAACACCACCCGCCAAAGTATTTGTGAGAGAATGACTTGCCCAAAGCCACACAGAAACTAAATTTCCTCAGCCCGACTTATTATCTACTGCTATAAACTAGTTCTCGTGAAGCAAAGCATGTCAGTAGGTAATAAAAAGATTAGGCGCTTATTCACAGGCAAAATAAGAAGCTCACATTCGCACTATACATTTGAAATACCACTTTAAACAGGTATGGCTTTCCCCAAAGTATTCTGGGAGCTGTAGTTCACTAAGTGTGCTGAGAGTTGTTAGGAGACCTCTCCTCCCATCACAAAACTACAGTTCTCAGAGTTGGTTTTGCTGTCAGTCCCTCATCCCTGTGTGATCCCTGGAACAGAAACCCTGCATAAACTGTGGGCTTAAAGTAAAGGTAAAGGGACCCCTGACTGTTAAGTCCAGTCGCGGATGACTCTGGGGTTGCGGCACTCGTCTCGCTTTACTGGCCGAGGGAGCCGGCATTTGTCCGCAGACACCGTCGGTGGATCGCAGCCCCATCACTTTGCTATGGTGAAAATTCAGGATGCAAAACAGGAGGTAGAACATGTCTAGCAAAGGCCTCCTCCTCCTCCTCCTCCTCCTCCTCCTCCTCCTCCTCCTCCTCCTCTTTTATTGAGTCATATCGCTGGCTCATGTAGTCCAGCGCTGTTTTCTCCATATGGCATCAGCTCTCCAAGGAGTCAGCCTGAAGTCTTTGCAAGCCCTGCCAAGCACTGGAATGGAGGCTTGCTGCAGGCAAGGCACCGTAATATGGCCCATCTCGCAAGCCAGCTCCTTACGTCCAATTTTTGTTGACAACCCTCAATAGCTGGAGCTTGATATGAGCAAGACGGCACCCATGTCTCCTGATTCAAACAGTTCGTCATTGATTCTGTGTTGTAAGTTGCTGCTAACGATAAGGCCTTTGCTGCCCATGTCTTGGGAGACGGAGGGTTTGTGACACATTATCTTCAACTTCAAGCCACTGTAGCTGCCGAGAGCTGCAGCCGTGAAATTTTAGATGTACACTTCCCATTTCCTCAGATGATTTTCTGTGTGCAAAATACATTAAGGGAGGTTTTTTCCCCCTCAGCGTCATGGCTTTGATACCGCAAGGTTGGAACAAAAGGATATCCGCCGCTGGAAGTGTTCCAAGACAGTTCAGACAGTTATATGATGTTTTTCTTGGATACCTTCCGACCTTAATCAGCCCCACAAAATTGAAAAACAAGGTGAGCGGCTCCTTAGGATGCTTCTAAATCCATTTTGTCCAAGAGGTTTAGAACTCTGTTTGAAGAGTAAAGTCACACAGCAGCCCTTGGCAACAGAAAATTTGCATGGTGTATTATTTTGTACCTTACTCATTGTACCAGAATAACTTTTTTAGTTATGTGTGATGTGATGGAATGACTCTTCCAGGCCATTACTGGCACCCGGTGCTTGCAGTTTCGATTGCAAACACAAAACGGACCTGATCCGCACCTCTTGAACTAATGTGTGGATCAAAGCATAGTTTATCCAATGCCTTTTGCAATTCCCCAGTGCTCTGATTCAGCTCTCTACTGGAGTAAGTGTATCAAACTACATGCAATAGCATGCATGCTTTAAAACATAAATAACAACACTTTGGAGGTCCTGAGCCTCAAGGAGGTTAGATCGGTTTCAACACTGGCCCTGACGTGGTGGAACGCTTTGTCACAAGAGACTAGGGCCCTGCAGGATTTGACATCTTTCCGCAGGGCCTGCAAGACAGAGCTGTTCCGCCTGGCTTTTGGCTTAGACTCACTCTAACCCCTTATATGGGATTTGGCTTTTTTGCTGGCCCATGTAGGACCAGCATGGATAGCTGGCTTGGGTGAATATCTGGTGTTTCTTCCCTTTATGGTCTTGATTTTTGGGCTACCACTAAAATGAGGCTGCATTTTAAGCTGCATTTTTAATAATAATAATAATAATAATAATAATAATAATAATAATAATAATAATAATAATAATAATTTATTTGTATCCTGCCCATCTGGCTGGGTTTCCCCAGCCACTCTGGGCGGCTTCCAACAGATATTAGTATACATTAAAATGTCACAGATTAAAAACTTCCCTGAGCCGTATTTTAATTAACTGTTCGTTTGTTGTTGTTGTTGTTGTTGTTGTTGTTGTTGTTGTTGTTGTTGTTGTTGTTGTTGTTGTTGTTTTCCTATTACATTTTATTATAATAAAACGGGGAGGGTGGGGTATAAATTAATAATAATAATAATAATAGTAATAATAATAATAATAATAGAGCATGCATTTAGTAATGCACATTTTGATAGAGAATACATGTTTAAATATGACTTTTTGAAAAGCACGTTTATGAGCGAGCACATGCAAATGCGACACAGACGGAATATAGACAAATCTCCTGGAAGATATGAGCACCGACAGTTACAGCCATCACCAAACAGCTGCATCAGCAATTGGTGAACTCTCTGGCAGAAGACAGGAGAAATTGTGGGCTCCTGCAGCATTGTAGCCATCACACAGCCATGTCAAGAGTAGCTAAAGCAGAACTGTTATTGAAAATAGGAGTCTGCATAACTCATTATTTATGCTTTGTACTTGATCTAATAGCACCAGAATATATTTTCAGCTATGCTATGTTGGGGGCTACCTTCGATGGTGGTGGTGGTGATGATTTCCTTGCTTTTTACAAAAAATATCAAAGTGTCCTACAAAATATTTTTAAATACTAAACCACTTGCCATCTGTTTAAAAACTAGATACATAGACTAATGTGCATACCTGAATCTAAGGCATGGATGTTAAACCTTGCTTTGCATTTTGCTCTATACCCGTGATTGTTGTGTGGTTTTATTTCTGATCTTATTTCTGATCTGTTGGCCTCAGTAAAGTGTCAGGAGCCTGAGTCAGGTGTAGGTCAGCAACAAAACATTAAATCACCCAATGTCAGTGAACATCTTGATTTAGATGAGTATCTCCTTTTTCAAATAAGCAAAAGCACCTCAGGCCTAGTGGTCACAGCAACCCTTCCCAGTAGGTCTTGCCCCAATGAAGCAGTTGCAAAGACTGAAGCAGTTGCAAAGACTGGCTCCTTCCCCACTAATCTGAGATCTTGCCTGTCTTTGCTCTGCCCTCTTCATTCCTCTTTTGGTTCTGGGATACCAGTGGGGAGGGGAGCTGGTCACAGTCAAAGGCTTCTTCCAAACATGCCTGTCAGATATTGGGGGTGGGGTGGGGGTGGAGGGAGGATAGACATAGCTGTCACCTTTCCCTATTTTTGCGGGAAATTCCCTTATTCCAGCGCCGTTTCCCATTGCAAAAAAAGGGGAAGTTGACATCTATGGCCGTTTCCCAATGCAAAAAAAAGAAAGGTTGACAGCTCTGAGGATAGATGCTGGAGATCAAACATGTTAGCGCTGATAGTGGAACTAAAACCAATATGTTTCTTTTTTTAAAAAAAGTTTCAGGAATGGTATTTTCACTTTTGATGAGTTGACAGGTATACACTTAGCCCCGTTGACAACATGTATTCAATTTATCTCCATCAATTGACTGACAGTAGGTTCAAGGAGAGACAGATGGCAGTACTTCGTGCAGTACATAAATAATTGTACAGAATTCACGGCCACAAGATGTAGTGATAGCCATTAGCTTAGAGGATGACTTAAAAGGAAGAAGAAGAAATGGATTGGACAAATACACAGAGGCATTGATCTGTCAACAGTCATGAGCTATGATACCTCAATGAAGATGTTCAGAGGCTGTGTACCTCCGAAAACCAGGTACTGGGGTCAGGCAAAAAGCAAAACCTTGTGCTCACCTTACTACTCACTGCCTCTCAACCTGACCTACCCAGCAAGGTAGTTGTGGGGATTAAAAGAGGAAGGGGAGAACCATGGATGCCCCCTTGAGCTCCTTGGAGAAAGAGAAGGGGAACAAACGGAAATCACAAACATCTCAGCAAGCTTTCCAGAGGCCAGTAGGCTATCATATGAACACATGGATAGCCTACCGGATTATGCCAGTGGCCCATCTAGTCCAGCGTCCTGTTTTCACAGTGGCCAAGCAGATGCCTGTGGGAACCAGTGAGCAGAACATGAGCACAAGAGCCCTCTCCCTTCCCATGGTTTCCAACAACTGGTATTCGGAAGCATTGCTGCCTCCCAACTGTGAAAGCAGAGCATGGCTATCATGTCTAGTAGCCATTGATAGCCTTATCCTCCAGGAAGTGCTTTATTGAGAGCCAGTGTGGTGTAGTGGTTAAGAGCGGTAGACTCGTAATCTGGGGAACCGGGTTCGTGTCCCCGCTCCTCCACATGCAGCTGCTGGGTGACCTTGGGCTAGTAACACTTCTCTGAAGTCTCTCAGCCTCACTCACCTCACAGAGTGCTTGTTGTGGGGGAGGAAGGGAAAGGAGAATGTTAGCTGCTTTGAGACTCCTTCGGGTAGTGATAAAGCGGGATATCAAATCCAAACTCCTCCTCTTCTTCTTCTTATTGTACCTGCCCTAAATCTTCCAACATTCAGCTTCAGTTGCCAGTTGCCATGAATGCACATCACACTAAACCAGCAGCGGAAAACCTCCAGCCATGGGCCTAATTAGACCTGCTAATTCTCCCCATTTGGTCCATGAGGCTGAGACAGCCAAGCTATGCTCACCTGCTCTTCGCCTGATGTTGTATATGTGCTCCAGAATGGGGTTTGCTTCCCACTGGTTGGCCATTGTGAGAAGAGGATGCTGGACTAAGTAGGCCTCATCCAGCAGACTCGTATGTTCTTAAGCGCTGCTTGCAAAACTTTCTGCAAAGCCCTGTGCACTTGACTTTGCAAGTTTCGACCATCAGTTGATTGTCAGGGCTAGCAAACCATAGTTTACCCTACCATCTATAGCTATAGCTATGGATCCAGTTTAGTTGTGATTGTAATTTGTTTTAGACAGCTTTTAATTCTGTATTTTATATTTCTGTAATGCATCCTGGGATCTTCCGGTGAAGAGCAGGTAGTAGTTGTTGTTGTCGTTCAGTCGTTCAGTCGTGTCCGACTCTTCGTGACCGCATGGACCAGAGCACGCCAGGCACGCCTATCCTTCACTGCCTCCCGCAGTTTGGCCAAACTCATGTTAGTAGCTTCGAGAACACTGTCCAACCATCTCATCCTCTGTCGTCCCCTTCTCCTTGTGCCCTCCATCTTTCCCAACATCAGGGTCTTTTCTAGGGAGTCTTCTCTTCTCATGAGGTGGCCAAAGTACTGGAGCCTCAACTTCAGGATCTGTCCTTCTAGTGAGCACTCAGGGCTGATTTCTTTGAGAATGGATAGGTTTGATCTTCTTGCAGTCCATGGGACTCTCAAGAGTCTCCTCCAGCATCATAATTCAAAAGCATCAATTCTTCGGCGATCAGCCTTCTTGATGGTCCAGCTCTCACTACTACATTACTACTGGGAAAACCATAGCTTTAACTATACGGACCTTTGTCGGCAAGGTGATGTCTTTGCTTTTTAAGATGCTGTCTAGGTTTGTCATTGCTTTAGGTAGTAGTAGTAGTAGTAGTAGTAGTAATAATAATAATAATAATAATTGTAGAAATGCCACCATCTTCTTTCTCACTGCCCACTCACCTCTCCTCCTCTGGTGCTTCCATTTTCCTGTTAGCCACAGTTTGCCATGTTGTCCAAACGAGCAAACTATAGCTACCTTCAAAGCCAGCATTCTAAAGCCGACCAGCTTAGACAAACCATAGCCAACATTAATTACAGTGTAGTGTTCAGACAGAATTTTCGAGCTCCTTCTTATAGCCATACTGAAGGAGAAGGAGAAACATGCAGGCCCAAAGGTTGCCTAGGTTTCTTCTCTTCACACCCAACTATGGTTTAGCACAATGCGCAAACACAAGCAGTGATGGAACGAGAATGTTGGATAAGAAAGGATTTTGGTCTGCTCCAGGAAACCTCTTCTTGTGTATCATTTTGCCTTAATCTGTCTTAATTCCATTCTGATTTGAATTTGACACATGGCATTAAGGTCATGTGTGTGCTTCACTATGCCCCTTGGCTGTGTCTTGACGCAATTCTACCCCATGGCACTATATATACAATATGCAATTATACTGTTACTGGCAGTGAATCGGCCAATGTGAACTGAATTAAAATCTGAGTCTATATCATGGAGAGAAGCCGTGGCATTTCTGCGGTACATAATGGATTAAAGGCAGACATAACTAATTTGGGAAAACATTCTCAAGCAAATTCTTTTAGCTCGAAAGTGACATCTTCTTAATTTGAATGTTTTTCTGAATACTGTAATATAAGGCATATGCTTTTGCAAAGAAGCATAGAGTCAAAACAAAACAAATCCCAAACCCACTGGATTTAGCAAGCTGATGCTTAACATTATTTTCCTTCAATCCATGAAAACTCATGTGTCAGAGTGACTTTGTATCACACACAGTTGAAGTTCAAAAGCAAAATTCGAAACTTTTAAAGACTGGGGTTCTAAGATGTTCAATTTGTGCTTGCTTTCCACACTGTTGCTGATAGTGGGAAAACAAAATGGGGGCAATCGAAAAAAAAGAGATGAAGCTGAATACTGAATTTTGGAAGATTCAGGACACATAAATGAAAGCATTCCCCCCCACACACACACACATTAGGCAATTAACCTATGGAACTCGCTCCCACAGTAGGCAGTGAGGGCCACCAGACTAGAGGGCTTTAAATGTGGATTGGAAAAATTCATGGTGGGTGAGGATGCCAGTGGCTACTCTCTTGGCTATGCTCTGCCTTCATGCCCAGAGACAGTAATACTTCTGAAAACCAGTTACTGGAAGCCACAAGAGGGAGAGTGCATAGGATGCTGGACTAGTTGGTATTTTGTTCTGATCTGGCAGACCATTCTTATGTCCCTCTCACTCTTCCCAGACTTGCCTGCTGACCAGAATTTATTTGAGGCGGTTATCTTTTTGGTGCCGATTATCAGAAAACTGGAGAGAGAAAATGAAATTGGCAGATTTCCCCATCTCTAGGTCTGATGTCACGACCCTCTTCCCTCTCTCCACAACTTCCCCATTTTCTCTTTGCTTGGACAAACAAAGGCTGAAAGTGCAACAGTTAGTCCAACATTTTAAAGACAGCTCTTGTGTTAATGAAGCAGGGCTGCTGTATCTAAAGCTTCAGTGTTTTGACAGCATTTCGAAATGCGATGGGAGGCAGATAGAGAAAGAGAGTTAATTAAACGGCCCTTTGTCTTTATCAGAATCGGAAATGAGTATTTGGGGATGGTTTCGGAGATGCAGTTGCCACTCGCTGTTTTGATCTCCTGTAGCTTTGGGGGAAATTGACGTGCAGAAGATGCATGCGTTTGATATTTCAGCAGTCAGCACTTCTGAAAGTTTGTTAGGCACGGGAGCCTATGATGCTCTTGCTTTTATTAACAGCAGAAGTCAAGTTGCAGCTTCCTGGATCACAGAATTTTGCCTTGCTGCAATTTTGGAGGGCAGACATAGGAAAATAGGATGCTTTGCAAGAGAAAAAGGAAAAGCACGGAGCCATGGGGCTGCAAATAGATATGGATTTGTAGGGTTGGCCAGGGCTGGATGATACAGCACTTGAGTTGCATGCAAAAAGTCCTAGGATCAATACCCAGCATCTCTAGGTAAGACCCCTATCTGAATCCCGGGAGATCAACCTCAAGTCCATATAGTTCTGTAGTCTTTAATCTTTTCAAATTGAAGCCCCACCTTTAGTCCACACATGCATTGAGGACCCACGTCTCTCTCTCTCTCTCTCTCTCTCTCTCTCTCTCTCTCTCTCTCTCTCTCTCTCTCATAGATATAGATATAGATATAGATATATAGATAGATATATAGATATTTACCATGCATGCATTTGCATGGTGGTTGTGCTGCTGTATTAACCTTCTACAAATCAGATTGTGGCCCCATGGTACATCCTGATCCACTAGGTGAAGCCCAGTGGTGGGGAACCTTTTTGGATCCATGGGCCAGACCCTAAGGATCTGCCCCTGTGGGACAAATTTGACATGTGGGCAAACCCTGAGCCAAATTGGGAACTTGTGCACTGTTTAATTGGGGGTTTAAAACCTAAGTAAACATGGCTGCGTCTGCATCTTCCTGCCCCTTGTTGTCCAACCACTCCCTCTTTTTCACATCCTTGGATGACTCTAGGCAGACCCAATCTGACCCATGGCAATCCAGGGCTGCCTCAGTCTTTTGCGACTGAATCTTGGGTTGACCCAAATTGGCCTGATTTAGTTTGGGACCTGTGATTTGGCCAGAGTGGTTGTGCAGACCAGTCCTCTGGGGTTTTACAGGGAGTTCTTTACAATATTACATTCATCTTTGGAGAGGATGACATCTTGAGCTTTCTACCACATGTTAGTCATGTACAGTAAGAGCTAACATACCACATCCCTCAATTGTCCTGGAAAAATCGGCACATTCTGTTTGTTTTTTTTTGCATGAGAGTATGGCAGCCATTTTGGGCTCTGCTATCTCAACCCTAAAAGGCACTTTTTCAGGGCTGCGATCTTGCACGGCGCCTCAAAAAGCATGGTTTGGGGTGCTGTGCTGCCAAATCACATAACTGGGGCTGCAGTCTTGCACTGGCAATGTTCCTCGTGCGAGAGTGCAGCACCGGAAGACAGCACCCCAGTTTTCCGCCTCAACGTGTTGGAGGGTATGACATACAGAACACCACATGGGGGTAAATCTGTTGCTTACAAACCTGGTGCTGGTTTTTCTTTATTTAATAGCTATTGTGAGGCCCCCAATTTTTGTTGAGGAAATGGTCCCAGTGGAGATGTTTTTCCTATGCCTTACTGGAAATTGAGACTTTGGTGCTGGGGGAGGGTTAAAAGTCCCCTCCTTCTGCATTGTGGTCCTGGTCAAAATGAGTGGCTGTAATTAAATAACAAAACACACACAATTAGCTTCATGTTTTATTTAGGCCTTTTAGTTAGAACCAATAGGAAATTACACGCTAGTGTAGATTAGAGACGCCTATAAGTAGAGCAACCAAATACAATATTTCTCATAAACAGCCTCTGAACAATGCCTGCCCAGGTTTCTACATAGGTTCTTGCCAAAGCAAGAGCAGCTGTGTTTAAAGAGCGCTGCTCATTTCTGCTCTTGCCGAAGGGTGATGGCAATCTGATGTGCCAAGTGCCATCTCACTCGAGCTATTTCACAATGCTCAATGCACCCTAAGGGATGGGCGTGTGTCTCCACTGTTGCAGACAATAATGCTTCTGAATGCCAGCGGCTGGAAGTCACAGGAGGGGAAATGGCTACTGCACTCGGGTCTTGCTTGCGAGCTTCTCATGGAAGTCTGGTTGGCCAGTCTGATAACAGGATGCTTGATGGGCCACTGGCCTGCTCCACTAGGCTCTTTGTGTTATTAAAGGTAAAGGTAAAGGGACCCCTGACCATCAGGTCCAGTCGTGGACGACTCTGGGGTTGTGGCGCTCATCTCGCTTTATTGGCTGAGGGAGCAGGCGTACAGCTTCCGGGTCATGTGGCCAGCATGACTAAGTGGCTTCTGGCGAACCAGAGCAGTACATGGAAACGCCATTTACCTTCCCGCTGGAGCGGTACCTATTTATCTACTTGCACTTTGACGTGCTTTTGAACTGCTAGGTTGGCAGGTGCTGGGACCGAGCAACAGGAGCTCACCCTGTCGCGGGGATTCAAACCGCCGACCTTCCGATTGGCAAGCCCAAGAGGCTCAGTGGTTTAGACCACAGTGCCACATGTGGTGTAGTGGTTAAGAGCAGTATATTTGTAATCTGGTGAACTGGGTTCGCGTCTCTGCTCCTCCACATGCAGCTGCTGGGTGACCTTGGGCTAGTCACACTTCTTTGAAGTCTCTCAGCCCCGCTCACCTCACAGAGTGTTTGTTGTGGGGGAGGAAGAGAAAGGAGAATGTTAGCCGCTTTGAGACTCCTTTGGGTAGTGAAAAGCGGGTGGTGTGATTTCCCCTTTCTCCATGTTCAGTCAACATGCATAGCGAATGAATGAACATGGCTATGATGTCATGTTGTTTGTTCTCCATCCCACCACTGCAGATAGATAACAATGTGAAATAAGGGTTACAGGTAGGTAGCCATGTTGGCCTGCCATAGTCAAAACAAAACAAAATAAAAAATTCCTTCCAGTAGCACCTTAGAGACCAACTAAGTTTGTTCTTGGTATGAGCTTTCGTGTGCATGCACACTGAATTGCAACTAATCACCAAACTTAAAACCATGGAGAAACCTGTTCTGAATAAAGACATTGGATTCTTATCTCATTATACATGACAAAGCTATCTTTAGCCATCTCACCCCTTGCCTTTCCCTGTAAGACCAATTGCAGCCGTTAAGAGTCGTCAACAGCTTTTCCACACCTATCAGCTGATCGCCCACTCCTACCACCCTTCTGAGTAATACCCCTCCCCACTCCCTCACTGTATTTAAGGGTTTGGTGACTTCCGTTTCAGTGTATCTGAAGAAGTGTGCATGCACACGAAAGCTCATACCAAGAACAAACTTAGTTGGTCTCTAAGGTGCTACTGGAAGGAATTTGTTACTTTATTTTGTTTTGAAATAAGGGTGTTTGTTTTGCTTTGTTTAATAAATACAGGTGGGCATGTTTTCTAGTCCATTGCTCTTCAACCTTGGGTCCCCAGCTATTGTTGCACTACAGCTTCCAGCATTCATGACCATTGACAAAGTTGGGTGGGGGTGATGGGAATTGTAGTCCAACAACACCTGGAGACCCAAAGTTGAAGAATTCTGATGTAGTCCAACCCCCCGTTCAGTGAAGCATCTGAAGATTTGAAGATCACCATCGCACCCCCCCCTTAATCGTCTCTTCTCCAGCTGAAACATACCCAACTCTTTCAAATGTCCCCTGTGGGAAATATTTTCTAGACCCCTCACAATCCTGTTCACCTTTCTTTGGACACTCTCCAATTGGTCGATGTGCACAACACAATAATTTCTTATTGCAATTTGTACTCTTCTACGTGCCACCAGAAAGATACACATAATAGTGGAAGCTGCACACTTTCTATTTTTGTTCTTTGCTTCTAACCTTTAGACCTAAGAAGAAGGAATGAATGCAAACCAAGTAGCAAAAATCAAAGCAACCTATTTTCTTTTTCTTGAGTGTGATGCTTCGATCGTTAATTGCATCGGTGGATAGGGGAAATCACAATGCCCCGAGCCAGCAATCAGCTCTTCTAGGTTTTTCCCCCCTCCTAAAGTCTTTTCAAGAGCCAGCCATGCTCTAATCGTGCGAGCCCAACGAGCAGTGACAAATTATTTGTATTATTTCCAAGAGAAACTGTTGGCATTTGCTTGGTGCAGTGCCTTTGTTACTCTATGAATAAGAAATGCAGTTAATATATTATACACCATGTGTCTTCCAACTCTACCAGGAACCTAATTACACTTTATGGGAAGTTAAGCAGGCAGTAAACTACATGCTACAGAAAGTGCATGCAGTTTTGTGGATTTTTTTAAAAATAAAAACCCAACAACACCCCAACAACACAACCCTTCCCCCACTCTGTTGGCTACCAACACTGAACAGTTGTTTACATCCTTATACTTTGGAAAACTTCATAATTATACATTTAGTGCCACTGAGAGATCCGCTGCGTAATTACACAGCTCAGCTATAATGGCCTCAGTTCCTGTGCCGATAGAAGGCATAGTACAAATTTAGGACTAAACAAGATTGGAAGGAACATTTGTTCTCGCTCTCTCTGTTGGGTGGAAACTGTAAACTTCTGTCCCTGGTTATTGCATTTGGAATTAAAATTTAGGGACATCCTGGGATTCGCTAACTGTTACCGGGAAAGGAACTGATCACAATCCCATCTTTGCCTTCTGCCCCTAGTTTCATGGACAACAGATGGTCAGTCGCCTTTGTTCCTGCAGTTGTTCTTTCCAATTGTTTTACCAATTGCTCACTCTTCTCAACAGCTATGGAAGGAACATGAGATACCATGCAATGGGCAGACAACTCATTTAGAAACAAAACTGAGAAAAGACTTCTCCAGGAATAATCCAGAGTAAATTGATTAATTTCCCAGACATCCACTAGACCTTGAGAAAAACTAATCTGGGTTATGTTGAAATTAGGCTCCTAGGCTGGCGCAGGCTGATGACATCACCACCACAAGATATCATCACCACCAACCCACTTTGCCTTGCTTACAAAGCTTGTAACCCAGCACAGAGCACTATTTTAATGGTTTGTTTTCCCCCAGCCAGGCTTAGGCAGGGCAGAAGCCTCACTACTGAACAGGGTTTGGATCTGGTGCAACTTTACGCCGTAAAGTTTGTGCTGGTTGACTTCTTGAACACAGGCTTGTTCCCCAGGATAGCAGTAAAGGAGGAGCAGGTTGAATGCACTTTGCTGCCCTCCTAAAACTCAAAAGACCCAGGATGGAGGGGCAAATGAAATTATTTTGGCAAAGGCTTCCCTTACTGAGCATTCCTCCTCCTGTGTTTCTACCAGGGACACTGCTGAAGGTGGTAGATGATGCAAGGGACTGGCAGGGCTCTGAAGAATGTGTGGAGGAGGCAGGGGACCAGTAGAGGTGACCAGCGATTTATGGGGTTTGATGCCACCCACAAGGGAGGAGCAGGCCAGGGCAGGGGAAGAAGGAAGAGTCAGGACACCTCAAGGTGGAGGAAAGCATTCCTCACCTTCCCCTGACCCACTGTCTCCTAGAACCAGGAGAGGCTTGAAGTGGGAAGAATAGCATTGACTTCCACGCAGGAGAAGTCTCAGGTTGGGGGACAGTTGCCTAGTGGCTTGAGGCATGTGCATCCAGAGCGCTATAGGAGTTGCTCTAAGTGCTTCTTTTGTCAACTGGGGCGGGCCAGGGCAGATTATTCCCAGAATGGTACAGCAATCAGTCTGCACAGGGCAGTCTGGGAACTATATCTCTGTGAGGGGACTAGGCGCCTCCTGACAACTCTCGGCACCTTTAACAAACACTCAGCTCCCAGAATTCTTTGGGGGAAGTCAAGACTGTTTAATGTGGTAGCATAGTGCCTTCTCGGTAGTGGCGCCCACCCTGTGGAACGCCCTCCCATCAGACGTCAAGGGAATAAACAACTACCTGACATTCAGAAAATACCTGAAGGCAGTCCTGTTTAGGGAAGTTTTTAAGCTGTGATATTTTAAATGTATTTTAATATTTGATGGAAGCCGCCCAGAGTGGCTGGGGAGACCCAGCCAGATGGACGGGGTACAAATAAATTATTATTATTATTATTATTATTATTATTATTATTATTATTATTATTATTGTATCATGCGCCTGTGGCCACAGTTTCCTTGCCACCCAGCTTTGTCCATTCCACACCACTCTTTTAGTCTTGCCTCTGGAAGATCCTGTTCCTCGGTTTCCCTCAGCTTGCCCTTGTATGAGCTTTTCATTAATAATACCAGCTTTACCTTCCTTCACAGAACCCGCCAGTCAGTGCCACTCTGCAAATTTTATGGCTTTCATTTCCAAATAGCTACGCTTTCAGTTCACCATATGTGGGAGGTAGGAGATAGTTTTGTTAATGAAATTATAGAGTGGCAATATTGCACTGTTTGCTCATTTTTGTGCAGTTACTTTAATTTTTTTGTGGGTGTTTGATGTAGCCACTGTTTAAATACCAACTGGCTAAACAATTCCTAAATAACAAGGCAGTGTAAATGAAATTCAATTACAGCGATACTTCCCCAGTTATTCCAACCACTCGCTGGCATTCAGTTCGCCTGTATTTTGTCCTCTTTTTTTATCATACCTGCTGACAATTTTCACTTTATATTGCAAGCTGGTTAAAAACGCCTTTGTATAAAGCATCCCATGAGTTGGAAATGGCTTGAAATTTCATTTTCCTCTGCAGTACGGTTTTGTTGCTTTTGAAATGCAATGACAGTGCAACCGAGTCTCAATTCTTCACACCTGTGGTGTGATGTGCTCCATTTGGAATTCGGCTCAACAAACAGAGCTTTTTATCCGTCAAAATTAGGAAAATTTCTTGCTTCAGACAGGATTCCAGGCACAAGGGGCCCTAACTGTCTGACACCCAGATAAAGGATTCATGTGCCATGGGAAAATAACATTTTCCAGGGTCCCTTGTGTTTGAGATGTAACTGTTGCAGTGTGCAAGGTGCCTGGGAGAGACAATAGCTCAAAAATTACAATCTGAGCTGCAGGAAATCTCTGGGGGAAGCAATGGCTGATTTGGAAGATGACCAAGCATTACACACTGGACAAATCTGAATTCTGACATGGGTAAAACAGAACACCGATGACATCACCGCATCCAGGGTGACATCATATGATGTGATCACTTACCATACAAAACAACAACAAAAAAACCCAAAGCGGCTTACAGATATGGAGAACAATTTACTCAATAAAACATACTAAAATGCAATAACACCTGATACTTCTTTTGTGATCACTGACCAAACAATCAACTCACCAGCATTTATGTATGAACCCCTCCTAAGCATTGACCTCCCAGAGCGTTGATTCCCAGAGTTCCTTGGGGGATCGGACTGATTGATAAACTATTCCGGGAGGTGGAATAGGGGGTCTCCTAACAACTCTCAGCACCCTTAAGAAACCACAGCTCAAAGAATTCTTTAAGGGAAGCCATTACTCTTGAAAGTGGTATCTTGGTGCTTTAAATGTATGATGAGAGTGTGGCCTAAGAACGGGAACTGTTAAATGGGTTAATAAGGCCACATTTGACAGGCATGTGCAAGAACTTATTGGGCAATTTATTAAGAATTTATTAGGCAGCATTGATTAGCACCCTTTAGGCATCCTTAAAAGTTGGTGAGCTGTAGATCTGAGACTAGCCGCAGGGCTCTCTGGAGTACCTTTGTGGCCAACCTGTATTGGCTGCCCAGAGTTGTGGGACTCTAGTAGAAGGTGAATCAGGAAAACCTCTTTACTCACCTGAGTTTGCCTGGCTTTAGGAAAAGGGTAGGCAAACGGCACCCCTCTTGCTCAGTCGAGTTGGCTTGCCTGTAGCTTTTAGGTTTTAGTTGGCTCTCTGCACTCTCTTCACCATTGGAGATCTGTAGGGTTAAATTAATAAACGTGGTCTGAATTCACACTGATTTTGTTTCTTAACTCCCTGCTAAGGTTGGCAATAATTCTGTGTACATATCAGATGGTCAGGGCGGGGGAGGAATTTACTTCCCCCCCCCAACTTTGAAAACTTTAAATAATACCGTAATACAGTGGTGCCTCGCAAGACGAAATTAATTCGTTCTGCAAGTCGTTTCATATTGCGAAAAATTCGTCTTGCGAAGCACGACCATAGGAATGCATAGGAATTTAATTCCCATAGGAATGCATTGAAATTTTCGTCTTGCGAAGCACGACCATAGAAAAATTTGTCTTGCGAGTCATCTAAAAATCGCAAAACCCTTTCGTCTAGCGAGTTTTTCGTTGTGCGAGCCATTCGGCTTGCGAGGTACCACTGTATTATAAAGGTGGGTTTTGGTGGTAGGAGCAATTAAAGAGTCATTTGGAAAGGTCCAGAACCCTTTCCATCTATCTATCTGTTTGTCTGTCTGTCTGTCTATCTATCTATCTATCTATCTATCTATCTATCTATCTATCTATCTCTATTGCAGCTGCACTGGGGAAGTAGAATGGGGGAGAATGAAACACACACACACACACACACACACACACACCAAGCAGATCAAAGCTACTTTCCTGGCAGTGTACAATTTTCTCTCAAGAATTTGAAAGGCTTTCGATTGCCAGTTTAAAGAAACCTCTCCTTTTCTTCTTCTTCTACCTTTCTGTTTGCTCTATTTTATACCCGAATAAGACAGGTATAATTTTATACCTGAATGAATGCACTGTTGCAATTCAACAACTGCTCTCTAAAAAAATAAATAACCACAAGATGTGGCCACACATCACTAACCAGTTAATCGAAAGCCAATGAACTGTGCCAGATGAGTGTGCTATTTCATACTTCCTAACAGGGCAGCATCCCCTGCAATCACCAGGGACTTCTTTTTGGGCTGTATTCATGTATTATTTTCAATTGAATTAAACCTGTTCATGAGGAAATTCTGCCTTTTACAGTCAACATCCCCGTTTGACAAAGGCTCATCTCACTCTTGATTTACCCCTTATCTGGGCATTTTTGTATGTGATTTTCACAAATATGTGCATTATATTACAGAAAACGGCTCTGCAGAAGTGTGTACCAAAATTGCAAGAATTAACACTAAAGCGCTGCTGAACTTTCAGGAGAGCTTTTAAAAAATGAACAAATAAATCACAAACTGAGGTGGAAATGTAGAGAGCAGAACTCAGGGAGGAATTCAACATAGTGCTAAGGAGATTGCTCTCCATCTGTCAGAGACCAGTCTGAGGAGTACAACTCTGATGAGGAATGGTGGGAGCCTAGCCCTCCCCCTGCTCATGGCCAGGAGCAGTGGAGTCGTGTTGATTTGGAACAATGGTTTGCTGAGGGGCACAGTTTGGAAGACCATAGTTGGGCAGAACTGGGAGGTGAACAGCGAGAAAGAAGAATGGGAAGAGAGTGAGCTAGCCGACCCTCTCTTGCTGGAAGATGGGCGAGATGGGCAACCTCTCAGTCCCAAGGCTAGGAGAGTAGATAAGGTGACTTCGCAAAAGGCTCAATGGTTGAGAGATCAGGTGGCTAAAGGTACCTTCTTGCGTGTCTAATATAGCTGTCCGCTTGGAGGTTGATCAAATCCCTGTTAGCACTCAGATATGGACCCTGAAGATCCATTGTTGCATAAAACTCATCTTCTTTCCTGTCGGGTTGGCATTCTTAACTCGACTGGATCCCTGTCAATCAAAATGGGGAACTACATTATATGAAAAGCTAAAAGGCTTTTGAGAAAGCCAGAGCAACAATTTGTCAACGAATCTGGGACGTAGAATTTCAGTGTCATGTGAGTGAGATGAATAAGCACCCAGCAATTAACGACAATGGGAGAGGTTTCACCCCAGCAATATATCTGTCAAAATTACAAATATTTAAATATATACGGCCATTCACCCTTGCTAGATTCAACGTGCTGCCATCTGCCTTATTGCCGGGCAGATATGTGGGTAAACCGTATGCAGAGCGAGTCTGATAGAGATGGAAACCGTCTCCCATGTCTTGCTACAATGTCGTTTTTATGAGGATATTCGCTCGGTCTTTATCACCCCTGTTATACCGAAAATTCCAAGTGGGTCTGAAACTCAATGCTAAAAATCCCTGATAGAGGTTAAGGATCCAGAGACCATGCTAAGGGTGGCCAAATTTTGCGCGGCTGCCATAAAACCCAGGGAACAAGCTGTGCTATTACAAAGACTAAGGCCTCAGATGCAAACTCTAGAAAATATTTTAGAGACTAAGACCTAAACCACATTTCTAATGGCTGTCATATTTGTATTGTTTATTGTTATATTTGATTGTTAATTCAAACTTAATTCTATTGTGTTTTATGTTCGCTTAGTACAGTGTGTGAATCTAGTCTGGGACCGTCATAAATTTCATTTCATTTCAGGTGACTAGGAGACAAGAGGACGGAAGTGACTAGAGGGAAGTGGGTGGAACCTTAATTGGGAGCACCTGCACGCCAAGAAAGGTCGCTTGTTCTTTTGCTGCATCCATTAAACATTTCTGTTACTGGTAAGAGACTGCTTTCTCTTTGTACTGCTTATCTACGGCCAAGTGGGGAGGAAGCCAAGCCCCAAACCTGACACCATCATGGTGCTTGGGAGATTCCTCCATCAATGAAAGCATTTCTGCTTGCCTGATGAAACAATATCCTCCTACAAATTGTTCTGGGTCCCCTCCCCAGCCCCCCGAGCCAATTTTGTTGGGGGTAAACAGCAGGATGGGGGGGAGTCCCATTGTGCTACAGGAAGTCCTTCCACAAGCTTCTGGTTGGATCCAACCCACAAAATTGGGAAAATGAGAAACTGAGAGATCCTGAAATTGAAATACTTGCTCATCTGTGCCGGGAAAATCCAGTGACTGCCCTGCTGTACCATGAGCATCTATTTCGAACTTTTCCTTCTGCACATATTTATGTTTCTTCTGAAGGTTTCCCTCATTTGCTTCCTTGATTATATGTTGAAAGCTCGAAAGCTTCCTTTTTCAACCCAAGCCTTTCCCAAGTATGGAATGACCAGGCATGTCGTCCAAACTAGTGGAGTAGGAGATCTGGGGGAAGGGTGGGGAATCACAACAAATATGGAATTAAATATGAACATTAAATATAATGTATTTAAATCAATTATTATTGACTCTCAAATATACAGGATGGCCCAAAAGTAGGTGTGTGTGTGTGTGTGTGTGTGTGTGTGTGTGTGTATTCTTTACTGATATTGTGAATGATTAGAACTTGAGTCAAGAACAAAGAAAGTGGACTGTAAAGCTGTATACCTACTTTGGGGTCACCCTGTAGCTACCAAGTATTTGACCATTTGGAGCATATCTGGCAAATATTTAGCATCAACACTTGCTGAGAAGTGTTTTGAGGAACAATTTCTGGGAGCGAGTTTGCTGCAGCTCTAACCTATCCATTTAGTGCTACGCTTGACAATTCCGGTGCCTGCGTTACGAAAAGCGAAACAAACAGTGACTATTCCTGCTTCTTGATTAACTAGGCAAACAGAAATAATAGACGGCACGAGAGAGACAAAGACGCTGGCTTTTGCAATTATCACATCACATCCAAGAAGCTGGTTATAAAATTAAATAAAATCTTTGAATGGCAGCCAGTCTGTTCTGCTTTTTGACTCTGTGGGGATCAGCTGTGAACAGCTGCAAGACACCACCTCCCACCAGGCAAAACAAGACAGGTATGATGAGAACACATGTGAGAATAATTATACTAAATGCACCCCCCCTCCAAGATGCTGCTGCAAAAAATAATAATACCAGGATTCTAATTTCTGTGCCTGGAAAGAGATACAAAAGAGAGCTGAAGTTAGCACGAAGTATGAGTCTTTTACACCAGGGGTAGACAATGTCGTGCCTTTCAGATGCTGTGGACTCCAGATCCCATCGGCTCAAGTCAGCATGGCCTGTGGCTGGAGGGCACCATTCTGGCTACCCCTGTTCTGCAGGCAAACCATGCACTCGGCTGCAGAACCATGGCTGATCCAAAGACCTCTGACTGAGACTCCAGAGAGCAGCTGCCTAGTCAGTCCTGTATCGGGAAATTTGTAATGTTTGATGTGGTGTTATGTTTTAATTTGTTGGAAGCTACCCGAGGTTGCTGGGGTAACCCAGTCAGATGGGGGGGCATATAAATAATAAATTGTTGTTGTTGTTGTTCTTATTATTATGAAGAGAAAGTCCTCTCACCTTTTGTGCTGACTGGAGCCAACCAGAGGGAAAGGTGAATCAGCCAGTAAGGATTGTTTCCTAGGGTCAAGTGCAAAGAGGAGTTCTTCTGTATGCTCCCTTTAAGGAATACTTAAAACACAAAACGCTTCAGTTTCAAGGGAATGCTTGCAAGTTCTGTAATGTACAATGGAACTTCAAGGAAAACACAAGTTCCTCAACAACAGATGTTGGAGCACCCCAAATCATTCACTCATTTACGTGGACTGAAAATAGTAAATCTAGATGAAAGGCACAATGTGAGGATCTGCATTGGTTGTTGCTTTGTTGTTCAGTTGTTCAGTCATGTCCGACTCTTCGTGACCCCATGGACCAGAGCACGCCAGGCACCCCTATCCTCCACTGCCTCCCGCAGTTTGGCCAAACTCATGTTAGTAGCTTCGAGAACACTGTCCAACCATCTCATCCTCTGTTGTCCCCTTCTCCTTGTGCCCTCCATCTTCCCCAACATCAGGGTCTTTTCCAGGGAGTCTTCTCTTCTCATGAGGTGGCCAAAGTATTGGAGCCTCAACTTCAGGATCTGCCCTTCCAGTGAGCACTCTGGGCTGATTTCTTTAAGGATGGATATGTTTGATCTTCTTGCAGTCCATGGGACTCTCAAGAGTCTCCTCCAGCACCATAATTCAAAAGCATCAATTCTTCAACGATCAGCCTTCTTTATGGTCCAGCTCTCACTTCCATACATCACTACTGGTTGTTGCTGGCACCCCCCAATTATTATAATTCTTGAATAATTCTAAGAATACTGTATAATCTTAGAAGGTCATATAATCTTAGGAGGGGGAATGGCTGTGAGAGGGTGTGGCTGCCACGAAGAGAACTGCCAACACATCACTGGCAGTAATAACTCTTTTAAATGTTTCATTAGGAGACGGAAGTAGACAGACGGACACAGGCAGGTAGGCCGACGAATACAAGTGATTGCATGGTGTTCCGATTTCTCTTGGTGTCTAGTGGAAAAAAGGAAGCCGGTGGGGAATTTCAACATCAGAGCCTCTTGTTTCCTGCAATTCAGAGCTTCAGCCCCGGGCTTGCGTGTGCTTCTGATTAGCAGGGAAGCATTCAATAACCTGTCCAGCACGATACATGGGAATTTAGAAGCAGCACACTTCCAACAAAGACCACCACGCGCTGAACAGAAACCTTATACTCCCAGTCGTAGCTGGATGTTTGTTTACCACCCAAAATAGTTTAAGCTGTTGCTGAGCTCAATGTATTCAGATCTCCCTCTCCCTCTGCCTCCCTCCCAACCCCTCCCTTTCTTTCTCTCTCAAATTATTTTGGGTCTAAACCTGAATATTTGGAGTCTGTTGTTGTTGTTGTTGTTGCTGCTGTTGTCCAAGTCATCCAGCATGCAATGTGGAATTATGCAATCATACAGGGGGAAAACAACAACAACGTATCACTTTGAAGTCACGATGCGTGTAACGATTCTTAATTTATTTTATTAGGCTTTCATCAACCATATGGTCCATGCTGGTACATTCACACTGTGTAGCTGTAAGACATTCTTCTTCCTTAACTGCACGATATGAGAGGGGCCCATATTTCTTTATGCAGCACTGAGAATTCTGAACACACACACACACACACACACACAAACACGTAAGTGCGTCCAGGCACCATACATGTTCGGGTGATTGAATAATAAATAAATAATAAATAATAATATTTGTGTGTTGTTGTTTTTTTAAAAAAGAAAAACACAGTTGCCTTCTGAATTCCTCTGTGCTGTCTCTGCTTCAATTTGCAGTTTGGGTACCATGCTGCTCTACATAAAACAAAGCTGAGGAAATCTGTGAAATGTTATGTTGCTGTGTCGCAGGGAAGCTGGCAGGACCCTATAATGCAAAGGGCTAAAAGCATCGTTTCGTGGACCTGTTTTATATGGAGATGCTGATTATCACCTGGCTGAGAAATGGGAAGGGGTTACTGACCGGTGAAGGGGACTAATTTATCTCATCTGGATGTAATGGCAGCGGAGATGCCTCTTCAGCAAATGAGAGGATTGGGATCTGTTGCTGGAGCGGAAAAGATAAAACTCACAAAGATGAGTGGCGCGATAGACTTCCACTCTCGTTTATAAAGTATACAAACGCCTGTAAAAGCTTTAGCACCATAAGCTACTTCCTCTCTAAAGCCGTGGTTTAGAATCTGACCAGACACGGGTTAGACCTCAATGTTGAGCCTACCGAGTGGCAATAGCGACAGCGAAGAAGACCTTCTTCACCGCATCTATTGCAACTGTGGAAAACAGCAACAGGAGACTCTTTCAGGTGGTTCGCAATTTTGCGGAACCACCTGCTCCATCGAGGCCCAGTATGGGCCACAAGATCTCTTGCAATGATTTTATGGAAAAAAAATTTTGCAGATAAAGTCGCTCAGATTCAGGAAGAGATAGACTCCACCATGGGAGCAGGGGCGGGGCGGGAGAGTGCTAGAGTCCTGTCTAGTCAAGTTGCGTGGGATCAATTCCAGTCTGTTACCTCTGAGGATATGGACAGGCTGCTTGGACGAGTGAAAACAACCACCTGTCTCCTTGATCCTTTCCCATCCTGGCTTATAAAAGCTAGCCAGGAAGGGCTGGGCGGTGGGCTTTGAGGGGTGGTGAATGCTTATTTTAGCGAGAGAGCCTTCCCAGGTTCGCTGAAAGAGGCGGTTATCAAACTGCTTCTTAAAAAAAATCTTTAGACTCAGCCAATATGGCCAACTATTGCCCAGTCTCAAATCTTCCATTCTTGGGCAAGGTGATTGAGCAAGTGGTTGCTGAACAACTCCAGGCACGCCTGAAAGAAACAGACCATTTGGATCCCTTCCAGTCGGGATTCAGGCCTCATCATGGGACCGAAACTGCCTTGGTCGCACTGGTCGATGGTCTCTGGTGGGCTAGGGACAAAGGTGAGAGCTGTTTCCTACTTCTGCTGGATCTCTCAGTGGCTTTTGATACCATCAACCATAATATCCTTCTGGACCGTCTAGAGGGGCTTGGAGTTGGGGGCACTGTTATACAGTGGTTCTGCTCCTTCCTCCTGGGCTGTGTTCAAAAAGTGGTGGTGGGGATGAGTGTTCAGACCCCTGGGCTCTCACTTGTGGGATGCCTCAGGTTCTGTCCTCTCCCTCATGCTTTTTAACATCTGCATGCAGCCACTGGGAGAGATCATCAGGGGGTTTGGGCTGGGTGTTCATCAATATGCAGATGATACTCAGCTCTACCTCTCTTTCAAATCAGAACCAGTGAAGGCGGTGAAGGTCCTGTGTGAGTGCATGGAGGCTGTTGGAAGATGGATGGCGGCTAACAGATTGAGGTTGAATCCTGACAAGACAGAAGTACTGTTTTTGGGGGACAGGAGGCGGGCGGGTGTGGGGGACTCCCTGGTCCTGAATGGGGTAACTGTGCCCCTGAAGGACCAGGTGCGCAGCCTGGGAGTCATTTTGGACTCACAGCTGTCCATGGAAGCGCAGGTTAATTCTGTGTCCAGGGCGGCTGTCTACCAGCTCCATCTGGTACGCAGGCTGAGACCCTACCTGCCCGCAGACTGTCTTGTCAGAGTGGTGCATGCTCTGGTTATCTCCCGCTTGGACTACTGCAATGCGCTCTATGTGGGGCTACCTTTGAAGGTGACCCGGAAACTGCAATTAATCCAGAATGCGGCAGCTAGACTGGTGACTGGGAGTGGCCGCCGGGACCACATAACACCGGTCCTGAGAGATCTGCATTGGCTCCCAGTACGTTTCCGAGCACAATTCAAAGTGTTGGTGTTGACCTTTAAAGCCCTAAACGGCCTCGGTCCTGTATACCTGAAGGAGCGTCTCCACCCCCATCATTCAGCCCGGACACTGAGATCCAGCGCCGAGGGCCTTCTGGCGGTTCCCTCACTGCGAGAAGCAAAACTACAGGGAACCAGGCAGAGGGCCTTCTCGGTAGTGGCGCCTGCCCTGTGGAACGCCCTCCCGTCAGAAGTCAAGGGAATAAACAACTACCTGACATTCAGAAAACACCTAAAGGCAGCCCTGTTTAGGGAAGTTTTTAATTTGTGACTCTGTATTGTATTTTAATATTTGTTGGAGGCCGCCCAGAGTGGCTGGGGAGACCCGGCCAGATGGGCGGGGTATAAATAATAAATTATTATTATTATTATTATTATTATGTGGGGCTACCTTTGAAGGTGACGTGGAAACTACAACTAATCCAGAATGCGGCAGCTAGACTGGTGACTGGGAGCGGCTGCCAAGACCACATAACACCGGTCTTGAAAGACCTACATTGGCTCCCAGTACATTTCCGAGCACAATTCAAAGTGTTGGTGCTGACCTTTAAAGCCCTAAATGGCCTTGGCCCAGCGTCTCCACCCACATCATTCTGCCTGGACACCGAGGTCCAGCACCGAGGGCCATCTGGCGGTTCCCTCACTGTGAAAAGCCAAGTTTCAGGGAACCAGGTAGAAGGCCTTCTCGGTAGTGGCACCCACCCTGTGGATCGCCCTCCCGCCAGATGTCAAAGAGAACAACAACTAACAGACTTTTAGAAGATATCTGAAGGCAGCCCTGTTAAGGGAAGCTTTTAATGTTTGACGGACTACTGTATTTTAATATTTTGTTGGAAGCCACCTAGAGTGGCTGGGTATAAATAAATCATCATCTTCATCATTAGGGTTCTTTTCCAAGAAGAGGCTAGGAAACCTGTGGCCCATCAGATGTTACTGGACTATAGTTCCTATAATCCCTGATAAAACCAGACTCACTGGATGAGGCTGATAGAAGGTGGCATCTAACAACAGTTTCTCCCCTTGAGGGCTCACTCCACTGCTTGGAATTTGTGAATTTCTTGGTTACTGAATGGAGGTGCAAGACTGATCTGTGGTGTCAGCAACAGGGAGGTTGAGGGGAATGGGTCATTTTACTGACACTGAGAAAACTCTGGGTGTGTCCACTATTTATCTTGTTTTGCAAATTTATAAAGCACTTAACAACCTGAAGCCATCGTAACAATGTACCACAAGCCCCTTCAAAAAAATATATTATGAATTTTGTATTTTTATACTGTGATTTTATGTTGTAACCACCCTGAGACCTGCAGATATAGGATGGTATACACATTTAGTTAATCTATTATTATTATTATTATTAAACTCTAAAAACAATCAAAAGCTTTTCAAAGAATCATAGAACTGTAGAGTTGGGAAGCCACCAAAGGACCATCTAGTTCAGTGTTTTCCAAACTTGGGTCTGCAGCTGTTTTTGGACTACAACTCCCATAATCCCTAGCTAGCAAGACTGGAGACACAAGTTTGGGAAACACTGATCTAGTCCAATCCCCAAAAATGTAGGTATTGCATTTCTAACAGATGGCTACCCACTTCTGATTAAAAACATCGAATGAAGGAGAGTCCACCACCTTCTGAGGTACTTCATTCAACTTTTGAATAGCTCTTACTGTCAGAAAGTTCTTCCTAATGTTTAGTTGTAATCTACTTTGAATGTGTTGGTTTGGGTTCTACCCTGTGGAGCAGCAGAAAATAAGCTTGCTCCATCTTCCATGTCACAGCCCTCCAGATATTTGAAGAACTCTAACTCAGACTCTAAACACAATAAAACCATTTCTACAGATCAATATTCCATTAAATGACTGGGAAAACCTTCTTAAACGAAATATATTCAGGAGGTGCCTAAACACCAGCTGTGTAATTTCAGTTAGTGCAAATGAAGCACAACTCTGGGGTATGTGGTACTCTCAGTATTGCCCCATTTGAGAAGCAGAGTTGCTGGGCAGGAATAAATGGGGCAAGATGGTCTCTTAGGTAACTCATTTCCAAATTGCCTATATATAATCTTGTGCTCGGTCTCCTCTCATGGAAAACAACACAGAGCTTTGCCCATTTGTTTCTTCCAATAATCAGGTAGATGAGATTAACCTGCCAATAACTAATTTGGAATTAGACAAATTCCCCGTGATCGAAAGCAACAACCAGAACTTAATGAGCTAGTTTCCAGAGAGCGCCAAGGTGAGACGAAACAAAGATGAACCCAGGAAATGATGGGATGTTGCAGGAGAGTAAGAGGCAGGAGACAGATGCTACCCGTTTGTGGATAGGATTAGCACTTTGGACTGGCATGGAGTGGTGGAAACAATAATGGTACAATTCAGCAAAGTTTAGCACTTTGAACTACAGTGGTACCTTGGGCTTCAGGTTACAGATGCTTCAGGTTACAGACTCCACTAACCCAGAAATAGCACCTCGGGTTAAGAACTTTGCTTCAGGATGAGAACAGAAATCACACGGCGGCAGCGGGAGGCCCCATTAGCTAAAGTGGTGCTTCAGGTTAAGAACAGTTTCAGGTTAAGAATGGACCTCCAGAACAAATTAAGTTCTTAACCCGAGGTACCACTGTACAGACAACTCCCCATTTATGCAACTCTTTCGGAGCCAGGTGAAAATATTTCTCTATAACCAGCCTACGGCTGATTGAACATGTTTGTGGGTTATTGGTTTGTTTCTCTTTTCTGTTATATATTTTGTGTTCTTTTTTAAAAAATATATATATTTTTATTAAAGTTTTCTTGGTTTGCAAAAGTATGTGCAATGTCTCTTTTTTCAAGTTACATTTTCTACAGATCAGTTTCATTTGTTGAGACATTAGTGTTACATTAGGAAGAAAAGGGGGAAAGAGGTGGAGGGGGGGAATGGTGAGTGGGGTGGGGTCAGGTGACAATGCTTCTATTCTACTTAGTGTACGTGTGGGGTTTTGTGTCAGCGTCACTTGTGTGGGTTCTCTTTACTGTTCGCTTGTGTTCCTTTGGTGGTGAGAGAGGTTGGGGTTGGCCTAGGGTGTGGTTGGTTGTCTTTGATTGGCTGTAGTGAAATTTATTTTCATGTGTGAGTGGGGTGGGTGGGTGTTTTTGGATAAGGTTAGTCAGATTCATTCGAATGCTGTTGGCGGGTTCTTGTTGTTGTCTTGTTGGGCTGTGTATGTGATAAAGGGGAGCCATACCGGGGTGAAGGCGTCTTCTTCTATTTGTCCCCATGTCCATTTCAGTTAGTTGGTTCGTTTTTCTAATAGGGCTGTTTCCCATCCTACTTGGTACCATTGGTCCATGCTTTCTCCTGACAGGTCTCTCCAGTGTCTGGCTATGATGCTTCTGGCTGCTGAGAGTAGGTGGGTTATGAGCTTTTTGTGTTGTGAGTGGGCATTATTGTCTTGTTCTCATTTTGTAGTTTTGTGTTGTGAACGTTGACCGAAAAGGCAGTATACAAATTTAATAAATAATAACTATAATAAAATTACTACTAACACTATTACAGCTGATAATTTGCCTTTCACTCCGAGGCCTAGGGTAGGTTACAACAATATGGAAAACAGTTTAAAGCAATTTAGAATTACAGAAATAAGTTGGCTCCTAAAAATGCAATACACTTCGAGTGCCAAAAGCCAGCATAAAAAGGGGTGTCTCCAGCATTCGCCAAAAGCTGTATAATGATGGTGTCAGATTCTCCTCTGAAGGAAGGGAGTTCCACAACTTAGGGGCTGCCACAGAAAGTGGCGTAGCATGGGGGAGCCCATAGGAGTGGCTGCCCCAGGTGGAAAATTGTTAGGGGGCACAGAATTTCAACACCTGGTGCTGCCTCAATACAGCTGTGCTGCTGCTGTAACTGGGCTCCATTGAAAATGGCTTCTCCGTGCGAACCAGAAAGTGACCTCTCCAGACAATAGAATGACTCTTCTTTTCTTATCTCTGTGGCTGTGATCTCCTGGGTGACATGGACACCACTAGGTAGTTGAAAGAGCGGACATACTCAGTCCGTTCCCCTTGTTCCCACTCACCACTCAACGCAGCCCCGGGTGCTGGGAACCCACGCTATGCCACTGGCCACACAGAATGCCCTCTCCTAGATTGCCACCCCTTGGACCTTTGAGGGGAGTGGGCCAAGCAAGAGGGCACCCTGTGCCAATCTTAGCACCCATAAGGGTCTCTAGGGAAGCAGGTGGCCTTTCAGGTATCTGGGACCTGAGTCATTTAGGGCTTTAAACACTAACATGAGCATCTCAATTTGGGTCCAGAAATGAACCAGCAACAAGTGTTATGGACATGGATGGTGTTACACCATGGTTTTGCAAACTTCGGGTTTATGGGTCTGATGGAGATTATAGAGATCATAGAATTGTAGAGTTGGAAGGGACGCTGAGGATCATCTAATCCAACCCCCTGCAATGCAGGAATACGCAGCTGTCCCATATGGGGATTGAACCTGCAACCTTGGTGTTATCAGCACCATGCTCTAACCAACTGACCTATCTAGGCTGGGGTTCAGCTGCTTCAGTCTGCAGAAGGCCCCAGATTCAATCTCGGTCATCTCCAGGTAGAACCAGTGCTTTTTTCTGGAGGGAGGCTGGGGGACGCATAACCCTAAACATTTTGTGAATCTAAGTTTGGCCTCATTGTGGGGCAGTATTTTAATAAGAGTAGGAAAATGAGAGTACCCCTAAACATTTTTTTAAAAAAATATTTTATTAAAGATTTTCTTGATTTACAAAGGTAGTGCATTGTCTCTCTCGTATTTTTCCATATAACATTTTTACAAATCAGTTATTGAGACATTAGGAAGAAAAGGGAGAGAGAGGTGGGTGGGATGGGGAGATAGGTGGGGTGGGATGGGGAGATTTCTTTTTTACTTGATATGAGTAGGGTTTGGTGTCAGCGTTGTTTGTGTAGGTTCTCTGTTGTTCGCTTGTGCTCCTTTGGCGGTATGGTTCCCCTTCATCACACACACAGCCCAACAAGACAATGACAAAAATCTACTGACAGCATACAAATCAATATGGCTAACCTGACCCAAAACACCCACCAACCCCACTCACACAGGAAACCAAAGATCACCACAGCCAACCACAAATGAACAATCACACCCCACACCAACCCCGACCTCTCTCACCGCCAAAGGAGCACAAGCGAACAACAGAGAACCTAAACACTTTTTTAAGAAAAAAAAAGCACTGGGTAGAGCCATTCATAACCCTGGGTGATGCTGCCAATCCGTGTGGACACTGCTGACCTAGCTGGACCCATGGGCTTTCTCAGTATAAGACAGCTTCCTATGTTCTTAAGGTCAGTGAACCTACTATGCATGACAAAGTCCCAAAAAGGTTGTGTTGGTCCCATTTCTAAAAACAGACCTGCTTTTTTTTTTCTTTTTTGTAACAACGGTGCATTATGGTAGCTTTCAAACTACACTTTGATATATTCCTGTTGTCAAACCAGACATAAGGGTAATTTCGTTAACTTGCAGACATAATGAAATACACACATGGATTTGGATTCTTTGCAATTGGGAAATAGTGTTGCTTCCATGAAGTCTGGAAACAATTTTCCATCGGTAATTAGGTTCTGGTTTAGAAGAGGGGCTTATTCTCTTTAAAGGTGTGTTTACTCTCCCTAGGATTTCAAGAAGTTTGTTGCATGACAAAGGGGAAAAATGATGCTGGGTTTAGATGTTGGGTAATGGAAGGAGACAGAGAGAAAGTCTCCTTTGCAGAATCAGGATACAGGTAATTGCCGCTGCCACCTGTATGTGTTCCTGTATGTTGGGAACTGGCTAGGCACTGAAGAGTGGTGGCTGGATTCTGAGGAGTGGGCACCGGGAGAAGCAGGGTTGGAGACTGACTTGGAAGAAGGGATCAGTGACCAGGGAGAGTCTGTAACAGCCAGGAGATGAGAGTCGGAGACAGGAGAAGCTGCAGGATTGGAGACTGAAGAACAGGTGCAGGAGAGGTCAGGCTGGTGGAGAGTCCAGGGCTCCCACACCCTCCTGCCTCTACCTCTCCTGCTCCACTGTCTCCCAGGTCCAGGGGAGGATTGCAGAGGGAGGAGCAGAAGCAGGTTACATGCAGGCGTAGTCTTTGCCTGTTTGTGTGCAGTTCAGGTGGGGGAGTTACATAAGCTGAGGTCTCTGTTGTGGCAACTGCCCCATCAAGCGCACACCTAGGAGCAGAACAATATTTTTTTTTTAAAAAAAATAAATCCTTCCAGTAGCACCTTAGAGAGCAACTAAGTTTGTTCTTGGCATGAGCTTTTGTGTGCATGCACACTTCTTCAGATACCAAGAGAGATATGGGAGAAAAGTGTGCATGCACACGAAAGCTCATGCCAAGAACAAACTTAGTTGCTCTCTAAGGTGCTACTGGAAGGAATTTTTTATTTTATTTTTTATTTTGTTTTGACTATGGCAGACCAACACGGCTACCTACCTGTACCTAGGAGCAGGTGAGAGATGCAGGACTGGTGGATATGTTTTTTTCCTGACTTGTAAGTGTCTTTTTGACAATAGAGAGTTAATTCCTCACTCTGGACATTGCTTGCCTGATAGCACTGTAACACTGTATTAGAAAAGGTGTGTGTGGGGGGGGACAGAATCAGCTGGCTGGAGCTGGCTGGTGCAGAGAAGGGCATGGCACCTGACTGGCTGGGTTGGGGAGGAGAATGAAAAGCTCAGAAAGAAGGCAAGGAGGAGGAGTAATAAGGGAAAAGGTGTCAGAAGTACATCAGCAGAAATCATTCCATATGCAACTGAAGGGTTAATTCCATTAAAGTCAACTAACCAAGAGGCAGGCAGGCAGATGTGTTGCTTAGCAGCCAGGCAGACTGGCATGATGTTGGTCTTGTACAATGCAGTGAGACATTCAACCAAACAGTGAGTTTTTCCTCTGTATGTTTGGTTGAATATCTCCCTGCATTGTACAAGGCCAGAAGTAAGGGTTATAAATTTGAAATAATAAGTAGAAAGGGTGGGTGGCAGAGACAGCCATCTAATTGTCTGGATAGCTTATTTCCTGGTTCACACTGAGAAGAGATCCTGAAGCAACTTCCAGGGACAGAAGTGGGAGTTACACATATAAGCCTATGGAGAAATCCAGGCTTTTCAATTAGACAGGATGGGCATCAGTATCCAAATCCAAGTTCATTTGCTGAACTTGAAAAAAAAAATCTGTTTTCAAATGACATGAAATGTCCCATCTGCTGGATGGACCTGAACAGGGGTGAAGCCCAGTGTTTATGAAGTGCCGCCCATTGAACTTGGAGCTGTCATGAATGGAACAGCTGGATTTCAACAGCAGCTTATTTGGTTTGGATGCCATGGTTTCTACTCTGAATGATGGTCACATGAGAAGAGCCCTGCTGGATCAGGCCGAAGGTCATCTTGTACAACTTCCTTTTCCCATAGTGGCCAACCAGATGCCTGCAAGACCTGAGCATAACAGTGCTCTGGCCACTTGAAATTCACAGCAACTGGTATTCTAAGCACACTGCCTACAACAATGGAGGGAAAATACAGCTATTGTGATTTTTGCAGTTATTGATCACAAAAAAATAGATGGATAGATAGATGATAGGCAGAAGATGGATCCGTTCCAACAAAAGCAGCTACCACAGTAACAGGACTTCACATTAGCCAAATGCCTATCAGAATTTTTGATGTTTAGATTCCAGTACACGCAAGGCCAAACGCCAGATAGAGTGCCATAAATCTTCTGGCTTCAGATAAGAAGAGAGTTACGATCTCCTGCAGATCTTTGGCTATACTGACTGGAAGAGGCCCCCTCTCTGTTTCTCTTCATTGTCATAAAACTGTTACATTCCAAACAAAGAGGCCTCTTGTGCGTGCAATTTATGGCACATTATGAGGTCTTAAAACTCTTTTTGATTCGATGTTCTCTTGGTCCCCGCTGTGTATACTTTCCACTGGGGTTCTCCATTGCTTTCTCTGCAGCGTTTTCTGGAACAAATGGGTTTTGCATCCTTCCAGAAAGCAGCGAGGGAGAAGCCAACCTCCTGGCCTCCCCAGGGAGGTCATTCCCACAGCCTGGTGCCATTACTCTAAAGATGTTGTGAAGGGACTTGGAGCAGGGCCTAGCTTGCAGAATGCAGACAGCATGGGAGAGAAGTAAGCTGGTCTTTATAGTACATAGAGAAGGGATTTATAGACAAGCACCAGCACCTGGGCTTGGAAACATATGAGCAGCAAAGTGCAATTTCCACAAGGCTGGTAGAAGATGCCCTCATGTAATGATCTCTGTCATGCAACCAAGCCCCAATAAGAAGTATTGACTTTCCGGCAGTTTTATGTAGGTTTATTTACAAAAAGGCACATCCAGAGCACGGCTTTTAGCCTGCTCGCATTGATGATAGTTGGTCAGTCTGAATTTTTGCCCCTCCCACAGCAGGAAGGACGCCAAACTCCCGCCTTTCCCCTCTTGCCCTTCCGTTGCCTTCTGATCTTATTCAGATGCCTAGAACGGGGACTGAGAGGCTGGCCTGCTCCTTCCCCACTGCTACTCAACCCAGACTCAGACCTCTGCTTATCTGCTGGTTGCTTAGCAATGCTCTGGCTGCCTTCCAACTCTTCCTCTCCTTGAGAGCTAACAGAGTCTTCCCCAGGAAGGGGTGTGTGTGTCGAACTGCCCTTTCTCCACTCTGTCAGCCAGCTCTCATCTGCAGAGTCAGTCCTTCGTTCACTTACTTCAATTTCTGAGTCTAACTCTTCCCCTTTGCTCTGGGGCACCATGTTCCTGACACCTCATCTCTCTGAACCCACTGAGACCACCTCAGTCCCCCAAACTACTAATGAACAAAGCATATGAAACAGGTTATTAACAAGAGTGTCAGAAACCTTTCATGGGATGAAGGTTACATGAAATATTGATTTAGGCAATTATTTCCCCCCCTGGTTTGTGGAAGGGCTACAACTCAGTGAAAGAGCATCTGTTTTGCATGCAGGAGGTCCCAGGATCAACCCCCAACATCTCCAATCAAGGCTGGGAAATGGACCAGTTGTCTGAGCCAGTCTAAGGCAGCTGCCTAGGTTACTTTGAAGGCAATCAGAAACTACAGTTTGCCACAGAATTCCTCCCAAACTCATCCCTTTAAGGTCGTTCTTTGGAAAACTATGGAAGTAGAATCCTAGAATTGGAAGGGACCCTGATGATCATGTAATCCCACCCCTTGAATTAGCAGGAATATGCAGCTGCCCCATGCAAGCATTGAACCTGCAACCTTGGCATTATCAGAACCACGCTCTAACCAACTGAGCTATCCATGCACTATCTATAAATACAAAAGGCAAATATTTCTACATTCCATAGTCACAGGAGGCAAAAGGTGCAGTGTGGCAGAACTTCTAACATACCTGTATAGAGTTGTTTATGTGAACCAACATTCCTGCTTTCTTCCATTTTTTTTTAAGAAGCCTCCATTAAATTGGGTCAAATGTGCTTTATTTTATTTATTCATTGTGGGTTTTTGGATGCCACCCCATAACAAAGTTTGTGTGTTGAAAATACAAATTAAAAGCATTCAATCAAACCTAAGCAAATACAAAAATAAGAGCATACGACATCCGTAACATTGACCCCCCCCCCACATATTTCAATTTGTGGTTCAGAACATGCTCACAATTTTGCTGAGGTCATCCATGTCTGATTGTCTTAGCTTAGTAATTTTTGCTTGCCACAGCAAGGCTGAGATGTGAAACCAGTTTCTGCATACCTTTTAAATATGTATATACATATAAAATAAACTGCTCATTCCATAAAGCACAAAAACTTTACATAGAAATAAGTTAATTTAGTACACCTAATTAAGCATTATATATTGAAGCTATGCCCCAGTGAGCAGAATTACATCAATGGACCTTTCCATTTATTGAGGCTGACACTCTAAGTTCTCAACTACAGTGATAAATGGCTTCCCTTCACAGGATTGATACTTCACCTTGGCAGTTCTCGTTCTCTTCCCCTCCATCCCCATCACACACACACTCTCTGTAATGCTTTAGAAGCAACTTGGCATGACAGTTCATAAACATTTTTAAGAAGCATTCTTCCACTTGGTCAGCCTCAACAGCCCATCTGTTTCATTAAAAGTCTTCTGAGGTTATCTGAAGATGAAACATTTTCCTTTCTAATTTATGATTCACCCTCACAATGCACTCAATAGAGTGCTCCTTTCTCCTCCTGTGTCTAAAACATTGGTACCCTATTCTCCTGTCTCTAAAACAGGGGTCGCCAAAGTTTTTGTGGCTTGGGCCAGTTCACGGTGGGCTGAAGTGTACATGCACACATGCACAAACGCTATTTCCGGCACTCCTTCTGGTGCGGAGGAGGTGTGCGCAGCTTCCTATTGGCTGCAGGAGCTTCATCACAGAAGGCGGTCCCTGCTCTGCTCAAAGCTGGTTTAGCACGGGAGCTGGCTGAGTGGGTGGTGGGGGTCCCCGAGCAGGCGGTGGGGGTCCATGGGCCAGTTAAGCGACCCCTATGGGCCGCTTGTGGCCCATGGGCATTAGGTTGCCAACCTCTGCTCTAAAACATTGGGATTAACTTGGCTCTTAGATTTTGCAAAATGGCCTTTGACTCAGGAATGGGATGGGGAACATCAGGCTGTACAGTCCTCCGTGCTACACGATCATGCCCTAGATACTCTCACCAGGCCATGTCCCATCACCAGCTCTGCTCAGCGACCCCTTGAATGATTTTGCCTGTCTGGAATATTTCCTTGGAACTATAAAAATGCCATTTGCTTGTTGCAGATATTAATACTGTACAGCCTGAAGCAATAAGATGAATAAAGACTGATTTCTCTTGGGATAAAAATGGTCCAGACGCAAAATACAGTTTCAAAGCTTTACTAATAGAACTTTCTTCACCGTAGACACAAAAACAAATAATGATACATCCAAATAGTTGAATAATATCACATACATGCCAAGCACAGGTTTGGCTTCTTATAAATATGAAATAACTCCAAACAGACCTACAATCACAGGTCTGTTTCTCTCATGCAAACTCCATTAGCCTGGAGCTGTTTTCTCTCCAGGAGACTCAAACTGGTGATTTGCAACTGAATGCCTCTCACATGATCTACAGTTAAACATCACAGGAGAGCTAGCAGAGAACACCAACAGTTAATTATCAACCTGTTTAGGTGCTCAGAGAGTTCTTCTAAGCTTCAGTGGAATTTCCCATGTTAAACCTTCAGCGATACACATATAAGCATATAAAGGAAACCCACAGGGAAATGTGGTCCTTGGGTCCTAATCCTGCCCTACAGTTAAGAAGCTTTGAAAGACAACTGTGTTTTTGAAATAGAGTGGATTTTAATAAACTCAGGCATTATGAAAATAAATTTCTCTCCCTGCCTCTCACTCCACTCTCTATAGTCTAGCATTTAATGTCAATAAGATCAACACTCCACTCTCTATAATGCCAGTCCACTGTCTAGAGCAGGGTTTCCCAAACTTGGGTCTCCTGCTGTTTTTGGACTACAATTCCCATCATCCCAGACCTCTGGTCCTGCAAGGTAGGAATGATGGTAGTTGTAGTCCCAAAACAGCTGGAGACCCAAGTTTGGAGAAACCTGCTCTATAGTCCTGGCATATTGATGGTTTAAAGTGGCATGACACTGCTTTAAATGTAAACTGCAGATGAGGCCAAACTGTTGACTGGACCAGGGTGTCTGTTTTCAAGCATCTCTCCATAATCTTTTTCTTAATTAGTTTTTCTCTAGGCTTTTCAATGTGACAGTTTCATTCCTCCCGGTTTTTATGTGTGTGTATTTAATTTTTGATATCGTCTTTGCATTTATTTATTTTTTAAAAATGTGTAAGTCTCCCTGAGAATATTTATCTTGAAGCGTGGCATAACAGAAATGTACTAAATAAATCATAAGTACTAGATCCTTTTAAAAGAAAGAAAATTAATCAAGGATTCTGAACTTTTCCGATTGTCAGATGATCCCAAACAAAATCCTTTCTGCGCTGATTAATGGTTCTCCATTTCTGTAAAAGGAAGTGCTTAAATATGTCAAATATCAGCCCATTTTTGTTGTTGTTGTTTATATTTAAAGTGGCTTTGTTTCCTGAAATATATTTGTACGGGGTGGGGTGGGGGACGACGACGACACAGTCCTTGTCTTCTGGCAAAACTAGAGTTTCATTTTATAAACTGCTCTGTCTCCTACGCAGAGATCAGTAAGAGAAATGTAGAATCCCCTTTGATGTAAATAAGATATGAACGAGGCATCCACTAACCCCGGGAACAGTCTCTGTGTCAAGAGTTATTAAGATCATCTGTGTTCAGGCACACAACTTCTGTGATAAACAAATCTGTGCACGGCTTCTAGAACCAGCGCTGTATGCCAAAACTCGGAAACAAATCAAGAAGTCATATTGGCCATTCCCTGAGTTTAACCCCCCACCCCTTTAAAAAATTGCTTGAAATTCCATCCGAGAGTCAGGAAACAGGCAGTTGCCTACTCTGACAGGAAGTGGCTCTCCAGCATCTGAGGGGTGAGCATAAGCATGTAATAATAATATGAGCCTGCTTGTTGTTGTTCAGTCGTTCAGTCGTGTCCGACTCTTCGTGACCCCATGGACCAGAGCACGCCGGGCACGCCTATCCTTCACTGCCTCTCGCAGTTTGGCCAAACTCATGTTAGTAGCTTCGAGAACACTGTCCAACCATCTCATCCTCTGTCGTCCCCTTCTCCTTGTGCTCTCCATCTTTCCCAACATCAGGGTCTTTTCTAGGGAGTCTTCTCTTCTCATAAGGTGGCCAAAGTACTGGAGCCTCAACTTCAGGATCTGTCCTTCCAGTGAGCACTCAGGGCTGATTTCCTTCGGAATGGATAGGTTTGATCTTCTTGCCGTCCATGGGACTCTCAAGAGTCTCCTCCAGCACCATAATTCAAAAGCATCAATTCTTCGGCGGTCAGCCTTCTTTATGGTCCAGCTCTCACTTCCGTACATTACTACTGGGAAAACCATAGCTTTAACTATGAGCCTGCTAGATAAGGCCAATGGCCTGTCTAGTCTAGGTATAACAGTGTCCAAACAGATCCCTGTGGAAAGCCCACAAGCAGGACCTAGGCAGAAGGACCCTCTCCCCTCCCACAGTTACTAACAACTGGTATGTAGAGGCAGTAGCCACTGATAGCATTATCCTTCATGTTTTTGTCTAATCCTCTTTCAAAGCTACTGTATTCGGTTTGGTGGCCGTCACTCCCTCCTGTGGGTGTGAGCTCCAACGTTTAACTATGTGCTGTGTGAACAAGCACTTTTCTTGTACCTGCCTGAAATCAGTTCCCCAAGTGATTTAGCAGCCACCCCTTCTTCCCAAGGAGCTCTGGGAATCATAGCTCTGGGAGGGGAATTGGAACCCCCTAATCAGTGCTATTTTTCTAAAAAAGAAGTGTCGGAACTCACCATGAACACCTCCCTCATTCTCTTAGAATGGTAAGGATACGGGTGGCGCTGTGGTCTAACCCACTGAGCTTCTTGGGCTTGCCGATTAGAAGGTCACAGGTTTGAATCCCCGCGGCGGGGTGAGTTCCCATTGCTCTGTCCCAGTTCCTGCCAACCTAGCAGGTTTTTTGGTTTTTTTTAACCTTACCTTTCTCTTAGAATGGCAATGGCGCCCAACTGAGAGATGCCGGAACTGAGTTCTGGTGAGTTCCAGCTGGAAAAAAAACACCAGCCCTGCTCCTAACCACTTTCAGCACCAAAGGCACATCTAGGGGAGCACAATGGGTTCAGTCACACTATGGGGGCGCAGCAACTATGAAGTCCAATGGAAGGTGAGAGGCTGGGAGGCACAGGTTCCCGTTGAAATTTGAGACGCCAAGGTCTGCCACTGTGAGCACCCTTAGCAAACTACAGTGCCCGTGTTTCTTTGGGGGAAGAAGTCATGGTTGCTTAAAGTGGTGTGATGCTGTTTTAAATGTACAGTGCAGACAGCGGCTTGGGCACCCCTCTCTATCCACCATCCAGGACAGTCAGAAGCATAACCAGAGTTCAAGAACCCATTCCAGCCAGGAAAAAACACTCAAGGTGGTGTCAAAGTAGGGCTGTTGAGGGCTGTGGTCTGGGGAGAGGCTATGCATCTGAGGAAGAGAAGAAGAAGAAGAAGAAGAAGAAGAAGAAGAAGGGTTTGGATTTGATATCCCGCTTTATCACTACCCGAAGGAGTCTCAAAGCGGCTAACATTCTCCTTTCCCTTCCTCCCCAACAACAAACACTCTGTGAGGTGAGTGGGGCTGAGACTTCAGAGAAGTGTGACTAGCCCAAGGTCACCCAGCAGCTGCATATGGAGGAGCAGGGAAGCAAACCCGGTTCACCAGATTATGAGTCTACTGCTCTTAACCACTACACCACACTGGCTCTCAAGAACCAGTTAATTAGACATTGAGGGATGAATTTAGTCCTCAGCCCTGAGGTACCTCAGCTCTGATATACAGATTTTACTGCTTAGTTAATTTTAAGGAGTATTTATTTTTTGTCAGATGGCTTTTATTATTATTATTATTATTATTATTATTATTATTATTATTATTATTATTATTATTATTTACTATAAGACTTATTTTAAAAAGATAATGCAATACCATCTGTGACTAATTTCCCCCAGTTTCTGGAAGTGACAGCTTGTCGCACAGCTTCCAACTCGATCATTCTCCTCACGCTTCTCCCGGATCCACTTCCGCCAGCACCACACCATGACTGAAGAACTGCCGAAACGCAACCCCGTCTCCTCTATAACTGCAATTGCCGGTATTAAATTGCCGGCATTGTAGTTCTGCGCTTGGGGAGACGGGGAAGTAACTCTGAGGGAGCGAATAGCTTTCATAAGTAAAATAGTTTTATCTGGGAGAAAAAAGCTTACAAATTGGTAGCAGATAGTATGTGATGTTTAATACATAACAGCGTCGAGGTGACTAGTCGGGGGAATTTTTCCACAGTTTGAAACGGCAATAGCTTTTGTCTTTCTGACTGGAATATTTTGACTGGGAGGATAGCAAATGGATTTAGGCAGGGTGTATGCAAAGAACGTGCTGTTCTCTTCACCTCGCCACCATCCCCGTGGTTCAGGTTAAGTCGGTAGAATTTAGGGAGAAATTCACATCTCATTTATTCAAAGGAGGGGAGAGCTGATTGGGGGCAGGGGGAGGAAGACAACAGGCGAGGGACAAAAGCAAATGCACATTTCTGGAGAAGAGTGTTTCACATACACAAGCAAATTGGAATGCAGCCTCTAGGAAAAGCCTCTTTTGTGGCTGTCTCCGCTTGGATCCTGCAGGGTTCCATCAATGGCAACTCTCTGAATTTTGCAGAATCTGCAGTTATGCCTTATTCTGGTGAGACATGAAAGGGAGGAAGCTATGCAGAGTCTGGTTAGCATAGGGGTGGCCAATGTGGTGCCCAGGGGGGCACTGGCATGCCTGCTAGTACCTTCCACGCCACCCCTGAAAGGTCTCAATAGGTATCCCTTCAAAAATCTGCATTGCACACTGGTCTTTCCACTCTTGTATGCCGAATACACTCCCTTATGGTCAAGGTAAAGGTACCCCTGACCATTAGGTCCAGTTGCGGACAACTCGGGGGTTGTGGCGCTCATCTCGCTCTATAGGCTGAGGGAGCTGGTGTTTGTCTGCAGAAGCTTCCAGGTAATGTGGCCAGCATGACTAAGCCGCTTCTGGTGAACCAGAGCAGTGCACGGAAATGCCATTTACCTTCCCGCCAGAGCGGTACCTATTTATCTACTAGCACTTTGACATGCTTTCGAACTGCAAGGTTGGCAGGAGCTGGGACCGAACAACGGGAGCTCACCCCGTCGTGGGGATTCAAACCGCCAAACCTCTGATTGGCGAGTCTTAGGGTCTGTGGTTTAGACCACAGCGCCACCCACGTCCCCTACATTCCCTTATACAAGCCCACATTTCAGTGGATGTCAGGTTTGGATACCTATCCACCTCTTCCATTCCGAACAGAAGAGAGGTGCAAAGAGCTCATCTCTGTGAGTGTGGAGGTGGCTGGTGCAAGTGCATTTTCCTTTGTTGATGGGGCGCAGTGGCATGTCTGGACTGTTTTGTGGTCCTGTGTCTTTTTCTGTTCTTTTATATGTGGCAGCTGTTATGCCAGTTGTGAAGAACGACCTGCAACTCTCATCAGCGCCAGTAGGCATGGCCAAGGACTAGGTATGGTGGGAGTTGTAGTTCAGCAACATCTGGAAGTTTAAATGTTCCTCACAAATGCATTACACCCCACCTCACAGGAACCCTTTTGTGTTCTCTCTCTCTCTCTCTCTCTCTCTCTCTCTCTCACACACACACACACGAAACCATTTTGTGACTGCCACCCATGTTTCCTTAAAATTCCAAAATATGTGCCCACTGGCCTAAAAAGATGGGAGATCCCTGGTTTTAGCTTATGCTTCCAATTACAACCACCCACCACTATAAATCTGCCCAGTTCAAAGTGAATTTGAGGACTCCAGCTGAGGTGAAACATCTGAAGGATTTCAAAGGAATCCCAGAAGGTTTTTTGATAAGATTAATGATATTTCTCTGTGCACACACACTGCATCGTGCTGCGTTCAGTTTTCACAGACAAAGAATACTGGGACAAAAAAGGGGGTCAGGGTATAGAAAATTGTATTTATATCACAGGGTTTTTTTTGTATTTTACACTTAAAATGTTACATGTGGACATTAACACAATGCCGTTGAACAGAAATGCATGTGCCAGGGTATCACTTATGTTTATTGACAGTCACACAACCACAATTTCCTCACTCCTTCTTTTGCTCTAAAACCATCTCCTCCTCTTCCTCCTCCTCCTCCACCACCTCTCCTCCTCCTCCTCCTCTCCCTCCTCCTCCTCTCCTCCTCCTCCTTCTCTACCTCTCCTTCTCTTCCTCTTCCTCTTCCTCCTCCTCCTCCTCCACCTCTCCTCCTCTCCTCCCTCTTCCTCCTCCTCCTCCACCTCTCCTCCTCCTCCTCTTCCTCCTCCTCCTCCTCCCCCTCCCTCTTCTCCATTCCAGCTAATCAGGGATCACATTATAACTGCAATGATGATCCACGGCCATGTAGCCAATCAGATCTGATTATGCGATCATGACAGTGAAGGCAAACAAAGCCTATTTTTGCCCTCACTGTGAGCAGACCAGGGAAGAGACATGTCAGCTTGCTGTTGAGGCAATTGGCTGATGCATTCACTCCCACTTCACAGCCTTGCACCCCTGGAAATGGGAGAATGCCTTTTCAGAGGCACGGAAATGCCTATGAAGCCTTTCCAGCTCATTATCCATGCACACAAAGTTGTCCCTGACTTCTGCTTCAGAGGAGATTCAAAGCACAATTGAAGGGTCCTTAGATGGACCATCTGAGGAATTTTTTGGGGGGCTGTCAAAAAATTATAAGACTATAAATTGAGCTGGGGGGTAGCCGCCCACCCCTAAATCATATGTGAAATGTTGGCTGCTGTTCTCCTTTTGTCCTGAACAACCATTCTAAATGGTTCTGTCTCTCCTCCCGCCTTCTCACACTTACTTGAAGTTATCAGTTCTAATTCATTTCTTCTCTCCAAGGCTATGTATATTTGCTACGACAGTTCCCTGAGGCTGCTGGAAAATTAACAAATTGCATAAGACATGGCCAACTTTCTGCTTTCTGCTTCACCTTTGTTTGAAAAGAGATGGTTGGATGGATGGGTAGATGAGCAAACATGTGTTCCACATGATAATTAATCTTGCATAAAGAGCAATTCAAAACGTAATCCTAGCTCTTATTCCTAATGTAGCCTTTTGATTTCACACTCCATTCTTCTGATTATAGCCTCCCAGGTCTCTTTAAATGTAGATAATCACAATCTAGGTCGGGGGTCATAAGTGTTAGTGTATTAACCACCCAACAGGAAGGATTTTTTTTCATCCTTGCATGAACAACCAAATTAGTGTTAGAGAATTGATGCATGCTCCATGCTTCCTGTGGAAATATAAAACTAACATGCCCAGTTTCTTGGGTTTCCATAACAATTTGAAAGAGCTGAACCAAGAGTTTATTTCTCTTAAGTCCTGTTTATTTTATCAGAAATTAAAGGGACTTTAAGATTTGCCTTGTATCTTCAATTCTGTATCACTGCTTAAAACAAACAAACAAACAAACAAACAAACAAACAAACACCACCATTGGTTTATTTGTCCCCCTGTACTCTGTCAACTTCTATCTGTAATTCAGGTGCTGAGCTGCTCTGTATAAAATGAAGCTCCGAGTTCCCCATCTAAAACCTGCCGTAACATTTCCCCCTTTTGACTCATACAGATTAAATTTGCAGACATTGGATTCTCTCCTGAGCGGATTAATCCTGCAATATAGCAGACAAATAGGTACAGGGGCTTTTGTGGGGGAAGTAAAAAAGGATTCCTTAATCTATTTCAGAGCCAGTGTGGTGTAGTGGTTAAGAGCGGTAGACTCGTAATCTGGGGAACTGGGTTCAGGTCTCCACTCCTCCACATGCAGTTGCTGGGTGACCTTGGGCTAGTCACACTTCTCTGAAGTCTCTCAGCCCCACTCACCTCACAGTGTTTGTTGTTGGGGAGGAAGGGAAAGGAGAATGTTAGCCGCTTTGAGACTCCTTTGGGTAGTGAAAAGCGGGATATCAAATCCAAACTCCTCCTCCTCCTCCTCCTCCTCTTCTTCTTCTCCTTCTTCTTCTTCTTCTTCTTCGGTTGCTCACCAGGGCAAGACGGTTTGAGCATATTACACCAATCCTGGCTCAACTGCACTCTCTGCCAATTACTTTCCAGGTCCTATTCAAAGTGCTGGTTTTGACCTATAAACACTTAAACGACTCAGGATCATGATATCTCAAGGACCTATATGAACCAACCTGGACCCTCTGATAATCATCCGAGGCCCTTCTTCACGTGCCTCCTCCACGAGATGTTCAGAAGGTGGTCATATGAGAACGGGCCTTTGCTGCAGTGGTTCCCCATTTGTGGAATGCCCTCCCCAAGGAGGCTGGCCTGGTGCCTTCATTACCTACTTTTAGGTGCCAGGCAAATAAACATTTCTCTATAATCAGGCCTTTGGCTGGTTAACACGACCTTTAAAATGTGCTTGTGGGACAGGGGGTTACTGGTTTGTTTTTGTTTTATTCTGCATTTTGGCAGACTCTCCAAGTGTCCCTATTTCCCAGGGACATCCCTGATTAGAGAAGCCATCCTGGTTTCTGATTTGATCCTGGGATGTCCCACTTTTCCTTAAAGGTAAAGGTAAAGGGACCCCTGACCATCAGGTCCAGTCGTGTCCGACTCTGGGGTTGCGGCGCTCATCTCGCTGTATAGGCCGAGGGAGCCGGCGTTTGTCCGCAGACAGCTTCCGGGTCATGTGGCCAGCATGACAAAGCTGCTTCTGGCGAACCACAGCAGCACACGGAAACGCCGTTTACCTTCCTGCTGGAGCGGTACCTATTTATCTACTTGCACTTTGACGTGCTTTCGAACTGCTAGGTGGGCAGGAGCTGGGACCAAGCAACGGGAGCTCACCCCGTGGCAGGGATTCGAACCGCCAACCTTCTGATCAGCAAGCCCTAGACTCTGTGGTTTAACCCACAGGACGTCCCTATTTTCACTGGAGAAATGTTGGAGGATATGGTAAGTAAGATGTCCCTATTTTGACTGGAGAAGTATCGGAGGGTATGGGGTTATCCCACCTCTAAGTCATCTGAAGGCAGCTCTGTAAAGGGAAGGTTTTTTTTTTAATGTTTAGTGCTTTATTGTGTTCTTATATACAGTGGAAGCCACCCTAACCCAACCCACCCTCACCCCCACCCCCTGCAAGAAGTTGTAGTAGGTTGGTAACTAATAAAGGTATCGAGCCTTCATGTTGTATGTTAGGGTCATTAATTTGAGGCCCCATGATGGATGGCTTCCCTTCCCACTTTCTCCTCCTGTGCTGTATTTGTGATTACCCCGGGGGATGGAGAGAATGAAAAAGTGTCTTATTTTCTCTGCTTTTCTGATTATTACTCCAGAGACAGTGTATCCTTATCAGCCTTAACGCTGATAGAGCAGGGACCTGCCTGAAAACCAACAGTTAAAAACAACAGCCAATGCCTCCATGTTTCTGTTATTATTCTTATTATTATTACTGCTGTTCCATAATACACTTGACAGGGCTTATCTTGTGCCGTTGGCCTGTATTTCAGTAAAAAGTGGTGTTTCTTCAGCCTGGAGCAAATACATAACAAGCCATCGAAAAGAAAGAAAGCGTCGTCAGAATGGAGGGCGGGCCTCCCGCTGTTCTGGGGTCAAGGTATTATGATAATATACAGCTTTTAATATTCTGATTGCATCCACGTGTTTATTGGTTTTCTCCCATTTCCATTATGTAAAGTAATTAGGTAGGAGATAACAGCACCTTAATGGCAGGGCAATAAAGATTCAATATAAGAAAAGGCGGATTTGCAGGAGGGGCGCTGCAGATTCCCGTTTTTCTCCCCATTTATTGCTACTGTGACGTTCATCTGAGGCTCACCCTCTCTTTTTGTACTGGCAAAGAGGGAAACGAGAGGAGGAGGAAGCTGGTTTGGGGCAAACCACAACAAATTACAGGGTGGATTCCGCACAATTTACCCGCAAAGGAACACTCATGCTTCCGACCACAGGATTAAGCCTTCAAACCAGCAAAGCTTTTTTTTTGGGGGGGGAATGATCTCAAATCATGAACTGGAGTTGTTGTTGTTGTTTTTAAAATCTATTTAACGTTAAAGGTCTTTATAATATCTATTCTGATATATATGTATTTGTATGTCGATCTTGATTTCTCTCAGATTCTCATTTTTTTTCCACTCTTAGGTCCACTTTTCCACGTTTCCACATCAGTTTGAATTTTTTAAAAACATTGTCATGAAAACTCACCAGCGTTTTAGCGCGAATTCATCACAAGGATTACATAATGTTTGTATGCAATTTCCACTAGTGTGCACTTTTTTATCAAATCAATTTCCCCTAATATAATTCATTTTTGTATGTTATTTTCACTAATCTGTGCACATATTATGTAACATATGCATTTCACCTAATGTGTCCATTTTTGTACATGTTACTTGATAGGAGAATGGCATTGCAAAATTCAGAGAAATGTGAATTTCAAAGGATGCCTGCAGTTTGCTTCAAGTTTTTGAATTAGAGAAACCTGCCTTTAAATGCAAGCTGAAGTGATTCTCCTGCATCCCTAGCTGAGGGTTCTAATTTCAATCAAGTTAGCTGCCTGAGGGAAGGGATAGCCTGTCTTCCTGGCCTGGATGTTGTTACCTGTTTGCTCCTGAATCTGATCTGGGAAGAAACGTGCTTTCGGGAGGGACTGTTATTTATCAAAAGCAAGCCATCAGCAAGGAGTTGCCTGCTCTTCTTGGCAGTCAGAATGTGCACAGACAGAACTATAAAATAAGAACTGTAATTCGAATAACTCGTGCTTGCTTTTTCCTCCTCCCTCCAGTTCCCTTTTCCTTTGCTGCCGTGTCTTTTTAGATTTTGAGCCTGAAGGGAGGGATCATCTTAGTGCTGAGTTTTGTAAGCCACTCTGAAGGAGCCTTCTGAAGGAAATATGTTTGCTATTATATAATCCTGGCATGTCACCTCACCTCAAAAAGGATATTGCAGAGTTAGAAAAGGTTCAGAAAATGGCATCCAGAATGTTCCGGGGTGTGTGTGTGTTTCTGAGTGACTCCCTTATGAGGAAATGTTACAACATTTGTGGCTTTTTATTCTAAGAAAAGGTGGGCAGGAGGGGACATGGCAGAGGTGAAAAACCTTAGAGGAGGTGTGGAAAAATCATAAAGAGATGAGTTTCTTTCCCTCCGGCGTAACACTGGAACTCAGGGGCAGCTAATGAAGCTGAACATTGGAAGATTCAGGACAGACCAAAGAAAGCGCTCCTTCAGAGAGCAAATAGTTACACTGTGGAACTCACAGCCACAGGAAGTCTTGATGGCCACCCACTTGGGCGTCTTTGAAAGAGGATTGGTCAAATTCATGGAGGCTGAGGCCATCAGTGATTGCTAGTCACGATGGCTTTGCTCTGCCTCCATGGTCGGAGGCAGTAGTGCTTCTGAATACCAGTCACTGGGAACCACAGGAGGGGAGAGGGCTCTTGTACTCGGTTCCTGCTTGGTGGTTTCCCACAGGCATCTGGTTGGCCACTGTGAGAACAGGATGCTGGACCAGATGGGCCACTGGCCTGATCCAGCAGGCCCTTCATATGTTCTTATTTTGAGCCCAAAGGCAAGGATCCTCTTAATGCTGAGCTCTGTAAACTGAACAGAGAGCCTTTGTAACTAAATATTGGATTGCCAGCCCATCCTCCTGGTATCTTAGTGGTGCTGCAGGTCATTCATTCAATGATTCCCTAGCTTTCCTGCTAGGGACTGAGCCACTCAGCCTTGCAAGAAACTCCGATCACATTTTAACTGGGTAGCATAACTTTCCAGCACGCCATCAAGCAGGTCTTAATCCAATTATTTTAAAACGGATTTCACTGTTTATACTGCGGGTTTGTGTTTATCCTCATTTTAATGTCTTGTTGATTTTATTTTGTACTTGTTCTATTTTTATCTTGGAGGCGCTCTGGGTGTTTTGCGAACTGAAGGGCAGCACATCAACTTCTTTTTTTCTTTTCGAAAACAGGTGTATTTTCTTCATCAATCGTCCAGTGGTGTACAACAACAACGACATCAGACAAAGACAATGCAAACGGAACTGCTTGTTTCTGCATTAAGATGTAGTAATTAATGCAAGGCTGAATTTGCTTCTCTGCCCAACCTGCCTCCCCCCCCCCAGCCATACAAGATAGAAGTAGCATGAGCCTCATCGTAGAAATAAATTGCTGGTTGATGGCATCTGCCTGCCTTGAGAGACAATGGAGTGTTCCTCCGGGGTGAAGTCAAACCACTGCCTTAGCAGCAATGAAGTGACCTCCTCAGGGTGCAAGCGTGGGCATCGTGTGTGGAAGTCCTGGGCTGCCCAGATGACAAGACCCCCCTCTCGGCCTCACTGATGTGGTCCAAAGGAAAGCAGAGCAAGACATTTGGGACCAGCTTGGCTTCAGGAGTTGCCAGAAGGAGGCATACAGTCAGTGCCAGATTTACGTATAAGCTAAACAAGCTATAGCTTAGGGCCCCACTCTCTTGGGGGCCCCCAAAAAAAATTTAAAGCAAAAAAACAAAACAAAAAACCTGGATGTATATTTTCAAAATATAAGATAAAAAACAAATAAAATAAAACCTACACACAGCAACAGTGTTTTGTGTTGTGTACGCTCCCATTTGATATGTGCAAATGGCTTTAGATACCCATTAGGTCAATAAATTAGAATATAGCATATATTCAACACAAAAACAGCGACAAAGGACAGCTGGACATAAAAAGGGCCCCATTACCTTCAATAGCTTAAGGCCTCGTCAAACTGAAATCTGGCCCTTCATACAGGGCGCCTCTTAGGGACTCCACTCCGGATTTTTGTAGATTTTACTCCTCGAGCCTTTTCTTCTCCTGAAAATATCCCGTGAAGCAGCAGCGGTTTAGGATCAGAGTCCGAATTATAATCAGGAAAACGAGCTCAATACTCCCACATCTGACTGTACCCCTCTGGATATTCAGAGTTGCCAATCCTTCCTTGGAGGTTTTTAAGCAGAGGTTGGATGGTCATCTTTAGCTGTGGTACCTACATTGCTTTAGCTGTGGTACCTACATTGCAGGGGGTTGGACTAGATGGCCTTTGGGGTCCCTTGCAACTCTACGATTCTATGATTCTGTGGTGTAGGGCTGGGAGGTAAATACTAATGGGTTAGCATTCTAATGCAAACCTTTCTAATTCACACTCACTAAAACAACAGGCGTATCTAAATGCAGCACTCCTTCAAAATGTGCACTTGCCTGAATATTGTGATGCAGTTCTCCAACAAAAAAATATGTGCATGTAAAGGAGAAATGTACTCATGATATATTTGTGAATGCATTCTGGATACATCCACAAAGAAACCCCACCACTTTGGAGGGGGCCTAATCTTGATATTGCGATACAGTCATACCTCGAGTTCGTACGCTCCATGTTGCGTACGTTCGACTTGCGGACCTCTGCAACCCGGAAGTCTTCCCCAGAGCGAGCGTGACGCGCGGGTGCACAGAAGCATTCTGCGCAGTTTGCGCATGCACAGAAGCACAAAAACTTCCGGGTTTTTTGTGTTAAGCACGCCTGTGTAACGTAGCGCGATCTGGAACAGATCGCGTGCGTAACACGGGGTACCACTGTATATGAAGTTGAAGGGAATATGTCAAACGCCTTTTCTCTTTCCGTTGCATGTTTTGATACTCTTCCCTCGCACGGAATAATATATTGTGCACTATATACCCACAATGGTCTTTTGCAGCCAGCAGCATGAGTGCGAACACTCTTGTTCTTGTTTCATGCTAATTGCTCTTGGGTTCGCTGATGCTGGAGTCGCTCCTCTTGCCAACATTCTTCTTTGAGGATGGAAACAGAGCGAGTTCTGCAAGCAAAAGGAACAGTTGCAAAAGTCAGCTTCTGCGGTCCTTGTTCCAGCTGGCTCTTGCATGTAAACAGACATACCTCCCTGCAACTGGTTAAAAGAAAAAAAGGAAGGATAGGAAGTTAGAGCTAGAGGCGTAGAAATAAGGAGGACTGGAATGCATAAATGCTCGTGTCTGTCTCCTTTTCTTTTCATGCCATACTTGGCAAATATATCCCTGGATCAGCTCTACTTAATTTTGTAGTGATGCAGTTAGGTCATCTTAGAAGCTGAACTTGATGTTCAAATGCCACTGCCCCTCTTTAGAATGTCATAGGCATTACTTCACTTACTTCAGTGTGTGGTAAGCCAGCTCTGCTCATTTGGGGGGCTTGCTCATTCTGCTGAGTGGGGCCCTTGATTTGTGCCCCAGCCTTTTAGCTGGTTCATAAATGAACTAGAGGTGAGTTATAGTAGGGTAGCAGGTAAAGCTGGTGCAAAGTATCGTTGAAGATAAAACAACCGAGCATATAGAAGGACAAGCCTTGCAGAAGCAGAGTCAGCATGGCTTCTGCAAAGGAAAGCTCTGTTTCACAAACTTCTGAAGAGTTTTTGATAGTGTTAGCAAGCAAGCATATAGATCAGGGTGAGCTGGTTGACATAGCGTACTTAGACTTTGGAAATGTTTTTGACAAAGTACCTCACCAAAGACTCCCAAGTGGGTTTTCTTGTTAATTAGAAACTGGTTAAGTAACAGAAGCAGAGTGGGGGGGGGGGGGTTAATTGGACAGAGTTCTGTCAATTGAGAGCTGTAGAAAGAGGTGTCCCTTAAGGATCAATATTATTATTATTGTTATTATTAATTTATTAATTTTTTTTATAAAGAATTTATTGGTATTTTCCATAACAAAGAATACCATCACCCACCCACATTTATACAAAGCAAAAACAAACATAACCACGATTCTTCTTCTTTTTTACACACATACAGAAAAAAAATCTAGTTTCGAATCTTTACAATTGACTTCCCCTGCCTTCTCTCCTTCGGTTCCAAATCCAGATTCTATTTTAATAACTTCATCTCTCAAAAAATTAAATTCATTTCAAAAAGAAATTCAAATCTAAACAATCATCTTAAATGAACAAATCATCTTAATCCATACTAATTGATAACATAACTTTATATCTTAACAAATTATTCTTATAACAAATCTAAGCTATTCTTCTTTCCCTTAAACTGCTGCTAATAACAAAAAAATTTCAAAATATCCCTTTTCTTGTTAAAAAATAAAATAAAACTTAATGTCTTAACCCTCCGATTTCAGATTACCATAACAAAGCATTTATATTCTGCACTTAACACACTTCACCCTATCCCCCCTCTGTCCAATGTCCTTCTCCATCTTACACCAGAACCACTCCTCAAATTGTCCTCTTTACTTGTACGTCCACAGAGCCAGACATAGTCCCCAACAGTCCTTGCATCGAGCATCAGGGTACACTGTTCATCTTCTTTCGGCTTCTCCCATTCAATGCTGCATTCTTCTTCTATTTGTAGATATCTTAATTTCTTGCCCTTCGCTCCCGAGCTCTCACCTCGGGGGCTGGATATAACATTCCTCGCCGTCCCTGGGCTGCCACCGCCGAAGGACGTTTCTTTTTCCGGGAGTCGCCAAGCCATCTCTCTCAGTTTTTCAATCATCTCCTTCAGCTCTTTGCCAAGGCTCTCTTCCATAGTGTCGAATACCTGAAAGGTCTCCTCTGTGGGAAATAAATTTTTCTTCATATCCCCACTCAAAACCTTCAATTTCCGATTAAGCAGTTCCAGTTTCAACATAATAATCCTTTGTTCATCAGTTAGTCCAGAGTTCAAAACGATTTCAAAAACAAAGCCCAACATGGTGAGGACGGGCATAGGTATCAAATTTCAGTTTCTATTTCAATGTTATCCATCTTATAGCAGTAATTTTCCACTTCGGCTCAGACTTTTCGCAGCCATTTTCTCTGAGACCGGGGCACAAAGACCATAACTTTCAAAAGGAATATTCTCCATCCTCTTCCTCCCCAAAGGGAGATCTATAAAGTCTCACTTGTGAAAAAATCTTAACATTGTAGCCATCTCAGTAGCAACAGTATCATAGACCGTTATTTTCTTGCCACCGAAGGGAGGTAGGCAGACTTCCATTCTCTAAAACCTCCCGGATCGTTAAGTCGTTCAGTTCACAAGTTAATCCAATCAAGTACTCACGACCCCCGGGCTTCGTTTCCTTTCATCTTGACAGGGAGAACGTCGTCGCTCGTCATGGCCAGTGCTCGCCGCTTTTCCGCCCGGTTGGGGCATTTCCCCTAATGGCCCAGCTCCGCGCTCCCTTCACCCCCACTCCCCCTTTACAGGGGGAACGAGGGAAGGGTACGGAGCCTAGCAGGCCCGCTGGGGAGCCCGAGGCACAGGACGCTCTTCCCGCGCCTCACCGGAGCCCCGCTTAGCGGTAGCGGGGCTCCAACCCCCGGGCTGGACTGGGTCGCCTCGCTGCCGAGGCAACCCACGACCGCCCGTGATGGCGAACTCGCCGGAAGTCAATTTATTAAATTTCTATGTTCCTCCAAAGATTACAGGGCAGTATACAATAGAAAAATGCAAAAATACACAATAACAAACAAAAAGAATAACCCCCCACACATATATTGTGCTTTTAAACTTGTTCATAAATGATTGAGAATTGGGTTCGGCAGTGAGGTATCCAGGTTTGTTTAGGGGGGTTAAAACAAAAAGGGATTTGCAAAGGAGCTCTCCAAGTTGAGTGAATGGGTGGTAAAATGGCAAGTCCAATTCAGTGAAAGCAGATGTCAGGTCATGTGCACTGGTGCAAACAAACAAATAAATAAATCTAAATTTCACATACATGCTCATGGGGGTCTGAACTGGCAGTGAGTGACTAGGTCAGATTCCTTGGGGTCATAGTGGATAGTATGATGAAGATATTGACCTAGTGTGTGGCAGTGTGTGAAAAAGGCAAATGTTGCACTGGGGATCCTGAGGAAAGGGACTGGAAATGAAACTGTCAGTCTCATAATCTACTGTGTGACCACTCTTGGAATACTAGTCACCCATTCCTGGTGTAGATATAGTGTGAGGATTGGATACTGGTGCAAAGTTATGGCAAGGACTTGGTGTGACTTCCATTCAGCTGCCAGTTGACCATACTAGGCCTAATGGCCAATATTGGAGATGATAATAAATTTGTAGATCTGGAATGATAAGGTGTTACATCAAGAAATCTAAACATGACTTTATCCAGCTTTTGGAAAAAGATGTCCCATGTAGAAGTCTGGAGTCTCATGAACTGAAGCCATGTTGAAGTCAGCTGTGAGCCAGATGGGAAGGGGGGGGGAGTAGATGTCGGTTGCCTGGACAGTAGTGGTGAAATAGCAAATCAGTCCCTGGTGAAGGTCTCCAATTCATCTCCAATTCAGCTGAGGAGGGTGATGAGAGTCACACTTTAACATTTAGCCGAATCAAGAGGCAGCTTACAGCTCCGCTGTAGAGTTTTTACAGCCCGATAAAGCTTTTCTTTCAGAGCTACCCTTTTTTGTCCACTGCAGCCAGAAGGCAAACATTAAATTAAATAAAAGTGGTTTTCATTTAGTCTCCATATGTGGAAAGCGAGGAGCGATCACATATACCACCCTGAATTTGAAGCAAGTGGAAATGAGGAAGTAAGAATGCTGAAGCGGCATAATGGGTTGAGCCACAACAGATGGGAGAGTTCCTCTAGGACTTGGGCAGCTGGGAGAAGGACTGCAGCTCATTGGTTGAGCATCTGTTCTGCATGCAGAAGATCCCACGTTCAATCTCCAGTCAAGAGTGCGAAACAGACCCTTGCCTGAAAACCTGGAGAATCACTGTTCATGTGATGCGGATGGACCAACGGTCTGACTCTGGGCAAGACAGTTTATTGTATTCCTGTGATGGCACCAGCACCCAGAATCCTTAGGTAGCTTCCATGGGCTAGCATTCCAATGAAATCCCCATCTGTCATAGGACCTCATCCTTCTTCCTCTACCTGCTGCTCATCCTGGGTCTAGCTGCCATTTTAATTTGCCACAATGCCTCTGACATTGCATCACTTGGTGCCATTCTGGGAAATTAAAATGGTATCCCCCAGCCACTCAACATTACTGCCCCCCAACCTTGCCAAGGAAGGCCGGTAGGCCTATCAACAGAGGAAGGGGCCCACCAGATTTCAGCTTCCCCAGTTTCCTCTCAAATCTGGAGCCAGCCCTGTCAGTGGCCCTCCTCCATTTAAAAACATCCCTGTAAATGGAAAGCTAATACAACCAGCCTCTATCCCAGCCCCCAGCCTTATGCACTGGTTTTCTGTCTGTAGATACTTTCTAATGTAGGTGATCCCTCAAAACTATGATCACCAGCGTGAAGTCTGAACTTAATACAATGCATTCTATTACCTCAGTACTCTGCAGCTTTGTTCTGTTGCATGTGTAGCCTAGGCCTCAAATTTCCAGGTAGGCCATTCATACTCACTTGTGTGGTTTCCATTCCTGACCTTGGGCAAACATGCAAATTGTAGCAATATCAGCTCCTGTGTTGTTTTCCAATGGAATTCTCCAATGTCCCCTAATGGCATTTCTGGAACTGCTATAGTCAAACCCTTGTCAGCATTCGTAGAAGCATAACCCATAGTGCGGTGACATTGGGATGCTCTCCTGGCATATCCTTCAGGTCTGAACCAGAAATGAGAAAATTCCTCTGACACCCCCCGCCCCAAACCCACTTGTAGTAGTAGTAGTTGTTGTTTAGTCATGTCTGACTCTTTGTGACCCCATGGACCACAGCCCACCAGGCACTCCTGTCTTCCACTGCCTCCTGGAGTTTGGACAAATTAAGGTTGGTGGCTTCTATAATGAGTCCAACCATCTTGTCCTCTGTCGTCCGTATAGTTAAAGCTATGGTTTTCCCAGTAGTAATGTACAGAAGTGAGAGCTGGACCATCAAGAAGGCTGATCGCCGAAGAATTGATGCCTTTGAATTATGGTGCTGGAGGAGACTCTTGAGAGTCCCATGGACTGCAAGAAGAACAAAACTATCCATTCTTAAAGAAATCAGCCCTGAGTGCTCACTGGAAGGGCAGATCCTGAAGTTGAGGCTCCAGTACTTTGGCCACCTCATGAGAAGAGAAGACTCCCTAGAAAAGACCCTGATGCTGGGAAAGATGGAGGGCACAAGGAGAAGGGGACGACAGAGGATGAGATGGTTGGACAGTGTTCTCGAAGCTACTAACATGAGTTTGGACAAACTGCCAGAGGCAGTGAAGGATAGGTGTGTCTGGCGTGCTCTGGTCCATGGGGTCACAAAGAGTTGGACACGACTGAACGACGGAACAACAACAACCTACAATAAATAGTTTTATGACTGAAGTCATGAGGCATGATGTACAGCTAAGTGTTCTCACTGAAAGGTAAACCCACCACCCTATGTCCTGGTCTGGAAGTGAAAGACAGAATTATTTTCAGAATGTTGCAGTTAGTCTGGTAGAGATATAATTGCCCACAACACAGACCCTCATCCCACTGTCGTCTCACAGAAGTGGCTGTGAACACTGTCTGCAGCGATGCCTCCATTATAATATTTCCAACTCTGCTAAAAATTAATGTCTGTTTCCAGAGGAAAGAATAACGAAAGTCACCTACCTGTGCACTGAACTTCTCAATGGTGTTTGCAAGGGAAGGATTGATATACTTTCATTTCCTCAGCTAGAAATAGTAGCTGAATAGCATGTTGAATAGTAGGAAAATACTCTCAAATTACCGGCCTATCCAAATTGCTGGATTCTGCTTCTCATACATTATTCTTGATAAATGGTAAGAAGGAAGGAAAGGTCAACCTGTGATCAGGAGAACCATAATAATCTCACGTATCAGTGCCCGTTTCTTCATCTTTGAAAAATGAACGTCATTTGTCCTGAAGATTCTGTGCAGTGCATGACACACCTCTTTGACCTTGTGGTCGATAAATAATGCATTCTTGCCAGTTGGGTTGAACAAGCTTGTTTTGTGGGGAAACTCTCAAGTACCAGCCAGTCCAGGAGACAGTGAAATATGATTTTTATGGAGAGACACCCACTTTGTGGTTCTTCTTACAGTAGGAGATGAATGTCCATAGCAAACTCTGCTTTGACCTCAGTTTGGCATTACTATGTCAAAAGCTGTGCAGCCCATTGGGCGGACTTTCAGAGTCATGTTTGGGAGTGAAGGGAGCTAAATATTGGGGAAACTGAGAATTGAAACTAGAGTTACTTTAATTTAAATTACTTCTGCTTTATGTGCTTGAATGAGATGAGCTAAATCCTAGATAAAACCACTGAAGAAGTGGACTGAAAAGTGCTTTGCTTTATCAAACATTATTTTTATTGACAATTGCTAAGATGGCGACTAACAGTGAAATCCTATACCTGTCTGCTCAGAAGTAAGACCTTACCCCTAGGTAAGTGGGTATAGGATTACAGTCAATATCAGCTTACTTGGGAAGATTCCCTTTTGAACTCAAGGGAAACTCCCAGGGCCCAGATAGAGGCCTGAAGGCCCACAACTGACAAACCATCACATACACTGTAAATGGCCTAGAAAAAAATGGGACACTCTGTTGTTGTTTTTTTCCTGCGAGAGCACAGCAACCATTTGGGGTGCCATGATCTCACATGATTTTGCGCCGAGATCTCGCCCAGAAAAAAAGTGTTGTTGTTGTTTCGTGAGCTGTGATCTCTCATGGCAACCCAAAATGCACTTTGGGGGCATTGTGAGAGAACATCTCTGAAAGACGTGCGTCCTGGTTTTGGGACGCTACATGTTGGCAGGTATGTGAATATGATAGATCAATGCAATAGAAATATGGGAAGCTGTTTTATACTGACTCAGCCCACTAGTCCATCTAGTTCTGTATTGTGTGAATGCAAAAAATGCTTGTCTGGAAAACGAAAACATGTCCATTGAACAAGGTGGAGCCTCAGCGTTTGGTTGCCTTGATGGCTCCCTTGTGGCTTATGGACAGGAAAGCTTGTCAACCATGGGTTGACCAAGGACAGTTTCAGGTAGCAATTCTACATACATAATTTTATTTGCATGCTGCTTTTCCATAGTTCAAACCATGCTCAAGGTGGCTTACAAAATGAAAAATATATGACTTCAACATAACGAAAGTAGCCATAAATAATAAATTAAACATTAAAAAATACAAAACCAAGCTGACCAATTTCTACATAAATCACAGCAAAACCTAAAATAAAGATGAAAAAGACCAATAGCAACAAGACCCACACCAACAAAGAAAAGCCCAAACAATACCCCATCCCTTAGATCTTTTGCACAGGAGATTGTTCTTTCTTTCCGAAAATGGAATGGTCATTTTGAATTCCCAGTCTCTGTCTGTCTCTCTGTTTGTTTTTCTGCTTTTTTATTTTCAAAAAGCAAAACCTCATACACACACACTCCACATAACCAAGGGAGCCTTTTAAATGGTGTTATGTTTGGAAGCAGTATATTGCAAAGTATACGAACCCAAGAAGAAAAAGCACAAGTCACGCGGAAGTCGATTGAGTGTGATGCAATCAGAGGGTAGCGTTTCATGACAGGCTATTGGGTTGTAACTGAGCGTTCCCCGTGGCCCGTATGGGAAAAACATACCATTTCCCCTTGTCTTTCTAGACTGTTCCACATTTCTCTCTCATTTTCCTAATAGAAACTGTAGCTGGATAGTGCTAAAATGCAAAGCTCTCAGGAAATTACTCTGAAACCGGAAACCTCGGGGAAACACAGCACACAGATTCTTCCAAGGCAGACTTTAGATTTTACAGGAAAGATGCAGGCACATAATACCAGAGCACATCTGTCTATTCATGGCTGTGCTGATTTGACTATACAGTGGTATTGATGACTGCAGCAAGACAATAGCAATATTGTACACGAGGGATGGAAAACTGCTTTCAGCCCCATGGCCACATGTGTGGTGTAGTGGTTAAGAGTGGTAGACTCTTAATCTGGTGAACCGTGTTCGCGTCTCCACTCCTCCACATGCGGCTGCTGGGTGACCTTGGGCTAGTCACACTTCTTTGAAGTCTCTCAGCCCCACTCACCTCACAGAGTGTTTGTTGTGGGGGAGGAAGGGAAAGGAGAATGTTAGCCGCTTTGAGACTCCTTCGGGTAGTGATAAAGCGGGACATCAAATCCAAACTCTTCTTCTTCTCCTGACCAATAATTACAAAATAGCTACAGTTGAACATCGCAAACATACAAAGTAACACATTGCTCCTCTCTTTTTACAGTCCTTAATGCAGTTCAATAAACTTTCCTTTCTCTGGTCCCAGAGAGGGTTCCCAAGCTTGTTCATCATCCTGGAACTTAGCTTCTTACTGCAGTTTCGGTTGCTAGGATGAGTCGTCAATTAGCCTAAAGACAGAAAAAGACGCATCTAACCTTTTCCGGCACATTTGCCAGAGTGAAGCCTCTCGTGACTAACACAAACTTCTCTTTGCAAAATGCTTGCAAACAAAATGCATTCAAACATTACATGTCTGCAAATACAATGCATGCAAACATTACATGTCATGTGTATTAAACGTATAGAGTGGGACCTTGGTTTTCGAACGTAATCCGTTCTGGAAGTCCATTCGACTTCTGAAACATTAAAAAACCGAGGTTCAAAGGGCTGTCAGCAAGTTCAATGGGGAAAATTGAGAAACACGCTTTCGAAGCCATTCGACTTCCGAGGCGCGTTAGAAAATGGAAGCATTCACTTCTGGGTTTTCGGCATTCGGCTTCCAAAAAGTTTGGCAGCTGAGGTGTTCGAAAACGGAGGTTTGATTGTATTCTTTATATATCATACTGCTTTAAATGTATGGTGTGAATGTGGCCAGCAACTCTCTGGAGTTTCAGATAGTGGTTTTCCCCAGTCCTAGAAGTGCCAGGGGTTGGACCTGTGTCAGGGAACTGTCCCCGGTGCAGCAGAAGGTGGTGGAAGGGCTCTCGGGATGCTACAGAGAGCCCCGGCCCCACCTGACCAGCAGCACCTCCTCTGGCAGCAGAGGAAGCAGCGAGGCTTCCAGCAGGGAGGGGCATGCATTTCAGGGGATGGAGGGAAGAGGCTCTGAGGATGCTGGAGAGACCCTGCACTCCCCTAGCTCAAGGGGCGATGAAGTTCCAGCGCCCCAAAGGTGTCGAGGGGTGAAACAAAAGGATGGGAGGCGGGGTTTCCATATACCGAAACTCTTTTGTTGGGGTCAGAACCAGAAGGGGCCATTCCCGGATTCTGACGATGCTTGATACAGACATTAACTTATTAGCTCTGCACTGTACATAGTTTGCACAATAAAACTATTAAAGGAAACTTGGAGTTTTGCCTGCTTACTCATGAGCAACTAACCGAGGACCTTACAACCTGATACCTTTCTGAACTCCCTACCCCACCCCCAAGAAATGTTGCTAATCTAATTGCAATCATTTCCCTTTCCCCAGAGTTTTTTTATACATGTTTTTGCCAGACTGGGGCCCTCAAATGTCCTTCGAATTTCACTTTAAGCAAAAACCTACAAGAAGCTCCATTTGTTTCCAGATTGTTTCTCTTAAATCACAATGCCAGTATTTTAAAATCCCCCTCTCCGTCATTTTTACCCTTACAGGGTCTACAAAAATGCAAGGTAGAAATTATTTCTAGTTATTCCCTAATGTTGGGGATGTATATTGGAATGAAAGAATTTCCCAGGACAAAAGACTTGCATAGGTTAATGCACCAAATTATTATTCCTTGTCTGCTTGGGAAAATCACTTTGGTCTCTTTAACCTTCCTGCAAAACTCTGATCGAAAACTTAGTAGTCTCTTCCCTCTTGCTTTATTTGCATTGGAAGCAGACTGATAATGCCTTCCAGATGGCTCCTGTTTCATCACTTCCTTTATAACACCACACACACAAGTATACCGCCATCTCCTGCTTTCAACCACTTACCTCTGCCTTTGCAACAGGCTACCTGTTTGCTGACTTTTATAACACCTGTGAGCACAAAGCTCATTTGAACTGCAATATGTAAATCTCCTTTCATTTCAGTATGCAGTGTAAGAATTTAAGTAGGGCATGCTGTAAAGCGAGAACTATGCGAAAGCATTGCACCTGCAGAAAGAAAAAACCCCGAGTCTCTGATGCACACATATTTCAGAAAACGTAAACAGTTTTGGCTTTGGAAAGGATCTGGTTTTTTTTTTTAAATGAGATGGGTCAATGGGGGTCTGGTGATGGGGGACCTCATTTCAGATGCTGTTTGTAGACTGCAGACTCTGACACCATGCAATTTGGATTCAGTCCAGACCCTCTGCAACACACACACACACACACACACAGTTCACAAGTTCCTTTTTTTAATAAAGAAATTTATTAATATTTCAACAAATAACAAACAAAGAAAAATACAAGCATACTACAAGAAATACATACAATCTACAAAATACAAAAAACAAACAAGAAAAAACATACATTACCTGACAACACACCTACAACAGGAACACACCAATTTAATTATTTTAATCTTATTTCTAATCTTACTTGGGGGACTTCCTCACGTCCTCTCTTCTGCGTTCAGTTCAATTTTACTGTAGTAACTTTGTAACTACTTTAACTCTTATTTTACAATTATTCTTAATCCTAATCTAACATCTTATCTCTATCAACTTATTCGTAACAATAATACAAAGCATAAAAAAATCACAATCTTAACTTCTTATATACTATATTAACCTAACATTATAATGCTGTCGCCAAAGTTCACAAGTTCCAATGTGGCCATCTCTAGTTTGGCCAAGCTAGATTTCGATCAGATTTCCGACTATCTCCAGTTTTTTGTTTTTTGGGTTTTTTTTGGTTTAGTTTAAGAGCATCTCAGTCTTAGATGAAAACCTCATTGAAGTAAACATGAAACACATTTACTCAGAAGTTCACGTCAGGCCTATTTAACACGTGGCAATGAGTTGTTTCTATTTAGGAAGTTTTAATATGTAAAGCAAATATGTAAAACAAACCCACCCACCTCCAGAGTCTACTGTGCTCCTCAGCTGCAAGCCCAAATATTTTCCTGGCTCTACTGTGGTCTCCCACAAAAATGAGAGACTTTAAAAGGGAAGGAACAGATTTTCTCAAGAATGTGTCGCTGGTACTAGACCCGACCAGAAACATATTCTGCATGAAGATGCTTTTGACGTGTCAAATTGTGGAATGGATACAATGCCAAGAAAACTTCCCGATTGTTTCATTCTAACAGGTCCACACACACACCCTCGAAGAATAAATCTGCATGTATTTCAAAACCCCACTTGTGAATGTAGAAAACTCCAGCTCCCTCTCCCTCACAATGGGGAGAATCAACCACTGATAATTACCGGTAGCAAGAGCCTAATGCAACTTATTTTAAAATGTTTTGGTGTTTCTGAACTTAAGGATTAAGCATCAAAAGCCAGAGTTGCTATATATAATGTCAACCAGGGTATAATGCAAACACCCGCTACCAGAAATATACAGCTCAGCTTGAAATTTGTTAAAATCTGCAAGAGCCAATAGGTGCAAAGAAATGTGAGAGATATTCTTCAAACACCGCCATCTCGTTAATACCACTTCGCTGAATACCATTGCTAATTTATCCTCCTTCTAAACTAATTAGCATATGCCAGACCTACTTTTTTGCTAACTTCCAGCTACTGCAGAGATGTAGGCCAATTTGATGTGTCGTTTATCTCATTTGAGTGAACAGGATTAGCTGTGGTTTCCTCCAGCCTGCTGTTTGCGTTATCCTTCTAGGTGGGAGAGAACGGCTGTATGGATTAGCTGCATTGAGAAGCTGATTACATTTCCCTGGGTGCACACACAGGCCGTCACTTCTATAATGGGAACGCTGTGCATCCTGTGATCTCTCCTAACTTAAATGCTGAAGGAAGTCTACCCAGCCATGCACTGTGGCCTGCCAAGGGCTTGACTTTCCCTCTCGAAGGTAGGGTTGAAGGACAACCAAAGGATACAAAGGCACACCAGAGGTCAGGAAGACCATGTTGCTCAAGCAAAAGGTTATAGGGAACAGGAAGCCTTGGTATACTGCTTCCTGTCCAGGAGGATCCAATGACCAGCTTGGGTGAGTGGAGTTAATCAAGGAGCTGGTCAAGGGCTTGAAGGTTCCTCCCTGAGGAGCTTCCTCCTGCAGTTCAGTGGTTTACCACACAGGGGCGTTGTATGGAGATCCCAGCAGCTCCTGACAATAAAGACCCTGGTGGGAGACCATAACTGACTGGTGGTCAATGTTCAGATTGACTGGTTGAAAATTGTACACAACTCATCTGTGGCTGCTTCAGAAAAGGAATGGGTAAATTTTGGTTTCTCTCCATTTCTCATTCTTAATTTCTCCATCTTAATTCAATTCAATTTGTGGCATTTCCACACACACACACAGACACACCTACTTGTATATATAATATAATATAATATAATATAATATAATATAATATAATATAATATAATAATCACAAAAACCCATGGATGTATTTTATCTTATACTTTGGTATGCATTTTTGCCAAAGATACTTTTTTTTTGGCAAGTGTTTTCCTTGAACATTTTTGTATGTCATTTTCACTACTACACCCAGTGCTATTTTTCTAGAAAAAATAGGTGCCAGCACTCACCACGAAGTTCTTACAGTAAATGCCACACTTTTTAACAACAACAATAAGTGGTGCCGATACTGCGTACCATTGAGTACCCCCTCGAAAAAAAGTCACTGAATATATCGTAAGCAATGTGTTTACTTTAGAAACACCATTTTGGTTGGGGAACTGCATTGCAATATTCTGGCAAATGCGAATTTTGAAGGAGCTCTGCATTTTGATACACATTCTGTTTCAGGAACTGTGAATTAGGTAGGTTCACGTTAAAGTGCAAACCCAACAGAATGTATCCCCCCCCCCAACCCTAGTTCAGGATTGGCAACTCCAGAAATCCAGGGTGTGTTCAGATGTGGTGAACGTTGCCTTACTTGTTCTGATTATAATGCTAGTGCTTCTCTCCCGTTTTCCTTTCACACGGCAGTACCAATTGCATTAGGGAACTAAATGTCGTTCGCACCAGTGGGGCGTGGTGTGACAAAACTATGAGCATCGTTGGACAGCATTGCTACTCCCTCAGCTTTTCTGCACATGAGAGCTTCTGTTCCCTGCCATGGAAACAGCATGAAACAACTTCATGCTGTATACCACCACCAATTTATTTGCTTCACATTTGGCATCTCCCAGGTTAAAGGGGGTTGAAAATTAGTATAAATGCCTATGGGGACATGGGTGGCGCTGTGACCTAAACCACAGAGCCTGGGGCTTGCCAATCAGAAGGTCGGTGGTTCGAATCCCCATGATGGGGTGAGCTCCCATTGTTCGGTCCCAGCTCCTGCCAACCTAGCAGTTCAAAAGCATGTCAAAGTGCAAGTAGATAAATAGGTACCGCTCCGGTGGGAAGGTAAACGGCATTTCTGTGCACTGCTCTGGTTCCCCAGAAGCAGCTTAGTCATGCTGGCCACATGACCCGGAAGCTGTCTGCGGACAAACACCGGCTCCCTTGGCCTATAGAGCGAGATGAGTGCACAATCCCATAGTCGTCCACGACTGGGCCTAATGGTCAGGGGTCCCTTTACCTTTATAAATGACTATGCTGTTGAACCCCAACATTACATGTGCCACAGGTCGTACCTTCGTGATATCCACCTGCTCAGCCTTCATTTATAGACATGCCACAGCAACAGCTTCACGTGATAAGGGACAGCCTTGCACATGTCACACTGAATGACTTGGTAGTGAGTCTATGGGACCATGAAATGGGGATGTGGCCAGCATCACGGTCCATGTCCCCTTTCTCCATGTCTTAAGATGCACATAGATAATTTCTGAAAAGGCTCTCTGTGTAAGGTAAAGGTAAAGGACCCCTGGACGGTTGAGTGTAGTCAAAGGTGACTTTGGGGTTGTGGCACTCATCTTGATTTCTGGCTGACGGAGCTGGCGTTTGTCCACAGACAGCTTTCCAGGTCATGTGGCCAGCATGACTAAACTGCTTCTGGCACAACGGGACACAGTGACAGAAGCCAGAATGCATGGAAACACTGTTTATCTTCCTGCCACAGCAGTACCTGTTTATCTACTTGCGCTGGCATGCTTTTGAACTGCTAGGTTGGCAGAATCTGGGACAGAGCAATGGGAGCTCACCCCGTCCTGTGGAATCGAACTGCCGACCTTCTGATCGGCAAGCCCAAGAGGCTCAGTGGTTTAGACCACAGCGCCACCCGTGCCCTCTGTATATGATCTATTTAGAGCTTCAGTTATTGGGTGTTGGCTGTCCATTGAGGGTGCCTTCTTCAGATAGGTAACCACTGATACATTGTACAAAATCACCTTAAAGAGAGAGAGAGAGAGAGAGAGAGAGAGAGAGAGAGAGAGAGAATATTTCTGCGTAAAGAAATGGATGGAGCCAGTTCCATTCAAACCTAATTAGAACCAGGTCCTGTTTCTGGAAACCATTGTTATATTAACTTCTCTTATCAATGCATCATCACATTCCTTTTCTAGGTCAACTATGCCCTAAAGAAATAGCATAGTATTTGTGTGATGCTAATCTTGCACACTGACAGCTAATAAGTGGGGATACGTCCCATTTATTTCGATGGGATTCAAGAGCACATGTGTTTAAAATCACAACCGCTGTGATCCTTAAGACACATTCTTTGTAAATAACTCCCATTACAAGAACACTTACACCCATAAATGGGGCGAGGGGTAACAAGCAGTTGTACGTAAATCCCTCCAAATGATCTCTGTCTCCAATATGAACTGTCCAGAGGCAACTTTCATTTAAAGACTCTGAACAAGCCACCAGAGTTCACACTGATGAGTTTTGGGTGTTGCTTCTCAACGCACCTTGCACTCCCACCATCCTGAGCTCAATGTTGCATCTGTCAAGAACTTCACGTGCTTACTATATGTGTAACAGCTTTTTGATTCCCCCCCTTGGAGGATTTTGTATGTTTTCTCGCTCCACTTCTTTGGGGAAAAATTGCAGTGCCTGCTTGACGTTGCAAAGTGTGAAGAGTGTTAATAGATTTCCGTTTTTTAATCCCTTCAAAGAGAAGGGAGAAAAATGCTTGCTAAGTTTTTTGGAATTTCTAGGTTGGTTGCAAACGTCCGCCCCCCCCCCCAAAGGCAGTATATCTAAAATAAAATAAAAATCCTCAGACAGTGCTATATTATTAACCTTGTCCTTGTCATTATCATTAATATTTGTATACTGCCCTTCTTCCAAAGATCCATGTTCAAATATATAAAAGGATGTCATGTAGAGGAGGGAGAAAGGTTGTTTTCTGCTGCTCCAGAGAAGGGGACACGGGGCAATGGATTCAAACTACAAGAAAGAAGATTCCACCTAAATATTAGGAAGAACTTCCTGACAGTGAGAGCTGTTCGGCAGTGGAATTTGCTACCAAGGAGTGTGGTGGAGTCTCCTTCTTTGGAGGTCTTTAAGCAGAGGCTTGACAGCCATCTGTCAGGAATGCTTTGATGGTGTTTCCTGCTTGGCAGGGGGTTGGACTGGATGGCCCTTGTGGTCTCTTCCAACTCTATGATTCTATGATCCCAGGGTGTATACTGGAGGTATATATATATCCTTCAAAAATATACATAAACATGTGTTTGTGTGTGTGTGTGTGTGTGTGTGTGTGCAGTTATCTCTCTCCCCACCCTCACAATGAAACCCATTTCTCAAGAAGCACATTCAAGAGACAAAACATATGCAATAGTTCTTGAGTGTATGCGGTTACATAGAAAAAATAAGCACTGGGACTGCATTGATGCTAACATTTAATTTATCTATTCTATGTTATTACATTTATATCCCAGCTTTATCCTCCAAGAAGTTCAAGGTGACCTACCTGGTTTTCTTCCTCCCTGCTTTATCCTCATGACAACCCTGTGAGATAAGTTAAACTGAGAGTGAATGTCTGGCCCAAGGTCACCCAGTGAGCTTCATAGCCAGGTGTGGGTTTGAACCAGGTCTCCCAGGTCATAGTCCAACACTCTAACCACTGCACAACACTGTCTTAAAAACGTACACGCACAAAATGCACGCAGCCTATGTAGTGTAGTGGTTAAGAGCGGTAGACTCGTAATCTGGGGAACCGGGTTCGTGTCTCCGCTCCTCCACATGCAGCTGCTGGGTGACCTTGGGCTAGTCACACTTCTCTGAAGTCTCTCAGCCCCACTTGCCTCACAGAGTGTTTGTTGTGGGGGAGGAAGGGAAAGGAGAATTTTAGCCGCTTTGAGACTCCTTTGGGTAATGATAAAGCGGGATATCAAATCCAAACTCTTCTTCTTCTTCTTCCTCTTCTTCCGATGTAGACTAGAAGGTGTCTATACTCAGCAATAGCAACAAACACATCAAAAGCCAGTTCTGCAATTTGTGTGCAATGTAAACTAATGACATTGTGTCTTTCCCTACTCTGCTGCGAGACCTGGTAAAAGAATCATGCAGTTAATGCTATTTCCATGCTGTCCCCCTCAGCCGTTAATGCTTTTTCTACTGTATAAAAATCCCCATTCCCTAGTTAGTCCTTATTCAGGAATACGACCAGCCCTTTTTTAAAAGAGAAAGAAAACTCTCTCTCTCTCTCTCTCTCTCTCTCTCTCTCTCTCTCTCTCTCAGGATCCCCGTGAGAAAACCAACTAAAAACAAAACATAAAAGCCCTTCCTGGCCATATATAAGCGCAATGGGGGGAATTTGCAACAGGTCCCAGTTCCCGTCACCCTCCTCCCTTCCTCCCCCATCCAGATTCTTGGCCTGCCAGAGCTAGTTTCCTCCGAATGCTTGTTAATAACACATTAGTCAAGATCCTCCTGCTCCAAAACCCTCCCATTAACACCCTAAAGTTTACTCCTGCAGAATTAAGAGATTAAAAACAAACTAATTACGCAGGAGCTGAGCATCCTGAGCGACTGGGTTCTCAGCTGCACCTGGTTCTCAGCTGCAATGGGAACTGCTCAATTAATCAAAATATGTCTCCGCAGGTCTTGAAAGGGGAGACGCGGCTAGACTAGACTGGGCCAGAGGGAATCACAACCTGAAACACTTTTCATCAGAAACGAGGCTTCCAAAATAGCCATGTATTAATAGGGAGATAAAAAGGCACTATTCATAACACAGGAGTGGGCTCTGCAACCTCAACTTGTTGGAAGTGGTTATCCAATAAAATAACCCCATGCAACCAAGATGTCCCTTATGAGTTACGGCAGTCGTGCAAGAGATGCTTTCTTGTGGGTTCATCCCAAGGCATTGATGTGGGGTATTAAGGCTTGCCATCACGTCGTTCTCTCCATTCCCAGTATCCAGGCTTCATCCTTCAAACCAGAAGGAGGCACCAGCAGTCTGGCAGGCGAGGATACCCCCTCCCCCAAAAAACATCTTTAGGGAAAAGAGCTTTAAGGGGAACCCAGAAAACTACCCAATGGGGGACTGAGCCTGCTCATTTGCCTAGGGCTTGCCAATAAGAAGGTCGGTGGTTCGACTCTCCGTGATGGGGTGAGCTCGGTCCCTGCTCCTGCCAACCTAGCAGTTTGAAAGCACGTCAAAGTGCAAGTAGATAAATAGGTACCACTCCAGCGGGAAGGTAAACGGCGTTTCGTGCGCTGCTCTGGTTTCACCAGAAGTGGCTTTGTCATGCCACTTTGTCATGCTGGCCACATGACCCAGAAGCTGTACGGCGGCCACTAAAGCGAGAGTGGCTGGAATCCTGAGCAAGGTCATACCATGCTGATGCAGATCACTCTGGCATTGTTCCTCCTCCCCAACCATCACTACTGGAGCAATGATTGTGTGGCAAACGCCTGTACAATTGGCCCTGCCCATGTGGAGGCACACACTGAAATGTTTCAACAGTGCTCTGCCATGAACCCCCAGAAGAAGAAGAAGAAATAGTTCCCAACTTACAGCTCTAAGGGCACAGCAGGCTGCCTTGGTTTGGAGACCCCACCTCCCATGGTGAATTTGGGATCAATACATATTTGTTTTTTGTTTTGCTTTCTTAAATGTTCCTCCTGCACCTTGGTTTCTCTAACTCTGGTCTCTTGCAACGGCACTAGGAAGAGTGCTTTTGTAGACCCTTCCAAGATCATGCATTGGAAGGTGATGTCTGGTTTGGGGGAAGGGCTGTCACTCAGTGTTAGAGCATCTGCTTTGCATGGAAAGGGTCCCAGTTCAACCCATGTCATCTCCAGATAAATGGAGAGCCAATACCGGTCAGTGTGGCTGTTACTAAACCAAGGGAACCAATGGTCTGACTCAGTATAAGGCAGCTTCCTGCGTTCCTGTGAAGAAGTGCTTTTATATGCCCTCTGTCCACTGCTGATCCATTTAACTGGATGTGACCCCAAGTTCTCATAATATGTTGGGGTGGGAGGAAAATTATCTGTATCCAATTTTCCACACCAGAATTTACTAGGTACCACCCCCATACTTGCAGGCATCCATCTGCCTCAAGAGACAATGGAGTGAAGTCAATCTGCTATTTGCAGCACCAAAGTGACCCTCCCCGAGGTGAAAGCCTGGGCAGTATGGATGGAGGTCCTGGGCTGGCCAGACAACAAGACCACCACCACCCCGGCCTCACTGAGGTGGTCCAAAGGAGAGCAGAGCCATGCATTTGACACCAGCTTTGACGCAGGAGTTGCCAGAAGGAGGCATACAGGGCAGCATCCAACCGTCTTAGGGACTCCACTCTGGATTTGTAAGGTTTACTCCTTAGCTTTTCTCTCTCTCCTGAAGATGTCCCACAAGGCAGCCCACTGGCCACAGCAGCTCCATCCCCAGGTCAGGCTTGACCCCGGGGCAGAGAGGCTGCTATGCATGCACCCCAGGTGCTCTTTGCAAGGTGAGCCATGTCCCAGGTGCCTGTCCTGGGTAGCATGAGCTTATGCTCTGCTGCTGATAATAAAGGTGAACATGCCACATACAGAGTTAACTCAATAATCAGTCTGACGCATTTTCTTCTATGACTGGCATTTGTTCTTTAAACTTCAACATAGAGGTCCATTCAGCCCTATTTTTAAGCAAAGTGAGACACCCACCTCGGTAGCAGGGCAAAGAGCAGCGGTGATGTGTTAGAAGACAGAGTTATGTCTACCAACAGCAAGCTAGACTCCTGCCAAATGGTGTGTTGAAGTAAGATTTAACTACCAGTCCAGTACATAGAGTGGGATGTGCCATCTTGTCCTCCACTTCAGGCAGCAAAATGTCTTGGGTTGGCCGTAGCCCCTGGGATCCTTTTAACTAGAGGCAGAAGTGATTGAACCTTGAACTTGGTGCATGCAAACCGTCACAACACAGGAACACACGTCTCAGACCATCTAGCTCTGTATTGGCCATATCTAAGGAAGCCAGAATGGTGCCCTCTAGCTGTTGTTAGAATATAACTCTCTGCAACTCTGAGCATTGGCCATCCTAGCTGGGGCTAATGAGAGTTGGACTCCACCGCCATCTGGAGGGCACAATGAATAACACATGGAGGGCACCAGGTTGGGTACCCACCATCTACATTAACTGGGATTGGCTCTCAGCAGGGGTCTTCCCTAACCCTTCCACCAGCACCTGGGCTTTGGGCTATATGGGCAGTTTCCCCACACAGGGCGCCCAGCTGAAGGGGCACAAAATTGAGAAGATCCATAGTTGAGACAGTACATTTGGGGATGCCAAATTTTGCCCTGACACAGAGTGCCATATTATGAAAGATTACCAAGGTCCACCCCTGCTTCCACACTGTCTCCCTTCTCTTCTTTGAATAAATTAAAAAAAACAAAAACCCCAAGTTTTATATATATTCACTACCATGAGTTTCAGTATTTACTTAACACAAGCATTGGCCTGGGAAAAGTTCAGTACGCCATAGACTTTAAAGTTCTGCTCTTCAATCTTAGTCCAAAATGGCAAGGAATTGTCTATAGATGCTTTATTGCAGCTGTTCCTTCCTCTTGGCCGGGGCTCCTTCACGGTGAAAGATCTAACAACAATGAAGTATAGCCTAGAGATGAATCAAGCTCGCGATGAGTTTTTCTTCTGCCCCCAGAGGTAAAGTTCCCATCTCACTATGGCTAGCCTGGCCAGATTTTTTTTTTTTTTTTTAAAAAGAAGTTTTATTTTGCTCTACAGAACTACATCTTTACTTCCTAATATGGCAAGCTGACTCATGGCTATCTGCTACCAAACCCCTGGTGAGAAAGCTTATGTACCTAGATTCCAAACATCTTGGTAGAGATGCATGAGAAATTTGAACATGGTCAATTGGACACAATTAAACTTTCTGTTTAAAGGAGTAACAGCCACTTAGATTTGGCAGTGTTCCAATGTGAAGCCAAGAACAAATGTCCCTGAAACATCCATCGGGCCCCAAACTGTACCCCGCAATAGATTCCTCCTACAGAATAATTTGGTGCATGCAGACCATCACAACACAAGCTGCCGCCTTATGATAAGTTACAGACCATTGGTCCATCTAACTCAGACATCGGGGAAAGTCAACATAGTGCTCTTCTGATGTTGGTGGGCCACAAACCATTTGGGTAATTGCAGCTCTTGCGGTTTGAATTGGGGTCTCCTAACAATGCTCAGCACCCTTAACAAACTACAGTTCCCAGAATTCTTTGGGGAAAGTGATGACTATTTAAAGTGACATCATAGTGCTTTCAATAGATGGTACCATAAAAAATATGTGCTCGAGAATATCCTGGGGACATGTGGCACCACCAACACATCTCCACCCATATCCATATATATATGATTTTACAATTTAATATTCAACCAAATAACACAATGTATGTTTGTTATATAAACAAAACAAAACAAAACAAAACAAAACAAAACCCTCCCCATGACTTGCCTCAACTTCCCCTTCTGGTTCTTTAAAAATTACTTCTGCTTAATTTTTGTCTTATTTTTTGATCTTATACCTCAATACACTTAAATTCTTATCATTTTTATACCAAATTTTCTTTCATAATTACATCTTGCACTCAATTACATTCCATATTATCATTTCTTGACCCTTAAACTTATTTTCTTACTTCTAAGTGCTTAATCAAAACCTGCTTGTGAGTATTTCTGTAAATACAACATAAAAGGTTCCTAGTCTTTGTTTTAAAAAATCTTCATTGTCATTGTTTCTTATTCTTTCTGTAAGTTTCACCATTTCTGCATATTCCATTAGTTTGACTTGCCATTCTTCTTTCGTTGGTATCTCGTCATCTTTCCATTTTTGGGCTAGGAGAGTCCTAGCCGCCATTGTAGCATACATGAACAAAACACACACACACACAACACACATCTCCATCCTGATGCAGAGATGAGATGGGAAACCCTTGCGCAAGAGTCAACTCTGATTTTCAATAAAACGGATCCATTTGGATCCATCCAACCTTTATTTATTTATACATTGGTCGTAAATGAAACTCAGATGTTCCATCTACTCCAGCTGAGGAATGGCAGTTAAGAAAATGGGATGGCGGCAGCGTGAGATGGTGGGGGGTGGGAGTTTGAGGGAAGAATGTGAAGATAATGAGCAGCTAAACCTGTGAGTAATGATGCAATGGGAGGCTCCTCTTGGGACCTGGATGGAATCTTCCTCATCAAATTCATTTCTAAACAGACGCCTCAGATTATTCCCAGTCCCTGAAGAAGCTCCCTCTTCCTCTGGACGCTGCTAAATCAAACCTGCCAGAGGTGAACATCCCTGGGGCTTCTTGAAGCAAGTATGAACATCCATTTGTTTCCTTCAGGTGCAGCTTGATTATGCCAGAGGGCAAGTATTTTTTAATTGTTGTGGGACCCCCTTGGACTCACCGTCCAGATCATCAGTCACTGTTCTCACCTTCAGATTACACTCGTATGCTCTGTGCACATTTCGTGAGTAACGCTTCAGGGCTTCTAAGATGTGGCAGAGAAACAGAAGCGGGGCTGCCGAAGGACGCATGAGCATTGCTGCATGGGAATCCAAGGCAACATGGAATAAATCGGAACATTTGTGTGCCAAGGAATTGCTAGAGAACTGCCTCCAACAACCCATTCTTCTCACAGCTGATACAAGAAACACTGCAGGAAGCTTCATGACAACCCGTCGGCAGGGCCTTTGGAAGAAATGTTCAGCTAGCTCCTGGGGAAAACAGTGGCCAGAATCCAGAGGGTTATTTTAAGCACATTAAAGGGTCTGTGCACGCACACAGCAAAGTGGATTTTCATCTTTCCTCCTTGGAGCTGCAGAACTCCATGCTGTATCATGTAAACTGCAGTTTTGGAATCCATCTCAGATTGGAGACTGGTGAATGGGAGGCTGCTGTTCAAGAAACACAACAGGGGAGGGGGAGATGCTTTGACGGCAGAAGGTCCCATGTTCAGCCCCTGAAATTGGGGCTGGCTCCAGGGTTTTGGAGGCCATTGGGCATGGTCCCCATACTGGGTCTCCAAAACTGGAAGAGATACACAGGAAGGTGTCTTATAGCAAGTTAGGCTCTGGGTCCATCTAGCTCAGTTTGTTAACACTGATTAGCAGTGCAGGATTTCAGATGCATCTCTTCTAGACCTGGAAGCCAAGGACTGAATCTGGAACACCTGGAACATCTGCATGCAAAGCAGAAGTTCTACTGTGCAGCTGTGGCCTTTCCCCATTGTGCAGATTGTGAATTATTATATATTAACTATCCCCTTCCTTTAAAAAGAGCTTCTTTTGTACTCACATCAACCTTGTGTGGTAGACTAGGGTGAGATGAGATTGCACCCATGTCATTATTATTATTATTATTATTATTATTATTATTATTATTATTATTATTATTTATTAAATTTATTGGTCACTTTTTCTCACCAAAGGCAACTCAAAGTGACTTGCAACCATGTCGGGAATGCAAACTAAAAATCAGATGAGGCTACTCTTGATCTACCTAGATACTTTGCGCAAAGTGGAAATGGTAGCCCTATTGGGGCAATGGGCCCTCTGCTGGTTTTTGAGGCACTGGCAAATGCCCAACTACAGCAACCACACCACCCTCAGGATCTCAGGTTCCAGGTAACAGGAGAGACACTGTGTCGGAGACCCTGAAATGCAACTCACAGAGCAGGCAGCATGGGGCTGGGTAAACCAGCGATCTGTCACAGTAGAAGGCAGCTTCATTTGCCCAAACCCTGCTGGGCAGGCAGAAGTAGTTGCACAGTTCTTAGGATTGCAGCTGGTCTTAAGTGCTCCACTTTCTGTATCTCAAAATGGCTTTGCACATCATGAAGAAACTCCCAAGAGTCTCTTTCCTCCTTCAGTGCTTCCAAGGTCAGGGAAGCCCGTAGAATATAAGAGCCCTGTTGGCCCAGACTGCAGTGTTTGTGGCAGATACAGTGTTTGTGGCCTTGATACAGGCTAGGATTTCAGAATGCCCTGGGTTAATTACACAAACGAACCCACTCCGGAGCTTAGACTGGCACAGTAAAGGGGTTTCTGGAGGAAGAATGGAGGTCTGGTTGTGGTTGCATGCAAAGCAGGAACTATAAAATAAAGCTCTGCATCTATTAAGCTTGGTCTGAATTGAGGCTCTTATTTCTAAGAGTTCCAACGCTTGGAATATAACGTGGAGCAAGGGTCCATCTAATCCAATATCCTCTTTCCATTAGTGGCTAGCAAGATGCTAGCTAGATGCTTCTGGGAAACTGAAAGGCAAAACACAGAGGCTGCCTGCTCTGTGTTTACCTTGCAGCAAATTGTATTCAGTAGCGCATTGCTTCTGGGTCTGACCTACCTTAGCTTAGTACATTTCCGAGCACAATTCGAAGTGTTGTTGCTTACCTTTAAATCCCTGAAAGGCCTCGGTCCTGTATACCTGAAAGTATTCAGCCCAGCCCAGCATTCAGCCCAGACACTGAGATTGAGCTCTGATGGCCTTCAGGAGGTTCCTTCATTGCAAGAAGTGAGGTAACAGTGAAACAGGCAGAGGACGTTCTCAGTAGTGGCACCCACCCTGTGGAACACCCTCCCACCAGATGTCAAGGAGATGAGGAACAATATAACCTTTAGAAGGCATCTGAAGGCAGCCCTGTATTTGTTGTTTAGTCGTTTAGTTGTGTCCGACTGTTTGTGACCCCATGGACCAGAGCATGCCAGGCACTCCCGTCTTCCACTGCCTCCTGCAGTTTGGTCAGACTCATGTTGGCAGCTTCGACAACACTGTCTAACCATCTCGTCCTCTGTCGTCCCCTTCTCCTTGTGCCCTCCATCTTTCTCAACAGCAGGGTCTTTTCCAGGGAGTCTTCTCTTCTCATGAGGTGGCCAAAGTATTGGAGTCTCAGCTTCAGGATCTGTCCTTCCAGTGAGCACTCAGGGCTGATTTCCTTCAGAATGGATACGTTTGATCTTCTTGCAGTCCATGGGACTCTCAAGAGTCTCCTCCAGCACCATAATTCAAAAGCATCAATTCTGCGGCGATCAGCCTTCTTTATGGTCCAGCTCTCACTTCCATACATCACTACTGGGAAAACCATAGCTTTAACTATACAAACCTTTGTCGGCAAGGTGATGTCTCTGCTTTATCAGATGCTGTCTAGGTTTGTCATTGCTTTTCATTGTGATTGCCCTGTATAGGGAAGCCTAGGTTGGCAAGAGCTGGGATTGAGCAAGAGGAGCTCACCCCGTCACAGGGATTCGAACTGCCAACCTTCTGATCGGCAAGCCCTAGGCTCTGTGGTTTAGACCACAGCGGCACCCGCGCCCCACATTTATGAACCTACGCAACACAAAACACTGTTGCTGTATGTAGGTTTTAGTTTATTTGTTTTTTATCTTATATTTTGGAAATGTACATCCAGTTGTTTTTTTCCTTTATTTTTTTTTGGGGGGGGCAAGGGAATGGGGCCCTAAGCTATAGCTTGTTTAGCTTATACATAAATGTGGCGCTGCCCCCGATGTTTGTGGTGCACCATATGCACACAACCCTCTATAAACCAGTTGTTGGGAATCACAGGTGTGGTGCTCAGGTTCTGCTTTCTGGCTTCCTACAGGCATCTTCTTGGCCCCTGTGAGAAGAGAGTACTGGACTCAGATGGCAGGCCCTTCTCATTCATAACCTGGGGAAACAGAAAGCTCAAACCTCCACTCTTCCCAGCAACAGGCAACACCAACATCTGAAGGAAGATGACAACTGCAGACAGTCTAGGGATGTGGTGTTGGACAAACCACCTTGCAATGCATTTTTGCCTAGAGTTGCAGTCTCTGGCATGGGCCCAGAGCCCGTATTACAGGAGACATGATGAAGTGTGAAAAGCACTGGCAGGCATTTTAAGACAAATAAAAGATGGGAGGCAAAGGGAAACCAGGACCCTGGGAGATTAAAAATCAGCAAGGTTTATAGGAAGGGAGGGAAAGCAATAGGAAGCAAAGCAATCCCTCAGGGTGACGTTTCTTGCAACGGCAGCAGATTAGAAACAGTTTTGGGCCCTACAGAGGGAGGTTATTTTTCCAGCTGTGCCTCCTAGCCAGAGCCCCAAGATTAGTGACCAAAGCAGGGGTAGGGAAAGTAAGTGGGTAATAAGGGCAAAATTTACAACCCTTAAGAAAGAAAAGTTTTTTTAAAAAAGAAATATGATAGAGAAGGATGTGTGTGAGAGAGTCAGAGAAATGAGATAAAGTGATGACAGTAAAATAATAATATCAGAATACAGAGAAATCTGTCCCATACCAAGTTAGATCAATGGTCCATTTGGATCAGTATTGTCTACACAGAAAGAATTCTTAGCCCTGCCTGGTGATGCCAGGGATTGAACCTTGAACCTTTGCATGCACAGCAGCATTAGGGTTGAGCGACAAGCCTGCCTACTAATGCAATGTATATGGGAGCACAGGGAAATGAAAACACAAAGTGGGTAACTTCTTTTGCATGCATTTGAAATTTTGAATTTCAAACAGGATTCATTTTGAGCACTACAGCTTGTGAAGGAGTGTTTAAGGAACACACATTCCTAGGATGACAGCATCCAGTCAATTCATCAGTTAGCAAAGGGGAAATTGTGGGCCACCAGATATTGTTGGACTGCAACTCCCATCACTCTTGACCATTGGCCATGGGGCTGGGCCTGATGGGAGTTGGAGTGCAACAACATCTGGCCAAAGGTTCTCCAAGGTGACCTTGATTTAAAACATTAGACCATTCAAAAAGGTGCCCACAATCAAAGAGCAACTTTTTAGAGTGACTGTTTTTCAGTCAAGATCAATTAACTCAAGGGAGATGTGTTAACTTTCACAAAGTTTGAATTCATTTACAAAGCCTTGAGCAACTTAGGTCCAGGGGTCCTCAGGGGCCACCTGAACCCTTGTGTCCCAGCCCAGTCACTGAGATCATTAGTAGGAGCATCACTCGTCATTCCCTGAGTTAGCGAGGCTCATTAGATAACAACAAGAAACCAAATCATTCTTGTCATTAGCCTAGCATTTGAGAGAACCAATAGCTATCTGTCCTAAAAAAAACAACACCTGAATTCTTGTTGATGAATTCTAAGGCCATGTGTATAATTTTTATCTCGCAAAGTACCCAGAGATCTATGGATTAAGGACAATATACAAATTTAATAAATACATAAAATATCCCTGCCTACACATTCTGGTTGACATGTATCATCTTCAAGGCAGGGCCCCCATTGCTGATGTCTGCTGTAGACCCCCTCAAACAATCCCCCTACCCAGCGCAAGGCTGCCTTTTTAATTTTCCCCAATGCAAAGGTCATTGTGGGAAGCTAAAGTGTGGGTCACTCAGGACCACAGTGCTAATGATGCTCATCAAGGCCATTACCACCACTTCCTGGTATATGCCCTCTCCTGTCCTAATTTGGTCCAGAGCTCCGGGGAGCTGTTGGGTTGAAGCAATGGCAGAAAGGGCAGTGTCGGGTTCAGAAGAGCACAGCAACTTCCAGTAGGGCTGGGGCATGCCCACACCAGCCTGTCAGGACCCTGGACAGCTCACTGTGGCAAATGCTATCCAGAACTCACTCACTTTTTGAGTAAGAACGCTGAGGCCTTAGGAGTCTGAGGAATCTGAGGAGTTGGGTAAAGCCACATCTTCTGACCAGGATGTTCCTGGAGTAGGGGATGACAGTGCCTGCTTCCCTTCTGAACCTTCCTTTAAAAGAGAGAATATGAAACCCACCAGGGCATACGTAGGAAGGGGTGCACCAATGTCCCTCAACCCTGGAGAGGCAATGGAATTCACAACCAATATACAGTGGTACCTCAGGTTACAGACGCTTCAGGTTACAGACTCATCTAACTCAGAAATAGTACCTCGGGATAAGAACTTTGCTTCAGGATGGGAACAGAAATCGTGCTCCAGCGGCGCAACGGCAGCAGGAGGCCTCATTAGCTAGAAGAGAATAAGAGTTTGGATTTGATATCCCGAAGGAGTCTCAAAGCAGCTAACATTCTCCTTTTCCTTCCTCCCCCACAACAAACACCCTGTGAGGTGAGTGGGGCTGAGAGACTTCAAAGAAGTGTGACTAGCCCAAGGTCACCCAGCAGCTGCATGTGGAGGAGTGGAGACGCAAACCTGGTTCACCAGATTATGAGTCTACCACTCTTAACCACTATACCACACTGGCTCAGAACTGGCTAAGAACATTTTCAGGTTAAGAACAGACCTCCAGAATGAATTAAGTTCTTAACCTGAGGTACCACTTTAGTCTAAGCCATTGGAGAACACAGAGCTCAAAACTATTTCTCTGAGTGCTGTCCTTTTGGGATTGTGAGTGGATCTTGCAGCCCTGGTGTAAGTTCCTCCACATACTTAGAATTAATATCTGTGCGGACGCATCCATCTGCATCGCGAAGAGAGACTTTGTGTGCATGCTGGCATGCTTGGTTTTAATTGAGTTGCAATCCCATTGCTATGGGAGGGTGGGCAGGAGGAGATGTGGGGCATGAGAAGAATGAGCCAAGAAACAAATCTGCTGTTAAGGAAATAATCAGTTTAGGCAAAGACTGCCAAGCATGAAGCTTTGGGAAGCTTTCTCTAGAAGAGAAAGTAATTACTTATGACTCCTGGCACCGGGGTCCGTTCCTGGTTTTTCTGAGGTGGATATAGTTCCACGGGGCTGGAGGTAGTAAACATGCTGTTTGTCTGCCCAGTTTCCTAACCTCACTTGTGAAAATCTCACTGATCCCTGCAGTCAGCATGGGAGTTGTAGTCCGATAACACTACAGGTTACCCAGTCCTTTGTTACAGTGTGACAGGACGTTAAGAGAAATGGGCAGAAAGATGGGGAAAGGCAGACAGATGGACAGACAGACAGACACCCTCCTCTTGCTATAGGAAGATCATGGCATTCAATCCTTCAGCAACTCTGTGCAAATATAGTGCACCCAAAAGGCCACCTAGTGGCCTCCAATGATGAATGAAGATTTAAATCCTGGTTTCCTGAGTTCATCATTGCATCATACTGAAGGCCTGCCTGCAAATGACATGAAGAATGAAAAGCTGCCAGGGGAGGGTGAAATCTTGAATGGAAGTCTGGCAGGGGTGTGTGTGTGTGCTGATTAACCCTTTCTGCTCACTGACTCCAAAGGGTTTATTTTCCAGCTTATAGCGATCACTACCTTTTTTGCCATGCAGGGACTTAATGCAATTCTGATGCTTGGGTGTGTTTTTTTTGGGGGGGGGGGAGATTATTTTGAATGGGGTAGGATTAAGAGTGAGCAGGATTGAACCCAAGTCTGATTGAGCAAAGTCCAACCCAGAGCCAGCGTGGTGTCGTGGTTAGAAAATCAGGCTAGGACCCAGGAGACCCCGGTTCAAATCTTCCCTCGTCCATGAAGCTCACTGAATGGTCATGGGCCAGTCCCTTCCTCTCAGCCTAACCTACCTCATGGGGTTGTTGGGGGGGATTAAAGGAGGAGGGGGAGTACTATGTATTCTGCCTTGAGCTTTTCTTTTGAGGAAAAGGTGAGGTTTAAATGCAATAAATAAGTAAATAGATAATAAATAAGTAAAGAAAGAAAGAAAGAAACACTCAAGACTGAAACTGCATCTGCTGCATGTATAGTTGCACCCCGATGCAACTCTTCTGTAAAAGGTCATTGGGAAGCAGTTGAAGGGGAACTGTAATTATTGTTGATTTATTGTTGGTTTCAGTGGTTAAGCCAGAGAAGGAGGAGGGTGGGAGGATGCAAGTTGACATTCCTTTCATCGACATTGTCTAAAGAATCTCTCACGGTTACCTTTGCTTGGCATCATAATTGCTGCATTGCACAAGATACTTCACTCGCTCTCAAGTGCCGCTACTCTGAAAAGCGTATTATTACAAGGATATTCTTGTTGGCTGCAGAAAGGCAAGGATTCTTCCTCGCTCCTAGGAGAGGCTGCTCAAAGGTTAACCCTCTTCAAAATAATAAAAAGGCCAACTTGTACCTGTTTGCAGCCTTTATTGGAAGAATGAAAACAGCACAAGAAAGAATGATGTGGCAGGGTTGAAGGAGAAGTTCTAGGAGAGGCAGTTAGGCAACTTCTATTGTTCATCACTGGCTTTTCCAAGGTCTGGGGTGAAGGTTTGGAAGGAATTCAATCCACAGGCAGTGAAAGAGGGGTTTGGGGGTGGGGAGGAAAGGCTAGAGAATAAGGTAGGATGGTGATAGCCAAGTATTTCGTCTTTCAACCTTGAGTTTAGGATCACAACACTCCAGAGTGATTAGGCTGAAAGTATGACTGGCCCAAGGGACGCGGGTGGCACTGTGGGTTAAACCACAGAGCCTAGGGCTTGCTGATCAGAAGGTTGGCAGTTTGAATCCCTGTGACGGGGTGAGCTCCTGTTGCTTGGTCCCTGCTCCTGCCCACCTAGCAGTTCAAAAGCACGTCAAAGTGCAAGTAGATAAATAGGTACCGCTCCAGCGGGAAGGTAAACGGCGTTTCCGTGCACTGCTCTGGTTCACCAGAAGCGGCTTTGTCATGCTGGCCACATGACCCAGAAGCTGTACGCCGGCTCCCTCGGCCAGTAACGTGAGATGAGCGCCGCAACCCCAGAGTCGGACATGACTGGACCTAATGGTCAGGGGTCCCTTTACCTTTACCTGTGACTGGCCCAAGGTATGGATTTCAGTTTCTCATTTTCCCAGTCTTATGTTCCGTTCGCCAGATCTTTGCATCAGTTTGCAATTTGTTTTTGTTTTTAAGGTCTCACAAGCATTCAACAACATTTCAATGTGTGTTTCTTGTCATATCATTGTTGCAAGCAATGAGACCCCCTGACAGAATGCATGTTTGCTGTTTTCACTAACATATTTGTTTTTTATGCACACTTTACCCTAGGGTATACCTTTCTGTCCACATTTTTTGGTAACAGCTAAATCTCTTTGCAAAATCTGGAGAACTATGGATTTTGCAGGATAGCTCCATTTGGAGTTGTGCGTGATTTTGGGAAATACAAATAGGTGGGCTTGCATTAAGAGGTGAAGCAAGCTGAATTCTACCACCAACAACCGTCTCTGCAAAATAACATTCCTAATCCAAGGTCATGCAGAGAGCTTTGCAGCTGAGCTAAAGAATGGAACACTCTTAACTGGGGGAGTCAACCCGTTGATCTCAGAGGTATCACACACACACACAAACACACACACACACACACACACACACACACACGAATCTGTAAATCTGTCTATGCTTGGCTACCTAGAGCTTAAATACATGACCTTTCAAACACATGCATTTGGAGAGGATTCCTAACTTGGCACAGAGAGAGAGAGAGTGAGAGAGTGGAAGACCTGAAATAAATGGCAAGACTGTATCCATACAAGACATAGCACTTTACACTGAAATACGGGACAGTCCTGTACTGTATATATGGGACAGGTGGCAACCATGTCTTTTGTGTCTGCCCTGATTCTGAATTTAGAGGACTTGGGGAATTTAGAGACATAAAGAAACAAAGGCAGGCAAAAATAAATAAATGAAAAATCCTGTGAAGTTTGGAACCCAGTGGACATCCTCACCAAGTTATAAAGCCGCCATCCTAGAGTGAGGGGAGCGTGGACTGCAGCCAAATTAGAAAGCGATGGCTTGCAATAAAGGGGCCTCATCTGTTCCCAGTGTTGTTAAACCACCTACCTACCAAATTGCAAAGTGACTCTGGGAGCAAACTGCTCGGCGAGGTGATACGGCAATGTACACTTGGGGCTCTGGGGCACGTTTTGTAGCTTGGCACATTTCAACAGACTAGAACATAAGCTCTGGTACGTTCCATATAATTAAAGCAAGGATCCTGCCCGGGGGAAGGTACACCTTCATCCCAATTCCCTTTTGACTGCCCCAGCAAGGCCTTGTCGCTTACTCTGAAAGAGAGCAGGCAAAAAGGGAATTAGCATTATTAGCATATGTTAACTGCCGCTTTGAACTCAGCACAGTCTCTTTGAAATATCTGTTGAATGATGACGGCAAAGCATTTCATTTATTGCTGAACACCTGGAAAACAGCTCCGTGCTTTTCTCTCCGAAAGGAGCAGTAAAAACCCCTTTGCAAACTTCACAGTGGCCTCTCCCTTTTCTCGCTGCAAGAGCATGCACCTTTGTTTCATGCTAGGTTCTTTCTTTCTTTCTTTCTTTCTTTCTTTCTTTCTTTCTTTCTTTCTTTCTTTCTTTCTTTCTTTCTTTCCTTCCGTCCTTCCTTCCTTCCTTCCTTCCTTCCTTCCTTCCTTCCTTCCTTCCTTCCTTCCTTCCTTCCTTCCTTCTTTCCTCCTTCCTTCCTTCCTTCCTTCCTTCCTTCCTTCCTTCCTTCCTTTCTTTCTTTCTTTCTTTCTTTCTTTCTTTCTTTCTTTCTTCAGAAAGCAGAGCCACTTCTGAATATCTTAGGTTGCTGGCTTTCAAATGTGAGTTGTAGGGCGGCTGAGGCGGTGGGCAGACGCAAGCCCCACGCTGCTCACAAAAGCAGCTCAGAGCTTGCAGGCAGTCCCCCTCAGGAGAGACGCGTGGCTCAGACACGCTGCAGGCCCCGTGGTGTGATGCCCAGTGCCCCCCGCCTCACCTAGCTACGCCTCTGGATTAGGCAGATTCATGGAGGAGAGGGCTATCGAAGGCTACTAGCCATCAAGGCTGTCCTCTGCCTGCAAAGTTGGAGGTAGCAATGCTTCTGGTTTCTGGAAATCACTTGAGGGGAGAGCGCTCCTGCAGTGGCATAGGAAGGGGAGTGTGGTAGGTGCAGGAGTTATTTTTTCAAAAACATATATTTTTGCCATTTTGTCACCCTAGAATCATAGAATCATAGAATCATGGAGTTGGAAGAGACCACAAGGGCCATCCAGTCCAACCCCCTGCCAAGCAGGAAACACCATCAAAGCATTCCTGACAGTGATGATGCCCAGGGCAGCCCGCACACACACACACACACACACACCACACCACACCCCGCACCCCCTTCCTACGCCACTGCCTACCATAAAGCTACAGCTGTTCCCCAAACAGAGAGCTATAGCTGAGAAAACCATCTCTCTGGCTTCCACCCGCTTCAGCCAGAAGCCCCAGATCCTCTGCAGTCCATAGAGATTCTGTGGCTGATGCTCAGATCGACATGGAAAATGTTCCCTGAAAGTTTGAAGAAATGCTGGCATGGAACTACTGAGAAAAGGAGGAGGAGGAGGAGGAGAGTCTTAACGTTTTACACTTTTTGCAGCTCATTCTACCGGATAGAAGACTTACCTTTGAAACACTAGCCTTACATGTAAAGATGTATCTTCCAGACTGCTGCTGCCTGGTTTCCATTAATGCAAGCTGTGCCTCACTGCATTGTGCTGTGAGATCTGCGATGTGCTGCAGGTCATTTGGAAGCAGGCAGTGGGTCCAATGCACCACTGAGCTATGGATTGCACTAGTTGCGCAGCATATGAAGGGAATCAAGGCAATCTGATACTCGCAAACCTGGGCAGAACCCCAACCAGGTTAAGGGTGTGATTTAGAGAGTCTGGCGGGATAATTCCCCCAGGCAAGCTGGTCTACCACAAACTCTAGTGAGGGATCAAGTAGAAAAGAAGGCTAATGCTGAATCTCCAGCTCAGGAAGACACATTTTAGCAGCATGTGGTAACTTATGAAGAAATTGGGCAAGCATTACAGCCAATACAGCTCTGGAAATTCTTAGGAGCATAGGACGCTGTCTCATGCTGAGTCACACTGTTGGTACATCAAGCTCAAAAATGCCTGTTATTTATTTGTTTATTATCCACCTTTCACCCTAAGCATTAAGATGTCATGACTAAAGTCTTTGAGGGCAGAAACTGGAAAGTGCTAGAAGATTCTGGAAGATTCTAGAAGGTTCCTTTCTGATGCAAATATTGTTTTTGACTATTTCAAGGTCATGCTGAACCAGGAGAGATAAATTCCTGCACTCAGAGAGCTCTCTCTCTCTCTCTCTCTCTCTCTCTCTCTCTCTCTCTCTCTCTCTCTCTCTCTCTTACTTTCGTTTGTACCTCGTGTGTCCGAAGTTTTTTTCCTGAAGTTTTTGTAACAAGCCTTTGCCTTTTAGTAAAAGTCTTTCTCTTGGACCTTTGACTCTGCGTGGTCTTTTTTTATTTACTGCAAGATGCTGTCCGTCATAAAACACAACATTGACAACAACGTAGAGCAGCTTGCAACCATGAACCTAACACGGGTCCTACAAACACACACACCTCAAGTGTCAAACGCCAGTGTAAAGAGGTGCATCATATATGTGTCGTCATCAGTATGCCAGAAGCTGTATAACGAAGGTGCCCAAAATACATCTGTGTGCAGGGAGTTCCATAGCTTATGAGCCACCACAGAAAATGCCCCATCCCAGGCTGTCTCCCCCCCTCCCCACCTCTGAGGTTGGAGGAACTACCAAGAGGGCTCCCTCTGCTGATCTCAACCCCTGAGAGGGTCTTTCAGATATTTGGGTGCCAAGCGATTCCCTCACCCCAAGCCGTTTGAATATATCGCTCTTTCAATATGCCAATATCCTTTTATAGGTTAGTGGGCGCATGTGCTTATCAGCTTCACCCCTTCTCTTCCCCAGCGGAAACGGCCGTAGCTTCCAGGGGGCAGAAACCAGATCCCACCCCCCCTCTTCTGCAAGCTCCCTTTGCTGTCAGAAACTCTCTAGAGCTTTTTGTAAGCTCAGAGGTAATAAAGTGTTAGAAAATTACAGCTATTAGAGCCAGGGAGTTTTTGAAATCCCAGCCAGCCAGCCAGCCGAGTCTTGGGGGAATAACCTCATATCTTCATGTGCAGAGAGTCTGACATGTAGCTCTCATTAACAAACCAGCGAATGGATGTCTGATTAAGGCGATATTGCCACATAAAACAGGGCACGGATCAACTCCTCTCCCTCCATCGGATTTCTTCAGCAGGCTTTCTCTAAGCGGTACTCCCCGATCAAACCTCCTTTGCTGCTGATCTCCCGCTTTTGTGTTCATATGCAGAAAAGCAGATTCATCCAGAGGTTGAGGCAGATCAATACCGGGTAATTACCTTTCAGAGAAGGAGACGTCAGGGCAGCTGAGTAGGGAAGAGTGGCAGCACTCAAAGCGAGGCGACCATTTTTCCAGCAAGAATATTTGGGTTAAGTATTGGAATTGGGAGTTGGTAAAAGAGCCCCAACACACACACACACACACACACACACACACAATTTTCCTTCAGCTCACATAGTTCAGAAGCAGAATTTGATGGTTGGATGTCTTGTTTTCTAATTCTAGAATTGAAATATACTCGGAGTCCAGTGTGAATTTCATGCTCTTTATTCAGCTCATAGTAGTGAGGAATGCAGTTACCCCAAAACATTTGCTTTATATACACTATTTACACAATGAGCCCCACGTGATTGGCTAATTCCGGGATGCTCCTGTATGCCAATCGGAATGCGGATTCACTTCCACCTGGAGCTGGATTGGGTGGCTCCTGCGGACCAATCAGACTGCTGCAATCTCAATCCTATTGTTCTGGGACCAATCAGACTGCTGCAATCTCAATCCTATTGTTCTGGGACCAGTCAGACTGCTGCAATCTCAATCCTATTGTTCTAGGACCAATCAGACTGCTGCAGTTTGGATCCTATTCAACTCAGTACATAACAAGAATACTCCTGCATGCCAATCAGGTTGCGGATTCACTTCCACCTGGAGCTGGATTGGGTGGCTCCTGCGGACCAATCAGACTGCTGCATTCTGAATCCTATTGTTCTAGGTCCAATCAGACTGCAGCATTTTGGATCCTATTCAACTCAGTACATAACAAATTTCTAATTGTGGTCCTCACTGCAGTTTAGTTCAGTTGGTTTTATGGTGCAGTTGCTCATGTGTTTGTGTTATTTATTTGACTCATTTTTTTAATGGATTCTGCTAAAAAAAAAATGTTTCCAGGATTAAATCATTTGATGAAGATCATCATCATTGCTGCTGCAGCCACCACCATGAGCATTAAGGAACAACTCTTAATTCCAGGTAAATGTATTTAGGTATCTGGACCAGATGGGTTTTTTGTTTTTTTAAAGCCTAGGGAACTGCTGTATCTGCTAAAATGGAGATATCAAAGCACACAAGCTTTCTGGCCTATACGATGCTCATTCTAACATTTTCATTTTCATTTGGAGCAAAGCTTTAGTGGAGACTATGGAAAGTGGAGGCACGTATTGGAGAATTTCTATCAGCGCTTCTGAGAGATGGGCTAGAAGGTTTTTTTGTGGCTCTTTTTACAACTACCACAGAAACACAGCACAGATTTTTTTTAAAAAATAAAATAAAATAAAATAAAACCAGCCACAGGCGAACTAATTAAAAATCGCACTAATCAAATCTCTGCTAACATGAAATAACTAAATCCCGAGGGAAATGATTCCTGCTCTTTGTTCTCTTTGCTCAATCTCACATACATTAAATTGGTTATTGGTTGCAAAGATATCTGTGTTCCTATTTATAACCCAAGTCCAACTCCCGCTATGTATATCTATTTTTAGGCCGAGAGTCTTCATGCTTGGTGTCTCTTTTGAAGGTAAATAGTATTCCTGAGGCCAGTATCAAGACAATCCTTGAAGCTACTTGAGAACTAGGATGACAGCTTGAATAAAATAAGCCCCTTTCCTCCAAAAGAAGGGGGTGGGTCTATAAGGTGGAATAATTAGAAAAGTTCTTTTCATTTTGTCTTAAGAAAAGGGGGAAAAAAGAATCTGAACATTTAGCAGCTTTTGAACAAAGGTAGGTTTTTTTAAAAAAAATAACTAACTGGCTGCAAAGGACTTTCTTGTTTTGGTAATTCAGGTAGGGGAAAACAATAAGCTCACAGGCAGACAAAAGTAGTAGTCAGGCACACAGGAAAATGTACTAATCAGAGCACAATAAACAAGGAACTGTCAGCAATGTCTAACACTGATGGAAATTAAATTAGCATGAAGTATTTCAGGTTCTCCAAGCTGGTGCCCTCCAGATGTTTTCAGCTACAGCTGCTATTATCGTTGAACATTGGCTGTGGTGGCTGGGGCTGATGGGAGCTGGGAGTCTGAAACACCTGGATGGCTCTGGCTTGGGAAGGCTGGCATATTTTTGTTGTTATTGTTCAGTCGTTCAGTCATGTCCAACTCTTTGTGATCCCATGGACCAGAGCACGCCAGGCACGCCTATCCTTCACTGCTTCTCACAGTTTGGCCAAACTCATGTTAGTAGCTTCGAGAACACTGTCCAGCCATCTCATCCTCTGTCGTCCCCTTCTCCTTGTGCCCTCCATCTTTCCCAACATCAGGGTCTTTTCCAGGGAGTCTTCTCTTCTCATGAGGTGGCCAAAGTACTGGAGCCTCAACTTCAGGATCTGTCCTTCTAGTGAGCACTCAGGGCTGATTTCTTTAAGAATGGATAGGTTTGATCTTCTTGCAGTCCATGGGACTCTCAAGAGCCTCCTCCAGCACCATAATTCAAAAGCATCAATTCTTCGGCGATCAGCCTTCTTTATGGTCCAGCTCTCACTTCCATACATCACTACTGGGAAAACCATAGCTTTAACTATACGGACCTTTGTCGGCAAGGTGATGTCTTTGCTTTTTAAGATGCTGTCTAGGTTTGTCATTGCTTTTCTCCCATGAAGCAGGCGTCTTCTAATTTCGTGACTGCTGTCACCATCTGCAGTGATCATGGAACCCAAGAAAGTGAAATCTCTCACTGCCTCCATTTCTTCCCCTTCTATTTGCCAGGAGATGATGGGCATATTTACAGTTTTCTTATTCTTCAGCTCTCTCAAATGCTGCTGGTGAGGAACAGAAGAGATTTAATCAGGGACACGGCTTTTCCTGATAGCCAATTGGTCCATCGATAAGCCAAGTGACAGCAGTTTTCTGAATACTGCTGGATATGCTTGCATGAATTCCTTTCCCTTCATCTGAGTTGTCCCCTAAGGAGAGGGAGCGGCAGTGAACCAGGTGACGTCATAACACTTTGCGCACAGCCAATCACATGTGGCTTATTTGATGACGCTGCCTAGGAACTCAGGAGAAGGACCAGTTCAGTGCCTCTCCTCTGATGAAATGCCATGGGTTCCTCGGACGCAGATTTGCTGCTTCCCCGCACTGGGGGAGGAAGAGGGGGTGGGGGGAGCGCACCGGCCCAGGCAGCACGATCCCGGTGGGGGCCATCGCAGCTGCCCCCCCCCCCCCGTGCTGGGTGCCACACTCCCACAGGTGGTGCACCACGCCCCCAGGACGCACACCACGCCCCCAGGATGCATGCCACACCCCCACCTGCTCTCCACCCCCCCCCCCGGTGCCAGAGCATGAAGCCCCACCACTTCTTCCCCCTCCTGCTCTGCTTTCAATCCTAGCATTGTAGAGTTGGAAAAGGACCCTGAGGACCATCTCATCCAACCCCCTGCAATGCAAGAATATGAAGCTGTCCCATATGGGGATTGAACTTGCCACCTTGGAATTATCAGCACCATGCTGTAACCAACTGAGCTGCCCAGTGTCGCAATGGTACCTCTCTCACTTGCAGCAGCAAAAAATAGAGGAAAACCAAGCAGGCAAACAGATGGGTAGACTTGCTGCAGTGCAGAGAAAATGTGTTGTTTATTATATGTGAGTCTTATTTAGCACATATTATTTCATCTTTATAAGGAGGATTAGAATGCCTGACATGTGTTGCGATTTTGGTATCCCCCCCCCCCGGTGGTATTGGATAATAAATCTTTCGCATTTGTTGCTGTTCCTGTTCCGCACCAAATAAGTGTGGACAATGTGGGGGAACAATTTCTCCTTGCTGGATGCTGCCTGCAGCACTTAAGACAAAGAAGAAACTCCATTCATTTACATATAGAGCACAGAGTAAATCGTAATTAAGCCACCCTCTACAGATGCACTATAATACAAGAAAATAAATACAAAGAAGGGGAGGGGGGAGAGATAAGGGGAGAGAAAAAAACAATTACAAGCTGGCATACTTACTGCTTCACATTTCAATAATAATGTGAACTATTAAGTAAACCAAGGGATAATGAGCTGAGGTTCATTAACTTATCTTACTGTAGGAACAGTGCTGCAGTTTGGTATAATTAACAACTTGGAAATCAGTGGAAACTGCTAATGGATAATGTTGCTGAGTTGCTCCCACGGACCATCAGGACTGTGTACTTTGGGCAGCTACATTTTTTTATATTAAAAAAATCCTATTTTTACTTATTGTAACTGTATACAAGTTACAAAAAAGGGGGGGGCATACATTACCAAGCCGAATATTATGTACCGGTATGTTGACAGTTCTCTTGTTGTATAGGAATTAATGACTTTCTCTGTTTCAGATCCTTGAGAGTATGAGCTGTATTCAAAAGTAGTGCTTAGGAGATAGCTGCATCTGTGTGAGTATTTCTGCATGCCCAGTGGGACAATCGGCCATCTCCTCTCCCTGCATGGTGTTCCAGACGTTCTCCTGACCCTCTGAAACAGATTTGGGGAGGACACGAGGAGGTTGCATGAGGCGAGGGCAGCAGGGAGAGAGTCCCATTGTGCTAGAGAGAATAATTCCACAGACTTCTGCTAGTGCAACGATTTAGCTGAATATGCTCCTACGAAGAACCAGTGCTTATCATTAGGCCAACTAGGCAGTCGCCTAAGGTCCAGACCTCAGGGGAGAGCATTGTGGTCTAAACTTTTATGTATTGAAGTTTTCACCCTAGGCCACTAGGGGTGTTGTGTGTATGGTTTCACTCTGCACACCGTGACTGCAGTTCTCACTCAGGTCCACAACATGCAAATGAAGGATTGAGAGTGCCATTCACGGATTGGGTAGCTAGGGAGAGTTGTTACTGTTGCATGTTACTGAGTACTATATAAGCAGGCTGGCTCAGCCCTTCAGTTCAGTTCTGTTCCAGCCTGAGAATAAAGAGAGCTGCTTGGAGAATCACTGTGTCGTCTGCTATGTCCACCCACTACTTAATATAAACCACTGAGCCTCTTGAGCCTGCTGATCAGAAGGTTGGCGGTTCGAATCCCTGAGACCTAGCAGTTCAAAAGCATGCCAGTGCAAGTAGATATAGGTACCGCTGCGGCGGGAAGGTAAACGGTGTTTCCATGTGCTCTGGTTTCCATCACTGTGTCCCATTGTGCCAGAAGCTGTTTAGTCCTGCTGGCCACATGACCCGGAAAGCTGTCTGTGGACAAACACCGGCTCCCTCGGCCTGAAAGCGAGATGAGCGCCGCAACCCCATATTCACCTTTGACTGGACTTAACCATCCAGGGGTCCTTTACCTTTTAGTAATGTTCTTTGAGGGGCACACTCTAAAACAGATTAGTCTTTTACTTTTCTGATAATATTTTACATTTTGAAGAATTCAATCATTTTTAAAAGGAATTCATACATTAGAATTGCTGTTTATGATTGCTCCATAGCTTTTTTTTGGTGCAAGTTGTTAGCCTTGCCTAGGGCGCAAAATAGCTTGGCACCAGCACTGCTCCTGTGTGTTTATTGCTTTGCTGGACCACAGGATTCCAAAACAGAGCATGCTGAATTAGCCCTGTCATTTCTCCTTCTGCTGATGCACCAAACTGGCACAAGCCTTGTATGTTTAACATGCAAATGCACTATCACAAGTCCTGTAAGAGTGATTTCAAAGACAGCGTACATCAGGTTTGAGATGACAGGTGTTGCCAGGATGTAGAATTTGCAGTAGGGAAACCTGAACTTTGAGCCCACCCCCCACCAGAAAATTTAAAGGAAGCCGATAAGGTTTTGTATTTATACGCAACAGTGGCTGTGAGGCTTCTGTTAGCAAAAAACTGGGAAAGCGTCCTGATACCAACCAAAACAGAGGGGCTGGCCAAATTAATGGAATATTACAATTCGGTCAAATTAATGGGAAATACTGGAAGAGTTTCAAAAGAAAAAACAATGGAGAAGGAGTGGAAGATGTTTAAAGAATATTTACAAAATTATATTGAAAAGCCAGAACTTTTATCAGATTAAGACAAGTTCCGTAATTAACATATGGAGAAAAAGGAAGATAAAGATGAAGTTTGGAATATTAGTAAGTCTTTATAGTAATGAAGTATAGAAGGATAAGGAATGTATAGAATTAACAGTATGCAAGAGAAAGTAATGGAAACTAAAAGATATTATGGCTGATGTGATTGGAAGTCTATCACACTGCGTGGTGAAGTATGTAGATATGTGTAGATTGTATTGCATGTAATTTTTTATTGTAATTAAGAACGCATGAATGAGTGTCTGCATGGTTACATTTGTAATATTGTCTAAGTTCCTAATAAAATTATTTTTATTTTTATTTTTTTAAAAGGATGTAGAATTTGCAGTAGGGAAACCTGAACTTTGAGCCCATCCCCTACAATGATAGAACCGCAGAGTTGGAAGGGACCCTAAGTGTCGTCTAGTCCAGCCCCCTGCAATGCAGGAGCACAGCTTGAGAATCCTTGGCAGATGACCATCCAGCCTCTTTTTAAAAGCCTTCAGTGAAGGAGAGTCCACTGCTTTCACAAATAATCTCTGTTCCAGTGTAGAACAGATGTTACTGTCAGAAAGTTCTTCCTAATTTTTGGTCGGGATCTCTGTTAATAGATTTATTTGTTTGTTTGTTTGTTTATATGCCACACTGGGTGGCTTCCAGAAAATTAAAACATCAAACACATTTTATATTGCTTTAATTCTATTGTAGTTTGATTACTTTCTAACTAGTATTTTTTCTATGTTTTCTAGCTTGCTGCATTTCCTATGCATTGCTTTAATCTCTGTAAACCGCCTTGAGTCCCAGTTTGAGAAAAAAGGTTCGATATAAATGATGATGATGATTGCTTTTTTAAAAAAATCCCTGCTGAATATCTAAGCATCCTTTTGAATTTCCCCAGATTTGCTAATCTCCTGCTGTTATTTCCCCTTAAACACTCCACTCTCTGCCTGCTGTTTCTGTAGAAGCTTGGAAAACAGAGAAAGAATGCTAGACAAATAGCTGCAACGAACAGCCAGTTCCCGAGCAATCTTCAGCCATCTATTCTCTGAAAATATTGCCCAAACAATTGCCAATGGCAAATATTTGCTAGGACACACACACACACACACACACACACACACACTGTTTGTGGACAATTAGTTCCGAGAAAATTAGTTTAAATTAGTCAACTAAATCATTCATTGTGAATTATTCATTCAGCTGCCTCCAGAATGTTACAGAATCCAAACACAGGGCAGCATCTAAAGCCATTACAACCCTTCAGAATCTTTTGCTCCCCCGCAGTATCCAACAGTTCTTTCAGCAGAAGCTGAATTTAGTAATCTTCCGCAATATGGCACCCCCAAATGGATCTTCTCAATTATGGATCTTCACAATTTTGCACACACACACACACACACACACACACCAGATCGGCACCCCATGCAGGGGAACTGCCTGCAGTGACCTAAATCTGACGCTGCTTTCAGGCCTCATGAAACTGTCCCAGAATTATCCCAACAAAGCTGCTGCTATGGCCAACATCACCTCATATAAAAGCTGTAGAAAAAGGAGACAGCCAAATAGTCAGTGGTCAGGCAGGAAGCGGGCTATTTCAACCAAGGGTGTGGAACCTGAGGCCTGTGGGCCAAATGTGGACTTCCAAGGGGCTTTCATCTGGACCCTGGGACTCTCCACAGGCTATATTTGTCACTGGTCCTGCCTTGCTGAAATTTGTACTCTGATAGTGCCTCTGGTTTGCCTGTTGTTGTTGTTGTTGTTGTTGTTGTTGTTGGCATTCATCTGTCCTGAGAGACAATGGAGTGCACCTCCGAGTATAGCAGCACCAAAATGACCTCCCTGGAGGTTCTGGGCTACCTAGATGACAAGACCCACCCGTCTTGGCCTTGCTGAGGTGGTCCAAATGAAAGCGGAGGAGGAGAAGGAGAAGGAGAAGGAGAAGGAGAAGGAGAAGGAGAAGGAGAAGGAGAAGGAGAAGAAGTTTGGATTTGATATACTGCTTCATCACTACCCTAAGGAGTCTCAAAGCGGCTAACAATCTCCTTTCCCTTCCTCCCCCACAACTAACACTCTGTCAGGTGAGTTACAGGTAGGTATCTGAAGAAGTGTGCTTGCACACGAAAGCTCATACCAAGAACAAACTTAGTTGGTCTCTAAGGTGCTACTGGAAGGATTTTTTTTATTTTTTATTTTGTTTTGTCTGTGAGACTGAGTGGGGCTGAGAGACTTCAAAGAAGTGTGACTAGCCCAAGGTCACCCATCAGCTGCATGTGGAGGAGTGGGGAAACGATCCCGGTTCTCCAGATTACGAGTCCACCACTTTTAACCACTACACCACACTGGCACATTAGAGAAGCACATTAGACACCAGCTTGGCTATAGGAGTTTCTGTAAGGTGGTGTACAAGGCACCATACAACTGTCTTGGGGACTTCACTCCAGATTTTAGGGACGTTTTTAATGTTTTTTCACTTTTTAATTATTATTATTAATATTCTGCTGGGAGCCACCCAGAGAGTGGCTGTGGAAACCCAGCCAGAGGAGCGAGGTATAAATTATTATTATTATTATTATTATTATTATTATTATTATTCAGCATCTTGGCTCCTTCTGCTCTATGGTACAACTGAGCACTTCCTTCAGGACCTTGAAATGATGTATTTTAGACTGGCTGCCAAATGGCAAGTCTTCCCACATCAGAGGTTATCCCTCCAACTTGTGGAGATTCTGAAGGGATATGGGATAAACTCAGGGCTCTTTTCCCAGAAAAATAGCAGTAGGAAAGTTAGCTATAACATGTAATGTTAATATAAAAACAAGAACGTGTTTTGAAAGGCAGTGGCCACTTGCAAACAACAGCAACCACGAGAAATGAAAAGGTCAGCTATAGCTAAAGCCTTTGGGTTCTCGGTTTACTGCGTGGGAAGCCTGTAGCTGTCAGCTGCTGTAATGTAGCTGTTATGGGCCTTAGTGGTTCACACTCAATAGAATAAATCCAAAAAGGTCAAAAATTGATGGGCCGAAATTCAGGAACATTCTATTGCCTTTGCCATCCTGGTTCCCTCTAGACGTTTTGGACTCCAACTCCCACCAGCCCCATCCAGCATGACCATGCTTCCTGGGGCCGATGGGAATTGCAGACCAATTTGATTGGACTGGACTCTGTTGATAGGATGGTCACACCAACACCCCTTCCTTTTGAAGTGGATGTGGTTCTATTCACAATGCAATTGGGGTGCATTAGGTGGTGTGAACAGCAAGCTCAGTCTCCTAGACTTGTTTCCTTCTGTTCTTAGATAAATAAGGTTCATGGAGGCTCCATATGCATTTGATTTGTATACTGCATAATACAAATTAAAAACATCAGCACAAAATATTGCACAGCAGCATTAAAAATCTGGGGGGGGGGGAACCTTCTAAAACTTCAGTCTAACAGTTACAATTGTGGATTCCTGGGCATTTTATTCCCCAAGGGCCTGGTGAACAAATATGTCTTTAAATGACGTCTAAGGGCCAGCAATAAGCAGGATATTGCCCAAGTGAGTGCGCGCGAAAGAGTGAGTTTGAGGGTCACCACTGAGTAGGCCCTGTCTTATGATCTGGGTCTCCCAGCTGATCTTGAGATGGTCAACACTGATGGAGATAATCTGTCAGGGCTTTGTACATAGGTACCAAAACATTTACCAACTGAAGCAGGTATAGAAACTATGGCGGCTCCTGGGCTGGGAGAGTTTAACCATGAAGGTTCAAGCACTGCTGACTTTATTAGATCTCTGCGATACACTCTGTGAGGGGCTTCTTCTATGCTTGATCTGGAAATTGCAGTCAGTGCAGAAGGCAACAGCACATACATTGGCATGCACACTTGTTACTGGTTTGCTATTGTGCCAAGGAAGAAGAAGAAGAAGAAGAAGAAGAAGAAGAAGAAGAAGAAGAAGAAGAAGAAGAAGAAGAAGAGTTTGGATTTGATATCCCGTTTTTCACTACCCGAAGGAGTCTCAAAGCGGCTAACATTCTCCTTTCCCTTCCTCCCCCACAACAAAGACTCTGTGAGTTGAGTGGGGCTGAGAGACTTCAGAGAAGTGTGACTAGCCCAAGGTCATCCAGCAGCTGCATGTGGAGGAGCGGAGATGCAAACCCAGTTCACCAGATTATGAGTCTACCGCTCTTAACCACTACACCACACTGGCTCTCAAAGTGTTAGTATACAGCCCTTAACAGCATGAAACCCATTTATTTGATGGATTACCTTAACCCATATAGGCCCACACAAACACTTTGAACTGTAGAACTGCCACTTCTGTGTGTCACACAACATTTGTTCTGCGTTTGTAAGAAATCAATCTTTTGGTGTGGGAGCTTCAGAACTCCCTGCCTATTGACATCGGACAGGCACCTTTGCTGCTCTTTTTAAAACACTTTTCTTCAGACATGTGCTTTAACCTCTATTTAGCCACACTGTTTTAATTTTATTTTGATTGATATATATATATATATACACACCTGTTTTTAACTTTGTCTTTTTACATATATATATTTTTGTAAACTGAGCAGTCTAGCCACTAGACCATCCTCAATCTTATTAATTAAGTTCCTTTGGTGGGTCCATAATCCAATGAAAGAGCTTCCTTGAGAATGTCAACAGGTGCAAAATTTTAAGCCAAACAAGGAATTTAAAAGCAGCAAGCAATTCTCCCAGGCTGTCTGCTAAATGCAGAGTGTGTTTCTGCAACCTTGCCTCAGAGATGTTGTGTGCAAAATGCATTTAGCAGGGTTCCAAGGTCCTAAAGGAGATTACAGGCACTACTGAAAGCCGAGTGCCCTTTCCATGGTACATTTGTGAAGCAAAGTGCTTAATTAGGTATAGCCTCAAAACTTCAGAGGCATGTTACAGGCAATTTAAAATTGGTCTAAGTCCAATTTATCCACAGCAATGATATACATGCATAGTTTGGTTTATCCATTTTTGGGTTCTTTTCTTCACAAAGTCTGCAAATGTTTGGACTACTAATTGTCGGAAACTCTAGCCAGGGCTGTCTCAAGACGTTTTGCCGCCTGAGATGAAGAAGATGCCGTCTCCTATTTTATCTACAGAATCTAACTGTCAACATTGACAACAGGACAGCATCATAGCTGTCAACTTTTCCCTTTTCTTGCGAGGAATCCTATTCGGAATAAGGGAATTTCCCTTTAAAAAGGGGGGGAAAGTTGACAGCTATGGACAGCATCCTTCATTTTACCTGAGGACCTTTTAGGGGGTCTATCTTGGGAGGTCAGGGCAAAGGACCTTGGGGGATTAGGGTGGGTAGGGCTGCTGAGATACCCACCTCACTCTGCTTAAATAATCCAATAAATATCTAAAGGGTTGGCAACAACTTTAAGAAAAGGAAAAGTGACTTTAGTGGTGTGCTATATATTTTGGAACATTGTTTGTTCACTATGCATTTGGACACAGCAGTTCCTGAGTTCCAAGTTTTTCTTTTTCTTTCAATGCAATTGAGTATCACTTTGATTAAGGTGGCAGAATGAACCTCTAAAAACTGCATTGATTTTAACAAAATTTTGCTAGATCATTCCTGGGATGAAGTATCAGGTTTTCATCTATGCTTGGACACATTCGGAAGCCAAATCAAGATGGTGGACAGAACTTTTCAAAACTGCACTGATTTATTTTATTGTTTGGCCTTTCAAGCAATTTTGTGTATGAGGCTGCTAGTTGTGGTTCTACTGCTTGTTTTGAAAATGCGCAGTTGGCAGAGCAAATTTTGGGCATGCTATGTTTGGTTTAACCAGCCAGCCCAAAGCCACCAATTTAGAGAAGGCATTTAAGGTCTCTGTTGTTTAAACATGATGTACGGAGCTGGATTTTTCAGCACCAGTGGGAGTTTGTGACTCTTAAAAATTGTGATTAGGGATGCACCTGTGTTGAAAGATTATGCTTGTAAAAAGCCCGTTAAGATTACATCAGGTGCATGTAAGCAAAGAGTGAAGAAAAACTCTGCTACAAAACTCTGCTTGTTACAAAGTCTCTTCCTGGTTGTGGACTCTCTTTCCTTGGAGGTTTTTAAGCAGAGTTTGGATGGCCATCTGTCATGGATGCTTTAGCTGAGATTCCTGGATTGCAGGGGGTTGGTCTGGATGAAGAAGAAGAAGAAGAAGAAGAGTTTGGATTTGATAGCCCGCTTTTCACTACCCGAAGGAGTCTCAAAGCGGCTAACATTCTCCTTTCCCTTCCTCCCCCACAACAAACACTCTGTGAGGTGAGTGGGGCTGAGAGACTTCAGAGAAGTGTGACTAGCCCAAGGTCACCCAGCAGCTGCATGTGGAGGAGCGGAGACACGAACCCGCTTCCCCAGATTACGAGTCCACTGCTCTTAACCACTACACCACATTGGCTCTCAGTTAGAGAAATTTAGAGAAAGGCATGTCCATCAGTCCAACATCTCTCAGCTATTTCCAGGTGTCCACCCAATGAGCCAGTTGCTGCAACAAAGAGGCCCCACCCTGACCTCAACTTATGTACCTCCCCGCTTAAGCTGTACACAAACAGGTAAAGACTATGCCTACATGTAACCTGCTTCTGCTCCTCCCACTTCAATCCTCTTCTGGTCCTGGGAGTGGAGACACGAACCCGCTTCCCCAGAATGTGAGTCTACTGCTCTTAACCACTACACCACACTGGCTCTCCACTGATGACCCTTGGGATCCCTTCCAACTCTACAATTCTACACCATTTTCTTGAAAGTGAAGCATCTTGTGTTTTCAGTAATCCTACATGCTTAGCTTTGGAGCATACAGTGGATAAAAAGCTCAATTTTCATGACAGTGGAGCATTTCAATGATACTGGAGATGGGGAACCTGCAAGGACCCTGCTGCAGAAATATTAATGGGTCTCTGAGCCCCCCACTCTCACCGACCCCAGGCTAGAGCACTGAACAAGATGAAGGCAACGTAAATGAACAAGTGTATGCAGAAAAACTTCAACCAACACCCCCCCCCAAAAAACCCAAAATTTTTGGTTTTCTTAAAACAGATCTGAAGATGTTCATGAACAACTGGGAACAGTTTTGACTGAGCAGAACAAAGTGTGTGTTGGGGGGGGGGGGGGCGGAGGACTGTCGAAAGCCAGTATTTCACATTCAAGGATACAAATATTTCATGTTTGTATCACTGCATTCCAATTACGACATAGTTATGAAAGTCTGGGTGTAATGGAATCATTGGAATAAAAGATTCCCCATTAATTGATACAGTTGGTTTTATAGTGACAAGACGCCAACATGTGATGAAGGACTCTTTGATCTTAAAAAGCTTGAAATGGGGGAGCTTTATTCTGTTCAAATATTTGCAGGCAATTGTACATAATCCGAACTGAGTTTCAGGTCTGCAGGGCTTTACATAAGTAATTCACACAACTTAAAGGGCTCTGAATAAACATGAAGTTGAGCATATGAAGTGTTGTTGAGAGGATGATCAGTTCCAAAAACTTTGTTTATTTAGTTCCTTAGTTATTAATGAATCTCATTTTTATTAAAGATGCTTTTTTTCTGCTTGTTAAGAAAGCCTCGATTCAAGTTAGAAATCTTAATGTGCGCTAGAATTTAGAAGCCAAAGCTAAAACTATAAAACCTAAATAAGTATAAACCGTATGATAAAATACAGTAACAGGTACATTAAACAGTCAGGTGTTTTATGATAGTCAATTGACTGCTAAGGCAAAATGCAAAAGCACACCCTCAATAAAAGAATTTACTGTAAAACAACAAAGAACTAAACGTCATAAAAATCTTACAGAAATGAACAACATTCAGATACTTTTCCTGACACTCTGAAGGGTCTCTAAAGATCAGCCAGGAAACTTCCTCATAAGACAATATATTTTGTGTTCCCCAGCACTCTGATAAAAGCTACAATCAAAGAACACAGTTTCATCCTCTGAGTGATCACATCAAGGGTAGCCAATGTGGCGTTTCCCAGATGTTGCCGGACTACAACTCCCATCATTCCTGGCTGCGCTTTTTGATGGGAGTTGTACTCCAACAACATCTGGAAGGCACCATGTTGGCTTGGTTACATGGACACCCTTGTCTTTCTTTCAAGGGAATGCCAGCAAATCTGGCATCTAAAATCTTTGAAGATAAAACGTGGCAATAAAATAGCTCTTCTGTATACTCATTGGGGAATTTTAATATGGCACTCATGCATTAGAAACAGATTGAGTTAGACCCAATGGCAATGAAGTAGAGGGTCCATTAGCTAGTTCATGTAGTACAGCCATATTTCTAAAATCTCTTCTTGGGCTATATATTTAGCTTGCGCAAATCTCAGTGGCAGCAGATCAGAGGGAGGAGAACCAAGAGCACCATTTTGTCTCATTAACTCACTTTTACACAGGGGCACAAAAGAGTGAACCAGCAGCTCATACTGCAGAAGCAGAAGAGAAAACTTGGACCCAATAACAAGTAGAATGTAGCCATGCCAAGCTATTTAATGATCGGGAAGCTTTTAAGTTTGATGTTCTGCTTTCTTCCCTTTATATTTTGTTGGCAGCTTCCCAGTGTGGTAACCCAGTCAGATGGGTGGGGCATTAAAAAATAAATTGTTGTTGTTGTTGCTGCTGCTGCTGCTGCTATTATCTGACTTCCAGATGAAGGACAGCAGGGGCAATACATTTAGACGTGCCCATAATAGCTCTACTATCTGAAAGAGCTCGACGTTGCCTGGGAATTTTAAGAAACAAAAGAATATTGCGATTTTTTTAATGGATAGTACAATTTAAAACAGCAAACTCCTCCCCATCAACTCAGGTAACACCTGACCTGGATCTATCTCTGAATCAATTCATGGATGGGGCAAATGTTTAATTTGGCTATTATTATTATTATTATTATTATTATTATTATTATTATTATTATTATTATTAAAAAATTTCTTGGTTTACAAGGGCGTGTGCAATGTCTCTCGTATTTTTCCATATAACATTTTTACAGATCAATTTTGGTTGTTGAGACATTAGGGAGAGAAGGGGGAAGGAGGTGGGTGGGATGGGGGGAGGGTGGGGTGGGGAGACGATGTTTCTATTTTCCTTAATATATGTAGGATTTGGTGTCAGCATCGTTTGTGTTGGTTCTCTGTTGTTTGCTTGTGTTTCTTTGGCGGTGAGAGGTCGGGATTGGCTGTGTGGTTAGGAGTGTGGTTGGGAAGGAGATTCTGAATCTCATTTTGCCCACATCTCGACCACACTGCAGGGTGTTGCTTTGCCAACGTGTTCCCTGAGGGGGGAGCATTGTAGGAAATGGCCACCTCTGCCAGACCCACCTCACTCACCCTCAACGGACTCCTGCATCAGCTGCTATCATCATTGTGTGGGCCATAACTGACAGTGACAGACTCGCTATCCCCCTGAACTGGCCCAACATGAGGTATATTATAGCTCTTTTCTCCTCCTCTCTCTGCCTCCCTGGTCCTGGGGCTATGTCTTCCTTGATATCTCCACAGGGATACTCAGAAAAAGGCTTTGGGAGTCTCTTCCAATATACAGTTGGGATTGACAGGAAGTCTAATTGTTTAGTTTATTTATGCTATTGGGAAAATTCGTTGTTTTTGGTAATTTTTGCTTTCTTTTTTGTGTGTTGTTGCTGTTGTTGCTCTTGTTTTTGGTCCCCCCGCCCTTTTCCTCTTTTTGAGGTGTAATACCTTTAGCGTAAATGCACAAAAGTTTTGTATAATAAGAAACATAACGTAATGTATTGTAACATAATTTCGTTTATTATTGTAACATAAGAAGATTAATTAATAAAAAGTAAACAAAAAACAAAAAAGCAAAACACAGATCTGTGCCTAGAAACACAGTAGAAAAGGAAGTCCGAATTAGCCTCTACCCATGCAAAGACATTGTGTCACTACAACAATTTATTTGCCCATAAATAACCGCAGCCGTGGCCTCAAAGCAAGAGCGAAACAGAAGCAGTCAAGTGCCCTTGAGCCTGCCCAAACTTGCCAAGGCAACAAAATATTTAAAAAGACAAAAGAAGGGAATAGCGTGGCATGTATTCGAGCTTAATTATTTCTGTAATTATTAGCAGATAGTGCAATTGTATAATCATTCATATATAATTCATGGGATCACGAAACATTTACAGATTCCACTCTCTTCCCCCCCCCCCTCTTTTCGGAGTGATGAAAAGGATTTCTGAAGGAAAAGCTCGCTTTGATGCAGAGTGCTTTTTATCTCCCCATTTGATATTCTCTTGCGTGGCATCCCTGTTTTCCTCCCCAATTTGCTCCTGTGTAGACGATCACTGCATCTCATAGGCTACCCAGTTCAAAGTGCGAACGCACTCTGGGGACCTGGACTCGCTTCACACTCTGGAATCTTAAGCATCGCACAAAATAATCTGCGATAGGCGCTAAACGTCCCAGGAAAAGGCAAATAATAATAATAATTGACAGCTTTAAAAGAATTTATCCCGGTTGACAGGGAAAGGATAGACAGCCGCTACCTTTTCTTTACTTTTTTTAAAAGCAGAATATAAATATTTCTTTCAAGGACTTTTCCTCCATGTTTGTAGTGTCAACATGCTGTCGGGAGCTGAGCAAATAAGTTGCAGTGATTCGTTCAAGATATGTTGGATCCTGAGACTTTTCCTGTTTGCCAAAAGCCCAAGCAAAAAACAAATCACATTTATCTGGCCTTTGGTCCACATGGCTTTAAACCTAAGTTTATAAAAATGGAAACTATAATGGGGTGGGTGGGTAGGGGAGCTAAGCCCAAAGTAGCTCTTTTTCTTAAGTCCTTTCAGCATCAGCACGAAGTATTCTTCCTTTTGATAATTTTTCATGGCTGATATTGAAAAGAGAGCAGGAGGTGCTACCATCACCTCTGAACTGTTCCCACTTGACATCATTATTCAACCAGATCTGAATGGCTACACAGCTACTGGAATGTATGTATACCTGAAGGAGTGTCTCCACCCCCGTCGTTCACTGAGGTCCGGTTCTGAGGGCCTTCTGGCGGTTCCCCCACTGCAAGAAGTGAGGTCACAGAGAACCAGCCAGAGGGCCTTCTCGGTAGTGGCACCCGCCCTGTGGAACGCCCTCCCATCAGATGTCAAGGAAATAAACAACTATCTGATTTTTAGAAGACATCTGAAGGCAGCCCTGTTTAGGGACGTTTTTAATGTTTGAAGTTTTATTCTGTTTTTAGTGATCTGTTGGGAGCCGCCCAGAGTGGCTGGGGAAACCCAGCCAGATGGGTGGGGTATAAATATAATAATAATAATAGTAATAATAATAATAATAATAATAATAATAATAATGTGTGTATTGAGTGGTTAATGTGCATATCAACCAACCATTGTGCACATTTACTAAGCCACATGGAGAATGTGTACATACTTTTTCCATGAAGAGGCAATTGTGCATATTTCTTAGGCAATACACATTATCTCCTACAGGATTCAGAAAATGTGTGTGTGTATCAAATGAATTCTAGACGTTCTCTAGCCATTATGCACAATCCATTGAATTAGGTTTGCAAGGTCAGGAGCAGCCCAGACCCTGAGATTTCAGAACCCAAACTTGATACCTAGGGGCAGCCATAGAGGTCTGGCAATCCGACTTTGGATGGGTCAGCCAGGCTGAAAGTGTGTGTGTGTGTGCGCGCATGTGTTTGTGTGTGTGTGTGTGTGTGTGTGCATTTGTGTCCATAGATTTGATGAATCACACCGCTTCCTTTTTTCTCTCCAGACTGAACTCTTGCTCCCTTGCACCATATGGTCCTGTGTTCATCTGTAACACAGAGAGTTATTGCATTACATGGTTATTTGTGACCTGTAAAATTGATACCAAGTTTATTACATTGCAGCTGAATTCGTTTTGGATTGCAGATGTTATTAATCATCAAGGAGGGGAGAGGAACAGTGAGCTTAAGGTTGATGGAGGAGGACTCAGACAGTGATCTGCCCTGTTTGTAAGCTTGAGATGACTAAAGAGATCTGTACATTTCAGGCATAACTCTTGCCTTGTCAGGTTTCGCTGCTTTATCTAAAGCCATCCAGCTCACTGTACAAAGACAATACCATGAAAACTGTGGGCTTCTGATCCATATCCTGCCAACCACCCTTCAAACACGCAGGATCGAAGGTTTGTTCAGTTTTAAATCTTCATGACCCCTACAACCATAGAGTCTTGTTGTGCTGACTCCAATCTCAAATTGGCAAAAGATTCCCAGGTTTCAGTTTTCTAGAATTACGGTCAATGGGGATTGTGAGATATAGGATGGAACAGCTCACAACATTAGCATACAAACAGATCTTCCCTCCCCATGTAGTTTCTAGGGAAAGCCCCAAGCCATAGCTTTCGGTCCAGAACAGAGCAAGACAAGCAACTGTCTCTCCAGCTTCCAGCATCAGCCAATAAACTCTCTCTCTCACACTCCTGGCCTATTGTTCTCTATCCTAGGATAATGTGCCATCCAGCCAGGGGAGATGGGAAAAGACCCACCCATTTGTCTCTATGGCAACAGGGCAACATCTTTGGACATGTAAATGGCATACTCTGGCCAGCTCAGGCCTTAATCTTGCAAACAAACTGGTTTAACTGGTTCAGCAGCCTCTTCTCCTAGAGTCTAAACCTCCTTAGTACAGGATCATGGGTCTGGAAGGGACCCACAGATACTATTCAGACTGGCCCTCCAAACATACAACAGTATGTTGGACCTCACTCTCTGATGTCAGAGAGAGAGAGAGAGAGAGAGAGAGAGCTCTGCTACTAGAGAGGGAGATCAGATGTTGGATTCCTGTCTCAACACCACCAAGAAAACCTCTGATATCCCAGCTGATGACACAGAAGGCTCCCAAACTAGATGTGCAGGGCAAGAACTAGGAAATGGCTTGGATCCAAAGCAGTCTCAACTGTTTAACATGCCCCGAAACTGGGCAGAAATTTGGACAAGCGGAGGATTTGGTGTAAAGGTCTGCCTCTGATTTTCCTTCCCTTATTCCCAATGGGATGGAAATAGTGTGGTTTTCTTTTCTTTTAAAAGCCACAAAACTGATGGAGGAACACAAGAGCATTCCTCTGAGCTCTCTTATGGCCTCCTAGGTTGAGTATGGTAGGACTTTGGTTAAGGCAGTTCAGCTGACTTCATTTTTTATTTTTTATTTTTTATTTTTTTGCTGCTGCTGTTCTTAGTTCCATTTTAGGATTGCAGCATGAATCATGTTTTGTCATGTCCCCCCCTTTTTTAAAAAAATAGGCCAGACCTCAGGTAAATGCCACGTCTGAAATTGCAATGCTCTTCCAATACAGGTTCAGCAAGTACGTTCCACATTAACTTTCAAACATTTGCTGGAAACTTTTATTTGCCACCAGGCTTATGCAGACAATTAAGAAAAAGTATTTTCCATAATAGTCAGCTGGTGATCTGCTTCAATTTTTTTCGTGGTTTTTATTGTGTTCTAATTGTGTGATTTTTATGGTGTTCTAATTTCTGTTAACTGCTCTGATTTTTTAAAAAAATGAAATTGTGGCATGCAAATATTTTAATTAATTCAACTCCTCTCCCACCATTTTTACTTTTTTTTATTTAAAAAAATGCATTTAACTTACTAACCTAGGAGGGACCCTCTACAACCCTATTGAAATGAATGAGGAAGTAACACTACTAACCAGCAGGTCCTAACTCCAAGGGAATATTGCAGATATTAATATTGTGCAGTCTGAAGTGACTGGATGCATAAAAACCAATACTATTGTGCCCTACTTTATGAAGATTCAAAAAGGAAAGTAGTAGTAGTAATAATAATAATAATAATAATAATAATAATAATAATAATAATACACAAATTAAATGTTTGAAATGTCTAACCTCTTGCTGCTGTTTAATGGTGGTGTCACCCTAGAAGGTCATTTTGCATAATGTGTAGATCAGACCTCAGTGATCTACACTGAACTAAGGATGCAGCATAATGGGACGTGGGTGGCGCTGTGGGTTAAACCACAGAACCTAGGGCTTGTCAATCAGAAGGTTGGCAGTTCGAATCCCCGTGACGGGGTGAGTTCCCATTGCTCGGTCCCTGCTCCTGCCAACCTAGCAGTTCGAAAGTATGTCAAAATGCAAGGAGATAAATAGGTACCTCTCCGGCGGGAAGGTAAACAGCATTTCCCTGCGCTGCTCTGGTTTGCCAGAAGTGGCTTTGTCATGCTGGCCACGTGACCCAGAAGCTGTACGCCAGCTCCCTCGGCCTATAGAGTGAGATGAGCGGCACAACCCCAGAGTCGTCTGCGACTGGACCTAACGGTCAGGGGTCCCTTTACCTTTACCTTTAAGGATGCAACAACCCAGGCATCATGATCAACTGTGAAGTTTTAAGAGCAGCATTTTGGTGCATCATGCTTTAAAAGTGGACAGAGCTTCTTCCAGAATAATTTTGAGCTTTCCGAATTGTTGCTTGAAGGCTAGCCCTGAGTCAAATAGTCATCCTAACACGATGGAGCAACCCATGAAGAAAACTGAATTATATCACTGCCAACACAAATCTGATTTCAGACAGATGGAGCTGTTGTGAGTGGCTGGAAGGAAAATGGGCTCTGGGTTTTATACTTAGCAGGATACAATTTTTCTTCCGCGTTACAGGATAGTTTCTGCTGACAGCGCATCTCGGAGCACAGGTCAGAAATTTCTCGGGCTCTTGCTTCACTTTTAATCCCCAAAGAGTTAGCCTGTATTTATTAACTGCAGCTATTGGTGTCAGTGTGTTGGTCACCTTTGTTGATTCAGATCGAGGCACCACACTATACGATATGGAGGAGAAAGGCTGAATGCAATGATGAGCAGAAGGAGATGACAAAGTTCACCTCCCGAAATGATTTAAGCGTGCTCGCCAATAAAGTAACAGCAGAAGAGAAAGAAGCATCGGTTTGAACTAAGATCCGAAAAATCCACTTAATACCAAACACATAGAAAAAGAGTTTCTAGTAGCAGAGTGCAACTAAGTTGCTTCTGAACCAGTCACCACCAGATTCCCTCCCCTCTTCCTTTGGATGTTGGAGCCCATAATCACAGGGCTTGCAAACCATAGAATCAAAGAGTTGGAAGGTACCATGGGGGTCATAATGTCCAACTCCCTGCAATGCAGGAATCTCCCCCCCCCCCAACATGGGGCTCAAACCCATGACCCTGAGATTAAGAGTCCCATGCTTTACCAACTGACCTGGCAGTCAGCAAATGACCCAGTCTTGTATCCAAAGCAGACCTAAACCAAGAGAATTCTTCCTCCATTGTTCCATTTGTTACTTCTGAATTTTGTTGGGAGGGCTGTCCAATCACAGCTCCTTTGTCTCACGGAAAGCTGCCTTACACAAAGGCAGACCACTACTCCATTTATCTCAGCATTGTCAGAAAGTCTCCAGAGTTTCAGGCAAGAGGAAGGATTCCAGTCGGGAAATTCGAGGCACCTTCTGCAGATGTTCTGCTACTGCCATTCCCCATCAGTAATGTTGCCCCATCAGTAATGTTTGCAATGTTGGTTAGCGTTATGAATTAAAATGCAAGCCAAAGGAGAATCCATTGGTTCTGAAGCCTGCCTCCCATTATGAGCCCAAACAGTATCTCAGTGACATCCCGAGGAGGAGGAGGAGGAGGAAGAAGAAGAAGAAGAGGAGGAGGAGGAGTTTGGACTTGATATCCCACCTTTCACTCCCCATAAGGAGTCTCAAAGCAGCTAACAATCTCCTTTCCCTTCCTCCCCACAACAAACACACTGTGAGGTGAGTGGGGCTGAGAGACTTCAAAGAAGTGTGACTAGCCCAAGGTCACCCAGCAGCTGCATGTGGAGGAGCGGAGACGCGAACCCGGTTCACCAGATTACGAGTCTACCGCTCTTAACCACTATACCACGCTGACCCATCTTGTCCAGAAACCAGTTCTCAAAGTGGCAGGGGTAGATTCAGGGCTTTGCAAGTGGTGCACAAGCATTGGGCACTAAGCCGAGCAGGACACCTTCTCAAAGCCTGCTAAGTGAGGAACCCGGTTTTGGGAAGGAGGCGCAAGGCTCTGACAGGGTCCTGGAGTGCCACTGCCTCCATCCCAAAGTCTAGTTAGTACTTTTCCATCTTTGGGAAGGAGGTGGGAGGGCTCGAGTACTCTGCCAGAGCACCGCACTTACTTCCCAAATCCCAGTGCCTTGCTTACCTGGCCTTGAGAAGTCAGAACGAACCCTGGAATGGGGGACCGTCAAATTTTGGCCTCACACAGGGCACCATATTACCCTAGTGTGCCAATGACAGTGGCCAACTAGATGCCCATTGAAAGGTCACAAGCAGTGCCTCATCATTCTCCCTGCCGTTGGGTTTCCAGCAGCTGGAATTCAGAAACAGCTCCTTCACCTGTGCAGGTAGAACATTGCCTCAGGGTTAATTGCCATTGTTAGCCTTATCCTCCATTTATTTGTCTAACCCAGTACATCTAACCCAGTACGCTCCCAGTATGTTTCCGAGCACAATTCAAAGTGTTGGTGCTGACCTTTAAAGCCCTAAACGGCCTCTGCCTAGTATACCTGAAGGAGCGTCTCCACCCCCATCAGTCAGCCCGGACACTGAGGTCCAACTCGGAGGGCCTTCTGGTGGTTCCCTCCCCGAGAGAAGTGAAGCTACAGGGAACCAGGCAGAGGGCCTTCTCGGTGGTGGCACCCTCCCTGTGGAACACCCTCTCATCAGATGTCAAGGAAATAAACAACTACCTGACATTTAAAAAAACACCTGAAGGCAGCCATGTTTAGGGAAGTTTTCAATCTGTGACATTTTAATTGTATTTTAATATTCTGTTGGGAGCTGCTCAGAGTGCCTGGGGAAACCCAGCCAGATGGGCGGGGTATAAATAATACATTATTATTATTATTATTATTATTATTATTATTATTATTATTATTATTACCCTATGCAGATATTCTGAAGGAAGTGACTACTATAAATTTGATAATTGTTGGGAGAAAACCCTCAAGACGTGTTTCACCCATCTCTAGTTAAGACACAAGTTTACCTGAGAAAGACAAGCCCATTTCATCGTCCACATTTGTATGGAGCGCGCACAAGCGAGTCATGGTTTGGGGGTGGAGCATCAGTCCCTAAATATCAAAACCCGGTACTTGTTGAAGGCTGTGGTGTCTGGCGCAGGAATTATACTTGGAACTATTCATGCAGTGTGGTCAAGAATATATCCCTTATGAGATTTAATTTTATTTTATTTGTAGTTTCTGTCTGAAGGACAGCTGTGTATATATTGGCTGGAATGTGTCATGTGGGATACATATTGCTTCCATAATTTTAAAAGAGGTGTGTGTGTGTGTGTGTGTGTGTGTGTGTGTGTGTGTGTGGTAAGGTGCATTGAATTTTTCTTTTTTTAAAAAAATGTATGGCTTTTGGCAATTTAAAGAATGTGGAAACAAATGTAGTCAGCTTTCAGCATATTGACTCCTGGGTCGATCATTATATTGGTGGTCTGTGTCTGCACAGGGGAAGATTATGCATTAGGCTTGGTATGTCGTAGAGTCAAACTAGGACCTCTGGTGCAGTTTATTTGATATAGCTTTGCATGTGGAGAGTTGGCCAATGCGAGGAGAGAACTGGTGCACAACATTAACTAGCCTTTGCGCCAAGGTTGCATTTTTTTTAACGTCCCCACATTGGCTCATTGAAGCCACTGAGAAATTTCCGAACATCTTTGAAACCCCAGACCATAACTGCATTATGCCGAAACTATCGATATAGGAATGGTTATACGCTATGGAGCCATTCTGGCAAAAATGTGTTGTGCTTTATGAATAAAGAAAAGGCCCAGGAAACTATGGGGGCTGTGTGTGTGTGCGTGTGTGTGTGTGTGTGTGTGTGTGTGTGTTCTCATGCTTTAGTAGATACCCTGCTGGTGGGTTTTTATTTTTTCTCCCATTTCTCAGCAAAAGCTGTCCGGGCAGCTAATAAATAGAAGCTCTAAAACAATGATATTTGGAATACAATGGCATTTGGAATAAGTTTACACAGAATATTTTAGGTTATTGAAAAGTACATGTGTACTAGGATAATAAGAATGTACATAACTGTATATGAATGTATGGTAATGTACCAGTATTGCTTCTTTTCTTTTTTTCATTCTCAATCACTTTTTTTCTTTCTTTGTCCTCACTCTATCTTTTCTATAAACGAAATCTTCTAAATAAAATATCAATAACATTTTTTTAAAAAAAGAACAAGAGAAAAAGAATATTTAAACAATAAAACCGAAACTACTATATGCAGCAACAAATCAGCTGCAACAGACAGAGTAAGTCATATGCATGTAACAGATGCTTTCAACTGTTAATGAAAAAAAAAATAGATTATTGCCTTTATGGGCAACAGCCATAAACAACCCTGTCTTGCATGAAACATTATATAGTTGGATGAACAGGAGTTGTTGGTTGTTGGTTAGATCAGTGAGTGTTGTCATGAGTTCTGAAGAGGTGTTTTAGGCTGATGGACTGATCCTGAGGATGAATGGGAGGATCTCAGAGAGGATGACCCAGAGGTGGGTCCAAGCCTCAGGGACTGGACTGAGGAGGAATGGCAGAGACTGCCTCCCCCTCCCCCCCTCCCACTGAATCTTCCAGAGAAGAGGAAGACAATATAGATTTAAAATAGTGGTTTGCAGAAGGTCATGGCTTAGAGATAGAAGAGGGACAAAACTGAGAAATAATGGGAGAAGAGGAGGGGGGAGGAACAGAGCCAGAGCAGCTGGCTGACATGTTATCATTAGAAAGCATTCCAGACCCCACCTTCTCCCAGAACCCAGTGAGCAGTGAAAGTCGGAGAACAGAAAGTGAATAGGCAAATGGCCTTAAGCAGCCACCGTAAGGGGGAAGATGCTGTTGGTGACTGCGAAGTGAAGGGGGAGGAGATTACTCGGAGCAACGCCATTGCCCCTATAGGCAACGTTTCTAAGCCTCTCTCTGTGAACATTGAATAAAAGACATTGGTAACAACTTCTTGTTTATCTAATTACTGGCAGCCTGCTGTGAGGGGAAGGGATTGGATTCCCTGAAGCCTGACACCTTGTAGGATTGGGGAAGTGTTGGTGGGACCCCCAAAAATCTCAAAGTCCAGATAAGAGATCACTGGCATGGGAGATAGTGAGCTGGATCCCAAAGAGACACAAAGAGGGTAAACAGAGGAGTGTTCTACCCTGGTGACAGTGGGTACCCATAGTTCTGAGGAGCCACTTCTGGTGCCTCCCACTGCCAGTGACAGATTTACTTCTGGAAGTAAATTGAACTGGCATCACCTCCACCTCCATTGTCAGGAATGAGCCAGCTCCCAGCGAAGTTTTGCAGCCAGCTGCAGAAAGCAGCCAGGAACAGAGAGGCTTAGGTGTTAGTCAGGCAGGGGAGAGCTGACAGCTGCAGATTTCGACTTTTCCTGACCTTGGCGGGCTGGCTGATAAGGCAGTAGCTGGGAGCAGGTGGGAACACAGCCAAAGCTTGCAGGAAGCACAAACAGGCACAAAACAAACTCAGAGACAGCCTCTCAGACCAGGAAGAGGTTGGAGCTGATCCACTAAGTCCGAAGAGTCGGTGAATGGGAGGGCTGCTAGATAGGAAGCAAAACAAGAGACGTAAGGGTTGTAAATTCAATATCTTCTGTAGACACTGGAAGGAATCTTCAGAAGGGTCATCTTGAGTAATGACGCTGGAGGCTTTGTCAGAGTCATCTGGAGCTATCTGTTTGTTTTTGCAATAAATCCTCCTTTTTAATTACCTACCTTTACTATGTTATCAAGCCCAGAACCTGGACTCCGGAAATCCAAGGACACTGAGATGCCAGAAAACAGGCCTCACAAGCTCCGCCCACCCAGAGTTCCTGTTTGCTTGGCCAATCTTGGGATTTGGGCTGTTTGTCATGCTATGTGCTGCACCCACCCTGTCCTTCAACGTACAGGGTGTGTGCTGCTTCTTGGAGCAATGTTTGATCTTGTACTTAGCCATGCAATTCACCTGCTGTGCCTTTAACCCTTGCCTTGCTCAGCTTAAAGATTTTGGCATAAACAAAAACCCGAGTGTCAGTTCTTCCCCCAGCAGTGAGTGCCAGGATAGGTGTTAAGGCAGCATGGCACTGCACCACAGATGGCACCACTAAACTACAGGTTTTTCTGCCAAGCTTGCAGTGGAAATGCAGTGACAGTGGTACAGAGTGTTGGCTCCTGGAACCTCTGTTTAGCATCCCCTCTGCCAGCCTTATACCCATGCAACATGTGACTTTGAGCCCAGGTTGGGCCAGACTTCCCCAAAATGCACGCCTTTCCCTTTACCTGCTAATAGTGGCAAATTGTCAGAACACATCTGTCTTAGGAAAAAATATTCCAAGCCAAACTGAAAAATAATCCTCTGTAAAGGCAAAATGACAAAAAGAGAGCTCATTTCCCCACAGAAATCAGGCATCTTGAAAAGTCAAAGATTTTATTTTTTTTCCCCTCACAGGAGGTACGCAGAAACAAAAGCACAAGCGAGCAAGAACTGAAGTTTATGTTCACAGAAGCTGAATGACAGTAAATTTTGAATGTTTAGGGAGATGGGGGGAGAGAGAGAGAGAGAAGTCGTCACAAAAGACACAGAATGGATTTGAGAGCAAATGTTAAAGCACCATTAAAAAGACATCTTTGATAGGTACAAGCGATCAACAGGGGAGAGGGCCGAGGTGCCAGCGTGTGTGATGAAACCTACTCTTCTTCTTTGGGTGGAATCCAGATCGGCAGCCTAACAGCTGCTCATGTTAGACAATGCTCTTGATTAATAAAGGGAAAACAAAGCCAGGTATCATCGCCGCAGTCTTGCATCATGAATGCATAAACTGGGGATTTGGCGCCTTTGAGAAAGAGCATGGCGTGTGCTGTGGAAGAGGTTTCAGGTGCTGAGATGACCTCCCACTCTTTGTCCCATCGAATTTTATACTTCTTTCTCGGGAGAATCCCATGGCCGGCCTGGGTGCAGGGTCAGCGTGTAGCCTGCAGTTCAGGAGTTCACCACATGGGGCAGACAAACATGGATACAGCAGTTTCTGATGGACTGGTTACTGGGACCCCCATTTTATGACTGCCCCTCTTCCTGGGTAGTGTACAGCCCAGAATGGGATATTTTGGTGCAGAACCAAGTTCCCAGGTCGCCGGCAAATGTTTTGTTCAGTCCCGGATTTCAGACATTATGTGTTGGCTGCCATGGACTCCATTTCCATTTCCAATCAAACTCTGAGCCAGAGAAAAGAACTGGTTGATGAAGGGGGTTAATGCTCCCTTTGTTTTCAATATGAGCATTCTAAGCTGCCAAGGTTCATAGTTTGTGCCAATTAATTATGAAGTTTGGTGGACCTCTCTAGCTCCCCCAGAAGGTGCTTTACTTATACTATGGGTCATGTTCTCAGACCCTAAAATTCAGGCCAGCTCAGAGAAGGACTCAAAGGAACCAGATTTTTTTTCTCTCTCTCCCACCCACACTTTTGCACCCATCAAGCCAGAGGATGTGTGACCTGGCTGAACCCCCTCTGGCTCAGGAGTAGGGATGGTGATAAATTTGATTGAGATCACATTTGAAGGCATACCTGCCAAATTTGCACTTCCTGAAGCCGCACGCAAACTGAAACATAACCGTCATTCGAAATTTGCATTTCTTCGAATTTTGCAGTGCCGTTCGCCAGCCGAGTAATGTGTGAAGAAATGATTGCTTGAGTTGTGTTAGCAGAGAGGGCAGAATAAGGAAGAGAGAGTCCAGAGAGAAAAGAAGCTGGCAACACGTGAATGAGGTAAACAACAACAACAACAAAAACCCAGTATAGTGGTACCTCAGGTTAAGAACTTAATTCATTCTGGAGGTCCGTTCTGAACGAGTCTGTAACCTGAGGTACCACTGTATAACAATATCTAGTAAAATGAAGTGTTTTCTCAAGAGGCTTCACAATGAATAACTGCAACAATAACTAACGGTTTTGAACCCAGTTTTTGTTTGATTTTGTACAGTTTTTTCATTTTTCTCTTTTTGTTATTTTATCTTATTTTATATTTCTTATTGGACTGTTTTTTTTAAACTTCATAACAAGAAAGAAGAGTACAGTGGTACCTCGGGTTACAGATGCTTCAGGTTACAGACGCTTCAGGTTACAGATGCTTCAGTTTACAGACTCCGCTAACCCAGAAATAGTACCTTGGGTTAAGAACTTTGCTTCAGGATGAGAACAGAAATCATGCAGCCGCGGTGCAGCGGCAGTGGAAGGCCCCATTAGCTAAAGTGGTACCTGAGGTTAAGAACAGTTTCAGGTTAAGAACGGACCTCCAGAACAAATTAAGTTCTTAACCCGAGGTACCACTGTATATTATAACTTGAGGAGAGAGGAAACTCCTCCAGAACGACTAATCCTTCCAACTCCTCCAGCTGTCAAAACTGTACTGTCTTCCTCTCTGACAAATAACTTCCAACTGCTGCAAATTGCATTTTAATTGTTGGTTTTAAATGCATTGCTATGTATTTTAATTATTGTTTTTAACCTGTTTGAATTTATTACTCAACATTTTATAATTGTTTTCTTTTAACGTTGTAAGCCACCTTGGTTTCCAACTTGTGAGAAAGGCCAGATATAAATAGGATGGTGATATTAATGATGATGATGATGATGAAAAACTGACTAGAACCTCTAGCCAATCAGTCTGCTATCATCCAGATCGATAAGAGACTTAACCCATGCTGCTGTTAAACTCAAAAGCCAATCCAGACTTGTAATTTTATTATGGATGTTTGTTGTTAAAACTGTTTATTTTATCTGTACTTTTTAAAATTGCATTATGTCTACTGCTTTAACGTCTGTTTTTATCACTGATTTTAATGAACTTTTTATGTGAACTGCTTAGAGATTTATCTGTTATTAGGCAGCATATTGCTCTTGCCAAATAAATAAGGAAACTTTTCTGGTAATCCTAACTAGCGCTCCTTTTGCTTCAGGAAACCACACTGAAATCATTGGCATTTCCCAGTACAAGGGGATACATGTCCACTCAGAAGTAATTGCAATAAGACCTGCACCAGCAGTTGGTACTTCCAGGAGGCTGGGAGAGAGACTCACCATCGTTGACCTCCCTGACATTTGTCTTTTGCTGCCGTCAGCCTCCTCTGGAGTAAGAAAATGGGAGCCAGTGTGGCATAATGGTTAGAGTATTGCACTGGAACCTGGGACAGCAGGTTCTCACTCAGCCACGAAACTCACTGGGTGACCATGGGCCAGTCACCATCTCTAAGCCTAAGGGTTGTTGGTAGGATGAAATGAGGAAGAAGAGAACCATCTGCACCACATTGAGATCCTTGGAAGATAAAGGTGGCATCTAAACAAGCAAACAAGAAAACAAACAAACACATTTCCTCTCCCCCTCCCCTCTGAATTGCATTTAAGCCAGGATCCTTGGGGCTGCAGGAAGACCAGTACCAGAAATTTTATTGGACTTTCATTTTTTGCTTTTTGGTAGTATAGGAATTTATTCTGTGTTTGCTAAATGGTTGGTTTTTGCTATTTTTTAATTTATTTATTAATTTACTTCATAAAAGTTATGTACGACTTGATTTTTGTTGTTGTTGTTGTTGTTGTTTTTAAAAAAACCCAAACCAAGCAAACCTCACAGCGGTTTTCAAAAGTTCTCTGATGTGTTCTGTACTTTGTTTATTTGAATCTCCAGTGTTCTCCGTTTTGATGTTCTGAATGTCAGTTTTGAAGGCTTTGAGCTCATTGAGGAGAAGTGTCATATAAGTAAAATCGATCAAATCAAACGAAGCCCTGTTGAGCTCAGACTCCCAGATTTGCGCACATTGGTTTGCAGATTTGAACAAGAATATTTCACTGGTCAGCCAGCAGCAACTCTTTTTCTTTAATGAAGAAGCTTCTCTCTCTCTCTCTCTCTCTCTCTCTCTCTCTCTCTCTCTCTCTCTCTCTCGTATTCTGTACATACATGCATCTGATGCTTTTGAATTATGGTGCCGGAGGAGACTCTTGAGAGTCCCATGGACTGCAAGAAGATCAAACCTATCCATCCTTAAAGAAATCAGCCCTGAGTGCTCACTGGAAGGACAGATCCTGAAGTTGAGGCTCCAGTACTTTGGCCACCTCATGTGAAGAGAAGACTCCCTGGAAAAGACCCTGATGTTGGGAAAGATGGAGGGCACAAGGAGAAGGGGACGACAGAGAATGAGATGGTTGGACAGTGTTCTCAAAGCAACTAGAATGAGTTTGGCCAAACTGTGGGAGGCAGTGAAAGATAGGTGTTCCTGGCGTGCTCTGGTCCATGGGGTCACGAGGAGTCGGACACAACTGAACGACTGAACAACAACATCCCTTCTCTCTTGAAAACCGAAAGCTAAGGGCATGTCTTCCATCAACAGCTGACGTTTATAATATCTTACAGTGCACTTCTAAGCATGCCTTGTCAAAGGTCCTGCTGAATTCAATGGAACTAGCTCCCAAGTCAAGTGGAGTCGGGCGTGTAGCCTTAGGTAGTGACTTCTTCCTGAAATCCTGCAACCTTTTATACCACAAATGTTTGGGCATATTTTCGTTCCAGTTCCTCTGCACTGACTCCATCCGGCTAATGCATATGGATTACTCAAGGGATCTTCAGAATGATTAAAAACACTATGTCAAACTATGATATCAAACAAAACACAGCAGGGGAAGGAACAGCAGATAGAACCTTGTCGTTGGATAAAGTATTACAGTAGAACCTCGGGTTAAGAACTTAATTCGTTCCGGAGGTCCGTTATTCACCTGAAACTGTTCTTAACCTGAAGCACCACTTTAGCTAATGGGGCCTCCCGCTGCCGCTGTGCCGCCAGAGCACGATTTCTGTTCTTATCCTGAAGCAAAGTTCTTAACCTGAAGCGTTATTTCTGGGTTAGTGGAGTTTGTAACCTGAAGCGTATGTAACCCGAGGTACCACTGTATCTACCTCGCAGGGAATAAAGCCTGCAAAAATAGATTTCTAGTTCCACAAAATATACATAATGGATGACTTTTTAAACCATTGTTTTGATGTTTCCTTTACGTTGAAATGCATGCAAGTTACATAAAGTCATGTAAGGTGTCATCTTTGGCCATGGCGATTCATGGTTAGTTACAAGTATATCCCGGTTGGAGTATTATAACTCTGTATGTGGTCCAGAACACGGCAGCCAGATTGTTGACTAGAGTCAGTAATAGCTGTGCATATTCTGTCAACTTAAGTTGCCATTCTTCTTTGGTTGGGACCTTGATCGTTTTCCATTTTGGGGCTAACAAAATACGGGCCGCAGTAATGGCAACAGTTATGTAAGTTACGTATGTTGCATTAAATAGCAGCCAGCAAGACAAATAATGTAAGACTTGGCAGAAACTGAACTGCAGCAGAATGGAAACATCACTGATTGTGGTAAATGCAGGTCAGAATGGAAATCACTTCACTTGTACATTGCTGCATCTCCAAGAGCAGGCTTGCTCATTGGAACAATGGAGGGTTTCCTTATATTTATATATTAATAAACTGCTTAATATTTTAAAAATCTCAAAGTGGTGCACAGCAGAGAAACAAGAATAACATTGCAACAAAAGTACACCATAAAGTCAGTGAAGCGTAAGTATTAAAAGCATATAAAAGCAGTTGTCAGGACGCTGCCAGACAAGAATGTGCAGAGGGAGGAATTAACTCTTTATTGTCAAAAGCACACTTAGAAGAAGAAGAGTTTGGATTTGATATCCCGCTTTTCACTACGCGAAGGAGTCTCAAAGCGGCTCACATTCTCCTTTCCCTTCCTCCCCCACAACAAACACTCTGTGAGGTGAGTGGGGCTGAGAGACTTCAGAGAAGTGTGACTAGCCCAAGGTCACCCAGCAGCTGCATGTGGAGGAGCGGAGACACGAACCCGGTTCCCCAGATTACGAGTCCACTGCTCTTAACCACTACACCACATTGGCTCTCAGTTAGAGAAATTTAGAGAAAGGCATGTCCATCAGTCCAACATCTCTCAGCTATTTCCAGGTGTCCACCCAATGAGCCAGTTGCTGCAACAAAGAGGCCCCACCCTGACCTCAACTTATGTACCTCCCCGCTTAAGCTGTACACAAACAGGTAAAGGCTATGCCTACATGTAACCTGCTTCTGCTCCTCCCACTTCAATCCTCTTCTGGTCCTGGGAGACAGTGAAGCAGGAGAGATGGGGGTAGGAAGAGGAGGAGGCATGGAGGCCCTTTACACCAGCCTGAACTCTCTGTCCCTCATCCTACACCTGTTCTTCAATCTCCAATCTTGCAGCTTCTCCTGCCTCTGACTCTCATCTCCTGGCTGTTGCGGGTTCCCCCAGGTCACTGATCCCTTCTTCCAGTTCAGTCTCCAACCCCACTTCCTCAATATCCAACCACCATTCTTCGGTGCCTAGCCAGTTCCTGACAGCAATGCATCCAGGGTTGCCAACATGGTGCCCCCCATATGTCATTGGACTACAATGCCCATCATCCCCAACTGGCATGCCCAATGGTCAGGAGTGATTCTGGAAGGGTCTCTCTGGTGGTTTTCCCTGTATTACATCAATTCAAGATTCGAAGCAGGGCTAAGTCACCCAGAGCTTTAAAACACTGGAGAAATTCAAATAGGTTTTTCAGAAGCATAACGAATTATTATTAGTGTAGCCAGTACTGCTGTTTATTTCCCCCCTCTCCTGCGAGAATCCCCATTTTCCCTCAATAATGATGTAATAAGTACCAAACATTGTCCTTGTAGCTTGGTAATCCCTGTCTCATGGAGCTCAACAAGTCATCACCCCATATTCATCTCGTTTTCTCTTGATGTGTTCATCCAGCAAAATATTACATCTCTCCCTCCTCACCGATCATATGTTTATTCTTGTGTAGGTTGCCTAAGATTTCAGTCTCCCCAGCCCTTAATCCCACAGTCTCTTAAATCCCATCCAAGAAAAGGGAGGAAAGAGACCCATCAGGGAAGAATAAAGACCATAAAACAAAATATAGACAGCGAGTAACCTGCAACGTTGTGTTTTTTTTTTTTTTAACCAAATCAAGACCAGATGTATGGTCAAGCTCAACCATATAATGCAAAACACACTCTCGCCTCGCCAAGTTTGTTTGCCTGCAAAAGTCTAGGGCTTTTCGACAAATGCCCGTGCCTCTTCTTTCAAGGCTATAGTGGTGCCTGCTTTGCAAGACTGAGCCGCAGCGATATGTTTCTAATCATAATGCACTTTAATTAATGATAAAGATAAATGATTCATTGCAGTGTTCCCGTGGCACATAGATCCTTAAAGTCCCTGATGCTTTTTGTTGTTGTTGTTGTTCCATTCAACCCGCCTTGCACTTCCCATCCAGCAGGGAGTGACCTTCTCAGCTCTGCAGGAAGCAAAGAGCTCCTCTTCTCCAGGGAAATGAACCCTTTCAGGACTGATTCTTTGCCCTCGCCAACGATGTTGATGAGGCATAGCCAGCGAGTTAATTGATGTGATGAATTCTGGAAACCAGCTGTGGAACCAGAATCTGTTCAGTTTCCTCTGGGCTCTCTTATTGTAGAGGACAAATAGACTTCATAAAAAAAAGATTGTGTGACGACAAATCCAGTTCCTAACAGATGCGGAGGGTGGGGTGGACCAATAGAGACTCAATTCAAGGCGTGAGCTCTCACCTTTGAAGACCAGCAATCTGAGGACCTACAGTCCTTGCCTGGTATATGTTCCCTTCTGTATTTTGAGTCATTGAAATGATATGCCTATTGTCTATTGCAGAGGTAGCCAAAGTAGTGCATTCCAGATGTTGCTTGATTACAACTTTAGGCATCCCTGGTGACTGGTCATGTTGGCTGGGGATGATTGGAGCTGCATTCCAACATCTGGAGGGCACTATGTTGGAAAGTTGCTACTTAGAGTGCCTTCTACAAGTCTGGGGAGGTCATTTGCAGCTAGTGATCAGGGTAATAGAAGAAAAAGCTACTGTACTTTTAATAGTTGTACCAAAGAGATAATTTTGACAGAATCGGGGAAAGCTTAAGGAACTCTGAAGATGGCTCTCTCTTATCTACAGCTTGATCATAAACACGTTCTCAATAAATTTCAGATAGGTTCAATGAGACTAACATTCTAGTGGATTGCATCTGCATGTTTCTATACTTCTGTCCTTGTTCTGTTACCGTGTTTCCCCAAAAATAAGACATACCCATACAATAAGACGTAGCAGGATTTTTATGCATTTGCGCAATATAAGCCATACCCCAAAAATAAGACATAGTGACGTGGCACCTCCCTTAAGACGGCCTGGATAGGCGTGGCTATGCAGCATACCGACACGGAGCGGTTAAAATAGAATCATAGAGTTGGAAGAGACCATAAGGGCCATCCAGTCCAACCCCCAAAATGAGACATCCCCTGAAAATAAACCATAGTGTGTTTTCCTGAGGGGGAAAATATATATATAAGACAGTGTCTTATTTTGGGGGAAACACAGTATGTGAAGCAGGAAAAATAGATCAGATCATGGGCTTGTGATGGAGTGATATAGCTTACTGCACTAGTGAAACAATTCATGGACAACTGCTCCAGGAAACTCAACCACTGGGGGTGCACCACTCATGGAAAGGAGCATCCAACATCTTCCAGCAGCTATTTCTGCATCCCCATAACCTACAGTAAGTCACAGGTAGAGGTAACAGAGGGGCAATTCATGCCAGGAAAAGGGTGCCAGGAGACCTCGGTAGAACTTCAGGTGCTTGAGGACCTTCCTAGACTTGTGGGTTCACAACTATAGAGAAAAAACTGGATTAACCTGCAGGCATCCAGGGAGTTATCAGTTTCCCCCCCCCATGCTAATCATGACTTATCCAATGCACCAGAAAAACAGGCCCACTGTGAAAAGCCTTGCTCAAGTTGGGGTCAGGTCTGATGAAGAAGTATGAGGATGCTTCCCAAATCCACCTTCTACATTTCTGCATATTCCTGCTTTTGCACCTCTACTGAAAGGCATGCATTAGAAATCCACCATCACCTTTGGTAATTGGCCATGTTGGCTGGGGTTGATGGGAGTTATGGTCCAACAGCAAATGGAGGCACCATGTTAGCTATTCTTGTTCAATTCAATTAATTAATTCCTCCGATGCTGCCTTTTGTAGAGTGCACTGTGTATGAGCAGCATGACCCAGCTTCCAGTTCTTCATGTCTCCTCTCACGTCCCCTATCAAGTGCTCACATGTGCACAGATAAAACACTGGGAGGAAGAAGGCAACTCTTGTGTTTGTACATAGAGTTGTATTAAGTTTCTTTAGGTGTCAATGCAGGTGTACAATGCAGGAGTGCATCTGAGCACAGCAAGGTAAAAGGTAAAGAGACCCCTGACCGTTAAGTCCAGTCACGAACGACTCTGGGGTTGCGGCACTCATCTCGCTTTACTGGCCGAGGGAGTCGGCGTATGTCTGCAGACAGCTTCTGGGTCATGTGGCCAGCATGACTAAGCTGCTTCTGGCGAACCAGAGCAGTGCACGGAAACGCTGTTTACCTTCCTGCCGGAGTGGTACCTATTTATCTACTTGCACTTTGGTGTGCTTTCAAACTGCTAGGTTGGCAGGAGCTGAGACTGAGCAAAGGGAGCTCACCCCGTCGCAGGGATTTGAACCGCCGACCTTCTCACCGGCAAGCCCTAGGCTCTGTGGTTTAACCCACAGCATCACCCACGTCCCTGAGTTTTCTGAGCACAGCAAAGCACTACACAAAAGGAATTTTGGTGCAATTATACATACCGCCACCATATCAAGATTTCTTGTTACCGTGTTGTGTCAATAAAATGAAGAATTCTCCAATTCTGGAATTAATTTTAGAAATCCTCCTAGTTAATTTTCAGGAGGAGTGGAATGCATGGCAAAGAGAACCCAGGGAGCACTAAAAGAATTCATTGAGGGAAATGTCCTTATCTGATGAGGACTATCAGCACTACCTGAAGCAATTGGATTACAGAGCCTATGCACTGAGTCAATTTTTGCAGCCACAAAACAGAAGAGACCTGTAAGCCTCAGCCCACCCCCAGATCAACAGCTATGAAAATGATGCTGAGTATCTTCTAAGATGCAAATGTTTCAGCTGCAGCCCTCACCTGCATCCTCTCCTAGCCAGGTCTAGACTTCCAGGCATGTTTTGACTTGTACTTACAGTGTCTCGGATAATGTGGCTTCTGTTCTGCCTTAGGGGAAGCAAACAACAAGGTTTGGGAATTCAGGTAGGTCGGCCTGTTGGTCTGACGCAGTTGATATAAATAAATAAAAATTGTCCAATAGCAGCTTAGAGACCAACTAAGTTTGTTCTAGGTTTGGGAAGGTGGGCATCCACTTCTACAAGTTTATAAAACACTATATAATGCCACTGAAGTGCACGAGACTTTACAGTGCAGTGTAAACAAAAAGAAGAGCTAATGATCTAAATTTCATCAGAGAGGAAGAAAGCATGGAGAGTGGATCAGAAAGAAGGCAAAGGGAAGGGTAACTAGGAAATACAAAAGCACAAAGAGAGTTACATGCACTCAGGTTTAACTTATATATGGGTTAAGGAGTGGGGTGGATCATTTTCAGCTGCAGGGCCACATTCCCTGCTGGGTGATCTTGCAGGGGCCACATCCTAGTGGTGGGTGGAGCCAGGGGCAAAATTCGCCGGAGCAATTAATGTAACCTCTCCAGTCTCCACCTTAGGCATGCAAGAGCATTATCAGAATTCATTGACACATTCCAGTCAGGTAAAAGCATTCAAGGAAGGTGCACAGCGGAGCCTGTAAAGGGATGTGTCTGGGGAGATAGAGATGCCTGGAGGGGCCCATTTGGCCCCCGGGTCTGAGGTTCGCCATCGCGGTTTATTGCGTGCCTGTGCATGTATGTTGATACAAGGGATTTGGGCATTAGGGAAGAAAGGAGAAAGAATTCATTTCTCTCATCTGCTAACTTTCAATGGAGAAAACAGATGGCTGCCTCCCATTCCTCTTTGCTGCTGGTAGAAGGAATAATATTTCCAAATCCTGGAGATTATGTCTGTGTAGAGTTGGAGGGTCTACAACAATATGGAATGCATCTTGCTACCAGGGTGGATCTTTTGTTTACTGGGTTCACAGACGAGAGGAGTCGTTTGGCTTTTCTCAGCGCAGGAAAAAGAAAGTTCATCACTTTGTCTGTGCGTCTACATGCACACATACACTTTCTCTTAAGGGAATGGGTTTGCCGTTTCATTCTGGATCAGACTTCAAGGGCTTAAAGCTCCAAATTGGAGCCAGATCTCCAGCCTTAGTTTAGCATTTGGAAAAGGCTCTGGACAAGTTTGTATGGTCCCCAGTGTGGATGTCTGCATGCATGTACAGGAGAGTAGGAAGACTGTTCCTTTCCCTATATATGTCTAATGTATGTATCAGCTGCAGAATCAGTTTCCTAGTACTTGTTGTTGTTGTTAGACAGCTCTTGGAAACCTATCCTTCAAAGGTGGCTTTCCCTGAAGAATGACTCCGCCACTTTCAGCAGAGGCTGGTCAGGTGGCATGAGTGGGGCGCCATTGCTTTCCTGCCTTCCCAGTGCCACAGGTCACGGCCACTTACTTGGAGGAGAAGGGGGAATGGGAAGTTCTGTTTGATGTGGTGCATGGCAGTGGAGCCAGTGGAGTAGCATGGGTTGCTGGTGCCCGGGGCAAGGCAAGTATCCTCACCACTGCCTACCAATAGGCTGCGACGAAGGGACAATAGCTTGGCAATCTACCCAAGTGGCAGCCACAGTGTCCCAGGAGCATCAAGCACAGCAAAGAGCGGGGTGGGGGATTGGTCGGGAGTGGGTATCTTTCTAAAGCCATTCCCCAAATCCACTCCTCAGTCTGCCCCCCTGTGTGAGGGGGAGGGTGCACTATTTTTTATTACTATTTTTTTCTTTTGAAATTTTGCACCCCTAAGAATTTTGCACCTGGGGCCACTGCCCATGCTATGCCACTCAGCAGCATTGCCACTCCAATACTCCTGCTGCCATGCTCCACACCTTGCCTTTGTACCCCCATAGCGCTTGTGCTGGTGCATATTTAAGATGAACTTATATCCACCTCTCACCTTGACTGTTAGAGCCAGCCCTACCAGGAGGCAGAGTGAAGCATCAGCCTCAGGCAGCCGTAAATGGGCAGACCAAGCTGTGCTTGCTGCACAGCCTGATCCACATCCCCTCAGCTAGCCTGATTTCCTCAGCAGCGGCAGAGGATGCTGCCCCAATGCCAGGGTTGAAGTAAAGTTTAGCTGCCCGTCCTGTTGGCTCCTCTATGCGAGATGGCGAGGACGCCATTTTATAACTTTACTCCAGACAACAAAAAGTCAACTTCTGGGATAACTCAGTTGGTGGAGCACAAGACACTTAATCTCGGGGCCGTGGGTTCGAGCTCCACATTGGGCAAAATATTCCTGCATTGGGTTGGACTAGTTAACCCTCATGGTTCCTTCTGACTTTACCACTCAATGATTCTTGGGCCAGCCCTGTGAAGTGTATTCACAATCTTTCTTTCTTTCTTTCTTTCTTTCTTTCTTTCTTTCTTTCTTTCTTTCTCTCCTGAGCAGGAAAAAAATAGAGGAGGTGAGTTGAAAGAAGGTAATAAAAAAACGGCTTTGAGAGATTAGTAACTTTAAGACAAATGAGAGACTTTGAAAAAGGAGAAAAACTCTAAGAGTCAGGAGCTCTCTAAATTAAGGGCCTATTAAGTGGAGTCTCGTTGCTGGAACAACACATGGCTATGGTGAGCCTGTACAGATGAAATGGTCTCTGTGTGTGTGTGTGTGTGGGGGGGGAGAGAGAGAGAGAGAGAGAGAGAGAGAGAGAGAGAGAGAGAGAGAGAGAGAGAGTTTACTTGAATAAAGAGGAAAAGAATAGACTTATATTACAGGAAAACACCCTCCTTGAAACCAAAGAGGCTAGTAACTTAAGATCTGGGTGGGGAATCCATATACTTCACACCTTCTGAAGCCAAAATTAAACCATCCCCTAAACCAAAATTAAACCAGCAATATGAGTTAAGGAAGGTGTTATTTTCATCCTACAAAATGTAGTTATAATCCCCAAGTATTTTTATGGCAGGAATTGGAATGGTATGAAGGAAGGTAGTTATGTCTTACATTAAATGTGTGAGTAATAACACAGGTTTAAAAGGTTCAGTCTACCATCTCACTTTAAAATGGCATCCAATTGTACCCAAACATTCACCAAAGCCCATTTCTTCATCTTAGGGACCATTGTGGCCAATTCGGTGCTGATATCTCCAAAGGTGTCTGTATCAATACAGCATGAAATAATTTAGTTCATCATCTTGATTCGAAATGGCATCTGATAGTATGCAAACACAGACAGGAACTACCATGCAAAAATTGGTGTTTATTGTTATTAATAATATATCATCATGAGGATGATAGAAAGCATTGCATCAAATAATTTCATGCAATAATTTAAATCTCATTACTCAGACTTCAACATAATCAATTTAGACCTATATTGCACCAGAGGTAGCCAGTGTGGTGCTCTCCAGATATTGTCACATTATAGCTTCCATTGTCCTTGGGCTGATGGGTATTGTAGTCAAATGCCTGGAGGGCACTGTGTTGCCTATCCCTGCATTGCCTTGTTGATTGTGCCACTCAGAATTCTTGCCACTGATTAATTTTTTTTGAAAGGTGTCACAATTATGAAATAAGAATATTAAAAGTCCCGATTAACAACTCCAAGTTCTTGTTTCATCCTTGGCATTAATCTTCCCTAATTCTTATCTTAGGCAATTGACTTTGTGTTGACCATGATATTATAGTGAGAAAATTAGTATTTGATCTAGGCCGGTTGTGAAGTATATGAGGCAATAAACAGTGTTTGCAAAGTGATTAGACACTGAAGCAAAGTCTCTCTCTCTCTCTCTCTCTCTTTTCCCCAGCACAATAAACATAAATCCTGTTCTATGAGCCAACCCTGTTCCTCAACTACACCCTTTGCATGGAAAAATGTAATTTGTGAGCTTAGTGATCATGGACATGGCTAGAAGTAATTCCACTGATTATAGCAGCAGCTTTTTCAACCATTTGGGACAGAGACAGTCCAAGAAATTTTGTTGCCTGGATCAAAGGACAAGAAGGTGCCCAGTCCCTATTTCATATACGGAAGCCAAGTGGACAGGCAGCTGAAATTTACTTCAATGCTAGTGAAGGGATAATATCTTCCACTGCACTAGAAAGCAGCAGGATTGTTGAGTGGATCTAGCAAAGCCCATGTAACATAGGACACAGCTTGGACCTCCAACAGGGGGAAAGGGTCTCAGCAGGGCTTAGAAGGAATGTCTAGGTCACCATCACATACAACAAGCTTGCTCAGGAATGCAGGTAGGCAGGTGGATAAACAGATGGGTGGATCTGGACCCAGACTAGGAAGCCAAATATGCAAGGTCAGAGTCTGGATGTTGCCTAGCCAAAGCAACTGAGAAGTGTTTCGAGTTATTTGTTGTCTGTTCTTCATCCATAGTTCTCAGCTTGCAGGAGGAGAGCCTAAAAACACAATAAAATGACACCTTAACAAATCACGGAGAACACTTAAGAATTCCTGCAGAAGGCAATGGAAAAATAGAAGTCCTGGGGACCATGAAAAGAGCCTCAATTGGGTGCCAACAATAAAATAAAGAATGCTGGGGTGGAAAAGACCTTGATGCTGGTCACCCCATCTGCTTAACTTCAAATGGCGGTGTTGGCTTCTCAGAACAGCAGTTCTCAAGGTCTAAACTACACTTGGTACATAACATGGGCCCTTGAGGGCAAGCATATTTTCTTTAACAGGTTGCCAGAGGTGGAGCTGAGCCTGGATTGGAACCGTGGCACAGGTGGTAGGAAGCTTTAACCCTTTGCCCCCTGACGTGATCCTATTCAACCCCTTGTGATGGCAATCCATGAAAGAAAAACGATGTGATTGATGTCATGCATAGCTTAGAAATGCGGCAATTGTTTCGTTCTGTGGATATGGGGGCTCACAAATTGGCACCAGCCCACCCCTCCACCTCAGATGGATGGATGGTCCAACCAACTACCAAGTGAAGCAAGGGTCCTTGACACTCCATCCACCTCTCTGTGGCTCTCCAGATCAAGGAGATCAAGATCAAGGCCTTATGAATAAGATGGCTATGAGGAGTAGCTGAAAATACTGCTTGAAACTGGTGTAACTTTTGTAAAAAAATAAATATAACTTTCAAACAGATTTTCTAGCCACTATGGAAAACAAATTCACCTTAGGCACTCTCCTGGCTGCCTTGCCCAGAAGGCCACACTCTGAAGGACTGCCTTGGGCCTTTCTCGGAATGGAGGCAGATTTAGGGGAGCACAAAAGGTTCGGTCACACTGGATGTGTAGCCTCAGGGGTGCTGCAGAGGGCCTCACAACTATGAAGTAGATTGGAAGACACTGAATCTTGGTGTTGCTCAGGGCACCACTGAAATTTGAGACCTCAAGGTCTACCCTTGCTCAGAGTGAAGCAAGGCAGAGAGGAGGAAGCAGGGGAGTCGGAGACTTTGTACCAAGTGAAGGCAAAAGAGGGATGGCAGGCAAAGGAGGGTGGAAGAGGAAGCAGTGGAAATGATGGAGAGGAGCACAATTCCTTGCCTGACGCAGGTGTTGGTGGTCCTTTTCATAGCCACTCTTCTTTTGAGTGTGAGGAGTTTCTCATTCCCACGTGCCTCCTCCTCAGCTTGAAGGATCTGGTGTAGGCACTGGGGAGATGGGATAAGCCTGCTGGGGTGAGGGCAATGAGCAGGAAATCAAGGGAGCTCCCCTCCCCTGCTCCCCTTCACCGGTCTCCGTTTCTGTCCCTACCAGTGGTGAGTACCCAAAACAAAACCCACTGGACCCCAGACTGTCCTCTCCCCATTCTGCACCCCAAACTCAGGTTCACCCACTTCCTGGATCTGCCAGCCCCTGATATATAGCACCCCACATCTGAGTCCCTGCCGGTCACTGCCAGTGGCTCACTGGGGGAGGTTGGTCTCAAGTCTCCCAAAGCTGGTTGGCTGGCGGTACAAGCGATATCAGCAAAGTTTGGCCCAAAACATGCAGTCCATGTTGCAGCACCATTGCCCAATGGCACACCTTTCCCTTGTTCGGAAGGGCACCTTATTATCAGCATTGATCTGTCCATCTCCCCTTTTACGCTTCATGGCCAAACTCTGTCTTCTGCATGATGCATGGTTCCGTTTAGATCTGTCAAAGCAAATTCCTTCCAGACCTTTGCTTTGAAAGACGAATAATCTGAGACATCCTGTAGCCAGGAGGGATGGAGATTGCACTTTTGAGCTTCGGTAAAAAAATATGAATAATATTTGTCCTTATGTCCGCTGCTGTAACAAACTTCCTACTAAGAAACTGAACCTTTCTTGCAGGAAGAGTGTGCATATAGGGAGCAGCGTGGCTGAAAACTAAATGTAGAAAATAACATATATCAAGAGAGCGCATCGGCAGTAATTATCTCTCTGCCTGCGACTATATCTTACAGGAAGATCAAGGTTACATTTATGTCAACTTGTGTTTTATAGCTAGATACAGGAGAAACTCAAAGAGTTATGAACAATTTATCTTCCCCGAAGTTTTCAAAACTCTGAAACTCCCATGGCTGAATATCTTCATCAGCATTTGCTTCCCTCTTCCACCACTCGTTAGCTTCCTGAGGAGCAAACTGCACACATTGGGCAAGATTAAAATTAAAAGAATTATGCAGGATTAAAATTAAAAAGGAGATACTGGAGGGTGGGAAGGAGAATTCATTCAAGGCTGCAGCACTGGGAGGTGTCAGGGGCTGCTAGATTTGTGGCAGTACCCCCATGTCGGTGGGCCTCAAGTTGTTAGTAAAGTTACTTCAAGATTGCTGATGGAGACCAGAGAGGAAAGGAATCCTGATAACACTTGGATGAGGTGACAGAACAAAAACAATGAATAGCTTGAGGAGATAGGAGGAAGAAGAGGAAGAAGAGTTTGGATTTGATATCCCGTTTTATCACTACCCGAAAGAGTCTCAAAGCGGCTGACATTCTCCTTTCCCTTCCTCCCCCACAACAAACACTCTGTGAGGTGAGTGGGGCTGAGAGACTTCAGAGAAGTGTGACTAGCCCAAGGTCACCCAGCAGCTGCATGTGGAGGAGCGGAGACGCGAACCCGGTTCACCAGATTACGAGTCTCTCACTCTTAACCATTACACCACACTGGCCTTTGTATTTCTTGCTTCAGGTCCTGTGCAAAGCAGGGAAACATTTAGCTGAACATACAGCGGAAAAGCTCTCTCAGAACTGCACAGCCAATCAGGGCATGTGGTTCCTGTTATGTATTGAAGTTCTCACCCTAGACCACTAGGGGTGTGTGTATATAGTTCATTCTGCTGCAGTCTTCACTCAGGTCCACATATGCAAAAGAAGGATTGTAAAGTGACGTTCAGGGATTGGTTAACTGCGGAAAGTTGTTACTGTTGCTTTGTAGCTGAGTTCTATATAAGCAGGCTGTTGAGGCCTTCAGTTCAGTTCTGTTCCAGCCTGAGAATAAACAAGAGCTGTTTGGAAATCACTGTGTCGTCTGCTGTGTCCACCCACGACTTAACAGTCCCTCAGCCACTCTGCCTGGTTGCTGAGCGACAATTTCACCAACCACCACCCTCTTGGTTAGCTGACTCGCTAATAACAGAATTAACCCTTAAGCTAATGATCTCAGCTGTTGCATTTCCAACGCAGGTGGCAGATTCACAGTGAAGTGCCACACAAAGCAGATTCTCTACCACTGAGTACCTGCCTGCAAAGACATTGGTATATTGATTGTGTTCAGGAAATTACCATTGAATCCATCCTGTTATGAAATGCATAGATTTAGGCTGCAAACCCATATCCACTTAATGACTCACTAAGCCCCACTGAACTCAGTGGAGCTTAGTTCCAAGTTGATACGCACAGGATTGCACCCTTGAGTGGTTTGTTTATTTATTTTTTGCTCCCTTTCTGGCTCTTTTAGAATTTATTCCTTCGGCTTTTTTATGTTTGATTGATTAGCTAATGTGTTTTAAATCGACATGCCATTTTGCATGTTTTGTGCCTTAATTGATGGTTTAAGTCTTTAATTGTTAGCCTGCCTCCAGCTTTCGGAAAGGCCCTGTTTAACTTTGGCAAATAATTAAATAAGTTTTCCCCTCTATATATAGATACATAGATAGTGGGAGTTTACACTGGAACAGAATAATGAGTTTCTAAGTAGTTTGCTTCCTGGGGAGTCAAAGAGCACATCCTCCCGCCCTATGAAGTCTGAGGGGGTGGAAAGAATTTTAAAAAAGGTCTGTAACCTTGAGAAGCAGGAGGTTAATAATTCTAATTATTTCTAAGTGTGTCTCAGGAATTTGTTGAATTATCACGTTAGATTAGTCAAAGAGAACTTCTAGAGAGGAGAAAAACACGAAAGAGGGGGAAATACATTTAAATAATGTAAAGAGAGTTTTCAAAATACAATGTGAGTTAGAAGAGTCATTAAAGTAAATAAATAAATTACAGTCTGGCCAAGCAGTCCAGGAACACTCATTGTAAGAAGACTTTGTGTTAATATGCTAATTTTGAAAGAGATTTTGATAGCTGGGCTCTTAGAATCATGGAATTGTAGAGTTGGAAGGGACCCCAAGCGTCATCTGCTTTAACCTCTTGCAATGCAGGAATCTCAGCTAAAGAAGAAGAAGAAGAAGAGTTTGGATTTGATATCCCACTTTATCACTACCCGAAGGAGTCTCAAAGCGGCTAACATTCTCCTTTCCCTTCCTCCCCCACAACAAACACTCTGTGAGGTGAGTGGGGCTGAGAGACTTCAAAGAAGTGTAACTAGCCCAAGGTCATCCAGCAGCTGCATGTGGAGGAGCGGGGAAGCGAACCCGGTTCACCAGATCATGAGACTACCGCTCTTAACCACTACACCAGACTGGCTCTCCATGTGCATCCATGACAGACGGCCATCCAACCTCTGCTTAAAAACCTCCAAGAAAGGAGAGTCCACAACCTCCTGAGGGAGACCATTCCACCATTGGACAGCTCTTACTGTCCTGATTTTCAGTCGGAATCTCCTTTCTTGTAATTTGGTTCAAGTCCTACCCTCCAGAGCAGGATAAAGCAAGCTTGCTCCATCTGGGCAGGGTACAAATAATAAAATTATTGTTATTAGCTCACAGAAATGACCGGGAAACTCCGTGACCAGAGGGACGACGCAATGGAAAAAGAATGGAAGAATGTTAAATTATATTTAAAAAATCATTGTATGATTGAAAGTTAGATATAATTTGAGTATAAGTTAGGTTGTAGAATAGAAGATAAATGATTAAGATAGAGGATGATAAGGATTAAGATATGATATATGATTAATTATTTAGGCAATGGTATAACATAGATTAAGAGAGAGAAATATTAATGATTTTTTTTGCTATTGGAGAATAGAATAGAATTGTAGGAAAGTTTGGAAGTTACAAAAAGGTATTGACAAGGGACGCAGGAGGAGGGGACAGGAGGAAGTCCCACTATGATGTGAGGAAGTAACATTAGTTTTAAGAAATGTGTATGTTGTTGTTGTTGTTATGTTTGTTATTAGTGTATTTGTGTTTTTTCTTTGTATGTTTTAGTAAATTTTTTAATAAATAGTATTTTTTTTAAAAAAAAATTATTATTATTATTATTATTATTATTATTATTATTATTATTTCATGTAACAGACCTTTAGATGGCTAACATATTTCCTCTTAGCCTCCTTTTTTCCAGGCTAAAAATACCCAGCTGCTTCAACCATTCCTCATAAGGTTTGGTGTCCAGACCCTTGATCATCTTGGTTGCCCCCCCTTCTGCACATGTTCCAGCTTATCAACATCCTTCTTAAATTGTGGCGCCCAGGACACATCATTCCAGATGAGGGACTATTATTTCCCTTGATCTGCATGCTGTACTTCTGTTGATGTAGCCTAGAACAGCATTCGGTAGATATACAACAAGTCACTATGGATGACCAAATTCTATGAGCCACAGAGAAAATAAATGAATATTTCAAAAGAAGCACCAAACATCCCCAAACGAAACAACAACAAAACGTTAAAAAGTACAAATGAAATAATGTTGCATGGATTGTCACACTGTGTGCCTTGAGTCCGTTTCGTTTCTTCCAGGGTGGAGTGGGGACAAGACAAGACATAAAAGGTAAAGGTAAAGAACCCCTGACCGTTAGGTCCAGTCGCGAACAACTCTGAGGTTGCAGCGCTCATCTCGCTTTACTGGCCGAGGGAGCCGGCGTACAGCTTCCTGGTCATGTGGCCAGCATGACAAAGCCGCTTCTGGCGAAACCAGAGCAGCACACGGAAACACCATTTACCTTCCTGACGGAGCTGTACCTATTTATCTAGACATGCATCAACCGTAAACCTTGAGAGTGAAGCCACTGAAATACCAGGGACTTAAGCCACTCAGTTAGGATGGAGCAACTGGCCTTCCTCCTTTCTTTTATCTAGGAGCATTCCATACCTGTTGGAAGATACTTGACTCTGTGCAGAGATCAGAGCAAAATACCCAGTTCAAAGGCCGACGTCTGCCTTTGAGAGAAGCTGGATTTATTTGAAGGAATTTGAAGGAGCCAAGCAGAGCAGGAAGGGAGGTGATTTTGCTGCCTCCACATTCTCTCTCTCTCTCTCTCTCTCTCTCTCTCTCTCTCTCTCTCTCCCCTCTGCAGGAAGGTGGGGTGAATGGGCAGATTGACACCACCCCACTGATCTAGCTACAGGATTCCACCTCAGCTCTGCAGTTGCTCAGTCTTCCTCTCACAGCAATGAAAAATTGCATTGATCACTGACTGAGGGATGACAGCAGGCACCATGACCATGTTTTGCCAGCCTTGTTTAGCCCACCTTCAAAGAGACGCTGGATGTTTCAAAGGGCAGCATTTCAAACTTAATCCGGGGAGAAGTTAAAGGGGGGAGGTGCGGGTCGAGGAGAAGAGTTTCCGTCATGCACCATTACATGTTATTCTCACCAAATCATCCTTTCCCAGGTTGCGCATCCGGGCTCTGAAACAGTAGCTATGTTTCTGGCATGTGAGAAAAGAAAACAGCATGGTGTCGTCTCGCCTTTCCCTCCCTCCTCCTTCGCGTTGCATTAGGATAAAAGGTTTGACAGCGCAAACAACAGGGAGATCTTTATTGTTGTTGTTGTGTTTAAGATATTTCTCTACTTGAGTGCTTGCTAACACTGGTCAGGTATGAGGCTGGATTACAAATAACTGGGAGCTTCTCAGTATACTCCAGAGCCTTGCACCAGTTTAATTTACACAGACTGAAACTGACACGGGGACAAATAGAAGAGGACGTTTTCACTCCAATATGGCTCCCCTTTCTCGCATGCACAGCCCAACAAGACAACAACAAGAACAACAAGAACTCACTGACAGCATATGAATCAATCTTGCTTACCTGACCCAAGAAGCCCTCCTCTCCTCACAAATGCAAACAAACCCCACTGCTGTGGGAATGTTAAGGGATGTGGGAGAGGATATATTGTTTTAGATATCCTATCCCAACTTGCGTTTACAAGCTCGATAATATCAGCAGAGCTAACATTCCCTTTTTACTTCATATGCGCAGCAGATAGTTTGCATAGACTCGCTAGAGTCATTAAAAATATTGTCCTGGTGTCTTCCCCTTTTTATCCCTCTTTCAATAAGACACTTCACAGTGTTTGGTAAAGTGTAAAACGTTTACTTACAAGTAATCATCTAGTCACACAAGGATCCTAGAGGCAGGCTTAAAAGTTACTAAATAATATACATATGGTGACTTTCTCCTTTTGAGAGAAAGTCCCTCTTTTTACTTTTGGCCTAGTGCCAACGGTGCATTTTAATAATGCTGCTTTTAAACTGTCTTAGAGATCAACACGACAACTGACCAGCGACATGGAGACTTGGCATATACTACAGTTGGAAGCTCCCAACTGTAGAGTTCACTCCCAACTGTAGAGTTCCATATAAGGAAGTTGGGTTTGACTGCCCCTGTCCTTTTACATCCCACAACTGCAGCCAGCTACAGACCACCAACCACACCCTGCCCCCCAATACCTCTCACTATCAAGGAAATGCAATAAACGAATAGAAAGAGAACCTACCCAGTTGACGCTGCCACAAAACCCCAGGCGTACACTATAAAAAAGAATATCGGTTTCACCATACCACCCCTCCTCTCCCCCACCCTTCTTCCCCGACCTTATACTGTACTCAGCACTAATGTCTTGTAACAAATGTAACTGATATGTAGAAAAGAGTTTGAAACCTGAAAAAAGAGACAATGCACGTACTTTTGTAAACCAAGAAAATCTTTAATAAAATTTATTTTTCAAAAAAAATCACACAGGCTTACTTTACACCACCTTCTTCAGTATAGGATTGCTCTCTGGGTTTGTGGGGTTCTTTTGCTTTCCATCCATGCTAATTTTTCCAAAATCTGCAATTTCTTGGAGTATATTGTCCCTCTCCCCCCCCTTCTCTCTCTGTAACAAGAAAAAAAATCATCTTTGTAGTTAGTAATGGAATGGAGAATTCAATGGAGGTCCCATCCCCATACCATTGGTGATTTCATCATATGATATCAACTTCCCATCTTTTAAATCCCATCTCTGTAGCAATCCAATCCATGCATCTTCTAGCCAGTGTGGTGTAGTGGTTAAGAGCGGTAGACTCGTAATCTGGTGAACCGGGTTCGCGTCTCCGCTCCTCCACATGCAGCTGCTGGGTGACCTTGGGCTAGTCACACTTCTCTGAAGTCTCTCAGCCCCACTCACCTCACAGAGTGTTTGTTGTGGGGGAGGAAGGGAAAGGAGAATGTTAGCCGCTTTGAGACTCCTTCGGGTAGTGAAAAGCGGAATATCAAATCCAAACTCTTCTTCTTCTTCTTCTTCTACATTCTCAAATTCCTCCAGTGCCAGTCTAAACTGAACAAGTCATCGTTTTAGAACAAAGTTTGATGGAGATATGGCGGTGGGCAATTGACTCCTTTATTTATTCCAAACTTCTACTAACATGTTAACAATAGAATGGCCCTTTGAATAATATAAAGGGCTCTTTGTTTTTCTTTCCCATACCAAGTCACTTAATAACAATTTACTAGCATCCTGCTCAGATGGATAAAGTGAGAGGTTCCTATTTCCCTTTAATATCTCTCGCTACCACACTACTTTGTTAGCATAACAATAGCACATTATGCTTGGAACACCATTTCCACTGCTGTTCCACGTACAGGTATAACTAGACAGCAAATATTTCCTGTAACACTTTCCCTGCCATATTGACTGGGTGTGTGATGCATATTGTGCTCTTGCGAATCTGAAACCTGTTAGGAAAAAAAGGAAGGAAGTTGAAAAGACAGGCATGCACCAGTTATGAAATTAATTTTAAGAATTTTTCCAAGCTAAAGACAAGGGGAGAGCAATATAGGGCTGAGCCAATCCATGGGATAATAATAGAATAATGAACAGCTGTTCTTTCCTAGACCCAATGTATGTGCAGCTACTGATTGTTTCAGCCTTGAAGTAATGGTCCATACAGGCAAATGGGGGCATTGCCTCACCAACTTCAGTACAGCCGTACCTCCTTTTGCCTCCGGGATCCGTTCCGAAGCCCCGGACGCTCGACGAAAGGGACACTCGACAAAGCGCCACTCTGCGCATGCACGAAGCGCAATTTAGTGCTTCTGCGTGTGCGCGAGCAGCAAACCCGGAAGTAACCCATTCCAGCCCTTCCGGGTTTGCCATGGGCATTGGACGAAATGGACCCTAAATGGGGCAGACTCAAAACAAGTTTCCCTCTGTATGTGCTCAGCCAGCACATGAGAAACCTGGACATCAAATTCTTCACTACATGAAGTTTCTTGTGTTCAGAGACAGCCCTATATATAACACATTGCAGTAATCTAACCTAGAGGTTACCAAAGCATAGACAACAGTAGTTAAGCTATCTCTGTCCAAATACGGCCATAGCTGGGCCACCAACCAAATCTGATGGAAGGCACTCAGGGCCACTGAGGCCACCTGAGTCTCGAACGGCAGCAAAGGGTCCAGGTGTACCCCCAAGCTACAAACCTGCTCCTTCAGAGGAAGGGTAACCCCACTAAGGGCAGGCGATCTCCATCCATCTGGTCTAGGGAACCACCCACTAACTGTCTCAGTTTTATCTGGATTGAGTTTTAGTTTGTTGGCAAGACAACAGTTCAGCGCATCTACTGCGTCACTTGCAGATGTGAAGGAGAAGTAGAGCTGTGTGTCATCAAGCAGATTGGTGACAATGTACTCCAAACCTCTAGAGAACCCTGCTCAGCAGTTTCATGTAGATGTTGAATAGCATGGGGAATAAAACTGAATACTGAAGAACCCCACATTGAAGGCTCCATGGGGCTGAACAGCACTCCCCAAGCATCTCACATCAAGTAGGGCCAGGGCCACCACAAAGCAGTGCCACTCACCCCTAATTCAGACAGCTGCTCCAGAAGGATGCTATGTTTGATGGTATTGAAAGCCACTGAAAGGTCAAGGGAAATTAACAGAGACGCATTTCCCCTGTCACCATACAGGGCAACCAAAGCAGTTTTTATGCAGAAACCAGTGTGAAACCTGGACTGAAATGGATCTAGAAAATCTGTTTTCTCCAAGAGTGCTTGGATCTCGTCACTGATTTCTGAGTAACCCTTTTCCTGCAGCACTCTTTCCTTTATTACATTTAGGACAGTAAGGAAAAAGCACTGAGATGTTTGGTTATAATTTATAAATCACGTCTCCGGGGGGCTGCAGAGAGATGCAGAGGTTGGTCGACTGCTGCAGCCCTGCTCTCTCCCTGCTTTGCCTCTGTTCTCTCAGGTTCTTCTGTACCAAAGGCTAAAGAGCCAAAGCTTTCATAGCAGACCTTGGCATTTTATCTCCCCAGAAGCTGTAAATCTATGACAGCAGCAGGGTTCTCTCTGGACTTTCAAAGGGCTCCAAAATCAAATGCTTGCTTCTATCACTATCTTGCATTATTAATCTTTGGGATTTATTTATTTTTTAACTTGACCAGGATGCATTCATCCTCTGTGTCCAGATATATTAGAAGGTGTTGCCTTAAAGGGAATCAGACCATTTCTAAATGGAATTAACTACTGAGCTAGGTTCAAGGGGGGCGGTATTGTGTACAAAGCCCTGTGTAGCTTGGGAGCAGGATGTCCAAAAAGGTCGCCTCAGCCCTTATATTCCCAATCGATCTCTGCACTTTGCAGGAGAGGGCCTCCTGCAGACACCATCTCATCAGGAAGACGAGTCCATGCGATGTAAGAATCACGCCTTTCCTCTCATGGCTCCTACCCTTTGGAATTCCCTCCCATTAAATGCTTATTTATTTGTTTGTTTGAATTCGCATACCTCCCTTCATCCGAAGTTCACAGGGCAGTTCACAACATAAAAATACAAAATGAGAACACAAAATTATTAGAAACGCACCATCTCTGTTGTCAGTGCAGTGCCTTCCCTTCCCAAGCCCTTTAAATAAATAAACAACTATCTGACAATTAGAAAACATCTGAAGGCAGCCCTGTTCAGGGAAGTTTTTAATGACTGATGTTTTAATGGATTTTTAATCTTTTGTTGGAAGCCACCCAGAGTGGCTGGAGAAACCCAGCTAGATGGGTGGGGTATAAATAATAGATTATCATCATCACCACCACCACCACCACCACCATCATCATCATAGTGGAGATCTTTGTTCCAGGCTGCATCTGTAGTGGAATTGTTGTTGTTGTTGTTGTTGTTGTGGTGGTGGTGGTGGTGGTGGTGGTGGTGGTGGTGGTGTTCTTATTATTTATTAAATTCTTATACCACCCTATAACCACATGTCTCAGGGTACTCCACAACACAAAAACACAACACAAAAACACAAAACGCACAGTAAAAATAAGAACAAGAACAACCCAATAATCTCCACCTCCCCAACACATTTTAAAAGGGCATTGGATGTCAGTCAGTGTGGTGTAGTGGTTAAGAGTGGTAGACTCGTAATCTGGTGAACCGGGTTCGCGTCTCTGCTCCTCCACATGCAGCTGCTGGGTGACCTTGGGCTAGTCACACTTCTCTGAAGTTTCTCAGCCCCACTCACCTCACAGAGTGTTTGTTGTGGGGGAGGAAGGGAAAGGAGAATGTTAGCCGCTTTGAGACTCCTTCGGGTAGTGATAAAGCGGGATATCAAATCCAAACTCTTCTTCTTGTGGCTGGGGAAATCCAGCCAGATGGGCGGGGTACAAATAATAATAATTATTATTATTATTATTATTATTATTATTATTATTATTATTATTAAGTCAGCCCAAGGCCCGGTTAAAGAGGAACATTTTTTGCCTGGCGCCTTAAAGGTGTATAATGAATGTGCCAGGTATGCCCCTTCCACAAACGGGGAGCCACTGCAGAGAAGGCCCTCTTCTCGTGTTGCCACCCTCCAGACCTGTAATGGAGGAGGCTCACAAAGAAGGGCCTCAGAAGATGATCTCAGGGTCCAGGTAGGTTCCTATGGAAAGAGATATCCTTGAGGTATTGCGGTATTTGATATGTGCACCTGCTTTTAAATGTTTGCATTGGGTTTTCCCTATGTGTTTAATTGTTTCCACACTTTTCTTGCTTTATGATTGCAACGGTTCTGTTTCATAGCTGCATATTTTATTGTTGCAACACACCCTGGGGACTTTTAGTCAAGGGTGGATAAGCAATCTCATAACACCTATAACAAACGGTCCCAAATATGAAGTTACGAACAAGCAGTAAATAAATTATCGCTTAAGGTATGTTATCAATTTATGCAAATAAGAATGTATTTGAGCACGACGCAACAAAGATTTAATTCAAATAGGGAGCCAGCAAAATATAAAAATGTAGTAGGAGAAGGAGAGAAAATAATTTAAAAAAAAACTCTGTAAGATAATAGCAAAGGAAAAATTATAATCAAACTTCAGAGAGTCAGTATCAAAAGAAATGGAATAAAGAACTCCATATGAATTGCTGAAGTATGGAGATACCTTTGTACTACAGAGTCCTCTTCCCTCTGTCTCTGCCTCATCACATTCATAGCCCACTTTCCCTCCAAGGAGCTCAAGGGGTCAGACATGGTTCATTTTCTCCCATATCATCCTCTGTAATGTAGGTTAGGCTAAGAGCTGGTGACTGGCCCAAGGTCACCCAGTGAGTCTGCTGCCTGAGCAGTAATTTGAACCCTGGTCTCTCAGGTCCTGGTCTGTCAGGGGCTGGACTGAAGGGGAAGGCTGGGAATTTTCCCCTCCTCCTCCGTTGCTTCCCTGCCAAGTTATGAGGTCAAAACAAAATAAAATAAAAAATTCATTCCAGTAGCACCTTAGAGACCAACTAAGTTTGTCCTTGGTATGAGCTTTCGTGTGCATGCACACTTCTTCAGATACACTAGGGATTACCCTCCCCACTCCCTCACTATATTTAAGGGTCTGGTGACTTCCGTTTCAGTGTATCTGAAGAAGTGTGCATGCACACGAAAGCTCATACTGTTAAGTCGTGGGTGGACACAGCAGACGACGCAGTGATTTCCAAACAGCTCTTGTTTATTCTCAGGCTGGAACAGAACTGAGCTGAAGGGCTCAGCAACCTGCTTATATAGAACTCAGCTACAAAGCAACAGTAACAACTTTCTGCAGTTACCCAATCCCTGAACGTCACTTTACAATCCTTCATTTGTATATGCGGACCTGAGTGAAAACTGCAGCAGAATGAACTATATACACACACCCCTAGTGGCCTAGGGTGAGAACTTCAATACATAACACATACCAAGGACAAACTCAGTTGGTCTCTAAGGTGCTACTGGAAGGATTTAATTTTTTTTTGTTTTGTTTTGACTATGGCAGACCAACACGGCTACCTACCTGTAACTGAAGTTATGAGGTGTTAGGAGAAGGAGAGGGAGAATTTCTGGCAGAGAAGTCCTTGGAAAGCATAGGAGAGCTGCCATCCCCTAGTACTCACCGCTCACTTAGAATTCAAGAGCAAAGGGCTCAAAGATGTTTGACTCCTGAGGCTACCCATAGAGCCATGGGCTGTTGCTGGGAAAAGAAGGTGAATAGCTCAGAGTGAGCAACATCACTATGGTGTTAAGGACTGGATTCTCGCATCACGATAACTAAATAAAACCATAAATACGAAATTTCTTGCTTCTTCCTTGATTCCACCTGGGGGAGAAGAAACTCATTCAAGCCTGACATGGTCCAACCCTCTAAGCACTACAAAACAGTGTGCTCCTTCCAATCTGTATTAAAATGTCTATCCAGTGGCATTGGTTGGCCTGGAGGACAAAAACCTTTAGGCAGGTTGGAAATGGAAAATGTTGCTTTTGTGCAGCCACGATGGGATGCAGGAAGGAAAAGCACTGGAACTGGGCAATTGAGCTCATAGCATAATGCTTGCAAATGGAGCTACCATTAACCCCCACCCCTCACCCTGAATCTACTTATTAAATCTGGTAAAATGTCAGCCCCTTTAAGAATCAGATTCTGCCCATCTGAACCACACAAAGCTGGTATATCCCAAAGCATGGGGAAACATGTGTAAACCAAAACAAGAAAGAATATCATGGGGGGCAGGGACTGGGAGCAACAGAGCTTGATTAAATTGTCAACAGTGTTGAAGGATGGAGTTAATTATCAAGGAGAATTAAATAAGCGAAGTCTGTTAACAGCTGACGTAAAAAGAGAATTGGACATTTCAGGAGTTGGATGGGCTACTTCATGTTACAAATAATATTAGTTCTAGAAAACGACAGCTGGGTCTGGAAAATACATTTAAAATGCTATTGTTATGTGAAATGCATGGGAGATTAAATTATTCCATTAGAAATGGATGTTTTCCTCATATATATTAGTGTATATATTTTACTTGGTTAAAACAAGAGAAATCTAATCCATATATAAGGATCTAAGGCTTGGGGAATAATAATAATAATAATAATAATAATAATAATAATAATAATAATAATAATATTCCAACAAAATATTAAAATACAGTAGTCCATCAAACATTAAAAGCTTCCCTAAACATGGGGCATGGACATCAGTTAGACGTTATGAGCTAGAAGCAGTAATTTTTTTTCTAAGAAAAATGTTTAGGAGTACTCTCATTTCCCTACTCCTATTGAAATACTGCCCCTCAATGAAGCCAAACTTAGATTCACAAGATGTTTAGGGGTATGCGTACGCCTGCATCCCCCCTGGAAAAAAAGCACTGGCTAGAATTATGAGCCAGAATTCAGAACTGAAGAGCAGGTAAGAGTTGAGTTCAAAGCTGGAAGCAAAGGAACACCGGAAGCTGCATTCTATGGCAACTGACTACTTGTCCATCTAGCTCAGGATTGTCTAGTCTGACTTGGCAGTAGCTCTCCAAGATTTCAGGCAGGAGACATTGCCAGCCCCTACCTGGAGATCTTGAACTTTGGACTTTCTGCTTGCAAGGCAGATGCTAAAGCCCTTCCACTGGGAGTTTTCTTCCACGTTTAAAGAGGCTTCCATTTTTCTGCCTCCTTCTCAAGGCACTTCAGAATTTCTTGAGACTTTCAGTAGGGGCAGGGTTGAACTTTTATCCAGCGCTCTGCAGCTGATTGGCCAAAGCCCCATGAGAGAAGTTACCGGTACTATGAACGCCCATGAGAGAGATCTTCCTCTGAGCTTCAGCTGAAGCATAGGAAGCCAGGAAGAATGGCTACCAAGCAGCCATCATGGCATTTTCAGGAAACATCCAGGAAATCTAGAGAGACTGCCGACTACCAGAGGAATGATATGCAGAATGAAAGAAAGGACATAATCACAGAGCTGTAGAGTTGAAGGGATCACAAGGATTATCACTTGATTCTGCGAACATTTAGAACTTTCTGGCAGCAAAGGTTTTTGACTGTGCAACAGACTACCACAAGAGGTGGTGGACTCTTCTTCCTTGGAGGTTTCTAAGCAGAGGTTGGCCATTCTCATGTATGATCAAGTTGAGATTCCTGCATTGCTGGGGGTTGGACTAGATAACCCTTGTGGTCCCTTCCAACTCTTCAATCATATTATTCTATGAACACATGTTGGCCATTTTGAAAGTGTGGTAAACGCAACAATCTGTGAAGACAGCACTTGCTTCCAGGTGATAGGACTGCACCCTTCTGCTCAGTCATTGCCTCCTCCTCACCTGCCTCTCGCCTTACCTGCCCACAGCCTCCACTGAGGCCCTGTCCTCCACAGGAAGGCCAGGGAGAGGGTACAGTCAGCATTTCTGATCCCCCTTCTGAAGGGGAGATTCCCTCTCCTCCAACCCAAGTTCCCACCATTCAGCCTCTCTTCCCCTCATTTAGAGGAGGGAGAAAGGTTGTTTTCTGCTGCTCCAGAGAAGCGGACACGGGGAAATGGATTCAAACTACAAGAAAGAAGATTCCACCTAAACATTAGGAAGAACTTCCTGACAGTAAGAGCTGTTGGACAGTGGAATTTGCTGCCAAGGAATGTGGTGGAGTCTCCTTCTTTGGAGGTCTTTAAGCAGAGGCTTGACAGCCATCTGTCAGGAATGCTTTGATGGTGTTTCCTGCTTGGCAGGGGGTTGGACTGGATGGCCCTTGTGGTCTCTTCCAACTCTATGATTCTATGATTCCATGTCTTCCTCCTCATCCTCCATTGGTACCTGCCGATTCAAACCCAGTCCTGACAGCTCTGCAAACTTCATGACAACAGAAGTCTTTATTTATGAAATAATAATAATAATAACAATATAATTCTTTGCAATTTGCTCAGCAGTTCTTTCCAGCCCTCCCACACATAAAATTTGAGGAAGACACATCTACTGTGGGTTTCCTGTAGGCATCTGGTTGGCCACTGTGAGAACAGGAAGCTAGACTAGATGCACCATTGGCAGGGCTCTCCTTATGTCCACCCTGCATTTTGTTTTGGTGGTTGGAGCACAGAAGTCTATCTGTCCATCAAGCATAGTACTGTCTACTTTTCCTGGCAGAGGCTCTCAGGGGTCTCAGGCAGAGAAATTTCACATCACCTGCTACCTGATCCTTCTTTAACTGGAAATGCCAGGGATTGGACCATGGGCCTTCTGTGTGCAAAGAATGCACCCTACCTTTGAGCTATGGTCTCTTAGCTACTTAGACCACTGGTTGTCAACCAGTGCTCTGGGGCACCCTGGAGTTAGATTACCAGATTTTTTTGAGTAAATCCGGGGACACTTTTCAACTTCCTACTAAATAGATGGATTTTGTCAGGGGACTGATTTGTAAATCCGGGGACTGTCCCCAGGGAGCAGGGATGTCTGGTAACCTTACCCTGGGGAGACTTGAGGAACATTCAGAGGAGCCTTGAGGAACAATCAGGGGAGCCAGCGAGGGCAGAACTGGGCAGGGCGGGGGCAGAATGCGGGCATCCTCACTTATGCACGCATCCTGTAATGGAATCCCAGTGTAAGTGGCTCCCACAGGGGAGCTGCAGAAAAATTTTGATTGGTCAAGGGAGCTGCAGACTCAAAAAGATTGAAAACCACTGACTTAGACTGTCTGACAAGGACTGGTCTGTTTATCAAGTTCATGCACTGAGTGTTTACGTGATGTATTGGCAATCTTAAATGCTACTCACATATTATTTCAGAATATCGACCTTCATTAGAGAGCAGCATTTCCATCACATTCTTGGAGCATTCTTCAGACATGCATGTCATAAGGCCTTCCTTTCCTAAGTATTCTTCTCCATTACCAGGAAATCCCCAGTGTCTTGTAAGTGGGCTATTTTTCTCTAGACTGTGTGTGTTTATTTATTTCTTTAAAAGAGGGAGACAGGAAAAAACTAGCTTCACTGGTTTAAGATGCTTTTAATGCACCGTGTTCAGTTTTCAAAATGCACCTGAGGTTCGTGAAAGGTGGCTGATCAAGAGTCTTAATGCCAGTCTCCGGTTTACGGAAACAAATGGTCTTTTTACAGGTTTGCTATCCATCCTCCTGCCATCTCCTGAAGCACATGTTCTGCGGTGTAAGTCACTTTGTGAGGTGAGGAAGGTTGGTGTAAGCAAGATATCTGCAGGCTTAAACTGTCTCAGAGGCCACCATTGCTCATCTCCCGATATGTGAGTTGGGTTAATGGAGTATCCCCCAGTATCGCTTACATTCTCTGAAGTTGAACGGAAGGACAGGAGAGAGAGAATGGAAATCGCAGCGGAACTATATTTCAGCTTGCCGCACTGCTCCATCTTGTTGTTCCTCTCCTGACTCTCATCTCAGCATTTGAATCACACATCAATAAGCACCAATTTAAGGATGATTCGTATTATCAATATGAGGTGTGCCATGCTGTGTGGAGCTAGTCAGTGTTGCAGTAGAATGGCGGAAATGCAGGGAGGAAATGCAGGCATGCTCAGAGATAGAGAATGGGTGCTGGCATGCTTAGATCACTGCTGCTACTGGGTTTTGGTCCAGGACATGCCAATGATAAAGGAGAGAAGACAGCATGGGACATGAGCTGCCTGGACACACTTTTCAGAAGAGCTCTGTACCTAGAGAAAATTCCTGAATGAATTAATTCCCCCCAAAAACCCCAATCAAAGAGTCTCAAAATAGTGAACAAGCTTTCGAATGCTGTTAATCAAGCTGGAAGAACATGAAAGCTTAATTATTATTGTGTGACATAGTAATGCTTGACAGTAAGTTATAGAAATTGCCTTATGGACCATGAATGCATGGTTCTGTTCTTATTTCCCAAACCAGGAAAGATTTGCTTGTTGTACTCAGACCAAATCAAAACGACTGATATTGTTTCATTCCAGTGAGCCATCTGGTTGTGATGAGAGGTCTATCAACGACAGTGGCGTAACGTGAGTTGCCGGCACCCGGGGCCATGCGGAAGCTGCAAGGGTGGAAAACGGCCGGAGTACGGATGTGCGTTCAACTGCCTAGCGACATTCGCATCACCCAAGAGATCACAGCCACAGAGATAAGAGAAGCAGAATCATTTTGTGGTCTGGAAAGGTCACTTCCTGGTTCGCATGGAGAAGCCGTTTTCAACAGAGCCCAGTGACAGAAGCACAAGGCCGTATGGAGGCAACATCAAATGTTGAAATTTTGCGCCTGGGGCAACTGCCGCTGTGTCCCGTCCCCCCCATGTTACTGATCAGGGATGGTAGGTGGCTATAGGTTTGTGACTGCTGAAGCATTATGTTCTGTAACTCTTACCTGATGTGGGCAGCTCAGTATTCAACATGTACGAAAACCACATGCAGGTGGGTAGCCGTGTTGGTCTGCCATAGTCAAAACAAAATAAAAAATTCTTTCCAGTATGCACACGAAAGCTCATACCAAGAACAAACTTAGTTGGTCTCTAAGGTGCTACTTGGAAAGAAAACCTCATGGTTTTCTTCCTGCCACTGTTGAACCATAACATCAAAACTTTCTCAGGGATGCACCATCTCAGAGATGGAGCCAGATACAATGTCTTCCATTGCAATTTGGAATATACTTGCAGGATCAAATCTATGATTTGTCATTTAGCTACATATGTTAGAGTTAATTGCCCCCCTGGGACAGTAAGTTCCCAAGGAACTTCACTATGGACATTAGAGCATTAAATGAACCCTGCTGGTTCAGACCAAAGGCCCGTCTAGTCCAACAAGCTGCTCTCACAAGCAGGGGAGGTATTTGGTAATATGGCACTCTGAGCGAGAACAAAATTCCCCACCCCCATAATTGCGTGTCGAGGTCCCCAAACCACCCCTCAAATGAAACACACTTCACACCAGAATATAAGTTTAAGGTTTTTGGCATTATTTTGGCCACAACTTTATTGAAATACAAAATCAGTGAGTGGTTGCTTAGACATTGGTTAAGACTATCTGACCCTCTGGGGACAGAACTGACATCCACCCGCCTGTGGAGTCAGTAAAGGGGAAAACACTTTGGGGAGAGAATGTGCATCCGTTATCCCCCAATGCTCCCAGGAGCTCTTGCGTGGGCCCTGGCCCCCAACCGGGGGATATGAACAAGCATAGCGAGCCCCTGGATTCCTTCAACGGAATTCCCCTTGCAGCAGCAGCATTGAAGGGGCAACCACAGCCAACCTGCCCCTTCGCAGCATAGGAGGGGCAACCACAGCCAACTCTGCCCCTCCACCAACCAATTTATAACCAATGCCTAACCGCCAACCTTACAAGTTGTGACTAATTGCTACGCGGTAGGCGGAAACCAGATGGCACCAGCCAATCAGCCAAATGGAAAAATTCCTACCAGGCCCCTGCCCCAAAAGCAGACGACCCCATGACAGGCATAGCAAGGTCAAAACAGAGGCCTAAATAAGGGAGGGAGGGCGGGTGATCTGGTGCATGCAGCCAGGAGAGCTCCCAAGCTGCGTGCAGGGTAATATATAGGCTCTGGGCTGTCCATCAACAAATTGCAACATATAAATCTTCCCAACGACACCCAGAGCCCAATCATCGTTGTGGCCATCCATACTATCCCACCCAGCAACAGAGGGGTGACTTGTTAGCCCCCACCGCAACATGTGCTCTCCATGAAGGAGAACCGACTTTATAATGATATGGCTTAATCCTCAGAGCTACATGCATGGCTTCAAGCGGAGCAAAATGGGAACACACAGCAAACAGGAAAACTACTTATATTGCAGTTGGCATTATCTTTTGGAGAAAAGGGCACTGCACTGCTTTTTATGCATGAAACCCTGTGCGTGTATAAAATATACCGAGGTGGCCAAAAACGGTTCCCAAGGTGGAAACAGAAGACCGCAGCCCACTTTGAGAACAGAAACTTGATTAACATTTCAAAATGCCTGCGGTACAATGCCCACGAAACACAATGATACCTAATAAATAAAACAGCGAGTTTCTGACGAGAAAAGCAATTCTGTAATAAGTGAAGGATATGCTTATTTGTGGAAGGAGGGGAAAGCTGAATAGCAGAAAATCAGAGCAGAGATTGGAAATGCCTCACAAAGGCACTGTGCATACAGGCTGAGTCAATGAAAGCCGGCTGCAGTGTACAATCTGAAACACGAGCCCTGAGATTCATTGCAGAAGAAGATGCTATGCCACATCCCTAAATACATTCCTGCTCACATGTAAACATGTGTTGCATGTGGGATCTCAGTAATACTTGATTGAGAAAGTCTTTTGGGGAATACAAAAACGGGACTGGAAGAAACTTCATTCCCTTGGGGAAATTATCCCACTGCCCAAGGAAGAGCATGCCTAGATGGCAGTTTCAAACTTCTGCCATAGCTTAGTGCGGCTATGGTACGGAATTCAGACTTCATGTCAAAGTATGTCTTAAGATGGGGTGGGGAGCCTCAGGCCCAGGAGCAAATGTGGCCCTCCAGAGCTCTCTATCTGGCCCTCGTGCCTTTTGTTGAGCCACGCCCTCCCTGTGGAACACCCTCCCTTCAGGTGTCAAGGAGATAAAGAACTACACAACTTATAGAAGACATCTGAAGGCAGCCCTGTACCGGGAAGTTTCTAATGTCTGATGTTTTATTATGTTTTAATACATACTGTAAGCTGGCCAGAGTGGCTGGGGAAACCCAACCAGATAGGTAGGGTACAATAATAATAATAATAATAATAATAATAATAATAATAATAATAATAATAATAATAATTCCCCTTCCTGTTCCATGTTAAGGATAATTGTTTCATGTACAGTGAAATGGGGAAAAAACCCTGTATAATGTGTCTGCATGTATACCGTGCAGTGCATCTGGAAATTTCCACTGAAGCTAAACAGAGCCTAACAGGTTAATCATTAAGTGGGGCTATATATTTGTGACTTGTCACAAAGTGTTTACATCACATGAAAGTTTTTTCTGTTACAGGCCTATGCATATGCTAATCTGTAGGCATCCACTTTGGGTGTGAGCTTTTTGTTTTCAAGCTACTGAAGAGAACGGACATGTTAATCTCTGTTCTGCCCCCTTGGGCTAATGGGGACTGGAATGGAGAAGAGACACAGCTTAGATCTTTCGCCCAGGGTGTAAGATACTTTTTTAATCTAATGTATTATACCTATGCTGGGATCAGTATAAGAAATTATGTATCTATTTAAATGTAACTTTTATTGTTTGGAGTTAAAATTCTGTAAGTAAAGCTGTTGAACCCTATTTTTGGACCAGATAAATTTTATTTAAACAGCCAGTTTTTATTCATCCAATTGCTTCTATATGTACAATATTCATAACCTCAATATGCCATGCCATGTCCCTCACCGCCCCTGTTTCCTTAATTATGGTTGTCTAGATGGAATACACCCTTACTGTTTGATAACACCTTTTACTTGCCTAGATGGTTAGAGACAGTGTGTGTGTGTGTGTGTGTGTGTGTGTGTGTGTGTGTGTAGAAGCCTCTGAATTATCCATGACTCAAGTGTTTCCTACCATGCAAAGACAAGAGTCATCAGTGGTGTCTGGCCCTCCAAAAATTGTCAATAACCAAATGTAGCCCTTGGGATGAAAAAAGCTTGCCCAGTGTTGCTACAGCTCATCGGTCTCCAAATGTCCTGATCTAAGGTGGATCACAATAGCAGCTCTACCGCCAAGCAAATGGATGGCGAAGAAAATTAAGATATGGGTCGCCAAATGGATATTTGGCTTAAAAGATAGATCCCAGGTCTGAAATGCTTGAAGACAATTTCACTAGGCTATTAAACGCTTCCGACTCAGACTTTCTCATTGCCCTTAACAAGTTAGAGTCATCCCTCTTTGTCCTTTCGCTGGTTATAAGTTGCCTTTGCTTTACCTTGACCTCCGCTCGCAACAGGCAAATTTGATACCAAGAGGCATTCGAAAATGGAACGAGGCCTTCATTTCCGTAAGGAGTTCCAATTTAGCAGATGCGCTTCAGACGCAGCATGTCATGCAAGCAAATGTTCTGAAATGGCACCGAGTAACATCAGGGCACTATTTTATAAACAGTATTGATCTGAGCAAAAAGCCACAAAGCAGGTTGTTTGCAGTCGCCTCAGGTGCATAAGGAAGCAGGGCCATTTATTTGGAGAACAAAAATATCTGCATCACTGCCAGACTTGGCAGGGTGGGGAGAGAATATCTTCTTAGCTATATCGATCAATGATTATACAATTACAGCTATACTCCATAGTAATGGACTGAGACACAACCATGACGTGAACATTAGTGCCGATATCAAGTCTGCTTTTGTAATGGCAGTTCAAGTAGCCTTGGTGGCTAAATGTTAACAGAAATAAGTGTGTCCGAATAACATAGAAATAAAGGTCTGATTCATGCACAACCCCTGTTTACCAATAGGACGCCATCAAGGACACAACATAATGTGTGGTGCGAGGGATGAATTCATCTGTCAATTTCAGTTTCCATTAGCTTCTCCTTTTCCCTTCAGTTCACACCATTTCATGGAATCATAGAATTGGAAGGGACCCCAAGGGTCATCTAGTCCAACCCCCTGCAATGCAGGAATCTCAACTAAAGCATCCATGACAGATGGCCAACCAACCACTGCTTAAAAACCTCCAAGGAAGGAGAGTCCACAACCTCCCAAGGGAGACCCTTCCACTGTCAAACAGCTCTTACTGTCAGAAAGTTCTTCCTCATGTTTAGCTGGAATTTCATTTCTTGTCATTTGAAGCCATTGGTTCGAGTCCTACCCTCCAGAGCAGGAGAAAACCAGCTTGCTCTATCTTCCATGTAACACCCCTTGAGATATTTGAATATGGCTATCATTTCTCCTCTCAGATTCGATTCCTCTTTTCCAGGCTAAGCATACCTAGCTCTCAGGGGCGTAGGAAGGGGGTTGCAGGGGGTGCGTTTTGCCCCAGGTGTAATCCTTGAGGGGGGCGACAAAATGGCCACCGCGGGGGGGGGGCACTTACCATGGGGCCTGGCCTACAGCATGTCCGAGCCACACGGCAGTGTGAGGATTGCGTTCGCCAGGCAGACTCTGTAGGCAGCTTGCCGCCCCGCCCCCTGGATGGATTCGCCATGGTGCCCCCATGCGCAGATCGTTGCCGCGACCCTGTGGGCGGCTCGCGCCGCCCCCAACACTCCGGGTACTGGAGCAGCTAGCTATGCCCTGCCAGCTCTCTCAACCATTCCTCATAAGGCTTGGTTTCCAGACCTTTGATCATCTTGGTTACCCTCCTCTGCACGCAATCCAGATGGTCAACATCCTTCTTAAACTGCGGTGCCCAGAACTGGATTCATAATTCTGTGATCCCCCTCCCCATAAGTCCTCACAAGACCTTCTATACTCATTTGATGTCACTTTCCCACCATACATTCAAAGCACAATGGTACCAATTAGAACAGGCATGGTTTGCCCCAAATAATTATGGGAGCTGTAGTTTGTTAAGACACCCCTCTCTTCCCCTCACAGAGCTACAGTTCCCTGAGTGGTTTAACAATCAAATCCTCTTCACAAGAAAGTCTAGGAATTGTAACTCTGGGAGCGAAGTAAGGGGGTCTCCTAATAATTCTCAGGTTCCTTAAACTACAGCTCCCATAATTCTTTGGGAGACTGCTTAAAGTGGTGGTGTAATAGTGCTTTAAATGAACAGTGGAAACGTTCCATAAGATTCAGCTTTACAGGTGAATGTTGCAATTTCCGTTTATTCACTGGAGTTTGGGCAACACATTACAGATGTTACTGCTACTATTGCAGTAGGATCTGATTACTGTCTTTTCCATATAGCCGCTTATGCATAATAATAATAATAATAATAATAATAATAATAATAATAATAATAACAATAATAATAAAATTTTATTTATACCCCACCCTTCCCAGCCAAAAACCGGGCTCAGGGCGGCTAACACTAATTAAAATCACAGCGAAAATATAAAAACAATCAATTTAAAATACAGATTAAAATACAAATTTAAAAATTCAAAATTAAAACTGCAGTCTCATTTTCAAATAGCCCACCAATAAAAGAATGAAGCATAAGTATCAAACAGAAACCAACCCAAAGGCCAGTTGGAACAGCTCCGTCTTGCAGGCCCTGCGGAAAGATGCCAAATCCCGCAGGGCCCTGGTCTCTTGTGACAGACTGTTCCACCAAGTCGGGGCCAATACTGAGAAAGCCCTGGCCGTAGTTGAGGCCAACCTAGCATCTTTGTTGCTCGGGACCTCCAAAAGATTATTATTTGAGGACCTTAAGGTCCTACCCGGGACATACCAGGAGAGGCGGTCCCTTAGGTACGAGGGTCCTAAGCCGCATAGGGCTTTAAAGGTGAAAACCAGCACCTTAAACCTGACCCTGTACTCCACCAGGAGCCAGTGCAGCTGGTAGAGCACTGGATGAATGTGGTCCCGTGTCAAAGACCCGGTAAGGAGCCTCGCCGCGGCATTCTGCACCTGCTGGAGCTTCAGGGGCAGAGAGCCAGTTACAATAATCAAGTCTGGAGGTGACCGTCGCATGGATCACAGTGGCCAGATCAGGGCGAGAGAGGTAGGGGGCCAACTGCTTAATACGGCGGAGATGGAAAAATGCCACCTTTGCTGTGGCTGCAACCTGCGACAGTGAATAACTGTCACTGTATTGTTTGTTTCCTATAATATTTACCATTTCTTCCAGGGCTTACAGATCCCATCGACAATGTCTGCGATTTTTGTTTGTTAGGGGGACCTCCTCCTTTGTGTTTATGCGAGAGCTTGGAGATTAATGCAAAACCAATCTCTTATTCTGACATCTCCCTCTCTCCTCTCCCTCTTTCTCCCTCCTTGCATAAACATCTGTATCCTCTATCTGTGCAACGTGATACATTGAGGTCCGTGCAGACTTCCCCGTCCCCTGATAGCTTCCATTTGATATAACCATTTACTGCTCCTGTTAGATTTCTCTCCCTACCCCCACTTTAAAAAAATAATAATATCGGAATGGCCTGCTAGAATATTTATAAGCCTAAAATTGAGAAATATAACAGGGGCCTCGGTAGAATACAAAACATAACATGCGGTTTTCATCAATAGCAGACTGCAATAATTAAGTAGGCAAGTCACATTGCTCGACTGTCTTCAGGCTAAGGGAAAAGGAAAGCAAGAGGGCTTGTGGCAAAGCCAGACGTTCGCAAGGTGCCTTGTTTCTCATCCAAATGGGACCGCCTCTCCTAGTATGTCCCATGGAGGACCTTATTGTCTGCAAATAACAACACCCTGAAGATTCCGGGCCCCAGGGAGATTAGACCGTCCTCGACCAGAGTCAGGGCCTTTTTGGCCGTGGCCCCGGCCTGGTGGAACAGTCTCTCACAAGAGACCAGCGTCCTGCAAGATTTGACATCCTTCCGCAGGGCCTGCAAGAAGGAGCTGGTCTGCCAGGCCTTTGGTCAGGGTTCAGTCTGACTCATTTTCTCTTTATATAAGAACGAACCTGAAGGAAGAAGAAGAAGAAGAAGAAGAAGAAGAAGAAGAAGAAGAAGAAGAAGAGGAGGAGGAGGAGGAGGAGGAGGAGTTTGGATTTGATATCCCGCTTTATCACTACCTGAAGGAGTCTGAAAGCGGCTAACATTCTCCTTTCCCTTCCTCCCCCACAACAAACACTCTGTGAGGTGAGCAGGGCTGAGAGACTTCAAAGAAGTGTGACTAGCCCAAGGTCACCCAGCAGCTGCATGTGGAGGAGCGGGGACGCGAACCCGGTTCACCAGAGTACGAGTCTACCGCTCTTAACCACTATACCACACTGAAGGAGGTTTCCCAGCCCTCTCACAGGTCCTTATAATATCAGTGGTCCCAGCGAGTATTAACCGCTTTCAATTTTAACCTGAGGATTGTCATTTGTCCAGTTTTAACTTTAACTTTAATTTATTTGAATTGATTTTGGGTTGCATTTTAATTGATCGATTGCTTGGTTTTATGCATATTGTATTATTTATATGATGTTAGCTGCTCTGAGCCCGGCTCCAGCCGGGGACGGCAGGGTACAAATAAAAATTTATGATGATGATGATGGTGGTGGTGAGTGGGTAGGCCAGAAGCTTATTTCTTTAGTTCTGGGAAACAGTGGCTGGTTCCAGGGACGGGCAAATCTTTCAATTGCAGTTTCTCTCAGTTTCTCGCTTTTCCAAACTGAAATTCAGTTTCCCATATTTTCACTACAGTTTGTGATTAAGAAAATAAGAGTTATCATGAGAATTCATCAGCATTTTAGTGCAAATATCCGCCGCCGCCACCCGGCACATTTTTATGCAATTTTGCCCAATAGACACATTTTTCACAACAGTTCTGCCTAACGTAATGCATATGTCAGGTTAGCTCATATATGGACTTATGTGCACAACTTACCACAATATATGCATTTTTGTACGCACTGCTTGGTTAGAGAGAATGCTGAAGAATTTGGAGAATTGTGAATTTTGAAGGCTGACTGTGTATCAGTTCATACGTTACTCTGGAAAGTGAACATTAGATAAATTTACCTTTAAATGCAAATTGAATGGATTTTTATCCCTTCCCACCTGGTTCATATGTTCATGCTGGACCTGTAGTCAACCTTCCTTCCTAGGTGAGATGACCACATTTCTGGGTGGGTTTTCCTCCCCTCTCACCGTTGGTAGAGAAGGATATGAGGTTAAGGAAATGATAATGCAGTTACTCCTTACCTAAACTGGAGAAGCTTGTATAAACAAGAATGTTTTTAGCGGGAGCCAAAATGAATACACTGCTTGATTTCAAGGGGCAGGGAGTTCCAAAGTCCAGATGTTGCCACACTAAAAGATCTGAGTTCTTACAAATGTTAATGAAATCTTGCTATATTTATTGTACTGTACTGAGATGTTCCTTTCCGCACGTTATATTTGCTATTATGCTGTTGTTTGTTCTTGTGATGGTAGATTTTGAGACATATTCTGTTTTTCTTTGGCATAAGTAAGCTGTGAGCATGGTTATTTTTGTGGGAAGATGGCACACATATAAGATGACGGTGATTCTTTGCAGGAAGCCTTGACTGTTTAAAGTGGTATCACGCTGTTTTAAATGTATAGTGCAGACGGGGCCCACCAACTTGAGTGGGTCTATTCTGAGTAGGACCAACTACAGCCCTGAGACAGTCACATCCTTAACTTTGCAAAGTGCTTAATGCACAAGAGGCTGCCTTTCCTAAAGTGAGAGGGGGAAAGGTTTCAGAATTATACAAGAAAGTTTGCTAGAGCTGTTACAAGCTTTTATCCCCCCACCCAGGTGCCCTGAAAAGGCCTCATGCTGCTGTACTCACATGTAAGGAGGAAAATCAGAAATAAAACTTCTAAGGTCGGCCTAGGTGGCCAACTGTGGTGCGAACAGCAGTCTTGCCATCATCCCTCTGGGATTCAGTTTTCATCCTTTGCCATCATTATGTGCTCCAGAAAGAGAGAGAGAGAGAAGAAATATCCCAGCCACCGCAATTGTGAGTATACTGGGTGCTGTAAAAGAGTAATGGGGTAGGAGATCACTTTAACTTACCTCTTTATTACATCCTTAAGCAAACGACGCTCTTCTGTTTGCCATCATTTGCAATTTCAGCAGAAACAAGCAGAAACAAACCCTTACTGCTTACTGCAAGCAAACAAACATGCTTCATTATCGCTGCCTGGGTAGAGAACAGAACCGAAATGGCAAAGGCTCAGCCAGTCCAAAACATCTGGAAGGCACCAGACTGGCAAAAGAAGTGATCGTCCTGAGTCACCGGGAATCTTTTTTTTTTCCCCATAAAAGAATTTATTAAATTTTAACAATACAAAATACAACAATACAACAATACAAATACAAAACACTACAAAAAAACTACAAAAATACAAAAATCATAACAAACACTTATTCAACTTTTCTTATCTTATTCCTAACATTATTTTGGGACCTCCTCACATCCTCTCTTCTGCGTTCATTTCTAATTATCTTTAGTAACTTTATAACATTATAAAATCTTTTTTCTCTATTCTAATCATTATAAACCATAAACATCCTTTACCTATAATCTTAATCCTAATAAAAATAACAGTAAACATAGCATTTCTAACTACTTCTTATATCCTACCTAAACATAACTTCTAACATTGCTGTTGCCTTATATATCCTCTGATTTTAATTTCAAATGACTTATCTTTTCATGTCTTTTCAGATAGTCTTTAAATTTCTTCCAATCCTCCTGCACCGTTTCTTCCCTCTGGTCTCGGAGTTTCGTGGTCAGTTCTGCGAGTTCCATATATTCAATCAACTTCATCTGCCAGTCTTCCACTGTTGGTAATTCTTCAGTTATCCAGTTTTTAGCTATCAAAATCCTAGCAGCTGTTGTGGCATACCTAAAAAATGTTCTGTCTTTGCTGGGAATTTCATAGTTGGTCATGCCCAGCAGAAAGGCCTCTGGTTTCTTACTGAATGTGTTTTTCAACACCGTTTTAAGCTCATTATAAATCTTCTCCCAGAAGTCCTTTACCTTTGGGCATGTCCACCACATATGAAAGAAGGTACCTTCTATTTGCTTACATTTCCAACATTCATTACTCAAACCATGATACATCTTAGCTAACTTTACTGGAGTTAAGTACCATCTATAGATCATTTTCATAACATTTTCCCTCAACACATTGCATGCAGTAATGGAGAGCCAGTGTGGTGTAGTGATTAAGAGACTCATAATCTGGTGAACCGGGTTCGCGTCTCCGCTCCTCCACATGCAGCTGCTGGGTGACCTTGGGCTAGTCACACTTCTTTGAAGTCTCTCAGCCCCACTCACCCCACAGAGTGTTTGTTGTGGGGGAGGAAGGGAAAGGAGAATGTTAGCCGCTTTGAGACTCCTTCGGGTAGTGATAAAGCGGGATATCAAATCCAAACTCTTCTTCTACCCTCCTTCCACAACCTCTCCCGGGAATCTTGAGTGAGCAGACTTTCAGAGTCCTACTGCACTTCCCGGGCTTTATTTAGCTGCAAGCGTTCCTGTTGCCAAAACAAGCCAGTCTTCTCCAACCTGGTGCCCTTCAGACATTTTGGGCTATAACTCCCAACACCCCTGACCATCGGTTATATAGCTGAGGCTGATGGGAGTTGTAGTTTTGAACATCTGGCAGGTGCCAGACTGGGAAAGGCTGGCTTAGATCAACATCTACGTTTCTATTAATTATACCCCCTTGAGGTTCCTTACTACTCTGTGTTTCCGTTACCTACAGAGTTATTGGGTTGTTGTTGTTTTTTCAAATTGTTTTGATGGATGGATTTTGAATGCAGTTTTAATTGGGTCTTTATTGCATTTTAATTTGATTATTTTATTGTTGTGAGCTGCTTTGGGAACCAGCTGCCTGAAAGCAGAGGGGGGGGGCGTTGATTGAATAAATAAAGTTTGAAGAGCACCAGCAGCTCCCACTGATTCATTAAAAAAAAATTCCTAGAAATTCACCTTTTCTTAAAGGAATCTGTAGTTCTTCAAAGGTAGACTGTCATGTCACAATTCTTTAAAAAGCCTGTCCCACCCCCCTTAGATCTTTGGGATCAAGGTAAGAAAATGAACTCACCAGTGTGGTGTAGTTGTTAATAGCAGTAGACTCGTAATCTGGTGAATCGGGTTCGCTTCCCCGCTCTTCCATATGCAGCTGCTGGGTGACCTTGGGCTAGTCACACTTCTCTGAAGTCTCTCAGCCCCACTCACCTCACAGAGTGTTTGTTGTGGGGGAGGGAGGGAAAGGAGATTGTTAGTCACTTTGAGACTCCTTAGGGTAGTGATAAAACGGGAAATCAAATCCAAACTCTTCTTTTTCTTCTTCTACCTCCATCCTGGATACAGGCAAGTTTATCTTGTGTTATTTCCCAAGGACATGGCATGTACAAGTAGGACCCTACAACCTCGCTCTGCTCCATCTGTAAATTAAATAAAGTCATACCAAATATTGCAAAGAATCGGTCTCGTCTACTTTGTCCTCTGGGAACTTTCAATTTGTGGAAGATATTCTCTAGATGGGCAGTTTGTCGAACATTTGTGGACCCTCCAAGTGACTCTATTTTCTAGGGACAGTCCCGGATTTACGTGAGGTGTCCCTGTTTCTCATTTGATCCTGGAATATCCTGCTTTTCCTTAAGATGTCCCTATTTTTATCAGAGAAATGTTGGAGGGTATTGAGTTATGCGACCCCCCCCCACCCAAAGCCAAGGAGATAAGCAACCATGCAACCTTTAGGAAACATTTGAAGGTATGTGGTACCTTGGTACTCAAATGTCTTGGCTCCCACACAATTGGCTCCTGAATGCTGCAAACCCAGAAGTGAGTGTTCCGGTTTGCAAATGTTTTTTTTTTTTTTGGAAGCCAAACGTCCGATGCAGCTTCCATGGCTTCCGATTCAGTGCAGGATGCTCCTGCAGCCAATCGGAAGCCGCGCCTTGGTTTTCAAACCATTTCGGGAGTCAAAAGGACTCCCGGAATGGATTAAGTTCGAGAACCAAGGTACCACTGTATAGGGAAGTGGGTTTTTTAATGTTTCATGTTTTATTATGTTTTTATACATGTTGGAAGCCACCCAGAGTAGCTGGGGCAACCCAGTCAGATGGGTGGGGTACAAATATTGAAATTATGATTATTATTTTTAAGGTGCTACTAGAAAGAATTTTCGATTTTATTTTTATGGAATAAAAGATAAAGGTGAATGGACCCCTGACCATCAGGTCCAGTCATGAACGACTCTGGGGTTGCGGCGCTCATCTCGCTTTATTGGCCGAGGGAGCCGGCGTACAACTTCCGGGTCATGTGGCCAGCATGACTAAGCCGCTTCTGGCAAACCAGAGCAGAGCATGGAAATGCCATTTACCTTCCCGCCAGAGCGGTACCTATTTATCTACTTGCACTTTGATGTGCTTTCGAACTGCTAGGTTGGCAGGGACCGAGCAACAGGAGCTCACCCCGTTGCGGGGATTCAAACCGCTGATCTTCTGATCGGCAAGCCCTACGCTCTGTGGTTTAACCCACAGCGCCACCCGCGTCCCTTTTATGGAACAGGATGTCCCTGTTTTCATCAGAGAATTGTGTGTGTGTGTGTGTGGGGGGGGGGTTATGTGTTTGATTTGATCCTGCAGTTGTCCCAGAACTCCTGTCCATTTTCAGACACCCACCCCCCTTAGTTTCATCCTGCATCTATCAAGAGAGAATATTGCATCCATTACCTTTGGGCCCATAATTTCTTTTTATCTCTTTACTCTCAAATGTGGTGGAGATTTAGATAAAACCCAAGCTGCGTTTTCCTGCTAAGGAGCCTCTTATCTTCAGCACTGGGTCTTACAGAAAATGATACTGGCACTTCCTTACGTAACAACGAGTCACTAATTTACCCTTGCACATCCTACATATTTGGCCGCTATTTGTTATGGTTTGTGTGTGCGTCTGCTGCTACCAGTTGTATTCGGCTTAACTTTGAATCCTCCCCTCCCTCTTTTATTTATAGTTCTCTTCCTTTGACACCCCCACTTCCGACTTCTGCTCAACCCCACTGAGCTGTCAAGAATTTCACCATTGTGATCGGGGGAATACTGCCTCTGAAAGCTGGCGAGGGTGGGGGGAGAATCTTTGCTGGGCTCTGATCAAAGCGAATCATTTATAAGAAAGATGCAGTGGAAACCTTGGGGAGATATTTCCTCCTCTCCCCCCCCCCCACCAGTGGGACCCTCTCAGATAGAAAACACAAAATAGCACATTTCACTCTCACCCACTCCTTTCTCTCTAACTACAAGATTAAGGGATGTAATGCATAACATTTTGCTTTCTCTCCCCTTTTCTGCCGCTTCTGAGCATCTACTTTGAACTACGTATTCTTTGCCGCTGTAAAAGAAGACCTCATGCAGAATGCCAGCGGAACGGGGTAAAGAAAAGAAAGAACAGACAGACTGTGAAATCTAAGAATTAAAAAGTACCTCCTTCCATAGCATATAAAGTGTGTTGGGTATGCTTTTTAAAAAAGAAGAAGACGAAGAAGAAGAAGAAGAAGAAGAAGAAGAAGAAGAAGAAGAAGAAGAAGAAGAAGAAGAAGAAGAAGAAGTAGCCTAAAATAAAGTGATAAAGAGCAGCAAATATTTCACAGAGCTGGGAGAGACACAACTGAGAGAGGGTCCAGAGGTGATCATCTTACGGTTCTAATGAGAACAGCTGAGGATTTATCGTCCCGTTCCCCATTCTCAGTTCTGTCACTTACAACAAGAATGCATTTAGATGGTGCCACTTCTTGTTATTGTTCCTGTCGTGCCAATGAAACGAGGGGACATTTCTCTTTCTGTTCCAGGCGAGGTGCAAGCAGGCCGACCTCAGCCGACTGATTTACTATTGGCTCCTTGCTTCCAGGGATGGATGCAGCTGTCAGTTTGGGTTTCTTCCCATTTCTGATTTTTCTCCCATTGTAAATTCAGGTCTCCATTTCCCCCCCCCCCACATCAGTTTGCAATTTTTACCAAACAAACAAACAAAAAACAAACAAACCCTCACGAAAATCCGGCATCTTCATATGCATTTCTCTTAATATACATATTTCTGTATGCAGTTTTGCAAGCATTCCCCTTCTGCATGACGTTTTCACTAATATGTGCATCTTTTTTTGTTGAAGAGCCGCACTGCAGAATTTGGAGACGGGCGAATTTTGGAGGGTGGTTGCATTTTGGTTCATGTGTTGTTCTGAGGAGTGCAAATTTAGGCACCTCCACAAACAGAACCAAGCTGGAGAGAGAGGCTTGTTTTTCTCTGTGCTGAACCCAAAGCTGTGGCTTGGATATCTCCCTGGGAACCTGATTGGGAGGCAAGATCTGGGGAGTATTAATGCTGTGAGCCCCTCCAACCAGCGGTGCAAGCTTCTCAGGATGATTGAGGAGCCCCAACACAATGTCCTGATGTCATGCACTCAATGTTGTGAGGAGCCAAGGGGTGGATCTGAGTGCCCTCTGAATATTGAGGGGGCCTGCCCCCCCTAAAAATATTTGGTGGGGAAGTGTTTCGGCCCCTAGGAGACGGCGTCTATGCCTCCACCCTATGCTCAGGTTGTATATACGTGTTAGTAAAACATATCACTTAAGACACCACTGTCTCAAGGCACCTTTTATCATATGTGGTAGACAAGTTAGTGAAAGAATTTTGGGAAATGATATATAAAGAATTGAAAAAAATATTTAAAACAACTTTTTCTTTAAAAAAAACAAAACCTAGAAGCCTTTTTTAAAAGGATTTTAGAGTGCCAAAATCCCAATGGAGCAGAAAAGACTATTTATGTATGGGACCACGGCTGCACAGATGTTATTGGCCCAGAGATGGAAAGAAGATAAAGTCTCTACCAGAGAAGAATGGCAGATTAAGTTGATCAGGAAGAGCAGAATTTTAATGAGGAATGGGGGAAATTTAGAATTTCTCATAAAAACCCTTGTAAACAGTTAAAATTGTTGTGGGATTGGCATAATGCTGTTAGTTTAAAGTTGAATTTTGGATATAATGAAGATGTAAAAGATTTGGATTATTATAAAAGATGCAGGAGGAAATGATTAACAGTAGGATCCACAAAGGGGAGGAGGGGAGTCCAAGTGATTTTTTGGAATCTTGTTTTCATGTTGTATCTTAGATATGGGGTTGTAAAATGTTAATCTGAAAAACCAAATAAATATTTTTTTTGAAAAGAAAAGACACCACTGTCTCTATTGACCTTCATTCCAAGGACACCAAATTCTGGATGCAGAAGGTCCCAGGTTCAGTCCCTGAAGTCTCTCACCGCTCAGCGATGGGTGCATACACAACAATACCAAGTCCAATTAATGGTCCATCTAGGTCAGTATGGGAAGTCAATGTGGTGCGCTCCAGATGTTGTTGGACTACAACTCCCATCACCCTTGAACATTAGCTTTGCTCCCTGGGACTGATGGGAGTTTGAGTCCAAACAACATCAGAAGGGCATCACATTGGATACCCATGATCTTTGCTGACTGATAGCAGCACTTCAGGGTTGTACACAGAACACCAGTCCTTTCTAATAAATAAACATTTATTTTAAGTTTATTCATACATACTATTTTAGCACAATTTTTGTTTTTGTTTTAATTTCCTAATGGCTACTTTCCTTGAAACGAAGGAACAGAGCAGATTTGGAAGTCCACCATGCTATGCTAATACCCTCATATGCACTTCATCTGTTGAGTTTTATGTGATGGAAGTTTTCTTTTATCTTCTTTTCCTCCTTTAGTTATCTGTTGTTGTTGTTTTGGGTATGTGTTTTAGACAAGTGTTCTTTCATAAGGAAAACAAGTCCCTTTGGGATTCTATATTTTTTAAAAATGGATAGTGTCTAAACTATATTCAGTGTGCACCTTTATTTATTCAAAACAATCGTTACAGGCTCTTGCTGCTTTTTGTTTCTTAATTATGACTTCAAACAGTTGAACATGAATTTGGAAGCATGAAGAACGAGAAAAAGAAGAACTGAAAAGGGCACCTGCTGTGTGCTTAAAAATTAACTCAATGTTCAATGGAAACATTATCTTAGCTAGATTCTGCCACTGGAGCATCTTCCATTGTAATGCAGGGGAAAAATACTATACCGGTACATAAAAAAGAGGGTCGAAGTAGAATCAAAGTACAGAACCAGATTTGGAGTAATAATCACAGCCTTCTAGAGTGTGAGGGTCCAGCCAAACTGCAATACTTTCAAAGTACTGCAACATGATTTTAAACAGGTATAGGATCACAGGTTAAGGCTAGTTGAAATGACATACTTAATCCAGAGTAAGCCCACTTGTGCTGAGAACATAAGAAAAAGGCCTCCAGGGTCAGATAAAAGACCTATCTAGCCTAGGATCCCATTCCTCACATCTCCTTCATAACTTGCTTAGGAGGACCTAGAGGCATGTGGTTTGCTATCAATGGATACAGAATGCCAAACTAGGTGGCCGTTTGTAGAGCAGGAGTGGCTAACATGTGATCCTCTAGTTGTTTCTGGACAACATTCCCAAGCATGGACCATGCAAGGTGGGGCTGATGGAGACCAACAACATCTGGAGGGTCACAGATGTTACCAGGCCACAGGTATTACCAGGATGGCATCTAGTGTTACCAGAATGGTGAGGACTCCGGAAACCAAGGGCTCTGTAAAATGATTGAAAGAGTTGGGTATGTGTAGCTTGGAGAAGAGAAGGTGAAGGTTGAGACATGATCACTGTCTTCAAATATCTGAAAGGCTGCAATACAGAAGATGGACTTGCTCTGTGCTGATCCAGAGGGCAGGATAAAAACCAATGGGTAGAAACTGCAAGGAACCCGATTTTGGCTAAATACAAGAAAACAATTCCTAATGGTGAGAGTTGATAGTAGAACAGACTTCGGGAAGTGGTGGGCTTTTCTTCATGGGAGGTATTTAAGCAGAGGCTGTTGCTCAGTTAGTGCATTCCACTGATAGCTCAGTTGGTTAGAGCATGGTGCTGACAGCAAGAAGGTAGCAGGTTTGATCCCCATAAGGGACATATTTCTGCATTGCAGGGAACTGGCCTAGATGATGTCAGGGTACCTGCCAACTTTTTGATTCTATGAGATATCTATCAGAGGATGAAGAAAGTCCCAGATTCAACCTCCAGCTTCTCCAGGCAGGGCTGGATATGACCCCTGTCCCAAAACCTGGAGAGTTTCTGCCAGTCAGTGTAGACAATCCTGAGCTAGATGGACCCCATGGTCTGACTTGGTATAAGGTAACTTCCTATATAGGGACGCAGGGGGCACTGTGGGTTAAACCACAGAGCCTAGGGCTTGCTGATCAGAAGGTCAGCGGTTCAAATCCCCACAACGGGGTGAGCTCCCATTGCTTGGTCCCTGCTCCTGCCAACCTAGCAGTTTGAAAGCATGTCAAAGTACAAGTAGATAAATAGGTACCGCTCTGGCAGGAAGGTCAACGGTGTTTCTGTGCACTGCTCTGGTTCGCCAGAAGTGGCTTAGTCATGTCGGCCACATGACCCGGAAACTGTATGCCAGCTCCCTCGGCCAATAAAGCGAGATGAGCACCGCAACCCCAGACTCATCCACGACTGGACCTAACGGTCAGGGGTCCCTTTACCCTTTACCTTTAACTTCCTATATTCCTATGGCTGTATGCCAAGAATGCTGTAGTTGCCATGGAAGACAATCTTACTCGGCTACGATTGATCACCAGAGAAGAAGAAAGAAGTTGCAACCTGCCTTCCAGATCCTGAAGTGACCAGGGAGTTGGATTGGTGACCTCCAAGGTATTTTCAAGTCTAACAATTCTATGGTTTTATAAAGACAATTCTTCCATCCTTAAAACACCAGAGCAATGTGATCCTTATAGGGCACCCATAGACTTGATTTACTGAAGCTAGTTTTCATTACCTTTAATGCCTTTTCTCTCCAGGATCATCTCCTGGGTGCAGGTTCTTCTTTTCCATTTAATATGTTTTTCGAAATGGTTCAATGTGAACATCACCTGTTACTCCCCCCCCCCTCTTTTTTTAAATCATCATCTCTGAGATTTTAATCACCGTCTCCTTTCCCGTGCAAGGAAGGATGGATCAGGACTTTTGCGCTGCTGCAAATTGGCCCTCATCATTCATCTGAAACATCCACTCTGAGCTCTTTGCTGTTGCCTTCAGCGGTCGAAACGAAAGGTCAACACCTTGGCTCGGTTTGATTCCCCTAAGTGCTTTTTCGTAGTAAGAGGTGGATTGAAAAGAGAAACCTTTATCACAGGGCGCCAAGGGGTTCTCGCGGGTGTGTGTGTGTGTGTAAAATTCCTTCATCATTGTTTCAAAGCCTTAAGATTTCAGAAGAGAGGCACAGGGGTCATAACTGACCATCTCCACCAATGTGAAACATCCCCAGCACAAATAGGTCAGCTTGTTCTACACTTGGAAAGTTCAGCGTATGAGTATGTGTTTATGACACCTGAAACTTGTCATATCCTAGAGCAATGGTTACCAAACTTCTGCACTTCAGGGAACGTCTTCCATGCCAACTTTTCTTATGAGGAACCAGGGAGAGAATGATGGGTGGTGAGAGGTTTCCAGCAATACCTTCTCATTGCTGTTGCCAGCACAAGGTAAGTAGGAAGATTCCACCTAAACATTAGAAAGAACTTCCTGACAGTAAGAGCTGTTCGACAGTAGAATTGGGGTGATATGATAGCCATGTTCAAATATATGAAAGGATGTCATATAGATGAGGGGGGAAGGTTGTTTTCTGCTGCTCCAGAGAAGCAGACACGGGGCAATGGATTCAAACTACAAGAAAGAAGATTCTACCTAAACATTAGGAAGAACTTCCCGACAGTAAGAGCTGTTCAACAGTGGAATTTGTTGCCAAGGAGTGTGGTGGAGTCTCCTTCTTTGGAGGTCTTTAAGCGGAGGCTTGACAGCCATCTGTCAGGAATGCTTTCATGGTGTTTCCTGCTTGGCAGGGGGTTGGACTGGATGGCCCTTGTGGTCTCTTCCAACTCTATGATTCTATGGAATGGAAAGTGGCCATGCAACAAGACAACTCCCGTCAGACCCAGCCAGGATGGCCTGTCATCAATGATGATTGGAACTGTTCAGCACCAGCTGGTGGCCCACAGGTTCCCCACCCATGGATTATATGGCTCTCAGGTACAAGGCGCTATGAAAAACATCAGACTATGATTTCCATAACCTCTGACTATTGGCTGTGCTGGTTGGGACTAATGGGAATTGGAATCCAACAGCACCCTTGCCACCCTTCGTTTCATTTCTCTACTCTTAGGAGTTAGTTTCAGATTCGTCTTTTCTTCTCAGTTGGCCCCATGGTGGCTCATTTTGAACAAAATAAATAATGCCAGCATCCTGGAGACAGCCCGTCTTAGATTCTTGATTGAAGTGCGTCACAAGACACAGCAACCTCATATAACCACTTAATGTTACTATGTACAGAAAAGAACTGGCATTGGCATGGGCGAATCTTAGGCAAATTTCAGATGCGGGTATTTGTCAGTTTGGGGCAGTGGGGAGACCCTGAGGAATGGTTCCTTACTTCTCCAAGCTCTTCCCACCCCCTTTCCCCACCCCCTTTTGATCTTATGTAAGCTGCTCTGAGAGCCTTTCTTAATGGCGAGTGGGTTAAATAAATAGAATAAAATAATAACTAAACCGAGTTCTGCCCTGCCACTCCGCCTTGTGTTTAGGAGGCAGCCAAACTATACGGCATGGTGATCGTAGAACAGCTGTTGAAAATGGTCATTGGACGTTCTGTTGATCCCCCTCCCTGAGTAGCATTTACTGTAGGTGAGCTTGCAGTCATTGAAATGCCTCTACATGAGAGTCAGTGTGGTGTAGTGGTTAAGAGTGGTAGACTCGTAATCTGGGGAATCGGGTTCGCTTCCCCGCTCTTCCATATGCAGCTGCTGGGTGACCTTGGGCTAGTCACACTTCTTTGAAGTCTCTCAGCCCCACTCACCTCACAGAGTGTTTGTTGTGGGGGAGGAAGGGAAAGGAGAATGTTAGCCACTTTGAGACTCCTTCGGGTAGTGAAAAGCAGGATATCAAATCCAAACTCTTCTTCTTCTTCTTCTTCTACAAGGGAGGATATGAGACATGTTGGTGCATTGTTGCAATGGATTGCTCGATGTAGCAGAATACTAATACTTGTGATGAGCTTGTCCTTTTTTTATTAGTTTAGAGGCCTTGCCATTCCACTGGCACTCTCGCCCTGTGCCTCCCTCTACGAGGGATTGTGAAAATACGCCTTCCAACAGCAACCTATGGTCTGGGCATTAATACAGATATTGCTTTAGAGCCATTTTATTCTGCTCTAAATGTAATTTACATTATTTTGACTGAGTATCTTTGTCTCATGCAGTTTTGCTGAAGCTGTATTTTGTTTGTTTGTTTCTGAAGCTGTATTTTGATTTTTGTTGTTGATGATGGTGTGTGTGTGTGTGTGTGTTTGTATGAAAACCTAAATTTAAGCAGCAGGAAAATGTACTCTGCTGCCGCAGGCCTAAATTTGCCCCTATAAACGTTTTGTTTCATAAATTATTATTGAAAAAGAGATGCTTTCCTCTTCCCAGCTATTTGAACATACATAATGCCGGTTTCTGTGGCATTGGTAATCCAGGAAGAGGCTGAATCAGCAGGAAATTCATTTTGGCTCTTCCCTTTAATTTTTCATGGGGTTTTCTGTGAATCGGCCTCACAATGCTGATATTGAGTAACAGCCCACTAGAGTGCAGCGCCGATGCCCATAATTGTATTTTTCACAGAGCCTGGTGCACAGTGTGTTGCTGACCCATTGTGTGGTCCAATCGGACAGTGCGTAGACAATATCACTGCCTTGACTTCACAGTGCCTGGGTTATGATTTTGTACACTTGCGTTTGCAAGCACCATTCACACCTCTGAAACCCAGTCATGCTGAACATGCTGGCAGCGTGGTTGCTTCCCAAGACTGAGCAAATAAATAAAAAGCCCCCCTGGCCAACACATTTTTAGGAGGCAAATGATGTATATCAGGGACTTCCAAAGTGGAGGGCACCACCCCTTGGGGTGGTGGGGTTACCTATGGGACTCCTAAAAGAGGAGTGGGCGGCAGGGGGTTGCTGGAGGCGAAAATGGCTGTCAGACTTTGAAAAGCTTTTAACATTAGATTGAGTTCATCATTTTAGGGAGAATTAGTTAAACTAAATTATTTTAATTGGATTTTAATAATTGTGCAATTAATTGTTACTGTTTTGAATTTTATTATTATCTCAGACCCTCCAAGTGTCCCTATCTCCCAGGGACAGTCCTGGATTTATAGAAACTGCCCTTCTTCTTCTTCTTCTTCTTCTTCTTCTTCTTCTTCTTCTTCTTCTTCTTCCTATTTTTATTGGAGAAATGTTGGAGGGTATGTATTCTGAATAATGCTTTTTATAGGGTAGGTAGCACTGGGGTTGCCTGTTGTCTTTGTCCATGGAGTTTTCTAGGCAGGGATACTGGAGTGGCTTGCCAGTTCCTTCTCCAGGTGGATCACATTTAGTCTAAACTCTCCGCTATGACCTGTCCATCTTGGGTGGCATAGCTCATAGTTTCCCTGAGTTATTCAACCCCCTTCGCCACGACAAGGCAGTGATCCATGAAGGACAGATCCTGAAGTTGAGGCTCCAGTACTTTGGCCACCTCGTGAGAAGAGAAGACTCCCTGGAAAAGACCTTGATGCTGGGAAAGATGGAGGGCACAAGGAGAAGGGGACAACAGAGGATGTGATGGTTGGACAGTGTTCTCGAAGCTACCAACATGAGTCAGACCAAACTGCAGGAGGCAGTGAAAGATAGGCGTACCTGGCATGCTCTGGTCCATGGGGTCATAAAGAGTTGGACACGACTGAACGACTGAACGACTGAACAACAACAAAGCACTGGAGGTGAGTTTATAGAACCGAGGGGTTGGTGCCTCAATTTTTTTTGACAACCTACTGATGTAGATCATGTATTTTAAAAATTGCATCAATTCTGATGTTCAGGAGGGTTGTTGTTGTTGTTGTTGTTGTTGTTGTTTCCATCCCTGTGACCTCCCCCTCTACCAAACATCCCTTAAACAGGTTTCTAATATAACTCAGAAGCTAGGCAGAGTGAAATTAGGTTCATCAAAGTTTGCCTGTGACATAATATAACTCTGGAGTTGATTATTTGATGGTTTTGACTGATCAATGGTTGTCTGTAGATTGAAAAGCTGACACAATGAATGCCTGTCACTGACTTCTGCATATCCCCATTTGGATGATCACTAGTTTCATTCAGGCTTTCATAAAGATTATCTTTTTTTCAAGGCTGATGGCCTATTGTGTAGCTTCATGGTTAGATGCTGCCAGGCCTGAAGTCAGAGCAACCCGCCCCTCACTCTGCAAATGCACAATGGCTTTCAATAAGAGCACGTCCCAGGATTACAAGTTGTAAGACTAAAGGTAAGGAGATTTCTATAAAAGACATTAAATCAGAATAAGGAATATGAAATGGAATAATGCATTTCAGTGGGTGTTTTTTTGATTGCAGCCTTCAGAAAGTGCATTTGGTTAGGAACAGTACTTTAATTGGAAGTTTCCTTTGATAGCTACATAGGAAACTGCCTTCTACCGAGTCAGACCATTGGAAATTTCACCTGTTCTGTTGACTACTTGATGTTATAAAGAAAATTAGTTCAAGAAAGGGATACCTATGACTGGAAATATATATTTAAAATGTCATTGTTAGTTGAAATGTCTAGGGCAGGCATGTCCAACAGGTAGATCGTGATCTACCGGTAGATCACTGGACGTCTGTGGTAGATCACCGGTAGATCGATGGCTGCCTCCAAAGAATCTAACAAACTTTGGCTCCCCTAAAAAAGCTCAACATCTTTGCCCTACACCCCTAAAATGACATGAGCCACCAAAAATAGGACTTTCCTTCCTAAAAAAAAGCTCAGCGTCACTTTCCTCTTCCCTAAAGAAGCTCAACTCCCTTTACATGAACCCCCCAAAACAGGGCTTTCCTTCCTTTAAAAAGGCTCAACAACTTTGACCTGAACCCCCCAAAAGGGGGTAGGTCACTGCCAGTTTTTAACTTTGTGAGTAGATCACAGTCTCTTGGAAGTTGGTCACCACTGGTCTAGGGTGTTAACATACTCTTATTAAAAAAGGATGTCTCCCTCTGTTATTCAATATTAGTGTACTGTATATATTTTACTTGTTAATAAAGCTTGGTTAAAACAAGAGAAATCTAACAAACAAACAAACAAACAAACAAGGACCAGGGCATGGACACCTGTGTTTCCCTCAGAATTGGAAGTCCTGGGGTTTCTCCTTCAATGCATGAGTTCTCTTTCTCTTTCTCTTTCTCTTTCTCTTTCTCTTTCTCTTTCTCTTTCTCTCTCTCTCTCTCTCTCTCTCTCTCTCTCTCTGCATAAGAAGGTGCTGTGTGAAAGAGGGAAGTAAAAAGAAGAGCTCACTGGTTTAGGCCAATAGCTCATCATCCTGTTCTCAGAGTGCCCAACCAGATGCCTGTGAGAAACCCACAAGTAGGACCCAAGCACAAGAGCCTTCTCTCTTCATGTGACTTCCAGCAACTGGTATTCAGAAGCTCCTGCCAACCTATCAGTTCGAAAGCATGCCAGTGCAAGTAGATAAATAGGTACCGCTATGGCAGGAAGGTAAATGGTGTTTCCGTGCTCTCTGGTTTCCGTCCCGGTGTTCCATTGCTCCAGAAGTGGTTAAATCATACTAGCCACATGACCCGGAAAGCTGTCTGTGGACAAACACCGGCTCCCTTGGCCTGAAAACGAGATGAGCGCCACAACCCCATAGTCGCCTTTGACTGGACTTAACTGTCCGGGGGTCCTTTACCTTACCTTATTCAGAAGCATTACTGCCATAGAGGCAGAGCATAGCCAGTGTGGTTAACAGCCATTGATAGCCTTTTCCTCCATGAATTTGTCCAGCTCTCCATCCAAGATGGCGGCCACCACTGCCTCCTATGGAGCACATTCTATAGTTTCACTATGTGTCGCGTGAGGAACAATTTTCTTTTGTGTGTCCTGAATTTTCCACCACACATCTTCATGAATTCCAGCATGATGAGAGAGGGAGAAAATATTTTCTCTACCCATTCTCTCCATGAATGATGGGATAAACGCAAGGAAGTCACTACACCCATATCCCAGCCCTCCAAATCCCAAATATGTGAATTTATGCAAGTCTCCACTTGCTTCACTCTGAATTCCCAGTATCTCCAGCCATTTGCTGCAATACAGGGCTTGACAGCCCCATAACTTCCTCCTGACAAAAGATTTCAAAACTCCAAGTGACTGGCTCACCCACCATAGACAAATCAGAATCAACGTCATGTTTCTGATATGTCTTTCTTGGACATGTTTTTTTTTTTTTTAAAGAGTCTTTTTTATTATTTTATTTCAGCCAAGTGCCTTTAGTGGAAAAAATTCTTTTTCAAAGTTTTAGCCTAGGTGCTGAACTTTGCGCAAAGTTGCACTTTATACGTCCAGCTAAATTTAGATCAAGGCTTCCTTCAGAAACATCTCCTCTCTTCTCGCAAGGTGATAGCATTAGCTTTGACATCTCTCCTTTGCACCCTTCACCCCTTTCCGTATATCTCGGTTAGACGTGGAGAAGATCGTTTTGAGGCAACTGCCTTTGTGGTGCTCTTGCTCACACTGTGCATTGAAAAGACACACAAAGGATTCACGGCCTGCCTCCCAACCAAAGGACACCTTTGAAGAAGAAGAAAAAATGTCCCCGTTCGTAATAATCCCCTCATGTCTGATCCTAGGCAGTGTTATGTGCAAAGATGTTAGGGTCAAAGCAAAAAAACCTGCCATGCCTTTAGAGTTGCAAGATTTTGAGCGCTGGAAGAAATGCAGGCTTAAGAAGCAGTTGAGAGGGTGCTCTATCCAGTACTAATCCCATATTTGAAGCAAAGGAAGACATGAAGGTGTTTTATCTCAGGTTGGGCCCAGTGGTTTTCAACCAGTGTGATGTGGCACCCTGGGGTGCCTTGAATGATGGGTCAAAGCTGCCGCGGGCAACACTGGCCTCTGTTCCTCTTTCCTTCCCTCCCCCCTCTGATGCCCTCTTGCATCTCTGCCTCCCAAAGGCTGCACAGCTGTTCACTGCAGCAGCCCTGGCTACAAGTTCCTCAGGAGAATAGTGCCTCTGGAGCCGGCCAAGGGGTGCTTTGGGGCAGGTGGAGGGGGAGCTCAGAGACCAGGGACAGCAGCTGCAGATGCCCAGAAGACTCCCAAGGAAAGGGGAGAAGAGAGGAGGCTGAGGGAACACTCCACAAGGGAGGGTGTTCAAAAAGGGGCGAGGGGCTGTCATGTCTGCAGGCAAGGGGTGATGTAACTGGGCTTCAGAGCCCCAAAGGGGTGCCACAGAAAGAATGTAGTTGGTCAAGGGAGCTGTGGATCCAAAAAGGTTGAAAACCTCTGATCTAGCCCAATGACCATTAACAGCTCTCCAAGTCTCATGGAGGAATCATAGGACCATAGGCATCAGGCAAGCTGCCTAATAAAGGTTAGTATATCTGCCTCAGTATTGTCAAAATTGACTTGCAAAGGCTTTCTAGGGTTTTGGAAAGAGGATATTCACACCCCTACCTGCAGATGCCCATGGTTGAACCTAGGACGTTCTACCACTGTGCCACAGACTCCCCCACCCCCCACCCCGCAGTTAATAGAACCATCCACCTGCTAATTAAAGATGTCTAGATGGGCCCCTCCATAAGCAAAACCCAGACTCCCCTTGAGTGATGCCCCTTTCCACCGTACAAAACCAGTGGGTGTTTTTTGTGCAGGCAAGGGTATATAGCCTTTGCACATTGCCATAACGACTTCGAGTTTGGAGAGTGGCTGGGGAAACCCAGCCAGATGGGAGGGGTATAAATAAATAATAATTATTATACACATAATTGACTCTGAAATTTGAGCCAAAAATTGCATTTCCATAAGTTTCAATTTCTGTTCTGAAAATCCCTGCTAACTCCTGGCCTGCTTTATCAACTTGTTAAAATAAATAAACCCTTCTGACGCATCTTATTGTCCAAAGACTTTACTTATATAACTTTAACACCAGTCAATAAAATATAATAAATACATACATACAGGGAATGCCAGTTAATAGCACAGGTGGGCAAAAAGAACCCTATAGCAGCTTGCTCAGCAGCACATTTTTAGATGGGTAATATGGAGTTAATATTTGAGAAGCCACATCTTGACAACCTGTCTGGAAAACTTTAGAGAACAAGCTTGGAGAGCCTTGTCTGGAAAGGAACCCAGAGGGTAACCACTAAGAAGGCTCTGTATTCCATACTTTCCTCTTAAAAGTCAGAATCCTCTTGGAGAAGGACCTTCACAAGAAAGCATTTGCGGGTGCCTATGGGAGAAACCAGCATTTGAGAATCTTCTTGAACCTGGGACATTTCCATGGCGGTCGCATTCGATTCATGAGCATTCCGTACCTTGGTTCTGACCATTTCATCCCGATGCTATTTTCTATTCACGACCGACCAGCTTTTGGCTTGACGCACAAGTAGCTGGTTATTGGATTTTCCGTAAGTAACAGGCAGCAAAGCAACAGTTTCCCACACTGAGCTCTTTCATTAGGTCTTGGCAGGAGGAGAGTCAGGGCTCTGTGTGCGGTAGGGCTTTGTGATAAATATATAAAAAAGCAGTGCATAAATTCAAAGATTAGCTAGCTGCAGACATGTTCACAGGGCTCTGTTTGTTCGGTGTCCTTGCAGCAGCCAGAGCCCAATCATCTAGATGACTTGCTGACATTGTAAATTTTGCGACAAAATTCATAGTCGATAGCGTCCACCTTACCATGCCAACATTACTGGGGAGGGAGACATTTCCAGCGCTGCTAATTTCTTTTTAGTTCAGAACAACCTGACCCTGCGCTTTTACCAAAAAAGAGAAAGTTATTACTATTATCAACGGCTATTTAAATGGAAATCTGCATTCAATCTGTCGCTTACCCCTAGTTTTAAAGATTTCATCACCAGAAGACAAATATTTAAACTCTGAACCAGCAACATGTGCTCTGTGCATGGAGCGGTTGTTCTATTTTCTTCAATGCCTGGGGATGTGTGACATAAAAGGGTAGGATTAGGCATTATGGAAGATTCTGAACCACTGCCAAAAAGCAGCATCTCCCTGCTGAGAACTCACCACATGGGGTGATATTACTACAAAGGGAGTTTTCCCACTGCACATAAGGTAAAGGTAAAAAGGTAAAAGACCCCTGGACAGTTAAGTACAGTCAAAGGTGATTATGGGGTGCGGTGCTCATCTCTCTTTCAGGCCGAGGGAGCATGTGGCCAGCATGACTAAACTGCTTCTGGCGCAACGGAACACCATGACGGAAGCCAGAGCACACAGAAATGCCGTTTACCTTCCCGCAGCAGTGGTATCTATTTATCTACTTGCACTGGTCTGCTTTCGAACTGCTAGGTTGGCAGGAGTTGGGACAGAGCAGCAGGAGCTCACTCCATCACGAGGATTCGAACCGCTGACCTTCTGATCGGCAAGCCCAAGAGGCTTAGTGGTTTAGACCACAGCGCCACCCACACATATCACTGGGTGGCCAAAATAACTCATTGTGTTAATGTCACGTCGCACAGTGAGTTGCATTAGATGAGAAGCTAGAAACCTTTTCATCCTGGTGGACCAGATCCTGTGGTCCTCTCCCCTTGACCAACCACTTTGACAGGTGGGCATAGTCTATATCAGGGTTTCCCAAGCTTGGGTCTCCAGCTGTTTTTGGACTACATTTCCCACCATCCCTGAATACTGGTCCTGCTAACTAGGCATAATGGGAATTATAGTCCCAAAACAGCTGGAGATCCAAGTTTGGGAAACCCTGCTCTATATCTTCAAACCAAGATTCTGTTTTTAGCAATCCTAATTGGCCTTACACAGAAGTAAATCCCAGGGAATTCAGTGGGGTCTTCTCTCATGTAAGAGTGCAAAGGAGTACAGCTCTCAGAAGGTAGAAACCCAGTGGCCTGCAATTTATCCATCTGGAAAGAAAATTCCCAGTGTGTATTGTATTGCTTTGGAAAATGAAAGAGATTTGTTATTATTTTTTTTTTATTTTTTTTAAAAACAAAACCTTGTAACTGGGTTGTGCTCTCAGCATTCCCTTGCAGATCTCGTTCAAACACATAGACACAGCTTCTCGCTAATCTCCTAAGATCTTGTACCAGGAAAGGCCTGGACAATTTGGCAATGGAATAAAGTCACTTCCTCTGGTCCTCGTTTGCACTTGCGCTTGTTAAGCATCTGTTTGTTTTCCAGAGCATCAGACTGGAGTCAGGAGGAAAGGGAGAGGGGGCTAATTCCCATTTAATTTCCATATGAATGTGTTTTGCAGCAGTGAGCAAGGGAGCTTTCTGCTGACTGTGCTTCTGAATCTGATTATCGTGCCAGTCTCATCACGCTAATGTCCAACAAACTCCTTTGGAAATCTATGATACCGTAAAAGCATGTTTCATGTTTTCTCTTTAAAACCATCCAGTTTCTTTAGAGGTCCTTCCCCCCCCCTCGTTTCCCCTTTCAGTGCTCAGTTATCCAGCCAACCTGCTCTTCCACATACCTACCTAACAGAAGATAAGAAGCACATCAGAGGAGCACAGCTGGAGCAGGCCAAAGGTCCTTGTAAGTGTCATGCAGTTGGCAGCCAGATGTTTCTGGAAAGCCCACAAGTGGGATATGGAGGCAGCAGCCAGAACCAGTGTCAGGGATTAGCATTATCAGGCATCTGTCAAGGCCCACAACCAATGGGGGCTGGTCCATTCAAGCCAATGAGGCACTGCCCCACCAGTTTGCTCTCAGCCAGCCCTAACTGATCTACCACCCTACTTAAAACCAGCCCAGAGGGTGTCACGGCCTGTCAACCTCCCGCTCCTTAATTTCAGCAGGGAGGAGGATGGGGACAAAGCTAGAATCAGTTGGTTCTGCCTCTCGTTGACTTTGGCACTGCAAATTAAGAAGGATATCAGCAACTTGGAATGTGTGTAGAGGAGGGTTGACCAAGATGACCAAGGGTCTGGAATGCAAGCCTTGTGAGGAATGGTTGAGGGAGTTGGGTATGTTTAGCCTGGAAAAGAGGAGATTGTAATGGATTAGCCCTAAGATGGAAGATACATTACACTCTGGTTTAGTAAGAGTTAATCCACCTCCAACTTAACTGACAGCGCGTCCTTTAGGGGCGGGGCGGTTCCCGGTTTAAAAAGGAGGGAACAGCCATTTTGGCATTTGGAAGGGGGGAGAGTGGGGAGTGTAGAGTGGAAAGACAAAGAAGAAAGGTGTGGGGCCAGGACAATGGGTGTCTTGGGTAGGCTTAGGGTAACTTGAAGTAAAAGTTCGATGGAATTGATGTATAAATGCAACTAAGATTGTAACCTTATGAATCTTTAAAAACTATGTTTGGAAAGAAAAAAAACATCCTTGTTGTGCCAAGAAAAATCGTCTTAGTTGTTCTAGCAGTGTATCAAAACTCAAAGAGGTGAAAACTCAAGAGAGGGTAAAACTTGTTGTTGTTGTTGTTGTTGTTGTTGTTGTTGTTGTTGTTGTTGTTGTTGTTGTAGAGGTTTGAGTTACACACATACCATGTTCCTCTTTGTAGGGCTGTAATGTGCAAAACCCAAAGGAAGTGGAAAGAGTAACAGAGCTGCATTGTCACGCTGGTGTTATGTAGCCCACAGTTTCCTTAATTCTGCCTTGATGATCCCGAGCTTGCAGTGGGATCATCATCAGGAGATGAAAGAGAAGCCCAGCAGCTGTTGGGCTGACTCTTCTGAAAATGGAACATCTGAACCATTAGAATAGTCTGCTAGGAATGGACAGCTGATACAATTTTCCAATTGTGCCCCAGCTGCTGGGAGTCCTGTCCCAGTTCTGTGTGGGTTTTGGGTTTTTTAAAGGGGAAATGCTTAAACACGTACACCAAAAGATGAATAATAATGAAAAGTTTGTTACTGGTCCAAAGGTTTGCTTCCTTGTTTCCTTACTTGCCAGTGTAGCACTGCAAGGAGGAACTTTAAAACATGCCACTTGTGTTATGCCAGTTAATTATTATTTTTTTTTTAATGCTCCAGGAAGTGGCCGCACATAGCTTCTGACTATCTTGGAAATAAATGACCAAACCAATGCTTGGAGCAGGTTGTAGACTTGCTGCCTAAACCACAGATTGACATGGACTATTGTATTTTAATATTTTGTTGGAAGCTGCCCAGAGTGGCTGGGGAAACCCAGCCAGATGGGCGGGGTATGAATAAATGATGATGATGATGAGGATGATGATGATGCCTGGAGTACTGCTTTGGGGTACAAACCAGGGGGCCTTGCTCCAAACTGTAGAGCAAGCAAAATCCTTCTCCTTCCTGGTGTCCCAAAATGAGACAACAGATCAGAATCAGGCCTCCAGATGTTTGCTGGACAACAGCTACCATCATTCCTGACTGTTGGCCATGCTGGCTAAGGCTAATGGAAACTCTAATCTGGGGGCAGCTAACCGTTTTTTGCTAGGGCTGCCATACATCTGAATTTCCCCATACATTGACTTCGGGGGGGGGGGATTTCCAAAAAGCTCAACAACTTTCAGGGTGTCCTGGTTTTTACTTTTTGAAATATGGCAATCCTAGTTTTTGCCCTCTGAATACCACATGCCAGCAGCAGCATGTATACAGGAATGGGCACATACACACCACAAATGCACATTCACCACTCATGTGTACATTCTCACATGCAAGCATGCATGCACCAGACATGCTGGCACACACACTATAGGGACATACTGTATATATACACACAGCATTTCCATGGTTTAGGTTTCACAATAGGACTTCTCTGTAGACCATGTTAGGATTGTCTGGCTCAAGCCCTGCCTCTGCACTGGTCGATAATATTGGGCCTAAAATATGATTGACCTGGTAACTGCTGCACACAATAAATCAGTGTATTTAGATAACCCTGATAAATGAATATGCCTTCATGAAAAATACCTGACATTTATCCCACATCCATTGTTTAACTGACTCGATTCCCATCCTTGGTGCAAATTACTGTATGTATGTATGTATGTATGTATGTATGTATGTATTCATTCATTCATTCATTTAAAAAAAGAACTGCAAAGGCCTTCAGATCAAAGGAAGCACTCAGATTGCTGACTCAAAAGGAAACTAACACAACTAATAAAGAATAAAACATCCAGGCTCATTTCTCAGGACTACAGGGATGAAACCTCTGATTTCTGCAAAGAGAGAAGTAAATTGTGCAATTTTATTGTGTGTATATATATATATATGTTGCAGTCCTTGAGTAAAACACAAGTTTATGCCCAGATCCACACGCTTATGTCTGAGAGCCATTTTGTCAAAACTGCTTTGCCCGAAAATGCATTTCATGCTGTAAAATAAAAACTGACAGAACATACAGCGAAGGTAGAATTGGGTTTATTTGCAGGAATCAATTTGTCTTTGGAGGGTGGGATAAAATCTGCCTTCAGAAAGGTTTTGAGCAGCCAAAAGGTGACAGCATTTTGGCGGCGAGACCCATCCCTGAGGTAACTGCAGAGTTGTCTGCAGAGGCCCATTACAAGCTGAGGTATCAATACTTTCTAAACAGGGATTAAAGTTTTAATTCTTCCAGGCAGGCTTTGAGACTGTGCCAATTGATTTTCTTAAAATATATTTTTCAAGCACAGAAGTCCAGTTTGGTACTCTGCCATCGACTGTGGTTGTTTTCTTTTTCTACTTTTAAATGTCTCACGTGCATCCCTTCGAGTGGAAAATGCCTTATCGCGTCACTTCTCAAGGTTCTTGGATAGAACAGTCCTTTGCGGAGGAGAATCTATGACAGAACAGTAGGGATTGTTGAATCTGTTGATATCGGGGTTTGTTTGTTTTTTGTCAGTTTCTCATTTTTTCAATCTTATGCTGAGTTCTCCACAATTTCATATCAGTTTTTTGTCCCTTCAAGTCCTCACGAAAATTCATCAAATTTTTGCAATATTTATTCGTTACATTTATTCCGCAAGGAGGTGGAGGTGGCATAGCTGCTTCTCCCCATTTCATCCTCAGAGGTGTGGGTTACCTTAGGATGAGAGATGGGTGACTGGCCCAAGGTCACCAAATTTGCTTCAAGTCGGAGTGGGGATTCGAACCCTGGTCGTAGTCCAATTCCCGAACTGTTACGTCACACTGGCTCTCAACGTTTTTCTCCTCATGGCAGGCAATGGCTCTGGATAAAGGTTCTCAGAAAGCTCAGCACCCATTATCGCATAACCCCCAACATTTCTCCAATGAAAATATGGACGTCCTATTCCATACTACTACTACTACTAATTTTATAATTTATATCCTGCCCACCTGACTGGGTTGCCTCAGACATTCTGGGGAGCCAGTGTGGTGTAGTGGTTAAGAGCGGTGGACTCGTAATCTGGTGAACTGGGTTCGCGTCCCAACTCCTCCACATGCAGCTGCTGGGTGACCTTGGGCTAGTCACACTTCTTTGAAGTCTCTCAGCCCCACTCACCTCACAGAGTGTTTGTTGTAGGGGAGGAAGGGAAAGGGTAATGTGAGCCGCTTTGAGACTCCTTAGGGTAGTGATAAAGCGGGATATCAAATCCAAACTCTTCTTCTGGATGGCTTCCAACATATATAAAAACCAGTGCTATTTTTCTCGGAAAAAAGGGGACCGGAACTCACTATGAACGCCTCCCTTATTCTCATATAATGGCAATGGCGCCAGAACTGAATTCCAATGAGTTCCGGCTGGGAAAATAGCCCCAATATAAACATAATAAAACATTAAACATTAAAAAACTTCACTATACGAGGCTGCTTTCAGATGTCTTCTAAAGGTTGTATAGTATATTTTGGGTCTGTGGACCGCAATAAAGCCTTTTGTGTGAGATTGTGTAGTTACTTATCTCCTTGGCTTGCATAACACCACACCGTCTCACATTTCACTGAAGAAAATAGGGGTGTCCTGAGGAAAAGCGGGACATTCTGAGATCAAATCTGAAACTGAGACAGCTTCTGTAAGTCCGGGACTGTCCCTGGAAAATAGGGACACTTGGAAAGTCTGTACAACATGGGATTAGGGAGACCTGAAGGCTTGGGAACCAACTGGTTCCAGAATTTGGTGTCCTCCAGATGTTCTGAAGGACAACTCCTATTGCCACTGACTGTTGGCCATGCTAGCTGGGGCTTCTCAAAGCTGTAGTCCAAAAACATTTGGAGGTCACCAACAGAGAAGCGGACACGGAGCAATGGATTCAAACTATAAGAAAGAAGATTCCACCTAAACATTAGGAAGAACTTCCTGACAGTGAGAGCTGTTCGGCAGTGGAATTTGCTACCAAGGAGGGTGGTGGAGTCTCCTTCTTTGGAGGTCTTTAAGCAGAGGCTTGACAGCCATCTGTCAGGAATGCTTTGATGGTGTTTCCTGCTTGGCATGGGTTGGACTGGATGGCCCTTGTAGTCTCTTCCAACTATATGATTCTATGATTGGAGAAGACAGGCCTGGAGTTTATTTCCTAGACAATCTCTCTATGCTTTTTAAGCGGTGTGGTTCTTCATTCTCTTCCCTTATCATGGTCCCCTTCGGTCAAACAGCCTTCCTTCAAAACTCACAACCCACCACCTTCCCTTTTCCTGCTAATCTGTTCCTTTTTTCAATAGATCAGATTTCCCTGAAATAACATATTTTAAAAAGCACACGGAGGACTTCGCCAAAGCCAAATGTATTTCATACAGGTTTACAGCATGAATAAAAATGTGGTCCCTTTATTGAGGAAGTTGCCGTATCTCCCTCCCCCGCCCCCCGACGAATGAAACCTGGCAAGGGATCGCCATCCTCTCCGGAGATACCACGGCAATAGGTGATGGCTGATTGATTGCTAGGGAAAGTGCTGTGAAGGCAGACAAGAGTCTCCAATCATCCAAAGCTTTGATCCTGAGCCCTGGGGGGAGCTGCAACCACTAGTCGTCACTGCCCCAAATGGGTTTTGCTTCTTGGAAAAAAAGATATAAACTCCTGCCTTCAATGGAGGAGATGCCTCTTGTGAAAAGAAAGAAATGGCAAGTCAAGTTAATTTTTCAAGAAGATCACACAACATTCAGAATATTTCCCTTTTGGCAGGATTAAAATAAGCAGGTGGTTTCATATTTCAGGAGGGAAAAAGTGCAGATAATTTGACTGCCAAAATGGTATTTAATAAGAGGCTTATACTGGAATTGATTTTACTACAGACTCTTCTTTGGAGGAAGATTTTCCTCTTTATGCTCGCAGTTCAGTTTTCTTTTTGCTTCTTTTAAAAAAAGTTATTCACTTTTGGGATGCCATTTTCTCTCACTAAATCCACAGACCCAGGCCTAATTGAGGTGAATTTAATCAGTTCAGCTGTGCTCCTGCTTATCACCTGCCCTCCATGTTCTGTGTAATTTGCTTTAAACAGAATATCTGCTCAAATTATGATCACTCGAATGAGCAGTTCTATGCGTGAGTCCGAGTCGCTTCTTGGACGCAGCTATATGGCGTGCTCTTCAATCCAGCAGCAAAACCCCAAACGTAGCTGGCACCCTGGGTAGCTCAATTCAAGAGGCAACTAAGCTCCCTGCATTTCCTCAGTGTGAAGGCCAACCCTCAGAAGATGGCCTCAGTCCAGTATACCTGAAAGAGCGTCTCCACCCCCATTGTTCTGCCCGGACACTGAGGTCCCGCTCCGAGGGCCTTCTGGTCGTTTCCTCACTGCGAGAAGCCAAGTTACCGAGAACCAGGCAGTTACAGAGAACCATGTCATTGTCTCAGAGCTTTTCCGCAAATTTTGCCATTTCTGCATAGTCCATCATTTTCAGTTGCCATTCTTCTATTGTTGGTATCTTGTCTTCCTTCCACCTTTGAGCTAGTAGGATCCAGGCTGCTGTTGTTGCATACATACATATTATTTACCCCAAAAAAAGGAAAGTTGTTTGGAAAGGAATGTGGCCCCCAGGACTCTAGTTATGACTGAGAGAAACAGATGGCGTGTTACCCTTTGTCTTAGAATCATGGGTCATCTAGCCCCGTGGTGGCCAAACTTGACCCTCCAGCTGTTTTTGGACTACAACTCCCATGATCCCTAGCTAACAGGACCAGTGGTCAGGGATGATGGGAATTGTAGTCCCCAAACAGCTGGAGGGCCAAGTTTGGCCACCACTGAATTCTAGCCCAACCCCCTGCAATGCTAGAATCCTGCCCACAGCTGTCCCTGGGTGGACTCAAACCACCAACCTTCTGGTTAGCAGCCAGACACACCAACCCATCGCACTAGTGTGGTTGTAACACCAGTGGTCATGTTACCCTCCGTCAGTAAAGATGGGAACTAGATAATGTGACTGTATGTTGGGGGTGCTTTTAAGCTTAGACTCTCCCTTGAACTAGCACTCAAGAGGTCTGATATTAACTGTATTTGGTAGGCAAGGAGTAGGAAAGGGATGATTTGTTCATCCCTCATCAGGATGTAAAATCCGCATCTCTCTTTTGTTGAAAAGAGAGAAGCATATTCCGCCTGCTGGCTCCTGCTAATGGTTCTTCCTTATTTCATTTCAACATATTATATGCATGTATTCCTCCACTGGGGGGGAAATGCTATGGTTCTTGGCCAGAGTTAGAACACACTTTGAAACTGATGAATACAGTGGATTTGACATCATCATAAATCTACTTCTTACTTTACCCCGAAGAAGAAGAAGAAGAAGAAGAAGAAGAAGAAGAAGAAGAAGAAGAAGAAGAAGAGAGTTTGGAAGAGTTTGGATTTGATATCCCGCTTTATCACTATCCGAAGGAGTCTCAAAGCGGCTAACATTCTCCTTTCCCTTCCTCCCCCACAACAAACACTCTGTGAGGCGAGTGGGGCTGAGAGACTTCAAAGAAGTGTGACTAGCCCAAGGTCACCCAGCAGCTGCATGTGGAGGAGCAGAGACGTGAACCCAGTTCCCCAGATTACGAGTGTACCACTCTTAACCACTACACCACACTGGCTCTCAGAGGCACACTCCAATATTTTCTTACCTCAGAGGGCAACTAGGATCCCCCCCCCCTTGAGCTCCTTTCCTCAGACACAAGAGGCTCTGTTCATCTTGGGAAAAGAAGGAGAAGAGCAACTTTGCCCGTGTTGGAAGTGCAACAGCAGGGATCATCCACTTTGTAATTTAAGGGTTAATTCAGTTGTCAGTAAGTGAACCAGACAAGAGGGGCAGAAGAGATGTTGCTTAGCAACCAATGAGGTGGCATGATCCTTAATGAGGTCGCAGGTGCTCTGATTGGCTGTGCAGCTATGAGGGAGCTTTCATCTGAATGTTTAGTTGAGTATAACTACATTCTCAACAAGGCCTGACCTTAAAGACAAAAACAAAAATCTGTTTCTTTCTCAAGTTACATATTGTTCTCTTTGTTGAGTAAAGAGTTATTAGGATTTCTTTCTTCTCTAGTCTCTATCTGCATTGTTTAGGTGACTTTGCTAACACTCAGCTGACCACAGAATTAACCCTTATGCTTCACATGGAGTGAAGCATAAACTCCATACCTTCCAACATTTCTCTCATGAAAATAGGGACGTCCTAAGGAAAAGCAGGATATTCGGGGATCAGATCAGAAACCAGGATGACTTCTGTAAATCTGGGGCTGCCCCTGGAAAATAAGGACATTTGGGGGGTCTAAAAGTCCATGCTCACGCACAGAATCTCGGAGGGAAAGGTTTTTGCTTCCTGGGCAAATGACCAAAAAAAAGCAAGAGGACAAATCCATTCCCATTTAACTGTGCTATACAGGCAGACTATTTTTTGCCCCGGACTGGAGCTTTCTATAATCTAGGGTGGTTGCATGTTCCGACAGTCCTCTGTCTGCAAGAATCTCTGGTCTCTCCCCATCTAAAAGGAGAGCAGAAACTTTGAGGTTTCTCCCTCAACAGCAGAGTGAACAGGCACACAGGTCACTTTTGCACAGCCACCCCATGACAGTGCACTGTTTTTTTGCTGAAATGATGGTCATTAATTTCCAAATTTGCATCTACTCATGTAAATCAGCATGTGCCAATGTAAAGCAAATCTATGCCCTCTTTTGCCCTTTATTGGGGAGTGATGAATCTCTCCTTTTTTCACAATGTGTGAAAGTGCCCATCTTACAATAATCTGTGGCCCGTCCTTTTGACCAGCTACTGGTCCTCCACACCACGACCTGTTCCCTCTGGGCTCATCCCTCTGACTCGGAGACCTTACCTGGAGGCTTATTTAAGAGCCAGCATTTTGCTATTGTAACTAATTTCAAGAGCTGGCAACCCCTCTTTGCAGCTGCATGTTCCATAGGGGGAAGAATGGAAATTGGTGGGTAAGCAGCTGTATCAGCCAATCTGCTGTTACTGATCTTCTCACCAAGGATCCCCTAATAGGCTTCCTCAGGGTTCCTAAGCAAGTGCTTTGCTCAATCTTTCTCCCCGCAGGGCTCCGCCCTGTAAACGAAGGGAATGGAACGAGGACCCTGGCGTCAAGAAAATTTCCCATTTTCTATAGCTTTGTGTTTCCGTTTAGGGCATGTGGTGCTTGAAAGAATGGGATCAAGAGTGACAATCTGATATCTAATGTTTTTAATGTAATTTTCTTTCCCCTTCCACAGATAAATCAATGTTTGTGAAATTAACTCATGTCCTCTATTCATTGCCAGGGCGCTGACAGTGAGTTTGCTGCCATTGTGTGTATTCCCACAGGAGTGACCCAGAAATGGTTATCTGTAAATGGCTACGAGATAATTCAATCTTCATGCTGTGTTAGTTTTGAGCAGACACTGTCAAGCGAGAAAGTTTATCGTCTCAGAAGTTGCTCCTTAGCATTCTCTCTGTGGGCTATTTTGGTGTAATTATTAATTCAATGCAATGCAGTTACTTAACAGGCAATCAAGTAAAAATTAGCAGCGGCATTGTGGAGGTAATGAATTAAAAGGGTACTGTACACAGGGCAACTCGTTGCACAGTTGCAGGCTCTGTGAATGGCCGGGGGTTCAAGAATGTGGGTGTGTGAGGACATGGATGCTGGGCAACAGCCACCCTATCCCACTCAGCATTTTACCTTGGTTCAAACTCAACGCTTTGGAAAACTTCAGAATAGTTTTGCATGGAACACAATCTCTGAGAGGCAAGAGATTCCAGGGGTGCCTTCACTTTCCCCTAGGTTTGATTTCCTTGGAATGAAGGTCAATTCTAGGACCCTCGTACTTACGGGACCGCCTCTCCTGGTATGTCCCACAGAGGACCCTAAGGTCCATGAATAATAATAGCTTGAAGGTCCCAGGCCTTAAGGAAGCCAGACTATCCTCCATCAGTGCCAGGGCTTTTTCAGTGATGGCTCTGACCTGGTGGAATGCTCTGTCCCACAAAACTAGGGCCCTGCAGGACTTGATCTCCTTCCGCAGGGCCTGTAAGACAGAACTATTCTGCCTGGCCTTCAATTTGAATTAGCCTGATCCTCTATTCCCTTTCCCCCTTTCCTCTTCTATGAAGAAACCCTTTATGGGACCCCACATTTAAATTATTCACTGGTCTCCTTGCTGGCCCTAGTAGGACCAACTTGGCCAGTTAGCCCTGAAATTCATTTGATGTCTACTGACTGGTTTGTTTGTTTGTATTTTCTTTCCCCAAATGACCCCTGAATTTTATTGATATTGATGCTGCACTTTACGTTGTATTTTATGCTGTTTTAAAGTCGCATTCTAATCAATGTTTTATATTTGCTGTTAGCCGCCCCGAGCCCAGTTTTAAAACCGGGAAGGGCAGGATATAAATAAAAAGTTATTATTATTATTTATTATAATGCAGACTGTGGTGCCTTTAGGGTATATGGTTTAATTCACACATACAAGGTGTGACCGGAAAGTTTGGTGAATGGTCACAGAAATTGGACAGTTAAAAATATTTGAACATACCTACCTTACAAGCCTTCAAAGTACCCCCCCCCCCAATACAATGCACCATTGACAACATTCATAGAACTGTTGGAAACTTCTGTAGAAGTCCTCCTTTCAGTTCCCTCATCACAGCAGCTTGGACGTGTGAAATGTTGGGAAATCTGTGCCCTTTCAGTGCAGATTTCAGTATTGGAAAAAGAAAAAAAATCTAGTGGGGCCAGATCAGGAGAGTATGGAGGGTGGGACAACTCAGGTTACTTAGGTTACTAAGTAATGATTTCACACGGCATATGCAATTCTTCTTTGAGAGCCGCGTGGTGTAGTGGTTAAGAGCGGTGGACTCGTAATCTGGTGAACCGGGTTCGCGTCCCCGCTCCGTCACATGCAGCTGTTGGGTGACCTTGGGCTAGTCACACTTCTCTGAAGTCTCTCAGCCCCACTCACCTCACAGAGTGTTTGTTGTGGGGGAGGAAGGGAAAAGAGATTGTTAGCCGCTTTGAGACTCCTTAGGGTAATGATAAAGCGGGATATCAAATCCAAATTCTTCCTCCTCCTCCTCCTCCTCCTCCTCCTCTTCTTCTTCTTCTTCTTCTTCTTCTTCTTCTTCTTCTTCTTCTTCTTCTTCTGCCATCATTCGGCCGGACAAACGCTGATCCCGCACCAATAACTCACGTACTCTGTCGACATTTGCAGCTGTTCTGCTCGTCGACGGTCTGCCAGACCGAGGGTCATCTTCGATGGTTTGCCGCCCTTCACAGAAACGCTTAAACCACTCATACACTGTCTTTCGAGTTACAGTTTCATCTCTGTACACAACTGTGAGCATTTTGTGGATTTCCAATGCCGATTGTATGTTCGAATATTTCTCGATATCCATTTTCTGTTACCATTCACTGAACTTTCCAGTCACACCTTGTATATACATCCATATTACTATCCATATCCCTTCAGGTGTCCAGGGAAGCCCCAAGCCATCGCTTTAGGTTCAGCACAGAACAATACAACATTAGGAAGAACTTTCTTACGGTAAGAGCTATTCAACAGTGGAACAGATTCCCTTGGAAGGTGGTACACTCTCCTTCCTTGGAGGTTCATAAGCAAAGGTTGGGAGGCCATCTGTCACAGATGCTTTAGTTGGGATTGCTGCATTGCAAGGGGGTTGGACTAGATGACCCTCAGAGTACCTTGCAACTCTACTATTCTATGCTTCCATGATTTCCTTATGCATGTGTGTGTGTGTGCTCCTGCATTTTGTCAAGATCACATTGGGTAAGCAAAGGTTTCAAGCTCCCCTCCCCACACTCCAGTCCTGATAACAATCTCCCCTCTTCCTGTAATGCAAGAAAAAAAAAACGATGACATGATTGCAAGCTATGCAATTAGTGTCATGTGTAGTTAGGCCCTCAAATCATCACAGTGGCCAACATGAGCAAAGCCTGCACATGTGTAGAATTTTAAAGGTTTATTGAAAGAGTTAATGTTTAATAAATTGTAATTTTTTTATTTCTCTTTGATCAGGAGTGGGCAGTGTCTTCCATACCTCAGACCCATAGTAACCATTCTGACATAGATAGTAGATACAGGGTTCCCCCCCCCTCCCCGTTTCTGATCCTATCTTCCTGGCTGCTATTAAAAAGTGTGCGGTCATCTGCAGAACTTCCAGTACAACTGTACTTTTCAGATAATAATAATAAAAAATTACTAATGGGTACAAGGGTAACACATTACCAGCCATATCTCCAACATGATCCCAAAATGATATACAATAGTGTGTAATCTTAGGACATTTCCAGTAAATATGGAGCAAATTTGCTCCAGTATTACCACATTTCCAGCAGGTATCATTGACTGTTACATATATTGGACAACCCAGATTGGACAAGATACCATCTGAACCGGACTAAAAGCCCTCTATACGATCCACACAGAAAGTTACCTCAGGAACATTTAAAATGATCCAGTGCCGTATCTCCTCTGATATGGTTCTCCTCAGATCTTTGTTGTTTCCTCAGATAAAGACACTGGGCCTTTTATCTAAATCCGTAAAAAAACTAAAAAAACTGTTTCATATAATTTCCTTTTGATGTACTTCCAGAAATCAAGACCTCACCACGTGTTTGTTCTCTCACTGAAACTATGTTTCCTTAATAGCCCAATGACCACATGGTGGACCTGAAAATAATGGGGCTACTTATCATGCTGCGTAGAACTACACAATTCTATATATAATGTCATTGTTTCATCCTGCACTACCTTCCCTATCTCAGGCAAATCATGCACCTAATACATGCTTGATTTCTATTTCTTCGTTAAAGCAAAATTGGTGTTGTGGGGAGACAAAGCAGGACTAGGCTTCTTCTACAAACTTCATCCAGACGTTTCTACATGAATTGGATTTGACAACAACCAAAACCCTTTCTGGGCATGCTGGTCAACATAGGAGCAGGGATGCGCCAAGCCTTCATGAAAAGAGTGCAACCATTTGTAGTAATGGAGCCTCCATGCATATAGCTGTACATGCAAAGAATTCCGCATTTCTCAGAGCCCCAGTTGTGCACGTGTCTAGGCTGCATGGAAGCCTTTGGTGCACAGCTTTTGCTTTAGACAGTTGTGCAAAGGCTGGAGCTGTTCTATGTGTTCCCACTCCTCTGGTGTTTGATATTCCTTTATTGGTTTCTTTAAAAAAAATAAAAAAATAAAAATCTGTATCATCAGTGAATATCATGGCAGCGAACATCATATGATCAGAAACAAAATTATATTCATAAAACATATGCAACATACATCACAAACCAGTAGATCAGCTGACTACATGAAACATAGCTGGATCACCCAGTTAGGGGTGACAGATGCCCGCCTTGTGGTCATTGTGAGTGAATTGCTAAGGGCAGGTGAAATCACACTAAAGGACCTGGTCTTCGTGGAAGTAAGACAAACCTCAGTACCATATAGCATTACTTAAGAGTGTCTCTCCCAAGGATTTGTCAGTTTGCATTTCTAAGTGCAGAAAGTATTGATCTGATGTGTAGAGATCTTTCCTATTTAATTCAAGAGGGTTCTGGAAGCTTCTCTGTGTGGACGAAGCAAGCAGAAGGTTCATGATGTTTGGGCTATTCCTTCAGAGAAGCTGAGTACAGCTGGCTTAAACTGATTCTCGTATCTCTTTCTATCAAGGTCATGCCGACTATAAAAGTAGGGCCAGAAAGAGCCTGAGTTTCACTTTCTTTTTCTATCTCTTTTCCTTCTGGTGTGGTGTTCTGTACCTAGTATGCTATAGTGTTAAGGTTTAGACTTATTATAAGTTATTGTAAGTTTAAGTTAAGTCTGCTGCAACTGAACTTCTTATGGACAGTGCCAATCCTGACTGTATTGCATTTGTGACCGTTATGCTCACTTGCCTTCAGTAGCAGTAAAGCTCTGCTGGATGAAATATTAATTGCCTATGGTCTATTTTTGTGGGGAATCCTGCAACATGTTTAAATTTTCACTCTGCTAACTATACGTCGGAGTTCTGATCTGGATCAATATTGAGCAGACTTTCAATGACAGGATTGAAGTGACCAAGCGTAAGGCAAGGCACCCCTAGAAGTATTCTGGTACCAAGTTGTTTGTGGCTTCATATTCAAATAGCAAGTCTTCAAACGCAAAAGCAGGAATGCTCAGATATGCAGAGGATGGTGACCAAGAGTTTTATGAGCAACGGTTGATGGAGTTGGGAATGTTTAGCCTGGAAAAGAGGAGACTGAGAGGAGATATGATGCCTGTCTTCAAAAATCGAAAGGATTGTCATGTGGAGGATGGAACGAGCTTGTTTTCTCCTAATCTGGAGGCTAGGGCCCAAAACCAATAAGTTCAAGTTACAAGAAAGGAGATTCTGACTAAGCATTAGGAATAACCTCCCTCAGAAGGTGGCGGACTCTCCTGTCAGGAAACGTCCTACTCACAGGTAGGACCTTGGCAGAGACACATGCCCGACTGGCATGTTCCCTCCCTCCCTCCCTCCCGAACGATCGTCCAGGAGGCAGGGAATATGCCAGTTGGGCATGTGTCTCTGCCAAGGTCCTACTTGTGACTAGGACGTTTCCTGACATCTCCTTCCTTGGAGGTTTTAAAGCAGAGGCTAGATGTTCACCTGCCATGTATGATCTAGTTGTGTTTCCTGCATTGCAGGGAGTTGGACTTGATGACCCTTGGGGTCCCTGCCAACTCTACAATTCTGATTCTATGATTATTATTTTAAAAATCAAATCAAATTCTATTTTGCTAATAATAATTGACCTGTAGCTTGCACTGCAATTCCCAAGAACAAGAACAGGGTTCTAGCTGATTCATTTTCAAAATCAAAATCCTTCCTTACCAAAGAATTTTAAAGCCCCTTTAAGACATTGGATACATTTTGTCTGCTCTTTCATATGGCTTGATTGATCATGTGTTATATGCTGCCTGATCTGCTGTTTTATTGATTTTATGGCTAACTGTATTGTTTTTACATTAATTGTTAAATAATAATAATAATAATAATAATAATAATAATTTTGTTTTGACTATGGCAGACTAACACGGCTACCTACCTATGCTGGGAAAGTGTGGAGCTTTATTTGTTTGTTTGTTTAATATATTATTATTTCGTCAGATCTGGTTTCTGGTTACAACTTATTGTGACTATATTGAATTTGATCTCCTTACTTCCAGCAAAGGCATCTAACTGGACCATTCCAATAAATCTAATGAAATTTCAACTTGTTATAATTACCTCTTTAAAAAGAAAAAGAAAGCTGAGGGAGAAAGGGGGGGGGAGAGAGAAGCACCTCCAAGTTTAATTTTCAAAGTTCCGCAAGCATTTCTTCTTTATAATTAAAATTCTTTTCCATTCCTAAAACTCAGCAGGAGCTGGGTGACTTGCTGTGAAATAAATGGGTTTTGGATTGATTGGGTCTTCTTTCTTAGGGGTGAAGAGCACACTGCAGAACCTTTATAGGGTAAGAATCAGGGAACACTCAGATCTTGGCTTTGGGCTCTGACTTAGTGTTGCTAAGCGAGATGACATCACACTTTGATCCAAGAGAGTAAACACCAGAACCTTCATTAAAGTTGCTCAGGAGTGAACAAGGAATCAAAGGTCCTTCTTAACACAATAGCCAGAAACAAGTTATTGGAGGACAAGTTCTTGGCTCGCCAGCTTCACAAAAGGACTCCTGGCATTTCTGATTTAACCCTCTTATGGGCAGTGCTGGTTTGTTTGTTTATCAGCAGGGACCGCCAGCACTTCCCGGGAATTAGAAGAAACCAAGAAGATTTTTTATTATTATTTAAAAAATAGATAACATGATTTGTGAGTTTTGGAGCTATTTTCAGACCGCCATCTTGTTTCAAAAGGGCACCTGGCATCCCGACATCAACAAAAACTGCCACCTCCACCTTGGGAAAGCTTGTGCTGAGTTTGGTGATGGCCAGATTTCACCCCAGCAACACGGGACCAACCTATCAAGGGTTGTGGCCATGATTTCCAGTTACCCCCACAACACTGGGTTGGGTTGCCGGTTGCACCGCAACACGTGCCCTCTTTTGATGGAGGACCCGATTTACATACAGAATGGTTGGTGCGTTAACAGCAAAGTAGCTTACACGTATTGCTCCCCAGATGTAGAACTGATGGCAGTTACATGCCGGCCATTTTATCTCCCTAGAGAATTAACTGTCATAATTATTATAGCTGTTTATATTCCACCTGATGCAAATGTCAGTGAGGCACTTTCTAAGTTATATCACGTCATCTCTAGGCAACAGCAAATCCACCCAGAGGGCGCCCTTGTTGTGGCAGGGGACTTCAATCAAGCCAGTATTCCCTAAGTTTGAACAGTTTGTAAAATTTCCCACTTTTTGTTGTTGTTCAGTCGTTCAGTCGTGTCCGACTCTTCGTGACCCCATGAGCACGCCAGGCACGCCTATCCTTCACTGCCTCCCGCAGTTTGGCCAAACTCATGTTAGTAGCTTCGAGAACACTGTCCAACCATCTCATCCTCTGTCATCCCTTTCTCCTTTCTCCTTGTGCCCTCCATCTTTCCCCATAGTGAGCATAATATTCTAGATCGCGCCTATTCCCATTTGTGACAGGCATACAGGGCAATCCCCTTCCCCAACTTAGGCTCATCAGACCATTCTTCAGTTTTTCTATGTCTGAAGTACATCCCTCTCAGGAGAGGAATTTAGCCAGTAGTAAAAACAGTTACAATCTGGCCAGAGGGTGCCCTTAGTCAGCTCTAGGATTGTTTTGAGAGCACTGATTGGAGTGTGTTTGAACATCAAGATCTGTATAAATACAGAGAGAGAGAGAGAGAGAGAGAGAGAGAGAGAGAGAGAGAGAGAGAGAGAGAGAGAGAGAGAGAGAGAACACACAAGGCACTGCTCCTTCTATTTTCTGTTCCCACTTCTTATTTGGCCTGTTCAAATCCTATTGAGCTGCCTACTATTTTCCATGACTTCCCTCCCTTCTCTTGTCTCTGTTAAAATTTGCATAGTGCTTCTGGAGTGGTTTTCTTTATATCACTCTTCAAAGCATCATTTATATTATTGGGACTATACCTGTATTTATCACCAGAAACCTTGTACCAACCATTGCTTGGGAATTCCAAGGAGGAGGAGGAGGAAGAAGAAGAAGAAGAAGAAGAAGAAGAAGAAGAAGAAGAAGAAGAAGAAGAAGAAGAAGAAGAAGAAGAAGAACAACAACAACAACAACAACAACAACAACAACAACAACAACAACAACAACAACACAGTGTTTTGAAATCAGTGCTTGTAATCAATGCAGTTTTGAAAAGTTGAGTTTGCCATCTGGATTCAAAATTATTAAATAGTGGGTGGACATAGCAGAAGAGACAGTGATTCTCCAAGCAGCAATCTTAATTCTCAGGCCAGCCTGCTTATATAGTATTCAGTAACATGCAAAAGTAATGAGTCTCTCTCTAGCTACCCAATCCGTGAGTGGCAATCTCAACCCTTCATTTGCATCTGCGGACCTGAGTGAGAACTGCAGCCATGGTAGGCAGAGTGAAACTATATACACAACACCCCTAGTGGCCTAGGGTGAGAACTTCAATACATAACAAAAATGGCATCAAATTGTACTGGAACGTGGACCAATCATGCAAAATTTAGTTACAGTATCATAAGATGTGCCCATACATATAGCAAATGAACAACTTTCCAAAATATATGGTAGATAATGATGAACAAAAGAAAACTGGCCCCTAAATACAAATTTGGACCCATCATAGTTTTCCAGCTGTGTTAGGAATACTTACTTCTTTCTGTTTCTTCTCTCCTGTTCTGTATTATGGAGCTGTTCCACCTCTCCATGCCCATGAGAAATATTTTATGACACTGTAAACTAAATAATCTTGTGTCTTGGAGGCAAGTTTCTGCCACGGTTTTTATATCTCTTGCCTGCATGTTTCCGCCCTTTGTGTGTTACTTTGCTGCAAGATTTTATTGGACGCTAAGGGGTAAAGTATGAAAAGAAATCACTGATAAAGGGCTGTTAAAGCACACACACACACACACCTTTAACAGACTGGCAAAAAAGAGAGAAAAGATTAAATTGTATTGCCTCTCACCCCTACTCCTCCCTCTGGCCCATTTAGAAGTTTAATAAGAAGAAATAAAATCTTCCCATTATTGTTATGGAAAAGTCACAGGCATTTTGGGCATAAACCAGCGCTGGCTCCAGATCTTGGCAGTGCCCTTGAGCAAGACACCACCAATAAGCACACACACACACACACACACACACACACACACCTGTCTCAGTGAGCCTGTCATTGTCATTGGTGTCTCCATCATTTCTACCACCAGTTTGCTTGCCAGACAGATCCATTGGGCAAGCTGGCAGTAGCAGCTACTTCCCCACATTCCCCAACCCACCGCCAATTATTTGCTTGCTCATCTCCTCTGATCCAGAATGGGAGGTAGCTGAACAAGCAGGTTGCAACGGTGAAGAGTGCAGGGGGACTCTTGTCAGGTGCCCAGTCTATTGACACCAGCCCTGGTATGAGAACTAATCTTTGTGGCGTTAAAAAAAAAACCTATCATTCAAAATCTGAAAATGCCTTGGGCCAGCTCTCCTTGTGGGATGAACTTCTTTGTGTTCAAGATTGCAAGTGGATTGAGAACCAGATAATGACAGCCATTTGGCCATTTAGTTTTATAGTTCACAAGTGTTGCCTCTCTTCTGTAACAGTGACAATTGGCCAAGGAGGGGAATTTGAGTGCTTCCAATGCTAAACTTCCTGTGTTTCGAGTTCCGACCTTCACCCAACTTCCTGTGTTTCCAGTTCCGACCTTCACCCAACTTCCTGTGTTTCCAGTTCCGACCTTCACCCAACTTCCTGTGTTTCCAGTTCCAACCTTCACCTAAATTCCTGTGTTTCGAGTTCCGACCTTCACCCAACTTCCTGTGTTTCCAGTTCCGACCTTCACCTAAATTCCTGTGTTTCAAGTTCCGACCTTCACCCAACTTCCTGTGTGTTTCCAGTTCCGACCTTCACCCAACTTCCTGTGTTTCCAGTTCCGACCTTCACCCAACTTCCTGTGTTTCCAGTTCCAACCTTCACCTAAATTCCTGTGTTTCAAGTTCCAACCTTCACCCAACTTCCTGTGTTTCCAGTTCGGACCTTCACCCAACTTCCTGTGTTTCCATTTCTTGCCTTCATTAGCCTGTTTTCACTCCCGTTTTTCTTCTTGAAAGAATCAGAGACAGTGGCGGCAAAGGAGTTTAAGGGGGAAAATAACACTTAATGACTCTTATCATTTCTTTAAGGCTCAGTGCTTTTTCTAATACCACCCTTTCCCCCCATGTGTTATTTATTCTCCAAGAAAGGCCATTCCCCCTAAGTTATAGGCGTGCGTTGTGACTTTTTAAAAAACCCTCTGTTCCAGTAATGTTCCCACACCAGAGGATTTTGTACATGAAAATGAAGGATGCTGGTCTCTAAAGAGCAGAGACTGTAAAATAATTACATCCATTCTTATTAAAATGCCCAGTCATTAACTCAGAAAGTACATCTTATGGTGGGAGAAGAGGCTAATTTGTTAAATAAGATATTCACCCGACTATTCTTAATGCGATTTAATCTGGAGGCTATACGCAGGCTTTCCATTTTTAAAACGTAAGTGTCCAAATTGGTAACAATGAATTATTCATAGTTAAGATCTTGGCTAAAATGAGAGGAAATATACATCTCAATAATGATGAGAAAGAAAGAAAGCTTACAGAACACAAAGGACCACAACGGGCAATTCACAGCAAAACATTATTTTCCTGTTGCCAAATATGTCTGACTCTAAGGGAGGTTAGAATTTTCATGAGATGCTATTTGCAGCTATAGCAGCTGTAATAGTTCCACCCATAGCCACAGTTTCACATGTGTTGGGAGAGGATGGCATATAAATAAAATTATTATTATTATTATTATTATTATTATTATTATTATTATTATTATTCAGCATACATAAAGGCAGGGGGTGACTACCTGCTTGTGCATTTGTGCCCTGAAGCATTCCTGAGCTTGGTTAACAAATTCTTGTTTTAATAAAACAAAATTGGGTTAGTTAATAGTTTGTAAGGTAAAATGTAAAGGACCCCTGGGCGGTTAAGTCCAGTCAAAGGCGACTATGGGGTGTGGCACTCATCTCGCTTTCAGGCCAAGGGAGCCGGCGTTTGTCCACAGACAGCTTCCCAGGTCATGTGGCCAGCAGGACTAAATTGCTTCTGGCGCAATGGGACACCGTGATGGAAGCCAGAGCGCATGGAAACTCTGTTTACCTTCCTGCCACAGCAGTACCTATTTATCTACTTGCACTTTGATGTGCTTTCAAACTGCTAGGTTGGCAGGAGCAGGGACCGAGCAACAGGAGCTCACCCCGTCATGGGTATTCGAACCACCGACCTTCTGATCAACAAGCCCTAGGCTCTGTGGTTTAACCCACAGCGCCACCCGCATCCCATAACGTCTATGATGACTTCCAGTCACCCCATCATGGGTCCAAGTTATATTCAATATTGCACACTTTTATTCATCAATCAGTACATATCACAAGTGTCTTATTTTCCTAATATTTTCTACTATTGCCTCCTTGCTGTCATTCATTTGGCAGGCAAAGACTTTCTTGTTCCAACAGGCTCTTGGGGACTGACTGCTTTTAAGGAGGGGACTGGTGCCATGCAGTTTTCGTTGTGGTTGTCTGTACAGTGGTACCTCAGGTTACATACGCTTCAGGTTACGGACTCCGCTAACCCAGAAATCATGCTTCAGGTTAAGAACTTTGCTTCAGGATAAGAACAGAAATCGTGCTCTGGCGGTGCAGCGGCAGCAGGAGGTCCCGTTAGCTAAAGTGGTGCTTCAGGTTAAGAACAGTTTCAGGTTAAGAACGGACCTCCGGAATGAATTAAGTTCTTAACCCGAGGTACCACTGTATGTTTTTAATAAATCACACACACACACACACACAATTTTCTATTAATGTATAATTGTTTTTTAAGGCCCCCCCCCCCAGTTTTTGCTGTTTCTTTTAAATCTGTAAGCCACCTTGGGTCCTTGTCAGGAAAAAAGCAGGTTATTATTATTCATAATAATAATAATAATAATAATAATAATAATAATAATAGTTTCTCATGACTGCTTCATGCAGGAAAAGAAAGAGAAAGGTGGAGCTTGGGAATTCAATAGGATTTCCCTATCTGTCTCGGCCCTGCCCTCTGCTGAACAGAGGAATGTGAAGTTGATTATACCCAGCACAAACATATCTCCATTCCTGGGAGAACCAAAGTTGATAGATTTTTCCATTCCTAAGTCCAGCAACATCTGGAGGGGCACAGATTTCCCATCCCAAGTCTACAATTACCGGCGGTGGTTCTCTAGGATTTCAGACAAGAGGCACCGACAGCTCAACTTGGAGGTGTCAGCATTCGAGCCCAGGACTTTTTACCTGCAAAACAGGTGTTCAGCCACACAGCTGCCACCCTTCCTCTAGATAGGCTGCATCCATACCCATGCAATTTCAGGCAACATGGAGATAGGAGCAGGAAGCCATGCTCGGGTGGTGTGTGCTTTTCTAAACAAACAAAACCAAACCTATCCCAGTCACAGGAGCTTTATAAACCAGATTTTCAAAAGGAGAGAACAAGAGCTTTAAAAAAAAAAAAAACCTGTGATAGATACAGTGTGACAAACAGGAAACAGAACCAAGATGCTCACAATATGCTCACAAATGCTATATTTGTATTCTGCATCTGGTGTTTCCTTTCTGCAGCCCACATACGGAAGACTGAAAAAGTTTACAAGAAGGATTCCTAATCTTGCAAGTCAAAACACTTGTTGTTGTTGTTTTTAAAAGACCATCATCGGGGCCAAGCCAAAAGTTTATGCCAAAACTTTTAGCAGGAGCATAAAGTACATGCATGCATGTAAACACATACATACAGTACATACAGAACCCACATGAGAGGTGCCGGAACTGAGTTCCAGTGAGTTCCCCTGAAAAAGCCCTGATGATGATGATGGTGATTACACATAAGGTTATCAATAGTTACTAGCCATAATAGCTATGTTCTCCCTCCATGGTTGGAGGCAGTAATGCTTCTGAATACTGGTTCCTGGAAACCACAGGAGGGGAGAGTTGCTCTTGTGCTTGGCATCTGGTTGGCAACTGCGAGAACAGGATGCTGGACTAGATGGGTCACTGGCCTTATCCAGTAGGCTTCTCTTTATGTTCTTAACCATTAAGTGGCTGCTTTAGGGCATCATGAAAGGGCAGCAGTGGTGTAGCAAGGGAGGGACGTAGGGGGCAGGGCGCTCCGTGTTCCAGGGGAGGGGGTTGACACTCCCCGGCCCCTCCCACCACTCCCCGCTGCCCGGCACCCCGTCCCTGCTGCTCCCACAGGCAGCCCCACGCCCTGCCGCCCCCATGCCCTGCCGCCCACTCTCCCAGTCACCGTGGGAGCAGTGGTACTGGGCCGGATGGGCTGCACATGTGTGGCATTTCTACGCATGCGCAGCCCGCCCCCACGTGCATCGTGATGTCACAATGCCTGCCCCCAGGGGGGTGCCTCCGCACCGCTGCCCTGGGTGGCGCGGAGGCTTCCTCCGCCACTGAAGGGCAGCAAATGGTTAACTCAAGCATAGGCAACCTTGGCCCTCCAGGTGTTTTGGGACTTTAACTCCAATGAACCCTAGCTAATAGGACCAGTGGTCAGGGATGATGGGAACTGTAGGCCCAAAACATCCGGAGGGCTGAGGTTACCTATGCCTGGGCTAGCTATTTACTTTATGAATATAGAAATTTTGTTGCCCGGCAGAGGAAGAGGTGCTTGTGTCAGTTGCAGCAGTCACTGGTATAACTTGGCTGGCATAGGTTGCTCCACATTCTCCTCAGACAGCAAGATGTGCTGTGTCGGCCTTGAGCAAAGCCATTCCTAAGTCCTTTTATTTCTTCAAATACAGTGGGACCTCGGTTGTCGAACGTAATCCGTTCCGAAAGACCGTTCGACTTCTGAAACGTTCGACAACCGAGGCTCAGTGGGCAATCAGCAAATCCAATTGAGAAAACTGAGAAATGCACCTCAGAAGCCTTTCGACTTCCGAGGCGCGTTTGAAAACGGAAGCAATTACTTCCGGGTTTTCGGTGTTCAAAAACCGAAATGTTCAGCTTCCGAGACGCTCAAAAAATGAGGTTCCGCTGTACAGTATTACCTGAGTAAGTAGAAACAGCTTTTTATCCCCCAGCTCTCTGGGACGCAGGTGGTGTTGTGCTCATGGTGTGTTCCAGCACCTCTTTTTCTAGAAAAATAGAACTGAAAAGAAATATAATGGAAATCTTTCTCTCCCCCCCCCCCATATTCCTTTGCTTTTTATGCAAAAAGGAATATTTTATTTTGGAAGGGAGGGCCGGTAATATCGGGGAGGGGGAGGGGGGAGGGAAGTGCTGAACCAAAGAAAGGTAAAGTAAATAATTTACGATGTGGGTAATGATGATGAAGAATTTATTAATAATTTATGGTGATGCATGCAGATTAGCGAGGGGAAAATGAATCATGATGAGTCAATTTAGGCCGGTGAATAATGAGCCCTCTCGGAATGCGCTCATTTGCCTGGGTAGCCAACGGTTGCAAAAAGTCTTCCCGTGGAAGAGCACCAGCGTTGTCATGAGGACCCAGAGCGGTGATGTGCAAACTGCAACCTCCCTGCTTTGATGTGAGATTGGGTTAGAAAAGCCCAGGAAAGAAGGAAAGGAAAAACAGCTCCATTTTTAAGTTCCAGTCCATTTCTAAGATTAACGCAAACCCAGTGGTGCAGTCATGTGCGAGTAGAACGGGGCGAAAGTGTGTGTGTGTGTGTGTCTATTTTCTTTTGTCTGTCCTGAACGAGCACTATAGCACCTTGAGAGAGAAATCCATTATTAGGGGAGCCAGCTTCATGGGTACGACAGTACGGCTTGAACAGGGCCGGATTTAGGTTTGATGAGGTCCTAAACTACTGAAGGTAATGGGGCCCTTTATATGTCCAGCTGTCCTTTGTCAACAACAAATTGTCACTGTATTTGTGTGTTGAATATATGCTTTGTGGTAGTTTATGGACCTAATAGGTATCTAAAGCCATTTGCACATAACAAAATATGTATTTTATCATAAAATACATACTTTATGTAGGCACCCTATATATAGAAATGAGCAAACCAGTGATATTTTAGGGAGTAGGCGAGCAGGCGGGGCGCATTCCTTACATCATAGGAGCCTACACAACACAAAACATTGTTGCTGTATGTAGTAGTAGTAGTAATTTTATTACCACCATTGGTCCATATCAAAACAACAATAACAACAATACATCATGTAACATTTGAACCGATACAAAGTTGCTGTATGTAGGTTTTATTTTATTTGTTTTTTATCTTATATTTTGGAAATGTACATCCAGTTTTTTTCCTTTAATTTTTTTAGGGGACCCCCCAAGAGAGGGGGCCCTGAGCTATAGCTTGTTTAGCTTATACATAAATCCGGCACTGGGCTTGAACACAAAACTAGTAAGAACCGGTTATGGGGCGTCTTAGTTGGAGTGAAAAGCAGCTGCAGGTACGATGCAAAGAGGCCAGAGGGAAAAAGTTGGGATGGGTGACTGTTTTCAAGGACTGTGATTGGAGGAAAAGATGGTGGGGTGACAGTAGGTGGCACATAGTGATTGGCTGGAGAATAAAGAGCCAAGGTAACACTCCCCCCCCCTCTATATAGGGGTGTGCTAATAGGATATCACCTCAGACCCTGTAATGCATTACTGCATAAAAGTCTGCCTAATTGGAAATCTGGTTTGAGCTTCCATTTCGAATCCCCCAAAGGGTATTTCACCCCCCACAACCTTCCTGCCATCACCACAGCTCCAGACTCTCATGGTTGGGAAGGAAAGTTGCTTTTTTTTCTGATTTGGATTACAAAGCTGCACGGGAGTGTTACATTTCCAAATACATGCATGTGTGTTTATATAACAACCTTCCAGAAATAAACTGGTTGGCAATGCTAATTATCAAAAATTATCCCACAAAAGGTCGTCTTTGCTGTCACGTTTATAACAGAAAGAAATTGTGTGAGTGCCTTTCATTAAACTGGTGCAAAATAGGCACGAAAATGAAATGAAAATCCATTTGGTCATTCTCTAAAAGCACTAAGTGGTTCAAATCATTGGCAGTGAATTGCCACATTCAGATGTTTAGATGTGTGTCTGTGTTTTAAATAGTCCTCAGGTAAGTTGCCAGTTAAACTACTTATGGAAAAACACGGAACATGTTTAAATATGAATAATGATGATTACGGGTGAGAAGTCCCATTTTGAAAAGGTGCATGGATATTATTTTTCATGGTCGCAGACATTTCCCATTATCATGGCAGGATAAAGCTGAAGCCATAAGTTCATGTTGAGAAAGAAAAAGTCTACGTTTGATATAATTGAATAACACTCACACCGGTTAGTTGTAACAGGAAAGACGCAGGATTACAAATTGTGGGGAAATGTCTGTGTCTGTTTTGGGTTGTGGGGGGGGGGGGAATCAAAAGCTTATACAGATCAGAATACCTGCCACAGAGCCATCTCAATGACTCCTGCTTCTTCAAGCGACTCCATAATTTGGAATGTTGCACTGAAATTGTGCCCTGTGTTCTTCCCCCAACCATGCCATCTGATGAAGGAAAAAAATTGCACCCAAAAATTATGAAAGGAGAGAGACAATTTTAGTGAAATTCTCATGGGTTGTGTGTGTGGGTTTTGTGTTGCACCAATCTTATTTTCCAGGTGGCTGAAAGGCATTTCTGAGTGACTCATTTTACCCTCACAGAGCTATGATTCCCAGAGTTCCATGGGAAGAGGGGTTGATTGATAAACCACTCTGGGAATTATATTAATTATTAGAAGTCTCCCAATAACTATCAGTACCCTTAACAAACTACAACTCCCAGAATCCTTTGGGGGAAGCCATGAATATTTGAAGTGGTATCATAGTGCTTTAAATATGTGTCCTGCATGTGCCCTAAGGCAGTGTTTCCCAACCTTGTGCCTCCAGATGTTTTGAGACTACAACTCCCATCATCCCTAGCTAGCAAGACCAGTGGTCAGGGATGGTGGGAATTGTAGTCCGAAAACAGCTGGAGGCACAAGGTTGGGAAACACTGCCCTAAGGACTCAACTACATTAGTAAAAAAAAAAAAAGTGTTTTAAATGAGTTATAACACTGTGACACCAGATGGCGCTGTAGAGTTCGGTCTTTCGGCAATGTGATTTCCCATTATGAGGTTTATAACATGTTTTCCTGAAACGGTTTTTTGATGTGTCTAGATCCAGCCTAAGTTGCATCAGTAATGTAACATCCTGAATCCTTTAAATATGTTTGTGGGAGGAGGTGAAGGTATTGGTTTGTAGTTTTTATTGTTTTTATTATGTGTTTTGTGTTTTTGATGTTGTGAACTGCCCTGAAATCTACCGATGAAGGACGGTATAAGAATTCAATGAATAATAATAATAATAATCCTATCCGTATTTATTCAGAAGAAAGTCCAACTGAGCTCAGTTGGGTTTACTCCTAAGTAAGCATGCATAAAATAGCATCCTCAATCTAGCAGCCATCTCTATTTTGCAATTTAAGTAACCTTTTACAGCATCCCTGCTTAAACCAGTGGAAGCTGCAAAACACCAGTGAAAGCAGAATGGCTGGTCCAATCTAATAGTTTCTAGAAAGTGTAGAGGTGAAGGTAATATTAAAATAACGTGAAGCAATATTAAATATGGAGCCACAGTTGTGTCCAAAGTTCATGGGTGGTGAAACTGGAGAGGCTATTTTTTGTTGAGTATTCTCCAGAGGCCGGTTGAAGTTCTCCAACAGCTGAGGAAGAATATGAAATTTATTTATTTTTTAAATCCCAAAATTAGCAAGAGAGTTCTTTTCTGAGTTGGCTCATCCACCAGTGTTGTGTAGTGGCAAGTCCATGGGTGGCCTTCCCCAACCTGGTGCCCCCAGATGTTGTTGAACTGCAGCTCCCATCAACTTTGACCATTGATCATGCTGGCTGTGGGGATGATGGGATCTGTAGTCTAACAACTTCTATGCAGCACTATATCTGCCTCTGGGATTAAGTGTTAGACCTGAACACTCTAGCCACAATGTGAATTTGGTAGTTTTAAATAGTGGGCTCTCCCCCCCCCCGCCACCGCAGCCCAATTGTTTAAAATGTCATTGAACAAAATGAACCCTTCTGTTGACAACAGATAGCTCCCAAGTCAATAATTCCTCTTTTGTTTTTGTAAAAAATTGTAGAACCTTTCCTCCGCCTCTTGGACCACTCTTTGCTCGCCATTTCTCCTGCCACCTTCTCCCATATTCTGCATTCCCCACACCAGAACATATAATTGAAAAAGCGAAACCTGCAAACGGTTCGAAACTAAAACACATCAGCACCTGAGTTATCTCTCTGTTGCAAATTGTTTTCTGTCCCCATCTCTCCCCACCAAAAGAAGAAAAATGGCAATAAAAACGAATCCTCTGATTATTCATCAAATGCCACATCATCATTAAGGAATCATTTGGGATGCTTTTGTCCTGCACAAAAGCTATAAACAGCCTCTGAAGCTGAATGATAGTGTAAAATAAGGATAAAGCATCTAATCAATCTCTCAAGAGCAACTTATTACATAGTAACAGGGAGTAGCTGTATCAGAGAACGATGCAACTGAAGGGCTGGTATAAATACAGGAATAGCTCCGAGAACATCCGCCCCGTCGACTGTCCATTTCGGAGAACGTCCGCGGCAAACCCAGAAGTACCAGAACGGGTTACTTCTGGGTTTGCCTCTCCCGCAGGTGCAGAAGTGCAAACCGCTCCATGCACGTGCGCGGAACAGCACTTTGTTGAGCGTCCCTTTCATCAAGTGTCCGGGGCTCTGGAACGGATTGCGGACTCAAAACAAGGTACCACTGTATGAGAGAGGGCAGCTCATGCCGTACAATGTAATCTACAAAAATACACTATGGCCAACCAATTAGGCCATGGGTAGACAAACAAAGGCCCATGAGTAGAATGTGTCCTTTTATTTAAAATGCATCTCTGGGTTATTTGTGGGACATAGGAATATGTTCATTTCCACCACCACCACCCCCAAAAATATATAGTCCAGCTCCCCACAAGGTCTGAGGGACAATGGACTTTGGCCACCTCATGAGAAGAGAAGACTCCCTAGAAAAGACCCTGATGTTGGGAAAGATGGAGGGCACAAGGAGAAGGGGACGACAGAGGACGAGATGGCTGGACAGTGTTCTCGAAGCTACTAACATGAGTTTGGCCAAACTGCGAGAGGCAGTGAAGGATAGGCGTGCCTGGCGTGCTCTGGTCCATGGGGTCACGAAGAGTCGGACACGACTGAACGACTGAACAACAACAATGTATCTTGCACTGTATCCATTGTTCAGTCTATTCCACTTCTACCTTAAATGATCTACTGTGGCTCTTCAGTTACTTAATATTTTACCAACCTACTTTCTGAATCACAACCCACATTAGCCCTGGTCTTCCCACAGGATGGCTTTGTGGAGTCATCAGTTGTTGCTACGGGGAACCAGGCAGAGGGCCTTCTTGGTAGTGGCTCCCGCCCTGTGGAATGCCCTCCCATCAGATGTCAAAGAGATAAACAACTACCTGACATTTAGAAGACATCTGAAGGCAGCCCTATTTAGGGAAGTTTTTAATGTGTGACATTATAATGTATTTTTAATCTTTGTTGGAAGCTACCCAGAGTAGACCCAGCCAGATGGGCAGGGTACAAATAAATTATTATTAATTATTATTATTATTATTATTATTATTATTATTATTATTGAGTGCTAGGTCCTCAGCCATTGCCCAAGCATTCCAGGTTCTGTTGGCGTCCCCTAGCAGTCTGAAGACGGTGTGGTCCAACTGGGAGTGAATTCTGTGTCAGTGCTTTTTCTCCCTCCCACCCTCTTCGTAACATCTCACAGAACCAGTGAGAATTTCCAAAGCTCCTTTTTATATTGCCCACCCCTGAATCTGCTTTAAATTCCGTGGACACCCTTAGCTGCACAGCTCTCGGCTCTGGAGATAATTCTGTCTAGACCTGCACTTTTTCTGCCCCGAAGACCTTATGTGGCTTTATGAACAAAATGCATTGCAAACAATTTCAGCTATCTGAAAATAAAATCTATTGTCGGGAAATACAGGTGGCTGCTCCAAACGTATCATAAAACCGGGAATCATCCAAAGCTTGTCTGAAACATGCTAGGGGACCATGGGGGTGGCTTAACTAGATCAGTGGGAGAGAGGGGAAAAAATCTTTTCTTCTGCAAGAAAAGGAAAGTAAAGGGGAAGGAGAGAAAGAACAGCATATCACTTTTGCGAGTTTTCAAGATAGAACTGTTAAATACAAGCAAGGTCAAACTAGCTTACAGGCGTTAGGGATAAATGAACTCCCAATGTCTCAATTTGGAATCGGCTCATTTATGAGTAGGGATGGAATTTACTGGGGGAGGATCTCAATGTTGAACTGATCTGCACAGATTCCCCCCCCCCCTAATTCCCATCTTGCTTCATTGATGCAAGCCATTTTTAAGAATTGCTCCACTAAAAATATGAACAATTCCTGCATGCTACATGCATTATTGTAAACATTTTATACCCCCCATGCATGTACAGTCCAGGTTTCCTAAAGTAACAGCACATACATGTGCATAACTGTATAAAAATACTTCTCTATTAAATTGAATACAAAATTAAAAAAAATTCCTTCCAGTAGCACCTTAGAAACCAACTACCGGTAAGTTTGTTATTGGTATGAGCTTTCATGTGCATGCACACTTCTTCAGATATACACAAAAGCTAATTCAGCAAAGTACAGTTGTACCTTGGAGGTCAAACGGAATTCGTTCCAGAAGTCCGTTTGACTTCCAAAATGTTTGAAAACCAAAGCGAGGCTTCTGATTGGCTGTAGGAAGCTCCTGCAGCCAATCAGAAGCTGCGGAAGCCCTGTCAGACATTCAGCTTCCAAAAATAGTTCACAAACTAGAACACTCACTTCTGGGTTTGCTGTGTTCGGGAGCCAAAATGTTCGAGAACTAAACTGTTCAAAAACCAAGTCCCACCCATTTTCTCATTCTTTTTCTATGCAGGTGCTTGGCTAAATGCCCAAGGTCACTACCCTGACAAAGGGACTAGTTTGACCTTATACAGTACAAAGGGAGTATTTCGACCTTATACAGTCCCCCTTATACAGCACATTCTAGCCTCGCAGATACAGGATCACAGCAACTGGAAGGGGCCTAGGACAACATCCGGACTGATCCCCCCCCCCAAAAAAACCCCTCATAACAGTATATACCCTTTGATTATAGTAAAACCTCTAAACCTCTGCATGGTGTACAGCAGGGGTGACCATTAGGTCAATCATGGTTGATCGTGGGACCCCTTTGCCCCCCCCCAAAAAAAATCTCGACAACTTTGATGGGTATCACTGCCAGTTTTTTGTAGTGGGGGTAGATCGCAGTCTCTTGGAAGTTGGATGTGTCTGGTGTACCAGAAATACTGAAATGATCAATAAAATATTTTTAACCAAAATTGCATCACAAAATTCAACGAAGTCCACAATCTGATCTCCTTATAGGTCCAGGAACTGGGAATTAGGCCAATTTGCTTTCAAATGCAGACTGAACGGAATTCTCCACCACCCCGTGGTCACAATCCAGCTGATTTTGCTTTCAGATCTGAGCTTCCTGAAGCGATTAATGGAACAAGGCTTTGCTTCCTTTGATATCATCTGCAAAGTCAAATGGTGAGATGAACTGCATGTTCCACAGTGATGACATGCTCCTCTTTAGATTGTACCATATCAGAAATGGAGATGGGATGTTGCATCATTGAACTCTACCTCCCTTTCCCTTGCCTTTGGAAAGCTAGACCTACAGAACAACAGTTCCTAGCATCACCTTCCAAATGGTGTGCAAGTTTGCAATGTGAATTGAGGTGTGTGTGTGTTTTTTTGACATGAAGGCATTCAATCATGCATTTTCCAGCTTGCATTCCTGATATACAGCCATACCTTGGGTTGCGTTCACTGCGGGATACAAATGCGCCGAACCCGGAAGTACCGGAACAGGTTATTTTTGGGTTTTGGCACCTGCACATGCGCAGAAGCGCTAAATCGCATTTCGCGCATGCGCAGAAGTGGCAAATTGCAACCCGCGCGTGCGCAGACGTGGCACTGTGGGTTACGGATGCTGCGGGTTGTGAACGCGCCTCCCGCACGGATCGCGTTCACAACACGAGCATCCAGTGTAGTAGAAATCACATGAAGGCTGCGAAGCATCGATAACCATCTCCTCCATGAAATGTTTTCATCCTTCTTTAAAGCCATCTAGCTTGGTGGGCATCATAGCCTCCTGGGGGAGAGAGCTCCACAGTTTATACTGCTGTGTGAAGCAGTGCTTTTTAAAATCTGTCCTGAATTCAGCTTGTGGGAATCTTTAGGAAGATGGGAGAGGATATATTGTTTTGATATTATTCCTCCTCAGTCATGCTAGTGAGCAAATAGCAGGGCACATTCCCTTTGCAACTTATTGGAAGCAAGTTGATGATTTGTTAGAACCCTTTATTATAATTATACCCTTTAATTATACAATATACAAGCCAGACTGGTAAGCAATCCAGTCTGGCTTGTGTATTGCACTTAAAACACACTTAAAACATTTTATTCACAGCTGTATAGCTGAGTCCTCAGTATAAGGTAGATTTGAGCCAGTGTGGTGTAGTGGTTAAGAGCAGTAGACTCGTAATCTGGGGAACCAGGTTTGCGTCTCCGCTCCTCCACATGCAGCTGCCGGGTGACCTTGGGCTAGTCACACTTCTTGAAGTCTCTCAGCCTCACTCACCTCACAGAGTGTTTGTTGTGGGGGAGGAAGGGAAAGGAGAATGTTAGCCGCTTTGAGACTCCTTCAGGTAGTGATAAAGCGGGATATCAAATCCAAACTCTTCTTCTTCTTTGATGATCCCACAGAGAAATAGCATTGGTAAAACATACCCTCCTAGTGTGAGGGTTTTTTGGTTTGGTTTTGCAAGTGGGATTTGCATTTTAGCAGTGCCGCCTATACACAGCCTTTCTTTCCTAAACAAGCAGTGCAACTGCAAGTATCTGCCTCCTGGTATTTATTATTAATAGGAAGCTAATGAGGTGGATAATTAAGCAGTCACTAATCGCCAGACCAGAGCCTGAAGGAAACTGGGTTCAAGTAAAATGTCCCCCAAAGGAATAAAACAGAAACAAAAACAAACCCATAATGAGTTGTTCATGGCTGTGAGCTGTAGTTCCGGGCCTCAGCAGATCTTAGTTTTTATTTACCATAAAATACAATTGGGAGACCTGTGGTGGAGGAAAGGGTGAGGAAGGCCAAGTTGATTAAGCCAAAATGTACATACATACAAAACAAAACTGGTTTGTCTTCATTTGGATGCCCTGCCCTTTAAATGTTTATGTGCTGCAGTTATCCAGTGCTGCAATACAAGAGAGAGACTCCTCGTGCTTCCAGGATTCCTTTGACACAGACAACAAACATGGTGCCACCCAGGGCCTTCCATTCCGATGAAAGGTACCTCCTTGGTTGCCTCTCAGAAGCTCTGTTAAATAGTGATTTCACTGGCATTTGTAGTGGTTCAGCAGCCATGCTGGCTGGGGCTGATGGGAGTTGGAGTCCAACAATATCTGGAAGACGACAGGTTTCCCCAGCCCTGGTTTGCAGGGAGAATTGGGGACAAGATGTTTAGACTCTGCCATATTTCCAGGGATGTCATCAGGACCAGAACAAGTGTTGACCTTAGGCGTTAGGCAATTTTAAAAAAATGAGGGATTAAAAAAATATGTTAAAGATTGGTTTGCTACATTCCAAATCAACCTGGGATTTGGTTGGTACTGCTGGTAATGCAAAATGAGGAAGGCACATAGGGTTAATATTCCAGTTCAGTATCCTTTGGGAAATGGTATTTGGGGAAGTTCCACATTCCTGGAATAAAAACTGCTACAGTGTTTGGGTCATCTCATGTTCCAGAACTGATATATTCTCCCCGATATATTTTCCCGTACTAGCTATTCTATATGTTATTCTACTAGCTATTCTATATTCTATATGTTTGCTTATTGTATATGCCAATGGGAATCATCCTAATCCAGCAGTTCTCAAAGGTTGTGGCACAGGAGAGTGTGGCAAGTGTGTGTCGCAGATTGCTCCACGGCGCTATACCAGAGAATCGCAAAAGCCACAGGTTCTTCCTTGCAGTATTCTTTTATTGTGAGCTATATACATACAGACAGTTCATACAAAGACAAGTATGTTTAGCCTGGAGAAGAGAAGGTTAAGGGGTGATATGATAGCCATGTTCAAATATATGAAAGGATGTCATATAGAGGAGGGAGAAAGGTTGTTTTCTGCTGCTCCAGAGAAGCGGACACAGGGCAATGGATTCAAACTACAAGAAAGAAGATTCCACCTGAACATTAGGAAGAACTTCCCAACAGTAAGAGCTGTTCTACAGTGGAATTTGTTGCCAAGGAGTGTGGTGGAGTCTCCTTCTTTGGAGGTCTTTAAGCGGAGGCTTGACAGCCATCTGTCAGGAATGCTTTGATGGTGTTTCCTGCTTGGCAGGGGGTTGGACTGGATGGCCCTTGTGGTCTCTTCCAACTCCACGATTCTATGATTCTAAGTAGGACAACTTCACTCTCACTCTCTGACTCCACTCTACACCACCACACCCTGCTTAACAGGTTCCCCTTTAATACAAGACAACAGCCAATCATCTGTCAGCCCACTCTTGCTGAGTCACTCTGACACAGTAAGATTGCAGGTCTATTGCATCAGCTTCTTTTACTTTGCAAGCAAACTCAAGCCTGCAGACTTACTAGGCTGCACAACATTCTATGTATCCCGACAGTGTGGCAGGAAGATTCAAAGACAATCCAAGAAACATTTAAGCCTTTCAGTGGAGTATAGTTTAGCATAGTATCAAAATAATTTGGGGAGGGTATACAAGCAGAAACAGTATCCATGCCTCTCTTCAAGAACATTGGCTACTCTTCTACAGTTCTCCATGGTGTGTTGTTGTTGTTGTTGTTGCTTTTAACGTGTGTGTTTTTTAAAATAAAGATTTCTTGGTTTACAAAAGTATGAGCAATCTCTCTTTTTTCAAGTTACATTTTCTACAGATCAGTTTCATTTGTTGAGGCATTAGTGTTACATTAGGAAGAAAGAGGGGAAAGAGGTGGAGGGGGCCATGGTGAGTGGGGGTGGGGTGGGGTGGCGAAGTTTCTATTCGCCCTTTAAATCCGTATCGACAAAAAGGAAAGAACTCACTCTGAAACTCACTTACAGGTGGTACCTAACACCAAGGAAACTAGCGCTAATACGCCCAGGAACCTCACCGAAATGCTGGAGAGGATGCACCTCCACAGGCACATACCTCCACATGTGGTGGGAATGCACCAAAATCCAACTATTCTGGAAAACAGCCATATGAGAAATATGCAAAATAACTAAGCAAGTATAAGAACTCACCCCAGAACTGGCCCTACTAAGCATCTTCCAAGATAATAATGCCCACTCCATGGCGTATTGTTGTGAGCAGGGATTTTGAACTCTGATAGATTCGAAAGAGCAGAAAAGGGAAAGGCTTATTTGTGTTGATGAGGAGACGAGAGTTTGTTTGTCTCAATTCAGACCTAATATAAATGTGAGAGCTCACAGTTCTCACTGAGTTTGTATACATCCTTAAGTTACATATGTAAGAGGCTCATTAATGATTATATTTTGGGAATAACTGCATGTGTGGGGGGGAGGGGGGCTCATTTAATTTCTTTGCACACAGGTGGTGTAGTGACAATAAAGGTATTATTACTACTACTACTATTATTATTATTATTTCCTTATGCAGCTGCATTGTGTTATATTTTCTGGATGCCCCATGATCCTATCATAAACAGTTGTGTTCTATGTTATAATCAAGCCCTGCTGGGAGTCGGGGGGGGGGGTTTCCCCCCAATGTATTTCTTATCAATACAAAATTTGGTGTGGCGTGAGAAATTTTTATTCTGAAAGTTTGGCCTGGAGAAAAAAGTTTGAAAACCACTGCCCTAGTCACTTAGACCACTACCTGTTCAACTTACCTTTTCCAGTATGAGACCTTTCCCACAACCCTTAGGTTCCTTGTGAGGCCCTATTGTGGGTGGAAGTTTTGTTTTATAAAACAGAAGAGGGTACATCTTTTATTGTCATGGTATCCACAGTTCGGAATGTACTCCCTCTGGAAAATAGGATGGCACCAACAGTTTCTTCTTTTAGGTGCCTCCTTGAGATTTTTTTATTGTTACTCTGCAGCTAGGCTTTTTCAGAATAACATCAGGACTGCTAGGAGAAACCTCTGCACACCTGAACCGGAAAGTGTGCCACGCGACAGTATTTGACATCTGCCATGCAATATTTGTTGGTATTTGTATACATTTGTTACTATTTGACAGGTGATGTGCAGTTCCGTTTATTGCAAATGACCTTGGAACCAATCGCATTCCCCATGGAATAATTATGGGGGCATGGGAAATGTTGATACACCGAGCTCTTCGGGGGGGGCGACCACAATCTGCTTTTTGGAGCTGTGGGAGTGGATTTTGTCAAACCTCTGAAATAAAAATGGAAGTATCAGCTTTTTTTAAATCTCTTTTGTTTTCATCACCTACTGAAAGGGCTGTACAATGCATGAATGAAAACCACAACAACCAGGACTTACTAAATGGAATAGCAGGTGTCAAATACTAGCAAATGTTGAACACGGTTGCATGGCAGGTATGAAATACTGTTTCATGCTAAGCTCGCAAAGCACATCATTTCACCATATGGAGTCCAGAGCATGGTGGAACAGTTTTTCAGGACAACCCAAGCCGCTGTCTTTTGCAAAGCAGTGTTTACTGCCTGGACTGATATGCTTTAGGCCTCTTTTATTCAAAGACTAATGCACAGTGCGGTTCTGGACGTGTAACAACATTGAAGATGGCATCTTTCAGTTCCAATATGCAACGGAGATTCCATCTGCCTCTTTCTTATGTTTTCCTTCATGTGCAAGGCTGCAGGTCCCACGACGCCAAACATCCATCAATCAGGTTTTATTTAGGAAACACTTTCCATGCAAGACACAGCACAAGGAAATTGAAATGTAGGGAGGGAAACGTCTCTGGCAGATGAAGTAGTCAACGAAACATTTAGCAACATGAGGAAAACAATGAAACACTCGGCTGAGAGGAGAGGTCTTTAATTTTTATTTTGAGGAGAGAGAGAGAGAGAGAGAGAGAGAGAGAGAGAGAGAGAGAGATGTTTGTGTAGGAGGAACATGAGTTGTCTCTGCCAAACTCCTCTGTTAAAATTCCAGGAGATTCATTCCTTTCCACATGTGTTTTTGTGCTAATCCCCAAAACTAGATGGGAACTAGGGACACGGGTGGCGCTGTGGGTTAAACCACTGAGCCCAGGGCTTGCTGATCAGGTCGGCGGTTCAAATCCCCGCGACGGGGTGTGCTCCCTTTGCTCGGTCCCTGTTCCTGCCCACCTAGCAGTTCGAAAGCACATCAAAGTGCAAGTAGATAAATAGGTACCGCTCTGGCGGGAAGCTAAATGGCTTTTCCATGAGCTGCTCTGGTTCGCCAGAAGCGGCTTAGTCATGCTGGCCACATGACCCAGAAGCTGTACGCCGGCTCCCTTGACCACTAAAGCGAGATGAGCGCCGCAACCCCAGAGTCGGACACGACTGGACCCAATGGTCAGGGGTCCCTTTACCTTTACCTTAGATGGGAACTAATGTCATAAGAACACAAAAAGAGCCTGCTGGATCAGGCCAAAGGCCCAGCTCGTCCAACTTTCTAATCTCTCAGTGGTCAGTCAGATGGCAAGGGGAAGCCCACAAGCAAGATGTGAGCTCAACAACCCTCTCCTCTCCTGCGCTTTCCCACAAATGGCTTTAAGAAGCACATTGCAGAAGATCTCCATCTAGGTTAGCAGCCACTGTTAGCCTTTTCCTCCTTGTCTAATCCACTTAAAGACCAGCCAAGTTGGTGGTCATCTCTGCCTCTTGTGGGAGCACATTCCACAGTTTAACTATGCTCTGTGTGAATAAATACTTTCTTTTGTTTGTGCTGAATGAGAACCGAAGGACCTTCCTGCCATCACCACAGCTCCAGTCCAGTAAATGGACAGAAGTGGGATGGAGATTTATTTTCTGACTCTGATTGCAAAGCTTCTAGTACTCAGCGACTAGTACTCAGTTGGAAGAGAAAGATATAAGGATTTCTAGTTTATTTGGTTCAAATGTGTGTGTTTTTCTGACTTTTCTATTGAACATATATTATTTTCGAGGCAGCCGAATAATTATTTGACAAATAATAAAATAAAGCCACAAAAGCAACTTTAAGGAACAATGCAGCTAAATAAATATAATAGTCAAAATACATTTCAGCACATAATCTTATAAACGTTCAAGATGCTGAAATCCATTAATATCCATCGCCCCCCACAATGTGTAGTTGTAATTCACAGCAATGCTCCCATAAGCCTTTCCTGTGGCAAACATCCAACCAGTTTAGTTTCCAACATGGATTTCGAGGCATGCATTCCAACAGGCACTCTGTATAACTTACATTTTCTGGGTGAAATGAATTTGACGGAACATGCTTCCAGGTCACATGCACACGAATAATCATTATATACTCATTATGTATTACTTCAGCATTTTTATATTTTCACATGGCAGACCACCTGCATTCTCAAGACGATGTTCTGGTGCCAACCCCCCCTGCGTCATCAAAATAACGAAATCACTTTTGCTAACAATTTCCATTTTTGCCCCAAGCAGAGAAAAAAAAACCCTTGAAGGCAACAAAAGTTGTGATTGCAGTACAACTGCAAATGAAACCGACATTCATGAAACCATCAGAGGGCTAAACCAAATGAGACAAAGTGAGTATATCAAATGGTTAGCCATGTAGTCAAAGGACTTATCCACACTTACCTTTCCTCTGTGCTTTTCAGGCCTGGCCCATGCTTTAAAGCTCCGGTCTGATCTTCCCCCCGTTTGTTTTTTTGTTTTGTTTGGTTTTGCTCCACAGCTTTCCCCATGAAAAATGCTCTTCAAAGCTGAATCAGAACAAACAGCAACCCACAGAAAGCTTGAATAGCTGTTTGTTGCCGTTCAGCTTTAAAGAGCAGATTTCATGGGGGGGGAGCTCTGGAACAAGTAAAGAGCACTCGGACTTAAAAAGCGCAAAGCTGTGTCTGGAAAGAGCAGGACAAAAGGTAATTGTGGGGTAAGCCCAAAGAAGCCTACTAAAGTTAGACCTAGGTGTGTAGGGGTTCATAGGAGAAGAGCCACTATCTTGCAGGTGCTTGCACTTGTTGGCTGGAGCAGATCCTCAAATAGCAAAAACAAGGAAACAACAGAACACAAAAAACAGTTTACGCCATCAATGTCAGTAAATGAAAACGTAAAAGCTAGGGCATTGTCTATAAGGTAAAGGTAAAGGACCCCTGGACGGTTGAGTCCAATTAAAGGCAACTATGGGGTTGTGGCGCTCATCTCGCTTTCAAGCCAAGGGAAGCCGGCGTTGTCCACAGACAGCTTTCCGGTTCATGTGGCCAGCATGATTAAATCACTGCTGGGGCAACAGAACACTGTGACAGAAGCCAGAGTGCACGGAAATTCTATTTACCTTCCTGCTGTAGCCGGTACCTGTTTATCTACTTGCACTGGCATGCTTTTGAACTGCTAGGTTGGCAGGAGTTGGGACAGAGCAACGGGAGATCACCCCGTCGCGGGGATTCGAACCCGCTGACCTTCCTATCAGCAAGTCCAAGAGGCTCGGTGGTTTAGACCACAGTGCCACCCGCGTCCCTATATCAGGGATTGCAAACAGGAACTGACTGGGGGACCACATCCTGCACTCTCCCACCCCATGGACAATTTTGGCAGATGGATAGATTCTCTCACCTGTCAATCACCTGCCTCACCATTTTTTTCACCTTTTCTGGAGGGAGAGATCTGGTTTCAATTCAAGCCACTGATGTAAAAGATTGTTCTTGATTACACCAAGCTCCACAAATCAACGGGATATTTTCAGTGCGAAGGAAGTATTTGCACTTAAAGCATGGCCGCTTTGGACAGGAACATAGGTCCATAACATTGGTCCAGCTAGGTCACTGTGCTGGCCCCAGGGTTTGTCCGTGAAGCGAGGTCCAAGTCCAGTCCTGGGTCTAGGGGTCCAAAGGAGGTCCAGTCCAGTGGGGAGCGAGGCAGGGAGCAGGTCAAGGTCCAAGGCAGGTGCAGGCACAAGGTTGCAGGTTGAGCACACGCTTGCAACTAAGTTGTTCACGCAACTTGGGCTGGGTCTGGCTGGCTTTTATCCTCCGGAGACTCGCCTCCTCCTCCCGGGCCTGGAGGCGAGCACTCCTCCTGTAGGCACTTAACTCCCTTCGTCTCTCTGAACCTGAGCCTCTGTAGCTCAGGAGAGGCTGGTGGGTTACTGGACCCAGGGGCCGCCTCAGCTTCCTCTGAAGAGGCTGGGAGTGGAGCACCTGCAGGCAATGGGTCCTCCCTCCCATAGGAGCCAGAGCAGACTCCGCTGATGCCTGCACCTGGGGATCCAGCACAGGCGGGGGATCCTTCCAGGCTCAAGCCCTGGCCCCGGCTCAGCTGGTTCTGGAGGCGGGGAATCCTGTGCAGGCTGGGATCCCTCAGGTTCAGCATCAGAGTCTGACTCCCAGGCCATCACAGTCACACTAACAGGTGGTAGCTCTCCAGGGTTTCAGATGGGGAGTACAAAGTAAAGCATTCCTGGATTACAAAGTGGGTTGTGTAAGGGATGGAGAATTTCATTTAGTCGATGTTTTAAACCAAACTAATCTAATATGCGCCTCCAGTACACAGACCGGAATGCAATTATCCTTTGGATTTCACATTTCTGTGAATTTCGCAGTGCAGTTCTTAGCTCAGAGAGACAATTGAAATGGGTAAAGATGCATATTTTAAATAAAATAAAAATAATTTAGAAAATTGTACACTGAGATAAAATGCCAAGATAATATGAATTTTCATATATGTATATTTCAAAATCTTATATTAATGGGGAAGTGGCATGGAATGGATTTATGAATGAATGCAAGTGGAATTTACTTGGTGTGCAAATGGACCAATCTGCCATTCCATATATTGTGCCCATAATATTCATGTTATGCCCTATAAAATGCACTGGTGTTGATGGTAAAATAAGCTACTGTTTCAGCACGTAATATATTCCTACAAAAAAAGAAAAAGAAAAGAAATCCCAGCTTTTCAAACTTTGGAAGCAAAGGGAATATTGCAATTGAAACGAGACACTTTCTGCATAAAAGGATATATTTTTAACTCCTGTTAAAATGAGAGTTGAAATAATTAGAACATATTCACGGCTGAAATGCAAATTTCCTATGTGAGAAATCTGATTCTCAGCAAAGACTCTCTCTCTTTTTATGGTACTGAAATGAATTTGATTTGCAGAATGTGAAATGATAAAGGGCCCATTGGGGATGATCTCAGGTGAGGTGTTCTCTCCTTCGGGGAAGCGGAAATAAGAAGAGAGATGGGCTGGAAAGAAAATTAAGGGATATTAAATGCAGTTTTCTCAGATGGAAACATACTACTTCCCCCTAAAAAAAAAAGAGAGAACGCATTCACTACTTTTTAAATAAAACAAGACATTACGCAAGGGAACCAAACTTTGTTCAGACAAGCACACGAAGGAACTGGCTCTTGGACTAGATGAACCTTGGCGGTCACTTCCAACTATACAATTCGATGGTTCTATGCTTGTTTGTATGAGATCTAGCCAGGTGCCATGATGGATGGCATTTATACTGGGCTGGGGAAATCTTTTCAGCCTGAGGGCCACGTTCCCCCCCCCCCCGGCACTTTCAAGGGGCCGTATGCCAGACGTAAAAAGTGGGTGGAGAAAGTATGTAGGTTTTACCTTTGTATAGTAGGTTATTTAACACACACACACACCTCTATCCTCCATCCAGGCAAGGAAGAGGCATTTCAGAGTTCAGGGACCAATTCCAGCCATGCAAAAACAAGTCAAGGGGTGTGCAAAGCAATGCAGTGAGGGCTGTGGCCAGGGGAGATCGGGGGTGTGACTGGGCAAAGGGTATGGCTGGGGGAAGTTCCATAAGGGAGAAAGAGAGGCCTGGAGGGGCACATTTGGCCCTCAGACCGAAGGTTTATATGTTTTACATCTTACATACCCTTCAGCATGTTGCTGCGGAAAACCCAAGAATGATTTAATCGGGACAGTTGAGGGGTACGATCTTAGCACCTATCATTAATGCTGGAGTGGTGTTTTGGTCCTTCTTCCCCTTAGGGGTGGGGAGTGGAAAGAAGCGTGAGGAACTGTCACCATCCATCACCCTTTGTGGCCTCTCCCTGGGTCCAACGGACACCACCGTGGCATCTGAAGGACCATCTTGCCCAGAGGACAGGGGAGAAGAAGCAGGAATAGCCCTTTGAAACAAACAAGTGGTCTTTCCCATTCTATTGTAACTTCTTCTTCTTCTTTTTAATGATGCTTTCTCTTTGAATAATCTTATGCTTTGTGAGGTCCTCCTGAAAAGCGGTATAAAAGACTGCAAATAAGCAAGTGGGTAAATGTCACAGAGCAATCAAAACCCCAGATCCACCATGCTGGAGGGAGATCAGATGAGGCAGCGATGCCCCTCTGCCAGCCCATCTCTTGTTCTGGTGGTATCAGCTGGTGGGAGCATCGTTGCAACAACCAAAGTGCACCAGGGGCGTAGCGTGGGTTGCCAGCTCCCGGGGCAGGGATAGTGTTGTGCTTCCCCTGGTGGGCTAGGCAGTGACAGTCCCTTTGCCAACCAGTGTCTTACCAAAAGAGCCTCTCCTTGCAAACTTGCCACAACCAGGGAGCAGAGACAAGGCAGAGGAATGTGAAGCCAGGAGTGCCGCTGTATCACTCTTCCTTCCTCTCCTTGTAGCGAGGTGTTCTGGGCAATGCACGTGGCTCCAGCAACGCTTCCCCACCTTCCTTTTCCTCTCTCTCTGCCAACCCAGGGGCGGGGTGTGCATGGGCATCCCTTTGTCGGCCACAAGAAAAAGGAGGTGCCACCACGGCCCTGACCCTGAGGCCCCATGGTTGCCACCCTCTCAGAAATGTGTCCAGGGCCATGGGTCCCTGGCACCCCATGATACGCCACTGAGGTGTTCCCCAGTACTTTGCCCAAATCATGGAAGTGGTGGAACTGGGCTGCTAGATCCTGAGCTGACATCATTGATGGCAACAGGAACTATTTTGAATAGTGAAGGTCCCTTTTTCCTTACGCTCCGCATTCCATCTGGCTGGGGTAAGTGGCGGTGGTGGTGGTGATGGATACATCATTCCTTTACCCCCGCCACTGCCAGCCATGGGGCTCATGGAGAGCCAGTGTCGTGTAGTGGTTAAGAGTGGTATACTCATAATCTGGGGAACCGGGTTCGCGTCTCCGCTCCTCCACGTGCAGCTGCTGGGTGACCTTGGGCTAGTCACTTTCTTTGCAGTCTCTCAGCCCCACTCACCTCACAGAGTTGTTTGTTGTGGGGGAGGAAGGGAAAGGAGAATGTTAGCCGCTTTGAGACTCCTTCGGTAGTGAAAAGCAGGATATCAAATCCAAACTCTGTCTTCTTCTCTTCTTCTCTGCGTTGCAACCACAGCCATTGTATATTTTTGCTGCTTTCGGAACTCTGGCTCAGAATGCGGCTTGCAAATGAAACGAAATATTCCTAGTGCTCCCTCTAATAATACACATATCTTGATGAAAAATGGCCGTTATTGCTTTAAATAAGTTTCTTATTGCGAAGGTTCATTTGCACCGTGTTACCCTCCACGTATCCCGGCACCCTTCCAAACCGCCCTCTGGAGACACCCCAAAGATTTAGCATGTGCATCAGTCTTTGTCCCTTGCCGGGCATAAAGAGAACTCTTCCTTGCTCCCCAGTTATATATTAGTCTTATGGGGCTTCTGTGCATTCTTGCGAGAGAATGTGTCACATGAAGCAGACTGAAATCTGCTTTTGCATTTTTCTTTATCAGGCTGGGTGACAAAAAGAAAAAAAGAAGCCCTTCATATGAAAGCACAAAACAGGAAATGCAAAAGAGAAACAGCTGAAGAAGGCATTAGAGGCCTTGGGGGGGCTGTTGGCCAGCTCGCCTGCAAATGTTTGTATTACGGTTCAGTGTGATAGGTAACCTTACACTCCTGCAACCGTGAGGAGGAAGTGCGAACTCAGACGCTGCCGAACGCGGACATTTTTCTCATTATTGTGCAATTAGAGAAACACCTGTGCTGAGTGGAGTCGCAAGAAGAGGCGTTCAGCAGCCTCCCCTTCCTTCTGCCCTGTGCCAAAATGAATGGGGGGTGCCAGGTGCTTTGACCCATTTCCAAATTTGGATATCAGGTAGGTGGGGATGGAGAGAGGCAGCAACGTTTCCTAAAGGCTCTTATTTTGCTGTAACTTTCAGCAGACTCTGTAACCTCCGTGTAATTTGATCTGTTTGCAGGGACTGGAGCACCTGAATGTACCGAAACCCTTCACTTCTCTTTGCATTTTGAAGCAGATTGGGAGAGTTGGAGCCAAATTGCATAAACATATATTATTATATTTTTAAAAAGCATGCTTAAGTCGGCTAGGTTTGCACTGAAGCAGGAATAACTGTGGCAGACCCTCCAAGTGTCCCTATTTTCCAGGGAAAGTCCCAGATTTAAAGAAACTATTCCAATTTTGGATTTGATCCTGGAATATCCCACTTTTCCTTAAGATGTCCCTATTTTCATTGGAGAAATGTTGGAGGGTATGGAATTATGCAACCCCCCCCCCGAGGAGGGAGATAAGTAACTATACAACCTTCAGAAGACATCTGAAGGCACCTTTGTACAGTTTTATTTTAATGTTTAATGTTTTATTATGTTTTTATATATGCTGGAACCCGCACAGAGTCACTGGGGCAACCCAGCCAGATGGGTGGGTATAAATAATAACATTAGTATTAGTATTATTCATAGAATAATAGAGTCGGAGGGGATTCCAAGGGTCATGAAGTCCAACCCCCTGCAATGTCCTCTTATGGTCTAGGACATCCCTATATTTTTATCAGAGAAATGTTGAAGGGTGTGCTGTGGGTCCCTGTTCCAGAAGTGATCCTGATCCAAACCCAGACCCCAAGCTGATTCCTGCCCCCAACCCACTTCTCCAGCTACAGAGGTGGGAGTTCACTTCAGCCATGTTGCAGAATTTCTGCAATCAGGTGCCTGTAGTCTCGAACTGGCGGGACTAGTGATTTGTTGTTGTTGTTGTTGTTGTTGTGGAGTTGTTCAGTCATGTCCAACTCTTCATGACCCCATGGACCAGATCACGCCAGGCATGCCTATCCTTCACTGCCTCCCGCATTTGGCCAAACTCATGTTAGTAGCTTCAAGAACACTGTCCAACCATCTCATCCTCTGTCGTTCCCTTCTCCTTTGTGTCTTTCCCAAAATCAGGGTCTTTCTAGGGGGTCTTCTCTTCTCATGAGGTGGCCAAAGTACTGGAACTTCAGGAACTGTCCTTCCAGTGAGCACTCAAGGCTGATTTCTTTAAGGATGGATAAATTTGATCTTTTGCAGTCCATGGGACTCTCAAGAGTCTCCTCCAGCACCATAATTCAAAAGCATAATTCAAAAGTGATTAGGAGACCCCAATTCCCCTCCCAGAGGTACCATTCTCAGAGTTCCCTGGGAATAGGGCTTGACTGTTAGAGCACTCTGAGAATTGTAGCTCTGGGTGGGGGAATAGGGGTCACCTATTAACTCTCAGCCCCCTTAACAAACTACAGATCCCAGAAATCTTTGCGGGGAAGCCGTGACAGTTCAAAGCATCATCATAGTGCTTTAAATGTATGGTGTGAATGTAGCCTTTGTGATTCGTGGCTGAGTCTCTTTGCCAAGCTGCAGCAGCTGCCAACATCAACACCGGCATCAATTTGTGCCTAAGCCACCTTTCCACAGCAAGTCCAAAGAGGCTCGGAATAACATTGCAACAGTAATAAGATAATGATGCATAATAAAGCATAATTGTCATTCCAAGACAATTCATTAACAATCCCATTCAGATCAGCAACGTATAAATAAACACACACTCAATACTGGGGGAGCATTTAATCCAATTTTCCTCTGGGACACCAAATGTCCAACGCAACAAACATTTCAGTCGGTCCAATAAAGAGACTCATGTTAATAAATTAAAATATTACATCCTGCGAACAATTCATACCAAAGCCTAGCAATTAAAATACTAAGGCAGATTCCAAATTAGCAACTCAATAAGGTATCAATCGAAAGTAAATAACTACCAGGCGGGGGCAGGGTGGAAATATGAAGCTCTGATTTCTAACTATTCACTAACCGCTCATTTCAAAACAAATGAGTAGCGCTAAAGACTGCAATTAATGCATCGGCAAGCCATTAATAGAAACAACTCGTACCAAAATATCAGATGGAAGTATGAATGGTGAATAATTAATAGTAATAACTAATAGGTTGTAAACATCAAATACCAACACCAGTGATTTCTAGAAGAAAAGGGGGGGGTAAACAAGATGCCATAAGAAAAAACAGATATCTAATGTCAGGAATGAGACAGCTCCAAGAGAATATTTGCAGCCAACTACAGAAAGCAGCCAGGAACAGAACAGCTTAGATGTTAGTCAGGCAAGGGAGAGCTGGCAGCTGCAGACTTCGGTTCTTCCTGACCTTGACGAACTGGCTGATAAGCAGTAGCTGAGAGCAGGTGGGAACATAGCCAAAGCTCTCAGGAAGCACAAATAGGCACAAATAGACTCAGCCTCTCAGAACAGGAAGATGTTGGAGCTGATCCACTAAGTCCAAAGAGTCAGAGAATGGGAGGGCTGCTACATAGGAAGCCAAACAAGAGACGTAAGGGGCGTAAGTTCAGTATCTTCTGTCGCAACCGGAAGGAGTCTTCAGAAGGGTCATCTTGAGTAAAGATGCCAGAGGCTTTGTCAGAGCCGTCCAGAGCTATCTGTTTTTTCAATAAATCCTTCTTTTTAATTACCTGTGCTGACTGTGTTATCAAGCTGGGAACCTGACATCTAAGCATGCTTTACCACCTCCCATCAAACTTTGGAAAGTTAAGGTGTCATATGGCAGCACTGTTTAGGGAAGCTTTTAATGTTTAATAGGCTATTGTATTTTAATATTCTGTTGGAAGCCGCCCAGAGTGGCTGGGAGAACCCAGCCAGATGGGCGGGGTATAAATAAAAATAATAATATTATTATTATTATTATTATTATTATTATTATTATTATTATTATTATTATTATATCTATTCACCTTAATGGTTCCTATGAAGAGTTCTGTTGAATTAGAGCTTTCATCTCCCTTCTCCAGCATCCTGTGACCAACTAGATGCTTACGGGAAGCTCACAAGCAGGGCAGGAGACAGTATAGGCAATAATCACAACCATAAACCATAGCACAGGACTTCCTTTGCATGTGAAGACAGGCTCTGGCAGATTGAGTGGACTAGACCAATTGTGGGTCCAATGGTCAAGAAGATGGTTTCTGCTAGTGCAGTAAAGGAAAGAAAGGGGCAGATGGGGCTCATCAACCTGGGAACGTAGCCCATTTGGAAGAAGGAAAACTCTGATCCTGAACTGCTTTGTGGGACATCTTTGGGAGAAGAAAAGGCTAAAGAGTCCAAAATGGAGTCCCAAAGGTGGTTGGGTGGTGCCCTGTGCACCTCCTTCCGGCAACTCTTGCTGGCCAAGCGTCTTGCTCTGCTTTCCTTTGGACCACATCAGCGAGGCCGAGAGCTGGGTCTTGTCGTCTGGGCAACCCAGGACCTCCATGCACACTGCCCAGACTTGCACCCCAGGGAGGTCACTTCAGTGCTGCATACACAGCCGTTTGACCTCATCCCCGAAGGTGCACTCCATAGTCTCATGAGACAGACAGATGGCAACAGCAAAACTACAGCAGCAGCAACCGAGGCTGTAACCCAATGCACTGGAAGGAAGACCCATTGAACAAAATGGATTTACTTTGGAGTAAATGAGCATAGGGTGGCTCTGCCAACTCTGCTTTGTGGGGAAGGGTTCTAGTTCAGCAGAAGAGCATCTACCTTGTATGCAGAAATCCCAGGTCCAACCCCTAGCATCTCCAGGCAAAGCTTGCTGCTAGTCCATGTGGACAACTCTCGGTATAAGGCCATTTTCTATGTTCTGTGTGGTCATTCTGGCTTGTGAGGGCCACAGTCTATGAGCCAGTTTCTCCGACCTCTCTACTTCTTGCATACTAAGAGACTGTCCAGCTCAGTAACTGGTAGTGGCTCCGCAGCATCTTTCCCAGCAGAACCTGGATATCCCGGGGATTGAACCTGGGACCTTGTGAGTGCAAAGCAGATGCCCTACCCCTAAGCCACAGCCCTTCCCAAAATGTGAACGGAGATGAAGAATCCTCTTAAGACATGCATGAGAGGCAGGGACTGCAAAGGAGGAAAAACAGGTGAGGGGGTGGCGATGAACTGATGGCCTGGAAATATGTCTTGTAATTGCAATTCGCTCTGTATCGTTTAGCCATCCAAGTAACGGCTTAATACAGTGTCATTAATTATAAATGCCTGGTGGTCGTGTTCCGTTTTCTCCTCCTGATTTGCACCTTAATGAGCATTAAACACAACTTCAATTACTGGCGTGCAGGTGTACTTTGTAATCACTTCCCCCCACAGACACGCAAAAGCATTAAAAATAGCTTAGGAGTTGTAGATGACACATTCTGCTGTGCTCTTTGGCTTCAACGTTTTTTGTTTGTTTGTTTTTTTATGTCAATTTACCGTGTCCTTTCCTTCAGAATTCTCTCCGGATGCTTCTAGCGCAACTAAATAGCAGGCTGGGTAGGGGGAGTCCAACAGATCACGCATAAGAAGGCTCAAAGCATCTTGGTTCAGTTTCATATCTACATTGAATCAGAGCTAGGTGAGCTCCAATGTCATCTGGCACAGGTGGTTCATTGGTACAGCCCTCTGATATGTGGCCAACCAGCCTCTGCTTACAAAAGCTTTTATGAAGGAGATTTCATCACCTTCCAAGGCAGTCTGTTCCGCTATAGAACAGCTTATATCCTTGGGAAGCTCTTTCTAACGTTTAATCACGATCCCTTTCCTCGGAATTGGATCCCATTGGTTTGGGTTCTACCCTCTGGAGCCACAAAAAAAACAAAACCCAAATTTGCTTCATCATGTATGTGAGGGCCCTCCAAATACTCAGTCATGGCTGTCACATTCCCTATTCATCATCTCTTTTCCAGGCTAAACATTCCCTACTTCTTCAACTTTTCTTTATATAATTTGATCTCCAGTGTTTGTCACTTGATAACTGCACAATCAATGGATGACTTTCATGTGGCCTATACGGATGGAAAGACGAGCTGGTAGAGTCTTGATGCTCAGGTTGCAAGCAGTGATCACATCTTTGAATCAAATACCCTGCAAGTAGAAAACTTGAACTTCAAGGATGAGGGCTCAGCTAGCACCTTTCTCCCTGGTGAGCTAGTTCTTTGCTTTCATGAAGTTTTTCACATGGGAGGTCCAGCTCCAAGGGCCTTCTGGCGGTTCCCTCACTGCAAGAAGTAAGGTTACAGGGAACCAGGCAGAGGGCCTTTCGGTAGTGGCACCCACCCTGTGCAACACTCTCCCATCAGATGTCAAGGAAATAAACAACTATCTGACATCCGAAGGCAGCCCTGTTTGGGGAAGTTTTTAATGTTTGATGTTCTATCGTGTTTTAATATTCTGTTCTCACAAGAGGCAAGGAAAGCCACCAACTTGAGCAGCAATAGAAGAGAATGAGACAATTCATGGAGGATATTGATGGCTACTAGCCCTGATGACTATCTTCTGCTTCCTCTGTTGGAGACAGTAATAATAATAATAATAATAATAATAATAATAATAATAATAATAATAATAATAATAATAATAATTTATTTATCCTCCCAACAGACATAATAAACATCAAACATTAAAAACTTCCCTGAACAGAGCTGTCTTCTAAAAGTCAGGCAGTTGTTTATTTCCTTGACATCAGATGGGAGGGTGTTCCACAGGGCGGGTGCCACTACCGAGAAGGCCCTCTGCCTGGTACTCAGTATGCCTCTGAATACTAGTTACTTGGAACTGCATGCGACGAACCTCCACTTCACACTCTCCCCTTGTTACTAAGTGAATTTCTAATCAGGTGTTCTGGGTCAAATTTCAATCCACCCACCTGTCCCTCTGAGGTCCATCTGTGATGTCAATCCCCTTTTATTTTATTTTATTTATTTTTTTAAACAGAATTTATTAGCATTTTCATAATATAACACAAACCCAACCCCACACCTACAAATACAAAAACAAATACAAATACACATAATGTCAGGATTCTTCTTCTTATTTGTATATCTTACAAAAAAAAAATTCTACTTCTGAATCTTGACGTTTGACTTCCCCCGCCTTTTCACCTTCGGTTTTAAATCAATATACTATTTCCTTAACAACTTTTCTCTATAAAAAAACTTAACTTTACTTAAAATAACACAATTATCTTGATCTTTTTATTATAACCTCAATCTTAACCATATATTCTTATAACTAAACTTATTTCTTCTATCCTTTATCATGCTGCTTTTGACTTAAGGTTCAATATCTCCTTACTTATTTAAAATAAACTTATAATTAACAGACTTCACACTCCGATTTCGGATACCATGACAGACCATTTGGATTATACATTTAATACTTCAACCCACTCCCCCTCTGTCCATTGTCTTTTTCTGTCTTTCACCAGAACCGGATCTCCAATTATCTTCTTCTAAGTGTCCACAGATCCAGGCATTCACAACAAACCTAGCATCGAGCTTCAGGGTGTTCATCACTTCCTTTCTGGGCTCCTCCGTACCTTTGTACCATACTTCTTCTTCTTGTAGAAATCTTAATTCCATGTCCCTTGCCCCCGAGCTGCCACCTCGGAGTCTGGATATTATAAATTTTCCCGTTCCAGGGCTGCCACCCCCAGAAATCGGTTCCTTTTCCCGGAGTTGCCCAGCCATTTCGAACCATCCTTCAAGCACCCCTCCCAGCTCTTTGCCAAGGTTTGATTCCATTGTATAAAACTTTTGAAAAGCCTCCTCTGTGGAAAGTGAGTCCTTTTTATTTATAATTCCACTCAAAACTTGCAGTTTCCGATTAAGCAGTTCCAGCTTCAAGACAGTGAGCATTTCCTCATCCTTTAAACCAGAGTTCAATACCAGTGCAAACAAAAAGTCCAGCATTTTAGAAGGGAGGGTGAGTGTCAGATTTCAGTTCCTGTCTCTTCCTTCCTTTGTTTCAATTTTTTCCCACGACAGTCCAAGTCGTCGCCATTTCTCCGAAGCCGGAGTATAAAGACCAAAACTTCAAATGGAGATATTTTTTCCCCAGTTAACCCCCGAAGGGAAATCTCAGCAGTCTCAGTTTTCAAATTCCAGATACTTTCTAACGATTGTTGTAGCAGCAGTCACTTAAACGGTTAATTTCTTTCACCTCCCGAAGGGAGAGAGGCGGGCTGCCTTTCTTCTTTCCCCCAGATCGTTCCAAGAATACAAAGAGTCAATCAAATACTCACAGCCACTGGGTTCTTATCAGCTCGTTAAAGACAGGTAGAACTTAGACGCTCATCACAGGCTTTGTCGCCGCATTTACATCCCGGTTGGGGCATGTCCCCTATAGCCCGGCTCCGTCGTCCCTTCACCCCCACTCCCCCTTTACAGGGGGAGCGGGGGAAGGGTTCGGAGCCACAACGGGCACAGCCGGGGAGCCCAGGGTGCGGGACGCTCTTCCCGCACCCCAACCGGAGCCCCGCTTTGCGGTAGCAGGGCTCCTAACCCCCGGGATGGACTGGGTGCTTCGCAGCCGAAGCAGCCCACGACCACCCGCAATGGCGTCGCCGCCGGAAGTCCAATCCCCTTTTATTTATAATCTGGGGATCTCTTAGTAACGGGAGTTTTCCTGTGCAGCGGCCGTGGCCGGTTATATCCTCCGCTCTGGGCTTCAGGGGTTAAACTCTTCTTTGCCTACAGTTTGGGGTCCCTCTTTCATTAGACCCCTCACTATATCAGTTAGCTAAGCCCTCTTAGCAACTCTGTGGCAATACCAAGGTTTCCGCCCGCTAGCCCCTCCTGAGGGAACTCCAAGACACAAACTATCACCCGGCAGGTCAGTTTTTTCTTTTCCCTGAGTTCACCTCCTCATGAGCATGCATAACTCGCTGGACCAAATAAACGACGATATTTTCTTAGCTTAATAATAATAATAATAATAATAATAATAATAATAATAATAATTTATTATTTGTACCCCGCCCATAAAGAGTAAGAAGTCTTTATTCCTTTCAGAACATAACGGTTTCAGTAAAGCAATCGTTTATAAGCTTAGTTTCATAACAGTGTAAACTCTTTCTTTCAGCATCATATACACATCTTCAACCTATCCTAACCTGCCCACCACTATCCTGGCCCCACGCCCTCCTTCTTCCAGTCACCACTCACTCCCTCTCTAACGGCTGCTCCCTCCTTTTAAAGAGCAGAATGTCCCGCCTCCCACGAGATACCTGCCACTCAAACTGGGGTGCCCATTAACTCATAAAACACTGTGGGTTTCTGAAAATCCCTTAACTTAGATCCGATTCATTACACCGCACATAGGAATGGTGGCTTCTCAGCTTGGCCCCTGTTGTTGCTCCTCTGCTGTTTTGCACGGGAGCAAAGATTTGCCCAGATGGGACTGTTATCAGTTCTGCTTTGCGCAAACACTTACCCACAACAGTGCCTATCGGATTCTCACCCCAGAAGCAGAAAATTGCAGGTAGCTGCTGCATCTTGATTCCTTCTTCCCTCCGTGTGTATGAAAATACAGTAAGAGGAGCTAACCTGGGAGGTGAGTGGTTGAGAGAAAGAGGAAGTAACAGGTGAGGTGGAAAGGATAACAGAGGACCAATCAATGGAAGCTATACTGGAGAGGTGGATTTGTCATGACGGCAATACTGACAACGGTGCCAATTAAAAGACGAGGAAAGAGTACGAGGGAAGGTCAATGAGGCGATGGCACTAGCAGTTAGGAAATAAAGGAAGAAGGAGGAAAAAAATTGACAGATGAAGTAGTTATAATTGCTCACTAGTTCAGTCTGATGAACCATACAGAGGCCTGACATGCCCAGTGGCCAGCCCATTCATTAATAATGCTGTCACGGGGCACAAAAAGGATTCTGCTTTGGGAGCCCTAAGTATGAATGGATTGCAGAGGGAAGAGCGTGTATTGCATTGCCAAAGCAGAGAAGCATTCCATTCTTTTCATTCTTAGAAGAAGCAGGAAAAGAGGAGTTAATGTCTACAAGCCTCAGGTGCACGGATTGTTCATTTTCCATTACATTTGCAGTCCAGCTCTAGAGCAGTGCTGGGTTTATGTATAAGCTAAACAAGCTATAGCTTAGGGCCCCACTCTCTTGGGGCCCCCCCCAAAAAATGTAAAGGAAAAAAAAAACTGGATGTACATTTCCAAAATATAAGATAAAAAACCAATAAAATAAAACCTACATACAGTAACAGTGTTTTGTGTTGTGTCAGCTCCTATGACGTAAGTAATGGGCCCCGCCTGCTAGCTAGCTCCCTAAAATATCACTCATTTCTATATATAGGGTGACTACATTCTGCATGTGTGAATGGCTTTAGATACTTATTAGTTCCATAAATTACCATACAGTGGTACCTCGACTTACGAAATTAATCCGTTCTGAAGGCGCGCTCATAAGTCGAAATCTTCGTAAGTCGAAGGCGCCATCTCGGAACGGGGAAAAAATTCATATGTTGAAAGAACCGCATTCAAAACTTCGTAAGTCGAGGTATCGTGCTGCCGCTTTCCCTTCGTAAGTTGAAAATTTTGGAAGTGGCGGCCATTTTTTCGCTTCCGGAGGTCATTCGGAAGTCGAAAAATACGGAAGTCGAGTCGCTCATAAGTTGAGGTACCACTGTATAGCATATATTCAACACAAAAAACAGCGACAAGTTGTTGCAGACAAAGGGCAACTGGACATATAAAGGGCCTCATTGCCATCAGTAGCTTAGGGCCTCATCAAACCTAAATCCAGCCCAGCTCTAGAGTCTAGGTTTCTTTTGAAAATGAGAGTTCTCCCCTGCCCCATCCCTTACTTCCTCTTCAGAGGAGGCTTCCATTTTTCCATCTCTTTCTCGCAGCAATTAAGAATTTCTTTGTAATTTTTGTATCGTTGGCAGGTGTCCATGGTTGGTGGCCACCTGTTGTGGATGCTTTCTCTGAGATTCCTGCATTGTCAGGGATTGGACTAGATGACTCTTGTGGTCCTTTCTAACTCTAAAATTCTGTGCTCAGGTGCTGAATATGGCCCCTGAAACCTCTCTATCTGGCCCCTGGGATATTCCACACACCCTTTCTTCAGGATACCTCCCCTCCCCAGCCTCCTCTGTATCCCCCGCTCAAGTACTTTTGCTCGTTTGGAACTGTGAAAAAAATGTCTTTTTCTTACTTGGATGGGGAGATGTATTTGTGGGTGAAGCACAAATCTGAATCCAGCACTGAGTTGGTCTATAAGGAGGATTTTATGAGCTATTTCTATCTGCTCTCTGTTGATTCCAGACTTGACTTCAGCTAACATCCTATCCCATCCACACTACCTGTTCACTAATAGTGTGCCACTAGAAAAATGTAAGCTCCTTGAGGGCAGAGCTATCTTTTTCATTTACTAAACCCCATAAAATGCCACATCCCTTGATGCCATATATATCATCCCAGCAACCAATAATGTGGGAGAATGCTGAGAAGCCACTGTGCTCTTTTGGATATTTCTGTGTGCTGTATCCATTTGCCTAAATAAATAGGGAAGTGTCTCCTTCAGTTAAGTCCTCAAATGCAGGGAGATAAATAGCCAGCTGGTTTGTTTCTCATTTCCTTCTTCCCTCTCTCTCATTGCAGCTTCTTCCCTATCAAGTCACTTCATTATTATCAACAAAAGCAGCAATGAGAGGCGAAAGTGTTGCTTTTCTTTAAATATTTGCTGTAGCTCATGTAATTACTTCGCTTGGCAAGTGCTGTGAAGTCTTATTGGATTTTCCCAACCTATTTCTTTGAGTGGCGAAACCCGCTTTCCCCTTACCTCTTCAAACCCTCCAGAGGAACTCTTGATAAACAGAGTTTCAGAAGCAGGGAAACGAAAGCCGAAAATGCAAAAAGAGGGTTTGGAGAGTCGGTCGCTTGGCTGACAGCTGCATTAATGAATCCCTTTCAAAGGATGGAAGGGTTTGGAGTCATGTAAAGTTGTGCTTTCTGCTGAGTTTTGCAGCTGCAAAGGCAAGGAGGGAGCAAGAAGGTGCTGCAGTCCCTTCATCCACCCTTCCTCCCCCAAAATAAGTGGAGCCATTTCTGGTTTGAGGATAAAACAACAGCTTCAGGTTTTGGGGGGACCCTCAGGAAAGACACCCTCTATGCCCTCCCTTGCAATGTTACCGTTGTCTGTAGACACACATAGGTCACCTTGTTTTAAGATAGGGGCAGGGAACATTTTTCAGCTTAAGGGCCAGATTCCCCTCTGGAGGCCGAAGCAAAGGGTAGATTGGCAACAGAGGTGACTGTTAACTTTGTACATCCCAGTTAAACAAACATCAGGGAAGGAGGAGGAGGCAAGGGTGTGGTGGTGGGAGGTGCACCCACAGCAGCAGTGAGGCATGCCCATGGCAGAGGAGGAGGTGGGGCACCCACGGCAGCAGTGAGACACAGCTGCAGAGGAGGAGACAGCATCAGGGGCATGGTGTGGCAGCAAATGATGTCCTTTTTGGGTCCAGGTTGGCCGCCTGAGGCAACCACCTCACCTCACCTCATGAGCAGGCCAGCCCTGCCTGTCTTGAAGAGATGTGTTTCACCATGACCTATGGGAACCCAAAATAAAAAAAATAAAAAAATTCCTTCCAGTAGCACTTTGTTGTTGTTGTTCAGTCGTTCAGTCGTGTCCGACTCTTCGTGACCCCATGGACCAGAGCACGCCAGGCACGCCTATCTTTCACTGCCTCCCGCAGTTTAGCCAAACTCATGCTAGTCGCTTCGAGAACACTGTCCAACCATCTCATCCTCTGTCGTCACCTTCTCCTTGTGCCCTCCATCTTTCCCAACATCAGGGTCTTTTCTAGGGAGTCTTTTCTTCTCATGAGGTGGCCTTAGAGACCAACTAAGTTTGTTCTTGGTATGAGCTTTCGTGTGCATGCACACCTCTTACCAAGAACAAACTTAGCCAGTGTGGTGTAGTGGTTAAGAGCGGTAGACTCGTTATCTGGGGAACCGGGTTCGTGTCTCCACTCCTCCACATGCAGCTGCTGGGTGACCTTGGGCTAGTCACACTTCTCTGAAGTCTCTCAGCCCCACTCACCTCACAGAGTGTTTGTTGTGGGGGAAGAAGGGAAAGGAGAATGTTAGCCGCTTTGAGACTCCTTTGGGTAGTGAAAAGCGGGATATCAAATCCAAACTCTTCTTAGTTGGTCTCTAAGGTGCTACTGGAAGGATTTTTTTTTTGATTTTTTATTTTGTTTCGACTATGGCAGACCAACACGGCTACCTACCTGCTATAGGAACACAGTCACAGAGGAGGCTGGGATTTCTAGCAGAGGTTCAGAAAGGGAGTGACTGGTTCCCTGGAGTGGAGAGAAGCACCTGGTAAGATGGCGCTGAGGAATCCTGGAACTCAGGCGACGGCCGTGTAGCCCCCATGCCCAAAAATGGGGGGGTGACACCCTTTTAACCTTGGGGTGGGGGAAAGGTGCTGGTAGAATGATCCCAGAAAAAAGCACTGTCCATCCCTGCTCTGTGTTGAACAAGCCAGGCCACGTTCTTTGTGTGTGCCTCAAAAAGGCATAGCATCTTCCAGATCAGGGCAAACGCCCATTGCCTTGGTCTTCCTTCCAGCCTGCTTCATGAGCAGGAGAGAAATTATATCATCGTTTCTCCCTGGCGATGTTGCAAATGAATGGTTGCAGGAGCGTTCCCGAGCCTCCTGCTTAATTCCCTACTTGGTTAAGATATGTGCAAGCACACAGCTTCTTGCTCCGGTTCTGCTGATCACTGGATCTCCAGCCCAAAGCTTTTGCCTTCCTGCGGAATCACTGGCTGAATAGATATTAGCAATGCAGGCGTCTTTCCCCCTTTCTAGCTAATCAGGGTGGCAATCGCACTGCAATTACAGATCAGTCATCCGGTTCGTTCTCTACGTGGGAAATTACCACGTTGAAACCAAAAATTTCCCCTCTCTTGCCTCCTCCCACTTTGAGGATGCTGAGCAACTTCTGGGGGGTGGCTGCCTTCCTTTCGTTTGGTCTCGGCATTCAGAGAGCTATCACAATAAATTTTTCAAGAGCCTCAAGCGACTTGGAAGCTCAGTTCTACAAAGGCTGTTAATTTCCTCTGCTGTGTCTAACATCAGGGCTGGGGAACCTCGGACCTGAGGGCCAAAGGTGTCTCCCACAGGCCCCCGATCATGCTACGTTCCCTGCCCAAACACAATTACTGCTCTACTCTGAACCCTCCTTGAGAGCATTTTTCCTGCTCGTAATTGCAACAGTGTGTGTCCCCATCAACAGTCTAGCCACAGCATTTTGCAGTGGCAGGAGTCTCCAGACCCGAGGGTCACCCCACACAGAGTGCATTGCAACAACCAAGGCTTAAGGTTACCAATGCATCAATCACCATAGTCAAGTTATCTCTTTCCAAGAAGTCCTATTTGATCTACCAGCTGGTGAAAGGCACTCCTAGCCACTGCGGTGCAGAGCTTCCAGTGACAATGATGGATCCAGGATCAATCTCCAACTCCAAACCTGCTCTTTCAGTAGGAGCAAAGACCCCATCCAGAACCAAAAACTGGTTGTGTGTGTGTTATTTTGCAAAGTTTTCAATTTTACAATAAATGTGAAATAAAATACATCTGTGGTTTCTTCCAATTTCACTTTTATTACTGCATCTACACTATAATTCCTTATGATTATTACTCTCAACTTTTCAAATTAGTTAGTAGTTTAACTGCTTGCCTTAAGTTATTCCTGCAAATGTAGTTAGTTGTTTACAATGATGATTTTTTTAAATACTTCACATATTCCCCCCCCCCATGTGCCTCTGAGCTGAAACCTCCTGCAAACCACTGTTGTATATCTACACTGTTTTCCCCCTCCTTGGGAGGGTCAGGATGAGGAGGTGGTCTCCACTACTACTCCTCCTCTGCCCAGACCCTGACAACCATTGTGCCCAAACAGTGGCCCAGATTATACACAGAATTCCTCTGAGTTAGATCTTATGGAGAAGTATAGCTGTGTGTCATCACATTATGACACTTAGCCCCCAAACTCCTAATGATCACACCCAAAGACTCCATGTAGATGTTAAAACAGCACTGGGGACAAGATTGTACCTTGTGGGACACCGTAGCATGAAGGTCGTGGAACTGAAACACAGTCTCCAAATGCTACTCTCTGGACACAACCATCTAGGTAGGACCGGAACCACTGTAAAAACAGTGCCCCTAATACCCATCCCACAGAGCTGGTCAAAGGGAATACCATGGTTTGTGATATCAAAAAAAACACAGAAAGAGGGAGGAGGAGGAGGAGGAGGAGGAGGAGGAGGAGGAGGAGGAGGAGGAGGAGACTGTTGTTCAGTTTAAAAAATGCAGAATGATGTAGGAATCGGATGAAAGGGACTCATGAATGAACACATGTGGAACTGATATGGAACACAAATTGATTCATCCATCCATCCCTAACGGTAACTGTGGGAGAGTGCAAATTTGTATTTCCATCCTTTCCCCCCCGTACTCCTGTCATCTTTGGTATGAAAGGCCTGTGATCTCTGGACTTGACTGATCTGAATCTGACTTAAATCCAAAAGTTTTCTCATTTTGAAACTTTCGCTAGCAGAAAGGATGCTGGAAGACAGAGGTTGCGGCAGGTCATGGTGTATCACATTGGCTACATCCAGTGTAAAGAAATAGCACAACAACAACAACAACAACAACAACAACAACAACAACAACAACAACGAAACCAGTCAATTGCTGCCCAATGCTGTACCGTTAAGCAGTTCCCCATATTAAAATATAGTTTGACATTCCCTTACGTTCGGGAGAACTTGGAGATGGAGCTTCTCTTCCCATGTACTGGGTGGAATGCTGCCTTTATGGTAGAATCAGAGTTGCATCACAGAACACGTGCTTTTCATGCAGAAGGTCTGAGTTTCAATTCCCAGTGAGTCTAGGCAATTATAGAGAGTTATTGCCAGTCTGTGCAAGACAATACAGTACTTGATGGATCAATGGTTTGAGTGCAGTGGTCTGACTCCTGTGCATGGGAGATGTAGCCTGATGAATGCAATGTCAGAACACCCTCACATGCCTGCCTGGGAAGAGTCTGGCAATGAAAGACAGTCTTATCTCTTCCGCTGTATTTACTATTGTACTGTACTTTTGCTTTTACTTGTTCCTGTCCTTCTCTCGGAGCTGGAGAGAGAGGACACCACGGCTCCTTTTTCTGTACATAGTGTGTAAATAAATACGTAGAATAGCCCTACAATGTCTCATGCTTCTTGCTGCGTTATGCTAGAAGATTCGTGTGCATATATCATTTGATATATGTCACTGAAGCACACTGGAGAAGAAAGGAAATGCCTTTTCCAGAGATGCGCATGCCAGAGGATGCTCGGAGTTTGGGGGCTGCGGGGGCACCCCAGGGTGTTTTCCAACAAGTCACACCCCTCACCAGAGATGGGTGTCTCTGTCAATTTCGGTTTCTCCCAGTTTCTTGTTTTCCCATTCTTAAGTGCTGTTTTTCCTACTTCCACATCAGCCTGTAAACTCCTCTTGAAAGTTCGTCGACAAATTTCTCCTGACACATTAAGCCAACAACTTACATACATTTTACTTGCGTGCATTCAGCTCTCTGTGTGTGTGGCAAAATTCAAAAGGGAGCAAGTGTCCAAGAAAAAGGACTTTGGCTACCCCACTCACCTTTGCACCCAAGGTGTTTCGGCTATACACAACTTTGGTTTTAGGCGAAATCCTCAGAATGTAACACCCACATAAGTTGCAGGCTTGCTGTATACACATATTATGTGAAATAATGCATTTTAATGCACTTTAGTTTATGTATTTTTGTCCATATTATTTGGTGGGCGAATGGCATTGCAAAATTCAGAGAAGTGTGAATTTGGAATGGTGGCTGTGTTCCCTTTAACATATTGTTTCCGGAAGTGCAAATTTAGTTGTTGTGTGCTTAAATGTAAACTGAATTTACTTTCTTCCCCAACCTTACCCTTCAGTTACCCAGTTCCACATTCTCCTCAGGTAATTTTGCCTGGCTGGAGTTTGACCTTCAAATGTGATAATGCCTCTTGCTAACCTGGATGACTGGAGGAGGAGGAGGAAGAGAGAGGTATGTTCGAATTGCAGCCTACTATACAAAGGTAAGACTCATGTCCTTCCCCTCTGGTCCTACCCATCACTGCAATGTGGTATTCAGAAGGGTTGCCCACAAAGGAATGCTGCCGTTGGACTGAAAAGGGTATTCCTTCCCCGATACAGATTTTTTTAAAAAATTTTTAAAAAAAAGTTGTTTGAATAAGGGCCACACTAGACCTGGCATTAAATGTGTGATAGCAATTAATATGTCTAATTCTTATATATTTATAACAGCCATCAGGGAGGTGAATCAGAATTGGGATTGTGCTGTATAGGAAGGGGATGGGTTAACTTATCAGAGGCTATCTCTTTCTTTTTTTAAAAAAAAAAAATTATTTTGCTTTTAACAAATCATAAACACTCTTTAAAATGAAACATTTCTAAATCATATACAAATATATATACTCCGCCGAGTATTGTGACTTCCCTCCTTTCCGGCCCCAGTTTTAAACCTTCTCCTCATTCTTCCGCTTCGTTAAATCCATATTTAATTTTTTTCAAAATTACATTGTTTACTATTTTGTACTTTACTATTACATTGCAAGCATACTATCAAAGCCTGTCAGTGTTTTCCCTTCTTTACAATAATTTTTAAAATATTCAATAAATTTACTCCAATCCGATTGAAAACTTGGGTCGTTTTGGTCTCTTATTCTCCCTGTCAATTTTGCTAATTCCAAGTATTCCAATAACTTTATCCTTCATTCCTCAATTGTTGGTAAGTTTGTTGTTTTCTATTTTTGCACTAGTAAAATTCTGGCTGCAGTGGTGGTATACAAAAATAACCTCTGATCATTTCTGATAATTTCATTTCCTACTAACCCCAACAAAAAATGCTTCTGGTAGTTTCGGGGATGTATATTGTAACATTTTTTTTAACTCATTGTATATTGACTCCCAATACGTTTTACCTCTCTCACATCTCCACCACATATGGTAAGAGGCTATCTCTTTCTGCTCTGCTCTGAGTCCTGCTCTTAGAATCTGCTTTCAACTTCCATCTACACAAGTTGTTCCATCAAGCTATAGGAGACGCAGAGAGACAGAAATGCGGAGCTTCTCCATCACCTCTGATGAAAGAACTCTTCTTTTCCATCGTCACAGAGAGAAGAAGACCAGTTAATTTCCGTGAAAACCCCAAGACTTTGGGGAGCAGGAAAAGCCTTACAAATGGAGACTGGCTATGAGAGACATATTTTTCTCTCTTTCATTTTCTCTCTCTCCAAACAATAGCAGTAACAAAAAATTGACTGCCAAGACTAAAGGAGCTTGCACATTTGAATATATATATTTTGGTAAGGATTTATTATGTTTACAGAAAGCATGTCATTAAATCTCCAAGCCCCTGAGCGAAGCTCATCATTTGGTAATAAACTGATCCTACACACACACACACACACACACAGAGAGAGAGAGAGAGAGAGAGAGAGAGAGAGAGAGAGAGAGAGAGAGAGAGAACAAACAAACACTTCCCTTTCTGTTAAAGAATAGATGACCATTTTTATGAATTAAGATACCACAATCCTTTTATTATTATCATCACCATCTACATATATTGATACTGTTTATATTGAAACAGTATCAAACCAAGCCGATTTCTGACCTAGAGTGTCTGCCCAATGTGTAATAGCGCATCGCCCTCTAGTGGCTGGTGTTTCTTTGTTGACCATTCTAACAGCCTTACTGGTAGGTTTTAGGTTTTAAAAAAAGAAAAGAAAAAAAGAACGCAATTACTTTTGTGTAGATGCTGCATTTCCTAACTTATCAATAGACAATTCTTTCCAGTAGCACCTTAGAGACCAACTGAGTTTGTTCTAGGTATGAGCTTTCGTGTGCATGCACACGAAAGCTCATACCAAGAACAAACTCAGTTGGTCTCTAAGGTGCTACTGGAAAGAATTGTCTATTTTGTTTCGACTATGGCAGACCAACACGGCTACCCACCTGTAACTTATCAATAGACAGTTTGTCTTGGGTCTTTACATCCGCCGCTCTGTTTCCTAGGGCATTTGTCTGCGTGATAGCTAAGAGCTCTGGGCGAGTTTCGGGCGATGCACTTTTCTCAGAGGAACCTTTTGCATGACTCTGAGCCAAGAGAGAAGAGAAGAATGAACGATTTCCCCAACCCTCCTATGATGCCCTTGAAAAGGTAGGGCTCTGGGCCTCACATCGTCATGCATTTTGGATACAGTAGAGTTTCAATTCCAAAGGGAAAGCAGTGCAGGTGGCCTCTCAGAGAGCATTCATTGGCAACATGCGTTGCCCATTTATACTGAGCTGATGGCTTTTCTGATATGCGACGATGACTATATGAGTGATTTCGAGCGCAGGTTTGCAAGCCCTCTCAAAGCCTCTCAAAGGATTAATTCCATGTGGTTAGCTGTGTGTGGTGGGTTAGAAATGATGCAGAAGAGAGCCATGGACCAGTATGCCTTTCAGAGTAAAGGGGGTTTCCCCATTCCAAAAGGAATGCCGATTGTTCCTGTGCATACCCTTAAAACTTCCTTCCTTTCCTAGGCACAGTCATACCTTGGTTCTCAAACGCCTTGCGACTCAAACATTTTGGCTCCCGAACGCCGCAAACCCGGAAGTATGTGTTTTGGTTTGCGAACTGTTTTTCGGAAGCCAAACGTCCGCCGTGGCTTCTGATTGAATGCAGGAAGCTCCTGCAGCCAATCGGAAGCCACGCCTTGGTTCTCAAATGTTTTCGGAAGTCGGACGGACTTCCGGAATGGATTCCGTTCAAGAACCAAGGTGCGACTGTACAGGCAACTCCCAAATTTACATGGGGCTTGCATTCCGAGGCACTGCGTGTTGAACTGAAATTTCATATATAAAAAAAGAAATTTCATATATTTGAAACACCGTTGAAAAAGCCTGCAAACACCCCGTTCTGCCCAATTTTGTGACATCTTCGGGTCACTTCCAGATTTGGCACGATGCATGCATGTGCAGTTGCAGATGTGTTGGATGCACCTAAAATAGTCACTGCCTGTACTGGGGGAAGAAAGAATGGCTTGCCCCTTAGATCCACAAAAACCACCATTGTCAGAGGCATTATGGCTCTGAATACTGTACCAGTTGTTGGGAATCACAAGTGGACTGAGTGCAGTTGCTCTCAGGTCCTGCTTGCAGGCTTCCCACAGGCATCTGGTCATAGAATCCTGGAGTTGGAAGAGACCACAAGGGCCATCCAGTCCAACCCCCTGCCAAGCAGGAAACCATCAAAGCATTCCTGACAGATGGCTGTCAAGCCTCCGCTTAAAGACCTCCAAAGAAGGAGACTCCACCACACTCCTTGGCAGCAAATTCCACTGTCCAACAGCTCTTACTGTCAGGAAGTTCTTCCTAATGTTTAGGTGGAATCTTCTTTCTTGTAGTTTGAATCCATTGCTCCGTGTCCGCTTCTGTGGAGCAGCAGAAAACAACCTTTCTCCCTCCTCTATATGACATCCTTTTATATATTTGAACATGGCTATCATATCACCCCTTAACCTTCTCTTCTCCAGGCTAAACATACCCAGCTCCACAGTGGTCGGCCACTGTGAGAACAGGACGCTGGAGTAGATGGGCCATTGGCCTGATCCAGCACGCCTGTCTCATGCTCTTATGTTCTTTCCCCCCACCAAAACTCAAAAACATACCTTGTCTACACTGACTGGCAGCAGCTCTCCGGGGTTTCAAATGGGGAGTTTCTCCCAGTCCTATGTGGAGATGCTGGGGATTGAACCAAGGATCTTCTCCTTGCAAAGCAGATGGCTTCCCCACTGAGCTACAACCCTTGGGAGAGTCCCAAAGGCCAGATAGAATGGTCTGGTGAGTCAGATTTGGCTCCTAGGCTTGAGGTCCCCCATTGGTACTTTAACAGCAGAAGGCCCAGTTGCAGAAAACTGGCTGGTTGTAAGGACCTCTTATTTATTTACTGACTTCCTTTGAGCTCTATCTCTCAATCTCTCTCTCCCCCCCCCTTTCTTTCCTGCAGCTCCCTGGACTTGATCCAGTCGATTCCCCGAGCGTAAGAACAAAAGGCCTTCTCTAATCATCCGCGGAGTGGAACGCTGCCATTTCCCCCTGTGCGCCACTAACTTGGCAAGTTGACTTGATGGCCCAAGTTCTTCCCTGCTATAATCCATCTTGCCGTCTCCCCCCTTCCCTCACCCCACAAGAGCAAACAGACTTTTATTAGAGGCCAAAAACTGATACATGTTTCTGGGATCACAGGGTCCTCTTTCCTTGGGAGCTTTGGAACCTGTGCCATGTGTTGAACTCTTTGTGAGGAATACGGTGGTCAGAGGGACTCTGTGCAGAGGCTAATATTTGTTTTGTTCCTTTCATCCACGTTTCGGAGAGGAATCATCCATCATGGCTGACATCATAACAATCATAGAAAGACAACAGAGCTTGGCTATATTCGAAGCTGCACCTCTGACCCAAATCAAAATCGAGGACTCCTTGTCTTCTGGTGCCTTTGTTCCTTTTATGGATGGGAAAAGGAATACAATATTTATTTACTTTCAAATACACTATTTCAGTTAAAACATTATTTATGCTGCACTTCAATAATAAAATCTATAGCAGTTTACAGACAATACGTTCTGTAAAAGGGTTAATATAGCAAGGATGATCGTTGCACTTTTACATTTTGTGGGCAAGGGGGGGGTCAGGTTTTGTGAGGAGAACAGTTAACCCTGCTTACTTGGGAGTAATCCCCATGGAATCCAACAGGGCTTACCTCTGAGTGGAAATTGTTAGGCGTAAATTGTAAATTCTTGTTTAATCTGACACAGGTTCTTGTTTCGTTATGAAAAGGGGGAAATGGCACGGTATCTTCGGTAGCTGAAACAAATAACTAAAAGTCAGTGTGGTTAGAGTGTCGGATCACAAGCTGGAAGACCAGGGTTCAAATGCCCCATTCAGACCAGAAGCTCACTGGGCGACCTTGGGGCAGTCGCTGCCTCTCAGTCTGGCCTACCTCGCAGGGTTGTGGCAATGATAAAATGTGGAGGAGGAGAACTTGTTATGACACTTTGAGCTCCTTGGAGGAATGGTGGGATATAAATGTAATAAATAAATAAATTTTTATTTATTTATTTATGTAATAAATAATTTACTTAAGCCAAAACATGCTCAAGTAAACAAAATAGGCCTTTCGAAAATGCCTAAAGCAGTTGTGGGAGATTTTCGGCCCTCTAGATATTGTTGAGCGTATGATTCATACAGCCTCTTAATTTTTAAAGAGGGTTTCAGTTGCTGGTATTACTTTTTTCAATACTTGCTGGCTGGAGTCATTTCCAATTCAGAGATATTTGTTCAAAACCGATTTTGACAATTTTTTTTTAAAAAATCAAAAATCTCTGTTTTTTCGGTTTTCTTTCGGAAAAGCAGACATCAAACTATGTTTGCCTTTCTTCATAAGTAAGTTTACAATGATTTACGGTTGGCGAGGTTTTCAACCCCACTTTCCTTTAGTAATACATAGAGGAATGATTCATTCACTATCCCGTAGAACTGCTATTGAGTTTTCGCAGCCAGTGGATTAGGCAAGCACAGACAGTCTTCTGATGTACACACAACATGGCAGTGCACTGCTGAAATTGTGTTTCCTATCTGCTGAAAGAAAATTATCTTAGGGAAAGCCATTTGGAAATGGTAAGGAATGGTCCTGAGTTAAAAACAAACCCGCCGCTTAGCGCAATGACCTGACAATCGATCACTGAGAGCCAGTGTAGTGTAGTGGTTAAGAGCAGTAGACTCGTAATCTGGGGAACCGGGTTTGCGTCTCCGCTCCTCCACATGCAGCTGCTGGGTGACCTTGGGCTAGTCACACTTCTCTGAAGTCTCTCAGCCTCACTCACCTCACAGAGTGAGGAAGGGATAGGAGAATGTTAGCTGCTTTGAGACTCCTTCAGGTAGTGATAAAGCAGGATATCAAATCCAAACTCCTCCTCCTCCTCCTCCTCCTCCTCCTCCTCCTCCTCCTCCTCCTCCGCTTCTTCTTCTTCTTCTTCTTCTTCTTCTTCTTCTTCTTCTTCTTCTTCTTCTTCTTCTTCGTAGCTCAGTATTGTTGCATGCACCCTAATCTCTGAGCAGTGGGAGACCCTAGGGGTTTCTGCTCTTATAGAATTCATAGAATCATAGAGTTGGGAGGGGCCATGAGGGTCTAATAATTAATTAATTTTAATTAATAATAATAATATAGCATAAATGTACCATGACCCACCCCAGGCCACTAAGATGTCCTCTCCTTTTTTGTTAGATTTGCTCACAAAGTAAACTACTGTTAGTGCAGTTCTGCAGTGAATTGCTTTTCGCCTGTTATTTCTGAAAGCAAAACCTGTCGGCATGTTCTGCTTGTTTCTTGTTATTATCAAAACAATTCCACAGCTAGGGAGCCACCACTGAGAAGGCTTCCTCCAGTGGGGGGGGGACTCCAAGAACCATCTAAGATGAAGATCTTAAGGGTTAGGCAGCTATAGGTGGAAGGATGTGATCCTTCAGATAGCTTTCCTCCAAGTCTTTTATGGCTTTACAGATGAATGTCCACACTTTGAATAACGCCCAGAATTGAATTGGAAACCAAGGTGAACATGACCTCTATGTGTGAAGCGACCCTTTTTAAAAACATTGGGTTTCAGGTAATATTCAGATTCTAGCTATCATCCTGCTCTTTCCTGTTTGCGCATGTATATCTTCCCTTTGTGTTGCAGTAATAGAGTGATGACCATGCATGCGTGAACTGATCCAGACCTTGGCCACAAAAGCTTCAGACTCTCATCTACACCAAGTCTCTCTCCTCATCGGCTTGTTCAAACTGCCATTTCCACAGCTAACTAAACCAGGGCTTCCCAAACTTGGGTCTCCAGCTGTTTTTGGACTACAGCTCCCATCATCCCAAGCTAGTAGGACCAGTGGTCAGGGATGATGGGAATTATAGTCCAAAAACAGTTGGGGAACCCTGGTCTAACCTGACTGGCAATGGCTTTTCAATATTTTAGGCAGAATCTCTCCCAGCCCCACCTGGAATTGTCAGGGATTGAACCCGGGACTTTCTTCATGGCAGATCCTCTGCTACTGAGCTCCTGAGCTATTGTTGTTGTTGTTGAGTCGTTCAGTCGTGTCCAACTCTTCGTGACCCCATGGACCAGAGCACGCCAGGCACGCCTATCCTTCACTGCCTCTCGCAGTTTGGCCAAACTCATGTTAGTAGCTTCGAGAACACTGTCCAACCATCTCATCCTCTGTCGTCCCCTTCTCCTTGTGCCCTCCATCTTTCCCAACATCAGGGTCTTTTCCAGGGAGTCTTCTCTTCTCATGAGGTGGCCAAAATACTGGAGCCTCAACTTCAGGATCTGTCCTTCCAGGGAGCACTCAGGGCTGATTTCTTTAAGGATGGATAAGTTTGATCTTCTTGCAGTCCATGGGACTCTCAAGAGTCTCCTCCAGCACCATAATTCAAAAGCATCAATTCTTCAGCGATCAGTCTTCTTTATGGTCCAGCTCTCACTTCCATACATTACTACTGGGAAAACAAGTAGCTATAGCTATAGCTCTTCTCAAATCAACAGGAAATGTATGTTCTTAAAGTAGCATCTAAGAGATCAGCTACTAGATCCTGAAACACTGTAGAGCAGAGAACAGGCGGGCAACTTTGTTTTGTGGCAAACTGTTAGGTGATACAGACAAAGACATCTGGGTTACGTGGTGGACTCCAGGTTTTGAAACCAAGGGCACAGGAAAGAGAACCGAAGGATGAATGAGGCAAGAGAAGTCCTGACTACAGCATCTCCTCCAACCAAACATAACTCTGGAAGGGAAATGCAACCTCTGTGGACTGCAGCCTAGCAACCACTACTTTCTACCCTTCAGAGACGATCCTCCCACAGGAAGCAGTGACAGTCTCCAACCTTTGTTGTTGTTGTTGTTGTTCAGTCGTGTCCGACTCTTCGTGACCCCATGGACCAGAGCACTGTCCAACCATCTCATCCTCTGTCGTCCCCTTCTCCTTGTGCCCTCCATCTTTCCCAACATCAGGGTCTTTTCCAGGGAGTCTTCTCTTCTCATGAGGTGGCCAAAGTACTGGAGCCTCAGTACTTTGGGTCTCCAACCTAAATGGCTTTAAAAGGTGATTAGGCTAATTCATGGAGGAGAGGGCGATCAAAGGCGACTAGCCATGATGGTTTTGCTTTGCCCCCACATCTGGAGGCCAGTTGCTGAAAACCTCAGGTGGGAAGAGTGTTCTAGTGGTCAGATCTTGCTTGCTGGCTTCCCAAGGGCATCTGGTTGGCCATGAGGAGAACAAAATACTGGACTAGATGGGCTCTTCTTGTGCCCTTATCCTAATTCACAAGTCACAAAGACACCATTTGGAAATGATTCGGGGGCAGCAAAGCATCCATCTGCACAAACCTGAAATATAGGATGTTAATAAAGCCAAGGAAAAACACTGTTACCTTGTTGGCAGCAGGTCAGTTTTTAAATGAACATTGCCCTCTTTCACAGACAGAGGGCACGGAGCTGAATATGGACTCTTTGAAGCGATCTCAGAACTTGAGCCAAGCTCTTTTAACTACCGGGCAATGCAGATTCAAATGTCTTGCTCTCGCGATTTCCACTAAAAGAAAACCAGTTAGAACTAACAAACTTGGCACTCACAGGCCTCCTCTTTTCATCTTCTGTTTTGGTAGTAAGCAGAAATGACATGGATTTTGTATCCTTCTCATGAATTCCTTTCAAAGCTGATTTAACGGTGTGTGGTTGTTGGTAATAGGGCAGAATCTTCACCCTCCATCATCTGTTACCTGTTTAATGGAAGCATAGAATTGGAAAGTACCCCAAGGGTCATCGAGTCCAACCCCCTGCAATGCGGGAATCTCAGCTAAAGCATCCATGACAGATGGCCATCCGACCTCTGCTTAAAAAACCCGAAAAGAAGGAGAGCCCACCACCTCCAGAGGGAAACAGTTCCACTCTCAAACATCTCTTACTGTCATGAAGTTCTGATGTTTAGTTGGGATCTCCCTTCTTGTAACTGGAAGCCATTGGTTCGAGTCCTACCCTCCAGAGCAGGAGAAAACAAGCTTGCTCCATCTTCCATGTAACACCCCATGAGATATTTGAAGATGGCTATCATATTTCCTCTCACGCTCCTCTTTTCTAGGCTAAACATACCCAAGTCCTTCAACTTGGTATCCAGACCCTTGATCATCTTGGTTGCCCTCTTCTGTACCCATTCTGGCTTGTCAATATCCTTCTTAAATTGTGGCACCCAGAACTGGACACAGTATCCAGGAGGAATAGGCACAGTGTGCCTCCTTTCCCAACCCATTTGCCCAATGGTGTATGATCTGCTTTCCTCTGTATAATCCCATGCTGCTGAAGAGGAATGTTTATGGATATTCCATCCACATGTGGGGCCCAGACTCCAAATGTGCCCCCCATTCCTCTCTCTCTCTGGCCTCAGGACTCTCACAAGGCCCCTTCCCTCCCCAACCTTGCTCAGCCCCCTCCTCAAGTGCTTGGAGTATGCCCACCATCTGTGAGAAATGCCGGCATGAATAGCGACTGGAAATAGATGTCCACAGAAGCCTCTGATGTTTGGATGGGTGGAATGCAGCCTATTGTACAATGATAAAAGTCACATCCATTGCTCCAGCCATCCTTGCCTCTGGCCACACCCTCCAGAAAGCTGCCCCCGAGGTTGTGCAGCCCTTGGAATGAAAAAGATTCCAGTCTTATGAGTTACCTGATCTCTTGGTCCCTTTTCTGTTTTAAGAATTTCTTACACTACTTCAGCATCCTCTTGAGCTCTCAAAGCACAGCTTGAAGCAATTCTATGATGTCTTATATATTTTAGCTAATATAACCCCTTTTAGCTAAATGCACCAAACATTTGCCGAATGCATGGAGGCATACTGGGGCGATGTCCTTTGGCCTCATTCCCGACACCAAAATCCCTGCTAGCTCCACCCTTTGACCTCTGCATGTTCAAAGCAAGATCAAGGTCAATTGGTGCAAAAACAGGAGGCCCAGTTGTAAAGGGCTCCTGATCACTTGGAGAAACCTGTGTGCATAGACTGTTGAAGCAGAGTAGTGAAATTGGAGCTAAGAAGTGCTCTCTCTCTCTCTCTCTCACACACACACACACACACAGAGAGAGAGAGAGAGAGAGAGAGAGAGAGAGAGAGAGAGACCCTTCTTTGGAAACTGAACCAATGTTCAGACTTCAACATTCAAAAACTTTACTTGAAGAAACTTTTCTTGGGAAACCCAGCCAGATGGGTGGAATATTAACAGCAGCAGCAGCAGCAGCAGCAGCAGCAGCAACAACAACAACAACAGCAACAAATAATTAAAACATAATATTTACAGTTACATGCTTCTCCAAGCATGGACTTTTGGTCTCTTCCAGGGGCGGAGCAAGGGGGGCAGGGGGCGGTCTGCCCTGGGTACTCCCGGGGGGGTGTGATGCTTGTGGCGGGGCTCTGCCCTGCAATCTGTGCAAAGCAAAGCCGAGCTGGCCAGCCACCAAAGCCTGCTCCCCCCCCCTTTTTAAAGAGTTTTTTTTCAGCACTCGGCTGCCACGGCGTGGAGCCAAGGGGCGGGCCAGCAAGGAGGGGTGTCATGCCATGCCCCTCCTCGCTGGCCCACCCCTCGGCTCACTGCCGCGGCTCCGCCCAGGGAGCTCAGCACCAAAAAAAGCCATGAAAAGGGGGGAAGGGAAGCCCCTGCTTCGCTTTCCTCCCCCCCCCTTTCAATGGCTTTTTTCGGCCCAGATGTACTATGCATGCCCGGAAATTCCAGGCATGCGCAGTGCATCTGACGCGCGTCATAACACCATGATGCATGCGCCGTGACATCATGATGCACGCGCCGTGCCCCGCCCCCAGGGGGGTGCCTCCACGCCGCTGCCCCGGGCAGCAAAGAGGCTTCCTCGGTCACTGGTCTTTTCTAACTTCCAAACAAATGCATTTTCCTTTCTATTCAGATCTCAGCATTTTCAGCCTTCTGTATCTCAATTAGGTCCTGCCTTGAGGCTCCTATGAGAGATTTCCACTTTTACCTTCTCCTGCAGCTTTGATCTCCTTCTTTCCAGCAGAGAATAAGCACTCCCACATTCTATTCAACTTAGCAGTGTTCACAGTGGATTCTAAAACACAGCCATCTTGCTTCACATAAAACGGAGTCTCTCCTTCACTAGCTACCTCTCATGGGACCAATGTTAGCCAATCCCATGAGAACCAATAGAGATCTCTCTAGAATTCAGTTACAAACCAATCAAATTTAAACACATATTAACACATGTAAGCATTGACAGTTTCAGTGAATTAAATTACTATACTTAACATAGACTCCCTTTTCAAACCTCCTGTCAAACTCACAGATGTCAGGGAAAGGGCCAGTGTTGACTCTTCCCGGGATTCATACACCCAAAACTTTGTTTGCTCATCTGCCTGCAACATAGCATTATTGAGGTCCTTGAAGCATGTACACATCACAAACCACATTTCCTCACAGGTGGGTAGCCGTGTTGGTCTGCCATAGTCAAAACAAAATCGAAAATTTTGTTTTGACTATGGCAGACCAACACGAAAGCTCATACCAGGAACAAACTCAGTTGGTCTCTAAGGTGCTACTAGAAAGAATTTCCACATTTCCTCACAGAGACCATGCACCCTTGACTCATTTTGATGCATCTTAGAAAGCTCAGTGCTATTATCCTTAATGCATCACAGCAATTGGCAGTCTGTATGCAAGAGGCAGCGGAAAAACAGGGACGACTTAACCTTCTTTCCCCTTAACTCCTAGCTTTCCTGATAAGAAATCTTCTATTGCCACAAGCCATTAAGCATACGCCTACAGACAGATAGGGAGTAATGGGCTCAGATAGCATAATGCATGCTCTCTAGTCCCAACAGTGACTTCTACCTTTGATTTAATTTACCAGATGAATGTTTACATCGGTGACTTAAAAAGTGATACAGCCTTCCCGGGATGCTTGCTAACTGAGCATTACTTTTTAATCGATCGCGCTATAAATTACTAAGTAGCACATTTCATTCTATGAAGTGCCCATCTGGAGCCACCGTATTCATCAAGTGCAAGTCTTAATATTCTTCTGGGTTCCTTCCCAGTCGTTTGCCTTCGAAACAGATGGCTTTGTACCTCGTGTAGTTCCGTAGCAATCAATGCAAGTTTGATCACAAAAAAGAGGGTTATCACGTTTGCAAACTTCAGGCAGTATATGATCTGACAAGGCGGTTGGGCTTTGGTCTGGTGAAAGCTTACTGTGCATGCTCAGAAGCATATTTTATATTCTGATCTGAAGATGCACTTCTTGGGGAAATAGTGCTCGATTTGGAATACAGCTGAGCATCATGAACTGATCGGTTTATTAATACTCAGCCAAATAATTACAAGCTGACAAAACACCAGTGCCCAAGAGCATGCGGCACAAATCTATGGCATGACCATGCTTGGAATACTGTGCCCAGTTCTGGTCCCATCTAAAAGGATATTGTAGAGTTGCAAAAGATTCAGAAAAGGGCAACCAAAATCATCTAAGGAACGAAACAATTTCCCTATAAGGACAGGTTACAAGACTTGGGAATTCTTCATTTAGAGAAAACACAAGTAAGAGGGGGCATGATATAAGTGTATACAATTATGCATTGAGTGGAGAAAATAGATAGATGGGGTTTTTTTCTTCCTCTTTCATAATACTAGAACTCAGGGACACCCAATGAAACGGAATGCTGGAAGAGCAAATAAAGTCCCTATTCACACAATGCACTGTTAAACTGTGGAACTCGCTCCCACAGGATGAATGTTGGCCACCATGTTGGATGGCTTCAAAAGAGGATTAGAGAAATTTGTGGAGAACAATGATATTAATGGCAGATATCCACAGTGGTAGTGCTCTGTCTCCACTGTCATAGAGAGTATGCTTCTGAATAGCAGTTGCCAGAAACCACAGCAAGGGAGAATGCTGTTCTTATGTTCTTATATTCTTAGCAATTTGAACTTCAAAAAAGGCCCCGAAAAAGTGAGTTAGGAAAGAACAAAAAGGATACAAGAAATAAGCAACTCCTTGTCAAATTTCCCTGCATTTGGAAGCATTAGCCAATGTTGAACAATGTGTGCAAGAGACAAAGTCATGAAGCCAAAGGAGGAACTCAACACTGCCATGATCCCTGACCCAGGGGCTATGAGCTATGTGATGGAGACCTCATAAAAGGATGAGATCCTGGCTCTATCCTTGAGGGAAGGACTGCCAAGATCTTTCCCAGGACCCTCTCAGACAGACACTGTACTGCTGCTGTCCTCAGATCCAGAAAGGTCTCACTGACTCCCCAACCCACAGGAAGCAGAGACTGCAATAGAAGGTATTTGGATGGGAGAGAAGTCTACTAGTCGTGATGAATATATTCAAACTCTGCAGCCAGAGGCAGTATGCTTCTGGATATTCCACCCTGGATAGATCAGTTGGTTAGAGAGTGTTGCTGATAATGCCAAGGTTGCAGGTTCGATCCCCACATGGGACAGCTGCATATTCCTGCATCATATCCCTGGTGATCCTCAGGGTCCCTTCCAACTCTACAATTCTATAACTCTATGATTCTATGAATGCTAGTTGCTGGAAACAGCAGGAGGGGTGGAGTGCTATAGAGCTCAGCTCCTGCTTGCAGTCTTGTTACAGGCATCTGGTTGGCCACTGTGAAAACAGGATCCCCAATTAGATGAGCCATTGGCCTGATCAAGCAGGGTCTTCTTATGTTCTTAAGACGAAGGTCTTTTTTAATATCTAGCCAGTTCCTCTGGGGGTGCAGGTCTTACTCCAGACCCAGTTAACATATACTACAAGGCTGAAGTTTGACCTGAGTGCTTGCACGACCAACAAGTTGCACAGTTGTTTCAGCAGGATCCTAGGAGCTCTCCAAGGTCCTGCAAATGCTCTGGAACTTGCTGTGGATTCCTAAGACTCTTGACTAGACCTCTTGATGGGACATTGCTAAGCTATAAAAGCTTCTATAAGTTAAAAGAGGGGGTGAGTTTCTTAACAACTCTCAGCACTCTTAACAAACCACACTTCCCAGAATTCTTTGGGGGGAAGCCATGTTTGTTTTAAGCAATATCATAGTGTTTTAAATGGATGGTGGGAGTGTGACCTAACTTAAGGAAATTCAGGGAAGTTTCCCACCTATTCCTCCCCAATGGCAACCCTCCTGCCCCATCCCTCCCCACTTGTTTGGGAGGGGCCCCTTAACCTCTTCATGCTCTTCAGAGGAAACAGTTGGCTGCTGAGGGGGTGGGGTGGGACATCTTTGAGTGAATATCTTAGGAATCCAAGCCAATGCTTTTCTGCCAAGTCAGTTTACACATCCTTCTGCTGATCATTAAGTGTAAAGAAATCAAATGAAGAAATCAAATGAAATCATGTATGAACAAGGCCCAGGTCATCTATCATGCCTATTTTCAATATTATTTAGTAGAAGAGGGTCCCCCCCCCCCAGAAACCAGTGAAGCAATAAAGAACGAAAGCCAGTTTGTTCTTTCAATGGCTGAGCTTCATTCTTTCACTCCATTAACACAATTCTTCAAGCTCATATCAAGGCAATCTCTTTTTTTAAAAAAAAAAATAAGCTATGCATTATTTAAAAATATCAAGGGAGAAGAAAACCCCCGGAGAGTGTGATAGGCTTGATTTTTTTAAATAAATGTGAATGCATCCTTCACAATTTAATTTTTGTTACTGTTGCAACTCAACATTTCATTCTTTTTAAATCAACCATGAATGCATATTTAAGTATTTTTTTTATATAAAAAGATCTATTTGTCATCCTTTCAAAACCCATAGCCAAGCTTTTAGGGCAATATAGCCACAAAGTAAACTCTATGGAGTATCTTTCATCACTAATCCTCAAAGATTGCACTCATCAATGCCTGTTTCTCTCTCCTTCATTCTAGTCCATCCACAGTGGATGGCATGGAGAAGCACCATCACTCACCTGACCACCCAACAGCGGAGTCATTGACGCTCACCAGAAAAGGGCTGGGGAGGCAGCAGGGCTGTTTGTGCAGTTCAGATGCACCAGCAGACCCAATCTAGTGTACCTGCTGGGGTGTTTGCTCCACAGCAATCTCCCTGTCATTTCCCACCTCCTCCTCTTCTCCCTGGTAAGCAGCAGTGATGGGATGTCATGTGAGTATTGCCCCCCCCCCTCGTGCTTTCTGCTACTTTAATCCACAAAGGCTTCATTCATCATCCTTTCCTAAGGTCCTTCCTCAGACTAGAGGAGAGATTTGCCTAACTATAAGGGGGGGGGTTGCAAAGCAGAGATTCCAGAGAAGAAGAAGAAGAAGAACAACAAGAACAAGACGAAGAAGACCAAGACCACGAAGCGGAGGAGGCGGCGGAGGAGGAGGAGGAGGAGGAGGAGGAGGAGATTGGATTTGATATCCCGCTTTATCACTGCTCGAAGGAGTCTCAAAGCGGCTAACATTCTCCTTTCCCTTCCTCCCCCACAACAAACACTCTGTGAGGTGAGTGGGGCTGAGAGACTTCAGAGAAGTGTGACTAGCCCAAGGCCACCCAGCAGCTGCATGTGGAGGAGCGGAGACACGAACCCGGTTCCCCAGATTACAAGTCTACCGCTCTTAACCACTACATCACACTGGCTCTCTTGCCCAAATGTTTGCTCTTGCTGTTATGCCCCTCCATAACAGGTGTTTCATCTTTCATGAAGGCAGTGCCAGGGGCTTCTATCCTGTGAGATCTGAAGAAGAGCTTCCCCCAGTCAATAGAAGAACGAAGACCTGGTGCAGCTCCTTGTGCAGTGGCATTGCAGCCTCTGTCTAAGTTCCCTGCTCACTGCTGGACTCCAGGCCCAATACTCCACCATCAGGGCTTGTAACATACCCTCCAACATTCCTCAGATGAAAAGAGGGGCATTTATCACTCCCCACAATTGACCCTCCTCAAACCCACCCCCATTTTTTGGTCCTCCCACCCGCAAAGCATTTCCTGAGTGCCACCACCACTTCACCAAAAAGGGCACAGGAATCATGCCCTCCACCACCGTCCTGAGAAACCCCCTTTATCCTGATTTGATTTTATTCTTTGGTAGAAGTACAAGAAGAAAAAGAAAAAAACACATTGGTGAAGAGTGGAAGGAATGCAATGTGACTTTGTCCCATCTAGATAAACACTGCAAAGAACTGAGCAAGGGAAGATAGTAATTAATTTTCCCAGCACACCAGGTCCGGAACAACAATGTACATAAAGGACTACAAACGTGAAATGGATTTCATATTTATAAGATATAACAGAGGCGTTGTTTGCAAGGAGGAAAAAGCAAAAGTCAGCTGCAAGAACGGACCAACGACTAGTGAAGGACGACAGCTGGACATTAAACAAGAAATGATGCAGATATGGGCGGAAATGATTGACATGTTTGCAACAGGAGCGGGGGAACCTGATTTTAAGAAACTGTATTAAATTAAAGTAATTTGGTTTGATTTCTAATAATTTGGAAAATTTGATAAAAAATAATTTGAAAAAGAAAAACACACACACCAATAAATAAATTGTGGAAAGGGGCAAGATTAGACATGGATGCACAAAGCATACATACATGCATGCATGCATGCATACATACATACATACATACTCCTTGTGCTCAGCTCTACTCCACTCCCCCTTTCTTTCTTTCTTTCTTTCTTTCTTTCTTTCTTTCTTTCTTCCTGCCCTGTCCTCTGCCTGCCCCTCAGAGTTTGTGCATCATGTGGGGCTGGGCCTTGGCAGCGGCAGCCTCTCCTAGTCCTTTTTCACTCTCCAGCAGCCACAATGAGCTGCACAAGAGAGGAGGCCAACAGCAGTGGCCATGGAGAGGCAACGGAATGCTCCCTTGCTGGTGGTGGTGCTTGGGACAAGCGCCGGCTTATCTTCCTCCCCGAGCTCAGCAGCAGCAGCACTGGCGGGGGGGGGGACATACTGGGATCAAATCATAAGCCGGGATGGCTTTGGTAATTCCAGGACTAGCTCTGGAAAATCAGAAGACTTGGATGGCATGACATATGCTAATATGGGGGCCGTTTTATCCTAAACACAGTTGTTGTGTGATGGCCCTTCTTGTTTGCTGCTATAGCCATTGTTGGTTTTGCAACGTCCCTCACATCCCCTTCAGCAATAAAAACGTAAGCGCTCAGCTGGATCAGGCTAAAGGCCCTTCCAGTCCAACATCTGGCAAACCAGATGCTCCCGGCAAAGCTGCAAGCAGAATTTGAGCTCAATAGCCCTCTGCCCACCTGTGACTCCCAGCCAATGGGCATTCAGAGACACAGTCCCTCTGGCATCGGAGGTAGAATGTGCTGCATTGTGCCTTAGGATAATACAATAGATGCCCCCCCCACTTGAACTCATTCCATTATCCTGCACCTAATGCAATAACTGGCTGTAAATGGCAATAGAACCAAGCGATGCTAAGCTAACGCAATTAGCTGTTGTTCAGCAGAGCTCGTCACTTTCCCTTTCAAGAACCAACCACCCTTCATCACTGGCGAGGGGGCACTCAGTGACCACTTTTTGTTTGTATTCCCTGTGGTTGTAATCACATTACTCATCCATGAGCCACAAAATGATGGTATCATTAAAGCATCTTTCCAGTTAGAAGGCAGAAGTCGGGTCCAGCCGCCAGGAAGTTCACAAAAGAGCAACAGATGTAATAACCTTGGAGAATTCCCCAGGGGATGATGCAGCAGAGCCTGGAGCTCAGAGGAAAAAAGACATTTCATTATATAGAGGAGGAAGAAAATCAAATACATGAGAGAAATACAAAGCTTAAACAAATTGTTTTTTGCGAGAAAAGTTGCTCTGGTTGCAGTCCGTCCAAATCGGTTGACATTTTTTTTTTTTAAGAAAAAGAAAAAAGATGAAGAAAGATATGAGTGAATATTTTTGGGAGGGAAAGGCATTTTCTTCCTTCCTTTTCTTCTTTCTTGGGCTTTAATAACATTGTCCTTATTTTCCCCCCTCTCAGCCAGAGAATGTAATTTAAGCATGCAGCACCCTGCACCACGCATAATTTAATTAGATATTATGCCATTGAAATTAGAATTGCATTGGTGAATCTCAGCTCCATACTAATGAATAGTGCTTTACCACGTATGAGATTTTAAGAGACCCTGTTTGATTAGGCTGGCCAAAAAGGAAAAGGAAAAAAAAGGGGGGGTTATTCTCAGAACTAGCTGGGTCTGTACGGAGCTGAGGTGTGTATTGCAAGGATGCCTATAGATTTATCTGGGTCTATAGGGAGAGACAGCTTGTATATTGAAATGACACCCTTGGAATGAATTGCCTTCCTGCAGTCACGGGAACCTTGTCAGACAAGCCCCAAATGCAGGGATTTGGGGAATGCTTTGACCTTGTGGTTGGGATTCTACACATTAGTTCCTGTGGACTTCCTCGAACACATTAATTCAAGGAAGTTCACAACAGCAAGCTTTCTTCTGAAGAGTAAGAGAAGGAAGAGAACGTGCCCAGACAGATGGGACAACCTGTCAGGGCACAGTGGGCGTGTCTCCCACAGGGTCCTCTCTAGCAAACTTACAGGAAAACTCTGTGAGCTCCAGCTCCCATCCTGTGCCTATCTAGCAAACATGTATCATTGATTTGGCTGCATGGTAAATATCCCACATCTTCCTCTCCCATGCAGCCACCTGTGACCCCCCTGAAAGGTCTCTCTGGGTCTTCACGGACCTTGAATGCTGTGGAATGGCTCGTGGAGGGTTGTTGCAAGAGAGAAGGGCGCTGAAACCTTGCTTTTGCTTCCTTACATACACCTATTTTAGGGTTGAAGTCTGGTTTGGGGTGATTGCCCCGTCCTCTACCAGCCCCCTGTGCTCCATTGGAAGTTGTTCAGGAGGACCACCGCCTTGAAGTGACTCAACAGGTGGGACAGTACTGCTTTGCAAGCTTCCTGGTTGATAAGTCACTTACTGGGAGAGGAGGAAGGCAGTGGAGAAGCACTGAATTTGTTTTGCGGGTGCATTTGGACCATGGCGACCTTTATTCTGCCTCTCTTCCCCTCCCAATAAGCAACAATGACAAATAAGCGTAATGGCTATATCGAGTCTGGTGAGCTCCTCCTGCGTCTGACCCCTCTGAGAGACTTTTGGTGGATTGCTGGGAGCCAGTGTGGTGTAGTGGTTAAGAGCGGTAGACTCATAATCTGGTGAACCGTGTTCGCGTCTCCGCTCCTCCACATGCAGCTGCTGGGTGACCTTGGGCTAGTCACACTTCTTTGAAGTCTCTCAGCCCCACTCACCTCACAGAGTGTTTGTTGTGGGGGAGGAAGGGGAAAGGAGAATGTTAGCCGCTTTGAGACTCCTTCGGGTAGTGATAAAGCGGGATATCAAATCCAAATTGTTCTTCTTCTTCTCTTCTTCTCCTGCTGGCGAAAGGGTGGGGAGATAGGTTGGGAAACATTTCTCCTTCCATGAACTTCCTTAAACTGCCTTCTGATTCAAGCCAAGATCTCCGACTGCAGGACCTGCCATCATAGTTCAACAGAAATCCCACTTCCATGGGACAAATGTCAGGGGGGAATATGGGAGATTTCTATGTCCCTAGTGGCTCCAATAAGCCCAGCAAAAGAAAATCAAGCATGATCATATCTGCATAGCCTCATTCTGAGTTCTGGTTTGTGGTTTAAAACCCTGATTAACCATGCAGTTACCCAGGCACCACTACCCTTTTGACGGCTCTGGATCGCTCCGGGTGGACCCTATCCTGGATAGCTCTGTTGGTTAGAGCACGGTGCTAATAACACCAAGTTTGCAGGTTCAATCCCCGTATGGGACAGCTGCATATTCCTGCATTTCAGGGGGTTGGACTAGATGGTCCTCAGGGTCCCTTCCAAATCTATGACCAAGAGTGATATGGACTGCATTGACTCACTCTGGGTATCCCAGATAGACCCAAATTCACCTGATTTGGTTCAGGATCCCCGGTTTATCCAGAGCCAGTGAGCCAGTTATGCTTAGTAGAGCTTGCTTGGATACAAGCCATAGCATTGTTCGAAGGGGCATTCTAGAGGGGGAAAAAGATTTGCTTCTGCCATGGATGGGCATCTAAAACCAGCAGTACCACGAGAATCATATAATACAGCAGTCAGTAGCAGCAAGGAACCAATTTTTCACCCGTGCCTTGAAATTTGTCATCACCCCCTGAAATATGGGAGAGTCTGCACAGTTCACTGTGACCCTCCTCTGGCTGAACTTTGGGGATTCCAAAAGTTCATCCCGGCATTTGGATAGATAATAAAAAGGGAATCACAGTGGGGATCTCATTCTCTCAGTCAATACGGCAGAAATAGGCACTCTTTGTAATTACTGTGTCAGTAAGACTGTGCATCTGTAAGACAAATCACCTCCAACAGATGAATGCAATTGTCAGTGAGAAAGAGGACCACCCGGACTGGATTACACTGCAGAAAAATACATGGAATGCCAAGCCTTCCTGAACATGTATGCAATTATCCTCCATCATGCTGTATATGCAAGGAAGACACATCCCAGATCCATTGCACAGAACCTTACCAACTCCAATGAGAAAAAATACACGGTCCTCTGCTCCAGTTTTGTGTTTGGCATTGAGCATTGAGCACCTGCTTTTATCCACAAGGAAACCTGACTTCATCCAGAATTCCTCACCCTGAAAAATTTCAGCAACTGAAACTTTGTACATTAACTGTTCCGCCAGGGGTGACATTGATAATGAAGTGAATGGCTTGTTGAAAAGAAACAAGACAGCTGCAATTATTATTATTATTATTATTATTATTATTATTATTATTATTATTAAAATTTGTACATCCAGAGATCTCAAGGAGGTTTACAGGATAAAAATACAAGATGAAAACACAAAATACACAATAAGAACAAACACAAAACAAACCAATAACCCCCCCCCTCCTTTATTTCGATAAAGATGCAGCAAATCACATAGAATCATAGAAGTTGGAAGAGACCACAAGGGCCATCCAAGTGTTAGCATTAATAACTAGCAAGTCCTGAAATGGGTCCAAATTGTTTTTGGGAAAGCTCAATGAACAGAGGAATGCATCTGGTTGGCTACTTTGAGAACAGGATGCTGAAATAGATGGGTCACTGGCCTGATCCTGAAGGGGTCTTCTTACGTCCTTATATGCAAGCAGAAAATAGCCTCAGGAATGCTTTCCCCGAGGCTTTTTTGTGTTCTTAAATGTGAAGCTCTTGTAATGTTGTTTCTCAGAAGAATAATCCTTCATGGGTCAATGGGACCTTCCTCCAGGAAATTGTTTAGGGTTACAGCAAATGTTTGACAACCTTAACCCCATTGCCTCATCTGAATGTAGTTTTTGATGATGATGATGATGATGATGACGACGACTGTAGTTTATTTTTATTTAAAAACACTGTCTTTGCTTGGTTACCTATTCAGACATTTGGATATTGAGCTGTATGTGTAAATTTCATAGTAGCACCTTAGCTACTATAGCACCACGAAAGCTCATACCAATAACACACTTAGTTGGTCTCTAAGGTGCTACTGGAAGGAATTTTTAAATTTTGTTTTGACTATGGCAGACCAACACGGCTACCTACCTGTAAATTTTATGCAGGCTTAATGTACTGTACACCACCTTGGTTATGCCAGCATCATGAGCATAGGATTGCTCCTTTAGGATGTTATCCACAGCTAGCCAAACTCAGAGTAGATCCATTGAAGTTAATGGACATAGAATCATAGAAATAGTAGAATTGGAATTGTCTCAAGGGTCATCTAGTCCAACCCCCTGCCATGCAGGAACCACAGCTAACAAATCCCTGGCAGGTAGTCATCCAACCTCTGCTTAAAAACCTCTAATGACCTTCCTTCTGAGGCAGTCCATTCCACTTTCAAACAGCTCTTACTATCAGAGAGTTCATCCTAATGTTGAGTCGGAATTGCCTTTCTTGCAATTCAAACTCAGGACTCACATAGCAGCTTAGGACCCTCGTACCTAAGGGACCGCCTCTCCTGGTATGTCCCGTGTAGGACCTTAAGGTCCTCAAATAATAATCTTTTGGAGGCCCCGAGCAACAAAGATGTTAGGTTGGCCTCAACTAGGGCCAGGGCCTTCTCAGTATTGGCCCCGACTTGGTGGAACAGTCTATCACAAGAGACCAGGGCCCTGCGGGATTTGGCATCTTTCCGCAGGGCCTGCAAGACGGAGCTGTTCCACCTGGCCTTTGGGTTGGTTTCTGTTTGATACTTATGCTTCATTCTTTTATTGGTGGGCTATTTGAAAATGAGACTGCAGTTTTAATTTTGAGCTTTAAATTTGTATTTTACTCTGTATTTCAAAATGATTGTTTTCATGTTTTTGCTGTGATTTTCATTTAATGTTAGCCGCCCTGAGCCCGGGTTTTTGGCTGGGAAGGGCCGGGTATAAATAAATTATTATTATTATTATTATTATTATTATTATTATTATTATTATTAGCCCATTAATTTCAGGTCGTCTGCTCTGAGCAGGACTTAACATCAAACATAACCTTTACTATCTGCAAATCATGCAGATGCAAGTTTACCAACATCACCAGCTGATTTGGAGAGCTAGACTTGTGTCTAGAAACTTTCCGGCAGGTAGCTCTTAGCTGATGTTTTCCAGATCTCATTCCTGAAAAACGAGGAAACCCCTTCCCTCGCTGGCTTTCTCCCCAGAGCCTACACCTGCCTTTCCATTTCTCCCATCAATTCTCCCTGGGCTCTCCCAGCTTCCTTTTTTTGGCAAGCAAGGCTGCTCAAAGACATATGTGTTGTTTCAGTGGTCATTGCAGAGAGATTCCATTTCCTTAGCTCACGGCCGTCTTCTAAGGAATAATTAATCCCCTCCCCATAAGGTAAGAATTGGCCTCAATTCCACACAAATGAGCCATTGCAATCCCTGATTTCCATCAATGTAAGAGTGAAGATACAGCAAGAACTGGAGAACTGATTGACATGCCAATTAGATAAGGAAAAAAAGTGTATAGATTCCCAAAGTGCTTTGTTTTTATTCTCCTGCTCATATGGCATATGTCTCTTAGGATAAAAGTCTTCAAGGTGGTGTACACCGGAGCGCTCCCTCTCTTCTTCTTCTTTTGGAAACTTGTTTGAAGCTTAAGAAACATCTTATTGATCTTGTTTTATGTTCTGTTCATAGACACTCAGCCAGAGCATTTCTTCTTCTCGCCGGCGGTTCAGGAAAAGAAAGCTCTGGTGGTCTGAAGAGATGTGGCTGAGAAGGAAGACAAAAAACCCTCCAACTTTGCTTTGTTGCTGGAGAAGGGGCTTCAAAACATTCCGTCTGCATTGAAAGGGGTGCCTGGATCCATTGTAACGAGCTCTGTTTTAAACGAGTGGTTTAAGGAGGAGGGCACCAAGATGTGCGGCACGATACTAACAGGCAGAGTTGCACAAATAACTGGGAACGGGCATGCCACTTCCATGGCGAATCCACAAAGAACAGCTGCACTCAGTAGAACAAGGCCCAAAACAACATGCCCTCTCTGCCTATCTTGGTGCCCATTTCACAGATGGCAAAACTATTGCAGATATCGATATGGTGCAGCACGAAGCACTTGGATACATAATAGCTGGCTCCTCTGGGAATAGAAATTGTCCAGACCCATAAGTGTTATTGAAAGCTTTACTAACCAGAACTTCTTCAAAGCAGGTAGGAAGATATCAACATCCAGAAAGTTGCATAAAGCATCCAAGCCTAGGTTCTTCTTAAATATACATAGCATAATTACAATCAGAGCAAAAATCAGTGCTCCATCTCTCCCATAGCTTGCTTGGCTGTTGTTTTTAAGAATCCCCCCCCCCTAAAATGTATCAATACTTTAGCATGGTTTTTGCAAACCAATTTTCCCCAAATAGAATGAGTTTCTAATGTTATGTTCATGTGCTCCTGCATACAACCTAAGTCTATGCAGTTCCTGGAGAGACTCCATTTCACATTCTTCTCCCACTGTTCTTAGGAACAAAAGGGCAAGGGCAACTCCCATTCAAAATGGAGATTTACAATTGAATACCCTCACATGATCTAAGGTTAAACACTCGTGTGAGTGCTAGCAGAGAACATCAACAGTTAATTATCAGCCTGTTAAAGCTCAGAGAGAGCTTCATTATAGCCCAGTGGAATTTTCCAAAGTTAAACCTTTTGGCAATTTATATACAGACAGACATCCATTTCAGTGTTCAATTAAACAATTATACTTAACAAAAACAGTGCGGGCATTTGGGCTGGTTTTGCAGGCTTGAAAAATTCCAAGCCGGGGAAGGAGAAGCTCAAACCTTGCTACCAGAGCTTCTCCTGGTGTCTACCAGTTGATATGCTCACACCCTCTGCTGGTGCTTTGATAAGGGTCCACATTTGCCTTTGTATGTTCCAGCTTCTGGAAGTCCCTGCTGAAGCTTTGTATTTCTTCGACCAATATAGAAATGAGATGTCCCCACTCCCATCAGTACTTCCTTTATTTGACTCCAACCTGTCCCATCCATAAAATGCACCTTATCAATAACTGGGCTCCTGCCTCCTCACTTGTTTAGTTGGAATCGATCCCATTTCATGCTGACATTGTGGTTGATGCAGTAATTTACTGCCTCTACCAGGCAATTTTCTCTGGCCTTCCTTGAAGAGTCTGTGGTTTTCTAGCTCCTAAGGCTGGGATAAGCACAAAGGTATTGATGATGCCTAGTGAAATAGTTTGAAACCTCAAAAGGTATATCACCCCTCCATTTAACGCTGAACTGATGGCTCTGAAAGCCTGATTCAGTGTACTTGTGTCTAAAAAGGAACAGATTGCTTCATTGTCCCTTGATCTGTAACAGTTTCCAGGATCTTTGGTGATGTGTAATTCTATTGACTTGGTGTTTCAGAACTGAAGAAAAGAAGAAAATAGAGATGTCTTCCATTCCCCAATTTCTGAGATTATGGTTGTTGTTTTTTTAACAAAACAAAAAAAACACCAGTCATTAAAAAGAAAAATCAGATCTTTGCCAGAACACAATATACTTACTTTCATTTAAAAAGTCTTATTTCCAGAAAATGGTGACCCTTGGGCATGGCAACTCTAAGATGTGTGGATGTGCATGTTTATTCCAATTGAAGAAATGCAATGCTTTATGAAATAAATCAATAACCCAAAAAGCAAATGAAAATAAAATTAACACTTTAATCATCTCTTTTCCACCTTCTTTATCGATATGTTAACTGGTTCCAGTACCTTCATCCCCACCCCCACCCCGATAACGAAGTGAGGGAAATGAATTCTATTGAGTTGTTAATGTTTTATTTGCAGTTATTTAAATGATAACAGGTTTCCATGCGTACATACACAGAAGTAAGCCTCGGTGAGTTCAGTGGGCTTACTCCCAGGAAAGAGGATATGTGAGGGCTGCAGGCCTTATGCATTATATTCCATTTTCTCAATTCGCTTCAATACTTCTGTTCGACAACTTTCGGCTACTGGGAAAACCTTCCAGGTATTTTGTGCCCTTGTGCCTTATCTATAGCTCATTAACATTTTGTAGCATATAAAATTAATATAGCACATTTTTTTATTGCTTTGCTTATGAAATGGAAGTCAAATAAAGATCACCAGTGGAAAAATTTATGATTCAGAAATGAATGAATGAATGGTAGCTGATTAAGTGAAATGACTCCACCAAAAATAATTGCATCTGAAGTGAGGGTGAAATGGACGTTCTGCCATCAGTGGTGTTATAACTAGAGTTGTGAACCACTTACACCAGGTAGGCAAAAGCTGATAGAATAGTGGTCTCTGGTCTCTGATCTGCTGGGCTTAGGGATGGGTGAATTTCTCAGTTTCAGTTTCTCACTTTTCCAGCCTTAAATTCAATCTGCCACATTTCCACATTGCTTAGCATGGTTGTTGTTTTTAAGAATTCCACCCCCCCCCAATAAAATGTATCAGTGCTTTAGCATGGTTTTTGCAAACCAATTTCCCCCAAATAGAATGCGTTTCTAATGTTATGTTCATGTGCTTATGCATTTTTAGGCACACTTTACTCTGGCGTAAGCACTTTTCGTAGACATTACCGTACCCTGGACGTGTCCTGGGAAAACTGGAACATCCTGAGTCCCCCCCCCCAATACCATGGTAACCATTTTGTGTGCCGTAGTCTCCATAGCTGTCAACCCTCCCTGCTGTTTCCCAATGCTATAATAAGGGAATTTCCCACAAAAAAGGAAAAGGTTGACAGCTATGTCTCGCACAATTTAGTGCCGAGATCTCCCCCACCCCACCCCCCAATAGCACTTTTCTGGTGCCGCTATCTTGCATGGTGCCCCAAAGTGCCTATTTCCTGTGAGAGCTCAGCCCCCTTTAAAAAGTGTGTCTTTGGCCTCCATGATCACATGTGGGTCACATGATTCACGTGGCAGCACAGGCAGAGAGACATGTGTCCTGGTTTGGAGACTCAACGTGTTAGAGGGTGTGTGCTACCTGCCTGAAGAAATGCCTTGAAGAATTAGGAGAAGTGCAAATTGAGAGAGGTGGCTGTGTTTCGGTTCACGTGTTGCTTCAGAAAGTGCAGATTAGGTAGCTTCTCCTTTGAATGCAGGTTGAATCCGATTTCTGCCCATCCCTAGTGCCGGCCCTTACATAGCCCAAAGGAGCACCATCTGTGGAGAAGAGGAGGTTCTCAGCAGGCTTAGAGGAACCCAGCAATTTCCTAACCAAGCTAACGATTGGGCAATGCGGCAACTCATTTAGGATTCATGCCTTTGGTAAAATTCAGCAGGCCTCACTCTGGCTGCTTGGTGATGCCTGGAAGGAGGGCAGCGTGCAGTCTCAGAAAGAATCAAACTAATATTCATGATAGGACGCAGGTATGGGAACAGGAGATTGGAGGACCTCTTTTTTTTGGACACCGAACAAAAGAAGAAAGAGGAGGCAAGGCATGTGAAAAATTACAGATTCCAGCGGGCTGTGAAATATAATAGAAAGTTACTTCCTGAGCGATAATTTATGGATCTGGTTCACTTCTGCAAATTGCGTTGTGTCCTGCAAATACGGCCTCATTAGTCATTGAGCTTAATTCTTTCTGCCAGCCGCAGTTCAAGGTAACACATCTCCTAAAGTTCACTTGTATGGAATTTAAATCTAATTACACTACTTCTCCCCCCCCCCTGAAATTTGCTAAATCCCATTATTTTTAAAAATGCACACTTTCCAGAAAATCCTGCCTTTCTGCATTTACTGAATAATGGAATAGAATGGCTTATTATTTTGAAGGCCTACCCCCTCCTTTTTTTCTATTGCCCCTTTTGGAACTGCTCTGGCATTTGGCTTGTAAAAGATAAAGCAAGGTCTTGGGGAGTGATTGATCGATTGTTCAATCTCAGGCCAAGTCTATGAGGGCAAAGCCTTGTAGCTGCAGCAGCAGGTTGTCACAGGTATCGCTCCTAAATCTTGCCACTGCTGACCATCAATTAAGCACAACTCCTATGCTGGAGTTTCAATAGCTACAGCCTCCCAGCTGCTTGTAAAGATGGTAGATTCCATTCCAGAGTCACACTTTTATGATAAATCCATCATTCTTGTTTATTTATTGGCTTTCTTGCCCATCCATCTCCACAAGGCCCCAGGGTTGCTTGGAACAAATATTAAACAAAACCCCAAAACAATACTAAAAGTAATTAAAACAATCGGAGGAAATGAGTGGATCCTTTTTTAAAAAAAAAACAACAACCCAAAACCAAATCCCATGTGTTTCTCATCTGCCCAACTTCTCTGGTTCAAACACGTTTTACAGGAGTTTTGAAAAAAAAAAATCTGGGACACTTGGTTAGAGATCATCAGTTGTTTTTTTCCTGGGGGATACTCAGGGATATGTGTACCCCTAAACATTTTGTGAATCTAACCAGAGAAGAAACTATTTTTATTAAATAGTGGGTGGACATAGCAGACGACACAGTGATTCTCCAAGCAGCTCTGTTTATTCTCAGGCTGGAACAGAACTGATCTGAAGGGCTTAGCAGCCTGCTTATATAGAACTCAGCTACAAGCAACAGTAACAACTTTCTGTGGTTACCCAATCCCTGAACATCACTTTCAATCCCTCATTTGCATGTGCGGACCTGAGTGAGAACTGCAGCAGCATGAACCATATACACACACCCCTAGTGGCCTAGGGTGAGAACTTCAATACATAACAAAAAAAATTAAAAATAGCTTTTTCTCTAACACGGAGAATCATCAGTTCCGTTGAATAGCACAGTGAATCGTCAATTCCATTGCTACCCCTGATGGCGACCTCATTTTCTTAAGTAAAATGAGGGTAGGCCTACCCATAACATTTTATTTTATTTTAGAAAACAGCACTGGAGATAATCAAAACCAATCCACTGCAATGCACCCCCCTAGTAACAGAGGGTGAAATGAATGACTGCATGAATCAGTGGCGTGTTCTTCAACCTTTGGTCTTTTGTTGTGGTAGGACTTCTATCATCCTTAACCACCCCACATTTCCTTCAAGCTGGTGGACAAGAAAGTTCTGATCTGTGCATTAGCTTGGGAGGAGCAGATCAGGTCAATTCATATCAGAATTGGCAAAGACTGGATCTGCAAGGATCCTCAAGGTGGGAAATCGGGCCCTCCCTTAAAGAGGGCACGTATTGCGGGGAGACCAGGAAACTGACACCCTGTGTTGTGGGTGGGTGCGTGCACTCTTTTGGTGGGTGCATTCAGAACACCCGCCCACCTCTCCCTATTTTTAGGGCTTGTGCGCTTGACCTTGCTATGCCGTCGTGTGTCGCCTGTCGTTGGGACAGGGGCACGGCAGGAATTTTCCCCACTTGGCTGATTGGCTGTTGCCATTTGGGTTTTGCCTGCCACATAGCAAATCGTCACAACTTGTAAGGTTGCAGATAGGCTCTGGTTCAGGTGATAGGGATGGGAGAACACTCTCGCCATCCCTATGTGAAGGGTATTCCGTTAAAGGAATCCAGGCACTCAATGGTTTGGTCAACCCCTGAGGGGGGTTGTGCCCATGCCTGAGTCCAGGGGGACATTTGGGTGGCAGAGATAGCCTGTTCCCGGCTTTCCACTTATCCAGGTGTTCACCCTTGGCTGACCTATGCTGGAACCCTGGGTCAGCGCTACCTACATGGCAGGGTGCCAAACCAGATATTTGAGTCATGTGTGAATTCTTTAGGGGGGGGAGTTTCTGGGTCTGAACATGCAATGAGAGAACACTGGATACAGCTCTTGGTACAGGGAACAACCATTTTGTGTTGGTCCAAGGCACGTTTGACTGCGTACACGCGGGCCATTTGCGTGTTTAGACCTTTTAACCACCCCCTAGAAATAACTTCAGTCAAGACTCAGAATTTTGGTTTGGTTTTTGGCAGAATTTAGGCCACAACTTTATTGATTACAACCAAGTGAGTGGTTGCGTAGGCTCTGGTTTGACTAGCTCCCTGCACCCTTGCACGCAGCGCTGACCCAGAGCTCTATTGTAGGTCAGCCAAGGGTATAAACCAAACCAAATATCTGAGTCATGTGTGAATTTATTTCTAGGGAATGGTTAAAAGATCTAAGCATGCAACTGCAGAATAACGAGGAGTAATACAACAGGTATTGAAGTGCAGAGTGTTTGAGGACCAGGACATTCGCAGGGAAACCAAAATGCTTGTTTACACAGCTATTGTACTACCAACCTTACTATATGCTTGTGAAACATGGACCACTTATAAACGCCATCTTCAACTCCTCGAAAGATTCCATCAACGATGTCTCCGAATTTTTTTACACATCACTTGGGAAGACAGGCGAACTAATACCAGTGTACTGGAAGAAGCAAAGATCACCAGTGTTGAAGCAATGGTTCTTCAACATCAACTTTGTTGGACTGGCCATGTTGTGCGGATGCCTGATTATCGTCTTTCAAAGCAACTACTCTATTCCGAACTTAAAAATGGAAAGCGTAATGCTGTTGGTCAACAAAAGAGGTTTATAGACTCTCTCAAGGCAAATCTTTAAAAAATGTAGTATAAACACTGACAACTGGGAAACACTGGCCTGAGAGCGCTCCAGTTGGAGAACAGCCTTTACCAAAGGTGACATGGGCTTTGAAGACACTCAAACTCAGGACGCAAGGGAGAAACGTGCTAAGAGGAAGGCACACTTGGCAAACCCTCACCGTGATCAACTCCTGCCCAGAAACCAATGTCCCCGCTGTGGAAGGATGTGTTGATCCAGAATTGGCCTCCACAGTCACTTACGGACTCATTGTTAAAACCATGTTTATGGAAGACAATCTTACTCGGCTACGAGTGATCGCCAAAGAAGTAAGAAGATGTATGACTTTTCCCCAAAGTAAGTAGATGGGGCAAAGGGACAGGTTTTGAGCTCCTGCCTGATTGACAACATCTTAGCACACAGCAAAATCTAGCATGGCATCCCAAGCAGTTTATATAAAAAGGTTGCTGGCATGACATGTTGTTATCTATCATAATTCATCATGGCTGCTCTTCTGCATGCATTAAACTTATAATAACTGCTGGATTTGGTAGGTCAGCAGGTCTGGCAGGGCCTAGATCAGGCTTCCTCAAACTCAGCCCTCCAGATGTTTTGAGACTACAATTCCCATCATCCCTGACCACTGGTCCTGCTAGCTAGGGATCATGGGAGTTGTAAGCCAAAAAAACATCTGGAGGGCTGAGTTTGAGGAAGACTGGCCTAGATTAACAATATGCAAATTGGAAACTCTGGTTCAGGCCCTTTGGGAAGTTCGTGCACCATTCAAGGCTCAAATAATGAATAAAAATGTGTATTTTGAAAGGAAAATACACCCAGAAGCACATGGTATTCTCTGAGAGGAAATATGGTTAGAAATACACGCTCTGAGAGAAAATGCAATTTTTTACAACAGTATTGAAATGTGCATCTGCTGTGAAAAAGCAAATCCCATGTTCGGGATCATTAGAAAAGGAATCAAATATAGAACAGCCAATACTATAATGCCACTAAAAAAACACACCAATATTTGTGTAGAGGTTTGGAGCTTTTAGAGTTAACAAGCTCAACCGGTTGTCCCACCCACAGGAGGAAGAGCGTCACCGGATGCTCTGTGTACTGTTGTACTTTGTAATGTGATACTTTCTGTTTCTGTTGTCCGGAGAACGGAGAGAAGGGAGAAGCCACCAACATGGCTTGCGTCTCTCCAGGAATGTAGATTTATGCCTTGTAAAATAAAACTTCTAGATTAGAAAGAAGCCGGACTCTGTTGTCTGTAATATGCTGGCATGCACACCCCCGCTGCGTGAGAGAAGATAAGAGAAGATAACTCTGCTGAATAGCACAGGAGACGGCAGCAAGGAAAGGCGCTTCAGTAAGGTACGCGCAGAGGAAACGTGCCGGGCTCCAAGAAGTGCAGAAGTTGGTTTGAAGCATTTCCAACAATCAAAAAACGCTTCAGGTTATGGTCCCATATTTGCGCTTGTTTATTATTCTGGACTGGTTCAGGAGCTGTTCTGAGGAGTTCCAGACTGTGTGTGCATTGCCTCCCTGGTTTGGACTGTGATGGAGCATCCAGGGAAGTTTGCTTTGCCAGCAGGAGCATTCAGCAGTCTGCTGAATGGCTCAGGAGCCTAAAACCTGCTGCCAGAGGTTGGAAAGCAGCAGGGAAGCCCAGATCGAGGGCTGCAAAAGCAGTTGTACCTCTCTGGTGAAACCCCCATCTGTGGAGCCGGGTGAGAAGCTACAGATTCGTGAGTACGCTACCCCTGGGCAAGATGGAGGGAGCCATAGCATTCCCAGCAAGGAGGAGGGAAGCTTTTGTTTGCAAGCACCTCCAGCCTCACAGCTTCAATGCAGAGGGCTGTTCCCTGAGAGCGTTGATGTTTTGGCCAACGCCTGTGAGGAGGAAGGTCTGGCCAGTGCTTGTGAAGCCTGGAAGAAGACCCTAGCCCAGTTTCACGGGGCTGAGGGACTGGCTGAAGTGGCTTTGGAAAGCTCGCCCCCAGCTCGGCTTATGGCTGTTGAGAAGCAACAGTGCCATGGAAAGCAGGAGGGGGGCCAGATCGCCGTGGGCTTTGCTCCCAGAAAGGGAGGGGCTGTTTCCAAGTCTGAAGCCAGCATAAAGGCCTAGACTGTGGATCTGTGTTTTGGCACGTAGCCTGCACCTGGTTTTTTGTTGACGTGCATGGCTGAAGATAAGGCCAAGGACATGACGTGTGGTACTGGCCATGAGAATCGCAACAGCTCTACCACAGCCCAGGCGGAAGAGGACGCCTACTGTTGTGATGCAGTCACCGAGGCAACGCTGAGAGAGGCCAACCCTGGTGAGCTGCGTGTGATGGTTGCCATCGTCATCGTCATCGTTCCTCCTGGTGGACTTGTGAGGAACTGCGAGTCTCCTACAGAGCAGTTCAACGTACTGGCTGCTGCAGTCGAGAGGCAGTTTGTGACTGTTGGAAGCAAGAGACAGTTTGTCGTGCTTGAGACAGTCTCTGCAGGTCTTAAAGGGACAGAACTGGCGTTTTCTGTGTATTGGTTGTCTATGTCACACCTTCTGTCCATTGTTTTTGCTGTTTGTTTTGTGCTTATCACTTGTTCTGCTTGCAGGGGCCAGAAGATGCTTCTACGCATGGAATGCAGCCAGGACGGGCTGTTTGCTGTCGAGGGGCCTCAAGCAAGAACAGCGGAAGGTGGCACTGATGCAGTGTTTGCTCAATGCGCCAATGTGCCCGTGCACCACTTGTGTTTGTGTCAGTGGTACCAAAGGCTGGCAAGTCGCCACTGGGACAGTGTGCTGGAGCAGCCTGAGTTCTCTGAAGGGTGCAAGTTAAGGGCATGTAACAGCTTTCTTGATTGCAGGGTTTGCAAGGTCGAGGAGTCGACATCCTGCTACCCCGCGTCTGAAAGGGAAACCACGCGTCCCTTTTCCCTGGTTCATGTGGCTGTTTCTGAAGGGAAGCCAGATGCTAGCCTGGGGGGAGCGTGCTGTTCTGAGTGTTTGGCTGATGCTTTCTCTCACCACATGTGGTCTGCGTTGCTCAAGGAGGCAACTGAGGCAGCACCACTGGTTGCAGTGGAACAGCAGGTTTCTACTGGAGTAGGCTGTTCCCAGGTCCTCAGTGAGAGGGGGAGTAAGCACAGTGTGACTAACCTGCTTTCTTCACAGGTATGTGGTCTTGCAGAGAGGCAGCAAAGGATGCTGCATGCTGCCACTGAAGACATGCTCTTGGATGCAGAGCTTCCACAAGGGTTCTGGGTGGAACTGGGTGGTACCAAGGTTCTGAAAGTGTCTTTCTGTGGGTACGAACCCAGCTTGCGTAGCTGGAGGTTAGTTAGCCCAGATAGTGACCAGACCCAGGTTCTAGTCAGCAGGAGTGCTGAATTTTGTGAGCAGAATGGATTGGAACACATCCCTAGAAGCCCTGATGTTCTGGATGGTCCTGTCAGTGATGGACAGGCAGATACGCCACCTGCTGGTGGCGGTGGTGGTCCAGGTGGATCAGCCCCAAGAGGGGGTATTGCTGTGGCTTTAGCACCTGCTGGTGGCTCGGGCCGAGTTCCCGGCCATCACCAGGGTGCAGCGCAGCTAGGGGCAACTCCAAGGCAGCAGCCTGGGAGTGCACCCGCATCTCCTATGTCACGGACTAGGAGTCAGGCCACGCATGGTGACTCTTTGTGTGGCAACTCTTCTCCAGGAGAGCCTGGCGCAGGTCTCGTCCCGGAGCAAGAGCGGGGTTCTTTGGCAGTGAAGCAGGAGCCCAAAGGCGCGCCAACGTCATCCTTGGGTGGTTCAGTTAGGATGCACAGGCGCAGCAAGTCTGTAGGTGAGATGCCTGACGTCAAGGACGTGCAGGTGGAGTCCAGTGCAACTGGAGCAGAGGGAGAATCTGAAGTGGTATCACAGCAGTTTGCACGATCCACTGAAGGGATTCTGCCCGAAAGGTTCACGACCACTAGCGTGAGTGCTTGTTTGGTTCAGTGTGAACCGGAGAGCCTCGTGAAGGTTCAATGGGTATCTCAAGGTGAGGCCCAGAAATGGCAGGATGCCATGGTAGAGCAGGTAAGCTCAGTGAGGTCTTTGAGTGTGTGCACAACCACGACGCTGTCAGAAGGTCGTTGGGTGTGCAGACTCAAGACGGCAGCAACTGGCGAGTTGCAGTGCAAGGCTAGGTCAGTAGCCAGAGGTTTCACTCAGGAGGAGGAGGTCCATTGTTACGAGGTACTGGATGCGTCCTCTCTCAGAAGCGAAACCACGCGCATGCTGTTAGCGGTCGCAACTCAAAGCAGCTTTGAGGCAAGCCACTTTGGTTTGGATGCCTGTTTGGATTCCGACCTGGATGAGGAGAGGTACGAGGTACCTCCGCCAGGGTTCGAGGACAACGGGCCAAATCAGGTGTGGAGTTTGCACGAGGCAATCACTGGCTTGAAGGAGTCAGCCAGAGATTGGTCCTCAGGCGTGCAAGAAGCTTTGAGAAAGCTAGGTGTCAGCCAGAGTTGTGCTGATAGCTGCCTGTTTGTGGCAGGAGTAAGTCCAGAACAGGAGCTAGTTCTGCAGTCCAGTGCGGACATGCTTTACCTGGTGGAGACCAGGGGACAGGTGCAACGGTTCGCAGAGGAGCTTGGTCAGTCTTTCCAGCTCAGGAACCTAAGCCCTGTTGCTGTTTACCTAGGTGTGCAGGTAGACAGAGCCGAAGACGGTGGTGTCTTGCTCATTCAGACTGGCAAGGTAGTGCAGTCGTTGAAGAAGTTCAGAGTGTCTGAATGTGCTAGTGTCAGAACACCCATGGAGACGTGTCTAGGTGAGGACAGTCAGACCGGGGAACGCTCTGAGTTCGAGAGCCCCGAGGTGTTTAGGTCAGCTCCTGGGAGGCTGTTGTTTCCTTCACGGTTGAGCAAAACCTGACATAGCAGTTGCTGTGGATCTGTTCAGCAAGGTGGCTGCAAATCCCAGCATGCATGCCTGGAATGGCATGGTGAGAGTGCTCCAGAGTTTGCAGGAGACTAAGGAGTTTTGCCCGGAGTTGTCAGCTACCGGTGAGCCCCAGCTCACGCGCTGGTGCGACAGCGGTTGGGCAAATTCCGAGGACAGGAAATCTGTGTCTGAAATGGTTGTACAGTGTGGAGGAGCTCTAGGCGGGCTGAAGCCCCGGTGCCAGAGCCTCATTGCTCGTTCTCGTGCAGAAGCCAGGTACAGTGCGTTGTCAGTGCTTTGCAGGGAACTGGAGTTCTATAGGTGTTTGGTCCAAGAGATCTGCGTTCAGAGTTGCCTGCCCGTGATGGTTTGGGAGGACAACCAACTCTGTTTGTTGGTGGCAGAGTCTGGACAAGTCAAGGCCAGACCCAAACACCTAGACGTTCTCTTTCGACACGTGTGCGTTCAGACTGGCTTGGAGAAGCTGAAGTACTGTCTTGGTCAGGTGAACCAGAGGGTTGGGTTCACGAAGCCCCTGAGCTTCCAACGTCATGGGGAGTTCTGTGAGGGTTTGTGTGAGGTAAGCTGCAAGCTTACAACGCCCCTGTGTGCGGGACAAGAGGGGGTGTAGAGGTTTGGAGCTTTTAGAGTTAACAAGCTCAACCGGTTGTCCCACCCACAGGAGGAAGAGCGTCACCGGATGCTCTGTGTACTGTTGTACTTTGTAATGTGATACTTTCTGTTTCTGTTGTCCGGAGAACGGAGAGAAGGGAGAAGCCACCAACATGGCTTGCGTCTCTCCAGGAATGTAGATTTATGCCTTGTAAAATAAAACTTCTAGATTAGAAAGAAGCCGGACTCTGTTGTCTGTAATATGCTGGCATGCACACCCCCGCTGCGTGAGAGAAGATAAGAGAAGATAACTCTGCTGAATAGCACAGGAGACGGCAGCAAGGAAAGGCGCTTCAGTAAGGTACGCGCAGAGGAAACGTGCCGGGCTCCAAGAAGTGCAGAAGTTGGTTTGAAGCATTTCCAACAATCAAAAAACGCTTCAATTTGCTGCTGTTGCTCTTGGAATACTAAAGCTGCTGCTCTGCTCATGCAGCAAACATCCACTTGCACAATGGAGCTTCACTCTGCAAACCCCCAAATCTGAGACTCAGGAGCAGATTCTGAGGGTGCAAGCAAAGCCGACAAGAAGGGGAAGTCCTGCTGAGTGAGCAGAGCACTGCTTGCGCAACCTTGGGCACAACCCAAAGTACTCTTGCATACCATACCCTCCAAAATTTCTTCAATAAAAATATGGACGTCCTAATCATCATCATAATTTTACTGTTAATACCCCACTCATCTGACTGGGTTGCCCCAGCCACTCCGGGTGTTTACCCTTACCATGGTGGGGGACAGTAGTCAGAACCAATGCCTAAACAACCACTCACATTGGTTTGTATTTAAATAAAGTTGTGGCCAAAATTATGCCAAAAACCTTAAACAAAAATTATGGTGTGATGTCTGAGTTATTTGGGATAAGGGGAGCTGACCGGTAACCTCGACACGCAAATGTGGGTCATTTGATGAAGTTTCATTTTAGATGATCCAGGGCATGCGAAAGGAAGCAGTTCTTCACACTGCGAAAAGTCACAACTCTGGAATTCACAGGCACGAGATGTTGTGATGCCTCTTGGCTGGCTTGAGAAGAACATGAGACAAAGTCATCAAGAAGAAGGCTTTCAACAGCTACTAGGCAGACTTGCAGTCACCTTGGGTGGCTTAAGAAGGTTGGACAAATATGTGGAGTCTAAGACCATTAATCAAGATGGCTATGTACTGTTATGTGCCTCTTCCAATAGGCATTGTGTTGTCACTGTGACCAGTGCCGGATTTACGTATAAGCTAAACAAGCTATAGCTTAGAGCCCCGTTCTCTTGGGGCCCCCCAAAAAAAATTAAAGGAAAAAGCAAACCTGGATGTACATTTCCAAAATACAGTATAAGATAAAAAACAAATGAAATAAAACCTACATACGGCAACAGTGTTTTGTGTTGTGTATGGACCTGTTAGGTCCATAAATTACTATATAGCATATATTCAACACAAAAAAACAGCCACAAATTGTTGTTGACAAAGGACAGCTGGACATATCAAGGGCCCCATTACCTTCAGCAGCTTAGGGCCTCATCAAACCTAAATCCAGCCCTGACTGTGGCTATAGAATGCTGCCCTGGATAGACCTTTGGCATGATCTAAAAGAGATGGGGAAGATCCATGAGTTTCTTGGAGAAAAAAGTTAATGAATTAAACTAAATACAGTAAAATATGTAATTAAATGTCTATGGAAATGTGGGTCACTGCAAAAGTTTTTTTTTTTTTTAAAAGCAGATTAATGCAAAAATAGGACAGGAAAAACAAATAGATGAATATGAAAGTGGCATGGAAGATAAATAGACTGATTTGTCTCCTTGGGACTTTCTTTATAAAATGATATTTTAGTGTAAAGCGGGGAAGGCTTTTTGCATGCACTTATAGAAGAGAGAAGGCCTTATGGTGTTCGGTTCTGTATATGTGACAGCAAAGATAGGGGGGGGGAGAGAGAGAGAGAGAGAGAGAGAGAGAGAGGACTATTCTAAAAGGATTGTGCTACAAAGAGAGATTACAAAGAATACTGTTGTAAACCCTGTAAGGAGGAGGCTCTCTCCCCCCCCCCCTTTTGTACAGAACATGATTGAAGCCTTTGAAAACTGACTGATGTGGTGAAAAATGGCTGCTAATATGAGAAAATAATTGGAAGCAAGCTTGGGAAGGGGGAAGAAGGAGGGGATGTTATCGAGTTGCCAAGAATTGTACCATCTCAGTCACTTAAGAAGTTGGCGACTGAAGTCCCGGGGCAATGAAGAATCATCTGTGCAGAGAAATAGGGTCCCCCCCTTTTATTTAATCCACTCCATTTACAACATCATCCCCAAGTATATCCTCCCACCGAACCCACTGAGAATGAATGGCAGGCATTCACTTACAAGGGAGAAGGAGACGGATGCCATTAGCTTGGTGGCAAATCGTGTCCCTTCTGCAAGGAGTGCATGTGATTTACTTAGGTCTGCATAACTAAATGGTCACGGCCGAGCTGTGAGCCTAATGTAGGCATCCAGCTGTGCTGCTGCAGATGCAACATGATGTTTCCCCTCTCTCCTCCCAGTGGTCGTTCCTCCTCTGGTCACTCCTATGGATGCACAACCTGTCTGCCTGTCTCCAGGAACTGAGGTCATCAACAAAGGATGCTCCTCAGTTTAAAGGGGCCCAGCCTTTTCTAGTAACTGCTTTCAATGATGGAGCAGGGGACACTCAGGTCTTGCAGGTCCTCTACAGTAGAGTCATCAGAGTCAGAGGACAGTAGTATTGTGGTACCTTGGTTCTCAAACACCTTGGTATTCAAACAACTTGGAACCCAAACACTGCAAACTCAGAAGTAAGTGTCCCAGTTTGCGAACTTGTTTGGGAAGCCGAATTTGCTCCGTTTCAGTGTTATGCTTCCGTTTTGAGTGCCACACTTCCAGTTTGAGTGTTACGCTGAGGTGTGTCTGTTTTTGCTATTTATTTTGCATTTTTGTTTTTGCAGCTCTTTTTGTTATTGTTTTTTGTGACTGTGTGGAACCCAGTTCAGCTACTGATTGATTGATTGATTGACTGTGTGACTGCAGTACATTGTTTATTGCTTTCATTTTATGGATCAATGGTCTCATTAGTTAGTAAATTTCATGTCAACTTGCTGTTTTAGGGGTTGTTTTTAAAAGTCTGGAACGGATTAATCCGTTTTGCATTACTTTCTTTTTAAATAAAAAATAAAAATAATAAATGTTTATTGGAATTTTATTTACAACGTAACACAAACCCCCCAACCACCCCCAATACACAAAACCACCCTCATTAAACGTGAACGTAACATACAGTGAGCATAACATACAACAATACAAACAACCAAATAAAAGACTTCCTTTATCCTGTATCTGGCCTCCTTATTTACTTCTTATAAACTGTTTCTTTTATGAATAACTATTTGGGGTTGTTTTTAAAAGTCTGGAATGGATTAATCCATTTTGCATTACTTTCTATGGGAATGTGCATCTTGAATTTGGAACGCTTTGGTTTTGGAACGGACTTCCAGAACAGATTAAGTTTGAGAACCGAGGTACCACTGTATCTCATGCTCACTGTCCACACAAGTTCATCTGGAAGCAGCATCTCTGGATCTGAAGTCACATGGCCTTCTGCTTCTTGTTTGCCTCCATCACCTGATGAAGAGGAATTCAACTTCTGGTCCGTGATACCACCATGCTGTCTGCTACTGTATTTGACTGAAGTTTGAGTCAACAGTGCAGGATGACAGAATTTCGCACCGTAACACCAATTCCACACTTTACTTCATCTCATTGGCAGACCTCTTAGCTTCCTCAATTGGAGGGGAAGCAAGAGGCCTGAGCAAAGATTTGCTTACTGAAAATAAAATAAGCAAGCAGCCGCTCAGAAAAAAGAAAAACGAAGGCAAGGTTAACTGGTAAAGAAAATATAATTAAAAGTTCTCATTTGGTTTAATAAAATACAATATTGACTTGCCTCTTAAAAAGCAGATTAGGCTGTTGACATAATGGTAGCACAACAAACAAGCCCACTAAGCCCTTTAGTAGCAGAACAGGGAGGGTGGGAATTAAAACTGGGGATGAAAAGTCAAATAGAATGAATTTATTCAGGGCCGTCTAAAAATCATCCGTAAGAATTCCTAATCACTCGTCTGCTGGAGAATCTGGATTATTTAACCAGTGCCCAAATTACAGCTGAGTCAACAAGATGGGTGTCAGCCAAACAGAATGCTGACATCTGTACAGTACAACATTCCTGGGAGAATGTGCTTTGCATATAGATTGAGCAACCCATTTGTGGGTTGCTTCTCAAAAAAAGTTGTAGAGAGAGGGAAAGTATAGGGCTGGTTTAAATTGGAATCACTATTAGATTTCACCTGTTGCGACATTCTAGGGGAATCTGGACAGTTCCATTTGGAGGGTTTCTATTTGAGCCAAAGAGCTGAAGAAATTTGGGGGGAAATGGTTGCAAGTTTGATTAAAAAAAAATGTAGACGGCCTTTGGAAGGGATTAGAAGGTACATCATCATCTATTTCATTGATGAATCAATTCCTATGGAGCATCTAAGAGTGATTTCAGAATACAATAAAAAGGTATATAAAACAGACAGTATATGCAGAAGCCTCTCATCTCGTCCTCTCTATATTAATGGTAAAGGTACCCTGGACCGTTAGGTCCAGTCACGGACGACTCTGGGATTGCACGCTCATCTCGCTCTATAGGCTGAGGGAGTCGGCATTTGTCTGCAGACAGCTTCCGGGTCATGTGGCCAGCATGACTAAGCCACTTCTGGCGAACCAGACCAGCACATGGAAACGCCGTTTATATTCCCGCCGGAGCGGTCCCTATTTATATACTTGCACTTTGACGTGCTTTCAAACTGCTAGGAATCCCCGTCACGGGATTTGAACCGCCAATCTTCTGATCAGGAAGCCCTAGGCTCTGTGGTTTAGACCACAGGGCCACCCGCGTCCCTCTCTACATTGCATATGTCTAAATTCCACATCTCTAAGTTCCACAGAGCACTCCTAGGATTTGGTACCATAATCTGGAGGGAGATAACCTAAATTCCATTGTCTATGCTCTGGTAACCTCTAGATTAGACTACTGCAATGCCTTACATGCAGGGGTAACTTTGAAGGCAGTTCAGAAGCTACAGCTGTTGCAGAACTCAGCAGCCAGATTGCTGACCGAGGCAAGGTGGTTTGAACATAGGACACCAATCCTGGCTCAACTGCACTGGCTACCGGCTAGTTTCTAGTCCGAATTCAAAGCGCTGATTTTGATCTATAAAGAGAATACAGGATTGGGGAATCTTTAGCCCTCCAGATGTTACAGGGCTTGCTTGGGCTTCCGGGAGTTGTCACAACATCTGCAAGGCCAAAGGTTGCCCACCCTTGCTTTAAGGGCACATCATCCAGTCTGAAACGTATGGTGGTCTAATTTCATTACCTTTCCACCTTTTTTCTGAATGGCAAAAACTGAGACACCTGATCTTCCCTGCGTCACATTTTTCTTTTGCTGTGTATGGGCGGCGGGGGTGGGGGGAGTCGCCCCTTTTGATTTGCTGTTCTCATTATATGCACAATGTACTTTTTAAAAACGCTGACATGCATTTTGTATATGATGGTAAGTTAAACAGCGCTTATCAAATGTATTTGGTTTTGTTGTTTTTTTTACATCAGATTCTCCCTTTGTACAAATCCATATACAGCTGTTGAAAAGACCTGCTTTAATTTAAGACTTCCCAAGCACAACATCACAGCCTTCATGCATGGAATTTTAAATACCAAAAAAGGGGTCTCATTGCGGCACTGGCGATCAATAGAGATGTTCACTGGGGCGTGGAGTAAATCTGAGAGCCGTTCATATTTTAGAGACTGACACTTTAAATCACAGCCCAGCCCTCCATTTCCCAGGTTGCCTCTTAATATCTTATGTGTGTATATATTCAGCAGAGCAGGCAAATAAAGGAGTTTGGGGACTGCAGCGTTCCTCCGCTGGAAATTTCTGATAGATCCCTCGGTTTTTTCCAGAAATTCATCCCCAAGGCTTCAGTGTAAATTATTCTGGAGACGCAAAGGGCTGTGGCTGCTCATCTCTCGCTTCCACCCTCTGTCAGTGGCTAAAGTGATGCATGCTTTTATGTCGTATATTTTGGGTACTGCTTGGTCCCCTCGTGGCTTGTTTGAAAAGCTCTGTGGAGAACACAGATGTGAAGCATTCAGGTAGCTTTTCTGATGGAAATGAGACACTGCTCAGCCCTGGGAATACAGTAAGCAATTGGAATCTTCTGAGCTTCCCAATTTCTGATTCTGTTCTTCAATAAGCCTGGGGACAAGAGGATATTTTTTGTGCTTATACATGTGTGCGTATTTTAATTGGGAGGTCTATTCATAAGGTTCTGCTCATGCACACAAAGGGCTAGGCTGTGATTTAAAGCGTCAGGGTCTAAAATATGAACAGCTCACAAAATTTAAAAGATTGCTTACAAACATTGAGCATTCTGTGCATAATTTTGTATTTAAAATTGTCTGTTTAAAACAGACAATTGGGAACCATAGAACAAGAGAGTTAGACAGGTGGGTGGGGCAATTGCCTGGTGTCGTAATGATATCAGGTGATTGACTGGTAAGGTGTCCCAGCTACCAGAATTGGAGATCTACTGCACCCTAAGCCGCTCATCCCGGTGGATCTTGCCATAGAATCGCTCCCTTGCTTGCTTCACATCCTTCCTACATGAAATGGTTACAGAAGAAGAAGAAGAAGAAGAAGAAGAAGAAGAAGAAGAAGAGGAGGAGGAGGAGGAGGAGGAGGAGGAGTTTGGATTTGATATCCCGCTTTTCACTACCCGAAGGAGTCTCAAAGCGGCTCACATTCTCCTTTCCCTTCCTCCCCCACAACAAATACTCTGTGAGGTGAGTGGGGCTGAGAAGTGTGACTAGCCCAAGGTCACCCAGCAGCTGCATGTGGAGGAGCAGAGACGCGAACCCAGTTCACCAGATTACAAGTCTACTGCTCTTAACCACTACACCACACTGGCTGTTCCACAAAAAGAGTTGTGGAAGTTTGTTACAGCCCTTGTTAGGGTACCCAGCTCTGCAGTATGTATGTGTCGGGAAACCACTCACACTCCCTCGAGCTCTTCAGGAATGGTGGTATACAAATTCAATTAACAATACACAAATCCCTCTTGACTTTTCGGTGGAAAACCATGTTGTTGTTCAACCAAGGAGAAGCAGCATTCCGTGTTTGTTCAAATACTGGAGATCTTAATTTTTTTCTTTTCAAAACCATTCCATGTGGGAGCTAACATAATTCCCCCCCACACACGGTCTTTATTATTTTAATTAAGGCTCCTATTTATTATTAACACTACAAGGGAGGAAAACAGTCGCCCAGGCCCCCTTGCTGCTGTTCTCGAAAACCAGAGGCCTTGAAACTCCTTTTTAATTATGGAGGCTTGTTTTCATTTCACTAAGAAAATTGCCATGTTTGATCCAATGGCTTTATAGAAAACGGGAACTGTTTCCTTCCCCATTGTTTGAAGTTTAAATTAAGAGGTTTGGAGCTTTTAGAGTTAACAAGCTCAACCAGGTTGTCCCACCCACAGGAGGAAGAGCGTCACCGGATGCTCTGTGTACTGTTGTACTGTGTAATGTGATACTTTCTTTTTCTGTTGTCCGGAGAACGGAGAGAAGGGAGAAGCCACCAACATGGCTTGCGACTCTCCCGGAATGTAATGATTTATGCCTTGTAAAATAAAGCTTCTAGATTAGAAAGAAGCCGGACTCTGTTGTCTGTAATATGCTGGCATACACAACCCCGCTGCGTGAGAGAAGATAAGAGAAGATAACTCTGCTGAATAGCACAGGAGACGGCAGCAAGGAGAACGTACAGGAGAGGTACGTGCGCTGAAGGAAGCGTGCCGGGCTCCAAGGTGTACTAAGGTTGGTTTGAAGTGTTTCCAACAATCAAAAACTCTTCAGGTTATGGATCCAGGTTTTCCCCGATTCTGGATTGATTCTGGAGCAGTTCCAAGGATCCAGAACGTGTGTGCCAAGCTGAGAAGTGCCTACCTGGTTTGGACTGTGATGGAGCACCCAGGGAAGTTTGCTTTGCCAGCAGGAGCATTCAGCAATCTGCTGAATGGCTCAGGAGCCTAAAACCTGCTGCCAGAGGTTGGAAGGCAGCAGGGAAGCCCAGATCGAGGGCTGCAAAAGCAGTTGTACCTCTCTGGTGAAACCCCCATCTGTGGAGCCGGGTGAGAAGCTACAGATTCGTAAGTACGCTACCCCTGGGCAAGATGGAGGGAGCCATAGCATTCCCAGCAAGGAGGAGGGAAGCTTTTGTTTGCAAGCACCTCCAGCCTCACAGCTTCAATGCAGAGGGCTGTTCCCTGAGAGCGTTGATGTTCTGGCCAACGCCTGTGAGGAAGAAGTTCTGGCCAGTGCTTGTGAAGCCTGGAAGAAGACCCTAGCCCAGTTTCCTGGGGCTGAGGGACTGGCTGAAGTGGCTTTGGAAAGCTCGCCCCCAGCTCGGCTTATGGCTGTTGAGAAGCAACAGTGCCATGGAAAGCAGGAGGGGGGCCAGATCGCCGTGGGCTTTGCTCCCAGAAAGGGAGGGGCTGTTTCCAAGTCTGAAGCCAGCGTAAAAGTTTTGACTGTGGAGCTGTGTTTTGTCACGTCGCCTGCACCTGGTCTTTTGTTGACGTGCATGGCTGAAGATAAGGGCAAGGCCGTTTCTCACAGCCATCAGGTCACGTGCCCAGCTGAGTGAGAAGGACGGAGCCGAGATAAGCCCTACTGTTGTGATGCAGTCACCGTGGCAACGGAGGCCAACCCTGGTGGGCTGCGAGTGATGAGTGCCTGTGCAGCGTCTCTTTGCATCGTCATCGTTCCTCCTGGTGGACATGTGAGGAACTGCGAGTCTCCTATAGAGCAGTTTGGAGAACTGACTGTTGGAGGCAAGAAAAGGCTTGACTTTTTGCTAACAGTCAAGGGACAGATCCAAGGGACAGAACTGGCGTTTTCTTTGGTTGCTGACGTGGCTGTGTATCTGTTTATGTCAAACCTTCTGTCCAATGTTTTTGCTGTTTGTTTTGTGCTTATCACCTGTTCTGATTGCAGGGGCCAGAAGATGCTTCTACGCGTGAAAGGCAGCCAGGACGGGCTGTTTGCTGTCGAGGGGCCTCAAGCAAGAACAGCGGAAGGTGGCACTGATGCAGTGTTTGCTCAATGCGCCAATGTGCCCATGCACCACTTATGTTTGTGTCAGTGGTACCAAAGGCTGGCAAGTCGCCACTGGGACAGTGTGCTGAAGCAGCCTGAGTTCTCTGAAGGGTGCAAGTTAAGGGCATGTAACAGCTTTCTTGATTGCAGGGTTTGCAAGGTCGAGGAGTCGACATCCTGCTACCCCGCGTCTGAAAGGGAAACCATGCGTCCCTTTTCCCTGGTTCATGTGGCTGTTTCTGAAGGGATGCCAGAAGCTAACCTGGGGGGAGCGTGTTGTTCTGAGTGTTTGACTGATGTTTTCTCTCACCACATGTGGTCTGCGTTGCTCAAGGAGGCAACTGGGGCAGCACCACTGGTTGCAGTGGAACAGCAGGTTTCTACTGGAGTAGGCTGTTCCCAGGTCCTCAGTGAGAGGGGGAGTAAGCACAGTGTGACTAACCTGCTTTCTTCACAGGTATGTGGTCTTGCAGAGAGGCAGCAAAGGATGCTGCATGCTGCCACTGAAGACATGCTCTTGGATGCCGAGCTTCCACAAGGGTTCTGGGTGGAACTAGGTGGCAATGGTCCAGGTGGATCAGCCCCAAGAGGGGGTATTGCTGTGGCTTTGGCACCTGCTGGTAGCTCGGGCCGAGTTCCCGGTCATCACCAGGGTGCAGCACAGCTAGGGGCAACTCCAAGGCAGCAGCCTGGGAGTGCACCCGCATCTCCTATGTCATGGACTAGGAGGCAGGCCACGCTTGGTGACTCTTTGTGTGGCAACTCTTCTCCAGGAGAGCCTGGCGCAGGTCTCGTCCTGGGGCAAGAGCAGGGTTCTTTGGCAGTGAAGCAGGAGCCCAAAGGCGCGCCAACGTCATCCTTGGGTGGTTCAGTTAGGATGCACAGGCGCAGCAAGTCTGTAGGTGAGATGCCTGACGTCACGGACGTGCAGGTGGAGTCCAGTGCAACTGGAGCAGAGGGAGAATCTGAAGTGGTATCACAGCAGTCTGCACAATCCACTGAAGGGATTCTGCCCGAAAGGTTCACGGCCACTAGCGTGAGTGCTTGTTTGGTTCAGTGTGAACCGGAGAGCCTCGTGAAGGTTCAATGGGTATCTCAAGGTGAGGCCCAGAAATGGCAGGATGCCATGGTAGAGCAGGTAAGCTCAATGAGGTCTTTGGGTGTGTGCACAACCACGACGCTGTCAGAAGGTCGTTGGGTGTGCAGACTCAAGACGGCAGCAACTGGCGAGTTGCAGTGCGAGGCTAGGTCAGTAGCCAGAGGTTTCACTCAGGGGGAGGGGGTCCATTGTTACGAGGTACTGGACGCGCTCTCTCTCAGAAGCGAAACCACGCGCATGCTGTTAGCGGTCGCGACTCAAAGCAGTTTTGAGGCAAGCCACTTTGGTTTGGATGCCTGTTTGGATTCCGACCTGGATGAGGAGAGGTACGAGGTACCTCCGCCAGGGTTCGAGGACAACGGGCCAAATCAGGTGTGGAGTTTGCACGAGGCAATCACTGGCTTGAAGGAGTCAGCCAGAGATTGGTCCTCAGGCGTGCAAGAAGCTTTGAGAAAGCTAGGTGTCAGCCAGAGTTGTGCTGATAGCTGCCTGTTTCTGGCAGGAGTAAGTCCAGAGCAGGAGCTAGTTCTGCAGTCCAGTGCGGACATGCTTTACCTGGTGGAGACCAGGGGACAGGTGCAACGGTTCGCAGAGGAGCTTGGTCAGTCTTTCCAGCTCAGGAACCTAAGCCCTGTTGGTGTTTACCTAGGTGTGCAGGTAGACAGAGCCGAAGATGGTAGTGTCTTGCTCAGTCAGACTGCTGAGGTAGTTTAGTTGTTGAAGAAGTTCAGAGTGTCTGAACGTGCTAATGTCAGAACACCCATGGAGACGTGTCTAGGTGAGGACAGTCAGACCGGGGAACGCTCTGAGTTCGAGAGCCCCGAGGTGTTTAGGTCAGCTCCTGGGAGGCTGTTGTTTCCTTCCTAGTTGAGCAAAACTGACATAGCAGTTGCTGTGGATCTGTTCAGCAAGGAGGCTGCAAATCCCAGCGTGCATGCCTGGAATGGCATGGTGAGAGTGCTCCAGAGTTTGCAGGAGACTAAGGAGTTTTGCCCGGAGTTGTCAGCTACCGGTGGGCCCCAGCTCACGCGCTGGTGCGACGGCGGTTGGGCAAATTCCGAGGACAGGAAATCTGTGTCTGAAATGGTTGTACAGTGTGGAGGAGCTCTAGGCGGGCTGAAGTCCCGGTGCCAGAGCCTCATTGCTCGTTCTCGTGCAGAAGCCAGGTACAGTGCGTTGTCAGTGCTTTGCAGAGAACTGGAGTTCTATAGGTGTTTGGTCCAAGAGATCTGCGTTCAGAGTTGCCTGCCCGTGATGGTTTGGGAGGACAACCAACTCTGTTCGTTGGTGGCAGAGTCTGGACAAGTCAAGGCCAGACCCAAACACCTAGACGTTCTCTTTCGAGACGTGTGCGTTCAGACCAGCTGGGAGAAGCTGAAGTACTGTCCTGGTCAAGTGAACCAGAGGGTTGGGTTCACGAAGCCCCTGAACTTCCAACGTCATGGGGAGTTATGTGAGGGTTTGTGTGAGGTAAGCTGCAAGCTTACAACGCCCCTGTGTGCGGGACAAGAGGGGGTGTAGAGGTTTGGAGCTTTTAGAGTTAACAAGCTCAACCAGGTTGTCCCACCCACAGGAGGAAGAGCGTCACCGGATGCTCTGTGTACTGTTGTACTGTGTAATGTGATACTTTCTTTTTCTGTTGTCCGGAGAACGGAGAGAAGGGAGAAGCCACCAACATGGCTTGCGACTCTCCCGGAATGTAATGATTTATGCCTTGTAAAATAAAGCTTCTAGATTAGAAAGAAGCCGGACTCTGTTGTCTGTAATATGCTGGCATACACAACCCCGCTGCGTGAGAGAAGATAAGAGAAGATAACTCTGCTGAATAGCACAGGAGACGGCAGCAAGGAGAACGTACAGGAGAGGTACGTGCGCTGAAGGAAGCGTGCCGGGCTCCAAGGTGTACTAAGGTTGGTTTGAAGTGTTTCCAACAATCAAAAACTCTTCAACCATGTTGTTGTTCAACCAAGGAGAAGCAGCATTCCGTGTTTGTTCAAATACTGGAGATCTTAATTTTTTTCTTTTCAAAACCATTCCATGTGGGAGCTAACATAATTCCCCCCCACACACGGTCTTTATTATTTTAATTAAGGCTCCTATTTATTATTAACACTACAAGGGAGGAAAACAGTCGCCCAGGCCCCCTTGCTGCTGTTCTCGAAAACCAGAGGCCTTGAAACTCCTTTTTAATTATGGAGGCTTGTTTTCATTTCACTAAGAAAATTGCCATGTTTGATCCAATGGCTTTATAGAAAACGGGAACTGTTTCCTTCCCCATTGTTTGAAGTTTAAATTAAGCCTCGTGTTCATTATATCCTTACATAAGCAGGAGCTCAGCTCCTCAGAGAGAGATAGGCGCACCGATATCTTCTGTTCAAGGACGTATTCCCCACAGACAATAGAGATCACTGTTGCACTCAGAGCGTGCATTGTCAAAATGGTGGGAGATAGCTCAGTCAGTAGAACTGCTGTCATCTGTCTGTCTCAGGAGTCAATGGAGGAGTGCACATTTCTGAGTGAGGGTTAAGGTAGCAGCACCTGCTGTGGCTGTGGAGACCTATGCAGGAGAGACATGTTTTGTTGCAGCTGAGGCAGATGAAGGCATCCAGTTGTGCTGCTGCAGATACACCATGGCTTTCCTTCTCTCTGCACTCCTCCCAGCCGTCATTCCTCCTCTGGTCACAGCTATGGAAACACGATTTGACTGCCCGTCTCCAGACACCGTGGAGATGGGCTTTCAGAACACCTGACATGCTGAACTGCCTCTGAGGATATCTATTGTTTCCCCCTTTGTCACTCCCTGGGTGGGGTGCCATGTATGTGCTCTCACACTTGGGGATGCCCTGTTCCTGCTGCCTACATGACTTCCTGCTTCTTGGTTCATGGAGGGAGACGGAGCCCAAATTCACTTTTCTTCAAGGGTTAAAATGGCGTTGGAATGAAGAGAATCGGTTAAAGTATGGATTTTCTACGAATTTATAAAGATAGGTATCTTCCCTGAGCTGTCAAGTCGAAAGGATACATTCAGGCATAATATTTGTGACATTGTAACAACTTTAGGCAATCGAAAGATGTGTGTGTCGTGCTTGTGCAACCAATGGGGAGAAGGGTTTGGGCACATCATCCAGGGGCTTAAGAGTAAAGGGGGGAGGCGGAAACCCGATCTTAAAAGATGTCCCCCCCCCCTTGTCATTTCCATAACATAATAATAGTAAATAATATCTGAGCAAGTTAAACAGCTCTGTTCCACTTTTTTAAATTTAAAGAATTAAGGTTCTAGTTCTCATTGTTACAGATATAAGGTAGAAGATAAGTGGTGCCTGTAAAAAAAAAAAAAACCCACAAAAACTATGGTGTTTCACTCTGTGCATTTGCGGACATATGTTTGAATACAGGTGTGCTATTTCTCCCTATTAATTCATCTTGCCGATGACACCTGCATTGTGGATCTCCAGGAATCTCAAGAGGCTGCCTCCCTCTTCATTTTTCACAGATCAGTGAAGCCTTTGTTTGTTCGACTGGAGCCTTCAGGGAGTCAGAGATCTGGCTCTGTCTTTCTGCTGCTGTTGAGGTTTCCGTTACCTGGGTTTGTTTTACGATTAGTGTTACTTCTTCTGACCTTTTATGGTGGGATGATGTTTTATGGCCTTCTAAATGGCTGGCCTCCCCCACCTTCTTCCCAGAGCTGCCTTGAAAAGCAGCGTTTCTACAGTGGTAGCTCTGGTTGCGAACAGCATCCATTCCGGAGCCCCGTTCACAACCTGAAGTGCCGAATCTGCGCACGCGCGTGGCACGATTCAATGCTTCTGTGTATGCGTGACGCGCCGAACCCAGAAGTAACCCGTTCCGGTACTTCCGGGTTCAGCGCGTTCGTAACCTGTGCCGAATGCAACCCGCAGCTATCGTAACCAGGGGTACGACTGTATTTGCTATTAACAAATAGCAAAAATATGAGATGGTGAGGGGAGGAATGGAAGAGCAAGTATGGAGGCCGAAGAGCTAAAAGCACAAGTTGGGAGCTGATAATGTGCAGTGGGCTGCCAGGTTATGAGAATGGAAAACTGGGCCAACCAGAGCCAGCTCAAGACACTATGCCGCCTGAGGCAAAAGGGGAAATGGCTTCCTGCTCACTTTCAACATGCAGAAATGGAATGGAGTGGCATTTAGATCTTAAATCAACAATGGCAGAAGGATAGTGTCCTCCAACACAACTGAGGGCTGAAGGAAAGTTATGGCTGCATAGGGCAAGTTTTGTAGAAAAAGAGATGCCAGGACTCACCATGAACACCTCCCTTGTTCTCTTGTAATGGAAATGGCACCCACCTTGCCGACCATATCCTCCAACAGAAGGCTATAGTCCAGAGCTCAGGACGGGGGCAGCTAGAGGTCTGCCCCTGCTGACCTCCACTAATCTGCCATCTGAGGTGGTCACCTCGTTCTGTCTAATGGTAGAGCTGGCCATCAGGCCAATCCTTCTTAACTCTTTTCAAAATGCCCTCCCCTTCCCAAACCAGGGGAGCAATGATCTCTGAATCGAGGCGCTTTCCTAAACCCAGGCCAAATTCACACCATACATTTAAGGCACTATGATACTACTTTAAGATTGCCAGAAGAAATATCAACAACCTCAGATATGCTGATGACACAACCTTGATGGCAGAAAGTGAGGAGGAATTAAAGAACCTTTTAATGAGGGTGAAAGAGGAGAGCGCAAAATACTATGGTCTGAAGCTCAACATCAAAAAAAAAAAAAAAGGCTAAGGTCATGGCCACTGGTCCCATCACCTCCTGGCAAATAGAAGGGGAAGAAATGGAGGCAGTGAGAGATTTTACATTCTTGGGCTCCATGATCACTGCAGATGGTGACAGCAGTCACGAAATTAAAAGACGCCTGCTTCTTGGGAGAAAAGCAATGACAAACCTAGACAGCATCTTAAAAAGCAGAGACATCACCTTGCCAACAAAGGTCCAAATAGTTAAAGCTATGATTTTCCCAGTAGTAATGTATGGAAGTGAGAGCTGGACCATAAAGATGATTGATTGCAAAAGAATTGACGCTTTTGAATTATGGTGCTGGAGGAGACTCTTGAGAGTCCCATGGACTGCAAAAAAAAATCAAACTTATCCATTCTTAAAGAAATCAGCCCTGAGTGCTCCCTGGAAGGACAGATCCTGAAGTTGAGGCTCCAGTACTTTGGCCACCTCATGAGAAGAGAAGACTCCCTGGAAAAGACCCTGATGTTGGGGAAGATGGAGGGCACAAGGAGAAGGGGACGACAGAGGATGAGATGGTTGGACAGTGTTCTCGAAGCGACTAGCATGAGTTTGGCCAAACTGCGGGAAGCAGTGAAAGATAGGTGTGCCTGGCGTGCTCTGGTCCATGGGGTCACGAAGAGTCGGACATGACTGAACGACTGAACAACAACAACCCCAAAGGAATTATGGGAGCTGTAGTTTGTGGACCACCCTGAGCTCCTTGGAGGAAAGGTGGGGTATAAATGTAAGAACAATAACTGGGAGTCGCATTCCGATCCTCAAGCGAATTTGGCAGCATCAGATAAGGTTGGTCCACTGTTAAATGCAAACCAAAACAAATTCTTCCCCATCGCTAGCTAAACCTCCGCCTACAGCATGCTGCCGCCACCCCCCAAACCTGCACCCCAAACAAGAATTAGACCTAGGAAAAAGTTCCCATTTGCACACAGAAAGGAGGAGGAAGAGAAGTTGGAGCAGGAGATAAGGGGAAGGGAGTTTTGACTATGTAAATGGGTGTGTGTTGGTGTAAATGAGATTTGTTTGTGCACTGCCATTGCTAGCCCCACTCACTGCTACCGTATGGCCCCTAACCACTTTCTCATTAAGGAATGTGACCCTCAACAAAAAGAAGTCCCCCGACCCCTGTTTGATGCTATCACATACAAGACCGACTTCCTCGGCACTGCAGTGACATTGATAGCAGCATGATGGTGTGTTTTTCTGAGTCTTCCCTGTGCCAAAGTCAGAAGCTCTTGGCTGCAGGAAGTACCTGTTCCGAGATCTGCATCCCCAGCTCAGGTTTAGCCATCTAATTGATTAATTATTTTCCCTAAAGAGCAATGATCTCCTACAGAACGATAATTTAAAGTGGCTAAATGGACGTCCCGCGCTAAGAAGTGAATAGCTTGATGATCAATTCCTCACTTCACCAAACTAATAGCCAGGATTTTTCAATTGTAATTTTTCATTACTGTTCTCTCTCTCTCTCTCTCTCTCTCTCTCTCTCTCTCTCTCTCTCTCTCTCAGCTCCTTCTTCGGCTCAGCATTGTAAAAGAGAGTCCTGGACAGAAATGAATTAACGGGTTCATGCTAAGCTGTTTTTCATGTCCAAATAGGAAAGAGTTACGGTAAATGAGCTATGGGCGATATCTACTGCCACCATTTTGATGCTGAGGAGAAGGACCTGAGTATTGGAGAGCTCTTGTGTGTAGCTCGCTGAGCAGAGAACCCAAACATGGATCTGCAGATGCAAGGGCATATTGGGAACCCACTGAGGTTGAGTGGGGTGCAGTAGGAATTGGGGGGCAGGTTATGTAAAATGTGCATACTGTGTTGGGGAAAAGCATATACAGAAATCTGTCGATTAGGAGAGAGCCACACTACAATGCTAATAATTTTTCATTACTTTTTTTGTGGGGGGGGGGGTTTTAAAGGAATTTGCAAACTGATGTGAGAATGTGGAGAACTGACTCTACAGATGGGGAAAATGTGCACTTTTTGTTATCTGTATCTCGACAGATTTGTTTTAATTCTTTTAGACTTCAATCACTTTTTCACAATGGTTTTTAATTTTTTTTTTTTTGGTATCTTTGTTGTTTTAATTTATGCAAGCCACCTTGAGTCCTGGTCTGAGAAAAAAGCGGGATAGAAATAAAAATAATAATAGCTTTATTATGTTATTATTAATTGTTAATTATATAATAATTAAACAACAAAGGACAGGTTCTTCCACCCCTAGTGGGGAGAGCTGTCATTCATGCAGCAGCAGCATAGCAAAGGGCCTTGAAGTGTGCTCAGGTCATGATGTGCAGCAAATGTCGCTGTGCCCATGAGTGTGCTCTGGTTCCTTCCCCCACCTGCACCCTCACCTGTTAGATTTGTATTCCACATTCCCCACAGCTGCAGCTGTTCTCAGGGCAAGACACTCGTGGCTGCTCACCAATCATTCCCTTGTTAGGTAGATCCCTGTTTTAACAGCAATAATGGCCGATGGATGTTCCCTGTGTTCATTGCGCTCACTGTGATGTATGGGGATCTAACTAACAAAGTTTGGCTATCAGCCATCCCTATCACTGTTTGTGATTATAAGAGAGCCTGCAAGGTTTCGTTTCTCTTTCCTGCTGCAGGTCTGGGTTGAAGTTTCTCCCTGTGCCTTGAAATTGAGACAGTTGGGGCATTCAACTCCTCGGGCGTTGGTGTCTTCTCCTGCATGGTAAAGACAAGGATCTGCCTGTGAGGTTACTTGTGCATTGCCTGAGAGCAGTGCCCACAGATGGGTAAACAGGTAAGCACACACCCCATAATAATTGCAGTCGTTAACAGTCATCAACAGGTTTTCCACACCCATCAGCCAATCACCCATTCCCACCACCCTTCTGAGTAATACCCCTCGTCACTCTCTCACTATATATAAGGGTCTGGTGACTTCTGTTTCAGTGTATCTGAAGAAGTGTGCATGCACACGAAAGCTCATACCAAGAACAAACTTAGTTGGTCTCTAAGGTGCTACTGGAAAGAATTTTTTATTTTTTATTTTGTTTTGACTATGGCAGACCAACACGGCTACCTACCTGTACCCATAATAACCATCACCAAGGGCCATTGTGCTAATGGTTAGGAGAGACAGCTGAGAATCACACCGGGTTGTATCCAGCTAAGCTTGATTCACGTGGCAGTTTATTCCATTTTCCCAACATTTCCCTAACTGTTAATTTCCACATTCATAGAATTGTAGAGTTGGAAGGGACCCTGAGGATCATCTAGTCCAACTCCCTGAAATGCAGGAAAATGCAGCTGTCCCATCAAACCTGCAACCTTAACTAGCCTGGTGTACGGCAGACTGAGGTTGGTGGGAAAATGCACCATTTGCCCTCGTGAACAACCTCCATTGTGCAAAAGGTGTCAATTTGCATTTCTTAGTACAGAAAGTATCAATCTGATGTGTAGAGATTTTTCCTATTCTACTTAGTTCAAGGGGGTTCTGGAAGCTTCTCTGTGTGAAAGAAGCAAGCAGAAGGATGTTTGGGTTATTCCTTCAGAGAAGCTGAGTACAGCTGGTTTAAACTGGTTTGGTTATCTCTTTCTGTCAAGGTCATGCTGACTATAATCGTGAGGCCAGAAGGAGCCTGGCTGTCTCTTTCCTTCTGGTGTGGTGTTCTGTTAAGGTTTAGTCTTTTTGTAAGTTATTGTAAGTTAAACTTCAGTCTGCTGCAACTGGATTTCTTATGGACAGTGCCAATCCTTGAATGTATTGGATTTGTGACCATTATGTGGCCAGCATGACAAAGCCGCTTCTGGCAAACCAGAGCAGCGCCCGGAAACACTGTTTACCTTCCCGCCGGAGTGGTACCTATTTATCTACTTGCATTTTGACGTGCTTTCGAACTGCTAGGTGGGCAGGAGCAGGGACCGAGCAATGGGAGCTCACCCCGTCGTGGGGATTCAAACCACCGACCTTCTGATCGGCAAGCCCTAGGCTCTGTGGTTTAACCCATAGTGCCACCCACGTCCTTAGATTGCTTAGGTGTGAGTAAAAGAGATAATTCTGTATACTGGTCCTCTTTGTGGCCAAAAAGGGAGCCACCTAACACTAGATCAGACTAATGGTCCAACCAAGTCTGAACGCCCACTTTGTGCATTGATCCACACTCACAGCCAGCTTAAATAGCTTAGTCCATAACTCAGTAACTGCACTGCTGCAGTCCCTTGAGAATAAAGACTGCGAGGAGAAAGGGAGATGGATGTGTTTGCTTTCCACTGCGCTTCTTTATGGCTTCTTAAAATAAAGTCTGTCCTTCCCGTTAAAAGCAAATGTTTCCCCCATCTCTTACCATATGCATGCATTTGTTGCCTTTTTTCGGGACACTAAAAAAGTAATACATTTTGCTCTGAGTTTCTGGATGCCAAATGTTTCTATATATGCCTCATTACTTCTTCAAAGTCGCTGCTAACATTAGCAAATGCCATTTGGGGCTTCAGCAGTGCTGGGTGGGTTTCCCCCCTCCCTTCCATTATCTGCTAAAATGCTCCACTTAAGATGTTTAGCCCACAACCACCAAGAAAGCATCTGTAAAAATAACTCATGCAGAGGTGTAGCTAGGAGGGCGGGGGTTGGGGGTGGCACTTACTGTGCCCGAGCCACACATCTCTCCTGGGGGTGACGTGGTGGCTCGGGTGCCTGCAGGCTCCGCACTGCCCAGAAAAGCAATGTGGGCCTTCAGGGCACCAGAGTGGAACAGGGCCCTCAGGCACTGGGATTCTGGTGCGCCCTGCAGGCACCTCACCCCACCCTCACAGGGACATGTGCCACCCCAGGCACCTAAGTGGCTAGCTATGCAGCTGATCTCTTGGCTTTACTGCACCATCTTATATATTTGGGTGGGTGTTATTGGGTGGTGCTGTGGTCTAAACCACAGAGCCTCTTGGGCCTGCCGATCAGAACACCGTGACAGAAACCAGAGCACGCAGAAATGCCGTTTACCTTCCTGCCGCAGCAGTACCTGTTTATCTACTTGCACTGGTGTGCTTTCGAACTGCTAGGTTGGCAGGAGCTGGGACAGAGCAGCGGGAGCTCACCCCTTTGTGGGGATTCGAACTGCCGACCTTCCCATCAGCAAGAGGCTCAGTGGTTTTGACCACAGTGCCACCCGATCCAGAACATCTGTAGGAAGTGGGATTTGGAGTTGAGCAACATCTGGAGGGCCACAGGTTTTTCCACCCTTGCTCCCACCCTGATCTCAGACAAACCTACCACAGGAAAGATCCCTCTCTGCTGTGCTAAGCAGCACAGGAAGGTGCTATTAAAAGATGCTCAGCTGAAACAATGACAGTCCCTGCTTCCAGCAGAGGATTCCTCCCCCAATTTGTTATGCCAGGACAGGTGTTTTGCATCCTCCAGGGGGTCCCAGACCACTTCAGGTGTGCACTGCTTGCATTTTAACAGTGGTTAAATTGTGACATGTCAGAACAGTTGCATGCTCTTTGCATTTATATATTCCCCACCCCACAGAAGTCAAATTTGCTTTCATCCCCTTTCATCCCCTTCCTCGCACCCCCTGCTTCTTGTCACCTGCTGTCAGCGGATGATCTCCTTCCTAGCAAAGTTATATCCTCCTCTCCCCACCCACCCCCATCCCCCAAGTGTGAAATTGATTCCAAATGACAAGCAAGAGTGTGTCAATCACTCCTGACTTTTGTCATCATCAAAGACTTCTCTCCCCCTCCCCACTCCAGTCCTTAAATAGTATTTTGATAATTGAAAATTGCTTTCAGATGACTTTAATGAATCCTTGCACTTTAGGAAGAATCTTCAAGCTGATGAAATGTTGCGGGCATGACAGGAAGATGCTCTTCAAGGGGGCGAGGAACCATTAAAATGGGAGGCTCCCCCCCAAAAAGCTATGATAAGCACTCTGTATCCATTTACAAATATATGCTTGACGCAAGACAAATAAATAGCCTTCTTTTCCCCAGACCAGTTCTGGCCACCAGTATTGAATTATATCAGAGTATTTTTTTGAAGCTTTGAACTTCATCACTTTCCAGATAGGTCATGTGATCCGTTGATCAGGAGCGATTTGGATGCCTTGCGGTTGATAGCATCCTGCATTTTTTCTCTGCACAATCATTTCGGAAGGAATAAGGCTGGGCTTGTAAAAAGCCATAAAGGCTGATTGCCAAAACATAAAGCATGATATCTGCTGGGCATCCCCAGTTAATCTTATGAGAGCAAACAGAGCGAGGAATAAACTGCTTTCAGATGATCAGGCCATGCTGTTGTTGATCGTGGAGCTTAAAATGCAGACTTTTAAACAGAACAGAATATTAGATAAATTCAGTGGGACTCAAATAAGTGATCTTGGGCTCTGTATGCTTACAGCTAGAGCCAAATGGGTCTGCCAAATTCTACATGAAGTGTGCATATAGGAATGCTTTTTTTACAAAGAGAGAGAGAGAAGTAGTTGCTACATTGCAACTACTTCTCACTATGAAAAGTTTCCAAAAGCTTAGTGGACATCTTTGGAGCTACTTAACATGCCACAATAGCAGGCAGATGAAATGCCACGTAAGGGGAAGGTCATGGCAAATATTTGTTATGCTAACCTGTAAGGCTACTGTGGTGCCTCCTTGGGAGTAAAGAGTCCGATGCGTCTGGATACTTATATAACAGTTTGTTTACAAGCTATTTACAAGCAGAGCCTCAGAGTTCATGACCGCTCGAGTCCGTACCAGAATCCGGGAATGGCCTCTGCCGGTTCCTCCCCCAACATAAAAGTTTCGGTATTCCAAATCTCCCCCTAGAATCCTTACGTTTCATCCCTCTACGCACCTGGGGCGACGGAAGTGCGACTGCGCTTTGCTCCTCCGCTCTTCCAGGTGCGTGTCGGGGCTCTGTAGCATCCCTGTGCCCTGTTCCCACCAAACTATCTGCTTGCTGCTCCTCCCCACTAAGGCACATCCTGCTTTCCTCACTGGATTCGAGGCTGCTGCCAGAGTGGCGCTGGGGCTTTCTGTCCCTCGACAGCCCCCGCACCTCCTCCCTGCCCATCGGCAGTTGCCTGACATAACCTGATCTAACTGCCAGCACCCATACACAATTTATTATGGATGGGGGAGATGAACCTCTCCTGGTTTCCACGAAAGCTAATCCAGAAAAATGTCACTTAAATACATTTATAGCACCTGGATCAACTGTAATTTCCCAAGATGCAATACTGTGTGCAGCATGTCTCTGCACTCTAAACACTGGTGTGCTATTGGTGGCAAGCATGCCAGTTTTGAACGTGGTAAATCTAGACTGAGCTCTCCCTCCACCATTATTATTAATTAAATTTGTATACCGCCCTTCATCCAAAGATCTCAGGGTGGTTCACAGCATAAAAAATGCAAGATAAAAACAAAATATATCATAAAAAACAAGAACGAAGCAAAGCAACAACTCCTCCCTCTGTCAGAGACCGTGCTGGGGAGGGCTACACTGAGGAGGAATGGTGGGAGCCCCCTCCTTCCCCTGCTCCTGCTCCTGAGTCTTCCCAGGAGCAGGAGAACAGAATAGATTTGGAACAGGGGTTTGCAGAGGGGCATAGTTCAGAAGGCAGCAGCTGGGAAGTACTGGATGGGGAACAGCTAAGAGAAGAAGCACTGGGAGAGAGAAAGTTAACAGATTCACTGTCTCTAGAAAGCATTCATCCGCTCAGCCCAAGGTCAAGAAGAGCAGGTAAGGTGGCAGCACAGAAAGCACAGTGGTTGTGAGATCAGGTTACAAGATGCAGAAGTGATGGCGGGGATAAGAGAGGAAGTGGGTGGGGGACCCTTAATTGGGAGCACCACCATTCCTAGGAAATGGATTCTTTGTTCTCTGTGATCATTAAAGTTTCTAACTGGTAAGAAGACTCCTTTTCCTTTGTTCTGCTTATCTAATGCCAAGGTGGGGGGGGGGGAGGAAGCCGATTTCTTGAAGCCTGACACCCTCCCACAGGTACAATTAAAAGGATCTGGGATGTTAATCAGCCAAAGGTGATTAACTGGCTAAAGGTGTATATTGAAGGCACCAAATGAACCTCCCTGGGGAGAACAGGGTTATTTTTTCCAGGTGGAACTCACTGGAACTACTCTCAGGTGGGCATTGAAAACAGAGTCAGAGGTCTGAACCAATTGCTTGCAGAGGCCTTTTGAACTTAGACCTAGCACCACCCTCTTGGACATCTGCCACAATCCTATTTAGCTCAAACTTGATCATACTTAATGGTCTTATTTTAATTTAGCAGATTTCATAAGAGAGCTAAACGCCTTAAATTGGAGCTCCTCTGACATTTCCATTCTTTTTCTTGAGACGAAGGAGCTGCCAACATTCAAAGCAATCTTTCTCATTATAAAATGGCTGTGATGATGAGGCTATCAAAAGGGTGGGTGGATGAGCAAATTTTAGGAGCAAATGAGCAAAAAGGATGAGCATAATTGCAAAACTGCTGGGATTTCTTTGGGAACACTTTCTGCTGATTTGTGTCACTCAGGCACTGTCAGTCACTGTTCACTTGAAGCCTTTTCCTTCTTTTTAAATACTTTAATAATTTGCAAACTGTCTTCCAGGGCATATTAGTGTGCCATGAGAAATGAATTAGACTTAAGGGCACCCACCCACAGAGGAGAATGACCACCGCATCTCCGTTTTGCTCTCCATGTGTGGACTCCTTCTCACAAGTAGCTGAATGTGGAGATGTTAAGGATGGTAGAAAATGATATATTGAATAAATATTATCCTTCCTTCACTCACGCTAGTAAGTGATGTAGCAGAGCAGAGTCCCCGTCAATATAGCTGGAAGCGAGTTTGCAGATTTGTTTGAATCTCTTAGTTAAGTTTATTTCCTGGTGTCCCCTTTAATCCCTCTCCCTCTTAAAAGAATAAAGACACAAGAGTCTTTCTGAGTAAAGTAACAAAAAGTTTACTCGCATTTCAGTTTATGTTTTGATCCCTGAAAGGCAGGCTTTTCTTAATGGTTACACAATAAATAGTGAGTTCATCTCATTGGGAGACTGAACTTGTGTGCTGCTGGCTGAAAGCCAGCAGACAGAAAAATTACATTAATAGAACAAAACGGCTGCTGGAGAGCAGCATGGCAGCAAAAGAACAGCAAGACAATAGAAAGACAAAACAGACTGAAGAAATGGCTGCATGACTCAGCCAGTCAGCCAGAGCCACGCCCATCTCCCAGATCACATGCAGGGGGAGGAAGGAATATTGCATTTGACTGTACCAATGGATTACATCCCACAATGAACATAGGCACAGATGACTCTCAACTGTCAAGTTGGAAGGAAGTCCAGGGGTCATCTAGGCAGCCCTACTATGCAGGAATCACAGCTAAAGAATTTCTAAAGCATCCATGACAGATGGCCATCCAGCCTCTGCTTAAAAACCTCCAAAGAAGGAGAGTCCAGAACCTCCCAAGAAGAAGAAGAAGAAGAAGAAGAGTTTGGATTTGATATCCTCCCCCACAAAAAACACTCTGTGAGGTGAGTGGGGCTGAGAGACTTCAGAGAAATGTGACTGGCCCAAGGTCACCCAGCAGATGCATGTGGAGGAGTGGAGACAGGAACCCGGTTCCCCAGATTACGAGTATCACTCTTAACCACTACACCACACTGACCATCCCGCTGTCAAACAGCTTCTACCATTAGAAAGTTCTTCCTAATGTTTGGTCAGAATCTCCTTTGGGTCCTGTCCTCTGGTGCAACAGAAAACAAACTTGATCTGTCGTCCATGGGATAGTTCTTCAGATATTTGAAGATGGTTCTCGTGTCACCTCTCAGTCTTCTCTTCTTCAGGCTAAACATACCCAAATCCCTCAACCATTTAACACGCACATTCTAAGAGGTGTAAAGAAGGCAGTACATTCAATAAATTTAGAGAAAGATGGAGCTTATTTATAAACCATTGGAATAAACATCCTGAGATAAGATACAGCCTTATGCTCTCCTCTTGATGTTCACCTTCTAGGCAATCAAACCACAGATTAATACATAAATATATACGGTAGATCTAAAAATACTCTTAACCAGCTCTTTCTGTCATTCTTCATTTGTTCTGAACAGGTTTCATTTGCTTAAATTCTTTTTTTATTGTGTAAGATTGGTATGTGATATATATACAGTATGCTTCTCTAAGGAAAAAAAAACATTCACAGAATTGATCGATTTATTTATGGAAATTATACTCCACATTTTCTGCGTGACCTCTTTGCAATCTTTTTTGCACTGTGTGTGTATCACACAAACGCCACAAAAAAAAAAAAACAGATTGCAAGTGATTTGTGGAAGCGGGATGGAGCAGGCCAGGAATAGTCTGAGGCATCTATCCCCAAGCAAGCCTGAAAAAGCAAAGTACAGTTCACTTTCCCCATAAGCTGGTAACCCTGTCTAAGTGTGATTGCTGAGCTACACCAGCCCGCGTAGTGGCCTTGACTCATGGTGTGCCATCATTCCTACGGGGTACAAAGCCATGGTTTACTGCCAAAAACAGAGTGCCTCCTTATATGGTCAATAAATACCCTTGGCACACCAATTCTCCTTTTTAACTGCCACGGCCAGGCCATAAACACAGTGTGCTTCTGTCATTGCCTGGGGCTCCTTCAGTCTCTCGGTGGCCAAGCGATGCTAAAACTGTGGGAAATCGTTAGCTATGATTAAATAAAGCCTCATTGATTTCTCATCCCTGGCCTTCCTCCCCATAAAAACATATGCAAGCCATTTGCTGCCCGCCTTTAGAAGAACACCCCCCTCCCCATTCGTCCAAATAAAAAATGCCATGTTTTTTATCTTAACTGCTTTCTAATTTTCAAACTGTGCTTAGATGAATGTTGTATTTCTGCAGCACGATTGTCTGCATCATCAGCAGGATTTCCAGGAAAGGACTTCGGGCAAACAGGCTCGCAAACACTCCGCATTTGCTGTCAAAGAGGCCGTTGACTAGAAATTAATGCAATCACCATATGCAACCGTACGCTTGTTCACCTTTGAACAGAGGCCCAAGCTGTCTCTACACATGCGCAAGTGTTTGCATGAAAAAGTACACGTAAACTCTATTGCTGATATTAATATCTCACAGTTTGAAGCGACTGTCTACATGAAAACTGTTCCTTCTGGAATGAAGCATTGCCTAGACCCATAATAATATTATTCAGACTTTTTACTTGCAGAACTTTCTTTAAAACAGAATTAAAACATCAAATGTACATCGAAAATGATCCACACAATATCTTGTGCTGTCCGCCACAGGCTCAGCATCTTAGAAAATATGAAATAATCCAAACTAACCTAGAAGCAAAGGTCTCTCTCTCTCTCTCTCTCCATTTCGCCTGGAGCTGTTTTCCTTGAGAGCTTCATTTCCATCTTCATAGAGTCTGGAAACAAAAGACTCAAGGGCAAGTCCCTTCAAAATGCAGATTTGGAACCAAATACCTTTGTCACCTGATCTAAGGTTATAATACTCACATGTTAGCTAGCAGGAAACAACAATAGTTAATTAACAACTTGTTAAAGCTCAGAGAGAGCTCTTTTTACTGTTCTTTAGTCAATGGAATTTCCCCCTGTTAAAACTTTTCACCAATACCCAGACATTCCCATTTCAGTGTCAATTAAACCAATTATATCCTTAAGCAACTATTGTGTAGACATGTTTGCAGAGTGTCAGCTCACTGAATGTAATGTGTTGTCTGGAGTCCAGGTTCCCAGCTTGATAACACAGTAAGCATAGGTAATAAAAAAGGAGGATTTATTGCAAAAACAAACATAGAGCTCTAACAAAGCCTCCGGCATCATTTCTCAAGATGACCCTTCTGAAGACTCCTTCCAGGACAGAAGAAATTGAACTTATGACCCCTACGTCTCTTGTTTTGCTTCCTATCAAGCAGCTCTCCCATTCGCCGACTCTTTGGACTTAGTGGATCAGCTCCAACGTCTTCCTTTTCCAAGAGGCTGTCTCTGAGACTGTTCACCCCTTTTTGAGCTTCCTGCGAGCTTTGGCTGTGTTCTAGTCTGCTCTCAGCTACTGCCTTATCAGCTTGCCCATCAAGGTCAGGAAGAGCGGAAGTCTGCAGCTGCCAGCTCTCTGCTGCCTGACTAACATCTAAGCCTCTCTGTTCCTGACTGCTTTCTGCAGTCGGCTGCAAACCCTTGCTAGGAGCTGGCTCATTCCTGACATGTGTGAAACCACTTTTCATGTTTCCTCTGGCATAAGTTTCTGAACATCTGGGATAGCTCAAGCCATAGAGCACGAGGCTCTTAATCTCAGGGTTGTGGGTTCAAGCCCCAGGTTGGGCAAAGGATTCCTGCATTAGAGAGGGTTAGACTGGATGGCCCTTGTGGTCCCTTCCAAGTCTACAATTCTATTATAAGCGCTGGCCTTGGGTGGTGGCACTTCAGAGCGTTCCTTTGCTTTCACCTGCATTTCCATTCATCTTCAACGAAGCAACAGAGGCAACATAAACATGCCACCAGACGAATGAGATGCTGGATTTATAGGAATGAAATGTGCATTAGTGGGAAAGAGCAGCGAAGATCAAGAGGTGCTTTTAGGGGCAGGCACCCATTTTTATCTTTTGCAGACTAATTGGCCATACATTTGCCCCGTTTAATAAACACCGGACAGGTCCGACGCTGCACGCTTGACAGAGTGTACACGGCAAAGTAATTATGTTGAAGAGATTAATTGGGAGACGGAGACGGGGAAGTAATGAATACAAACTACTTAATTAGGTCATAAGTAAACATATGAAAGCCTTCCTTCCACAGGGTGCTACAGGAGGGCGAAGGTGCTGCAGATGGAAAACAAAGGACACAGCGCTCAGTCCTAAACGGGGACAGGTTACAAAAAGATCTGAGGCCAGTGGGTGAGAGAACATTGGTACATGCAGGCCTGCTGTACTGCATGAACATCTGTTCTGCACTTGGCTGGGCCACATTTGGACAACTAGATTCTGTTCCAAAGAATAATTAATTAATTAAATGCTATTATCTGGCCTATTTGGGGGGGGAGGCAAAAGCAGTTTAAAACAGCTGCATCAGTTGCTAGTTCATGTCACAGACTTGGGACTCAACTACATTGGCAAAGAAAAGGCGCTTTCTGTGCACTGTTACATGCATTCTCACACCATGACACCAGACGGCGCCGTTGAGTTCCGTTTTTGCTAACCAAGTTTCTCATACAAAGTTTGCAGTGCTTTTAGCTGAAAATGCTTCTTTGGGGTGTCTAGATCCAGCCTGGTTGGATGCAGAGGAATGGTGGGAGGAAACAAGGGAAGAAGACTCAGAGCCTGGGGATTGGTGGTGGGACAACGAAGAGGGAGAAGACAGAGAAGACTGGGAAGAGGAGGCGTCAGAAGCTGAAGAGGTAACAGGGCTTAGTGAGCTGGGAAAGTCCGTGGCAGAGAGAAGTTCAGAATCAGAGGCACAAGCAGAAGCAGGAGAGTGGGAGGAGGGAGACCAAGAGGCAGAGATGAATCAGGCTGCTGAAGAGTCACAGGTGTCTCCCCCTCCTGCTGTGACAAGCTCCCTTCTGCCCTTGTCTGCCAGAACCAGAAGAGGCATGAAAAGGGTGGAGGAGAGGTTGGATGCACGCAGGTGCAGTCTCTGGTCACCGGGGAAAAGCCCTGGGGAGGAGGGGACTTTCAGTCTCAACAACTGATTTTCATGGAGGAAGACCACCGGAAATGAGCTGCTCTGCTCATTAGGCCTGCTCACCCAACCACGTCTGTGGAGGTTGTGGTTTTGCTAATGCAGAGTTAACTCCATCTTTGAACTGTGTGATTACTGACTGGCTCACTTCTGTGACAGTTTGTTTCTTGGTCCAACTCAAGGTGCTCATCTCAGAGTTTAAAGCCCAAACAAATGAAATCCCAACTATCTAAAAGACCTTCTTCCCTAAAGACCTTCTCAGCTGCTGATATCAGCAGAGGGGCCCTGTTAGTTGTTTCACTGCCCTCAGAGGCTATGGGGTTGGGGGCTGGGAGAGGGCATTCTCTGTGGTGGCCCCTAAGCTGTGGAACTCACAGAGGTGCTTCTGGAGAATCTGGCTTTTGGCAGGGATAGCTCAGTTGGTAAAGCATGAGACTTTTAATCTCAGCGTTGTGAGTTCGAGCCCCACGTTGGGCAGAAGATTCCTGCATTGCAGGGGGTTGGACTGGAAGACACTTGGGGTCCCTTCCAACTCTACAATTCTATGACTGGAGATGTATGTTTTTAGGACCGACTTTATTTTTATGGTTTTAAGTTGTTTTGAACTCTATTTAACATTGTTTTAATGTTGCAACCCATCCTGCGGCCTTAGCGTGAATGGCGGATAATAGATAAAAATGGCAACCACAGGATCCTAACTCAGATGGAGCTTGGGCCTGGTCCACAGAGCTCTTATGTCCTTACCTGCATAAGCTTCTACATCCAGTCCCTGGAACCTCTGTTTTAAACAGACCTCACTTAGCAGGCTTGGGGAAGACGTGGGTCTGATAAACCCATGAAGAGTTCCTCCCAGCCAGAGAACTAGGCAGACCAACCATCTGATTCAGAACAAGACATCTTTCTTTGTAGGTTTCATTTCTCCCATCCAACGCCAAACTTCCCAATATTTTTGCACATGTTCGGCTGTCATGAAGAAGCGTCGGGAGAATGTTTTATAACTTTACGTAGCCTGCTACATCTGCCTCGACAGTAAGGCTGACATTTCACTTTACTGCGCAGATGATGTCTAGGCAAAAGGACACACCTCACCTCCAGACACTCTTCAGGTTACCTGCCTTCCAGCAGCACCATAATTCTCTAAGCACCAACGGAGGGGTTCTGCTTCCAGAAATAGGTACGGCTGGGAATTTGAATGTAGAAAACTGAACCTAGAGAGATTTAAAAAAACATGTTGTTCAAGCCCTTGAACACAGGATCTGGAGCAGGGATTTTCTACTGAAGTCTGGCAAGGTCAGGTACGGTTTAAAATCTGCATTGTAGCTTCGGTGCAGTTGGGTCCATTAAAGCAGGAGTGGGGAACCTTTGGCCCTCCAGATGTTGCTGAACTACAAGTCACATCAGCCCTAGCAAGCATAACCAAAGGTCAGGACTGATGGGAACAACATCTGGAAGGTGACAGGTTCTCCATTGCATGGACAGGCGGAGTCCCCCCAACCCCAGCCAATCCCCGAGCAGAATAATGACCCAAGAAAATGTGCTATGGGATTAAAATTGGCCACAACTTTATTAAGTTTCAGGTGTAGGGAGACCTTGGCTCAGGCATTGGGCATTTATCCTTCCCAGTCCCCAGTCTGGGAGACTTCAGTGTTATCTTCAGTGTGAGCCAGTTTGGTGTAGTGGTTAAGAGCGGCAGACTCGTAATCTGGGGAACCGGGTTCGTGTCTGCACTCCTCCACATGCAGCTGCTGGGTGACCTTGGGCTAGTCACACTTCTCTGAAGTCTCTCAGCCCCACTCACCTCACAGAGTGTTTGTTGTGGGGGAGGAAGGGAAAGGAGAATGTTAGCCGCTTTGAGACTCCTTCGGGTAGTAAAAAGCGGGATATCAAATCCAAACTCTTCTTCTTCTTCTTCTTATCCAGAATGTGTGGGGATTGGGCTGGCTCTGGAGAACATATGTTCAAGCAGAGAGCCGCCCCCTCCCCGGTTTCACCGCCGTTGGAGTGGGGAGCAATGACAACCTCTCGGTGTATTTCCAATCCCCTTTAACGGGGAACCCTGAGATCACTGCCACAAGGGGGGCATGGGTCACTGCTACACACACACACACACACACACACACACACACACCCATTTAGGAAGATAGACTAAAGGATTCCGCCCAAGGCCTGAAACCGCCAAAGTTGTGATGTTTTGCTACGGGAAAAGCAAAACCTGCCAATGCAGGAAAATTCCTTTCTGGCCCTTCAACAGCGACCCTGACGTAGCAGCGCCTGCGTACCTGTGGAGAAGAGGTTAACCTGCAAAAGAAGACTTAACTGAGGGAGGGGAGGGTGGGAGAAGCTCTGGAGCCGACTGCCTGCCACTTTGAAGGTAAGATTCACCTTCTGTTGTGTGGGCAGGGCGGTCCCTCCCCTTAGCTGGCCAATCCCCTGGCAACGTCTCCCCAGGCGGAATTGGGCGATTGACCGAAGTAGGCGGAGACCTCCAGGCACCCAGCCTGGGGAGGATGAAGCCAGCCCAAACTATTAGGAGCCGCACTGGGATCTGGGGGGCTGCGCAGCAGTGCACACGGCCACACAAAAGGTGCCCCATTTGATGTGGGGAGTGGTCATTCTTGCTTCAGAAAATGGGAAGCGTTGTGATGGTCACTTACCTAAAGGTAAAGGGACCCCTGACTATTAGGTCCAGTCGTGGCCAACTCTGGGGTTGCAGTGCTCATCTCGCATTACTGGCCGAGGGAGCCAGCATACAGCTTCCGGGTCATGTAGCCAGCATGACTAAGACGCTTCTGGCGAACCAGACCAGCGCACAGAAACGGCATTTACCTTCCCGCTGGAGCAGTACCTATTTATCTACTCGACTTTGACGTGCTTTCGAACTGCTAGGTTGGCAGGAGCAGGGACCAAGCAACGGAAGCTCACCCTGTCGCAGGGATTCGAACCGCCGACCTTCTGATCAGCAAGCCCTAGGCTCTGTGGTTTAACCCACAGCGCCACCAGGTCACTTACCTAGATGGTTGTAAAAGATTAGACAGGTTCATGGAGGAGAGGACCTGGGTTGTTTTTTTCAGCCAGAACTCACCAGGACTCAGTTCTGGCATCTCTTAGGTGGGCACCATTGCCATTCTAAGAGAACGAGGGAAGTGTTCATGGTGAGTTCTGGCACCTCTTTTTCTAGAGAAACAGCACTGGAAAGGACTATCAATGGCTACTAACCATGATTGGCTCCACAGTTGGAGGCAGCAGTGCTTCTGAATACCCAGAAGCCATTGGGGGCATATCTTCAGCAGCTTCTCCTGCCTCATCCCCTGTTCCCCCCAATGTTCATGCAGGTTAAGAAAGCACTTCCTAGGCAGGATTTGACCGTCGTTTGCTTTTGTTAACTCAGAAGGCCATGCAGGTTTGCTGAGTTACAGCACAGCTGTGTAGCCAATTTGCTTCATCCCGGTTTTGCCGTTGACTTTTATTTGGCCTTCAAAATGACATATACCCTGGAAGCTATAAAGTTTTCTGCGCGGAGCCGCTGCATAAGAGGAACTCGGAAAGTACGTGAACTTCCCTCTTCAGAATCCCATGTGGAAAAGCACTTTGTGTTCCGCTTGACGAAGTGCCTGAGAGAAGCTAGTTCCTATCTAAAAATAGGATGATGGACAGACATAAAAATAGCAATGTCCTGTAAGAACAATTTTTTAAAAAATAAAAAGGTTGGAAATGGCTTTCTGTTTAGAAATGATGGGGCCTCCTGTGTCATCTCACAGTGATGGGGGTACCCATGCCAGTCCATCAAGGAGGACTGGTGGACTTCCAGCAATGATTAGTCTATCAAAGGCTACTGGCCATGGCTATGTTCTACCTCAACTACTGTATCAGAAACAGTATTCCTTTGAATACCAGTTTCTGGGAATCACAGGTGGGGACACTGCCATTGCACTCAGATTCTGCTTGCAGGTTTCCCATAGATATCTGATTGGCCAATGCGTAAAAGGGATGCTGGTCCCGATGGACCTTTTGGCCTGTCCAGGAGCCACCTTCTTATGTTCTCCAAGAGAATGTGGAGACTGCCTCTGTTACACAGAGGTGCCATTGGTCAGAACTCTGTGCATGGCAGTGTGACCTTTACAGCTGCGGTTTGCAAAAAAATGAGGTTCGAAGCTCCCAATTTGATCAGAGCAGCGGGAGGCAGGCGTTAGAATCATAGAATCCTAGAGTTGGAAGAGACCACAAGGGCCATCCAGTCCAACCCCCTGCCAAGCAGGAAACACCATCAAAGCATTCCTGACAGATGGCTGTCAAGCCTCTGCTTAAAGACCCCCAAAGAAGGAGACTCCACCACACTCCTTGGTAGCAAATTCCACTGCTGAACAGCTCTCACTGTCAGGAAGTTCTTCCCAATGTTTAGGTGGAATCTTCTTTCTTGTAGAGAGGAATGCTGGAAGGGCCAGGGCTCAGAACTGCAACTCAGGAATATATATATATCCCTCCCAAGCACCTCACGTTCTTTGTTTGTTTCCAAGCACTCCATTCAAATACCCTCTATACATTGGAGCACATCTCAGGAGTCAATAGAGCGACTGGTACAGAGCCAAGAAGAGTGAGAGATTGCAATGCAAGTATCTCCCATTCAATGAGGATACTATTCAGCTGAACAAGACGCATTGATTTTGAATGACTCTCTGGCTGTTTCCATATGCTGAGCTGAACCTAGATCAAAACTGAATTGCTTCCACCGAGACCACTTTTCGAAAGTTAAGTTTATCATAAGTAGAGTTGAAATACCCCAGAGTCCTAGTCTGGTGTTAATGATGGACTTACGTAACAGTTCATTCTCTCTCTCTCTCTCTCTCTCTCTCTCTCTCTCTCTCTCTCTGAATCAGACAGTTGGAAGAACCAAAGGCCATCCACTTGAGTATTTAAAAAACCTACCCATACTCCTGCTCATGCATTCTTCATCACAAGCAGACAATAGGTGTACTGTCAAATGAGGCCTACCAAGCAAACATCTCCAGGTGGTGTTTTCTAGCATTGCCTGCTTGTTTTCATTTGTTATCATGGTATGGTGATAACTCCCTGGCCTTTTTTCTGCCTTTCTTTCAAGCAGGAAAAAAATGCTACTAATGCTTCACCTCTCCTCACTTTAAAGAGGATATTGTAGAGTGCAAACACCCCCCCCCCAATGCTGGGCACAACTCGTGCCTCTGGGGAGGGGCACATTAAGCCTCCTGAATTAGAAACTAGCCCTTCTCAGTCATAAAAGGATTTTTCATTCCCACTTTCTTCTGGCACTGCAAAACTGGGGAGGTGTGTTTCCATTTCTGCAGACACTCTAGTCCTCTTGAAAACTGGGGAACAGAATGAGGCGTGCAGAAAGGACGCATGGTCTCTCAACCACCACTCCAGGCCCTGTCCCTCTTTCATCTGCTTCCAACTTGTGGAAGTTGCCTGTGGAGATTATTTTCAAACTATAGAGGCTCCCCACACATTTTTCAATCCAGGAAAATCAAAGAGCTACTAGTAAACCCACTGAGATATTTTTTTTTTACAGTTGAACATCAGTTCCAGTGTAAGGGACCATTGCATAGTTATAGACTGCAGACTCCGGATGCACAGAAGTAGAAGGTTTGGTCCTTGGCATCTCCAGGTGAAAAGGGTTCAGAGGGTGGAAACAGCAGCAGGAGAAACAGGCTCCTCCACCAATTGTCGGTTGCCAGCAGCCATTCCATCAAAGTGCACTAGAGGGAGAGATGGAGAAAGAGGCCAGTCCATTGGCTTTGCAGTGCGGCTAGCTCCAGTCCCTAGAAGAGCTTCCATCCTGACTGGTCATTCTAAGTACCTGTGTGTAATAGAAATAGAAATACTTTATTGTCACTGTACCACTTGTTTACAGTGAGATTAAACGAGCCCACCCCCCAATCTCTCAGTCCTTGTTACACTCTATGTGCTGTCGTACAACCACCAACCCCAAACGTCAGCTGCAGTGTTGCTGTCTTCCATTCAGCAGCCTCATGGCCCATGGGAAGAAACTGTTCTTTAACCTGTTGGTGCGGCTTATCATGCTTCTATATCTCCTGGCCGGGTCTGAGTCATCCCTGAGAATGTTCCTCACTCTTCTGAGGCAACGGTCTCCTGCGATGAAATCTAGCAGACTCAGGGGACAACCCATGATGTCTTGTTCCGTCTTCACCACCCTCTGTAGGGACTTTCTGTCCATGGCTGTCAAACCAGCGTTGTTATTGTTCAGTCGTGTCCAACTCTTTGTGACCCCATGGACCGGAGCATGCCAGGCACACCTATCTTTCACTGCCTCCCACAGTTTGGCCAAACCAGCGTACCACACCGTAATACAGTATGAAAGAACACTTTCTATCATGAACTGATAGAAGGAAATCATCAGTTGTTGTCTAACATTTCCTTAGGGACCTGTTATGTACTGAGCTGAATCCTAGAACAATAGGATCCAGAATGCAGCAGTCTGATTGTTCCTAGAACAATAGGATCCAGAATGCAGCAGTCTGATTGGTCCACAGGAGCCATCCAATCCAGCTCCAGGTGGAAATGAATCAGCGACCTGATTGGCCTGCAAGAGCAGCCAATCAGGCTCCTGGAGGAAGTGAATCCGCAACCTGATTAGCCTACAGGGTAGCCTGGAATTAGCCAATCATGTGGGGCCCATTGTGTAAATAATGTATATATAGCAGACATTTTGGGGAAAGATTCATTCCTTGCTACTATGAGCTGAATAAAGAGTATGAAATTCACACTTGACTCCGAGTATATTTCACTGGCGACGAGGATGGGATCCCGCTGAGCTGACCACCACACACTGCACTGCAGCACCGCCACCTGCCGCACCGCTGCCTCACACAGTGTATCCAGACTTCAGAGGACCCTAAGGAAATGAAGTTTCTGTTGGGCCTTCCTGACCACCTGGGCTGTACTGACCTTCCAAGTAAGGTCTTCACTAAGATAGACTCCCAGGAATTTAAAGGAAGAGAGTCTCTCCACACAATCTCCCCCTGATATACAACGGGGCTAACTCCCCTCTCTTCCTCCTAAAGTCCAACACCATCTCCTTTGTCTTGCCAATGTTTAGGTGCAGATTGTTCTCTGAGCACCATGTGGATACCTTTTGAACCTCCCCCCGTACGCAGATTCATCTCCACCTGTAATTAAACCCATTATGGTGGTGTCATCAACAAACTTAATAATTGCAGTAGATGGGTCAGATGGAATGCAATCATATGTATACAACGAATACAGGTATGGACTTAGCACGCATCCCTGTGGAGTGCCAGTGCTGAGCTTCAGGGAGGTAGATGTAATAGGCCCAATCCTCACTGTTTGTGACCGGTCTCTCAGAAAGTTTTCAATCCAATCACAGATGTTAGAAGAAAGGTCCAGGTCCCTTAACTTTCCAATGAGAATATCTGGAAGGATGGTATTGAAAGCTGAGCTATAATAAATAAACAGCATCCTGACATAATTCCCTGGCCTCTCCAGATGACTCGCTGCAAGGTGAAAAGCTGTAGCAATGGCATCATCTGTTGACCTATTTCTCCTGTAGGCGAACTGGTGTTTATCAAAGTCCGGTGGAAAACATGTTCTAAGGTGTTGAAGGACTTAGGAAAAACTGTCTTCAGACAAGCTTGATTAAAGTCCCCCGCCACAACCAGGGCACCCTCTGGATGTATTTGCTGCTGCATGGAGATGGTGTCATATAATTTAGAAAGTGCCGCTGTGACATTAGCATCAGGTGGAAAGTAAACGGCTACAATAACTATCACAGTTACTTCTCTAGGTAGATAAAATGGCCTGTATGTAACTGCCATCCATTCCACTTCTGGTGAGCAGTGCGTATAGACTATTTGCTATTAACACACCACTCCCTATATATGTAAATGCAGATTCCTCCTCCTCTTGTCTTACCAGAATTACTGTAACTTGAAGATCTGGAGCCAGAATTGGCTTGCTTTCCTCTTTCCTCTTCCCTCCTCATTCCTTTTTCCTTTCATGTTGTGTCTGTTAGATTTCAAGCCTGCAGGCAGGGACGGTCATTTCCCGTTGATCTTATGTACACTCCACTGGGAGCAATCCCCCCCCCCCCAAAAAAAAACCTTAAGTAGGTAAAGAAACAGAGAGGAACATCAGGCAGAGTAGAAAATATTTGGTACAGGTCGAGGGTGGGAAACTGGAGTCAGCTGGCAGGCAAAATCGTTATCTCCTCCACCCCCAAACCAGGTTTGAGCATGGCTGTGTTTCTGACATTATCCTGCGTGCAGCATTTCCTGAGCAACGCTTACCCTTGTATGTGGCATATTTCCAAGTGTGCGACATGATCCAGTGGAAATGCTTGAAGACAGAAGCGCAGTCCTTCTGATTTGTAATTGATGCCTCCAACATTTCAATGAGGGAGCTTAGCATCACTGCAGAGCAGCTTCTCCCTGTACTATTAAGACGTCCTCCTCTGTCACAAATGGAAGAAGAGGAAATTGTGTAGAGGAAATTGACAGATTAAAACAGCAATACATCTGTAGGACCAGATGGCATGCATGCTAGCATTCTCAAGGAATGAAATGGATGGGCTATTGATTTGGGTATTTATCTGCTCTAAACCTCCAGACCTATGCCCAAAAAACTGGAGATAACAAATATATTGGCCCGTTTAAAGAAAGAGTAGAGAAATGGTGTGAAAAATCACAAGAGCCTGAAAAACACTTTGGCATCAGTAGTCTATACTTGCATGTTACCAGTGCAAGTCAACAAAAACAGACATGAATTATATCACAGTGCAAAAGGGGAATTCTGATACAACTTTGATACGATTGCATGAGTGCATAAAGGTTGCTTTTCCCCACTGCGGTTTCATCAATGTGCATAAGCACTGGTGTGTAACAAGAAAGGGAAACAACGCAGGTTGAAAGCTGAGGCAAGTGTGTGTGAGAGAGACAATATCAAAATGATATTTTGGAAATCTCCAGTCTGAGATGCCCACAGTTCATAGAGGGATCATAGAATGGTAGAGTTGGAAGGGACCACAATGATCATCTTCTCCAACCCCCTAGTCCACTCTTAATCTCAGGGCTGTGGGTCTACTTTGAACCCCACGTTGGGCAAAAGATTCCTGCATTGCAGGGAGTTGGACTAGATGACCCCCGTGGTCCCTTTCCGCTCTACAATTCTTTGAAAGCCTGTGCATTTTGAAAAATGCAGGGCAAGAGATGAAATGGAGTAGCCTAGAAACAGGCAATACTGCTTAGCTGGCCAAAACACTAAAACAAAGCACTACATTTTGCTATAGATTGGGTCCTCCATTAAAAGAGGGCATGTGTTGCGGTGCGACCTGAAACCCGACCCAGTGTTGTGGGGGTTATTGGAAATCAAGGCCACAACCCCTGATACGTCGGTCCTGGGTTGCTGGGGTGAAATCTGACCAATGGGGTGCAGTGAAAGAGCAGCAACACGGGACCTATATAAGCCCATGCGAGGCTGCTGAGCTTCCTCTTTGGGGCCTAATGCATTGGAACACCCACCCACCACTCCCTATGACCTTGCTATACCATCGTGTGTCATCTGTTGTTGAGACAGGGGCACGGTAGGAATTTTCCCCACTTGGCTGATTGGCTGGTGCCATTTGGGTTTTGCCTGCCGCGTAGCAAATCGTCACAACTTGTAAGTTGTGGATAGGCTCTGGTTCAGGTGATAGGCGTGGCACGTGATGTGGCCACGCCTATGGAAATGCAGGATATTCCGGTACAGGAATCCAGGGACTCAGTGGTTTGTCGGTCCCCGAAAGGAGTCTGGCCAGTAGCCAAGTCCCAGGGAGATCAGAACGGCTGATGGGTGAACCTTCCATCAGCCGTCCCTGGTGTTCATCCTTGGCTGTCCCACGAACGTGGATCTGGGACAGGGCTGCCTGCAAGGGTGCAGGGAGATAGCCGAACCAGAACCTATGCAACCACTCACTTGGTTGTAATCAATAAAGTTGTGGCCTAAATTCTGCCAAAAAACAAACCAAATATCTGAGTCATGTGTGAATTTATTTTGGAGAAGGTTAAAGGTCTAAACACGCAATTTCCACTTGTACCTTTTAATGGTACATTGCTGTTCAGTTGCGCTTTTATGGTTTCCCCCACCCTATTAACTTTGGAGTCCCCTCCTTCCTTTGATTCCTGTTCATATAATCTTGCAGGTTTAAAGGGGATGATATTCCCATAATGGCTGGAAACTGCTATAAGCTTATGATTTTTGAACGCCTTCCCTTTCTTGTTTCTCCCCTCCCCCCTTTCTTTACTCTCCTGTGACTTGCCGCCTATCTAGATTCCAAATCATCCAGGCAAGGTAGCTGGCACTTGTTGCAAAATGCCCTGTAAATTTTAATCACAATAATAAATAATAATTGCTGTAATGGGATTTAGACATGCCTAATTTTCCCCAGCAGAATTCATCTTCATCTGCAGGTAGGAAAATACTAGTCGGCAACCTGGGAATGTTAACAAATCGGGCAGGCCCCCTCATTTCCTCCTGTTTATTTTATTTTTTATTTTTTCAAGAGAGAGGAAAATTATACATCTCCATAATTATCCTATCTGGGCAATGAAGCATATAGGTATTTGCTGCCAGTTATTTCAGTTAAAGGCACGGCTAACTTTATTGACCTTGCGGCAGTTCACAGGGTTGTTAAATTAACGCCCGCAGAGGGAGAGGAAACCACGCCAAAAAAGAAAAAAAACCCGGAGCTACAACTTTAATTAAGGCAATTTTGCTGTTGTTAGACTTGGGTATTACTTTTATAGCTCGAAAATGGCCTCTTATTTCACTTCAAACCGAGACTCTAAAAGGAGTAACTTGGATCCTTAAGTATCCATCTCGCAGCATGAATAGGGAGCTTAGGAGATTTGAAGAGCAATTTCCAAGGGAGATATAAATCTCCCAAGATCAGAATAGCTGTTCCTTTGCAGGATTTAGCTTACGCATTTGAAATATGAACACGCAAGAATCACTGATGAAGACTGTGTGTGTGTGTGTGTGTGTGTGTGTGTGTGTGTAGTAACATTGTCGTTACTTTGCAAAGGGGTTGTTTCCACCGTAACTTCTTTAAAAGATGGTGGACAAAATCCATTAGGACTTTGTGCAAAATCCATTGAAATTAATGCAGTTAGCCATTCTTACAGAGTTCCATAAACTGCTTGGTCTGTGGTGCATACTGCTATCAAATTCTTCTTCGGTTTCCTGTAGAAGATGTAAGTGTGGAGAACGTCGTGGACACAAAAAACACTTTTCTCCCTCTCTCATAAGGCTAAAGCTTGGGAACTTCCAATGAAGCTGAATGCATAGCCTCCAACATTTCTCTGATGAAAATAGGGACGCCCTACAGTGGTACCTCGGGTTACAGACGCTTCAGGTTACAGACTCCACTAACCCAGAAATATTACCTTGGGTTAAGAACTTTACCTCAGGATAAAAACAGAAATCGTGTGCCAGCGGCAGTGGGAGGCCCCATTAGCTAAAGTGGTACCTCAGGTTAAGAACAGTTTCAGGTTAAGAATGGACCTCCAGAATGAATTAAGTTCTTAACCTGAGGCACCACTATTTCATATTGATTGTTATTGTTGTTGTTAATGTTGCTGTTTTATTTATACCCCTGCTCTGGATGTCTTCCAACATATTTTAAAACACAATAAAACGTTTAAAACCTTCCCTATACAGGGCTGCCTTCAGATGTCTTCTAAAGGTTGTGTAGTTTCTTGTCTCCTTTGCTCAGGGGTCTCATAACTCCATACTCTCCAACATTTCTCCAGTGAAAATAGGGACATCCTCAGGAAAAGCAGGATATTCCAGGATCAAATCAGAAACCAGGGCGGGTTCTGTAAATCCGCTACTGTCCCTGAGAAATAGGGACACTTGGAGGATCTGTGATACTGGCAGTTTTATTTTCAATTCCTTTTACTACTGATCTCTAGCAAGGTATTTGCCTTTTTCACAGCTGTTGCACGCTGGGTCAGCATGTTCAGTGAGTTGAGTGCAAGGCCTTTTCCTTGGTCAGTCGCTGCCAGTTCAGACTGTAGGCTATGAGCGGTTACTATGTACATGAGCCACTCAGCTCACATTATTTTGCCCCTTAGCTGCATCAACTCGCACAAAACATATTCACAAACTGAACACAGAGACGGCTGTCAGCTGTGGATCTGTTTCCCTTCCTAGGCAATCCGCATTGCCATTTCGTTCCAGGTCTCTCTGTTCGACCTCAAAGTTCATAGTCTGGAATGAATATCAAAATATAACTTCTCTTATGCGGATCGCAGGGGGGTGGGGGTGGGGGAGAGCGTTGGCACTGAGAGAAAGGACCGTCTCGATTCAAATTCTCTGAAGGCAGCTGAAATTTCACAACGCTCGGGATCTTGGGGTGGGGGGTGGAAGGAACCCTGATAAAGAGAGTCATTTCAGTTCAGTCAACGCAACCAGGAATTGGCTTTTTTCGAAAATGCAGTGATGTTGCCATTTCAAGGCAAGCGCCAGTAATAGGTCATTATCGCAAAGCTCAGAGTGGACTGCAATTTGCAACCAACCATTATCTGGGAAATGGGAAAGGAAGCCATGCTAGCAATCGAGGCAGAGTTTAAAAAAAAATAAAATCTGCTTTCTGTGCAGAGGCCAAAACGCTGTCCTTATTTAGCAGGGTTAAAGTGGGCCCCAGCCGACAAATAAGCCGGAAAGTCTAGAAATTTGTTCTGGCTTTGCCGTGGAAAAGATTCAGAATGGAAAAGTGAGGTAGCCCATAATGAGCAAAAGTATCTGTTGTAGGAGGTGGTAGTAGAAGTAATAATTATTCATTTGTTTCAGGTATTTATATACTGCCTAATCCTTTGCATTTCCAAGTGATATACATTAAAATAACCCCTACAAATTGTGGGAATGTTTTGGGATGCAGGAGAGGAATTATTGTTTAAGATATCCTATTCCAACTTGTGTTTACAAGTCCCAGAAATTAGCAGAGTTCTCATTCCCCTTTTAAACACACAAGCAGCAGATAGCTTGCTCAGGTTTGTTAAAACCTCTGTAATAAATGTCCTGGTATTTCCCCCATTAATCCCTCTCAAAATAAGACACTGCACAGTCTTTTATAAAAGTATAAAACGTTTACTCACGAGAAATCATCTGTTCACAATTGGATCCCATACAGCAGGCTTAAACTTAGTAAAAGTAACATTTACTAAGGATACTGTTCCATAAGGGAAAAACAGCTCCTTTGTGTTCTCTTGGCTGGAAGCCAAGAGAACATCTCAGTGGTACTTCTTCTTTGAGAGTGTGGTCAAAGAGAGTGTGGGAATACGTTTTTAAGGTGCTCCTGCACCTGTTTGTTTATGTTTATTTTAAGGTAACCTTCCGCGCTAGGAAGGAAGGGCAAAGGATCCAGCAGAGAGTTTGCTGCATGGATCCCTCCGCGTTTGGGGCAAAGCGCGCCAATTTAGCCAATGTAATGGTCAGTTGGTAGTTTCCCGCCCAGAAACTAGCTTAGAGACAAGGTTGTGATTGGTTCTTGTAAATGTTGTGACGATGTTTGATTTCCTAATAAATAGCCTCCACTCTCTGTAGCGTGTGTGGAGAATGCGCGAGACAAGCCAGAGAGAACATCAGTGCGAGACAAGCCAGAGAGAAACCTTCAGAAACCTTCAGTAACCTTCAGAACTCACGACAACTACCTTCAGATCATAGCCAGCGGATCCTTTCACGATGCAGTGGGAGCAGGAACTCCGGGATTACTGGTCGTCCCATCTGCTGGCTATCCCCACAAGAGAGGAAGATGGAGTGTGCTCCCTGTGGTTTTGTGTTAACCTGCCCAGGTGAGACCACACCCATCTCCTGTTACACAGCGGAAGTCATCCCAGCCCAGGGGAAACAGCGAGTTCCGACTGGCTGGCCTAGAGTTCCCTTTCTATGACCACTCTAGCAATGTTGTGTTTGACTGCTCCTGCGTTTTACATCCCACACAAATGACATTCAGCGTAAGCCCGGACACTACCTTAAAAGACCTGCTGGAACCAGAAAGCCTTTGTCACGCACCTGAAATTCAGCAAGGAGGGCAGCTTGGACCCACAACCCACAAGTAGGGGCAGCATTCACCATAAGGTCCCAGTGTTGATGCTGCTGATTCAGATAAATCGATTCCTGCATGTGTCTCAGTACCAATTTTGGAGTACGGTGCTAAGAGAGTTCCTGTCCTCCAGGGTAATCATGGGCTGCTCTGTCTCCCATGAACCACACAAAGCGCTTTTTGGCAGAAGCATACAGAGTTGGTCCAGAAAAGAAGTGCTCTTTAGGGGATAATGATAGCAGTCGGATGAATGGCTGATAGACGTGATTTGGTACGGTGAGTTACCTTGCCAGCCACTTAGGAAGAGATTATTTTTTTCCCCTCTAGCCTATCTGTGTGCGCAGATAGTTTGCTTAAACTACTCAGCAGCCTCATTAACATCTCCATGTGGTGGTCTAAATCACACACCCATTTGATGCAGATGGCAAAAAAAAAAAAATCTGACTGCAGATGGCACAGAAGCTTGATGGCTCTTTTTGTCTGTGAAATTCGCTGTTTCCTTTCCTCCTCCAGCTCCTCCTCACTCATGTGTTGCACTGGGGGAGCCAAGATCAACTTCCATGTCATCCTTTCCCCCTCGGCCACCTGGGCAGGATGACTATTGCTGCAGCCCATAGAATCTCTGCCAGCCGAGTGGGAGATAACATGTTTGCGCACTCAGCTATAGTGGGGCCGAAAGATTTCAAGCCTGTGCAGGTGGAATATTGATGTGAAAAAGCTGCTCACCACCGTTGAGAGCAAGGATGCCCAAATTTGCCCCCCCCCCAAAAAAATTAATTAATAAAATAGACTTTATTTAAGTTCAAAGTTTATAAAGAAAAATAATAATAATAATAATAATAAGAAGAAGAAGAAGAAGAAGATTACAAAAATACATGAAAATAGCAAAGATACATAGCATAAGTACATAGATTAACTAAACATTAACAAAGCACAAACATATATCTTATATCTCCCTTAATTTCCCTTAATTTCCCTCCTCGTACCCCACCCTCTCTAGTTACCCACCCCCCTACCCCTTGTTACTTCTCAGTCTACTCCTTACTGTATTAATATCTTCTTTTCCTCCATCTGCAATTAAAGTTAATATCAGCACTGAGATAAGCTCACAGCCCTGCCATGGCATGGGGACATTTCAAGTTATCCTAAGCTGGCGGTCGCCAAAACAGTGTCTGCAAACATGCTGTGTTGCCCCTGTTTGCCTTTATTGACACCACCGGGCAGGGAGCCCTGACTCTGAGCTTTCATTTATATATATATTGTGACACACACACACACACACTGATGCTTTTGAATTATGGTGCTGGAGGAGACTCTTGAGAGTCCCATGGACTGCAAGAAGATCAAACCTATCCATTCTGAAGGAAATCAGCCCTGAGTGCTCCAATACTTTGGCTACCTCATGAGAAGAGAAGACTCTCTGGAAAAGACCCTGATGTTGGGAAAGATGGAGGGCACAAGGAGAAGGGGACGAGATGGTTGGACAGTGTTCTCGAAGCTACTAACTTGAATCTGACCAAACTGTGGAAGGCAGTGGAGGACAGGAGTGCCTGGCGTGCTCTGGTCCATGGGGTCACAAAGAGTCGGACACGACTAAACAACAAAATTGTTACAAAAGTTAGGTGCCACTCCCACTCTCTGCCGATCAGTAGCTAGTTTCCAGGGGGTCCCATGAGTTCACCAAGGGCTTGTGCTCCTTTGGAGAATGGAAGATGCAAGGGGGGGGGGATTGTCATAGCTTTAAGAAATATTATTCATTCACCTGTTTACACCTTCAGTCTGCATGGAGGGAGTACAGATCTTACAGCAAGGTCATTTCAAGAGGGTCATGTCCCCCACAGCAATGCAGCACTGGAGTCAGAAAGCACCTCTATCAGCCAACCTTCAGCCAGCCTATTCAAGATGTATCTCAGTCTTCTTTTCTCTCTTTTCTTCTTCCCAGCCCACCTTGCTAAAAATTATATTTTCCTATCACCTCACACACAGTTACTCTGGCAACCTTCTGTCTGCCCAGGGCGAAGATTCTTCTTAGATGCGTCATCAACACCTTTGGTCATGTAAATGCTTCTATTCCAAGTGAGGCTCTGGCTTGGAAAGGAAGCTTAGCCTGTATTTTCCTGATGGCCTGCAATCTTGCCTTCAATACTCCAAATACTTCCAATTCTTCTTCTTCTTCTCTCTCTCTCTCTCTCTCTCTCTCTCTCTCTCTCTCTCTCTCTGTGTAGCCCTCCTGAAAAGAAAGTTATGAAGCAAAATGTGCAGGTACCCTTCGATTTCTGTAAAATGAGCCAGCCTGGCTGATCCTGCCAGTCAGCATTTTTAACCAGTGAATGAAGTCAGAGCTGTGAGTTGATAAGTAAATTGCAACGAGGAATCTTTGGGGTCCTAAAGAGCATTTATTTCCACCCATCTATTTAGTGCACTTTTCCTGCTTCTGTCTTGTTTTCTATTCCTTGGATTCTCAGTCATTTGCCTTCCCTTACTCCCGAGCAACCAGGATGCATCTTTCCTGTGGTAGGTTTGTCTGAGATTAGGTCGCCCCTAGAAAAGAGGTGGGAAATCTGTGGTCTCTAGATTTTACCGGACTCCAGTTCCCATCATGCCCACACAACATGGCCAATGGTCAGGGATGATGGAGCAAACTTCTTGAGGGCTAAAGCACCCCTGCCCTAGATTCCCCCCAAAAAAAATATTACTACACAATAGTTGTGGGTGGGTGTTAAAAAACAACAACCCTCTCACACATCCAAAAAAAGGCAGATGTGAAAACTTAGGTGCATCATCTGCTGTGCAGGAGCTGATGTTACAGTTCAGTGGTATACATGTTTACTTAGAAGTACGTTTCTCTGTGCTTCATGGGGCTTACTCCCAGGAAAGTGGGTACAGGATGGCAGCATAGGCTTTCATTTGTGGTTTTATTAGGAGGAAACAGAAAGCAGAAATTCAACAAGTTTTTACTAGTACAGAAATATAATTATGTATAAAGCTTCACCATGACTGTACCCCAAATAGCAGGCATTTTCCAACTTGTATCTCCCACACTCTCTTAAAATTCAAAATGTGCCCACTAGCCCTAAAAAGGTTGGTGACCCCTTACTCTAAGCTTTCTTCATTTTGGCAATCTAGTTTTGCTGTACTGTTGTTAAACAAATGGTAGTCAGAAATCCTTACTGATCACCCGAAGATCTACTGTTCTGATCAACCTTGTGGCCACCTCTGCCCTCAAGGAGTCTATAAATGCAGGGATGGATTTTCGTTTATTTTACTTTCTTGTTAGTCTTCATCCACCCACCCACCCCTGCGCCATTGCAAAGAGGAGTCTCAGGCTGAAAGAGAGCAGATTGCCAGAAGCAATGGAGTGAGCTCATAGCTCAGGTGAAATTGACCACCTCTGTCTGCCAGCCTCTTAATAGCTTTAACAGTGACTTTTTGCGGCCGTCATCCTACAAAGTCAATATACAATTTTCTTCCCTCCTGCCCGCCAAAGGAGGAAAAGTCTTAGCAAAGCTGTGCGAATAAACTTGATTGCATTTAAAAGTTATTTTTAGCTGTAAAGCAGCACGTTGACTCTCCAGCGGCTGAGCAATCCCATAATATATAATCCCAATTATATATTTTAAAGCAATTTTACTTATCAATTACATTTTTAGTTTCTTCTTAATGAAATTTATAGGGCCATCTTTCAACAAAACTCCCCAGGGAAACTAACACACAATGCAATATGAAAAAACATAGCATGTCATAAAGGAACGAAGCATTTTTATTTATTTAATTTATATAGCCATTCTTCAACAAATATTCCTGGGTCAGCTTAGAAACATGACAATATTTTTAAAACATGGCATGCAGTAAAGGGAATGATCATTAAAGTTTCACATTGCAGGCACAATTAGAAAATGTGGTGTCAATTTTTATTATCTTTTTACTTTACTTTCTTCCATCTAAGTTTGAAATAAATAAGGAAATGAGCACCCGTGAGTTGCAGCGCTATGGTGGCTCCAATTAAGTTTATGCTTGCATACCCCAGTGTCCTGTTTTAAGTGAGAAATCGTGGGTAACAGAAGCCAATCCCAGCTTCTGTTTAGATGCTGAAATGTCCCCTTTTTGGTCCAGTGCTCTGGCGCAACCCTGCTGGCGAGAGCCAGAACAGAAAGCCACCTTCCTGGCATCATAATTTTGGGGATGAAAATGTTGGAGGGCATGTCCTTGTACTTTAGGTTTGTGGTTCATCAACTGAGACCCACTTGTCTTATGTTCTGAAGCATCTCCATAAAGGATTTTGTGGCAGACTCGTGCTTTGGGCGGCATGGCTGTATATGTGGAAAGAAAGTCATTGGTGTAGTCAGATGGTTGGACTAGACCCGGGGCAACCATGATGCAAATCCCAAGACAGCCATGAAGCTTGCTGGGGTGACCTTGGACCACCCAAGAAAGAAAGATGAGGCTGCTGGATCAAGCCTGTGAGCCATTTAATCTAGCCTCCTGTTCTCACAGTGGTCAGTCTGGTGCTTGTGGAAAACCTGAAAGCAGGCTTCTTGGAGCAAGCTTGATCTCCTTGAAGCAAAGGTGGGGTTTAAATACAGTAACAAAGGCAATCCCATCACCTCCTGGCAAATAGAAGGGGAAGAAATGGAGGCAGTGAGAGATTTCACTTTCTTGGGCTCCATGATCACTGCAGATGGTGACAGCAGTCACGAAATTAAAAGACGCCTGCTTCTTGGGAGAAAAGCAATGACAAACCTAGACAGCATCTTAAAAAGCAGAGACATCACCTTGCCGACAAAGGTCCGTATAGTTAAAGCTATGGTTTTCCCAGTAGTAATTTATGGAAGTGAGAACTGGACCATAAAGAAGACTGATCGCCAAAGAATTGATGCTTTTGAATTATGGTGCTGGAGGAGACTCTTGAGAGTCCCATGACTGCAAAAAGATCAAACTTATATCCATCCTTAAAGAAATCAGCCGTGAGTGCTCACTGGAAGGACATATCCTGAAGTTGAGTCTCCAGTACTTTGGCCACCTCATGAGAAGTTTTGTTTTGGTTTTTTTAGATGTAGCTGCCATTTTGTATTATGCCAGACACCCTCTGGCAGCCATTTTGTGACTTGCGCTCAGGGAACATTCTCAAAATTCAAAATGTGCCCACTGGCCCCCAAACATTGGTGACCCATAGTCTTAAGCTGTACACATAGGACTGGAGGGATCATGATTAACTGCTCTTTCATATGCTAACATCATCAGAACTATATTCAATGCAAAACGATTCTATCTCAGCCCTCTCCCTGGCATCTGGTTTTATAAGAGATAGTGTTCATCTGCTTTTATATTTTAACTTTTGTATATATTAAACTACAGGCTGTGATTCCTCCCCCTTGATTTTCTTGTTTTCTCTACTTGTAAACCACACTGAGGTTTGGTTTTGTCTTTTTCAAGTGGTGATTAATTTTATAAAATAAATATAAATAAATAAATAAGTGATTGATTGATTGATTGATTGATTGATTTTTATGGAAAAGCACACAAGTCCCCCTCCTTCAGTCTAAAAGCAGGCAAGTCCAGATACAGGTCAGTCACCTCATTGAAACTAAAACATCAATTTCTTCTGCTGATTTTCAGAGGGTGTAATAGCCTTCGAGATATGCAGGCAACTCGAGAGGAAAACATAATTTGGAGTCCTGTATACTTCTGAAGTGCCTTCTGCCACTAATCTGACAGAGACTATCTCTCAGAGTAAAACAGGTTGACTGTCCCCTGGAAAATAATAGGACATTATCTCTCTTTTCCAGGAAACTAATTAAACAGGCTTGCTCTGTACCAATCAGGCTATTGTCATTTCTTCATTAGTGTCACTACAGGAGAAAGAAAAAGAAAAAAAAAGACCTGTGTCAGGTACCAAACCCCAGAAGCAATAAAGGAGGCATTGTTGAGACATAATAAGGTAATTACAGCCTAAATATCTAGGAAAAGTTATTGCGTTGGCATTGTAAGGTTTTCAATTGCGGATTATCCGTTTCTGCTTCAGATTATCATCATGGCTCTCCGCTTTCTCATTCACACACACATGCTTTTTCCTCTCCCCTGCCATCACACAGCGATTTCTGTCCTCTGGTTCCTCATCAGATGGCCAGGGAGAGGAGGTTAGCAGGTGTCTTTGCTTAGATCCATCTGAGTTCCACATCCTTTCCCCCACATTCCAGTGCCAGCTCAGACAGGGCATACCAAATTATATTTGTCTCCCTTAAAGGGGAAATTTGCACAACTGGCATCTGGAGATTATTCTCAGAAAGCTGGGTTATGTACCCTTGGCATAAGTGCGATGGCATGAAAAGCTGAAAGGGGGGTGGGCATGACTCTAAAGGCAAGGGAAAGGGATTTGGCAGTGTTTTCTGCCATGCTGAGTTTCAGAGTGCACAAATACACAAACACACACACACACACACCCTCTGGGCAGGATTAACCTTACACATGTTTTCTGCTGAATCCCTATGCAAGAACTTCTACTTGCACCTTTTTATTCCCCCAACATCCCCCACCAAAAATTTTTTGGTGGGGGGGGGGTCAAGTGAACCCCCCAAAACAGCACACAGGGCAAGGAGAGGTGGGACTATTCATTCTGGCTGCAGTGTGCGCACAGACGGAAAGTTTGTTTTGTGTTGAATTCCCCCCCCCCCCCGGTATGGGTTGCTAAACCATATCACCTGTTTTATTTATTGTTTTAACGCTTCTTCTTAAAAAAAATGCCCTCCCTCATATGTTTGAGACAGCAAATAAAGCAGTTCTGAAAATAACTCGGTACAACAACAAGTGATTCATAAGAACATTAAAATAACAGATAAACAGCACCAGATTTTATCCAGCTAAGTTGTAAATAGAGCAGGCCAATTGAAATCAATGGACGCATTAATTAGAATCCAAGCATGACTGACGTTGAAATCCTGACCCCACTTACATGGGAGAAATTATTGCACGGATGCAAGAATCATCCTACCCTCCAACATGTCCCCGGAAAACCGGGACGCACGTCTTTCGGAGCACCAAGTCATGCGACTTGTGTGACGCACATGTCTTTCAGGGTCATGATCTTGTGGAAGCCAGGTGATGTACAAGTGAGCATGACACCCTAAAACATGCACCTTTCAGGGCCGTCACCTCATGGGAGCCAAATGACTTGCACAAGAGCACGGCCCCTCAAAACGGGATGTCCCACTTAAATCAGGACAGTTATAATAATAATAATAATATTTATTATTTGTACCCCGCCCATCTGGCTGGATTTCCCCAGCCACTCTGGGCGGCTTCCGACAGAAATCAAATACAAAAATATCAAACATTAAAAACTTCCCTAAAAAGGGCTGCCTTCAGGTTTTTTCTGAATGTCAGGTAGTTGTTTATTTCCCTGACCTGTGATGGGAGGGCGTTCCACAGGGCGGGCGCCACTACCGAGAAGGCCCTCTGCCTGGTTCCCTGTAGTTTTGCTTCTCGCAGTGAGGGAACCGACAGAAGGCCCTCGGCGCTGGATCTCAGTGTCCGGGCTGAATGATGGGGGTGGAGACGCTCCTTCAGGTATACAGGACCGAGGCCGTTTAGGGCTTTAAAGGTCAGCACCAACACTTTGAATTGTGCTCGGAAACGTACTGGGAGCCAATGCAGATCTCTCAGGACCGGTGTTATGTGGTCCCGGCGGCCACTCCCAGTCACCAGTCTAGCTGCCGCATTTTGGATTAATTGCAGTTTCCGGGTCACCTTCAAAGGTAGCCCCACATAGAGCGCATTGCAGTAGTCCAAGCGGGAGATAACCAGAGCATGCACCACCTTGGTGAGACAGTCCGCGGGCAGGTAGGGTCTCAGCCTGCGTACCAGGTGGAGCTGGTAGACAGCTGCCCTGGATACAGAATTAACCTGCGCTTCCATGGACAGCTGTGAGTCCAAAATGACTCCCAGGCTGCGCACCTGGTCCTTCAGGGGCACAGTTACCCCATTCAGGACCAGGGAATCCTCCACACCTGCCCTCCTCCTGTCCCCCAAAAACAGTACTTCTGTCTTGTCAGGATTCAACCTCAATCTGTTAGCCGCCATCCATCCTCCAACCGCCTCCAGGCACTCACACAGGACCTTCACGGCCTTCACTGGTTCTGATTTGAAAGAGAGGTAGAGCTGGGTATCATCTGCATACTGATGAACACCCAGCCCAAACCCCCTGATGATCTCTCCCAGCGGCTTCATATAGATATTAAAAAGCATGGGGGAGAGGACAGAACCCTGAGGCACCCCACAAGTGAGAGCCCAGGGGTCTGAACACTCATCCCCCACCACCACTTTCTGAACACGGCCCAGGAGGAAGGAGCGGAACCACTGTATAACAGTGCCTCCAGCTCCCAACCCCTCTAGCCGGTCTAGAAGGATGTTATGGTCGATGGTGTCAAAGGCCGCTGAGAGATCCAGCAAAACTAGGAAACAGCTCTCGCCTTTGTCCCTAGCCCGCCGGAGATCATCGACCAGCGCGATGCCATCTCCTTAACTTTACATTGCATAAAACTCTAAAAAGTAAAGGTAAAGGACCCCTGGAGGGTTATGTCCCGTCAAAAGCAACTATGGGGTGTAGCGCTCATCTCGCTTTCAGGCCGAGGGAGCCGGCATTTGTCCACAGACAGCTTTCCGGGTCATGTGGCCAGCAGGACTAAACCGCTTCTGGCACAATGGGGCACTGTGACAGAAACCAGAGTGCAAGGAAATGCTGTTTACCTTCCCACCACAGCGGTACCTATTTATCTACTTGCACTGGCGTGCTTTCAAACTGCTAGGTTGGCAGGAGCTGGGACAGAGCAACAGGAGCTCACCCCATCACGGGGATTCGAACCGGCGACCTCCTGATCGGGAAGCCCAAGAGGCTCACTGGCGCCACCCGCGTCCCTAACAATGCATACAACCATACATTATCTGTGTCCAGACACTTTTCGGAATTTGCAAATGTATCAATTTTGGGAGGGGACAAGGGTGTACATGAAGGTCCCGCCCCAATGTCCCACCCTTCCTATGTCAAGCAGAGAAGGTCTGCCAAGAAGGAGGGTCCTTGCATGCACTGGAACACAAGTAAAACCCTCTGGACAAATCATAGGATTCAATCACATGGAGAGTTCTTGTCACGTTCCAAGTCAACAATGTAAAACTGCCACTGCAAACTCTCCCCTCTCGGCATCAGAAGGCCAAGATCAATGTGCACACAGAGACATTGGGGACAGGGTTGCATGCACACCTTATCTCCACTTGGCCATGAAGCTCACTGGGTGACTTTGGGCCAGTCACTGCTTCCCAGGCTAGCCTACCTCGCAGGGTTGTTGTGGGGATGAAATGAGGAAGGGGAGAACCACTTACACTACCTGGACTGCCTTGGATGAAAAGGTGGGATAGAGAGGCATGATATTTTTCCCCCAAATCTCGGTGCTGAGTGCTTCTCAGGAAGCCAGTGTGGTGTAGTTGTTAAGAGCGGTAGACTCGTAATCTGGGGAACCGGGTTCGCGTCTCCGCTCCTCCACATGCAGCTGCTGGTTGACCTTGGGCTAGTTACACTTCTCTGAAGTCTCTCAGCGCCACTCACCTCACAGAGTGTTTGTTGTGGGGGAGGAAGGGAAAGGAGAATGTTAGCCACTTCTTTCTTTCTTTCTTTAATGGAAGGCGATCCCAACAAGGTTTTGGAAACGACAAATATTTCAAAATGGCTTCCGCATGTCCATCAGAATTTGTGAGTGGCAGAGTGATCTAATAATATACTGACCGGTCATTGAGGTTTCCAGATAGAACACCGTTTCCCATCTGGCTTGTTCCTTCTTCCCCAAACTCAATTTAAATTGGCTCGGGTGGGAACAAATTGAGGGGTGAATGTGGTAGAACCTATCATGAAAGATGCAGAGTTCTGTACACAGCTTTTTTTTTTTATTATTAAGTGCTGTTCTTTTGTTCTGGATAATAACGGAGTGGAAAGACACATTACAAACGCACATTACTGAATCATTGTTACGCACCTCTATTCCTTCCGCAAAATTTCATTAAGACTAAGATCGTATCTGGAGGCATTTCAACTTCAGAAAGTTATAGCCAATCATGGGATTGAATGGAAACTAACATGAAAACCATGGCTTTAGTACAGAGATAAAGATTAAATTTGAAGATGCTCTCTTAAATGGGGCTGTATTTAGAAGCTAGGAACTGGCCTATGGAACCTTACAGGTTTGCAGATCAATGCAACAGCAGTGACCAAATTGCCCTCAGCTTGATTTCAAGCCGGGATAACAATTTACCAACATGGCTTGAAAACGTTCCTGGGAAGGAGCTCCACACATCTGCAGAATTCTCAAATTGCAGTTTGAGATGCAGAAAGAAAGAAAAGAAAGAAAAACTTATCAGATAAGTGATACTCAGTTTCTAGTATGATTTGGGTCAATCTGAATCCAGGCTATTTATTTATATACTTTTTATATATTCATATACTATTTATTTATATAAAATTTATATACTGCTTGATTGTAGGAAGAAACTCAATGTGGTACACAAAAAAGATAAAATTACCACGAAGAAAATTCCAACCGTAATTTAAAACGTGGTCTTAACCCCTTCATGCGTTAAATAGAGCTAAGCATGCTGGTTATATGAGGCTGATCTATCCGACAGTAGGAAGGGCTACAGCTTAGTGGCAGAACATCTGCACTGCATGCAAAAGGCCCCAGGTTCAATCCCTAATATCTCTAGGTAGGGATGGGGGCTGAAATCCTGGAGATGCCCTGGTACTCCCTATAGATTATGGGTAGCCAACATGGTGCCTTCCAGATGTTACCAACTACATCCCCCATCATTCCTGCCCACTGGCCATGCTGGCTGGAACTGATGGGAGTTGTAGTCCAAAACATCTGGCCTGTATCGTGGTTGGTATAAAGCAGTTTACCATGACTCCTACCACATGGTGATATTTGGCAATAGCTTGTGAATGCATAAATATTAAGACATTGTGGCATATTCTTCCATTATTTCTTTCCCTTAAACCAATTTTGTCCTTACGTGTTTTCCTTGCACTCCTGCCTTTATTGAGTTTGTTTCCGCATTGTCCCAAGGAGGAAGGAATTCTTTTCCTTTCCTGTTCATTTGATCTTCAATGAGATGATCACAAGCTGGATCACTGGTTTTATCTCTTTGTCCTTCATCCGCACATTGAGAGGAGCAGCTGTAGAATGAATTCATACAAAAGCCATTGAAGTTACAATAGAATAGAGTGTTTGGGTAATGTTGCCTCCCAACCTCATTTCTTAAGAATTCTATTTTTACGCCTCTTAGAATCACAGAATTGTAGAGTTGGAATGGACCAAAAGGGTCCTCTAGTCCAACCCCCTGCAATGCAGAAATCACAGCTAAAGTATCCATGAAATATGACTATCCAACCCCTGTTAAAAACATCCAATGAAGGAGAGCTCACCACCTTTCAAGGTAGCACAATTCAAAGTGTTGGTGTTGACCTTCAAAGCCCTAAATGGCCTTGGAGTGTCTCCACTCTCATTGTTCAGCCCTGATACTGAGATCCAGCTCTGAGGGCCTTCTGGTGGTTCCCTCACTGTGAGATGTAAAGCTACAGGGAACCAGACAGAGGACTTCCTTGGTAGTGGTGCCTGCCCTGTGGAATACCCTCCCATCAGATGTCAAACAAATAAACAACTTTCCAGTAGCACCTTAGAGACCAACTGAGTTTGTTCTTGGTATGAGCTTTTGTGTGCAGGCACACTTCTTCAGATATCTGAAGAAGTGTGCATGCACATGAAAGCTCATACCAAGAACAAACTCAGTTGGTCTCTAAGGTGCTACTGGAAATAATTTTCTATTTTGTTTCGACTATGGCAGACCAACACGGCTACCCACCTGTAAGATAAACAACTATTTGACTTCCAGAAGACCTCTGAAGGCATCCCTGTTCAAGGAAGTTTTTAATGGTTGGTGTTTTATTGTGTTTTTAATATTTTGTTGGGATTGACCGGGGCAACCCAGTCAGATGGGTGGCATATAAATAATAAAACAACAACAACAACAACAAAACAACAACAACAACTAGTCTGTTTCACTGTCAAACACTTCTTACTGCCAGAAATTTCTTCCTAATTGCCAGGGACTGGGCAGAGGAGGAATGGTGGACACTGCCTCCCCAGCCTGACCCTTGTAGATAAGAAGAAGACAATTCAGAATTACAACAGAGGTTTGAGGGAGGTCACAGGTCAGAAGCAGATGAGGGGGAAAGCTGGGAAATAATGGGAGAGGAGGAAGAAGCACCAGAGGGGGTGGGGACGGCTGATGGACACAGTGTTTTTAGAAAGCATCCCAGACCCCGCCCCCCCAGAACCTGGCGAGCCTTGAAAGTAGGAGAGCAGAGAGCTCGGAGGCAGAAGGCACATAGCAGCACCTGTAGTGATGACACATGAAGGGAGAGGGGGAGATTCACTCGGAGCAACACTGTCAGGAGTGTGTGTAGGAGCCAGGCCCCATGACTGGTAGGGCCTTGCAGGACTGGGGCCTTCCTGAGTTTGGCCTGGAAGGGCAAGGCATGGCCACACAGGTGAGGCTTCACGGAAGACTCGTAGCACCTGGTGGCAAGGGCCGGGAGGGGTATATAAGACCAGCATTTCCATCTGGCTCTTTGCCACAGCAACACGCTACCCACCTAGCTGTGCTTCGGCTTCCTGACTCTTGGACCCTTGGCTTCCTGACTCCTGGTTTTCTGACCCTCAGACTCTTGGCTTCCTGGCTCCTGGTTTCCTGACTTGTGGACTCTTGGCTTTCTGACCCCCTATACTGCTGACCCTGGACTGCTGATTCCTGCTTCCCAGTGTGCCAGTGTGGTGTAGTGGTTAAGAGCCATAGACTCGTAATCTGGTGAACCGGATTCGCGTCTCTGCTCTTCCACATGCAGCTGCTGGGTGGCCTTGGGCTAGTCACACTTCTCGGAAGTCTCTCAGCCCCACTCACCTCAGAGAGTGTTTGTTGTGGGGGAGGAAGGGAAAGGAGATTGTTGACCGCGTTGAGCAGGATATCAGATCCAAACTCTTCTTCTTCTTCTCTACCCCAGTCCCGACATACCAAGCTGGGACTCCGACTGCCTGTAACCCGGACCGTGACAGACACCATTATTCCAAGAGGCTGCATTTCCAAGGCTCTCTCTGTGAATATTGAATAAAAAGCAGTTGGTAAGTCCCTTTCCTTGTCTTATCTGTTCCTGGTGACCTGCCGCAGGGGTTGGATACACTAATGTTTTTGATAAGGTAGTCCTTTGGGGTTGTGTGTGTGTGTGTGTGTGTGTAATGCACCCGACAGTACTCTAGTTTCTCCAGAATGCATTGTACATGCTTGTAGGTTTCCCATCTGGTCAGCCACTGTGAGAACAGGATCCTGGACCAGATGGGCCATTGTTCGGATCCAACAAGACTCTCCTTATCTTATTATACATGCCTGCAAGGTTGCTTTAATTCAGTCCAAAGTTGCTAAAGAATGTGGAATCCGAAAACATTGCTCAAAGAGATTTTTGCAAATTAATTCCAGGAGTGTAGTTACAAAACATGATCAAGATTCCTGAACTGGCCAAAAAGAGGCCTTCCTGTCTCCACAGGTGACTGTGGGAAACCTGAAAGCAGGACCCAGGCACAAGGACACTCACCCCTCCTGGGGTTTCCAGCAGCTGGAATTGAGACCCACCATGGCCAGTAGCCATTCTGCAGCCGACTAAGACCCCAAGTTTGCTGGACAACAAACGCTAGCCCTTGCAAGTACACAGAGATTTTCAAGGGAGGCCTTCCTGCTCGCTGTCAGCTGCAAGCTGTAAAGCTGATTAAGGGTGACACTTTGCAAGGTAATAGAATGTATCATGTATTTCCAGACCATCAGCATTTTCTTCCCTGGCTCTTTTTTGCCCTTTCTGATATTAGACGAAGCAGCAACCAGGGATAATGTAAAGGGCAGTAAATCAAATGCAACCGATGGCCAGCAGACGAGCAGCTGGTTCCACTTTGGATCCCGAATCTGGATGGTATACATTCCAGGCTTCCAAAAGACGAGCCCAAAAATAAATGTTGCTGATGGGTAAATTGCAGAGCTCAAAGACATCTGATAAGGCCATGGCTTGGACGTGGCTGCTGCCACTGTTCTCCAAAGTTTTGAGAAATAAGGGCAGTATCCCAATGTGATGGCTAGGTTTCCCCTCCACTATCAGAAGCAGTATGTATCTGGATACCAGTAAATAAGAATCACAATGAGGAGATGTGCAGTTGTGTTCTTATCCTGCTTGCAGTTTTCCCATAAGCACCTGACTGATCACTGTGAGAGCAGGATACAGTGGTACCTTGGTTCTTGAACGTACCGTAATCTGTTCTGGAAGTCCATTCGACTCCCGAAACCATTTAAAAACCAAGGTCCGGCTTGTGATTGGCTGCAGGAGCTTCCCGCACTCAAGCAGAAGCTGCGTCAGATGTTCAGTTTCTGAAAAACATTCGCAAACCAGAACACTTACTTCCGGGTTTGCAGTGTTTGGGAGCCAATTTATTTGACAACTAAGCCGTTCGAGAACTTGTACTGGACGAGATAAGTCATTGGCCTGATTCAGCAGGCGAATCTTCTTATACAGTGGTACCTCGGGTTACAGACGCTTCAGGTTACAAACGCTTCAGGTTACAGACTCCGCTAGCCCAGAAATAGTACCTCAGGTTAAGAACTTTGATTCGGGATGAGAACAGAAATTGCATGGTGGCAGCACGGTGGCGGCGCGGTGGCAGCAGCGGGAAGCCCCATTAGCTAAAGTGGTACCTCAGGTTAAGAATGGACCTCCAGAACGAATTAAGTTCTTAACCCGAGGTACCACTCTATTCTTAACATCGCCAAGCTAGGACACCCGACTCAAGCATCTGGCCCTGAAGATAATGGAGGACAGGACAAGACCAAGTGCTTTAGGCTTGGCCTATGCGTGCTAGGGACGCGGGTGGCACTGTGGGTTAAACCACAGAGCCTAGGGCTTGCTGATCAGAAGGTCGGCGGTTCGAATCCCCGCGATGGGGTAAGCTCCCGTTGCTCGGTCCCTGCTCCTGCCCACAAGTAGATAAATAGGTACCGCTCCGGTGGGAAGGTAAACAGCATTTCTGTGCGCTGCTCTGGTTCACCAGAAGCAGCTTTGTCATGCTGACCACATGACCCAGAAGCTGTACGCTGGCTCCCTCAGCCAGTAAAGCGAGATGAGCGTCGCAACCCCAGAGTCGGACACGACTGGACCTAATAGTCAGGGGTCCCTTTACCTTTACCTTTTATGCTTGCGATAGAATAAGGTGCTACATATCTGGGCTGCCCAGTGCAATGAGACGATGCTTTGTAGCCATCATTCCAGCATGGGTTTTGCTGCCATTTACCAGAATTGGGTTGGAGCGGTGTGCCAGCAAGCCTAAGGCTGTGTGTGGGCACTCCAGCAGGGCCAGTCTGGAACTCCCATTGCCCCAGTGCCATTCCTTCCCTGCCCCACTGACCTGCCCAACTCCTGAACCATGCTGGTAACTAGCAGTGGCACCAGTGTTGCAGGGCGCACAGTCCTATTGCACCAGCTTCCCCTGGTTAGAATCCCGAAATGGTAGAATGGACTTCAGGCTGCAGGTGAGCAATGTCATTTTTAACTTGCTTCCCCCCCCCCCAAAAAAAGCCACAAAAACTTAACCCATTGAGGAGAGATGGGAGGGGCTTCTTGCCAGTTTGCATTTCTTAGTGCAGAAAGGATTGATCTGACGTGCAGAGATCTTTCCTATTCTAATTAATTCAAGAGGGTTCTGGAAGCTCCTCTGTGTGAAAGAAATAAGCTGAAGGTTCATGATGTTTGGGTTATTCCTTCAGAGAAGCTGAGTACAGAGAAGCTGGCTTAAACTGGTTCTCTTATCTCTTCTGTCAAAGTCATGCTGACTATAAAAGTAAGGCCAGAAGCTGCCTGGGTTTCACTTTCTTTTTCTATCTCTCTTCCTTCTGGTGTGGTGTTCTGTACCTAGTATGCTATAGTGTTAAGGTTTAGACTTATTATAAGTTATTGTAAGTTTAAGTTAAGTCTGCCGCAACTGAACTTCTTATGGACAGTGCCAACCCTGAATGTATTGAATTTGTGACCATTATGCTCATTTGCCTTCAGTAGCAGTAAAGCTCTGTTGCGATGAAATATAATTGCCTCTGGTTTATTTTTCGGGGGGGGGGGGGAATCCAGCAATACACTGCTAACTATACTCTGGAGTTCTACTCTGGATCAATATTGAGTAGAATTACACGACAGTTCTAACACAGCACATTCCTTCTTATACAACCTTTCTACTCACAGGAGCATTTCTTTATCAAAGCATATCGCGGAATTATAGATGCCATCCCAGCTTCTGATTGGATCCTGGAATGTCCCGGGGTTTTTTTGTCCAGTGCTCTGGCATGAGTCACTTGGCAGGTGCCAGAGTGCAGGACCGAAAAATGCTCATCATTTGGTCCCACGCTCTTGCATGAAATAGCTAACTCCTGCAAAAGCTCAGGACCCAAAAAAAGGAGCGTCCTGATTTTCGTCAGTGAGATGCTAGAAGGTATGCCATTACAGGTGAGCATACACAGCTACCGCCCTTTGGTGGAAGACCAACAGTAGATGGCGCTAGAGCCAACTCATGATAGTTCAATCCCCATCCTCTCCCCTGCTGAGTCCTACAAGGACAACACAGGCACTAAGGAAGAGAAATCTGGCAGGCAGAATCTTAGCAACCCCCTGAACTGGTTACTAAGCAAGGAGATAGGCAAGTGGTGGCTGCCTGAGGGCAACTTTAGAGGGTGGGGCACTGTACTGCCCCCATTTCCCCAAATCGACAACCTTCTCCTGACAACACCTTCCAGTCGGCTTTAATTGTGCATCCTGAATTTGTCCGTTTGCGATTGCATCCCACCAGAAAATTGAGACTTGGTCTGGAAGCCCACCTGGTCTCAGATGTCCATCTAGAAAATGAAAATCTTTGGGGGTTTTTCCAGGCTGGGTTTGCCTTGTTGGTCGTGGTAGCAACACAACACACCGAAACCCAAACAGAAGGTAAATGTAGCTAAGAGAATCAAAACTCAGGACCGCATCCAAGTCAGTAAGCATCTAATTATGGGAGAAAACTATCTGGTAGTCAGCATCTCCAAGGCTGATGAAATTTGCTGTGAGGTAGCTGATAGAGGAGTCAGCATATTTGGCACAGATGAAAAAGTCATTAAAAACCAGAAACACAATTAGAATCTGAAATGGGGGGGGGGGGGAGATATGAATGCCAATATCCAAAGAATGCAATGATGTGGGTAACAGACCAGAAATCCTGTCTGTTTTAGTTGGAAACAAAACATTGATTCTTTTATCATCTGGTGCGGGGGAAATAGTAGCCTAAAAAGTATTTAACTAAGATATAGCAAGGAAGGAGAATGCAGCCACCAGCACCTACAGGAGAATTTGTATCCCGAGTTTGTTTTTAGGACAGACCTGTGTGAACAGGATGTTTCGCAAGCATTCTATTGGTGGAATGGTCTCACATGGAAGGTGGTGGATTCTCCTTCCTTGGAGGTTTTTAAGCACAGGTTGGATGGCCATCTGTCATGGATGCTTTAGCTGATATTCCTGCATTGCAGGGGGCTGGACTAGATGACCCTTTCCAATTCTACAATTCTATGATTACTAAATAGACACATCTATGGAGGAACCTCTGAGCATCCAGCATGGGCCATCTTCATGCTGCTGAGGATTATGGGACATATTCTCATTTAAACCCTCAGGGAAACGGCAGAGGAAAACGTCACTAGTTTCCAGGCCCAACTCATTAAAAAAAATACAGTAAATCTATTGTTACCTGCACCACTCTATCCAAGCAGTGAGGGGTACGAGTGCTTAGCTCTGGTTCGGTTTTTGTGGAATGAAGGCCCCTGGATGTGGTGTGTTTTTGAGGTATAGGTTTATTTACACATATGTACAGTACTAGAAGGACTCGCAGCATTTGTACTCCAACAGATCTTGCTAACCTATTTGTTTTCCAGGAAGGCCTCTGAAACTTTGGTTTCGGCAGAGAGAGCAGGTCTTTGTCTTTCCAGCATCTGCTGAGACTAGACCCTGGCCTATTGTTCTCCTACCCGCAGGTGAGGAGGAGAGAAGGCCTGCCTTTGGAAAGCACCATTAGTTAGTTGTTTCTATGGCAACACCCATGTACTTGGCCAACTCTCTAGACATGTAAAATTGATGCTTAATGGGCTTGGCTACAGCCATTAACTTAACAAAGGGTTTGTATTTACTTCTGCACCTCCTTCCACCACAGAATCTCATCCCATAGATACAAAACCACAGGCTGTGTGTGTGTGTGTGTGTGTGTGTGTGTGTCAGTGTCAGTGTCAGTCAGGGACTGGGCAGAGGAGGAATGGTGGAGACTGCCTCCCCAGCCTGACCCATCCAGAAAAGAAGACAGTTCAGAATTACAAAAGGAGTTTGTGGGAGGTCACAGCTCAGAGGCAGATGAGGGGGGAAAGCTGAGAAATAATGGGAGAAGAGGAGGAGGGAAAAGAAGCACCAGGGGAGAGACAGCTCAGTGTATTTAGAAAGCATTCCAGACCTCGCCCTCCCAGAAAGAACATGGCGGGCCTAGAAAGTAGAACAAAGAGCTTCAACGGCAAAAGGTGCATTCCAGCACCCATAGCGATGACTCGTGAGGAAGTGGGAGAGACAGAGGGGGTGGGGTTCCACTCGGAGCAACATCATTATTCCAAGAGGCTGCATTTCTAAGCCTCTCTCTGTGAATATTGAATAAAAAGCACTGGTAGGAACTTTCCTCGTCTTATGCATTCCTGGCAACCTCCCATGGGGGGTTGTATCCTCTGACGCCTGACGGTGTGTTTGTGTGTATGCAAATACATAATTCAAACAGGACCCCCTCACACACACCATATAATTTAAGGGCAGGGAATCTATGGTCTGCCAGATATAATTGGACTACAGTTTCCATTGTTCTTGCTGATACAAGTTGGGAGTCCACAATTTCTGGAGGGCCACACATGTTATCCCACCCTTCAGAATTTGAGCATAATGCAAACTCCGTGCAGCGCCTAAACTTTCCTCAAAACTTGAGAAAAGGTCTCCTGCGCAGTAATGGATACAGAATGCCAGTTTTTGCAATGAATTCTGTTGATGGTTGTTTTTTTTACGAGCCAGAAAAAGGCAGCCGCAAATTTGAATTTCACGTTCTTGGCAACGGGAATGTAGTACCATTGCCGATTTGAAAGCTCTCATTTGTTTCACTTTTCCTAAATGATGATCACAGCTGAGACTTTTAAAGAAATGATGAAAACAAACTTTCCACCCTTTTGCATACCGCCCCCCCCCCTTATAGGGATGGCAAAGAGGCAAACCGCCCGCCCCCCCTTTCCCGTCAATCACATACTTCCCTGTGTCTTTTCCAGCAGGACTAGAAATGTAGATTCTGGTGGAAAGGAACATAGGAAGCTGCCTTATACTGACTCAGACCATTGGAGCATCTAGCTGAATACTACCCATACTGAGTCTCTCTCGACCTGACTTGGAAATGCTGGGGATTGAACCTGCGACCTTTGGCAAGCAAAGCAGATGCTCTATCACTTAGCTACAGAATTTCCACCACAAGGCTGGATGCCTGGATCTGATCTCCTTGACATGAAAGCGGCTTGCAGTTTCAACATACAATGCAAAAGCAGATATAGTGGTACCTTGGTTCTCAAACTTAATCCGTCCCGGAAGTCCGTTCCAAAACCAAAGCGTTCCAAAACCAAGGCATGCTTTCCCATAGAAAGCAAAGCAAAACGAATTAATCCGTTCCAGACTTTTAAAAACAACCACTAAAACAGCAAATTAACATTAATTTTACTATATAACAAGACCACTGATCCATAAAATGAAAGCAATAATCAATGTACTGTACTATAAAATAAATAAGACAGTATTGCAGATGATAAAAACAAAAACATTTTTTTTTCTTACCTGCACTGATGATAGTCATTGTTTGGATGGGGGGGGGGGCTTTTATCCATTTCCACAGTCACACCATCCATCCATCCATCCATCAGTTCAGTAGTTGAACTGGGTTCCACACAGTCACAAAAACAAATTAACCCAAAAAGCCACAAAAACGCAAGATAAATAGCAAAAACAAAAGCGCCAGACTTAATCTATTCCAGAAGTCCGTTTGACTTCCGAAATGCTTGAAAACCAAGGTGCAGCTTCTGATTTGTGCAGGAGCCCTGGAAACAATAGCCGACAGCCACATCGGATGTTTGGCTTCCGAAAAACGTTTGAAAACCGGAACACTTACTTCCAAGTTTTTGGCGTTTGGGAACCAAGGCGTTTGAGTACCAAGGTACCACTGTACCGGCACTTTGACGGCTGTGGGACAGCTGCCAGGTTCAAGACCTGCAAACATTTTCATGCGACAACAAAGGGACAGTGGCCCAGTGGCCCCCCTGTAAGCAATGCATCTTAGCATGTGTTCCCTTGCTAATGGGAACACATTGTTAGGAGAAGGAGCCAAGTTCAAGCCTGCAGGTGTATCCGTCTTCTTCATTCCTTTACCATTTAGAGGAAATTATGAAACATTACCGCTGGGATTCTATTCTAAAGTCAGAGATGGACCCTTTACTGCTATTTGTGGGGGGGCGAGGGAAGGAGAGGGATTTTTATCAGCAGGGTCTGCTTTAATCAAGGCATCAGCTGCAGTCTGTGTGGAGTGTGGAGTCCAGACCTCCAGGGCATCCTCATTATAAGCTAAAATGAGTTGTTTTGGCTCCATCTTGCCACCTTTCCTTGAAAAATGAAATCTCAGAATAACAAAGCCCGATTCTATTTGATTGAACGAAGAAACACAGGTTGCTGGAAGAGGAGGAGAAGCGGGGACGGGGGGCAGTGGGATTTATTTCCAGCTCTTAAAATGTGGATTCGAATACGGTTAAACCTCTATTGTTTTGATGTACATTCGCCTAGGAACAAGGCGGGAACAAATTGGGCGTGTTTATTTATTTATTAAATCTCTACCCCTCTCTCGTTCCCCAAAGGAGCACCCTAGCAGGAAACACATCAGTGAGGAAGCAGAGCAATAAAAAAAAAAATACCTAAAATAAAAAGCACATTGTTGTTGTTCAGTCGTTCAGTCGTGTCCGACTCTTCGTGACCCCATGGACCAGAGCACGCCAGGCACACCTATCCTTCACTGCCTCTCGCAGTTTGGCCAAACTCATGTTAGTAGCTTCGAGAACACTGTCCAACCATCTCATCCTCTGTCGTCCCCTTCTCCTTGTGCCCTCCATCTTTCCCAACATCAGGGTCTTTTCTAGGGAGTCTTCTCTTCTCATGAGGTGGCCAAAGTACTGGAGCCTCGACTTCAGGATCTGTCCTTCTAGTGAGCACTCAGGGCTGATTACATTTTTTAAGACATGCAAAGCAATCTGTTTCCCCTTCTCTTGCTGCCTGTAATGCTGAAATGAAAGGAAGCAAGAAGCTGTTCTCTGGTGGCAACAACAACAAAGTTCTTTTAATACAAGGCCAGGGGTCGGCAAGGTTTACCTCACTTGGGCCTGTCCACTCCAGCGGAGATCCCTCCGTGGACTGGATCGCGCGCATGTGATTTCTGGCATTTGCGCAGACGTGATTTCCAGCGCCACAGAAGAGAGTCCCTGAGCCACGCTGCACTGCTTTAGCGTAGCGCTCGGGGACTCGCCGAGTGGGCAGCTTGGTTCAGGGGCAGCTTGTGGTCTGGTTAAATGACCCCCGTGGGCCGCTTGTGGCCCATGGGCCTTACGTTGCCGACCCCTGATATAGGCATTTCATAGAATCATAGAGTTGGAAGAGACCACAAGGGCCATCCAGTCCAACCCCCTGCCAAGCAGGAAACACCATCAAAGCATTCCTGACAGATGGCTGTCAAGCCTCTGCTTAAAGACCTCCAAAGAAGGAGACTCCACCACCCTCCTTGGCAGCAAATTCCACTGCCGAACAGCTCTTACTGTCAGGAAGTTCTTCCTAATGTTTAGGTGGAATCTTCTTTCTTGTAGTTTGAATCCATTGCCCCGTGTCCGCTTCTCTGGAATTCAACAGACTCAAAAGTGGGCTAAAAGAGGTTGCAAAGATTATTGAGAAACTGAGTGAGTTATTTACAACTTGTCCCCATAAGTCTTGCACATTTTGGAGTTTTGGGGGGATATACAGATGTTTCATGGGTGCCATGGGAGGTATTTCTGGGCAAACCGGCCCCTGGATGCCAGGGTCACTGAAGAGAAAAAGGACAGCTGGGTTCAGAAATTGCTCCACAAAGACATTGTCCTTACAGAAACATCCAAGCAAGGATGTTGGAATGGTTCGGCAAGCTTTTCAAAGTGTTGGCTCTATCATTTGAGGGGTGGGGGTGGGGCAGCAGGTGTTGAAATTTGGTGCTCCACTTAAGGCAGCAAAATTATTTGGTTCAGCACCACATAAAACAAGACGCTGCACAAAAACTGATCCGGTGGGGCTCCCTTGACATTCTCTTGTCCTTTTGTACATTTTACTCCTACAAGCACACCTTCCTTTTCCCACTTTCAAGGAGGCTACACCTGAGCAGTGAGGGTACAAAATGACACATCTTATGAGCATCTGTAAATTTAGTCTCTTCTTCTTCTCCTCTTCATCATCTTAATCTCTTCCTCCTCTCTGCTTCGGCTCTGACCATCTCAATTCAACCTGAGATGTTTTAGCCTTCTTCCTTTCTCATATGAAAGAGCTCCATGTAGAAGCAGAAGGTTAATCGCACTGACCTACGTCCCCACAAACCAAAATATTGCAGTAAAAATGTGCCCTCTGCCATTCTGATTCTTGCACTGAGCACTGAAGCAGCTCCGCACGGGTGACATCGGAGAGTCGCAATTATACTTACTGAAATTAATTTTCTGTCAGGGATAGGGAAATCCTGACTCAGTAATCCTCACCTGCTGTGATTCAAAGGTGCATTCTGAATATTGACAACATTCCCACTTATTATGGATGCTTATTTATTCTTTTAATTATATATATATAGAGAGAGCGCTCCAGTCTTACATTGAAAATAAGAATGAACAACCCAAAGGAGCTAACATCATAGCATTAATTTTTTTTAAAATATGGAGGTCTGTTTTTAATGTTTTAATTTGCTGCAAGCTACCTAGTCAGTCAGATAGATGGCATATTATTATTATTATTATTATTATTATTATTATTATTATTATTAGCTGGATCAACCAGAACTCTATGTCCAAAGGGCAAGAAAGCCAGAACCACCACTGATATTGACTGTAGCCTTAGGAACGTGTGTTTGAGCTTGCATTTCCCTCTTCCCTGATCTTCCTTTTTCCTCAGATGCCATGTCTTTTCAGATGATGAGCCTAAGAGCAGGGACCATCGTATTGGAGCGCCTTCTTTGGCCAATGGGTGGAGCATAAAAGCTGTAAATCGACAAATACTTGTGATGTCGTGGCATCAGGTCCAATTAGGCTTGCGAAAATGATGAAGGAGCATGCCCTAAGACTTCGTACATTTTTTGGTATATGCAGTTCACTCCTCTGTTTATGCGTCGCCCGTTTTAACTCAGCCAGAAGAGAAACGGCAAGAGGCCATTTCTCCTAACGCCATTCAAGATGGCAACACTCTGCAAAGTGTAGGTCGGAAACGGATTTGAATTATTAAAGAGAACACTGCTAAATCTACCTTTGAAGGGAGGGTGGGGAGAGCGAAATATAAGGAATATTTCAGTACGTATATTAGTGGGATAAATCACAGCTAACAATACAGCAAGAGCTGCAGGCTACCAGTAAACTGAAATCCATACGATATTTGAAGCAAATGACCTGGAACCCAACTCAGTATGAGGAATTATATTATTTACCATGTTGTGCTGAAACAGGAAGGTCTGCATTCTGCTGTGGGGCCTGCGCTGCTCAACCCAAAACATGCCTTTGAGGAATCTCCGGTTCAGATAATTTGGGTCATAATATGCAACAAGAGTCTCACATACAGTTCCTGTGGTGCCTTTGGTGAAATGACAATTACGTGTGTTCAGAATGTGGGGAACTGCATTGTACCAAGTTAGTCTATTTTGTCCTCCTAGACCAAGGCTTTTTCAATCTGTGGGCCGCATTCCCTACTACGCAACCACCTGGGGGCCACATGGCAGTGGTGGGCGTGGCCAGAGGCAAAAGTGGGTGGGGTGATTAATGCAAATGTTACCTTTATACAGTTAGGCTGGTTTTTATTCACTTTCACAAGCCAGGGAAATGAGTCATTATGAGCACTCAAGAACTTGCTCCAGCCAGGCTCCTTCGCTTCGATTATTGTGTACAAAAATGTGTATGCAAGGGTAAAGTATGCCTAAAAACGCCTACCCCATTATGCCCACTTACCTGGGAGCAAGCCTCAAAGAACTCAGTGGGATTTACCTCTTAGTAGATGTGGCATTCTGTCAAGAAATTTGTGGCTGAAAGACCCAAGATACCATTTATTGATACAGTTACCCACAGAATATTTGTATTTGCAGTTTTCCCATGCAAAAAAAAAGGGGGGCGCTTGTTTTTGCTTTATGTTGATTTCCGTACACATGCTCCGGAGGTCTTTGAGCACAGAGATCAAAAGGCTGCTCCTTGCACTGAGAAGAAAACGTTCGGTCGGTAGATTTAAAAGAGGGGTGTGTGCATCGAGCTGTCAGGTGGAGCATACACACACACATGTGGAATTCCAGATCCATTTCCCGAGATCCCTCAGATCTGAGAGGAACAGGAAAATGTAGGTCATCCCCATCAACCAGTTATTAGGTTATTGTCTTTGATCATGAGGGAAAAGCTGATAAGAATAGCTGTCAGATATCGTTTTATCACCCTGGCGAAGCCTGCAGATCTGCCAAGGCAAACTACAAGCATTATAAGTCAGGTGCTGCCTTCCATTGATTCCATATTAGACCCACTTCCCTGGGAGTAAGCCCAGTTGAACCTTACTTCTGAGCAGGTGCATGTAGGATTGCATTGTTGCATTGCTACTTAGCTTAATCAGGCCAAAGGCCCATCAAGTCTAGCATCCTGTTCCCACTGTGCCCAATGCGATGCCTGGGGGAAACCCATAACCAGCACTCAAGCACAAGAACCCTCTCCCCTCCTCTGTTTTCAGCAGTGGGAAGGAAATAGATCTGACCCACATGTCAAAAAGAATCGTCTGGGCGCCTGGATTCAAAACACATGGCTTTGCACACACTCCCTCAGGAGAGAGCCCCCAGCAGCTTAAAAACACTCTCAGAGTTTATCAGCAGCATAGTGTGGAATATAGGTTGTTAAATCCTTTCGCATTAAGTCTGCCTTAAAATACTTGCCCCCTCTCTCCATCCTTCTAGCAATGAGCAGACCGCACACTCTTAAGTAAGTTTAAAAGCTTTACTCACTAAATCCAAAGGTCAGGTGCATGCATTGGTCCATGCGTCAGCATGGAGAACACAGGTAGATTACTCTTGGGTGCAAAATACACAATATACTTTCCAGCATGTGGTCTGAACTTGGAGCAAGTTCAGACACATCCATCCTCATGGATTACATGGCAAGAAGAGAGTGAGAGAAAGGAAGAAAAGCAGCTTCACTTCTTCCGTCACCGAGGTAAAGGGGTGTGGCTGACCCGAGTCTAGGAACAGATCTCTCTGGTCTTAACCCCTTCATGCACTAACCAGCACTTCTACATAGTTATGTTTGGCTGCAATTTCCCACACCAGCAACTGGTATTCAAAAGCATCACTGCTTCCAGCCTTGGAGGCAGGACATAGCTATTCTCTGTTCATCTCATCTGACCTTTCAGCAAGTAGGTAACCTGGAGAATATCCTCATCTAGGTGATCTTAGAGAATTGGCAGCTTCATATGGGCAGAGTTGGTCCCTGTGGTATTCCCAAACTGTCTAGGACTTTACAGGTTAAGACCAGCACCTTGAATTGTGCTTTGAGATACATAGAAAACCATTTGAAAGTGTTTCAAGGCTGGCATGATTTGAACTATATAACCCAGAGGGTGACAGTGCAATGCCTGTGAAATGTTTAAATAAATAACCTGTTTTGTTTTGGTTTTTTTAAATCCACAGTACATTAGAGGTGCTTTGCTCTTCCTGTTCAGTTCCTTTTTCCACAGGCTCGGCCTCTCCTACATTGATGCCATAATTCCACGCCTCCCCCCCCAAGCCATTTTGTGATGTCACTTCCTGCAGCCGCCATTTTGTGGCTGGCACCAACGGCACTTTCTCAACGAAAGGTTGGCAATCCATGATGTGGTCCATGTGTGTCAACAACTGAGTTCCTGTGTTCTGGACACCCATCATCCCTAGCCACTGGTCCTACTGACCAGAGCCGATGGTAGATCCCACAATATATGGAGGGCCACATACTCCCTACCCCTGCTATATCAATGCATGAATCTGACCTTTGGATTTAGTGAGTAAAGCTTTTAAAACAAGGTGGACCACTGCATGTTTCCAGCAAGTTGGCAGTTTCTCTTATAATATTGAAAATACCAGAGAAAAGTAGTTATGTGTCCATCCTATTGTACGCTTACATGGGCTGAGACAGATGGACCCCGTATATCACTCTGAAGAAAGGGTTTATTTCCAGCTGTAAATATGATGTTTGCGAAATGGGAAGAGGCTATTTCAGAGCTGTTACAAGACCACTGAATAATTGAATTATTACTCACGGGTGGCCAATGGAATTTGTTACCTGTAAGCTCCCAGTGCCCTGAATCAAAGTAATTACACTCACAGTTTCACAAAGGTGAAATAATGGCGCGGAGCTGTTCATGATGAAAAAGGCAATTGCAACGAAAAGGGGGTTTGGTAGAATAATGGCACCGATGCAGAGGCTTTCTTGCCTCCTTCCTGGTTACTTTATTATATGGCTTAAATAGCTCATTCCATTTTGCTTCACTGGAGTGACAAATAAGAGCTCTGGGAAGTCCGTCTCTGGAGAAATGAGCGTGCCACGCTTAATGGAAAATAATGCACAGCTTTTTGTTTATATGCTCAAGCAAAGCCACATAACAAAGGGCTGGCGGATATGACTATGGCTTCCTCCAACAGAGGAAGTCTTAATTGTTCTTTAATAATCCTAAAGAGGATCCCTCCTTGGGTGTGCCTTGTCTGTATATTGTAATGGCTTCTTCCGGGAAAGATGGATGCCGAAATGATAGGATTTGGGGTAGGCTTGTGGCTCAGTCATAGAGCATGTGCTCCGTCTGCGGAAGGCCCTGGGTTCAATCCCTGGCATTTCCCAGGTAGGGAAGGCGTTCTGCTTTAAACCACAGAGAGCTGCTGCCAGTACTGAGCTAGATGGAGCAGCGTTCTGCCTTAGCGTAAGACAGCTCCTTATATTTCGACTGTGATGGCCTGGGAGTCAGACTCAGATGCTGAACCTGAGGGATCCCAGCCTGCACAGGATTCCCCACCTCCAGAACCAGCTGAGCCAGGGCTAGGGCTTGAGCCTGAAGGATCCCCACCTGTGCTGGATCCCCAGGTGCAGGCATCAGCGGAGTCTGCTCTGGCTCCTGATGGGAGGGAGGACCCATTGCCTGCATTGGGGCTGCTTCAGCTCATTCTGCTGAGTTGGGGCCCTTGAAGTCTGCCCCCAAAGTCCTTCCCCGAAGGCACCACCGCCCAAAGCAACCGTTCTTCACACTTTGCATAAAACCATTGTCTCTTATCAGCATTCACATCCCTGTCTAAAAAAATGAATTCACAAACGATGAACTGCTCTTTGTCATCCAAACGCGTACGAAATCAGAAATTTCATCTGGGCTTAAATTGCGGCCAAATATATTAAATAAATGAGAACTGCATAGGAAGGGAGTAGCAATGAAGAACACATTCTTAACACACACACACACACAAATCTTTTATTCTTACGGTGATAACTCTGTTTCCCAGACAGCCTGGATACACATTATTATTATTTTTTTGCAAATTGCCATCCTGGATCTAATTTATGATGAGATAGGTTTTGCCAGGAAAGATGTAAGGAGCAAACTTTCTTTTGTGCTAACATTAATCCCTTCATTATATTGCACTGTTTTCTTGCTTGTTCCCTGGGGAACTGCAATATATATATATATATATATATATATATATATATATATACACGCGCAAACAAGAAAAGAATAAATCTCTTTGATTTGGAATCCTCTGGTAATTGCAAAGGGCAAGTGCTGCCTGTTACACTTGCAGCCTGGCACTGTTACCTGACATTTTAATGAGGCTGTGGATGACCTAGAAGGGGAGGGAGACTCCCCTTCAGAATTTTGGGAGGCTCGGTTCTAAAAAGAAAGTCAGGCAGAGATGCGTTAAGGGTGGAACTGCGTGCCTTGCAAGGCAAAAGAGTCACCCTGTATTCTAAATCTGGTTCGGTTTTCCGAGCGCCAGTCCTTACGCGGTTCAAACAGCTGTGCAGAAGAGGAAACGGCAGGCTCCCAAGAACCCTGATATTTGCAGAAGTACCTAAAAAAATTATTAGTGGGGGAAATAATTAAGTGTGTGTTGGGGGGGGGCAATCAATTGAGGACCCAAGTGTGCTCAGTGTCCACAGGATGTTGACTGACTGTTCGGGGAAATGGAGCAGTGGGGGTGGAGAGGCTGGAATCGTAAAGAGCCTTGTGGTGTAGTGGTTAAGAGCAACAGACTCGTAATCTGGAGAACCGGGTTCGCTTCCCCGCTCCTCCACATGCAGCTGCTGGGTGACCTTGGGCTAGTCACACTTCTCTGAAGTCTCTCAGCCCCACTCACCTCACAGAGTGTTTGTTGTGGGGGAGGAAGGGAAAGGAGAATGTTAGCCGCTTTGAGACTCCTTCGGGTAGTGAAAAGCGGGATATCAAATCCAAACTCTTCTTCTCTTCTTCTTCAGGCTGCTACACTTTGCTTGCAGAGCTCACTTGTATCTCCTCCACATCCACAAGTCCATCTAAAGCAGGCGCCCCCAAACTCGGCCCTCTAGAAGTTTTGGGACTACAGTTCCCATCATCCCTGACCACTGGTCCTGTTAAGCAATGGATGATGGAAGTTGTAGTCCCAAAACATCTGGAGGGCCACGTTTGGGGGGTGCCTGATCTAAAGCAAAAACACAGCTGGGTGCATAGCACAGAGAGACAGTGCCGGATTTACGTATAAGCTAAACCAGCTATAGCTTAGGGTCCCACTCTCTTGCCCCCCCCAAAAAATTAAAGGATGTACATTTCCAAAATATAAGATAAAAAACAAATAAAATAAAACCTACATACAGCAACAGCGTTTTGTGTTGTGTAGTCTCCTATGATGTAAGTAATGGGCCCCACCTGCTAGCCTGCTCCCTAAAATATCACTGGTTTGCTCGTTTCTACATATAGGATGCCTACATTCTGTTATGTGCAAATGGCTTTAGATACCTTTTAGGTCCATAAATTACCATATAGCATATATTCAACACAAAAAACAGTGACAATTTGTTGTTGACAAAGGACAGCTGGGCATCTAAAGGGCCCCATTACCTTCAGTAGCTTTGTTGTTGTTGTTCAGTCGTTCAGTCGTGTCCGACTCTTCGTGACCCCATGGACCAGAGCACGCCAGGCACGCCTATCCTTCACTGCCTCTCGCAGTTTGGCCAAACTCATGTTAGTAGCTTCGAGAACACTGTCCAACCATCTCATCCTCTGTCGTCCCCTTCTCCTTGTGCCCTCCATCTTTCCCAACATCAGGGTCTTTTCTAGGGAGTCTTCTCTTCTCATGAGGTGGCCAAAGTACTGGAGCCTCAACTTCAGGATCTGTCCGGCCTCATCAAACCTAAATCCGGCCCTGCACGGTATAGTGGTTGGAGTCTTATACTAAGGGCCTGGGAGATCAGGGTTCGAATCCCCAGCCAGTCATTTGCCTCAATGTCTGGCGGTGTGTGTCCCCAACCCCACCCCAAGGTGGAATCTAGAAACCTATTTTAAAAATGCTGTGAAAATGCTTTAAAAAAAAAAAAGTTTCTTAAAAATATATATTGAATTTGCCGCAAGCTCACCATCGCCACCTGGTGTCGCATTTGTATAATGCACTTAAGACGCACTTAGAAAGTTACATTTGCAGCTGCATAGCTGAGTCCTAAGTCCAAATATTAATTCACGGTCACTGGGAGGTTTTATAATTTTAACATGGCAGCTTCATCTTTCCTCATGAGCTGAACGGTTTATTTGTGGTTGGTGTCAGCTTCGCCTGTTTCTGCTGGTTTGGGATTTTAGTGTGGAACTTTACCATGTAGCCGACATGTTTTGAATCTTGCTTCATGCTTAATTTTTGTGTACCACCTGAGAATTTGCAGCAGGAGCAGACGGAGCAGCTATAAGTAATATTTAAGTGGCAAAAACAAATCATAAAGTACAATTCCTTCCTATGAGATGGAAGGGAACCCGGTACACAGTGTGTTCTCTCGTGTGTTCTCTCTCTCTCTCTCTCTCTCTCTCTCTATATATATATATATATATATATTCTCCATGATTTCAATTAACTGGAGCTGTCTCTCCAAAATCCCTTAGCAAATTCGACACACTCAGAACCGAAAAAGACCCCCGGAGTGAATTCATAATTCACGAGTCAGAGAGACTTGGCTCATCCAGGAGGACAGTGAGAATTCCTCAGCTAATGAAATTTTATATGAGGTCTTCTTTCAGTTTAACTAATATGCCAGTTTATGCTGCTGGAAATGGCCACAGGGATTCAGGGATATAGGTGGCAACTCGGTCTCGTGACAGTAAGGAAATTGATTTTCTTTTTAATGCCACATGGAAACAAAGAATTTCACAATACGTTGTTTGCTATGGGAAGAATTCCCACATGTTCACGATTCAAACGGGTGACAACATACATTCCCTTTAATCGCTGGACACGTCTAATTTTTTTTTGGGGGGGAGTCTCTTTTGGTCATTTGTTGGGTGCAGTGGGTGGACCACAACAAAACATTCTTGAAAGATTTGGCTGGGGAGGGGGGAAACGTCTCTGTAATTTTTGAGAGGGGGTTGCGACTTCCTCTCTCAAATAGGAATTTACAATTTCCTTGGTGAGATGGGGCAATTCTTCCTTGCAGGCATTAACCAGCGAGGCAAGGCAAAGGTTTCAGCAGTGTCTAGGGACGCGGGTGGCGCTGTGGTCTAAACCACAGAGCCAAGGGCTTGCCAATCAGAAGGTCGGCGGTTCGAATCCCCGCGACGGGGTGAGCTCCCATTGCTCGGTCCCAGCTCCTGCCCACCTAGCAGTTCGAAAGCACTTCAAAGTGCAAGTAAATTAATAGGTACCGCTCCAGCGGGAAGGTAAACGGTGTTTCCATGCGCTGCTCTGGTTCACCAGAAGCGGCTTAGTCATGCTGGCCACATGACCTGGAAGCTGTACGCCGGCTCCCTCTGCCAGTAAAGCAAGATGAGCGCCTCAACCCCAGAGTCGTCCGTGACTGGACCTAATGGTCAGGGGTCCCTTTACCTTTAAGATGGCAGAGACAACAGAAGCCATATCACTTTAACTAATTTTAACTTATAGGGAGCTAGGGAGAAGAAGGCACACACTAAGGTAGAGGGCAGAGAACATGGTGCCCTCTGTTGGTGCAATTTGGAGATACGGGTGAAATTGCACTAACTTCTTGGTCGGCGTCTGGAGTTGTCCGTCTCTCATGTCTGAATTCTGTTCAGGGTTAGCACGCCAGCTGGGTTGTTAGAAACAGCTCAAGGTTAAAGGCTTCTGGTATTACTCATCCACCCTCCCTTCCTCTAAGGAATATGTGTATGTATATTAGCAGTTATAAAGCCAAGGCTGCGGTTCAGCTGTGGTTACAGGAAGCCCGAACATAGCATCGCACTTGCATTACTGTGCTGTGCTGTATGCAGAACTGTGGATAGGATTGAGCTGGGTCTCTCTGTGTCATTGAATCTCTGCCTCTAAGACCAGAGAGCTGTACTTAGTAGAATAGTTCGTGGTGCACCAGCATCTTTTAAGTTCAGACAGAGTGTTGGACTTGTCAGGTGCTTTGAGGCAATAAACACTTTATGTTGAACTGTGGGGACAAGGAGTTTTCTTAATCGTCAACCCTGGAAAAACTGCCAACTGCAGGGGGAAAAGACCCTGATGTTCGGCTGGGCTGCTCTGTCAGAGCTGTGCACACTCTGCTGCTCAGACTGGTCCAGGTGTGAAAACATATTGCTACCACCCCCCAAATTAGCCCCAGGCAGGGCAGCCAATGATCGATGGAAATTGTAGTCCAGTGACATCTGAGAGCATCACATTCGCTTCCCTTACCCTGAGGCTACTTAAGACTTAGTTATTGGTTTTATTTATATTTTATTGCATTGCATTCAATTCCTATCCAGTGGCATAGCGTGGGTTGCCAGTGCCCAGGGCCGTGCGGAGGGGTGGGTGGAAGGAAGGGAAACAGCCAGAGTATGCATGTGCATTCAACAGCCTAACAGCATCTGCGTCACCCAGGAGTTGGCAGCCACAGGCATTAAAAAAAAGAAGAGGTGCTCCATTGTCTGGAGAGGTCACTTCCTGGTTCACACGCAGAAGCCCTTTTCAATGAAATCCAGTGACAGAAGCACACAGCTGTATTGGGGCAGCACCAGGTGTTGAAATTTTGCACTCCTAACAATTTTGCACCCGGGGCAACTGCCCCTGTGCCCCCCACATTACACCGCTGTTTCTATCCCTCCTTTTCCTCCAACTTGGCAGACATGGTTCTCCCCATCCTCATTTAATCCCCAAAACAACCCTGTGAGGTAGGTTTTGCTGAGAGGTAGTGACTGGCCTAAAGTCACCCTACGAGCTTTAAAGCTGAGTGGGGATTTGAACCCCGGTCTCCCAGGTCCTAGATCGACACTCCACACTAGCTTTCTCTTTATTACATTCATATTTCACCTTTATCCTAATGTACTCGAGCTGGTCTACATGGTTCCCTTACCCCAATCTTACCCTCACCACAACATAGATACACAGTGGCTGGCTCAAAGTCACTTGTTGAGCTTCATGGCGAGTCAGGATTTGAACTCTGGTCTCCCTGCTCCTAGCCTGACACTCTAACCATTGCGCTAGACTGGCTGACACTATCGCTAGCTCACTCTGCAGGCATTAATGCAGGGCTGAGAAACTTGCAGCCCTCCAGAGGTTGTTAGACTCCAACTCCCATCAGCACCACCAACAACAACACATGGGAGGGTCACAGGTCACCCACCCCTGCTTTAAAGAGAGAAGCAGGCAGGCCTGAAAATAAGAGAGTCAATAGCTTGATGGGTCCCATTGGCCAAGCAAATTGAAACCAGAAAACCAGAAGGATAGACACCCTAGAACTGGTCCTCGACCGTAATAAAGAATTATTATTATAAGGATAGACACCCAGGACTATGCCCCCTTTAAGCTCACTGTACAGGAACCAAAGACTTGCAGAGTGGTAGCATCCAAGCAACAAGAAAAGGAGAGATTGCTTCACGTGCAAAAAGCAATTTGCAGCTTGACATCTGCATTCTGTTTCTTTTCTGTTTTCCTTTTAAAGGGCCTGACAGCAGAGAAAAACCGAGGAGAAGACAAGCATTGTGCTTTATTTAGATATGTGCAGCACAGGCTGTTTCGAATGCACAAGCCAATTATATGGGAACACCTGGAGTGGGTTATATGAAGAGATGCTTAGGTAAATATCCAGCCAGGATATATATATATATTGCACAAGGCAATGGAGATGCTGTAAAGCGAGGATCGTGGGAGGTTGGCCTTGTGCCATCGCTTGCCATTTCGGCGTGCCGACTTTCCCTATCCCTAACAATGCCGCTGAAGCACAAAGGCTGTGCACCCCCCCTCTCCTTTCGCTGACAATTTAATAAATGCCAGTGTGAGAAGCAAAGGCAGTGCTGATCCAGACAAGACGGTCTCTGTGCCGCAGCAATAAACACAAGGATGGCGAAGTTTGTCAGGGTCTCAGACAGGCAGGCAAGTTGAAAAAGATACTGGAATGATTTTTGCACACAAAAGGAGAGAGAGGTTTTTAACATGGCAAATAAGTAGGAGAACGATTTCCTGATCTACACCCTCCAACACCTCTCCAATGAAAATAGGGACGTCCTAATTATTATTATTATTATTATTATTATTATTATTATTATTATTATTATTATTATTATTTATTACCCCCACCAATCTGACTGGGTTGCCCCAGCCACTCTGGGCAGCTTCCACCATATACAAAAACATAATGAAACATTAACTCAAAGTAGCTGTCTTAATACAAAGAAATTTCAGAAATAGACTGGAAAGAGAAGTGGCTGAATTGCAACTAATCACCAAACTTAAAACCATGGAGACACCTGGTCTGAACAAAGACATTGGATTCTTATCTCATTATACATAACAAAGCTATCTTTAGCCATCTCACCCCTTGCCTTTCCCTGTAAGACCCTGTAAAAATCGCAGTCGTTAACAGTTGTCAACAGGTTTTCCACACCTATCAGCTGATCACCCATTCCCACCACCCTTCTGAGTAATACCCCTCCCCACTCCCTCACTATATTTAAGGGTCTGGTGACTTCTGTTCCAGTGTATCTGAAGAAGTGTGCATGCACACGAAAGCTCATACCAAGAACAAACTCAGTTGGTCTCTAAGGTGCTACTGGAAAGAATTTTCTATTTTGTTTCGATAATGAAACATCAAACATTAACAAACTTCCCTATACAGGGCTGCCTTCAGATGTCTTCTAAAGGTTGTATAGTTACTCATCTCCTTGACATCTGATGGGAGGGCGTTCCACAGGGTGGGTGCCACTACTGAGAAGGCCCTCTGTTTGGTTCCCTGCAACCTCACTTCTCGCAGTGAAGGAACCGTCAGAAGGCCCAAAGAAGTGGATCTCAGTGTCTGGGCTGAAGAACAGGAGTGGAGATGTTCCTATGGACTGAAGTGAGAAATATTAAATAATTAAGCTATTTGTACATCGCCTGGAGTTTTTTTAAATGAGGCAACCAATAAATATAAATGATAAGAATTGATAATACCTAGATAGCCAGGTATGCCAATAGCTGTAACAGGGTGGATGCAATTTTTTTACACTGTCTCTGGCCCCAATGGGGCACTGCATCTGTCCGTGCATCTGGAGCAGAAGCCTTGTTTGTCAAAGCAACCCAGATCGACTCATTTGTCGGAAAAACAAATCCAAACAGGTCCCCCACAAATAACCAAGAGTAATTGTTCACCCACCATTAAGTTCATTATAGGAATGGGTGGAAATTTTGCAGATTATCATGAACTCAACTGCGTGGCATGCCCTGGTTGTTTTGTGGAGCGCTGGTACATTTAGCACCGAAAACATTAAGCGTAATGTGTTCATTAAGGAAAATAAAATTAAAAACCCACCAATGATGATTAACATGAAATAAATCTCCAAGTGTTCTTCACAACCGGGTATCTTCAAAGGCCACCAAGAAGAGCACGAGGAAGGAAAGTCAAGGAGGTGAGTATGGGAGGAGAACAGTATGGGTCTTGGGCCTGATCTAACAGGCATTCCTTCTGTTTTTAAGCCTCATGTTACAAGGACTGCGGAACCACGCATTGACCATTTGAGTTTTTGCCAGATGCAACAGGGGACAGACCTGCTGCATTTGTCATGGTAGTTTAAGTGTGGGCTTCAGCACATCTTGGCTACCATGGGAAGCTACGCCTTGCACAGCTACAAATTCTCACACAACTCTTCCAAATTTGGGAGTGCTGTCCTCTTTTGCATCTGAAGCAGCTGGTTGGCCACCATGAGAACAGTATGCGGGACCTTACTAGACCTTCTTTGACCTGATCCAGCAGGCATCTTCTGGTGTGATCCTGTCCCCAAGCACAACTCAAAGTTCTTTGAAAGGGTTCAGGAAAGGGCAGCTTAATGATCAGGGGGCGGGAGGAACTCCCCTTTGAGGAAATGCTAGAACACGTGGGGAATTTTACCTCAGCAAGCTGGTGAGTATGGGGAACATAGGAGCCTGTCTTATTCTAAGTTTGACCCTTGGCCCGTCCATTTTAGGATTTTTAATCTCTCAAACGAACGACCAGGAGGGAGAGAACATGCCAGTCGGGCATGTGTCTCTGCTGGTCTCCTACTCGTGTGTAGGACCTCCTGACAGTTCTGCCCCTATAATCTTCCCAAAGGGAAGATAACTTTCACAAGCAAATAGCCCGTAACTTGCATGGGTGATTAAACCAAGGACTTTAAAAAAATAAATTAAAAATTGCCTGCTTCCCATGGTAAGCTCTTGGAGGGAAAGGGAACAATTTAGTGTTGCCGTTTAGTGCGGCAAAGATGCTTGGCAAATTTATTAATGCTTTGAAACAGATAATCAATCCTCCAGGTCAGAGATGAAAGGGACTGGTATAAGGGCTTAAGATGAAAACCTTGAGGAGGTCACTTAGTATTGGCTGAGGATTATGTGGCCTCCCTTCTTTCAGATGAAAGTTCTGGCATTCCGACGAATGCTTTTTAATCTTTACCTTCAACCTCATTTAACTAAAAAGTCTTGTAAACTGAGTAAAGGAAATCCCCCCCCCCCCGGGCTGTCATAACTGATGTGCTTTCCTGGGAAATATTGGCTTGCTTTGCATTCAGAAATAGCAACCTGCCTGGTGTAGGGACTTGCTATTCAAGCCCATGAAGCAGGAGTGGGGAGCCTGTGGACTTGCAGATGCTTTGCTGGACTGCAGCACCCCACTGTTCCTGGCCGTTGGCTGCACTGGGGGTTGGAGTTCAGCAACATCTGGAAGGCCGCACGTTCTCCATTCCAGCTGCAGGATCGATGAGGGCTGGTAAAAGATTTATTCATGTAGTGAATGGCTAAACTATGGAACTCACTGCCACAGGATAAAGTGATGGCCACTAACTGGGATAATATGAACAAGAATAATTTATTATTCATACCCCGCCCATCTGGCTGGGTTTGCCCAGCCACTCTGGGTGGTTACCAACAGAATATTAAAAACACGACATCAAACATTAAAAACTTCCCTAAGCAAGGCTGCCTTCAGATGTCTTCTAAAATCAGATAGACAAAATCCGCCAGGCACAAAAATAGTTTTTTTCCCTTGTGCCATTAAATTGTTAAATTCATAGTTGTATAGCTGAAGGGGAGGTAAATTATTTGCTTCTTTGTATTGTGAGAGGAACAGTGTCTGTATGTTTACATTGCAATGTAGCTGAAACAAATTCCAAGTATATTGGAAAATGTACTTGGCCAATAATAAATTATTCCTATTCCTATTACTGCCTCCATCCATGGGAGAAGAGCATAGCAGTCATGAATAGCCCCAACCTCCATGAACTAATCCATTCCTCTTTTAAAGCCACACTCTACATGATGCTACCTTTGAAGGTGACCCGGAAACTACAATTAATCTAGAATGCGGCAGCTGGACTGGTGACTGGGAGCGGCCGCCAAGACCATATAACACTGGTCCTGAAAGACCTACACTGGCTCCCAGGACTACACCCTGGGTCAAATGTGCAATGATGGTGTTTGAATTGCACAGAGGAAAGCAGCTGATATGTAGATGGTCCTTTGGTAGCCTTCCATGTACCAGGACCAGATTCACCTTGTTTCCAAGAAGAGGATGCGGGCAAGATTGAAGTTGGCTCCACCTGCCATTGGTTCTGGCTCCACCTACGTACAGTTGGTCCTTCTGCCCCACCAGTCTCAATGGGCAGCAGCCATCACTGTTGCCTTCCCTGACTGATTATAGGTAGGTAGCCGTGTTGGTCTGCAATAGTAAAAATTAAATTAAATTAAATTAAATTTTTTAAAAAATCCTTCCAGTAGCACCTTAGAGTTTGTTCTTGGTTCATACCAAGAACAAACTTAGTTGGTCTCTTAAGGTGCTACTGGAAGGATTTTTTAAATTTTGTTTTCCCTGACTGATGGCAGTTCTTCACAGACTCTGCCAGAGGCCATTCCCATCATTCCCTGTTTTCCAATCCTTTTGGTATGTTTCCGAGCACAATTCAAAGTGTTGGTGCTGGCCTTCAAAGCCCTAAATGGCCTCAGCCCAGTATACCTGAAGGAGCGTCTCCACCCCCATCATTCTGTCCGGACACACAGGTCCAGCTCTGAGGGCCTTCTGGCAGTTCCCTCACTGAGAGAAGTGAGGTTGCAGGGAACCAGGCAGAGGGCCTTCTCAGTAGTTGCGCCCACCCTGTGGAATACCCTCCCATCAGATGTAAAGGATATAAACAAATATGAAGTCCTGTAGCGACGTCCAGATGGAAGTAAATCAAGCAGATGATGAACGGGATGTAAAGGATCTGCTACAATTCTCTCTGCTCTCTTCCTAACTCGGGTAGCATAAATTGTCTCTATTGAAGGCAAGCTAACACCAGTTACCCTTTCTGCAATTCTTACAGCTCGTTGGAGCCTTTTCTTGTCTCTCTTGGAGGCTGTACCGTACCAAGCTGTTATAGAATTACAGAGAACAGTTTCAATGATGCCTCTGGAGAATTGGATACCAGTTGCTGGAGAACACAAGAGTGTGTTATTGTACTCAGTTCCTGCTTCTGAGTTTCCCTCAGGCATCTGGTTGGCCGCTGTGAGTATAGGATGCTGGACTGGATGGGCCACTGGCCTGATCCAGGAGGCTCTCCTTGTGTCCTTAAGGAGGAATGATGAAAGCACCTGATCCTCATACCTGCATGATGCTGCACATCTTTCTCTGAGGGCGCATGGTGTGTCTGAACCCAGAAGACAGCAAGACACCGAGTCATACCGAATCTCTGGCTTTATGCTTTCTCTCCATAAGTCTTATCAGCTCAATCATCTCCCCCCTCTCTGTTTTATTCATCATATGCCTAACAAGAGACACAAGGGCGGAGGCTCGGGCTGGGTGAAGGGAGAAAATGCAAAACTGATTGCGACTGAAAACACGTAACTGTGCCATATATATTATGCATTATTTTTAGAAGGGGAGAAAGATTGCACAAGAAATCTTCACTTTCATGGCATTCCAAGCAGACAGTGGCAATTTGCTTCTGAGGCTACCTGCATTCTTCAGTTAACAATGGCTGTAGATTAAAGACTATTTACAGGCTCGGTATATATTGCCGTGGTTGGTGAAAAGGAGGACAGAATAAATTATGGGCGAATCGTGTGGGAAACGGGCTCTCTTGTGTTTAATGCCGTCATTTCTTTCAGAGTAGCCATTGGGAGCAGCGAGGGACTAAACTATCAGAAGACCTCTGTGAGATTTATAAGGCTGATAGAGAAAAGGATTGCCTGCTTCCTTCTCCCACCTGTGTGACTGTGTCACTCCTAAGCATCCTTGTGACAAGCACAGGTTCAAGGGGAAAGGGCCGTCCAGGACTGAGGTACAGTCATGGGAAAAAGCTTTCCCTATCTAGGAACCGCTGGCAGGGCATGCATTTTCACTCATAAAGCTTATTTTCACTTCATTTATTTATTTACTGCGTTCATATCCCACCTTTTTCTCCAAGGAGCTGAAGGTGGTGTACATTGTTCTCCTCTCCTTATTTAATCCACAGAAACAACCCTAAGAGGTAGGTCACCCAGTCAGCTTCATGGCTGAGTGGGGATTCGAACCCTGGTTTCGCAGACCCAAGTCCAACTCTCAAACCACTACACCACACCAGCTCTCGGTTGCCCGTATCATCTTACCAAGTAGCAGGGAGAATTGGGGTTTCCGAAATGGTCATGGAGAAATAAGGTAAGGGCAAGCATGCTAGATCACATCTCATGGTGACCGGTCCATTAGCAGGACCAGCCCACCCATGAGTCAATCTAAGGCAGTCACCTCAGGCGGCAGAATTTCACGAGACAGTGCCCTTGCCTGCCACTGCCACTGCCATAGAAGCAAGGAGTAGTGGCGGTGGCCGCTGCTGAGATCTCATGAGAGTTCCATGAGACCTCACAAGATCTTCTGAGATCTTGCCAGAAGCTGCTGCTACGCAACCCCAGTAAGTGAGCCATCGGAGCAGAGAGAGGTCAGCTTCCCATTCTCCACCCCTGAGCAACCTCTCTCCCCATCACCCCGCCCATCTGGCTGGGCTTCCCCAGCCACCCTGGGGGGCTTTCAACAAAACATTAAAATACTATAATCAATCAAACATTAAAAGCTTCCCTAAGTAGAACTGCCTTCAGATGTCTTCTAAAAGTCTGGTAGTTGTTCTCTTTGACATCTGGTGGGAGGGCATTTCACAGGGCGGGTGCCACTACCGAGAAGGCCCTCTGCCTGGTTCCCTGTAGCTCCAGAGGGTTGGGGAAAAACCTTGAACAGAATTAAAGGAAGACACAGAGGGGGGGGGAATGTTCAATTGTGCAAGGAGACTTCCTTATGCTGACAGAACATTTGCCATTGTGCTACTTTCAATACAACCCCCAGTATCTTCGAATTTCACTATTAGATTTTTTTTTAAAAAAAGAACAAGCCTCAATTTATTTCTCCTAAGGAACCTGCCATTTTCCAAACAGCAGTCACTAATCTCATCCAGCGCTTTGAAACCACAGTATCCAGCTATCATTCGGCTAATCTCAATTTCCAAGCTACCATGTCCCCTATCATCTCCGACAAAGATGTTCATGCCGGATTAAACCTGACAGGTCAGCATCAGGCAATTTGTGCTGGCCTCACATGTGGCTTTCTCATTTATTTATTTTTATTTTAAGATACGGCCTCGCTCCCGGGGCCTTCGCACCGTTTAGCGTTCAAACGCAGATACCTAAGAGCAAGGGAAATGTGTTTGAAGAAGGAGGGAAATCTGTCGTCTGTTGTATGCTACTCTTTCTTCTTGCTAAACTCCCCTCCTCCTGAAAAGCAAAAGGGAAACATATCTGGAGTGCCACCTCTTGGTTACTGAAGAGCATTTCCAGGGACAAGTGCAATTTTGCAGGAGCTTTGTGGACTAACACACACACACAAATATAACAATCTTATTTTAATAACACAAACAGCACAGAATGTCTGCCTGACAAAGTGAGAGATGGACTTATTTAATAGACAGAAACCAATTTCCAAGGCTGTGGGGTCGCTGTGCTTCCCTTTGCTCAAAGACAGTATCAAAGTACCAAGCAATCCCGTAGACTGGGGAGTTATTTTCACAGCTTGGTTCCCCAGGTGTTATGCACCTGATCCCACGGCCTGTAGATTCTCTGCACACCCCAAGACCGGCCCTATCATTAGGCAGCATGATGAAGAAATAAGCTTTAAAGAACCCGCAAATCGGTTGATCAATGGTGCCCACAAAGCCCCTTTCAAAGTACATGGCAACACAGTGCTCTGAAATTGGCGTCTGAAGATGCCCGGAATCACTATTTTATAATCCAGTTGTTGGATCGTCAGATGCCCAGTTCGAAATGCTGAGGAAAATACTAGGAAAGGTCACCCGATCCCATTACAACACCAGGTGATTGACAGGCGGGGAGCTTCACTTGCCTGCCAGACGTGGCCTGTGAGGGGTGGGCCTCTCATACCTGGTGTAGAGCAATACTGGGCTAGCTGGACCAATGGCCAGACTCCGTATAAGGCAACTTCTTATGCAAAGTTCTCCAGGGAGGAACCAGTGGTGATCACCAGGCTTAGCTCTAGGTTTTGGAGGGTCCTTGGGCGAGACGCCCTTCGCAGCATCCTCTTCTTCAGTGAGTCTACCTCCTTACTCCAGCAAGTGCAGGGAACTCGTCAGTGGGTCTGTGTTGGGGTTACGGACCCTTGACTGGCCTAGCAGTGTGGTGTGGTGTGGCAGTTAGAGGGAGGCTAGGGTGACCCTGGCCTTGTCACTGCCTCTCAGCCTAAAATACCTCACAGGGTAGCTGTCTGCCAACTCCATCTGGTATGACAGCTGATACCCTACCCGCCCGTGCCCTGTCTCGCCAGAGTGGTGCATGCTCTAGTTATCTCCCGCTTGGACGACTGCAATGTGCTCTTTGTGCGGCTACTTTTGAAGATGACTTGGAAACTAAAACTAATGCAGAATGCGGCTGCCAGATTGGTGACTGGGAACGGCTACCAGGACCATATAACACAAGTCCTAAAATATCTACATTGGTTCAATGTACATTCCAAGCACAATTCCAAGCCCTGGTGCTAACCTTCAAAGCCCTAAAAGGCCTTGGCCCTCTATACCTGAAGGAACATTTCCACTGTTGTGTATTGATTCAATGGTTTTTATATCTGTATTACTATTGTCTGTATTCACATTAGGGTAAAGTAACTGCCTTTCTGTTCCAGAAGGAACAGCTACTATTGGTTCATTTAAGCTGCTGCATTTGGATCCTCAGTCTTATTGGTTCCCACCAAAAGGCAGTTTTGTGATTGCTTGAGATTGTTCCCTCCAAAATGTATCCTTTCTAGCCAGTCTTCTGTCCCTATAAATGTAGCTTCCCTCTCCTCAGTCTCCAGTCTTGTTTGCCTGAATAAAGAGTGTTACATGAAGAAGGTGTCTCCTGCCTGCTATGTCAGAAAGCTGAGATCACTTATTGAGATCACCAACCCCAGGCTACAACACTGGTGTTAACCTTTAAAGCCCTAAACGGCCTTGGCCCTGTATACCTGAAGGAACATTTCCACCTCCATCGTCCAACCTGGACACTGAGGTCCAGCTCCGAGGGCCTTCTGGCGGTTCCCTCACTGCGAGAAGTGAGGTTACAGGGAACTAGGCAAAGGGCCTTCTCGGTAGTGGTGCCCGTCCTGTGAAACGCCCTCCCGTCAGATGTCAAGGAAAGAAACAACTACAGTGGTACCTTGGTTCTCAAACTTAATCCATTCCGGAAGTCCGTTCCAAAACCAAAGCGTTCCAAAACCAAGGCCCGCTTTTCCATAGAAAGTAATGCAAAATGGATTAATCTGTTCCAGACTTTTAAAAACAACCCCTAAAACAGCAATTTAACATGAATTTTACTATCTAATGAGACCATTGACCCATAAAATGAAAGCAATAAACAATGTACTGCAGTCACACAATCCATCAGTCAGTAGCTGAACTGGGTTCCACACAGTCACAAAAACAGAACAAAAAGATCCACAAAAACAAAAACGCAAAATAAATAGCAAAAACAGACAGAACTCAACACTCAAAATGGAAGTGTGACAGTTAAAATGGAAGCGTAACACTCAAAACGGAGCACGTTCAGCTTCCGAACAAAGTTCGCAAACCGGAACACTTATTTCCGGGTTTGCGGTGTTTGGGTTCCAAGTTGTTTGAGTACCAAGGCATTTGAGAACCAAGGTGCCACTGTATCTGACTTTTAGAAGACATCTGGAGCCAGCCCTGTATTGGGAAGTTTTTAATGCTTGACGTTTTACTCTGTTCTGAGGTTTTAATTGGCTGGAAGCCACCTAGAGTGGCTGGAGCAACCCCGTCATATGGGTGGCATATAAAGAATAAATTGTTGCTGATGTTGTTGTTATATGAGCAGCGAGAAAGAACCATGTATACCGCATTAAGCTCCTTAGAGGAAAAAATGTGGGATAGAAATGCAATAAGGAAATGAAGTAGATGATGAACTTTGGACCTTCAGCACACAAAGCAGATGCTCTCTCTATGACCTATGGCCCTTCCCCAATAAATGCAACTTGTGACACATGCAACCTTGAACATACTTCAGAATCCTCTGTAGCGTATCGGGATTTCTGTATCCGTTGTGCAGGGGTCCTTCCGCAGACAAGCTGATACGGAAAGTGGATTTTGAAGGTAGAACATATGACAGCCGCAGTCCTAGGCATTGCAGAGTTGCAGATTTCGAACAACTTATTGGTTCCGGCTAGTTAGTTACTGAAGTTTTTCTCCCAATAACTGTATTGATTGAAAAGACAAACAGGAGTGGGGGCTGCGGATAATACAACCTACAGCACATGTAATGATCTAGCTCCAGAGCTACAATTAGTTATTTCAAAAGATGTATGCATCTTAATTTTAGCAGAACGATTTTTATTCCCTGTTCAGAGTTATGGAAATGTTATTCATGAAGCGTTTGGAGCCCTCGCCTTCTGTTGTTCCTGCCTTTATTTACATATCATTATAATCCCCTCGTTTTTTAAACAAACCCACCCCCCAAAAAACTGAAGCTTATTTCAACTCTGAATTCCACCCTTAAATGAAATAAATTGCTAGTGTTTGTTTTCCCTTTGATCTGCCTTTACTTTGTGGTTCAATCCCTTTCTTCTCGCAGCAAAAACAAGGGAGAATCTTGCAGCCCTGAAGACTAATTTATTTACTGGGGTGAAAGCTTTCACGGGCCAAAATCCACATTGCCCAATACATAAAGCAGTCACTTAGGTGGGCCGATGTGTGCCCTGTGCGCAGAGGGAAGAAAGGAAATATATGTTCACGAAATGGAGGGCAAAAAAACAAGAGACAGCTGTAGGCATTGTCAAGTTCCTGTAGACACTACAGTACAAAGGAATACATGATGCAGTCAAATGAACTCCAGTAGGAGGGTGCCAAAGAATTCAGCCAAAACACGAAAGGTTTACTCTTACCAACACACAGACGCTGCAGTCTGTGATCATCCTATATCATATGCAAGCAGATCGGAATTCACTTTGCTTCTAAAAGCTTTTAGGGTCCAAGAAGAATATCTATCTGAATAGTTCATAGCTCAGTCTCTTGACCACTAGAGGGTACGTTCCCTTGAGGCATGGCCAGCAGCTGCATGCTTTCTTATGCTTTATTGGTTTTAAAAATAAAACAATACAATACAAAACAATCAACAAAAGACAATCCAAAATCAACACTCATTACCAAAAAAAAAAAAAAGGATTTTAGTTCACGCACAACTAATTCCAACATGGCTTCCAATCCCCCCATTGTGATTCCTAAATTACATTTTTTTTAACTGAGCACTTAACTTTATCTCTCCTAGGTTATTCGGCTGTGTTAGTTTTGTAAAGTTCTATTATTTCATGCAGAGTTCAATCCAGGCCTGCCAAAGAATTTAGATTTCTGCAATGTTCTTTTAGGTATTCTCTGTAAATATTCCACTCTCTATTGATTATTTGGTCTGTATGGTCTCAGAATCTTGCTGTCAATCTTGCTAACTCTGCATATTCTAACATTTTGTTCTGCCAATCTAATTTAGAGGGAATATGATCTCCTTTCCATACCTTGGCAATTAGAATTCTTGCTGCTGCTACCACATACATAAAAATTCTCCTTGCACTTTTTGGAATTTCATTACTCATTATGCCCAGCAGGAAGGCTTCAGGCTTCTTAGGGAAAGAACATTTAAACATTTTTTTAAGCTCGTTATATATTGTTTCCCAAAATTCCCTTTTTTGCAGTTCTACCACATATGGATCATAGTGCCTTCCCTGCATCTCCAACAGACACTCGACCTACATTTGGGCCAATTTTACAGGTGTTAAGTACAATCTGTAGAGCATTTTCACTAAATTCTCTGTGAATTTCAGGTCCTCCCTCCATAACCTTTCCCATGATTCCATTTGGATGTTATAACCAAAATCTCTGGCCCATTGTACCATAACAGATTTTACTTCTTCATCCTTGACCTCCCAGTCAAGGAGAAGTCTGTACATTTTAGAGAGCATTTTGTGTTTGAATTAGATCTTTTTCAAGTCTTGAAATTTATGTGGAAAAGCCTTGCTGTTTGTCCTTTTGAAATGTTTCATGTAGTTGGAAATATTGCAACCAATCAGTCAAACGGGTCTGAATTTCTTCATTTTTCTTTTTAATTTTAGCCCATTTTCTTTTTCTTCCAATAGATCTTTATAAGTTGCCCAGTTACTTCTCATGTGTGTGTTTTTAACCGAGAATGCTTCTGTCAGGGAAAGCCACCATGGCATCTTTGGTTCTAGTAAGTCCTTATACTTAGCCCACACCATATATAACGATTTCCTAACCACATGGTTCAAGAAGCCTTTGTGGACTTTGGCCTTCTCATATCCTAGGTAGCCGTGCCAGCCATATCTATTATCAAATCCCTCTAGATCCAGCAAGTCAGTATTTTTTAACGTCAGCCATTCCCGGATCCAGAAGAGAAAAGCCACCTCATGATACAGTTTCAGCGGGACAGAGTGGCAGCAGCATTCAGTGACACAGGGTGGCGGCACTTACATGACCTCCCATCACTGGCATCGCTGCAGCTTACAGGGAGGGCCAAGGGGACAGTGAGTTTGGCGTGGTGCGAACACTCCATCAGAGCCAATACAGCGCTCCCGTGGGTGTGTTTGCACCTTGCTGATACCACCTCCTCCTCCTGTTAAGCTACAGCGATGGAGGTGATGGGAGGTCCGGGAAGCAATGTTGTCCCGCAGGACAAAATGGCCACTAGTCCATTTTGTCTGCTACTAATAATGCTGATTGGTTATAGGTGCAGAACTACCAAAATAATAAAAAAGACTGCTTATGTCTGTAACGACAGCAGCAAGGGTGCTTCTTGCCCAGAGATGGAAAGAAGAAGTACCAACCAGAGAAGAGTTGCAGACCAAGCTGATGGAATATGCAGAAATGGCAAGGCTGATGGGAAAGATCAGAAATCAGGAAGACCAAGTATTTTTTTAAAAGACTGGAATAACTTTCTAACATATTTGAGAGATCCCTGTAAACAGTTGAAATCATTGGCAGGAATATAATGACACTTTCAGTGCAGCAAGGATTTTGGATACTGTGATTATATAACAGATAGATTACAGTAAAAGATGCAGGAATAAAATTTAGAATTGGAACCCATGGAGGGAAGGAAGGAAGATCTCAGGGTTCGGAAGAACCCTTTTTCTTTAATGTGTGGAAATGTTACGTTTGTGGTGTATAACTTTTATGTAAAACTAATTCAAAATTATTTTTAAAATAAAATAAAATAAATGCTGATTGGTTGTCTTCATCAGGGGGCCTGCATGGGATTGTTCGGCTTGACATGACAGGACCTGAATGCAAGAACTGAGGCGTCCCAGGCCTTTGCTATTTTGAATGTTGGGATTGAGATACGAGGGGAGAATGCCGAACCATATATTTGAGCATTTGCAGTTTTTACAACACTTCAGTAAAGGCCTTGCCATAATATGTCATAATCGCTTGGGTTTTTAATTTACAAGAGTTTTCTGAGTTTAGCCCAGGAGTGCCATCTACTGGTACATGTAGAAGCTGTGCTCAATACTTTGGAAAAATGAAATGTTCGAGCACATTGAAAATTGGGGTCTATGCCACTTATTTGAGGTTGTCACCTCTTTGTATGAGAGAGGGCCTGGGATCAATTACTGGGATCTCTAGAAAAAAAATATTTCGGGAAGCAGGATGAGATGGGCCTCAGCTCAAGAGAAAGCCACTGTCAACCAGAGAAGACAATGCTAGCTGAGTGAAAAGCACCTTCCTTCATAAGCTAGCTCAGGGGTAGCCATTGTGGTGGCCTCCAACTGGACTAATCCCTCACCCAGGGTGGCCCCACCCATGAGGTAAAACGAGGTGAGAGGATCCACAGAGACAGCAGATTCCGACGAAGATCTTAATTACCCCCTTGTTCCTAATGTAGATCTTCTCTCACCCCTTATTCCCCAGTGGGGAGTAGGGCGCCATTTTGTGTTTCGCCTCAGGTGCCAAAATGTCCTGACTGGCCTTGTCCCTCACCATCAACCATGCTGACTGGTTGGGCTGGGCAATGTTATCGATACATCACCAAAAATCGGTTTCAAGACTAACAATATGTTAAAGGTAAACAAAAATCAATTCGTTTTAGACCCCAAAGCAGTGGCTACCCGTGAGCTAGCTTATGAAGGAAGGTGCTTTTAGGGATGAGAGAAAATCTACATTAGGAACAAGGGGGTAATAAAGATCTTCGTGGGAATCTGCTGTCTCTGTAGATCCTCTCACCTCATTTTACCTCATGGGTGGGGCCACCCCGGGTGAGGGATTAGTCCAGTTGGAGGCCACCACAATAGCAGTTTCCAGGACATTGCCCTGTTCGCCCCTCCTTTGTTACATCCTTTTTTTCCCAGACATTGTGATATATTGTGTATCACGATGTTTACTTGGTGATATATCATGATCTTGAAAGCCAGACATTGCTCAGCCCTACTGAATGGCAGAGCCGGCCCAAGACATTTTGGGACATTTGTCAGGGGCTGGCAGGAAGCTGACGAGATGATGATGATGATATTGCCCTTTATCAACAGATTTGAACCCTGGTGTCCCAGGTTCCAGTCTCAGGCTCTAACCACTACACCACACTGTCTCACTGATTTAGTGTCACTGTCTCATTGACTTATTGCCAATGGGCTACAGTCAACATGAATGGAGCTGCAAATTACAGGCCGCATCATGTCCTTTGAAGTCCTGTAGACACGCTCTTGAATGTCACACTGACATCGTAAATGGTCGTTGTCCAATTTATCAGGCTGCCGCAGTCATTAAGTGTGCCATCAGTGTAGTCGGAAAGAGCAGTAAAAGTGGGGTTAATGAGCAATCATCCCTTCTAAGTAGGGTGACTTTAACATCCTGGTGGGAACAGGAACATCTAATGGGCTCCGACCGATTGGAACGGTTTTTTTTTTCTGATGCGGACTAATAACTCATATTACAAGGAACGTGTAAGAGATCTGCCCAAATTATTGCCTAAAACGACAAGGAAAACTGAAGAGGTCTTGGCACCTCCGAGACTGTGCACGAGTCTAGAATACTTCTCTCCCAAAATTGAGTAGTCACGGGATGTTGCACACATTTCAAGATTTGCCAAACGTTATTTGCATTTGGCGTCTGATAACATCTGATTTCAAGGTTCGAATACTCACTGGATGCTCTGCCTATTTCAATATTTGCCAAATATTGCCCGTGTTTGGCAGCCGGTTCCATCTCATTCCATGGCTTGATATTTGACAAGTCGGCGTTTGACAAGGCTTGGCATGTAACACTGAGCTTGATAGCTGGCGGCACGCGGTGGCACTTAGTATCCGACAGCCGACCTCGTAAGACTTCATATTGGATAAAAATTGCAAAACAATACGACATATGGGGAATGTGAGCATCCATTAATCTGGAACACAGGGGGGTGCTTTTGTTTCCCAAGTCAATTTTCCTATATGCCAGGAAAAAACGCCGGACAAGAACAATACTCTACAATGCTTTGGGGTTCAAAGGGCTTCATGCACATTATTACCATGTTGGAATCCAGGACTCATTCTGCATCTTTCAAGGCTGGTTTAAGCAAGGAGAGGTGACCTGCGGCTGCCAGAAAGGGGCTCTGAGCACATGTGCATCCATGGTTGCCATGTTGGCAACCCTTGTGCAATTTTTACAGCAGCCTCGTAAGGTAGTTCAGAACTATTATCTTCATATCACGGATGTGGATGGTGCATGTTTCTATGTCACAGGCTGGCTGGATGCAGAGGAATGGTGGAAGGGAGTAACCAACTGGGGAACCCCCCCCCCCAAGGGAAGGAGGCTCAGAACCTGGGATGTAGTGGTGAGACCATGATGAGTGGCCCGAGGAAGAAGACTGGGAAGAGGAGGTGTCAGAAGCTGAAGAGGTAACAGGGCTTAGTGACCAGGGAGAGCCTGTGGCAGACAGAAATCCAGAATCAGAGGCAAAAGGTAAAGTAGGAAAGTGGTAAGAGAGAAGAGGGAGAGATGAATCACAGGTGTCTCCACATCCTGCTATGACAAGCTCCCTCCCCTTGCTGGTCTCCCATAACCAGAAGAGGCATGCAAAGGGCGGAGGAGAGGTTGTCTGCATGCAGGCACAGTCTCCGATTGCTTGGGGAAAGCCCTGGTGAGGAGACAGAGACTTTCAGTGTTGGCAACTGATTTTCATGGAGGAAGACCACCAGGAATGAGCTGCTCTCTTCATTAGGCCTGACACTCAAACTAAGTCTGTAGTGATCGTATTTTTTGAACTGTGAGATTACTGACCGGCACGCTCCCGTGAGACTTGCCTACAGTCTCATAGCGAGCTCATCTTTATTTGCAGGTGCTATAAAATGCTAAGGAAGCTCTCCACGTTCTCACCTTCTAGAGCAGAAATGTGGAACCTCAGTCCAGGAGGACGAATGAGCTACTCCAGGTCTCTCTCCCTAAGCAAAACCCCACACCAAATTTGCTTAGTGGTTTTTGCCTGACTGGAATGTGCCCTTGAGCTCCGGTACTGCTAATCTACTGTATAAAGGTAACAATCACAATTGTGGCTCTGACCACTTTCGCCTCTCGCCCTGTCCACCAACTTTGAGGGTGTCAGGAATTTTACTTCTTGAAATATGGCAGCCCTAGGCCAGTCACCATCTCTCAGCCTAAACAACCTTGCAGGGTTCTTGTGGGATGAAATGAGGGAGAATGACATACACCTTGAGTTCCTTAGAGGAAAAGGGGGGTATAAAATGCAATGAATAAAATTGTACCCCATCCTTTTTTCTAGAGCGCAAAAGCAGTCCAGTGATCCACATGAACTGGGATCACAACCTAGAACATACCAGCAAGAACAAGACCTTGGAGGCCATGTTTTCTCTCAAGGAAACTTACTGTCTATGCATCCAAAGAACCTCAGGCTTCCTTGAAAACTTCAAACGAATGTCACTTATCGAAACAGATCATTCTGCTTCTAGCTCCACCAAGGAGCTAGAAAATTTTCAACAGGGCGACATCTGGCTTCACCAGAGAGCTCTTGGCCCAGACATTTGAGTCCGCAAAGGCTTCGCTGAGCTAATTATCCCAAACCTACCACTTTGCTGGGAACACATCATGTCGCGAGCAAAATAAAATATGCCTTTTTTTAGAAAGTAAAAGCCGGGGCCTTTTTGTGTGTGCATACTTGCACGGTATGAAAGAAGCCATTTTTTTTTACTTAAAAAAAGGGGGGGTTGGAAGCTTAAGACAGTTTAACACCACAGATGGTTCTCTCTACAGGAGACTCCAACACAGATATTTTGTGTGTTAAGTAAGAATTCATGAAAATATAAGCCTTTATGTATTTCTGTGATCACTTCACAGCTGTGGATTTAAAGCGTTCTGTTTACGGGGAGATCTAAGGGTATTTTCTTTGTCCATCGAGTTTTGAAAACCTAAGATGCAGCGTAGTCCAATGCCCCCCCCCCCCGGTTTTTGAAGATTCAAGGTGGAAGGTGGAGAGAATTCGCTTTGATTTTCTGCATTGTTGGTCTTTGACACCTTGACTCAAAGATAGACTACAGAAGGTACTGCCAACCCCATTTTCCTTCTTTGCTTAGAGCTCCCTCCCCACTCCCCCCTTTTTAAAAAGACAGACAGAGAATGAAGGAAAAACAAAGGAGGACAAAGGTCTCCTTTGTGAGAAGAAAGAATTTAAACAAAGGCAGCTTTTGTCACTCCTGCATGATTGACAGCTGGAGCATGCCCAAATTCCTATTGACTGTACAATTTTTAAAGGTAGAGAATCCTTAGTGTCATCCCTTGTAACAGCCTTCCCTAACCTTGTATGTGCTCCAAAAAACCTAGAGGGCACCAGGATGGGGAAAGCTGCCTAATGTCAAGGCATCCCAGAAACAAAAGTAAGGTATGCACCATTCCAAATAAACTGATCCAGACAGGACTTTGTTGTTGTTCAGTCGTTCAGTCGTGTCCGACTCTTTGTGACCCCATGGACCAGAGCACGCCAGGCACGCCTATCTTTCACTGCCTCCCGTAGCTTGGCCAAACTCATGCCAGTCACTTCGAGAACACTGTCCAACCATCTCATCCTCTGTCGCCCCCTTCTCCTTGTGCCCTCCATCTTTCCCAACAACAGGGTCTTCTCCAGAGAGTCTTCTCTTCTCATGTGGTGGCCAAAGTAATGGAGCCTCAACTTCAGGACCTGCCCTTCCAGTGAGCACTCAGGGCTGATTTCTTTAAGGATGGATATGTTTGATCTTTTTGCAGTCCATGGGACTCTCAAGAGTCTCCTCCACTCCAGACAGGACAAAAGCCTATAAATATCCCATTCTGTGTCTGTATCTGTGCTGGACACAGTTTTCAGTCTTTTTATTGTTAAATAGCTAAAGGGCCTTTTAGATGAAGTGGTCCAGAAAATGATTTAATTGAATAAATAAATAAAAGATAAGGGGAAAGGACTGTGGTAACGGGCAACTTCCCGACCTGACCCAACCCTCTGCCAACGTTCAAGTGATTGTGTCGAAAGACCCTGTCTGCACCCAAGTTGTACATGTGCCCACTCTGAACTCATCATGTTCAGGTTCGAATCCCCACTCAGCCATGAACTTCACTAGGAGACCTTGGATCCAGTGTTAGAAACTCAAATATATAAGCCGGATCCCAATAATGGCTCTTTAAACCAGGGTTACCATCGCCCAAATGGAATGCCAAGTTGCCATTTTGGGGCCAGACGGATGGAAAGTTGTATTTTTCAACATGACTTTTTGGTTCCAGATATTCATTCCGATTGCGCAGATGAAATAGAACGGATAGAATTCTACAGGATGTGTTGCTAGTGTGTGAAAACAGGCAAGATCCAGGGATCCCCTAGGCATGCGCCTTTAGATGGCAGAGACATCAGGTGCCATCCTGGCGCCCGGGCATCTTCACTTGGTCGCAAGAGGCCGGCAGCCAAGTGCAAAACGTGCCTGGCACCTGGTGAATTTCGAACGCTGCTTGGATCAGTCAGTTACCACCTCAACCCAACCTACCTCACTGATGAGCAATGCCTCCTTAGAGGAATGGTGGGATTTATTTTCAAAAAACAAAATTTATCTACCCCTTGACCTTTTTAAAAAAATAAATAAAAAGGTCCTCTAATGCAGTGTTCCCCAACCTTGGGCCTCCAGCTGTTTTTTGGCCTACAACTCCCATCATCCCTGACCACACTGGCCTTGCTAGCTAGGGATGATGGGAGCTGTAGTCCAAGAACAGCTGGCCCAAGGTTGGGGAACACTGCTGTAATGGGCTTGCAGTACAAAACACTAAGAGCTATCAATAGAAATGGTTAAACACAGGTATTAAAAAGATCTAAAAGATGACGAATATCAGCAACAGCTAAAAATGAATAAAACACATGTCTTGATAAGCTTGCCTAAACAAACAAACAAAAAAAAGCCCTCAAGCACATGTCAAATAGTGCAATGAAGGGCCCTGCCTGATGTCCACTCTAAAAGATCCCTTTCTTACAGGTGTGTAATGAGTACTATGTGCCACTTCTGCATACCTAAGTGGTTGAGTGGGCATACCCATTGCAAAAAAATACATCGCAGTAAAATCGGGGGGGGGGGGGTGTCTTCACAACCATACATCAAAGCATACAAAAGTGTAAATACGAAAAACAGATTAGAATCACCCAACTTCTTAAGCATCTGGGTAGTCTTGTCTAAACAGGAATGTTTCCAGCAGGCGCTGTAAAATATTGCCTACTGGATGACAAGAGGCAGGGAGTTCCAAAGTGTACTTGCCGCCACACTTACTTATGAGAAATCCCATTGGACGCAATGGGGTCTAGTTCCGAGGCACGTAACAAGCACCGCTACTATAACTGCGCATGCACTAAATAAAATGCACGAGAAGTTGCTACACCTGGCGCGCCGCCACGTGTTTTTCGCGGCGCAACACGAACCTGCGTCCCTTAAAAAAAAAAAGTCCCGCCATCCAATCACTGCCGTTCCAACGACTCCGCCCTCCGACGCTCACGTAATACTTAAGCCCCGCCCCCATACTGCCCCCCCCTCTCTCACACACCGCCTACCTCATCCCGCACTGCGCCTGCGCGTTTCCCGCGCCTCCGTTCCACACCCCCATCTACCTTCCCTCGCGCCGGCCGAAGCGCCCTGCGCTTGCGCCCTGAGCATTCCCTCCTCCTCCGAAGTTTCGCGAAGGGGCCCCCTCCCGCGCCGAAGCTTCCGCCCGGCTTTTTCCGGAAAGGGAGCGCGCGAGAGCCCTTCTTCCTTCCCGTCAGCTAAGCGGCGGCATCTCCCCGGCTCCCTCTTCGCTCGCAACCGCCGGCTCCTTCCTCATCGCTTCTCGGCCATGGCTCTGCTGTGCTACAACCGGGGCTGCGGGCAGCGCTTCGACCCCGAGGCCAACGTGGGCGGTGAGAAATGATATGATATTATTCTGCTGTAATGGTATCTTAGCTTTCCCCCTCTCGACTCCGTCGCCCTCACAACCACCCCGTGAGGTAGGCCAGGCTGAGAGAGGTGGGTGGAGAGAGAGTGGCTGGCCCAAGAAGGCCATGCGAGGGAGTGTGGCGTAGTGGTTAGAGCAGTCTCTCTCTCCTACACACGTCCTCATCCCGTTGTACATGCTATGTGTTTGTGGGTGTTTGTGGGTGTGGGTGTTTATATTGTACTGTATTATATAATATATTCTCTAAGAAGCTGGTGAGGGGGCTACGCAGAGCTCCCCTCTCTTGATTTCATCCTCACAACAACCCCGTGAGGTGGGCTAGGCTGAGAAAGGGGCAGGGGGGAGTGACTGGCCTAAGGTCCTGCAGGGATGTGTGGTCTGGTGGTTAGAGCAATCTCGCATGCTCTCCCAACACACAACATGTGTCTTCACCCCGTTGTATACTGTATATATATATAGATGTGTGTGTGTATTCTGTTATATATTTATATAGAATCATAGAGTTGTAAGAGACCACAAGGGCCATCCAGTCCAACCCCCTGCCAAGCAGGAAACACCTTCAAAGCATTCCTGACAGATGGCTGTCAAGCCTCTGCTTAAAGACCTCCAAAGCTTTAGTTATTAAAGCTTTAGTTATTATTTAGCTATTAGCTTTTCTCTAAGGAGCTCAAGGTTGGAGGCTACACAGATCTCACCACCTCTCTTGCTTTCATACTCACAACAACCCTGTGAGGTGAGCCAGGCTAAGAGAGAGGGAGAGAGGAGTTGTGGCAGTGAGGTCATGCAAGGGAGTGTGGCATAGTGGTTAGAGCAGCCTCATGCACATATGCATGTCCTCACCCCCCTGTTTTATACTTTATAGATATGTGTTTTATTCATATCCTATCTTTTCTCTAAGGAGCTCAAGGTGGCCTACAAACATTCCTTCCCCTCTCAATTCCATCTTCACAGCAAGTGGTTAGAGGAGTCTTCCTCCCCCCCCCCAAAAAAAAAACCCTGATGCGTCCTCACTCTTTACATCCGGGCTGGACTCCCAGCTCCTGTCAGTCCTGGCCAGCATGAGCGGCAGTCCAGGAATGAGGGGGAAATGAGTGTCCTGTTAGTGTCCAGGCAGTTCAAGGGTCAGCTTCTCCCCTCGTCATCACCTCCCACAGTGGATTGGGCAATATAAATAAATTATTATTATTATCATTATTATTATGAAGCTCATTGGGTGACCATGGAGCATGCCTTAAATTGGAACAGACATTTGGGCCATTTAGCTCAGTATCATCTGCACTGACTACCAGCGGCTCTCCAGGGTTTCAAAGAAGAAGTTTTCCCAGCCCAACCTGGATATGCTGGAGGTTGAATGTAGAACTGTCCAAAGCGGGTGCTCTACCGCTGAGCTATGGGCCCGTCACGTAAATATGTGTGCGTGTACGCGCACACATAGATTAGAACCAGGGAGACTCAGCCCTGAAGTTCATCACTTCAGCTACTTCACAAGATTGTTGTGAGTATAAAAGAGTGTTGAGCTATTTATGCCAACTGTGGAGGAAGACTGAGATGTGAATGAAGTAATGCAGGGGTGGGGAACTTACGGCCCTCCAACTTCCCTGGTCATTGGCCATGTTGGCTGGAACTGATAAGGAGTTGGGAGCCCAGCATGGTCTGAATGGCAGCAGGTTGGGCAATGTATTCCAGTATTGTATCTGTCTTGTATTTTTTTTCCTTTTCCCCCCCCCCAAAAAAAATATTTTATTTATAGGCTGTTCAACAAAGATATACAACAAGCAATCCAACTTCAAATCATAATAAAAATGTTTCCAAAAAAGAAGAAACATTGTCACTTATTGTTGTCAGTTTGTTAAGTTACTGTTCCTTTCGTTTCTGGTTACAAAAAACAAAATTGCACTAATTTAAATGATGTTAGCCATACATATCCTTTCATCAATCCATATATACATAACACCCAAAAGGAGAAAGAACACAAAAACCAAAGAAAAAATAAAGAGAGAAACAAATCAAACACCCTCATCCCCCTCCCTCCCCCAAATACAACCTAAAAAAATAAAACAACAAGCATATTAGACCTGAAAAAAAAACCATGTCAACCACAAAACTCAACCCTCTCGACTTCCTGTCAGTCCCAAACGTAAAATTCTCTCTTACTCATGAGTGTGTACCAACATATCTCCTTATCTTTCTAAAACACTTTACTTCACTACCATCTCGACCAGTGCCCCCATTTCCCTTCAATCTCTTATTTTCTTTCACCAAGGCTATTGAAAAGCTGGCATAGCCATCCTTCCCTTAGTGTACTTTTCAACATATATTTTATATCTCATCCAATTATCTAAAATTTTTTGCTTTGATCCCCCTCTTAAACTGTTAGTTATCTGGGCCATCTCGGCGAACTCTTGCAGTTTGTTATGCCACTCTATTAATGTAGGTGGCTCTTGTTCTTTCCACCTCTTTGCGATTATAATTCGGGCAGCCGCTGTAGCATACAGGAAGACCTCCCTTAATTTGACTGGGATTTCCTTATCTAAAATGCTCAATAGGAGAGAATCAGGCTTCTTAGGGAATGTGATCCCTAACATTTTCTTAATTTCCTCATAAATCTGATTCCAGAATGTTTTTATCTTCTGGCAAGCCCACCACATATGGAACAGATCTCCGTTAGTCCCCCCACATCTCCAGCACACATTAGTTGTTCCTTTATAAATTTTTGACAATTTTGAGGGTGTGAGGTACCACCTGTGTTGGATTTTCATCATGTATTTTTGTATTTTTTTGTATTTTGTATTCTTGTATTTTTTTTCCTAATACTGTATAGTGATAGGGCTACTTGGAAAGTGTGTTTGTTTATGTAGACACACATTTGACACTAAATTGTATTAGAATAACATGTTCCTCCTCTCCCATATCATGTAGGTTGAACTGAGAGAGTTCAACCTATATGATACAGCAGATGCCCTGTGCTGCTTATCAGCAACATGCTCCAAATACTTCTGTGGGAACAGGATAGATTCTGAGGGCTTTAAGTCAACAATAGAGAAGATCCTGCATCAGTTGTTTTGTCCTCTCCTGGCATGGATAATGTTTTGTGCTTGTTTTGGGAACATCATGTTTTGTTGCCATGCACTGATGCTGGTCTTGAGTTACAAAGCAACATTAAGTTATCTTAGGAGATGAGCCTTAGTAGCACATGAGATACAAATGCCCATGCTTAATGCAGAGTCCTGGGGTGCAAGCGGGGGAGTGCAGTTCAAGTAGTGTTTTAAAAATAACAGATCTATGATTTCATCCAGCAAACTTCCAGCATATGACCCTGAGAGGTGGTATCATAATATAGCATTATACTAACATAACAAAACACATACAGTACTCCAAACATCCTGAATTGAGCAGGGAGGTGGGTGGGCCAGAGGGCTTACAACCCACCCAGCCTCTAAATTGATTCTATGATCTTACCATGACAAGCTTAAACTTTAAATTTCGTCTAGGAGGTGGGAACAGTGAAGTAAGAGAGGGGGAAGGATAATAAACTAGTAGGGAGGAATGGACACAAAACAGGGTGACTGCAAGTAAATGCAGTTACACACATGGGCTCCTTTAGTTGGGGAATGAGGACTGAGAAGTTGAAACTAATGACTTCATGTAAGGAGTGGCTTTAAAGCAGGGTGGAGCTGTGTAAATCAGGTGTAGGGAACCTTTGGCCCTCTAGATGTTGCTGCACTACAACTCCCATTATCCCTGGCCATTGGCCATCCTTGCTGGGGCCAATGGGAGTTATTGTTCAGCAACAACTGGTGGATGAAAGGTTACCTACGCCTGACATAAGTGATCTGGCATTACTGAAAAGAGCAGAAGAAGGAACAGCTGAGTGTGGATATGAATGTGGTCCCACTGTGAAGTAATCCAAACATTTCATCTTTGCAATTCTCAGCACCTTTGAGACTCCTGTTAGTCATTAGGATAATTACATGTGTGGCACCTGCAATTCACTTATTTTTTTCCATCTAGACTGGTACACCTATAGTAATTCAAATGTTCTAATGTAGATACTGATCGGTAACAATTTTTTTCACTTCAAAGAGCTCAGTGTTAGAACTAAGAATGTCAGTAACATGTTCAATATTGTAAAAAAATGCTGCTTAATTTATTTTATATTATATTTAATGCTTTGAGGTTTGATTGCACTGGGCATAAGTTTATCATAACAGGATAAGACATCTTGAACTTGGAAGCAGCTGGGTCTGTGCTACATATGATAGAACTGTAAGCAAGTTAATGATGCTTATTTGGAACAAGTATATAATAGAACTGGCATTTCAACTTCTTCTGAATTTATATATTCTACTAAGCATGGGAATTTTGTTGTCAGAATGGCTTCACAATTTATTTCAGTTCTAGAAAGCAAATAATTCCAATTTTCCACTTGTTTTCTGGCATTTACCAACTCATCTGGTCCTGCTGCTAAGACAGCAGATCTGTACACACTAAGCCAGTATTACATTGTGGTCTGGCTGGTGAGAAAGGCATCATATTAATATACTGTCATTAGTAAAAGGTTCTGTTAGTACTTTTGTTTGACTGGCAAGCTTAGGAAGAAAGATACGTTGAAGTTAGACTACGGAAGATTTTTAATTGTATCAGCAGACTGCTTCTGAAAGGTCTGGATGTGTCAGGTGTTTTGCTGGAATTGAAACTTACTGTTTAAGGTGCCTTACTTTTGAAGCTGAGCTGATGATATAACTCAAGTGAAGTTGAGATGCTGTCTTGTGTTTCCTGTTGAAGAATAAGTGCTTGCAGTGCATCACCTGAACTACTATTGCCTGGATAGTGAACACAAGTTCTTATTTATAATTACTTACATCCCACTTTTCAGGATGCAAATCCTTCCAGGGTGCGAGGGGGTGGGGTAGTGAAGAAAGAGAGAGAGTCCATTTCCACTATCCCCCCACTCCACAAAGTATGCTTTGCCTAGAAATTTCAGGCAAGTATTTTGGTGTTGGATTGTGGAACTTTATATATAAATTGTGGGCTTCAAAACTGCCCTTGAGTGATCTATATTTATTTGGTTACTTGTTCTGGAAAAGTATCATGTAGCTCCTTGAAACTTGTTTGCATGCTTAAGAAGTGGTACATGAGTCCATTGCAAACACTTAAGCTGGAATCCAAAGACCTACTTTAGGCATGTCAAATGATTTGGGCACACCTGGTAGGATCTCATCTTTTAAATGCTCTTCTGCTTTGAAATCCACATCAGTTACAAGTAGAGTGCTTAAAGAAATACAAGTCCAAAACACTACTTGATTTTCTTTTCTGAATCCTAGCCTTGACCTCTTTCTTGAATGGTATTCATGTTTCGATTGTATGTGATAAAGGCAGTGCCAGTGGAGCTGGGTCATAGAATCATATAATTATAGAGTTGGAAGGGATCCTGGGGGGTCTCATCTAGTCCAACCCCCTTCAATGCAGGGCTCTCAACTGAAGCATTCATGGCAGATGGTAATTTAACCTCTCCTTAAAACCATCTAGTGATGGAGTGTCCACCACCTCCTGGAGGAGTCCTTCCACTATCTAACAGCTCTTACCTTCAGAAAGTTCTTCCTGATGTTTAGTTGGAATCTCCGTTCTTATAACTTGAAGCCATTTGTTTGGGTTCTACCTTCCAGAGTAGAAGTTGCTTCATCTTCCATGTGACAGCCCTTTAGATATTTGAAGAGGGCTATCCTATCTCCTTCTTAATAGGGTAATCATACCTAATTCCCTCAACCATTCCTCATAAAGCTTGGTTTCCAGACCCTTGATCATCTTGGTTGCCCTCTTCTACACACATTCCAGATTGTCAGTATCCTTCTTAAATTGTGGAGTCCAGAACTGGACACAGTATTCCAGGTGTGGTCTGACCAAGGCAGAATGGAGTGGAACCATTACTTCCCTTGACGCTATACTTCTGTTGTTGTAGCCTAGACTAGCATTAGCATTTTCCCCTGTAGCTTCACATTGTTGATTCATGTTCATATTGTGGTCTGCTATATGTGCTGCTGGTTCTTTCGGCCTAAATGTAAAACCTTGTATTTGCCCCTAGAAATTCATTTTGTTAGTTTGGGCCCAGTTCTCCAATCTGTTACGGTCATATTGAAACCAGTTCAGTATTCAGCGGTATTGGCTACCTGTCCACCCATCCCCTACCCCCTGTTTGGTGTCATCTGCAGAATTAAGCATATCATTAATTAATTCATCCAATTAATTTATAAAGATGCTGGACAACAACAGGCCCAGGACAGAATCCTGTGGCACTCCACTTGTCCCTTTTTTCGAGGATGGTGAGGAACCATTAGTGAGCACTTTTTGGATTTGGTCATTCAACCAACTACAAATCCACCTAATAGTTTAGGCTGGGTATTTCTACTTATTAAAATGTATATTTAATTTTACGCCTCAATTCATTTCTGGATTTTATAGATAACATGCCATCCAGGAAAGCACACAAACATCCAAAGGGAGTATTTTGTAACAACTGCTTGTGTTTTCTGAATTCTGTGCTCTGTTTCCAACTGAAAAGTGTTCAGTGTGCTGCTACATGATATTGAGCCTTGATGAATATGAAAATATTGACAGCAATCACAAGACTGATTAACTTACTTTGCTAAATATAACCTGTAGTTTTAGGGATGGTATCACTGCTGTACTCTGCTAATCCTTTTTTCTCTCTCCTTCTTTTAGAGTCCTGTACCTATCACCCAGGAGTACCAGTCTTTCATGATGCTCTTAAAGTAGGTGTACAAACATAATTGTTTAAAAGCCTTCCAAAACTTTAGCTAAATCATGCTCATGGCAATATTTCAATTCCCTTTGTGACCTTTGATGTATCAATCTGCTTGAGTTTGGAGGAATGCCCACTTTTTTCCTGAAATAAAAGATTTACCCTGTTTAGTTATTATAGAAACATTCTGTTCCAGGCAGCAGTGATCACTTGAATGCATTGTGTTAAACATGTTCCAGTTCTCTATTGCAGTGTTTTTCAACCACTGTTCCGCGGCACACTAGTGTGCCGCGAGATGTTGCCTGGTGTGCCGTGGGACAAATTGAAAAATTCAAGAGAATTACTTTATATATAGTCAATATAGGCACAGAGTTAATTTTTTTAACATTTTCTAATGGTGGTGTGCCTCGTGATTTTTTTCATGAAACAAGTGTGCCTTTGCCCAAAAAAGGTTGAAAAACACTGCTCTATTGAACCTTGTGCTACAGTACATCACTCCCAAAGTATGTTGGTGAAACTTGTTACTGCGTATTCCTGGATACCAGTGTTGGAATGTTCATTGAGTTTTTATTGCTTTTTTACCAAGCGATGATTATCACTTTATCTAAAAATAACATTAGTCTTTTCGTGTAGCTTTGTTATTTCACATTGGGGAAACATTCACTTTTTTCCCCTAGGTTTTTTTTGATATTAAGATGGTAAATTCATGTTTCACATGGCTTGTATCTTACAGGGCTGGTCATGCTGTAAAAGAAGGACTACAGACTTTTCTGACTTCTTAAGCATTGCGGTATGTATTAATAATTTGTAATGGTTGTATTTTACTACAAATGAAAAATGGAAAGTTGCTCATTTGAGTGGGTGGGAACCCCTTAAAACAGGAATGGGCAACGTGGGGCTTTCCGGTTGTTGCTAGACTCTGGCTCACATTTTAGCTTAGACTGTAGTCAACAACATTAGGGCCACAGGTTGCCTAGAGACACTTAGAAAAATCAGGTTCCAAAAACCTACATTTGCTTGTAGCTTCACCTGTAGGTGTTGTACAACTGTTAGCCCCTGACATGAAGTGTTCAAATCAGCAGCCTTCAAGTGAAGAAAGTGTGTGTCTTCTCCACAGGTGTTTCAATTATTTCTTGACATTTTGATTATAAAAGTGGGACCTGCATTAAAAGTTGTAGTGTGTGCATGCCATTTTCCAGGTTACTCCATTTCATTTCTCTCCCTAACATTCTGTTCCAAGGTCACCGTGCATGCTTAGTCCTCACTAGGCTCTTTGGTTTTTTCCTAAATATTTGGTCTGTTTCCCTGAACCTGCTGCTTCCCTCTTACAGATGAATGCCACTGTTTGGGCTAGATAATGATTGACAGTGGAATAGCTGAATCTGCTATTACTTTGTATGATTCTAATAAGTATGGAAGACCTTTAAAGCCATGCCTATGTGCAGGGCTGTGCTGAGCTTGCCTGAGGCACGGGGCAGGAGTCTTGTTCTTGGCATGACAGCGTAAGTCCAGCAGGTCCCCAGCTTGGGGCGAGTGTACCTGTCTGCACGGCCTTCACAGGCCTACATGTAATAACTTAAAAGACCGTAGGTTGTTGCATTTGAGAAACTGATGGGCGGAAGTTGATCTGAATGTCTGTACTTAGCCCTAGTATTTACAGACATCTGAATGTCTGTACTTAGCCCTAGTATTTACAGGAGGAGGGCAGGTGTGGAGGATTCCCTGGTCCTGAATGGGGTAACTGTGCCCCTGAAGGACCAGGTGCGCAGCCTGGGAGTCATTTTGGACTCACAGCTGTCCATGGAAGCGCAGGTTAATTCTGTATCCAGGGCAGCTGTCTACCAGCTCCACCTGGTACGCAGGCTGAGACCCTACCTGCCCGCGGACTGTCTCACCAAAGTGGTGCATGCTCTGGTTATCTCCCGCTTGGACTACTGCAATGCGCTCTATGTGGGGCTGCCTTTGAAGGTGACCCGGAAACTGCAATTAATCCAAAATGCGGCAGCTAGACTGGTGACTGGGAGTGGCCGCCGAGACCACATAACACCGGTCCTGAGAGATCTGCATTGGCTCCCAGTACGTTTCCGAGCACAATTCAAAGTGTTGGTGCTGACCTTTAAAGCCCTAAACGGCCTCGGTCCTGTATACCTGAAGGAGCGTCTCCACCCCCATCATTCAGCCCGGACACTGAGATCCAGCGCCGAGGGCCTTCTGTCTGTTCCCTCACTGCGAGAAGCAAAACTACAGGGAACCAGGCAGAGGGCCTTCTCGGTAGTGGCGCCCGCCCTGTGGAACGCCCTCCCATCACAGGTCAGGGAAATAAACAACTACCTGACATTCAGAAAAAACCTGAAGGCAGCCCTTTTTAGGGAAGTTTTTAATGTTTGATATTGTTGTATTTGGTTTCTGTTGGAAGCCGCCGCCCAGAGTGGCTGGGGAAATCCAGCCAGATGGGCGGGGTACAAATAATAAATATTATTATTATTATTATTACTTCTAAATATTAAGTGCTGAAGTGACAGAACTAGCTTAAGAAATTGCATTGTTAGAGCATTGTTAGAGCTTAATATACAGTCAACATTATACATGACTTTATGTGCTGCAAGCTGCCCAGAGTGGCTGAGGAAACACAGCCAGATGGGCGGGGTATAAATAATAGCATTATTGCTATTTATATATAGCAATTATATATATAATTACTATATATATAATTATATAGCATTATTATCTGAAGAAGTGTGCATGCACACAAAAGCTCATGCCAAGAACAAACTTAGTTGGGCTCTAAGGTGCTACTGGAAGGATTTTTTAATTTTTTATTTTGTTTTGATTGTTGTTGTTATTCTTTGTACAACAGGGCTGTACAAAGGGCTTCCATAATAGTGAGAAGCCCCCTGAACCTGTCAAACCTGAAGTTAAAACTACCTCTGAGCGAAAGGAGTTAGCTGACCTGAAGCCTAAATTTCAAGAACACATAATTCAAGCACCAAAGCCTGTGGAAGCAATACAGAGGCCAAGGTATTGTCCTGAGAGCAGGCATTTGTGCCAAATTATCAATAATCAATGTATTGTACTATAAAATAAATAAGACAGTATTGTAGATGAAAAAAATTGTTTTTTTCCCCCTTACGTGCGCTGATTATAGTCATTGTTTGGATGGGGGGCTTTTATCCATTTCTGCAGTCAAACAATCAACCAGTAGCTGAACTGGGTTCCACACAGTCACAAAAATGAAGTCACAAGCCACAGTCACAGGTCAGTCCCATAAAATGAAGTCACAGTCAAAAAACCGAAAAAGCCACACAAACCAAAACGCAAAAAATAGGAAAAACAAAACCTCCAAATATCACCTCTGTTGCGTGGGTGCTTGCGACTCAACAGCTGGCAGACTCAACAGGAAGCCTCTGATTAGCAGCGAGGGACTCAATTAACAAACGAAACACACTCAACAGGAACCAGACGATGAAAAGCGACCCCTAAAACAACAGCCAGGCCCAACTTGCATCAAAATTGACTCAACCCAGAGCACTCATTTCCGGGTTGCAATTGGACTTAGTCCAAAAGGACTTATAATAGACTGGACTTTAGTCAAGGTACCACTGTGTTTCTACACCGCTTATGTGCGCATGCTGGTGCCACCTTGGGTCAGGCTGCAGCCTATTTATCTGTCCTAATGCACCTGTAAAATACCAGTGCTCTAGAAGACTTCATAAGTATTTTGAAACGAATTGTTTTTGTCACATTAAAAAGTAGCACAACTTATTCCCTCTGCTTTCTTTAGCCCAGATGAGCCGATGAGTTGCTTGCAGCTGAAAGTATCTGCTTCCTTGAAGCAAGCATTAGAGAAGCTAAAGCTGTCGTCGGGAAACGAAATAAAAAAAGGTATATAGCTTGATAGGGTTCCTAAATGAGTGTGTTGTAGCTCAGTGCTAAATGGGTTCAGTGAATCTATTGCTATTATTATTGAACCCCTCCTTGGAGTTCAGAGCACTGAACATGGAAGTATCCTATCTGATTGTGTAGCAGACAGTATCTGAAAGATAAACAACTTGCGTAGAAAATGTCATTTGTATATTCCTATATGCTTGAGTTCTGCTCATTTCTTCAGAAGAAAAGCGAATTCTTAAGACTTACAAAGCAAACTATTCCTGTTTTACAGAGGACGATAGTGATGAGATAAAGATTGGGACGCCTTGTAAAAATGCAGGCTGTAAAAAGGTAAATTTCTCAATGTTATGTAAATGTGCCACACTTCAAACCCCCTTAGTTCCCCATCCTTTTATAAGTTGCTGAGAACTTTTCTTTGCTGCCAAGCTTATGCAGGGAATTAGGTGGCCTTGGATTTTAGATTTATTGTATGTATGTATGTATGTGTGTGTGTGTGTGTGTGTGTGTGTATGTATGTTGTTAACTCCTTTGATTTATTTTATGTATAGCGGTATAAAAATATCTTTATAAATAAAACCAATCAGTAAGTTGTCACTTCAGTACAGATCACATCACCCAATATTGCATGATGTCTCTTGGCATGCACCAGTAATTATTGTAGCATATAGTTCTTGAGTACAGGTGAGGGATATTTGTATGGGCATATGTTTTTGCACTGCCAAGAATGTGAGCTGTTACTCATTTCTTTTACAGTTATAAAGTATTGTGTAAGCTTCTGCGTTACACATCAATCAGAATTTTGTGATGTGTTTGGTCAGCACTGGCACATGTAAACATTTACGGATTTTAGAGACTGTTCAGAAAATCATTTATTATTAATTTAGTTTAATCATGTAACACCAGTCAGTTGCTAGGCAACTTTCAACAAAATTAACAGCATGCAAAAAAATCAGTTTAAAAACAATCATAACACAGTACAGCCTCTTAGGAAAGGAAAGGAAACACCAAGCATGTTAATATTAGAGACTTTCCTAGGTCCAATTAAAAAGTTACAAAATAGTCAGCAAGTGTTGTAAGACTATATGCTTCAGGCTTAGATGTTAAAACAAAAATAGCACAAAAATAGAGGGAGTTGAGGGCATGGCAGTAGAGTCCCATTGTGGGCTATGATGCCATAGTGTAGTTTCAGAAATGTAAAAAGCGTAATTTTATAATTAAAGGAGAAACCTCTTTCATAAGGTTGCATGGATGGGATGGGTCATGTTATGGGTCATGTGGAAGGTGGGAGGCATTGTCACAAGTTTCTACTAGACCCACAAACAAATGCTTTGGCACTGTTTGGACCAGTCAGCCGGGGGAAACTGAGCTTCTGCTTGATGCAACTGCAGTCCTAACTTTACCTACCTGGGAGTAAGCTCCACTGAATTCTATAGACTTTTTGAGTAGATGTGGTTGGGATTGCACTGTAAGCGGCTACCTCAGCTGTTGGGTGGAAGCTGTAGAGCAATAATCTAATGCAATGACTAGTAAAATGTTATTTGTCTGTTAATATTTCCCTTAGACATTTGAAGGACCACACAGCATGGAAGAAACATGTACATACCACGCAGGTGTCCCTATATTCCATGAAGGGTTAGTATTACGTGCCTTCCTTGAATTCTTTGTTAACCATCCGCTAGCTAGACATAATGGAACTTGAGATTAGTTTTGTTGCAGTTGTTTATGTGACGTCTTTAAATCTTAATACACAGGATGAAATACTGGAGTTGCTGCAAGAGGAAAACATCAGACTTCAATACTTTCTTGTCTCAAGAGGGTTGTGCGACAGGAATACATGCATGGATTAAGAAGGATGCTGTAAGTAGCAAGGGCTGTGTTATTAATAGCTTACTATTCTTAACCTGTGTTGCTAAACAATACACCTGCTTGGATAGACTGCCTTGTGTGTGAAATTTGAATATTTCTTTTTCCATCGTTGGTCAGTCAACTTGTACCTTACAACAAGGACTTGAATGCAGTGAGATCTTACCTGACAATATTTTGACTTGTGCAGAATAAAACAGAGGACACAAAGTTTAGTGGAGCAACTAACCAGATAGAACCATAACATAGAAGTTGTGCCTCAAACACATTAAACACCTCTGCAAAAAGGTGTTTCTATGGGCTTCTCCTTTTGTTTTCTTCTACCTAGGCTATATACTGTACAACGATGACAAATGCTGAAACGTTGACTCCCTTTCCATCCTGTTAAAGTGAACTTCTGGCTTCAGCCATAGGACATTTTTGGGGTGGGGGTGGGGGAGGCAATAAAAATGACATTGAAGGGATTGTAAAGAATCAGGTTATGGACAGAGTCTTAAGCTATGCCTCCATAGAACCCAATGTACTTTGGAAAAAGATAGGTAGCAATGCAAGTATTTGCAAATGGGTTGAAACCATGATTTGTGTCTTTAACTCTGATCACCTACAGGAGAAAAAAGTGGTTCCATGCAGGCACGATTGGCATCAGACTGGAGGTGAAGTGACAATTTCTATTTATGCCAAGAATTCCATTCCTGAACTTAGTCACGTAGAAGCAAATAGCACGGTGGTGAGTTACCCTAATTGGCCTGTATTGTTGCCATTTTAACTCCCAAATTCAAATTGATTATTTAGTGTGGCAGCACCTGCATTTTGAAACTTCACTGTACTCTTCTCGGCACCTGCTAAAAACATTCTTGTTTAGACGAGCCTACTCAGTTGCCTAGAAAGTTTAGGTAATTTTAATCTGTTTTAGCATTTTACCACTTGTATGTTTTAAAGCAGGGTTGTAAATATTTCTTGATTTTACTGTTTTATCTTTTGTACTGTTCCCTCTTTTTCACAATCAAGCGATGTATAAATTTTATGGAATGAATGAATAGAAGGAAGGAAGGAACTCACTCCCACCTGGGCAAAAACCCATCTGCTTTCTAGCACTGCAAGCTGAAATAAATACTGCATGTTTAGCTACTACTGCTACTGCATAAACCTTTCCTTCTCTTCCAGTTAAATATTCATATCGTCTTTGAAGGTGATAAGGAATTTAATCAGAATCTGAATCTATGGGGTGTAAGTACATACATATTTGCATTCAAGTAAACTTCAGGCAGGTTCAAAATCAGAGTCAGGCACTTGTAGCAGGATTAAGTGACAAAATTAAGTATTACAACGGGTCGGCAGAGTTTTTGTGGCTTGGGCCGGTTCATGGTCCCGCAGATGCCACGGTGGGCCGGAGTGTGCGCACGCATGCGCAAATGCTATTTCCGGCATGGAGGAGGCGTGCGCAGCTTCCCATTGGCTGCAGCAGCTTAAACAAGTCACCTTTTCCTCGATAGCATCATAATCTCTGCGCAAAACAGTCAGGGTTGTGTGTTGAGCACAGGAGGCAACTTGTTTCTTGGAACGTGTTAATGGGGCAGCACTTATTTGTTTCCCTGTACAGTGGTGCCCTGCTAGACGAATGCCTCGCTAGACGAAAAACTCGCTAGACGAAGGCATTCGTCTAGCAGAAAGCTGCCCCGCAAGACGAATTTGTCTATGGGGCTGCCTCACAAGACGGGGAAAAAAAAAATCGTCTAGCGAAAACCACGGTTTGCATTGCCGCTTCGCTAGACGAAAAACCCGCTAGATGAAAATACTCACAGAACGAATTATTTTCATCTAGCGGGGCACCACTGTATTCATGAGACCTTATACTTTAGCTCATTTTTCTAGTCCTATGTTACACATGACAATGTTTAAATTTTCTCTTACCAATAGTTACATTATTTGGGGTTTTTTTCCTGCTTGTTTGTTTTTTAAAACAGTTAATTTATAGCAGCGAGTTGAATAAACTCAATTCTGTAGTGTTAATCAGGCATGCAGTTAAGTGGTAAACTGAAATGTACATATCTTCTTCTAGGTGATTGATGTGAAAAGGAGTTACGTAAACATGACGGCTACAAAGATTGAGCTCACGATGAGGAAAGCTGAGCCCATGTTATGGGCAGGCTTGGAACTCCCAGTATCCAAAGTAAAACCAAAAGAGCAGCAAAAAATTGCGGCGCAAGCTTGAAATCTGAGAAGAGGCCAGTTTTTGCCCCTGGTGAAGTGGTGACTTTGCTGTTTTAATATAACTTAATTTTATGCATAATCACAAAAAAATTGCATTCCAGATTGGTTGTAGTTCTAGGCTTTTCAGTAGCACAATGTTTGTTTTGTTTGTTGTACTGGATCTTCCCCAGACGGTTAAGGCTGGCGCTCATGGAAGTGTTGTGGGTGTGAGCAGCAGCAGTTGGAACCAGTAGCCACAGGCACCTGCAGAAGATGCCCTTTGCCACCTTCTCAGCACTGCCTCTCTGGTTCTCTCCCCCTGGCAAGTCCCTGTTTTTAACACCAGAAAAGGGCTGCGGAAGTTGTTTGTTTATTCTTCCCTATTGTAGGGCAGTGTTATACAACCTTTTATTTGCTTAAGGCTGTGTTCTATGGTGAGTACTCTGTCAGGGGTGCTTACTGGCAGTGCGTAGGGCCGGGCTCAATGTTCACGACCTAATACAGCTGTCAGTTTTGGCAGCTGCTGCAACAATCAACCCTGAGCCCTTTGAACATAAAGGATTAGTTGGCAAGCTGGAGATTGGACCACGACTTTTAGTTTTAGAATTCCAAAGCTGTACATGCATCCTGGTTCAGCATCACCATATGTTCATATTGTGGTCCACACTGTATTAAGATTTCCTCAGTGCTTGAAATGTTACACCGCCAAGTCACCACTTCAGCAGCCTGTGCTCTTTAATTGTTTTGCCTTGAAAAGAATTGATTCTGTGTAATAATGCAAACTACTCGCTTTAAATTATAGCATGAGGATTAAAAAGATATATACAACAGTGGGGTCAAGTTAAATGAGTTTTTCCATATTGCAGCCGTGAATGTCATTTGTAAAGGGAAACTGGAAAAAGTAGGTGTCTGGAACACCTTAAAAAAACAAAACCCTTAAGTTTCTTTTTAAAAAAAACAAAAATCAACTTCCTTGCCTAGTGGTTTTCCCCCCCTGCATGGATGTGTGTTTTATTTTTTGTTGATGAAGAACATTTGTTAAAGGTCTCATCCCTTCAGACCTTTTTATAAATTTATGGAATAAACAGTTAACCTGGAGCTGGTTTCCTTCAGTTTCTGATTTCTACAGTGTGAGCAGAATGAGTGTTTGAACAAGTTTTGGTTATGTATTAGGAGTTCAATTAAACAAATTCAGTAAATATTTATTTTGGTCTAACACCCTGCCTTCTGTTCTGCCTACCCCAGTCAGAAAACATTCCTTGCACAACTCAGTTATTTCCAGTGTAGAAGGTACACTGATATTTTTTATTTCATTTTAAGAGCGGTTACACATAGTGCTTCTTTAAATGGGTTACTCTAGTCACAACCACACTGAACACTTAATAGAATTTTAAAGTCATTTCACTCTTCATTTTTGTTCTACATCCAGGTGATTCTTCTACTTAGCTTTGAAGGGAAACCCTCTTTCCAACAGCATCAGAGTTATGATTGTTTAGGATTCATTCTACGGTAGCCCAGCTGCTGTCTTGTGTGTTTCATGCAATCCATATATCACTGTTGTAGAATAGAGGTGGAAACTACAAACAGGGAAGGAGTTGTGGAATTAGATGAACTAGTGAGAGTAGTCGAATGAATGCAAGGTGAAATGGATTCAGCTGAGCTTCTGAGTGAAATACTGTTCCAGGCAAGGTTAAATGGTGGCTGGTGTTGAAAACATAATTCTTCCACTGTAGCTATCAAAACCACTGGCAGCTGCACACTTTGCTGGAAATGTGCTCAGTCTTGGCCCATGCTTAGAAATGGCATGTGAGTGAATGCTTAAAACTGCCAGAAGTAGCACTGTCTGATTAAAATGTATTATTGTTGTCAGTCTGTGTTGAAAGTGTAGATGAGCAGCAGAGAAGATCTCTTGCTAAGTCCATTTTTTAAATGGTGTTTATCCCACCCCTTCTTCAAAGGACCTTGGGGGGGGGGGTCTAACTTTCCAACTCCTCCAGTCAAACTTGATAGGTCTTTCTGATCATGAGCAATGAGCATGACAAAGGAAGTAGCCTCATGGTGCTGCTGTTTGAATATTATGTCTGCGTTGAGAAGAATCGGCTTTCTGGGCATGCAATCCAAATAGATTGTTTCTGTTCTCATTCCTGCTGCTCCCAGCTATCCTACAACGCAGTTTTCAGTGTTCCTGCAGCAGCCTGAACTGCGAAAGTTGCAATAGAGATCTGCCTCTTGACTTCCTCCCAAGCTTTGCGTTGATCTGTCCTGCTGTCAATATCGAACATGGCATCATAGATTCCGGGGAAGGACACACCTGCATACTTGTTGTGGCTGCTTGGAGCAAAGATGATGTGTCTGTGGGGCAAGGGAACACTTTTTTAAAAAAAAAGCAAGCAAACTCGTGCAGGAAGTTAGCCAAGTTTTAGTCGGTGTAGACCTATTAAAATTAATGGACCTAATTTGTTTCATTAATTTCAGTGGGTCTTCTCGAGTAAAACAGCTGACTACAACACACACACACACACACACACACACACACACACACACAGTCTTAATTTCTGTTGCTGGACCCTTATAGGGTTCCCAGGGCCATTTTCCAAAGCAATAAAACATCGGAAGCTACAGTTCAGGGAGAGCATTACACTAAAGCAGCACAAGTGTAAGCATTTTAGAAGCCTGAAATAATTAAAACACATCTTTCCTGACACAAATGATAATGGCATAGCTGCAATATGAACCTTCTTGGGGGTGAGCTGCGCAAACAAGGACACTACAATTGAGAATACTTCCTCTCCTCTTACAGCACTGCCTCCCCTCCCTGGAAAGGACCACTGCTGATGACCTTAATGTATAGCCCAGTAAATGCAGCAAACCTTTCAGGCATTTGGGCCCAAAGGCATATAGGGTTTTATGAGTTGAGTTAAGCAGCACCTGGCTTAGAAATTGTGCAAGACATTACTGGCAAGATAGTTTGGCAAGGACCCGCCCCAATACTAGGTGTTTAGTAGCCTGGGTTGTTATAGTGCAATATGTGGTCAGTGAAAGTGTCCATTGCTCACATGAGGGGTCAACATCACTCGGAATATGCAAAAGCATTTAATTTTTGGTTTGGAAATCTGCAGGTGCAGGAATGCATATTCCCAACTCCCTAATTTCCACCCTGGGATCCTTTGATAAAGAGTGGTATATAAATCTTCTTCTTCTTCTTCTCTCTGGAATGGATGCTCCCTTTTTTTCCTTGTTGGCATTAACTATGGTCCCACATCCATCTGCTCAACTGTTATAGAAAACATTGCTTTTAGAAGCTACCCAACTTGTCCTCCTATTGGTGTAACTGTGGGCATTGACTGTGTGGGGAAATGGTACCTTCATTCAAGGTTTCCCAGACCACTGGTGGTCCGTGAGCTTCATTCAGGTGGCCTGCAGCATGACTGTATTAAATGCACATGCTGGTTTTTTATAGCACTTTTATTGGTTCTTTTCTGCTTTTTATTGTACTGCAGTCTTGAGTTCCATGGAATTCAGGTTGTAATACAATGAAATACAGCATCGTTGAAATAAAAGAAGCAACAAAAAACAAAATTTAAAAATCATGAAGTGTCTTTCCCGGAACATTACATTTGCTACAAAAGGCAGAAAAAATTATTAAGTCTGTCCTCCCCCCCCCCCCACTCACTCCAAGGCCATTAGCAAATTTCAAGTGGTCTGTTGGGTGTTGGAGGCGGGGAACCACAGCTCTAATCCATTTGTCTGAGAGTGGGAAAACAGGTCTACTGGCCTATGCCCTGCAAACAACCCCTCTCTGTGTTATGATGGCTTACCTGTAAAACCGCCGACCTGGCAACCCAAGGGGATCAATGAACGCTCTCTCCAGAAGCATCAGCTGATCATTCGCCATCCGCACAGCAATGGGGCTGTAAAGTGAGAGAGACATGACACAGGAAAGCCCTGTTGGATCACACGGATGACCAACATTTCCTCTAGTAGTCAAGCATGCCTCTGGGAAAGCCCACAAGCACAGCACAAGGACAATAACCCAGCGACTGGTCTTCATAAGCACACAGCCTGGAGGTAGAAGACAAACATGCCTATTACTGTCTCCAGGTTATATGTTACCTCCAATGCTAGCCCTATCCTCGATGAGTTTGTCCAGTTCTTTCTTAGATCTGTAAGTTTGCATGACATCAGACATGGCGCTTTAGCCTAATGTTCTGCTTTCCATAGCTTCTCTCCTAAAGTGGGTGATGTTACATTCCAACCAGCTTGGGAGTTAATGTATTTTTAGCAATCATGTTGCTTAGAAGATCCAGGCTGTTTTGCCTTTCCTTGCTTTTTCATTCACCCACTCAGCTGCTCGCCTGCCTTCCATCTGCTGTCAACAGAGACAGTGACATACAGAAGCGGCCTCTGTGACTTCGTTTCCATATATATTTAAATTAATTGAGCCGCACTACTGTTGAAGCGATGATGCTTCAACATCAACTTCGTTGGACTGGTCATGTTGTGCAGATGCCTGGTTATCGTCTTCCAAAGCAACTGCTCTATTCCAAACTTAAATGGAAAGCGTAATGCTGGTGGTCAACAAAAGAGGTTTGAAGACTCTCTCAAGGCAAAAAAAAAAAAAATGTAGTATAAACATTTACCAAAGATGTCATGGGCTTTGAAGACACTCGAACTCAGGACGCAAGGGAGAAACATGCTAAGAGGAAGGCACGCTTGGCAAATTGTCACCATGATCAACTGCCCGGAAACCAATGTCCCCACTGTGGAAGGACGTTTGTTTCCAGAATTGGCCTCCACAGTCACTTACGGACTCATTGTTAAAACCGTGTTTATGGAAGACAATCTTACTCGGCTACGAGTGATCGCCAAAGAAAAAGAAGAATACAAGTGATGGCAGCTGCAATTGCAGCTTTACTTAAGTTGCATAAAGGCATTCTCGTTCCAGCAACAGTGTAGGAATCTTGGGTCCGGTGAAAATGCAATGCTGGGTCCAAGTAAACTGTGGTTTGCAAATCAGGGATATGGACTGAAGTTTGCCAGGCTTTCTATTAACCCCAAACCATTTATTTTTATTTTTTAGTTGCTGGTGGCTTTTAAATGTGCCTTGCGTTTGTCATGCGACTTAACATTGATCTCTATCTCTGTTACATAAATTTAAAAAATAAGAGTATTTGAAAAATGCTGAACAGCAGTGCATTCCATCTGTTTATTTTTTAAAAAATAAGAAAAACCAGTTTTTAAACACATACTCGTCCTGATCAAGCTGTGATAATCTATGGTGAAAATCAGCAGCTGCCTCCGTGAAGTTAGCCACAGCGGAAAAGAGAGGATCTGCAAATACAGAGTTGATAAGTCAATTTCCTAATTTAAAAAAGAGAAAGGCTCAAAGTTCAGTGGCAGGGGGTCCCAGGCTTAAATCCTGGTCATCTCCAGTTACAAACAAACAAACAAGAAGCTGCCTTAAGGTGGCCAATCAGATCTAACTCAGTATTGACTATGCTGATGAGTGGTGGTTTCAAATGGGTCATAGAGGATGGCGCTGTGGTCTAAACCACTGAGCCTCTTGGGCTTGCTGGTCAGTGGTTTGAAACCCCACAATGTAGTGAGCTCCCGTTGCTCTGTCCCAGCTCCTGCCAACCTAGCAGTTCTCAAGCACACCAGCGCAAGTAGATAAATAGGTACCGCTGCAGCAGGAAGGTAAATGGCATTTCCGTGCACTCTGGCTTCCATCACGGTGTCCCGTTGCACCAGAGGCGGTTTAGTCCTGCTGGCCACATGACCCGGAAAGCTGTCTGTGGACAAACACTGACTCCCTCAGCCTAAAAGCAAGATGAACGCCGCAAGCCCATAGTCGTGTATGACTGGACTTAAGCGTCCAGGCGTCCTTTACCTTTTTACTGTAGAGAATTGGGCTATCAGTGGGTACTATGTTCTATGTTCTATCTCCACTGAAAGAAGCATTATGCTTCTAAATGCTAGTTGCAAGGACATCACAGGTGGACAGAGTGCTCTTGCACTCATGCCCAACTTTCAGGCTTCCCCCGGGAATCTGTTCAGCCACTGTGAGAACAGGATTCTGGACTAGATGGGCCATTGGCCTGATCCAGTAGGCTTGTCTTACGTTCTTGTATTAAGTCACGGGAGGGTAGTTTGTTGGCTGTGCATTAAGGGGAAATTTTGGAAGGTAAGAGCAGTTCTAAAGCCGAACCAACTTCCAAATGGGGTGGTGGACTCTCCCTGACTTGGAGGCCTTCAAGCAGATGTTGGGCAACCATCTCTTGGAGATACTTCAGCTCCGGCTTCCCTGCCAGATTCATGATTCCACACTATTCATTTAAAGCACATGGCTTCCCCCCCCCCCAACTCCAAAAAATAAAAAAATAAAAAAATCCTGAGGACTGTAGCTTCCTTCTCACAGAGCTACAATTCCCAGAAGTATTTATTATTATTATTATTATTATTATTATTATTATTATTATTATTATTATTATTATTATTATTATATTTCTTGGTAGCCTTGCCCCTTCCCCTGAGAGGGAGGCAAGGCAGCTTACAAATAAAATAGCAACAACTAAAAACATTGCGGGAAATGCCATTAAAAAAAGAATGAAACATTAATAGAATTAAAGTGATTATAGACACACATATATAAACATACAAATAACTACAATTAAAAAAAACACAGCACCACCCCTTTCATTAGAAGCAGGCAATTTCCCAAAGCTTGCTGGTGGGAGGACCACAAGGAGGGAGCCAATGTGGCTCCTCCAGGGAAGGAGTTTCAGAGATGTTTGGGAGCAATCACCGAGAAGGCCCTGTCCTGCACCAAGCGTCCCGGTGAGGGTGGTGGGACCAAGAGAAGGTGGGACTAAGAGATCTTCTGAAGATCTCAGAACCCGGGCAGGTTCACAGGAGGGAATAAAGGTAAAGGGAACCCTGACCATTAGGTCCAGTCATGGACGACTCTAGGGTTGCGGTGCTCGTCTCGCTTTATTGGCCGAGGGAGCTGGCATACAGCTTCTGGGTCATGTGGCCAGCATGACTAAGCCACTTCTGGCGAACCAGAGCAGCGCACGGAAACACCATTTACCTTCCCGCCAGAGTGGTACCTATTTATCTACTTGCACATTGACGTGCTTTCGAACTGCTAGGTTGGCAGGAGCTGGGACCGAGCAACGGGAGCTCACCCTGTTGCAGGGATTCGAACCACTGACCTTCTGATCGGCAAGCCCTAGGCTCTGTGGTTTAACCCACAGTGCCACCCGCATCCCTTTTCACAGGAGGGAATACAGTCTTCCAAAATAACAAATTTCATTTCCCAGGATGCTCTGGGGGGGAGCCATCTGCTTTAAATGTGTGGGTGTGACCCATATCTGTCGCTAACAGGAAGCAACAGGAAGCACACCTGTACGGACTTTGTATCCCTTTTGCGTCAAGCTCACCAAACGATACTTGGTAGGTTCCCAGCTGTGCTTTGTGCCTCTTGGCCACATCGTAGATTCCGTTGGCGTAGGTCCTCAATGCTTCTGCATAATCTTGGCAACGGAGAGGAAGGACCTGGGAACTGGCCAGTTCGTAGACCAAGCCTGCCCGGAGGTGAGCGACAGCAAGCTGCTTCCTGAACGCGGGGTCGTAAAACCGCTCGACTAATTCAAAGGTCTCGTACGTGGTGTGGTAGAGAGGATAGTTACTGAATTTGTCTACTTTCTAGAAAAGGAGAGCAAAGAAATGGGTCAAATGCCTGCGACATGACATCTGTCTGGGATGCTTTAATTGAGATTCCTGCATTGAAGGGGGTGACCCTTGGGGTCCCTTCAAACTCTACAGTTCTATGATTGTAAGAAAGGTGGAAACTCAATTACAGTCGTAACTTGGTTCCCGAACGCCGCAAACGCAGAAGTAAGTGTTCTGGTTTGCGAATGTTTTTCGGAGCCGAACGTCCGACGTGGCTTCTGCTTGAGTGCAGGAAGCACCTGCAGCCAATCAGAAGCTGTGCCTTGGTTTTCGAACGGTTTCGGGATTGGAACGGACTCCCGGAACGGATTAAGTTTGAGAACCAAGATACCACTGTATTGAAAGTTTCCCCGCATCACAGGCCCATTCCAACTTGGCTCACTGTCAGTTTGGTGAAGGCAAGATCAAGCACTAAGGGGCAAATTGGGCACAGGCATACAGTGGTACCCTGGGTTACAGGGCGTAACCCGAAAAGGACATAACCCGAACAATTCGTTTTGCGCATGCGCATAACCCCCCCCCACGAAAAACGCTCTGCGCATGCGCAAATTGGCGCGTGCGTCGGGTTGCGCATCTGGGTTAGCGGAGTTCGTAACCCGAAAAGTACGCAATCCGGAGCGTACGTAACCCGAGGTACGACTGTATAGGGAGCTGTCTTACATAGAGTCAGACCATTGGTCCATCTACCTCCATAATGTCTTTTTCAAAAGCTCTGCCACTCAGCAGGGCTTATGATTTATGCCATGTAAGAGTGCAATGGACTGCTGCCTTATTCTTTTATCTTGCTTTGCAGAAGACTGGATTGGTGCTTCCCTGTCCATTTTTTTCCCCATTGGGAGCTTTCCCAAAAATTAAAAAGGAGACCCGATTGCTGTCTTGTGTTCACAGCTGTCCAGAAATAAACAGAGGGCTGTAATCTTTTGGACCGGCTGTTCGGCTTACCCTGTTCTTAGTGTACCGGGCTCTGCCGGACACGATCCCCAACCGCTGGAAGAAAGCTTCGAAATCGCTTCCTGATCCGAGCTTGCTGATCCTGCCCAGAGAGAGGGGGGGAAGAGGCTGCTATAGTTAGATCCAGTGTGTATTTTTCTGGGGGTACACAGGGGTACACATACCCCTAAACATTTTGTGAATCTAAGTTTGGCCCCATTGAGGAGCAGTATTTCAATATGAGAAAGAAAACGAGAGCACCGCTAAACATTTTTTTGCATCGGCACAGCAAAAAAAGAAAAGCTTTGGAGCACAGGGATGAGCAAAGTGGCCGCACTCTGAAAATAATGAAGGTGATTCGAACTGAGGACCCAAATGGGATGCTTACCTACATGCCCACAATTTGCCAGATCACCATGGGTGACATCCAAAAAGGCAAGGAAACTCGAGCTAAACCTGAAAATTGGGAGTATGTGTGGAAGGGGGAGGGTTGTTAGATAGGGCCATAAGGATCTGTATCAGACCTCTCCACCCTAGTGCCCCCCCCCAGATGTTTTGGACTACAATTTAGTTACTTATTAATTTAAGTATTTCTATTCTGCCATGCCATAAAATCTTGAGACATAAAACCTACTACCATAACCACACTTTCGAACTCCCTGCCTCTTAACATCAGGCAAGTGCTTTCCCTATACATTTTCCGGTGCTTGCCTAAAACATTTTTTTTTTTTTTAAGGAATGCCTGTCTAGACATGCAGAAGTTATGTGTGCTTTGTTCCTTCTTCTTTTTAAGCCAGTGTTGATTTTAATCCTCTTTTGGTTAAAATTTAAAAAAAACACACCTGGGTTTGACTGTTTTAAATCAATGATTTTAATGTTTTGTTTTATATTTCTCTAAAGCGCTCGGAGGGGTTTCTTTTGTTTTGCAATCGAGCTATATAAATGTTGTTAACGATAAATAGATAAAACCGCATTTAAAAATTCGAACAAAAATACGCATTTATTATTATTATTTATTAAAATTTGGGTACCACCCTTCATCCAAAAATCTCAGGGCAGCTGACAAGTGAAACATACAAAATAAGATACATACCGGTAATAAAACCCAAGCAAACCAATGACCCACCTCCCACAGACACATTTTAAAAGCCATAGGCGAACTCCTGGTGTTGTTGTTGTTTTTGCCTAGTCAGCATCTTAAAAAGCAGAGAATCACCTTGCCGACAAAGGTCCGTATAGCTAAAGCTATGGTTTTCCCAGTAGTAATGTACAGAAGTAAGAGCTGGACCATAAAGAAGGCTGAGCGCCGAAGAATTGATGCTTTTGAATTGTGCTAGAGGAGAGTCTTGAGAGTCCCATGGACTGCAAGAAGATCAAACATATCCATTCTGAAGGAAATCAGCCCTGAGTGCTCACTGGAAGGGCAGATCCTGAAGTTGAGGCTCCAGTACTTTGGTCACCTCATGAGAAGAGAAGACTCCCTGGAAAAGACCCTGATGTTGGGGGAGATGGAGGGCACAAGGAGAACGGGACAACAGAGGATGAGATGGTTGGACAGTGTTCTCGAAGCTACCAACATGAGTCTGACAAAACTGCAGGAGGCAGTGGAAGACAGGAGTGCCTGGTGTGCTCTGGGCATTCCACAAATAATCATTAAGGTGACTGGCTAATTAAGGTGAAAATTAAAGCGCAGAAACGTCTGCTGGCATAAATAGTCGTTCAAAGACCTTCTGAAAATAAAAAGCGAGGGTGCCTGCCAAATCCCTGTTGGAAGAGTGTTCTGCAGCACAGGGCTGGTGATGCTAAATGAATGAAAGCAGGGATATGAAAGCTCTATCTGCCCCTTGTGTGGGAATTTTGATGGCACACTCATACGTGCAATTATTTAAGTAACGGATGTTCCTGCTAGGGCTGCCATACGCCTGGAATTTTCCGGACATAGCTGGGATTCGGCCCTCGCAAACAGCGTCAGGGCCGAAATCGTCCGGGAACCGGACGCATGGCAACCCAAGTTAATGCTGGAAGTGTAGATTTTGGCGAATTTCCTTAAAAACAGCTCAAAACCTCTTTTTTTGCAGCCTTTGAAAAAAAAAAGCTCAACAACCCCCCCCCCCCAAATATGGCAATCCTAGTTTATGCTAATAAACTTTTAATTATTTTTTATTTTTTAATTTTTATAATTAAAAAAAAATAGTAATAGACTTGCATGCCCAGGGATTCTCTTACCTGGGCAGAGTCTTACTTTCTGGGGATGGGTCCTTCTCCAACCAGCTTTCATAGAGGGTTTTGCTTCCATATCCATCATCAGGGCTTGCGATCTAGGGAAGGAAAACAATGTGTCTGAATATGATGATTTCAGCACCATAAGAGAGGTGCCATCTGTCCTATACATTTAAAGCAGTATCCTTTCACTTTAAACAGCCAGTTCCCCCAAAGAACCCTGGGAACTGTAGTTTTGTTAAGGGTGCTGAGAGTTCTTAGAAAATCCCTATTCTCCCTGGAAAGCCAATAGTTCCTGGTTTAACAGTCCATTCCACTTCCCAGGGAACTGTGGGACCCCTGCCTCCTTTGGAATGTTGATTCAGCACGAAACAGTGCACAAACGCAAGACCTGCGTTTGCACCTATCCTCAGAACCATGAGGTCTAGAAACTTGATTTTTTTTTTAAACTGATTTCTTAAGAAGCATGAAATCCCTGCACTCAGATGGAATCAGCAGCCCACCCTGCACTGAGGATCCCTGCCATTGTTCACCTCAAGTGCTTCTCCCAGCCACACAATGACAGATGAAGACTAGGAGAAGAAAGAAGGGGGGTGGGGGTGGAGCCAGAAAAATGAGATTATTTGTACCTCTTTTGTCAGATTATACACCAACCGATTGAGAAGAGGAGTGCAGTCAACTCTTAATGTGTAGTTGCCTGAAAACCAAAGTATAATTAGACGTTTAATGGGACTCTCTTTAAAAAAAAAATTGACTTAAAAAAAATTATAATAGGCTACGTCATACCATGTCAGACTTTTTGTGTACCTCTCTCGGTATTGGCTATTCGAGTGCCGTCTCTCGGTATCGGCTATTTAAGCACCGGTATCTCTCCAAATGTAAAAGCAGCACAAAACTGAAACATGAACTGCAGGTCGCAGTTTTTGGAAGACGGCCAAAGGATGCTCACCTTCTATAGAAGAGTCTGAGTTGATGTAAGCCACAGCCCGTGCTTGAAGAATTTTGGCATTCTCCTGCAGTTACAAAAAGATACAAGCACCGCCAGGCTGATGACAAAGTTAACTGGGTTGTTTTCCACAACAGCAGCAGCAGCAGCAGCTGCATATGAAACAGACTTCCAAGTGCAATCACATGTATGAACTGTGATAGCTATGCACATTTCTCCAGTTGCCAAAGGGATAGAACCATAGAACTTTATAGAGTTTGAAGGCACCCCAAGGGTCATCTAGTCCAACCCCTGCAATGCAGGAATCACAGCTAAAGCATCCCGGACAGACGGCCATCCAACCTCTGTTTAAAAACCTCCAAGGAAGGAGACTCCATCGCTGTCCAAGAACAGCTCTTACTATCAGAAGGTTCTGCCTAATGTTTAGTCTTTTCTTACTGTATGTATTTCTGTGTTCTTGTTGTCTGATTGTAAGCTGCCCTGTGATCTTTGGATGAAGGGTGATATAGAAATTTAATTAATGATAATGATAATCACCACCACATAGAGCAGGATTGGGGGCAGAGTGAAATGAAGACAATAGAAGGGGGGCTCCCCCATTGGGTCATCACATCACTGCTAATGGGATTTACTGGGGCAGACCCCCAAATCTGCTAATAACCCACATTGTATAAGGTGTTTGTGCTGTTTGTCGGAAAACACAGGGCCCCTCCAGACCAGTGTATTCTTGCTGTCTGGAAGGGCACATTGCAATTAATGAACAAGACTAGGTTAGATCCTTAACTTCCATGGGTCTGTTCTGAGTAAAAAATTAGAGAGTTCCTGCGAGCCTCAGCAAAATATTCTGGTGCCGCGTTCACCACTTACCTCTGCCCATTCTGTGGAACCCAACAGCCCAAATTCTTCTGCATCCCAGCTGGCAAAAACGATTGTTCTCCTAGGCTTCCAACCTGTTGGCATTGAAAAGGTCATCGTCTCTCTGGGTGGCTCACAGGGCAAGTCTGAACGTGACTGCTCAGAAGTGAGGACTACCGAGTTCATTTAAAGATGATAAACTTATAACAAGGCTGAGGAATCTCTGGTCTTCCAGCTGGATTGGACTACAACTCCCATCAGCTTCAGCTAGCATGGCCAATGGCTAAGGTGGATAGGAGTTGTAGTCTAGCAACAGCTGGAGGACCAAAGGTTTCCAATGCCTGCTTTCTAAACACAGCCCCAGGGCAGTTCAAAACCATCCTTCAGTAACCTCTATAAAATAAGGATCTGTTTCTGATTGCCTTTGTTTGGGATCAGGATTTTGTTTTATTCGTTGCTTTTCATTCCATCCGCCGGCAATTATATTAATTAAGCAAAGGACCAAGCAGCCTTCCAACCTATTTTTTAAATAAGCATCTTTCGGGAAACTGTTCCACCAAAGAAATTCTCACTCCCCATGGAAGTGCACATGAAACCTAAGTGTTGGGACCCAAATCATCTCCAGATCTTAGAGCTTAGGAAGAAATACTTTGTGGGCTCAGAATGGAGTTGAGGGTCTAAACCAGCTTCCCCAACTTGGTGACCTCCATACACTAGTGGCCAAAATTGTGGAAATCTTTTGGGGAAAGTGTATTTCCTAGGTTTGATGGCTCATAACACCTGATTGGCTCTCTGAACACTCGTGCTCATTGGCTACATTCAAATGAAGGAAAGCTACTTCATATCAACCTAAGTAAGTTGTGTTTCCTTTTTCTGGTTATTTGCCTGTAACTTTTAATAGAATACAGATAACTGAACAAACCTTGTTGCATTACATTCCTCATTAAATTATCTTTCCATTGATATATAACTTTATGGTATCACTCCAAAATTAAAATGGTGTTATGAGCCATCAGACCTCAGAAATGCACTTTTCCCAAAAGGTTTCCACAATTTTGGCCACTAGTGTAGGCTATATTGTTGGACTACAACTCCCATAATTCATGTTCCCTGGCCCTTCTGGGAGGGACTGATGGTAGCTGAAGTCCAACAACATCTAGAGGGGAAAGCTGCCTTAGGCTTATATCAGTCTGCAATCCTGTACCCATTTAACTTTATGAAAGTTGCGCTAGACTTGCTAAGACTTATTTCTAGGAATAGGATATTGCTGTAAAGTGAATCACTATTACAATGAATTGGGTCTAGAAACAGATAGCCTATTCAGCTTGGAAAGCATGCTTCATGTTTTATTTTCTATTTGCGCAGTTCATTACCTTTCATCACCAACTTGCCAAAACTCCGAGCCACCTCTTGAAGGACGGCTGCCCCAGTGGTTGGGTCGATTCCACCAAAGACCCAAGAATCTCTGTGGCCTCCCAAAATTATATACCTATCTAGGGAGGAGGAACAAAAACAAAGCAAAACAAAAAAATAAGAGAGGAACGTTACAAAGAACTGGATCTAACTCGAAATATACTTGGCAGATTTTTCTTTCCTTATTCAGATCAGACTTCCCACCCCCACCCCGAAAGGGGCTAGTGGGATGGGAGAACAATAGAATTTTCCAGAGGAAGAATAAGAGGAAACCCGAATCATTCTATTCAGCGATGCTGCAAAAGTGCTCTTTCAGAGTCTCAATTTCTGGTTATCTCTGAAGCTTCTGCAAAAGAAATGACTACAAATGAGCCCTGAACCTTTCACTCTAGGAACACTGTAAAACCAACAGCCGTCAGGCCAGAAAAAAGCTCACCGGGTTCCACTGCTCCTTTGATGGTCCCGATAACGTTGTATATTCGCGTGATTTTATTGACTGTGTGAATGTGCATTCTGACTTTCCTGTAGAATGAAAGCACAGTATTCTGTGAGAGCTTAGTGGTGTCAACCAAACTAGGACTTGCCAGATCAACAGTGAGGGGATGAATTAGCATTGGGGGTCTGCTCCTGCTGCCAAAGAGCGAAGCTAATCTCTTGATTGTACAGTCGTACCGTACCTTGGTTCTCAAACAGAATGCATTCTGGGAGTCCATTCGACTCCTGGAACCATTCAAAAACCAAAGCTTGGCTTTAGGAGTGTCCTGCAGCCAATGTCCTGCAGCCAATCGGAAGCCGCAGAAGCCATGCTGGACATTCAGCTTCTGAAAATCATTCGGAAACCGGAACACACACTTCCGGGCTTCGATCGTTTGGGAGCCGATTTGTTCAGGAGCCAAGGCGTTCTGCTTCCAAGGTACGACTGTACAAGGAGACAAGGCTTTGGTACTGCGAGATGCTGCCCTGGGTAAGCTGTTCCTTGGATCAAGCCTTCAGGTACTCCTGTTCTGGCTCAGGCAACCTCTTTCTGGGAGCAAAGGGCGGATTCATGAACTGGGTCAGCGCAAGAGATTTTGCCGACTGAGGCAAAAGACAACATGGAACCTGCCGCCACCACTCAAAGTTGACTCAGCTGGCAGTAGAAACCTTGACACTGGTGACAGAACAGCATCTTCCACTGCAGGGTAGCTGAGGGAGGTGCAAAACAGGCCATGTGTTCCACAACACCTCACCACCACTGCCAGCACTCCAGCATCAACCACCTGAGATGGTCACGTCCTTCTGCCTAATGATAGGGCTGGCCCTGATTGGGAGAAAGGGCCATAGCTCAGTAGCCAAGCTAGAGGGACCCAATGGTTTGCCTCAGTATAAGTCCACTTCCTATGTTCTTCTGTTTCTCCTTAGTCTCGAGTTTTCCCCTTGTTGAACGCTGCAGGGAGAACAAGGACAAAAACAGAATGAGTTGGCTCTGCCCGTCTTTGGCTTTGGCGCCACCTACTGTTGGCCTCCATACCTTCTGCCTTGCCAGTCCCGAAGGGCACCAGCCACCACTGGGATATGCCATTTGTGTAGGCAATATGCTACGTGAAAGACACAGAAGACCTTCCAGGAAATGGCAGCAACTCTCATACAGTATTTCATAGGCCATTTCATAGGGTTTGGAATGGCAGCTGGATCGTAGAAGTGTTCAGACTGACCTTCTGGAGTAGGTGCCGGAAAATCCGGGCCCAATGTTATAGGACACGTTGAGATTTCCCTTCCAACTCTCATCCGGAGGCGGAGGACCTCCCATGGACCTGCAGCAGGGGAAGCAAGACCGACATATCTTGGCAAGGCCGTTGAATTAGCAGCCATCATCTCCTTAACACAGTGATTTCCCAAATGGCAAGTATGAAGGGGTCCCAACATTTAGTGGCTTTAGGGCATGTCACCAAATTAATATGCAATATGCTTTCTGTTTTAGGGTCAGGGCTTCTTGATATGCCTGCAGCTGCCCCTTGTGAATTGTTGTGTTGCAGGTAGCTGTCCTACTATGTCAAAATGATTGTGTTTCACTATCCCTTTCAGAGGAAACATCCAGTTTAACTTATTATTTTTTTACTTACAACGTTTTCAATCCAATCTTTCCTCCAAGGAGCTCAGGAGAGCATATAAGCATGCCTACCTCACAATCTTGTCCTCACAGATACATTGAAATTTCGTTAGGCTAAAAATAAGCTAGGCTGACCCATCCAGTGACCTTCATGGCTAAATGGAGATTTGAGCCTAAATCTTAGTTTAAGCAGTGTGAGATTAGGAGCCAAGATCATATTTCCAACCCACCATGAAGATAAATATGGTGTCGTGCCAGCTTTCCCCCCCATATCAATAAAAATAAGGGGTAAAGCAACAATATTTTAATACTGCTGGAATAACAATATTAGCACACCCTGCTTTCTGCAAACACCAAAGACGACTAAAATCTACATACCTTAATAATATTTCTGCATCATGGTAGCCAATGGGATGAACTGGGATTCTGGGAATCCCTACTCCATCGTCAACTCCATATCTGAAGGTATATTCTGAGGAACCAAGAACAGTTTCCATATAACCACTGGGTAAGCTTTGTGCAGGCAAATCTGGGTGAACGCTAAACAGGCAGAAAACCTTGAAACTCTCCCCGTGAAGCAAATAGTTAAACTTACTTCCCAAGTGTAAACAAAATAAAATAAAAAATTCCTTCCAGTAGCACCTTAGACACCAACTGAGTTTGTTCTTGGTATGAGCTTTCGTGTGCATGCACACTTCTTCAGATACACTGAAACAGAAGTCACCCTTAAATATAGTGAGGGAGTGAGGAGGGGTATTACTCAGAAGGGTGGTGGGAATGGGTGATCGGCTGATAGGTGTGGAAAACCTGTTGACAACTGTTAACGACTGCAATTTTTACAGGGTCTTACAGGGAAAGGCAAGGGGTGAGATGGCTAAAGATAGCTTTGTCATGTATAATGAGATAAGAATCCAATGTCTTTGTTCAGACCAGGTTTCTCCATGGTTTTAAGTTTGGTGATTAGTTGCAATTCTGCCACCTCTCTTTCCGGTCTATTTCTGAAGTTCCTTTGTATTAAGACAGCTAATTTGAGATCTTTTATAGAATGTCCTGGGAGATTGAAGTGTTCTCCTGCTGGGTACATCACTAACCTTTGGCTGGGTACCCCGGGGTAAGGGGATCTCCTGCACCGTTGAGGTTTAGGACATTCCCGCGCTGCACTCCCCCTCCGGGGAGATTCCACCCATCTGGATAGGGATCGACTCCAGGTGCGCAGTAATCCGCAGAGTCTGAGTAAAGGATAATCCCTTTAGCTCCAGCTAACATGGCATTTTTAACCTACAGAGCAGCCAAACATTAAGAAGTGGTTTTCAAAAGGTGCGTCGCCATAGCCCAAGAAATAAGTGGCATTTGTTCCTTGTCTTGCTGCCATTGGAATAAGGCTGGTGCTCTAAACTGTGACTGGAGAACCTATGGACCTTTTTAGATGTGCTTGGACCCCCAGCTACCATCGGGGCAGACTTTGATAATATGGTGCCTGGAGCAAGGATAAAATTTGGTGTTCCCTGCTGCAGCGGGATCTGCAGGAGGAGAAGTTCAAAGTTGTCTACTTTGAGGTGGTGTTGGAGCAGCAGGGAGGAGGAGGAGGAGAAGGATGAGGAGGCAGAGAAGAGCTGCCCACCCTGCTGAAGAAGAATTTGGATTTGATATCCCACTTTATCACTACCCTAAGGAATCTCAAAGTGGCTAACAATCTCCTTTCCCTTCCTCCCCCACAACAAACACTCTGTGAGGTGAGTGGGGCTGAGAGACTTCAGAGAAGTGTGACTAGCCCAAGGTCACCCAGCAGCTGCATGTGGAGGAGCAGGGAATCGAACCCGGTTCACCAGATTACAAGTCCACTGCTCTTAACCACTACACCACACTGGCTGGAATCGGGGGAGCCTGCGGCTCCTCTCTGGTGGGGTCCAAGCTTTTGCCTCCCCTGACACCTCTGGGGAACAGAAGGATCTGCCCTGATGGGGATCCGGGGTTAGCTAGGCAGCACAACTCAGTTTCATCCCAAGTCAAATGGACAGCGAGAGTGTTGCTGGTGTGGTAATATTAATAGGTGGAAACAGTCTATGCTGAGACTGGGGACTCAGCTACATTAGCCAAGAAACAACGTTTGGGATGCATTATAAACATGTAGCTCCAGATGGCACCATAGCGTTTTCCCCTCCCTTTTGTTATAACAATTTAATTTCTGATTTATTTATAATGTTTTTCCCCTGTGTGTAGATTCACCCTATGTTTAAATAAGCTGAATAAGCTTTTGAAGTTCTCTGTAAAGAGCATTTGCCTGAAGCTAAGGATTGTGCCTCACGTGAATGAACCATAAAGCTTGAAACCCTCATTGAGTGTAAATATAGATAGATAGATAGATAGATAGATAGAGAGAGAGAGAGAGAGAGAGAGTTTTGTTTCAGAAGTGCCTCCTCTTTAATGTGACCCTCTGGGTGGGAGATAAGTGGACACAGGGCATTCTTCACATGAACAAAATACTTCACATGAACAAAACAGACATCTCCATTATAGCTAAGAGGCAGAACTGACTCTTTTAAACACCCAGAACATTGGCTACCCATCTGCCACCTTTAGTGCGAGAGTCTGTCATACAACTAGATGATGAAATGGAACACACCACTAAAGACTATAGGGGAACATAACATATTCGAACGCTCCCTGGCATTAACAATGAAACAAAGCTTTTCAGGTAAAAACAAACAGCAGTATTATTTGCTTTACGCTATGCAGGTTTCTACTTGTGGGAAGGTGTTTTTTTTATAGCAGGGAGAACTCAAAAATGGGATTGCTATCTGCAAGCTGAAGTGGTATGATCCACCGGGGAGTTTACTCCCTTATTCCCACCTGATGTATTTCCACACTGAAACCTGAAAAGCAGCATCTGAAAAGATTTATTATTAGGGAAGGAAATGGGGGGAAGAAGGAAAGAAAATGCAGCAACAGCAGAGATATCATCAACTTACTTTGTTTCCTCGGAATATTTTCCCATATCGGGCAATGACAATCTTTCCTGTACAGTTGATTCCCATCTCACGCTCTAGTTTGAAAAAGTCTTCGGTGCGGCCGTAATTCACGTACACCAGATCTGCCTTTTTGTGGGGTGGGGGAGGAAAATAACATTTTACGTCACTGTCCATGGTTACATTGGGAATCTCTTATACAGTGGAACCTCGGTTCTCGAACGTCTCTCTTGACGAACGTTTCGGAACCCAAACGCCGAAAATCCAGAAGTAAATGCTTCCATTTTTGAACGCGCCTCGGAAGTCGAACAGCTTCCGCTGCATGCTTTTCAATTTTCTCAATTGACTTTGCCGACAGCCCTTTGCACCTCGGTTTTCTAACTTTTTGGAAGTCGAACAGTCTTCTGAAACAGATTACGTTCGAAAACCGAGGTTCCACTGCACTTGTGTTGAATAATAGTCTTTAAAACACCTATATCAAAGCGCATGAACTTGGGGACCCTTGCAATGGTCCACTCCCATCTAGACTACTGTGATACATTATACAGGGGGCTGCCCTTGGAGATGGGCCAGAAAATGAATAAGTAAGACCTGCTACAAAATGTTGTACTGTGTTCTTAGCTCCTGGCAGAATATTCCTTGTTCAGGATTCCAGCCATGCCTCCTTCCAGGACACTCCATTGTGTCCCACAACCAATTTTCCATTTTTCTTTACCATTTGAAACTCAAGAAACAATTGTTTCTTGCCTGCTTTTTTTTGGGGGGGGGGGTGTTCCTTCTTCCACAGTAAGTTTGAACATGTTGATATCTCCCTCTTGTTTCTCAGTTTTGACTCCACAGCTGTTGACACTGACTACTTGAGTTCAATATTATAGAGCATGGGTAGGCAAACTAAGGCCCGGGGGCTGGATCCGGCGCAATCGCCATCTAAATCCAGCCCGTGGACGGTCCGGTATTCAGCGTGTTTTTACATGAGTATAATGTGTGCTTTTATTTAAAATGCATCTATGGGTTATTTGTGGGGCATAGGAATTTGTTCATCCCCCCAAAAATATATATATATACTCCGGCCCACCAAAAGGTCTGAGGGACAGTGGACCGGCCCCCTGCTGAAAAAGTTTGCTGACCCCTGTTATAGAGGAAGCGATACCAATGTTGCTCACAGGGTACTGACTAGAGATTCTGGGTTATTCCAGGAAAAACAGAAGCAGAAATTACAGTCTTTCATTCATTCGTCTCATGTCCAGAATGGAAATCATATCAGCGAATAAGTTTGGTATTTACTGCTGTTGCTTTCATTCCACAAACAATAGGTAACTGATTGATGTTTTGTTTTGTTGGCCATTGTATAAATGTGGAATATATGTAACAGAAAACTTTTTAAGAAAAAATTACCCATAAACCATAAAACCTTGAAGTTAGGATGTAGTTGAAGTAAACACCTGCTTTCTGCCACACTACTAGCTGTAGCAATTTGAAGGAGGCTGAGATAAGTGTTATTTTCAAGGTCCCGTCGATACGGAGGAAAGAAGAAAGAAGATAAGAAGAACAGCACATTTGGGGTGCTCAATGACTCTAAAACCAGTTTAAAAATTCCTTCCAGTAGCACCCTAGACACCAACTAAGTTTGTTCTTGGTATGACCTTTCGTGTGCATGCACACTTCTTCAGTGATGTGCAAGCTGGAAAGACCGTAAGTCCACACATGTCAGGAAGAAGTATGGGAGATGTAGAAGAAGAAGAAGAAGAAGAAGAAGAAGAAGAAGAAGAAGAAGAAGAAGAAGAAGAAGAAGAAGAAGAGGAGGAGGAGGAGGAGGAGGAGGAGTTTGGATTTGATATCCCGCTTTTCACTACCCGAAGGAGTCTCAAAGTGGCTAACATTCTCCTTTCCCTTCCTCCTCCACAACAAACACTCTGTGAGGTGAGTGGGGCTGAGAGACTTCAAAGAAGGGTGACTAGCCCAAGGTCACCCAGCAGCTGCATGTGGAGGAGCGGAGACACGAACCCGGTTCCCCAGATTACGAGTCTACCACTCTTAACCACTACACCACACTGGCATGTGCAAGGGGCAACAATACCCTAACTCACTCTCTTATAAGCTCTGCACCCCATAATAAGAGTGTCCTGACCCAGGCACCAAGACTAAATGTTTATGAAACTTGTGGCTTATGATCTGCAGGATTGAGGTAAGAAAAGTACCATCATTGGTGAGGGCCCCTGAGGTTTTCTACTCCAAAGAACTCTATGGGCTTACTAGGGCTTGGCGTCCCTGCTCATATCACTTGCCAACCCCAAACCCTCCCTTTACACTTCGCCCATGCTCAGAGGCACAACGTGGAGATCCTCAATATTAATACCAGGATGGCCATTACTGTCTTCTTGCCTAGCTTGCGAAATTTTCCCTCTCCTTCTCACACTGACTTCCGAGGACTGGATTTGTGTTTTCCGACTCCTTACCGTCGGCGTGCCTTGCGGTGAAAAAGCGTTATATGGCGGCAGCACCTCTGAGACGTTTTCATATCCTGGAGGAGGAAGCTCAAAGAGTGACGTGTTGAAAATCTGTTAGGAAGAAGAGACACTATTAGAGAGCTGGAGTAGCATGTCACATACATTCAGAAAAGGTTTGTACTCTTTAAGGATTGGAATTTGGTATTTTGAATGCCAAATAGCCTCTGTTGTTGTTGTTTCTGGAGAGAGCTGGGCTACCAGCTAGGTGCCCATGGTTTGAGGACCTCCGTGGTGTCCACAAACTCTCTAAGACTAAGTCCTCCAACGTCCATGCTCACTGCCCCTTCAGGACGAGGTGGTGAGCATGGCTACCCCCTCTTGAAAAACACACAGAATGAAAGGAGGGAATTGGGAGAGTACTGCCTTTCCCATCTCCTCTCCTAACTCTGTGTTCTTCTCAGGGCTCAGGTCAGTACCCGAGCAGCTAAAACAGGGGTCACCAAACATATTGGACCATGATGTGTAGCATAATATGTTGGTCACAATGTTGAAAAAAAATATTGAAGACTTGACGACCTCTGCCTTCGGATAACAGGCCACATCCAACAAAGTGCTTCCGCCAATGCAGGGAATTTTGGCTGTCCAACAGAATTCACTTCCCTTTCCTGCAACCCGCCCCCACCTTTTTGACTCGGTAGTTCAAGGCAATGGGTATGGTTCTCCCTCTCCTCATTGAATCCACCCAACAACCCTCTGAGGTGGATTATAGTAAGAGGCTGTGCCTGAACTAAAGTCACTCAGGGAGCTCCCTGACTAAGCGGGGACTTGATTCCTGGTCTCCCGGGTCCTAGTCTGACACTAACTATTACACTGGTTCCAATGCCTTGACCTAGCAGAAGCATACCAGTGTTTTTCTGGCTCTGGCAAACACACTAGATCTGTGCTTTTTCACAGGTCCAGCTTACGGGCTTCCCGTTGGCCACTGTGAGAACAGAGTGCTGGGCAAGATGGGCCTTGGGCCTGATCCTGCACTGCTCTTCTTACTTTGCAGTGCCCCACAAAGGTTTGATTTGATAGTGGGTTTTTTTTTTTTGAGAGGACACCATATGAAATCATGAAAACTATTGTGAATCCATCTTCATTCCACTAGATCCATTTTTTACCCAGTAAAGTATAGAGTCTCTCTCTGTGTGTGCGCACGCACATGTGTGTGGTTCCTCTCTTTCTGTGTGTTTGCCACAGCAGGTGTGAGAAGCAACCTGAAGAGCCATTACTCTTGGCACCCTCTCGAAAATCCAAATGTCCCCGTGGAAACGCCTCCCCCCAAAAAAACCAGAAAGAAAGATTGGCAGCGCCTGGAATACAAAAGCCACCCACTTTCAAATTTGATTTCGAGATCTGACACAGTTTAGCCCTCCTGAATGCGATTCTTTCTTTTCTTTCAGCTCGCATGCAGCAGAGAGAACATTCTGCCCTCTTTACCTCGTTTCCATGATCATCGGTAATAGCAACATAGTTGGGGGTGGTTTGATTTGGGTAGGAAAGTAGGACATCGTAATGAACCAGCTCGGCTGTATCCAAGCCAAATTCCTTCCACTGGGCTTGTATTTGTCTTGCCAGGTGAAGATTTTGTTCTGTTCCTGCCACATGAGGGAGCTTCGTGAAAGAGCTGAAATGAACCACAGAGGTTGGGGTTTTTTTATTTTTTTATTTTAAAAAAGACAGGATAAGTGCTGGGATCTCCTGTTCCCCAAAGGGCAAAGCAGGCAAACCTTTTCCAAAATGGTTTCGAATAGCCAAGGTAGGGGATTCCAAAATGATTCTATTCCATATCATCTCCCCCCCCCCACAACAAGGATGCATCTTTGTGTTAAAAAATTGGGTGTGGGGGTTTAAGACAGTCCAGGGCAGTTTCCCCCCCTCAAGCTTAGCTCCCCAGCTGTTGTGAGACTACAACTCCCATCATTCCTGACCACTGGTCCTGTTAGCTAGGGATGGTGGGAATTGTGGTCCAACAACAGCTGGTGGGGGACTGGTCCAGGGGCTTGAGAGTGCGGCCCTCTGATCTGGCCCTCAAAACTCTCTTCAGGGGCCACGGCTCTCACTGGCCCTTACTTTGTGCCTTGGGTTTATTTGCCTGACTGAGCTCTGGCCTGAACTCTGCTGGGATAGCTCAGTTAGTAGAGCACAAGTCTCTTAATCTCAGGGTTGTGGGTTCAAGCCCCACATTGGGCAGAAGATTCCTGCGTTGCAGGGGGTTGGACTAGACAACCCTCGTGGTCCCTTCCAAACTCTACAATTCTATGCTTCTATGGTGTCTCTTGTTTTCCTAGATGAAAGATGGAGAGGGGTGCTTGAGTGTGACTAGCCTGCTGTGTAAAGGCACTATTTGCTTGCATTGCTCTGCCCAGTTTGCCTCTGACTCTTTCCCAGACAGCAATACAGCCCTTGGTCTGAAAGCAGTTGCCTACCCCTTATTTAAGAAAATTCATCAGTCCATCTAGCAAACTATTGTACTACCTTGAACCTAAGATCCTGCTGCATCAGAACAAAAGCCTATCTAGCCCAGCCAAACCACCTGTGAAGTATCTCCCTCCCTCTGTGATTCTATGATTCTTCATTATACAGCTTGCCTGGGCCGCCTGCTATTGGCCATGAAAACTGCAGCATGACGACAGCCTTACTTTTCTTTATATATAGTAAGATAATGCTCACAGCTGTCCATGGAGGCGCAGGTTAATTCTGTGTCCAGGGCAACTGTCTACCAGCTCCATCTGGTACGCAGACTGAGACCCTACCTGCCCGCAGACTGTCTCACCAGAGTGGTGCATGCTCTGGTTATCTCCCGCTTGGACTACTGCAATGCGCTCTACTTGGGGCTACCTTTGAAGGTGACCCGGAAACTGCAATTAATCCAGAATGCGGCAGCTAGACTGGTGACTGGGAGTGGCCGCCAGGACCACATAACACCGGTCCTGAGAGATCTACATTGGCCCCCAGTATGTTTCCGAGCACAATTCAAAGTGTTGGTGCTGACCTTTAAAGCCCTAAACGGCCTCAGTCCTGTATACCTGAAGGAGCGTCTCCACCCCCATCATTCAGCCCGGACACTGAGATCCAGCGCCGAGGGCCTTCTGGCATTTCCCTCACTGCGAGAAGCAAAGCTACAGGGAAACAGGCAGAGGGCCTTCTCGGTAGTGGCGCCTGCCCTGTGGAACGCCCTCCCATCACAGGTCAACTACCTGACATTCAGAAAATACCTGAAGGCAGCCCTTTTTAGGGAAGTTTTTAATGTGTGATATTTTTGTATTTGATTTTTGTTGGAAGCCACCCAGAGTGGCTGGGGAAATCCAGCCAGATAGGCGGGGTACAAATAATAATAATAATAATAATAATAATAATTATTATTATTATTATTATTATTATTATTACAGATCCACAAGTCTGTACTGCCGTGTCCAAAAGCAAACAAATTAAGTAGTCATCATTTGGCAAGGGGCAAGAATAATTAACTGCTGCCTTAAGCAGAGCAGATATATGGCAAACTGGAACTTATCCAACTGAAATGCATCCTTTTCAGGGTATTTTCCAAGAGTGGATTCTCAAGTGGGTTAAAGTTTAAATGAGACGAGTGCTATGTCTATATGTGAAATTGCAGGGTTGTGGTCAGTAGGGTATGCGGAATATGTGTGGGGGTGGTGAGGGATAAAAGAAAACCAGGTTAGATAGGATGGAGGCACATGACTGCCTCCTCTCCAAAGGCAGACATTGTGGTTCAATGATTAATCAGTGCCTGCAGCAAATTACAGTCCAAGCAACTCTGGTGGTTAGTCAGCTGAGTCTGTTCTTCTCGTGATGCTCTTCATCTGAGAAGGTTTCCAATCTGTACCTCCTTTATCTCTCCCCAGATGTTCAACTTTTGAGTAGCAAGAGCAGGGGGGGAAGAGTGCTAAGCACCACCCCTGTCACCCTCTAGGACAGAGGTGGGGAACCCTCAGGCCTAGGGGTCAAATGTGGCCCTCCAAGCTTCTTCTCTCTCTGGGCCTTGGAAATCTCCCTAGCCCGCCCACCCCCTGCCTTGTACCCTGAGCATTTCTGCCTGACCTCTCATGGCACCTCTTGCTCATCTGAATGGAGCATAGAATCATAGAGTTGGAAGAGACCACAAGGGCCATCCAGTCCAACCCCCTGCCAAGCAGGAAACACCATCAAAGCATTCCCGACAGATGGCTGTCGAGCCTCTGCTTAAAGACCTCCAAAGAAGGAGACTCCACCACACTCCTTGGCAGCAAATTCCACTGCCGAACAGCTCTCACTGTCAGGAAGTTCTTCCTAATGTTTAGGTGGAATCTTCTTTCTTGAAGTTTGAATCCATGGCCCCGTGTCCGCTTCTCTGGAGCAGCAGAAAACAACCTTTCACCCTCCTCTATATGACATCCTTTGATATATTTGAACATGGCTATCATATCACCCCTTAACCTTCTCTTCTCCAGGCTAAACATACCCAGCTCCCTAAGCCGTTCCTCATAAGGCATCGTTTCCAGGCCTTTGACCATTTTGGTTGCCCTCTTCTGGACGGGTGTGTGAGAAGGGTGTGTGAGCATGTGCAAAAGCTAGCCTCCTGAACAAAATTAAAATTCACATTTATTGCTCTACCCACTTTTGCTTTGGGCCCCACACACCACTGACATGTGGATCCTTGGAAGACTTCCCCAAAGGAAATGTGGCCCTCAGCCACACTCTCCAATTTCTGTTGTAGACTGCCTCTTTCTGTGATGTTGTGTATGGTGCTTTTGGGGTGTTTTTTGGCTAAGGGGCAGGGCGATTTTTTAAAGTCTTTAAAAGTTCTTGTAGACCTTTGTTCTGAGTCCTCACCTCCTTGCAATGGGGGTGGGGTGGGGAGGGAACTCTGTTGCAACAGAAAAATAAAGATCTGCCTTGCTTTCACTGGATTTTGCATCCACCCATTCTTCTCTGACTGATAATGGATTTAGAGGACACAGAGTCCCTTGATGGGGAGTTGGGCTGCATATGCCAACCCCATTTTTTCCTATAACAGACTGAAGCAGGGGCCTGATCCTGTTCTGGCTGCCACTGCCTTTCACCTGGCAGTCTGTTGATGTCATCTGGAGAGGCGCTTCTGGAGCTTGCTCTGCATTTTTACAACTTTTAAAACAGTTCGGCACCAAAGAAAGAAAGCAGCAAAACTCACCGCAGAAATTCCCGGATGTTTTCCGCCTTCAGTTCTGCAAAAAGCTGCCTTCTTGCATTTCGAAAGGCGTTTGTCGTGCCAGCTGGCTTGTTCGCCGATTTCACGCACCAACCTGCAATGCCGTGGCAATGACAACAGTCAGTTCTGTCCCCCCCTGTCCTTCCAAGCACTACTATTATGGGATTGCATCAGCCAAGCTATCAAGGTTTCTTTCACTTGCCCATCATCCAATGTGATGGGATTTTTGCAGGGAAGACGTGTGCATTAAATGTGCCATGTGGATGTGACCAGACAAAAATCAGTAGGCTTCCCATACTGTGGAACAAAACATCATCATTGGCAAGTTCTGCATCTGTTAAAGCAGTGTTTTTCAACCTTTTTTGGGCAAGGGCACACTTGTTTTATGAAAAAAATCACGAGGCACACCACCATTAGAAAATGTTAAAAAAATTAACTCTGTGCCTATATTGACTATATATAAAGTAATTCTCTTGAATAGGAATCAAATAAACACAATTTTTCCCACGGCACACCAGGCAACATCTCGCGGCACACTAGTGTGCCGCGGAACAGTGGTTGAAAAACACTGTGTTAAAGGAGGGGTGATTAATCTCTGCCCCATGGGCCATATGTAACCTCAGTGGCCTTCTTTTCTGGCTTCAGGCTGAGAGAGAGAGGGAGAGACAGTGACTGGCCCAAGGTCATGCAAGGGACCAGGGAGTGGTGCACAGTGGTTAGAGCAGTCTCTCTCTCTCTCTCTCTCTCTCTCTCTCTCTCTCTCCTTCCCTTCCTCGCTCTCCTTGTGTCCACATCCCCCAGTTGTGAGTGTATTTGGGTGTGTGTGTGCTCTTTTTTCCCAATAAGCTCAAGGAGGCCTACCCAGATGCCCCCCCCCCGTGATCTCACCCTCAAAACAACCCCATGAGGTCAGCTAGGCTGAGAGGGAGTTACTGCCCCAAGGTCATGCAAGGCAGTGTAATGTAATGGTTAGAGCAGCCTCCCTCTCTCCCCCCCCTCACACATCAGGTATATACTGCGTAGATATATTTAGGTCTTATTACAGGGTGATTCATTATGAAGTATACAGCTTCCATTATGAATCACCCTGTATTTTCTCAAAGGAGCTCAAGGTGGCCAACATGAATCTCCACCCCCACCCCTCAATTTCATCCTCACAACACCCCCGAGAGGAATGGTGCAGCAGTAAATCTGCTAGCACATTTGTGAAGCTAAGCAGGGTCCGGGATGGTTTCAAACTGGATGGGAAACCATGTGTTGAGATTCCTGCACTGCGGAGCATCGGGCTAGATGGCCCTGGGGTTCCCTTCCAACTCTACAATTCTACGATTTCCCTGGTGCTGCAGTGAGGCTTGGAATTGGCCACCTATTAGAGCCAATGGTAGACTGTATTCAGTCCAGCGGCTATAGGGGACATCTTTGGGGAAGGCTCGCAACTGGGGGATGGAAGGGTTAACTCCTCCCCATGTACTCTAGGGAGCAAACAGACAGCTATAGGAACCACTTCAAAAGTTGGCAGCGCCAGGCTAAACGAAACAAGCTGCCAAGACGCAGGAAAGAATCTTGTATATATACTCAGGCAAGTTTGGATCTAAACCGGTAAGCGGCCCGCATTTCTGTTTCGTTCTGTTTATTAAAAATAAAATTAGAAAGCTCCTTGAGCTGAGCAAGAGCTATCTGAGTCACCGCTCCCTTGGGCTGCCTAATAAAGAGATGAGCAGAGCTTTGGCTGGTTCGGTGGCATTGCTCAGATGCCTTCCCTGCTCAGGGATCGAAAAGGAGAGTCATCAGCAAGAGGAGCTGCAGGAGGGAAACGAATCCACTACTACGCCTTATCTCTAGAGCAAGGGGTGGGAAAGATTTTTCAGTCTGAGGGCCACATTCTCCTTGGGGCAACTTTCTGGGGGCCACATGCCAGGGGTGGGTGGGGCCAGTGACTGGGAGCGGCCGCCGAGACCATATAACACAGGTCCTGAAAGACCTACGTTGGCTCCCAGTACGTTTCTGAAAACAATTCAAAGTGTTGGTGCTGACCTTTAAAGCCCTAAACGGCCTCGGCCCAGTAGACCTGAAGGAGCATCTCCACCCCCATCATTCTGCCCGGACACTGAGGTCCAGTGCCAAGGGCCTTCTAGCATTTCCCTCCCTGCAAGAAGTGAAGTTACAGGGAACCAGGCAGAGGGCCTTCTTGGTAGTGGTGCCCGCCTTGTGGAACACCCTCCCATCAAGGAAATAAACAACTATCTGACTTTTAGAAGACATCTCAAGGCAGCCCTGTTTAGGGAAGTTTTTCGTGTTTGATGCTTTATTGTGTTTTTAATATCCTGTTGGAAGCCACCCAAAGTGACTGGGGAGTAAGTAATAAATTATTATTATTATTATTATTATTATTATTATTATTATTATTATTAGTGGAGCAATGAATGAGCATTTTACCACTGTGCAACAGGCTAGTTTGAAACCCACCAGCTACCTTTACCTGTCACCACAGGTGAGAGCTGAATGCAGGGTGGGAACCAAAGGTAGACAAACTACCCCAGAAGGAGCATGACATGTCCCCACCAGAAATACGACCCCTCCTCTAACACCCCATACATTACTTGCACATTACTTCACTGGTTTCAAAATGTGATAAGCCAATGCTGGGGCTGCTCATTCTGCTGAGTGGGGCCTGGGGCACCTGCCACAAAGTCCTGTTCAGAGAGCACCACTGCTAGAAAGGCCTGCCTCCTTTAGAGAAACCCTCAGCAGCTTAAAGAAAAAAACAGAAGTTTCGGATGATGGGGGGGGGGGTGAGGAACCTGCATGACATGATGTCTTTGCTAAGGAAATAAAAGTGTCAGCCTCTTTTCATCTTCATGACCAACATAACACAGAGCTTTCCAAATTACTCCTTTTGTGTATTTGAGAGCAGACGGAAGAGGAAAAAACAACAATTACAACAATCTTGCCTTGACAAACTTGTTTCCTTTACCGGAAAAAGGTTATGTAAGTGTTCAGTCTCAGCAAAAGGCCTGCCTGTCTTAGAGCTGTGCTGTTTCAAAGCTTCACCTCTATCCTCCCCCATAAAGAGGACCGTTTTTAAAAAAGCATAAAGATGCATTGAGCCAAAACAGTCTCACTGCTACAGAACACAGGGAGCCCAGCTTGTCATTTTGGCCAATTCATCTAAGCCAATATTGTCTGCTCTGGCTGGTAGCAGTTCCCCAAGGTCTCAGGTCTTTCTCATTAGTCCTTCTAACAGTGAACTCAGGTGCCGACAGGACTGGAGACAAAACAGGGTGATCCAGCGTATTCAAGGCATCTCCGGAAACTTGCGGAAGTACAAAACCCCAAGGGTCACATACAAAATAGGAGACTAATCCACATGCTCAATATCCACAGAATATTGACTATCAGTTGGAAAACAGACAGACAGACAGACAGAAAACCAGGATTTGGGAGGACTGGGATAACCTGTTTGGAATGCACGGCTGAACTGAACCCTCAACAGGAGCACTCCTCTTCAGAGGGAAGATGTGCTGCAACACTCTGTTGCAAGTCACACTCATCACCTGTCAACAATTATTGTTTTTAAAGCCATGAGCCTACTTACATGAGGCTTGCTTTCTGTCGCCCTATACGTTAGAAATGGGAAAATTGAGAATGTGAGAAAATTGATAAAATGGGTGTCCTTCCTTTGTAATCGGCTGTGCTGCTTTGGAAGAATATGGGACATCTGATTAAACAAGTATCACCATAGCTTGGATGGGCGATGCAATGGGCATGGAAAATTTAAGGGATGGGCTTCCTCAATAAAATCGCCGCTGAAGGGTCCAGCAGGTTTGCCAGAAACCCTGTGCCTTGGTGGGGAGAGGTTCCGAATCCAAAGGGTGCCTGTGACAAGGTTTATCAGAAACGGAATACAAAAAGTCAAAACGGCAGAGTCCGTTTGGAATGCCTGCGCTCAGCCCTGGAGCATGTGCAAAGCGCTTGTGCACAGGAAGCTGCCTTTAACTAGGCAGGAACTATTTGTCCCACACCCGCCGGAGTGTCAGACAGCAGAGATTTCCCCCTTCTGTTGTTGCTACCTGATCCCATCGCCACCTCTCCTCTCACTGTGCGCTGCGCCCAGCTCAGGACTGGCAGCAGCAAATTCAGGATTTCAGACGGGGATCGAACCTGCGACCTTCTTGCTCTAACCACTGAGCCGTAGCCCTCCCCCCGAAGAGCTCCCTTATCCGTGCGCTCGGGGAAGCCCGTCTGGCTGCTTTGACGCGCGCGAACCCCAGCTCTGATTTCCGCCTCGCCCACCCCACCTCGCGCGCCCTGTTCCAAGTAAGGGGCTGCCCCCTTTCCCGGAGCCCACAAGCCAGGATCCTCTCTCGACTCACCCACCAAGATCCCCAGCAGGAAGATCGCCAGGAGAGCCACGAAGCCCAGCCAGCTGCAGATAGCCACCTTCCTCCTGGCCATGGCGCGTCCCGGAACGAAAGGAGGCTTGCTCAGGACGGGACGGGCTTTCGCAACTCTCCTGGGAGAGGATCCGAGCCGTCCCTCCTCCCACTGTGAGATCTTTCTCACGTCGAGAGAAAGGGGGCAGAGGAGAGTTGAAACAAGGTTGCTGGAGGGGCGCTCCAGGCCAGGAGGGGGCCCCTGTGTGGGCACTGGACGTCTCCTGCCGGCAAGACGCAAAGGTTCCCTCCTCCAGAAGTTTGCAAAACTGCCATTAAAAAAAGAAAACAAGGAAAGATCAAGATGTTTTTCTCTCTTCCACACCCCCCCCCCCTCTGTACTTAATTACACTACCCTGGGATCTTTGGATAAAGGGCAGTAAAGGAATCAGATAAATAATAATTAGAGGGTTGTGGTTTGTCTTAATGCTTACTTCTAAGACTCTGCACCTGCAAAGCAGGGCTTGTTTTGAGGGAGTTTTGAGTTTGTTTTGTAGTGGCTGGGCCTGGGACATCTGTGGCAGATAATCAGGGAGAGAGGGCCCTGAGCATGCGCAAAGTGCCTTTTCGTTGCGCTGCTTGAGTGTGGGGCTTCCTGCAACTCTCTCCCCTTTGGGGAGGAAACTTTCAATAGGGACAAATCTCAGATTCTGCACTCAGGCAGGAAGAACCAACTGCACAAATATAAGATTGGGGATAGCTGGCCTGCAAGGGGCAACCCACCACTAACTGGAAACAAAGCCTTATGAGGAACGGTTGAAGGAGTTGGGTATGTTTGGCCTGGAAAAGAGGAGACTGGGGAGGAGATAATGATGGCCATCTTCAAATATCACGTGGAAGATGGAGAAAACTTGTTATCTCCTACACCAGAGGGTAGGACTTGAACCAATGGCTTGGAGTTACAAGAACTAGGTCCCTTCTTCCCTGGCACCAGTTTAGGTTCTGCCTCCGGTTCCAAGATGTTTTGGACCAGCCGTGGTCCCAGGTTCAAGGCCAAGCATGTACAAATTTTAGTTTATGAAGGAGGCCCTGTTCCCCTCCCAGAGATACCCTTCCTATAGTGCAGGGGTGGCCAACTCCCAAGAGACTGTGATCTACTCCCAGAGTTAAAAACTGGCAGTGATCTACCCCCTGTTTTGGGAGGTTCAGGTCACATTTGTTGAGGGTTTTTTGGGGGGGGAGGAGGAAAGCCCAGTTTTTTAGGGGTACAGGGCAAAAATGTTGAGATTTTCTTAGGGGAGACAAACTTGTTGAGCTTCTTTGGGGGAGTCAGTGATCTACCAGTGATCTACCACAGACGTCCAGTGATCTACTGGTAGATCACGATCTACCTGTTGGACGTGCCTGCTATAGTGGTTTAACAGTCAAGTCCTCTTGTTGAGGAACTCTGGGAATTGTAACTTTGTGAGGGGAGCAGGGGTCTCCTAATTACTCTCAGCAGCTTTAGCAAGCTACACTTTCTCGGGATTCTTGGGGGGCGGGTGGGGGAGCCATGACTGTTTAAAGTGGGATGATACCGCTTTAAAATATATAGTGCAGATGGGTCTTGATCTGTGTGTTCTACCATTTCTCTCAGTTTGACCTGTGAGGTCTTTTTATCCAAGCTATGCCCACCTGCCCTACACCTGATGTTGGAAATGATGTCGGGTGTGAGGTAGGGAAATACGGGCGTTGGACAAGTCACATTTGATGTGGAAAATGAAATCTCTTGAGATATATTATGAAATATACTCGGAGTCAAGTGTGCATTTCATGCTCTTTATTCAGCTCATAGTAGTGAGGTGTGCAGTTCCCCCAAAACGTTTGCTTTATATACACTATTTACACAATGGGCCCCACGTGATTGGCTAATTCCGGGATACTCCTGTATGCCAATCGGAGTGCGGATTCACTTCCACCTGGAGCTGGATTGGGTGGCTCCTGCGGACCAATCAGACTGCTGCAATCTCAATCCTATTTTTCTGGGACCAATCAGACTGCTGCATTTTGGATCCTATTCAACTCAGTACATAACATATTATTAGCCTTGTAACAGTCACTGTGACAGGACCAAGAAACAAGGCCCACTTGTACCTGTTTTCCCCTCCTCTAGGAGCTTTGCAGCAGGGAGTATGTGGGGGAAAACATTAAACCCTTCCCCTCCCAACACCACGACTGCAGATAAGAGTTGAAAAGAGAGGTTGGGAGAGCCAGTCGGATTTCCTGTGCCATATGTAGTTTGCCTGGAGACAAAGATTAATCCATGCAAGTAAAAACAGAAAGAAAAAGACTTACGAAGTGGTGTTTATTTCTCTCCTAACACCCATATGCCAAGGAAATACTATCAAGAAAATATGAAGAATATTCTTCCAAAATGTCTAAAACATGCGTTCCTTCCCACCCCCGGGGGCAAATTGTGTAGGTGTCCCATTTGCTGCTCTTGTTTTAAATGTTGTCCTCTTCATAGGGACCCCTGACCATTAGGTCCAGTCGCGTCCGACTCTGGGGTTGCAGCGCTCATCTCGCATTACTGGCCGAGGGAGCCGGTGTACAACTTCCGAGTCATGTGGCCAGCATGACTAAGCCACTTCTGGCGAACCAGAGCAGCGCACGGAAATGCCATTTACCTTCCCACGGGAGCAGTACCTATTTAGCTACTTGCACTTTGACGTGCTTTCGAACTGTTGGGGGGCAGGAGCAGGGACCGAACAACGGGAGCTCACCCCATCACAGGGATTCGAACCGCCAACCTTCTGATCAGCAAGCCCTAGGCCCTGTGGTTTAACCCACAGCGCCACCCGTGTCCCTTCCTCTTCATAGCCATAGTAAATAAATATATTCTGCTGCTTCCTTTTGTTACTTTTTGGTACTAGCTGAATCAGGTATTTTGGATGCCCAGTTGCAGCTTTAAGTCATGTTGCAGATGCTGAAAATGGGACTTTTCATTATGCATCCCCATTGAATAGGGGTGGCTATGTCCTCACTTGCTTTCAGTCCTGCTACAGAGCCACTGCCAGTCAGCTAATGGCCCGACTCAACATAAGGCCGCTGAGACTTTGCTCGGTGCTCCTCGGCTGTGATTCTGCTGCAGGCTGCAGCTCTTGTTTCCTTCAAGATACGAGCTGTATCAGTTGCTTTCAGCTATCCTCCTAATCCATAGCTGTCAAGTTTCGGATTTGAAAATAAGGGATCAGCAGTCTCACCTATCCCGGGACAGTCACATGTGGGCAGAGCCAGAAGCAAAAGTGGGCGGAGCAGCAATGTAATCTCCTAGCGGCCTCGGGCTCGGAGTGGAGCAAATAGGAGGGCAGCCAGCAAAGAGGAGGGCAGCCATGTGCTCCACGCAATGGAACCCATTGTCTTCTTATCTGATCCCATCAAAACAGGACAGGAAGCAGCAGCTGCTCAAAGGCAGCCAGGCTCCGCCCACCAGCTAACCCTATTGGCCGGCTGAGGGGCTTGGCGGCAATGGATAGGGGCTGATGCAGGGGGAGGAATACACCCCCCTGTAAGCACGGGAAACGGCTCCCACTTGCTTTGAGGGCTGAGGCTTTTCTCTCCAAGTAGGCGAGGTCTTCCCACCCAGTCCCTGGCCAGCAGGGGAGGAGCTGCTTCCATTAAAAACAGGAAATATAAGGGAAATAAAAAATAAGGGAGAGCAGCGGGAAACTGCTTGAAATAAGGGAGAATCCCGGGGAAAACGGGATACTTGACAGCACTGTCCTAATCTCTCAAAACCTAGCTGTCCTTGAGGTTTGTCATTATGCCCTTTGATGGCATCTTGTGACGCTCTCGTCAAAACGCAAACAAATCCGAGGTGCCCCCGCTTCAACAAATCTCGGCAAAGATACATCTAACCAGACGGGATGCCACCTCCACAAGCCATAGCTGTGAAAGCAACATGTATTATTAGCAGTGTTATGTAAGCCTTTAGGTGGTGATGTTAGGAAAGCTTCACTCCATGGAAAGTAGGAGATGCATAGCCATAAATGCTATATCAGAGTTGGGGCTCAGGATCCATACATCAAGGTTGAGGGATGAGAAAATGACATGATGGCAGAAAGCTTTTTGGCGAGTGCCCAGGTCAGGCTGCCCTTGTTAATCCCTTTGACCGTTTCTGCATCTGGTGTGGTGTAGTGGTTAGAGTATCAGAACAGGACTTGGGAGACCTGGGTTCAAATCCACTACTCTTACTGGGTGACCTTGAAAACAAAATAAAATAAAAAATTCCTTCCAGTAGCACCTTAGAGACCAGCTAAGTTTGTTCTTGGTATGAGCTTTCGTGTGCATGCACACTTCTTCAGATACTTCAGATTCTTCAGTGGTATATGAAGAAGTGTGCATGCACACGAAAGCTCATACCAAGAATGAAACTTAGTTGGTCTCTAAGGTGCTACTGGAAGGATTTTTTTATTTTATTTTGTTTTGACTATGACAGACCAACACGGCTACCTACCTGTAACTGGGTGACCTTGAGTCAGTCACAGCTTGAACTGCCTCTATCTGAAGTCCTGTGTGGTTGAAGTCCAATTTAAAGATTGTTGTTGTTGTTTAGTCGTGTCCGACTCTTCATGACCCCACGGACCAGAGCACACCAGGCACTCCTGTCTTCCACTGCCTCCCTCAGTTTGGTTGGACTCATGTTGGTAGCTTCAAGAACACTGTCCAACCATCTAGTCCTCTGTCGTCCCCTTCTCCTTGTGCCCCTTCTCCTTGTGCCCAACATCAGGGTCTTTTCCAGGGAGTCTTCTCTTCTCATGAGGTGGCCAAAGTATTGGAGCCTCAGAGGCATAGCTGTCAACCTTTCCCTTTTTTGCAGGAAATTCCCTTATTATAGCATTGGGAAACAGCAGGGAGGGTTGACAGCTATGCTCAGAGGACTACAAAGGAGAGCTCCAGTTGCCCATCAGTAGCTAGCAGAGGTCACCTGGTTGCTCTTCCCAAAGGTGGTAAGGTGTATTTCATATTAATAATAGTAATTATTTTCTCTTCATTGATCAGCAACCTTCTCATCCTGTAACAGGTCAGGTTTAGGTTTAAAGCATTTGCTCTGTAAACCAGCATCCTGGGAGAACAATATGCCACACTCTGCAATCTTTTTAGAGGGAACTTTATTTTGATTTGTAAAGGCACAAAAGCAAAACCGACTTCTAAAGGGAGGTTCTATTGATGAGGAAATTGAGTACAACAACTGTTCCAGAAGGTATTGAGCTTGGGATCATTTGCTTTTCAAAGCCAATAGGGGCCCCCAGGGCCACATCTGTCTGTGGGGCCACTCCTATGCCAAATGCTCCCCTCCCCACATGGACTTGCATGGTGACGGCACTCCAGGTAGCATCAGAACTTAATTTTATTTACATTTCCAGCATTTAAGTTTCACACGGTGCCCCAGAATAACCAATGTAGACTTGTTCTGTGGCATTGTGGGAAATTTAAAATGGCATCTAACGTGCTCACCACCAGTGAGAATTCCAGCCATAATGGGACTTTTCAGCTTCTAAGTTCTAAACGTAGATATCCAAAAGTTCAGTAGCTCATCCACCCTCCTTTCCAAAAACTTTTGTTTTTGGTTGTGTACAAGTTTGTAAAGATGCACCCAAAACTTTGGGGTGCAAGTAGATAATAAAGCCATGGGATTTGTAAAGTAAGTTTTAAAATAAAGCCCAAATTTAAATCCTTTGAAAAGTGACTCATATTGAATGTAATGTGTGAACACCCCTCATGCCTTCAAGGGAACCGAGATCCATCAACACATTGGTGTGCCATCAGATCACATCCTTGGGGATCTGGAAGGTGGGCATTCTTCTGCATCAAGGTCCACACCTATTGAACTATTTGTTTGTTTTTCCATCAAGAAATTGGCTTTGATGGTCCTCAAAACCTCAGCGCAGGAAAGGCAATGAAAGACACGCCTGTCAAGATTGGGTTGTGATGGTGTGAATAGCTTGGATTTCTCTTTCGGTGTTAAGTCCTCTGAGCTGAAAACCTATATGGTTATCCATAATTAAGTGCCCGCTGAAATCCCTGGGATTTATGAGTGCACAACCTGTGTACAGTAATGTTCAATGCCTGTGTTGTCTGTGTGCACAATGGTTGAGCTGAACAAATCAACAAGGGCGCACTCTTTCACACCATCACTTGTACATGGGTAAAGGCAGCTTGTAGCTGTGTTCAGTGCAACATGTGAACAAGCCTCCCCAAGGAAAGTCTCTGAGTTCCAAACTCAGCAGGACTTTGGCAAGTAGAGCCAGCTCCTTGGACCCTCTAGGGATTCACGCTGTTTCTTTCAGAGTCCCGGCGGCGGCGGTGACTGTGAAGGCTGCAACGGAGATCTGTCTCTTGACTTCCTCCCAGGCCTTCTGCTGGTCCTCTGCGTTGGCAATGTCAAACAGGGCATCGTAGATACCGGGAAATGACACTCCAGCATACTTGTTATGGCTGTTCGGAGCAAAGATGATGTGTCTGGAAACACAAGCAACAATATTTTAAAAGCAGAGCTCATGATAACCTCTGGGGAGGTTGTGCCTGGTGAGGAACCTTAAACAACCCTACTGAAATTTTTCAGGGACTCAAGTCCTATCTTTCAATATCCACCCCTTTGTTCCTTTTTGTCAGGAGTGGGGGATTTCTTTCTGCCATGGACCAGAGGCAAAAGCGTTTTTCTTGTCTCTGATAGATGTACTCCACACTTAGGAAGACAGGAAGGTGATTTATACTAGGTCTAACTCCAACATCAGCCGAAGAAGGAAGGGTGGAAAGACCGCTTGTTTTTCCTTGTCAAGGCAGTTGGAGAACCATCACTCCTGCCACCATTGCTGGCCCCAGTAAGTGAGGTTCGAAGGGAAAGGGGGATGGATTAGCATAGGTAGGAGGAAGGGAGTTGAGGGGTTTGGGGGGAGGGGAGAAGCTCAGGTCACATTTGGAAATGCTTGGAAATCAAATGAGCCATTTCCTAATTATGATTTATTTGTTTTTTTTGGCATTTGGGCTATTTACATGCCAATGCAACACTGGCTGTTGTTTGAGGCTCCCCATCACTTGTTAAACACTTTTAAACAACGAGATAAATGTCTCTGTATACCTACTTGTGACAAACTGTATCCAACTCAGAGATAGTTTTTGTTGTTGTTGTTGTTGTTTGGTAACAAAAGGGGTGGAGAATCTAAAGCCTTTTAAGGAAGGGAAGGGGGTGTAGGGGTGATAAACCATAGAATTGTAGACTTGGAAAGGATCCCAAGGGTCATCTAGTGCACCATCCTGCAATGCAGGAATCTTTTGCCGAAGGTGGATCCCACATGCTCTACCAACTGAGCTATAAAGAGCATATGATTCCTTACCTATAGAACGGCCTGCCAGGTAATCCAAGGGGGTCGATAAATGCTCTTTCCAGAAACATCAGCTGATCATTCCAAGATCGCACTGCAATAGGGCTGAAAATTAGACCACAGGGACACAAAAAAAAAATGCATCAAAGCTGCTCCAACAGAGTCATTAGGCGCTGCCGTTTGGGAGCCAACACAAAAGCTGACATTCTCAAATGAACACAGGTCTATTCAACAGCTTCTTGGAAGCTGAGTGCTGGACTTCCCTAGCTAGACCCTCCCAGTCCACTGAGGGGATGTCTCTCTTTAGCATGCATTTATCAGCAGACCTCAGCCTGAACGCGGGACGCGGGTGGCGGGTGGGTTAAACCACAGAGCCTAGGGCTTGCTGATCAGAAGGTTGGCGGTTTGAATCCCCGCCACGGGGTGAGCTCCCGTTGCTCGGTCCCAGCTCCTGCCCACCTAGCAGTTTGAAAGCATGTCAAAGTGCAAGTAGATAAATAGGTACCGCTCCTGCAGGAAGGTAAATGGCATTTCCATGCGCTGCTCTGGTTCGCCAGAAGTGGCTTTGTCATGCTGGCCACATGACCCGGAAGCTGTACACCGGCTCCCTCGGCCAGTAATGCAAGAGTCTGACATGACTGGACCTAATGATCAGGGGCCCCTTTAGCTTTACCTTTATCAGCAGACCTCAGCCTGAAGAATTCTGCCCCTGGGCCGAACAGGCCAGATGTCCAATAATCTAGGCGACTTACTTATTGGTGTCCAGTAGTTGCGATCTCTTGTGAAAGTCACTGGCAGATTCTGAAAACTTCCCCACTGCATCAAGGAGAGAACCTGGGACAGCAAAGAGGGGGGAACGCTCGTCATTGGATTTCGTGAATCTTGTCTGCTGCATCCACAGAGCTATAGGGCGGACACTTTTATTAAATTGCTTATTATGCTGGTTGTTTGATTTTAAGTTTCTCAAAGAATTCACTTCCTAATGATCCCTATAATTGAATTTGCCTTTTTCACAGCTGTTGCACACTGGGTCAGCAACTTCATTGAAAAACCCACTACAGCCCCAAGGTCTCGTCTAGCTCCACACCGACTACTCTGATGGGCTGTGGTTCTCTGGGATGTCAAGGGGAGGTAATTTTCAACCGCACCGGCTAAAGTGCTTTATCTGGAGATGGGGCAAACTGAAACCTTCTGCATGTGATCAGAAGAGACTATTTATGTATGCTACAACAGCTGTGCGGATACTACTTGCCCAAAGATGGAAGGAGGACAATCTACCTATGAAAGAAGAATGGTTGGTAAAGATGATGGACTATGCAGAATTGGTGAAAATGACCAGGAAAATCAGAGATCAAAAGGGCAATAAATTTAATAAAGAATGGGGATTTTTTTTAAAGATACTTGAAAGAACACTGTAAACAATTGAAAACACTGGCAGGATTTTAAGAAACACTTGCAATGAAGTGAGAATTATGATAAAAATGGAGCTTTAGGAAAATATGGAGAATATGATACGATGCAGTTTGAAAAGAATATCTGGGGAAACCATGGAGGGATGGAGGGAAGTTTGGGGATTCTGAGAATCCTGTTTGTAAAATGATTATGATTTATGTATGATGTTAAATGGTAAAAGTGAAAATGAATTTAAAAAAAAACTAAAGAGAGACCTTCTGCATGTGAAAGATGTGCTCTGCCACTGGCCTGTGGTTTCTCCCCTAAGCAGTGGGAAGCCTAGTTGCTGACCAGGGAAAAATCAGGCCTTGTTCATAAGACCTGGACGCAACCAGTGTAGCAAGGAAGAGCCCACAAAGGGAATTGTGGTGTACTCATGTGCAGGTGAGGAGTTGTGCTCTAGTCAATGGGGTCGCCTGTTGTGCTCTAGTCAATGGGGTCACAAAGAGTTGGACATGACTAAATGACTAAACAACAACAACAACATGCGCAGGTGTGTGTGTGGGGGGGGCTGATCTAACACCAGTGGGATATGCAAACAGCTGGATTAACAGAGTCACTGGGGAACGGTTTGTCTTTTAGGAGTCCCACTTTGCAATCTTCCCCTTGAGACTTTCCAAGGTCCCTCGATGAGTCTTTGCCGCAGGATTCCTGCATTGCAGCAAGGCAAAGGTGGGCAGAAGGTTTACCTGGTGGATCCTTGGGTGATTTTGCAGTGGTCAGCAATGAATTTTGACCACGGCAATAAACAAAATTACTTTCCCCATCTAAATCAGGCTGCTGAAATAAAGGAAGGTAATCAGGGCGTGTGAAAGGACTGCAAGTTCGGTTCAGTTAGGGTAATGAAAACAAATTCCTAGGCTCAGAGTGTGCTCAGTGCCACCCGGTTCATTAATTCTGCTCAGAGATCTGCACTGGGTGCTGATTTGTATCCGGGACAAGTACAAAATGTTACTATTAGTATATAAGGACCATAACAGCTTGGGACCATTTTGACTGCAGGATGTCCTTACCCCATGCATGTTCTCTGAACCCCTTTCATCTGTGGAACTGGCACAGTTACAGATGCACAGCATACACTGTTCTGCACTTGAAAGAAATCCCTCTGTGACAACACTTTGGAACTCCCTGCCTATTGATATCTGAGGGGGGTTTCCTTGTACTCTTTTGGATGCCTGTTTAAAAACATTTTATTTAGGCAAGCCCATCCAGTCAAGGGACGCGGGTGGCGCTGTGGGTTAAACCACTGAGCCTAGGGCTTGCCTATCAGAAGGTCGGCGGTTCGAATCCCCGCGACAAAGTGAGCTCCTGTTGCTCGGTTCCTGCTCCTGCCAACCTAGCAGTTCAAAAGCACGCCAGTGCAAGTAGATAAATAGGTACCGCTCCGGCAGGAAGGTAAACGGCATTTCCGTGCGCTGCTCTGGTTCCCCAGAAGCGGCTTTGTCATGCTGGCGACATGACCCGGAAGCTGTACGCTGGCTCCCTCGGCCAGTAAAGCAAGATGAGTGCCGCAACCCCAGAGTCGTCCGTGACTGGAACTAATGGTCAGGGGTCCCTTTACCTTTACTTTTATCCATTCATGCAGACTACTGACAGGTGTTTTAACCTTTTTGCTCAGTGTTGATTTTAATTATTTTTGAATGTTTTCAACAGCGTGTTTTAAATGTCTTTTATTTATAATTTTAATTGTTTGTGGGTCCCCCCCCCAAACTGCTTAGATGATGATGATGATGATGATGATGATGATAATAATAATAATAATAATAATAATATATTTATACTCCGCCCATCTGGCTGGGTTTTCCCAGCCACTCTTAGAGGTCTTATTACAATCAAGTTAGTATACAAATGTTGTTAAATGAGAAAATAAAATAAAATTCTAACGGAATGTCTCTTGGGGTTCTGGTAGGAGGAAAGCACGGATAGCCAACATGATGAATAATGTCGTTTGCTATGGGTTTTGTTGAGTTCCACCTTCCATCATCCCTGACCATCCATTGGTCCATGCTGGCTGGAACTGTTGGGATATGTAGTCCCTAGTGGTTAGCTATCCCTGGAACAAATGACCTCCAAGATTGCTTCCAACCCTGCAGTTCCCTGATTCTTGTCTTATGCCTGGTAGCACATACCTAACGACACGTTGTACGTCACCAAGGCTTCCTGGTGTTTCAGGGTCATGTTGTGAATGACGTTCGCGTAACTGCTGAGTGCCTTGGCGTAATCCCGGCAGTCGAAAGGAAGGACGATGGAATCTGCCAGTTCAAACACGATTCCTCCACGCACCTGAGCCACGGCAAGGTGGTTCTTAAAAGTGGGGTCATAAAACTGCTCCACGATCTCGTAGGTCTCGTAGACGCTGTGATAAACAGGGTAGCTACTGTATTTGTCCACCCTCTGAAAAGGAAGAAGTGGGCACACTCAGATTGCGTTTTCACATCTCATTGGTTTTTATGTGCAGCAAAAGAAAACAAAACAACCCTACAAGTTGGGTTGGGTGAAATGTGCAGCCACCCAAACTTTGCAAACTCTTGGCAGCCACTGCCACATCAGCTGCCTGGTCACTCATGGCAGGATCAGGAGGTGCTGTGGTGGGAGATAGATTGGGCCCCATGCTGGGCAGCACTGGCTGTGAGATCAGCTCAGCATCCAGTGTAAATGGGTCAGCTCAGCCTTGCCTCACTGTCAGGGACTGCACATAAGAGGAGGAAAGTTGGAGACCACCTCCGCCTCTTCCTGAACCTGTTCTCCCGAGAAGAGGAGGACAGTATAGATTTAGAACGGTGGTTTGCAGAGGGTCACAGCTCAGAGATAGAAGAGGGGCAAAGCTGGGAAATAATGGGAGAAGCAGAGCAGGAACAGCTAGATGACACATTATCACTACATATATATAAAATAAAAAGAATAAGAAGAATACAAGGATACATGCATACATCCGTGTGCATGTATCCGAAGAAGTGTGCATGCACACGAAAGCTTATACCAAGAAAAAACTTAGTTGGTCTCTAAGGTGCTACTGGACAATTTTTTATTTTTTATATATATATTTTGACTGTGTCAGACCAACCTACATTATCACTACAGAGCATTCCAGACCCGCCTTCTCCCAGAACACGGCGAGCAGTGAAAGTAGGAGAACAGAGGGCTAAGAGGCAATTGGCCTTAAGCAGCCACCGTAAAATGGGTGACGCTGTTGAAGACTGAGAAGGGAAGGGAGAAGGAGATTACTCGGAGCAATGCCATTACCCCAAGAGGCGAATACTGAATAAAGACTTTGGTAAGAGCTTCTTGTTTATCTATTACTGGCAGCCTGCCGTGAGGGGGGGGGGGGATCAGATTCCCTGAAGCCTGACACTCACTCTTAGAATGCTTTAGGGCTTTCTGTTGGGCTCTGCTGGTAGATATTCTGCTGGGTGACTTTCTGCCAGTCTGCACATTCAAGGTATGGAATTCAGGGTTTCCAAGTTGAATGACCCAACTGGACATAGTTAGGATCCCTGTCTTTGGTCTTGCCATGCAATGCCTCCAGAACACGCCTTTTGGGGGAACCTCACTGGCCTCAGCTCTGCGGGCTGAGCCACATCTGAGACGCAATGAGTAAATTATGCTGAGCTGGGGTTGGGGACTTAAGAATGTAAGAATCGCCCTGCTGGGTCATGTCAATGGCCCATCTAGTCCAACATCCTGTTTTCACAGTGGCCAACCAGAAACCTACAAGCAGGATTTGAGCCCAAGAACAATTTCCTCTCCTGTCGTTTGCAGCAACTGGAAGAAGAAGAAGAAGAAGAAGAAGAAGAAGAAGAAGAAGAAGAAGAAGAAGAAGAAGAGTTTGGATTTGATATCCCGCTTTATCACTACCCGAAGGAGTCTCAAAGCGGCTAACATTCTCCTTTCCCTTCCTCCCCCACAACAAACACTCTGTGAGGTGAGTGGGCCTGAGAGACTTCAAAGAAGTGTGACTAGCCCAAGGTCACCCAGCAGCTGCATGTGGAGGAGCGGAGACGCGAACCCGGTTCACCAGATTATGAGTCTACCACTCTTAACCATTACACCACACTGGCCGAGCCAAGCTGAGCCAGGGATTGGCTGATTGAGCCAAAGATGTAATGGATCCTAAACTGCTCATCCTGGCATATCTTGCCATAGGATCTCCTCCTTAGTGCAGCCTTTATAGATTTGGGAGGAGGGCGGAGGCGAAAGCAGAATTGCTTTCCTCCACCTGTCAGTGGCTTCCAACCTATGAATCTGAATGAGTGCCAGCCTCCATTGGTCTTAAATTATCTTTGGAGTCGGTTTTAGCCTTACAGAACTCCACAGCCAAACCCCTTTTGCTTCCAGTGAATTTTGTTACATTAACTTGGCGCCCACAATAAATCGGCAGAGCCTGGAGATCAGGGGTGACAGCTTGAAAAAAATATTGAGGGAGGGGGCAGGTAATCACTCACGGGATGCACACTATTTGAATGGCAATGCTCACCAGCCCCTCAAATATTTTACTGGGGGTGGGGTGAGCTGAAGCGACATCGGCCCCTAGGAATTGGCTCCTATGCTGGAGACAGACAGTGAGGTTTGTGCATCCACAGTACTGACCAGAGAAGGAATGACAGCTGGGAGGAGTACAGAGAGATGAAATGTCATGGTGCATCTGCAGTAGCACAACCGGACACTTTCATCTGCCCCAGCTGCAACAAAACATGTCTCTCCCGTATCGGTCTCTGCAGCCACAGCAGGCGCTGCAACCTTCCAACAGTTTGACTTCACCCCCAAAAGGGGTGCTCCTCCATCGTCTTCCCAGAAAGACATATGCCAACAACAATAAACCACAGTAAGCTTTTAAAGGGATTTATACCCAAATTCCCCGGGACGCTTATTTCAAGATGCTGTGGAACAGGCTTACCCAGTTTTTAGTGTATCGAGCTCTTCCGGAAGCGATGCCCAACCTCTGGAAAAAGACTTCAAAATCATTGCCGGAGCCCAGCTTGTTAATCCTTTTGTGAAATGAAAAAAAAAGACAGGACAGAGGGCAAACTGGCAAAACATTGCCATAAAATTATTGTTTTCAAAACAACACAGTGTACACACTGATCCACCGGCAGATCTTTTTTTAATGGGTTATTGTCTAGCTTTCATTGTAACACGTTGCTCTTTTCCCCCCTTCTAATTTTATGTTATGCTTTTAAAATTCTGCTATTGTATCTGCCTCCCAAAGGCTTGTATGGCTGTTTGTTGCAGCAGCAGTCCTGGCTACAATCTCCCCAGGTGAATGGTGCTTCTGGGTCCGGCCAGGGAGTGCTTCCCAGGCCCCTGTGGGGCAGTGCGAGGAGGCATCTCTCTTTGGGGCAGGGGGGCAGCTCAGAGAGCAGAGCTGTCAGCTGCAGCTGCCCAGAGGACTCCTAAGGAGAGGGGAGGAGAGAGGAGGCTGAGGGAACACTCCACAAAGGAGGGTGACTTAGTGGTAGTAATAAATGCTACTACTACTACTACTACTACTACTACTACTACTAATACTCTGTCCATCTGGCTGGGTTGCCACTTAGAGACTCTTTACATAGTAAGTGGCTAATAAATTGAAATAATATGCACAACCCATTTTCCCTCCAAACAGCTCACAGTGGTGTACTTGGCTCTCTCTGTTCTCATTTCATCCTCACAACAACCCAGTGAGGTAGGCTGACTGGCCCAACAACACTAGTGAGGTTTTATGGCCCGGTGGGGGTTTGAACCCTACTGTCCGAGGTCCTAGTCCTGTGCTCTAACCACTACACCACCACTCTAGAGAGACCCAGTGAAGGCCAACGAGGCTCAGCTGCCCCACTCCTGCCCTGCTTGTTTTGCACTTCGGTCCTTGTGACACAACAGGTAGGCGAAGAAACCCCACCCCTGGAAGGGACCACAGCGGTTTCCTCCGCCATCCCCTCTCCATCCCAAACCTCTTGGGATTTACCTGGGCACATCTTCCTGCCCCGTTGAGGGGTTTTTCTCATACCAGCTTTCATAAAGAGATCTGCCTTCAAAGCCTTCATCGGGGCTTGGTATCTATTAAAACACAGTAAGTTTTGCAAACGTGAAAATGGAAGCGATGGGAAACCAGCTGCCCTCCTCCTATTCCATGGGAAACAAGAGACAGGAGGCAGAAAGAACCTCCTTTCTCCCCCTCATCAGTTTTATTGCTTGCCTTCCCCCCATCCCCTAAGGACCACGGAGCAGGTAGCAATATAAAAGAACAGGAATGCAATCACAAAACAGTAATTTGGAAAACAACAACCACATTAGCACCTGCCAATCAAAGACAGAACAGGAACAAAGTCGGAGACAACAATGGCTATAAAGGTAAAGGGACCCCTGACCGCTAGGTCCAGTCGCAGACGACTGTAAATGCCGTTTACCTTCCCACCGGAGCGGTACCGATTTATCTACATGCACTTGACGTGCTTTCAAACTGCTAGGTTTGCAGGAGCAGGGACCAAGCAATGGGAGCTCACCACGTCGCGGGGCTTCGAACCGCCGACCTTCTGATCGGCAAGCCCTAGGCTCTATGGTTTAGACCACAGCGCCACCCGCGCCCCTTAACAATGGCTATATCTCAAAGCAAATAAAAAAGTTTTCAGAATGCACTGCTAGAGGCAGATGGGTTTTTTGCCCAGCTGAGAGTTCCATAAATGTGTTCATTCATTCATTCACTCCCTAAAATTTATATACCACTTGATTGTAAGTAACCTCAAAGCGGTTTACAAAAGATAAAACAGTAAAATAAAGAAATATTGGTAACACGTGAGACTCTTAATCTTGGGGCTGTGGGTTTGAGCCCCACATTGCAAGGGGTTGTCCCTTCAGCTCTACAATTCTAAGATCCTATGATTTACAACCCAGCTTTAAAACATGCAAAAGTTAAAAATACTAAAACAGATTAAAGTGACCTCCACTTTCTAAGCCTCTGGATAGGTTTGTCTAAACGGGAATGTTTTTAGCTGGCGCCAAAGAGAGTACAGAGAAGGGGACTGCTTGATTTCAATAGGCAGGGAGTTCCAAAGTGGCACACGAAACGATAGCGTTCTCACAAATGCAGAGCAGGTTATTATGTTGCACCTGTAGCACTGCCAATTCCACCAATCGAAGCGGTCATGTGGCTTTATATACCAAACGGCAGTCGAGTTTCCTGTGGACAGCTGTTGGTTCCTATTGAGCGCTAAAGAGAGGATTTTCCAGGGTAAAGTGATGGGACGAAGGCAAAAATGGTTCAGACCCATACTTGCCAGGTGGAAGTGCAGAGGAGCTCTTAGTAAATGGAGAAATGACATGTGATTCTCTAAGACTAAGTTGTTGTTGGATTTTGGGAAATGATATATAATGAGTTGAAAAAAATGTTTAAAATAACCTTTTCTGGGGGGGGGGGAATCCCTGAAGCTTTCCTTTTAGGAATTCTAGGTGCCAAAATCCCAAGGGAGCAGAAAGGACTATTTATGTATGCGACCACGGCTGCGCAGATGTTATTGGCCCAGAGATGGAAAGAAGATAAAGTCCCTACCAGAGAAGAATGGCAGATCAAGTTGCTGGATTATGCCAAAATGATTAAAATAACCGGAAGAATCAGAAATCAGTTTTAATAAGGAATGGGGAAAATTGATAACTTATCTTAAAGACAGTTAGTAGGATTGGAATATGACTTGTAGTTTAATGGTGAATTTTGGATACAATGGAGAGATTTGGATTATTATAAAAGATGCAGGAGGAAATGATTAATAATAGGACCCCACAAAGGGGGGGGGGAATCCAAGAGATTCCTTGGGATCTTGTTTTTATGTTGTATGTTGGACTGTAAAATTTTAATCTGAAAAAACAAATAAACTTTTTTTTTAAGTTGTCATTGAAGCCAAGCCAATGGGATACTGATCACTGCATGTACAGGAGGAGATTGAGAGTCTCAGGTGAGGCTCCCCCCAAAAAGGAAGAGTGGGATAGATCTATAACAAATGAATAAATCTATTACCGTATTTTTCGCTCCATAGGACGCACCGGACCATAGGGCGCACCTCAGTTTTAGAGGAGGAAACAAGAAAAAAAAATATTTTTCTGGTTTTCTTCCTCTAAAAGCCCTGGTTTTGTTGTTGTTTTTTTGAGGATCAGCTAAAAGTTTTGCAGCTGTTTTTGCAAAGGCAAAAGGCCTTTTTTTTAAAGGATCAGCTAAAGGTTTTGCAGCTTTTTTGCAAAAGGGAAAGCCCTGTTTTGTTTTGGTTTTGGTTTTTTTTTGAGGATCAGCTAAAGGTTTTGCAGCTTTTTTGCCAAGGGGAAAGCCCTGGGTTTTTTTTTAGGATCAGATAGAGGTTTTGCAGCTTTTTTTGCAAAAGGGAAAGCCCTGTTTTGTTTTGTTTTGGGGTTTTTTTGAGGATCAGCTAAAGGTTTTGCAGCTTTTTTTGCAAAGGGAAAAGCCCTGGGTGTTTTTTTTTAGGATCAGCTAAAGGTTTTGCAGCTTTTTTTGCAAAGGGGGGGAAAGCAAAGCTCCTTTTGCAAAGGGGGAAAAGCAAAGAGGCAAAGCCCCATTTTTATGGGGTTTAACTCACATTTCTGAAAAAATCTTAAGGAAAGGGAGCCATTTCTATTGTTTGTAGACAGATAATCTAATCAGCCAGTCACATGTCCTGGGGAAACAAACAACCTCCCTCTGCAGCACATTCAACAAAGGAGGGCGGGGCTGAAAGGGAGCCGGGACTCTTATCTCTCTCCCGATCTCTTGCTGATCAGCTGCTGAGCGGGGTCCTTTCAACACTCCCTTTTCTCTTTGTAAAATAAAAAGCACAATCTGCTTTTGGCCCCTGGGCAATTCAGCTCCAGGGACCACCATTCGCTCCATAAGACGCACAGGTATTTCCCCTTACTTTTTAGGAGGAAAAAAGTGCGCCTTATGGAGCGAAAAATACAGTATGTTTCTTCTTAGAGTTCATTTCCCCCCTCCTCTTCTTTTATTTTACCTCTTTAGTCAGATTGTATACCAAGCTATACATCAGCGGGGTGCAGTCAACTCGAAGGGTGTAGTTGCCTGAAAGAGAAGTAAAATCAGTTAACTGAATTTGTATCACGCCTTTCCTCCTGGGAGGTTGAGCTCTCCTCCCCGTTTTATCCTCACAACAACCCTGTGATGTAGGTTGGGCGGAGAGGCAGTGACTCAATCAAAGTCGCCTAGCGAGCTTCACGACCGGGCGGGGATTTGAACCCTGCTCTCCCGGATCATAGTCCGTCACTCTAACCACTACGCCACACGGGTAGCTGCCACTTTACTGTCTTTTAGATAGCTCAGTTGGTAGGGCATGAGACTCTGAATCTTAGGGTCATGGGTTTGAGCCCCACGTTGGGCAAGGGGGGTCCTGCATTGCAGAGGGTTGGACTAGATGAATCTTGTGTCCCTTCCAACTCTATGATTCTATTCTATGACTATTAAACGGGGTTTGAACACGTAAATCATGACGTTGTTTTAAACATATATGGAGGCAGCGAGAGATTTCACTTTCTTGGGTTCCATGATCACAGCAGATGGTGACAGCAGTCACGAAATTAGAAGACGCCTGCTTCTTGGGAGAAAAGCAATGACAAACCTAGACAGCATCTTAAAAAGCAAAGACATCACCTTGCCGACAAAGGTCTGTATAGTTAGTGCTATGGTTTTCCCAGTAGTAATGTACGGAAGTGAGAGCTGGACCATCAAGAAGGCTGATCGCCGAAGAATTGATGCTTTTGAATTATGGTGCTGGAGGAGACTCTTGAGAGTCCCATGGACTGCAAGAAGATCAAACCTATCCATTCTTAAAGAAATCAGCCCTGAGTGCTCATTAGAAGGACAGATCCTGAAGTTGAGGCTCCAGTACTTTGGCCACCTCATGAGAAGAGAAGACTCCCTAGAAAAGACCCTGATGTTGGGAAAGATGGGGGGCACAAGGAGAAGGGGACGACAGAGGATGAGATGGTAGGACAGTGTTCTCGAAGCGACTAGCATGAGTTTGGCCAAACTGCGAGAGGCAGTGAAGGATAGGCGTGCCTGGCGTGCTCTGGTTCATGGGGTCACGAAGAGTCGGACACGACTGAACGACTGAACAACAACAACATACGCATGTGTGCAAACAGTAGCAGAGCATGTTTGAGTTTCACTGCATGGTGTTGCATTTCTTACTTTTTTCAGATGCATGCTGGACAGAATGTTTTATTGGGTGGTATTCAACTAAGTTGTACTCAGAGCAAACCCAGGGCTCAGCTACATTAGCAAAGATACAGCGATTTGAATGCGCTGTGAACATGCAACACCCAATGGCGCCAGAGAGCAGGAGATTTTAAAACACGGCTTTCCATAGAGGTTTCTTTCTTTTGTTAGAACACTCTAATTTCTGACTTATTTATAGTGGTTCCCCCCCCCCCGTGTCTAGATCCACCCCCAATGAAATTAATGGACCACATATTCATTTTAGTGGGGAAACAGAAGTGCAAGTGAGGTCGCTGTTGCATCACATTACACCCACTGATGGGAATGAAATTTAGCACGATGTGGTGGTATATTGATAAAAAAATAAATCTACAGTTCCATAAAATGCATTGTAGAAGAGTTTGGATTTGATATCCCGCTTTATCACTACCCGAAGGAGTCTCAAAGCGGCTAACATTCTCCTTTCCCTTCCTCCCCCACAACAAACACTCTGTGAGGTGAGTGGGGCTGAGAGACTTCAGAGAAGTGTGACTAGCCCAAGGTCACCCAGCAGCTGCATGTGGAGGAGCGGAGACGCGAACCCGGTTCACCAGATTACGAGTCTACTGATCTTAACCACTACACCACACTGGCATTGTAAAAGGGACATTAGAAAACGGGAGAGAAGCACTAGCATTTTATAACCAGGAAAACTGAGCCAGTAATCCCCATGTTTGAATGCACCAAAACATTGGGCCAGATTCAGCACAGCTCATCTTATGCTATTACCCAAATTCTGCCCAAACAAGCATATGCAAAGAAAACCTGTTCCCCAACCCAAGGATTACGAACTTAATCCATTCCGGAAATCTGTTCTTAAACCGAAACCGTTCTTAAACCAAGGTGCTCTTTCCCTAATGAGGCCTCCCGCCGCCGGTGCCCTTCCACCGTTTGGTTTCCGTTTGTAGATCGAGGTAAAGTTTGCAAACCGGGACACTACTTCCAGTTTTGCGGAGTTCATAAACCAAATCATTCGTAAACAGGGCTGTTCTTAAACCGAGATACCACTGTACATGTTTATGAAGTTTAACCCCAAAAGACAACTCAGTGACCACACCCTTCTCATTCTCTGTCAAAACTTGCATATATTTTACCTTCTACGGAGGAATCAGCATTGATATAGGCCACGCCACGCTCCTGCAGTATTTTGACATTTTCCTACAACAGAAATGAAGAAAACGTTTGTTCGTGTTCATGCCTAAAACATTTCTCCATGGGCCAATTCACACACGCAGGGTCAAGCGACAATGACTGGCGAGTGTGTGTTTGGCCCATCACAGATCAAACCCACGAGCCTCTGTGGCTGGAGTTCAGCAATGCTCCTGAAACCACAGGAGAGGAGGGTGCTCTCGCACTCAGGTCCTGAGTGTGGTTGGCCTCTGTGAGAGCAGTGATCTAGGACTCAGCTACTTTAGTTTAAAAAAATCAAGTGTTTTAAATACCGTATTTTCCGGCGTATAAGACGACTGGGCGTATAAGACGACCCACAACTTTTCCAGTTAAAATATAGAGTTTGAGATATACTCGAACGTGGATTCTCCACCCGGCGTATAAGACGACCCCTGACTTTTGAGAAGATTTTCCTGGATTAAAAAGTAGTCTTATACGCCAGAATATACAGTATGTTATAACACCGTGACACCAGATGGCGCTGTGGAGTTCCGTCTTTCGCCAACGGGATTTCCCATGATGAGGTTTACAATGTGTTTTCCTGAAACTTTTTTTTTCATGTGTCTAGATCCAGCCTTAGTTGGGCCATTGGCCTGATCCAGCAGACTCTTCCTATGTTCTTACCAGTGCATTTTCTTCAGCATTATCACAAAAAATCTGATCTTATTAGGACAAACAAAACAAAAAGAGGCGCAAAAACGCAAAATAAATAGCAAAAACAGACAGACCTCAGCGTAACACTCAAAACAGAAGCGTAACACTCAAAATTGAGTACGTTTGGCTTCCGGAAAAAGTTTGCAAACCGGAACACTTACTTCCGGGTTCGCAGTGTTTGGGTTCCAAGTTGTTTGAGTACCAAGGCGTTTGAGAACCAAGGTACCACTGTATGCGAATGGATCCTACCCAGAGACAGCGACCATCTGGAAGTGTCCTTCCCGTTAATTTACCTCAGCCCACTCTGTAGATCCTATCAAGCCAAACTCCTCAGCATCCCAGCTGGCAAATATCACCGTTCTCCGAGGCCTCCATCCTGCAGTCGAGATATTTAGAGCATCATTACGAACACAATATATTTGTTCATTAAAAGCCATTTCTAAACCACTTAGCATTTCAAAAACCTCCTCAGCCGCGCATGCCGTGCGAGATACAAAAACCGCTGTTGATTAAAACCAAAATGCAAACGGAAACCATAAAACGAAAACAAATAAAATAAAACTTTTTTTTTTTAAGCACCTAAAACAGAAATTCAGGGGATTCATACATGGGACACAGGGTCCCATCTTATGGGTCAGGTATGGCCTAGGCAAATTGAGAAGGCTTTACAAGATGTTTGAAGCAATGAACGGTTGCTGTGTCGTGAATGGCAGAGGGAAGACATTCTGAAAGGGCATTCATAGAATCATAGAATCATAGAATCATAGAATCATAGAATTGGAAGAGACCACAAGGGCCACCCAGTCCAACCCCCTGCCAAGCAGGAAACACCATCAAAGCATTCCTGACAGATGGCTGTCAAGCCTCCGCTTAAAGACCTCCAAAGAAGGAGACTCCACCACACTCCTTGGTAGCAAATTCCACTGCCGAACAGCTCTCACTGTCAGGAAGTTCTTCCTAATGTTTAGGTGGAATCTTCTTTCTTGTAGTTTGAATCCATTGCCCCGTGTCCGCTTCTCTGGAGCAGCAGAAAACAACCTTTCACCCTCCTCTATATGAAATCCTTTTATATATTTGAACATGGCTATCATATCACCCCTTAACCTTCTCTTCTCCAGGCTAAACATACCCAGCTCCCTAAGCCGTTCCTCATAAGGCATCGTTTCCAGGCCTTTGACCATTTTGGTTGCCCTCCTCTGGACACATTCCAGCTTGTCAGTATCCTTCTTGAACCGTGGTGCCCAGAACTGGACACAGTATTCCAGGTGAGGTCTGACCAGAGCAGAATATAGTGGTACTATTACCTCCCTATACATTCCACAGTATAGGGGCAACAGCAAAAAAATGGCCATTCTTGGGGTTCACTGTGGTGTGAGATTCTGTAGGGTGCGATGCCATGAATATAATTTCCCCGGAAATGATCTCACAGGTCTATACAGGGGCAAGTGGTATTTCAAGTCACCTGGTCCTGACTTCTTAAGGGTAGTATATCAACTAGAAGACCTTGGCAGCTGATCAAAAGCCAGGAAAAACTTGGCACAGGTGCAATATGTGTGTGTCTAGGTCAGGGGTCAGCCAACTTTTTCAGCAGGGGGCCAGTCCCTTGTCCCTTGTAGGGGGCTGGACTATATTTTGGAAAAGGGGGGGGGAGAACGAATTCCTATGCCCCACAAATAACCCAGAGATGGATTTTAAATAAAAGCACACATTGTACTCATGTAAAATCATGCTGATTCCCGGACTGTCCGCAGGACAGATTTAGAAGGCGATTGGGCCGCATCTGGCCCCAGGCCTTAGTTTGCCTACCCATGGTCAAGCTGAAGTGTTTGCCCTGATGGACTGGCAGCTGTTGGATGGATGGATGGATCCCTGAACTGACAGATTTTTAGGTTCTGCATTCTTCTTTCCTCACCTTGCTGCTTCAGCTTCCCAAAGCTTCGGACAATCTCGTGAACGACAGCCGCTCCGCTCTGCGGGTCAATCCCACCAAAGACCCAAGAGTCTCGGTGGCCACCTAGGATAACGTACCTGTCTGGATCAATGGAAATGGGGATTAGTTTTTAAATGGACGCAATCAATCACGATGAGAGTTCTACTTAAGGGCCCATCTGAGGATAACCTGGAGCTAGAGATGAGAGGATCTGACCATTTTGGTCCCCCTTTCTCATCCTTCCAGTCTTTAGTTCCGTTCCCACATCAGTTTGCAATTTGATTTCAAAAGTCTTCATGAAAATTCACCAGCATTTTAGTGTCACATTCCCCTAGTGTACATTTTTATATGCCGTTTTGTCTGATATACATTTTTGCAGAGACATTTCCCCTAATAAATTGCATTTTTATAGGCTATTTTCAGTAATAAATGCATTTAAACGCACACTTCATGCCAGTATGTGCCTTTTTTGTAGCACATTTTTATGTAGCTGGAGAAGTGCGCTTCAATTTGGAGGTGTGTGAATTTTGAAGGACAGCCGGTCTTTGCTTCCACGATGGAAGGAGGAATAGCAGGATAAAAACTAATAAATAGAAGTGGTTTTGACTAGACAGCCTTGCGTGGCTCAAGACCTTGATATCTTTCAAAACGTATCCTCAGAACATACCTACCCAGACCCTTCAATCTGAGGTCCCTCTTCTGCCTCTGAGGGAAGTTTAAAGGGTGCTGACAAGGGAAGTTTAAAGGGTAAAGGGACCCCTGACCATTAGGTCCAGTCGTGAATGACTCTGGGGTTGCAGCGTTCATCTCCCTTTATTGGCCGAGGGAGCCAGCATACAGCTTCCGGGTCATGTGGCCAGCATGACTAAGCCGCTTCTGCCAATCCAGAGCAGCGCACGGAAACGCTGTTTACCTTCCCGCCGGAGCGGTATCTATTTATCTACTTGCACTTTTGACATGCTTTCGAACTGCTAGGTGGGCAGGAGCTGAGACCGAACAACGGGAGCTCACCCCGTCGCGGGGATTCGAACCGCCAACCTTCTGATCGGCAAGCCCTAGGCTCTGTGGTTTAACCCACAGCGCCACCCGCGTCCCTTTTAAGGGAAGTTTAAAGGGAGCCTTTTCAGTTGTGGTTCCCTGCATGTCCAATGCTGTCCCCAAAAAGGCACCAACCAGGCACCATCATTAATTTCCTTCAGCATCTGATGGATTATGACAATTACGGTGTCTATGATAGTACTTTTTTGCCACTGAAGTTTTTACTGTCGTTTCGCTGGATTTATTTTACAGGTTACTGCATGGCATTTGTTATTTCCCCCCAGCTTTTCTATGCTCCTAAAGTTACTTTAAGGCTTTTTACATGAACGCCTTGTGGGTCGAGCGTTTTGACTCGAGTGTTCCGGTTTGCAAACTTTTTTTTGGAAGCCGAGTGGCTGATACGGCTTCCGGTTGAGTGCAGGAAGCTCCTGCAGCCACTCGGAAGCCGTGCCTTGGTTTCCAAACGTTTTCGGAAGTCTAATGGACTTCCGGAAGAAATTCCATTCGAGAACCAAGGTACGACTGTATTAGGAAAAAATAGCATTATTATTAAAATAGGAGTCAGATCATTGGTCCATCTAGTCTGGAGGACTGGCTAAATTTGAAGGACTTCCTGGATTTCAGGTGAAAGCCTTTCTTAGCTCTACACAGCGATGCCGGGGGCATTTATAATACAAATAATGCATTCTACCTCTGAACTACAACCCTTCCACTGGCTTGATCCCACAAAGAACGTGAGCAAGGGAATGGCCTTACCTGGCTCTGTTGCACCTTGGAGAGTACCGATCACATTGTAAATTCTTCTTACTTCTTTGATGCTGTGGACATGCATTTTGACTCTGCTAATGCAAGTGCAATATATACATATATAAACCAAAGTGTTAAATGTCAGGTTAAGAAATAAATGCACGCTTTAGACTTTAAAGTCAGAACAGATTAGGGCTGAAATTCTGCATAGTTATAAAGGTAAAAGGTAAAGGTATCCCTGACAGTTAAGTCCAGTCGCGGACGACTCTGGGGTTGCAGCGCTCATCTCGCTCTATAGGCCGAGGGAGACGGCGTTTGTCTGCAGACAGCTTCTGGGTCATGTGGCCAGCATGACAAAGCTGCTTCTGGCGAACCAGAGCAGCACACTGAAACACCGCTTACCTTCCCACTGGAGCGGTACCTACTTATCTACTTGCACTTTGATGTGCTTTCGAACTGCTAGGTTGGCAGGACCAGGGACCAAGTAATGGGAGCTCACCCCGTTGCGGGGATTCGAACCGCCAACCTTCTGATCGTCAAGCCCTAGGCTCAGTGGTTTAGACCACAGCACCACCCACGTCCCCTGCATAGTTATAGTCCTGTGTAAATTACGAAATATCATTTTCAGAAGGTGGACTTAGTTTTAACACAAGCCTTCAGCATGAGAGCCACTTTTTTTTTTAACCTGTGTGCTCATCTTTCTAGATGGAGTCCAACATGTGAGCATCCGTCAGCGAAACAGAAATTGTTGGCAGAATGGATTCCCCTTCCCTCTGCAGTCCCCCCACCCAAAGTGCTCTGAAGGGTTTGAGGGGACTATTTGAAGCAGATCTGAGGGAAGGGGGTGCTGCGGGCTGCAAAGGGAAGAAAGAAAGCGGAAGTCCCAGCAGTGATGAGGTCATATATATTTCCCGAGTGAGGGAATTCCAAAGTTGAGGGGCCACCACTGAAAAGACCGTGTTTATGTATCTGCTACTCTAGCATCTTCTACCGGTCAAAAAGGTAAAAGGACGCGGGTGGCGCTGTGGTCTAAACCACTGAGCCTCTTGGGCTTGCCGATCAGAAGGTCGGCGGTTCGAATCCCCACAATGGAGTGAGCTCCCGTTGCTCTGTCCCAGCTCCTGCCAACCTAGCACTTCAAAAGCACACCAGTGCAAGTAGATAAATAGGTACCACGGTGGTGGGAAGGTAAACGGCGTTTCCGTGCTCTCTGGCTTCTGTCACGGTGTTCCATTGCACCAGAAGCGGTTTAGTCATGCTGGCCACATGACCCACATGACATCGGCTCCCTCGGCCTGAAAGCAAGATGAGCACCGCAACCCCACAGTCACCTTTGACTGGACTTAACCGTCTAGGGGTCCTTTACCTTTACCTTTCTACCGGTCAGCCAGAAAGCAGGAGCACAAACACTGATCTTCTCAGCGGCTGCTCCCATACTTTGAAACTCCCTCCCTAGAGAAGTTACTCCCTCCTTATTGTTCTTCTTCTAGCAAGTGAAATTTTTTTTTTGTTCCAACAGGATTTGGGGAACTGAATGGTTTCCATTAAAGGGCTGGTGCTGTGCTGGTATTTTTTTTAAAATTGTAATTATTGGTATGTTTTGAACAGGTTTTATATATGCGCATCATTTTAATTCCATCAATATGGATTTTAATGATTGATTTTTCTATGTTTTTAGTGGCTCTTGAGTTTATATGTAAGCAGCCTTGAGTCCCGTCAGGGAAAAGGTGGAGTATAAGTAAATAAATGAAGTTCAGGTAGGCTCATGCAAGTGCACTAAGGTGGTCTTAAGGAGGGATCTTCGTTTGGTCCCAAACAAAGAGGATTGACAAGAAGACAGCCTACATTACCCTAACGAACTAAACCTCTCTTATTCAGTGCAGGTTCTGCAGCTCCATTTTCCTATTTACCATTTACTCAACACCACAAGATTATATTTTCTTCCCACCTTTTTGAAGAACTTCCTATGAAGCCTGGCCCAACGTTGTAAGGCACAGAGAGGTTTCCCTTCCAGCTGTCATCTGGTGGGGGTGATCCTCCCATGTCCCTGTTGGAAAAAAGATAACATTACAGTTGGCATCCATCCGAGAAAGAAGTAGGAACAATTGTGTGTTCCTCCTTACAAAAATTCCAAAACTGAAGTAACTTCTGGCATGTAGGCTTCCAGAATATTTTTTTTCCCCAAGTCCCAAAGGCTAATGATTGGCAAATAAAACCAGAAGGAAGGCAAAAAGACTTCAGGCCTAATTAACCAAGATTTCAAACTTGGCCGCGGGTTGTTTTGCCTTTCGGTCTGGAAGGTCGCTTGCCAGCTGAGTTGCCACAGGGTGGAAGACCTTGTCTCCTAGAATGCCTTCGGCTAGAGATGGGTGATACACTAGGAAGACCCACCAGCTGCAGAAGGATCAAGAGAGAAGAGGAAAACCCAATCTTACCAGCGACCATAAGGAACACAAGAACTTAAGTCAGGCATGGCCAAAGTTGGCCCTCCAGCCGTTTTGGTAATACAACTCCCATCATCCCTAGCTAACAGGACCAGTGGTCAGGGATGATGGGAACTGTAGTCCCAAAACAGCTGGAGGGCCAACTTTGGCCATGCCTGACTTAAGAGGAGACTTCCAGTGTGGTGCAGTGGTTAAGAGCGGTAGACTCGTAATCTGGGGAACCGGGTGCGCATCCCCGCTCCTCCACATGCAGCTGCTGGGTGACTTTGGGCTAGTCACACTTCTCTGAAGTCTCTCAGCCCCACTCACCTCACAGAGTGTTTGTAGTGAGGGGGGAAGGGAAAGGAGAATGTTAGCCGCTTCTTCTTCTTCTTTTGTGGCGCCAACCATAGCTGTCAGCCTTTCCCCCTTTTTAAGGGAAATTCCCTTATTCCAAATAGGATTCCTCGCAAGAAAAGGGAAAAGTTGACAGCTATGGCACCAACTCATATGGCGAGTTCTCCCCAAAAGGGATAAATTGCCCTCCCTGTTTATGCCCTTCTGTGCCATAAGCAACAGCAGAACATAAAAAGACCTAATTTTTAATTTGCCTATCTAGTCCAATATCCTGTTTTCACAGCAACCAACCAAATGACTGTGTGTGTGTGTGTGTGTGTGTGTGTGTGTACACACACACACACACACACACATCTTTCTGTTTTACAATTTAAAGTACTCATTTTTGGATCCTTAAAATATCAATGACTTCCCTTCTTCTCTTTCCATGGTTCATTTTACATATAAATTTCTGCATGTTTTACGGAAACTATCCCATTCAGCATTCCATCATTACATCCATCATACCTTATTCACACTGTTGAATTTATCTTAATGCTGCCAGCCTTTTCAGCTGTATACAGTTCCCCCCCCATATATTCAATAAATGTTTTCCAATCTCCTCTAAACGTATGTTCTTCTTGTTCTCTTATACTATACGTTAAATCTGCAAAGCTGCGCATATTCTGTCAATTTAAGTTGCCATTCTTCTTTGGTCGGGACCTTGCTCGTTTCTCTTTTTTGGGCCATCAAAACACGGGCCGCAGTAGTGGCATACATAAATAACCTTTTGTGACACCTGGGATTTTCAGTCTGAATTATCCCCAACAGAAAGGACTCTGGGGTTTTTTTTTGGGGGGGGAAGCACTTTTAAACACTTTTTTCAATTCATTATGGATCATTTCCCAATACTCTTTTACCCTTTTACAAGTCTACCAAATGTGAAATAACATCCCCTCAAACTCATTGCATCTCCAGCATTTATCTGATTCACTCTTATATGTATTAGCAAGCCTACTCAGAGTTAAATGCCATCTGTAAATCATTTTCAAGTAGTTTGCCTTCAAAGAGTAACATGCTGTGAACTTCAAATCGCTTTTCCAGAGTTTTCCCCAGAGGTTAAAATCTATATCGTGACCTATATCTATTGCCCAGTGTGTCATTGAGGATTTGACAAGCTCGTCTTTTATTTCCCACTAGCAGCCAACCAAAACTCTGCGGGAAGACTGCAAGCAAAAATCTTCCTTGCGCAATAATGTGGCTGAGAACCACGTAGACATACATAGACAATATTACCCATGGCTCAGTTGGTAGAGCATGGGACTCTTAACCTAGGGGGTTGTGGGTTCAAGCCCCACATTTGGTGAAAGATTCCTGCATCACAGGGGGTTGATCTAGATCTTCAGGTTCCTTCCAGCTAGGATTCTATGGCAACATATAATCCAATGCATTTCTAAGTGAGAAATAAATCCCACTGTGGTCAATGCGGTTTGCTTCCTAACAAGCAAGCTTAACATTATAGCTTAAACTGGGGCAGGGGGCAGTGCCTAGGATGGAGCTGCAGAAAAGGGGGCAGGACAACATTACACAACGAACCACATACTTCAAGAACCCCAGACTTGCCGCAGTGATAATAAAGTTCACGATCCATTTAGGAAAAGAGGGGGATGTGTTCTTTGAAAATATATTTGAGAACTTCATCTCCGAAGCTGCTAGGACAGCTCAGTCGGTATAGCATGAGACTCTTCATGTTAAAAATCATGATATCCATGCATTGCAGGGGGTTGGACTAAATGACTCTTGGGGTCCCTTCCAACTCTACAATTCTACGATCTTTTTGTTCGCTATGTTAAGCACTGGTTTCCTCCCCCACCCCTTGACTTTCTCTCTTTTTGGCTCAAAGTTTCTGCCTTTGTAAGACAAGGAAAAGTGGGGAAAGGCTGAAAAACATGTACCAGCACAGAATGTTCTTTTAATGGGTTTTTTTTTTTTTTTTTTAAGAATGATCTCTCTTATAACTAATTGTTCTAACACAAGGACTCTTTAAATATAGTGCAGATAAGTCTGTTTCCCATCAGCTTCCTTGATGCTTGAAATGAAATAAGTTTTTTTGAAAGCTGATTCCTTGTTTTGTGTCCATCCTCCTCCCTCCCTATTAATTTTCCTATAATTTGTAATTATTTGTTGCCCCACATATCCTCAGATAGACGCCTCCAACGTCAAGGAACAGGTCTCGGCTTGGGAACTGTAACCCTGGCTGGCTTTGTCAGTCACTGTGGGTCGACGCACAAGTTAACCTTTTGCTCAAAACTGGACATTTAGGATTTTAATTAGCGTTAGCTTACTCAAGATTGACGTCTTGGAGCTAAGCCATGTTCTGGAATCTCAACGGCTCTGCTGTGAGCCCTTTCAAAAAGAAACAAGTCGCTTGGGTATATGTGGGTTCTACCTTGTTCAGGGTGGCGCTGTGGGTTAAACCACAGAGCCTAGGGCTTGCCGATCAGAGGGTCGGTGGTTCGAATCCCCGCGATGGGGTGAGCTCCCATTGCTCGGTCCCTGCTCCTGCCCACCTAGCAGTTTAATAGCACATCAAAGTGCAAGTAGATACCGGCGGGAAGGTAAACGGCGTTTCTGTGCGCTGCTCTGGTTTGCCAGAAGCAGCTTAGTCATGCTGGCCACATGACCCAGAAGCTATACGCCGGCTCCCTTGGCCAGTAAAGCGAGATGAGCGCCGCAACCCCAGAGTCGTTTGCGACTGGACCTAATGATCAGGGGTCCCTTTACCTTTACCTTGTTCAGTGACAAATGCAGGACTTATCGGTGAATCGAGGGTGCAGTGTTTGTTTAACTGACTAGCCTGACACTTTTTGTAGTGCTGGGGAAAGTGATAGTCTGTTGAGAAATGGAAAGTTTTGCCAGCCTGCATATTTATGCTTTCACAGCACTGCAGATCTTACCCCTATACCAAAATCAGGCTCTGCAAGCAGACGAACAATCCTGGAAGTGGCAAGACAAGTACAGAAATCACAGTGGATTGAGTCAAGAGAAAACGCAGCAGTGCATTAGGGCAAACGTCACATAGGAAAGGAGTCTGATATTTAGATAATGGTAAAGGTAAAGGACCCCTGGATAGTTAAGTTCAGTCAAGGCGACTATAGGGTTGTGGTGCTCATCTTGCTTTCAGGCCGAGGGAGCCGGTGTTTGCCCACAGACAGCTTTCTGGGTCATGTGGCCAGCATGACTAAACTACATCCGGCGCAACAGAACACTGTGATGGAAACCAGAGTGCACGGAAATGCTGTTTACCTTCCCACCGCAGTGATATCTATTTATCTACTTGCACTGGCATGCTTTCGAACTGCTAGGTTGGCAGGAGCAGGGACAGAGCAAAGGGAGCTCGCTCCGTCATGCAGATTCGAACCGCCGACCTTCTGATCGGCAAGCCCAAGAGGCTCAGTGGTTTATGTATCAGATATGTTTCACCACTGTGGAAGGGCAATAACTTTGCCTAACTGAAAGCAACATAAGGGGGGGAGGGGAGACACACAATTGTAAATAGGCTGTAAGGTCCTTTGCCATTTTTTATATAGGCTTCGGGAGTAAACACCAGTGGAGTGGCAGTTCTGTTGATGCCCGGGCTGGGTGGGAGCGAGGTGCGGAGGGTGAATGAAACCCACCATGCTGGCCCACAAAGCTGGTTGTGGAATCGACTAAACCTGTAAATGTTAACCAGCAGGTGTGCTTACCTCAGCAACATCTCAGCATCATGGTAACCAATAGGGTGGACAGGAATGTTCAATTGGGCTGTCGCCTGGGCTTCATCGTAGCGGTAGGTGTACTCTGGGTCAAGGGAGGGGGAAGGGAATTTTGAAAATAATAATTACAACATTGCTCACTTATTAATTAATTTATTAATTAATTAATTACGTTTCCAAGGCAAGTATGCAAAAAATTCATCAGAGAGGTGCTTATGCAACAATGGTAAGTATAGATATATTAAACGAAAGCATAATTTTGGAGGACCGTATTTCTTTTTTTTAGGTGCAGGTAAGGATGAAAAAGTCCCACAAAGTTGCATAAAACTGTTCTGCTGGTTCTTTGCCTTCCATCACATGAATCCCATGAGTTATATTTTCAGCAATTCCAAGGTTCCATAAGTTCTTGTGCCAAGAGGCACATCATTTAAGCTCTTCCATTTTTTTTGTGTGTGCAATAGAAAGTCTGGCAGCTACCAGAAACCAAGTTAGCAGTTCCTTTGAAGAGAAGTGTTTTGGAGTATCACCCCAGGTATTTAATAACAATATTGCTTATTTACGAAGGGCTTCAAACTCCTTGCCAGCCAAGTTAAAAGCAATAAACCCTGCCTGCCACATAAAAGAAACCACTCATTGGCAGATGGTTTGGTACTGCCCATATAATTTGTTTATACTGTGCTCCAAACTTCATGCCATGCATTCCCAAAATTGGCCTTGGTGCCAGAGATAGGTTTCTAAAAAGTGCTGTGCCAAACCCTGTCCCATAATTTCTCAAAACCCTTGTTCCCCTGTGAAAGGCATTTCCACTTTTTCTGCATCTTTCTCTGAACCCTTTATTTTATTTTATTCCTCTCCTCCTCCTCCCCCCCGAGCTTTCTTTCTTTTTTATTTAGGATTTTCTTGATTTACAAAAGTGTGTGCAATGTCTCTCTCATATTTTTTCCATCTAACATTTTTACAAATCAGTTTTGGTTATTGAGACATTAGGAAGAAAAGGGGGAAAGAGATGGGGGGATGGGTGAGGTGGGGTGGCGATGTTTCTATTTTGCTTAATATATCTAGGGTTTGGTGTCAGCGTTGTTTGTGCAGGTTCTCTGTTGTTCGCTTGTGTTTCTCTGGCGGTGAGAGAGGTCGGGGTTGGTGTAGGGTATGATTGTTCATTTGTGGTTGGCTGTGGTGATCTTTGGTTTCCTGTGTGAGTGGGGTTGGTGGGTGTTTAGGATCAGGTTAGCCATATTGATTGGTATGCTGTCGGTAGGTTTTTGTCATTGTCTTGTTGGGCTGTGTGTGTGTGTGATGAAGGGGAACCATACCGGGGTGGAGATTTCTTCTTCTGTTTGTCCCCGTGTCAGTTTCAGGTTACTGGTTAGTTTTTTCTAGTAGGGCTGTTTCCCATACTACTTGGTACCATTGGTCCATGTTTACTCCTGACAGGTCTTTCCAGTGTCTGGTTATGATGTTTCTGGCAGCTGAGAGTAGATGGATTATGAGTTCTTTGTGTTGTAAGTGGGCGTTATTGTTTCGGTGGGCGCAGGGTTGAGGTGGTTATGGGGGGCCCATGCGTTTTTGTTCCCACTAAAAATATTTCTCTAGCATTCTGCAATCTAGCCAGTTCCTTGCGCTTCCTAATCTGCAGAAAAAGCCCCACAAGTAAGGATCTCTGCACTGAAGCTGGTGCATGATGGGAAAGGAAAAGGAGGGGCAACGCCTGGTGCAGATCCTATTGCAACCACATCTGGTGGGCCACATCTTCCCCATCCCTCTTCTAGAGAGCCCTGGCTTCCTCTACCACTGCATTCCTCCCTCTCTCCCTCTCTCCCTCTCTCTCTAATTTCCTTTTTAAACATCGTTCAAATATCAATGACTTCCCTTCTTCTCTTTCTATGGTTCATTTTGCATATCATAAACCCCTGCATATGTTGCATAAACAAAACCATTCAGCATTCCATTATTACATCTATCAAAGCTTATTTACACTGTTGAATTTATCTTAATGCTGCCAACGTTTTCAAGTGTACACAATTTCCCTCCCTATATTCAATAAGCATTTTCCAATCTTCTCTAAACGAGCGTTCTTCTTGTTCTCTTATTCTATATGTTAAGTCTGCAAACTGCACATATTCCATCAGCTTAAGTTGCCATTCTTCTGGAGTTGGGACCTTGCTCGTTTTCCATTTTTTCGGCTAACAAAACACGGTCCGCAGTAGCGGCATACATAAACAAACTTTTCTGAGGAATGGGGGGAGCAGGGAAACATTCCCAAATTTTCCCGAGCAGAGGAAACACTGCTAATCCAGTTTAAATCTGGGATACAGAAGTGCGATTATAATCCGCAATCTCCACCATCCTTTCAAACATATATAATCTTATGGCATTGTCTTGCCATTTCCCCCAACCTCCGGTCAACCACATTTCAGAATGTACCCCTCTAATGCAATGGGGGAATGCAAAATAAAGCCGTGCGATTTTCAGTCTCATTCACCTTTGGCGGGATAACCTGGCGTGAGGGGGTCCCCAGCGCCATCCAGATTCAGGACATTCCCACGCTGAGCTCCACCTTCGGGAAGATTCCACCCTACTGGGTAAGGGTCTACTCCAGGGGCGCAAGAGTCAGCTGGGTCGGAGTATAAAATGACTCCCTTGGCTCCAGCAGCAACAGCATTCTTCACCTGGTGGATGGGAGGTGGGGGGATCACATTGATGCTGCAATTAGTTTGCTCCTTCATGCAAAGGTGAGAGGTTGCCAGAGATGGCCAAGTCTGTATCTATGCACACAGCCAGACACTATAGCAGCCAATGGGGACATCCACACACACACACACACACACACACACACAGTTTGCGGACGACCTTCCCTAAGATGCTGCCTTCAAAGTTTGATGGTGCCAGCAGTCTCTAGGGATGGATGAATCCATCGCTTTCAATTTATCCCAGTTTCCAGTCTTATATTAGTTCTCCACTGTTCTGGATCAGTTTGTTTCTTTTTTAAAAAAAATGCTCATGAAAATCCACCAAAATGTTAGTGCTTCATATACAGATGCAGTTTAAGTCCACAGGGCTTTTTTTTTTTTTTGCAAGCCATTTCTCCTAATACCGTATTGGCCCAAATATAAGCCGCACTCCCCCCCCAACCAAATTCCGACTGTGAAAAGTTAAAGTGCGGCTTATATTTGGAGCCGGGCGCCGGCGCCAGCTTGAGGAGCGGGCTGCCGAGTGCCCCCATCCCCAATTCAGTGCAGTAGTGCCAGGAGGTGGGCCGCATCCGCAAATAACCCTTGAATTTTAAAGGTCCAGTTTATGTGCGGGTTCGACTTATAGTCGGGCCAATATGGTGTACACATTTGTACACTTTATTTGGTTGGAGAACAGCACCACAAAATTCAGACCACTGTGTTTCACTTCTGCACACTGGTTTTTATTTATTTATTGCTAAATAGAACGTATAAAATAAGATTTCAATTGTAGAGTTGTATAAAGTGGAGTCACAATTACTCAAAACAGAATGGTTTTCTGTTCTAGGACACAGCCACTTTCTGAAGAAGCATTCACCTTCTCATCCCTCATGAAAGACCTTCAACAAAGCTATTTGCTTTTAGACATTTATAACATTCAGAGAGCGAGGAAGCCCTTTGTTGTGAATATAAGAGTTTGTTGTACACCAGTAGCTAACTGGAGTCTTGTGTTATTCTGGGCCTCCACGTTGGATATACTCCATCTCTTCCACTGACATGGGTTTCCTTCTATATTTTTGAGGTAACATTTTTACTAATTCTGAAGTGTCAGGTGTGCCTTGAATTCTACTGGAGAATGAAATATTTGTAGATGATGACGGCCCACCTCCTGCAGAGACTGGTGAGGCTGAACCATGAGGCAGAGGCACTCTTGACTGTAGAGGCTCCTGTATTGTAGGTTTGGGAGTACTTCTTCTGTCTGGAAACTTAATTAAGGGTGTATGTGGCTTCACTACCTAAGGGGTGGTCAGGAAGTATATCACTTGCTATCCCTTTAAAATGTTGTTCACAAGCTGCATTTATATGTTCTGAACGACCCTACTGGCAGCCGCCATCTTGCTGCCCATGGTGACCGCCTGCCCGGCCCAGGCAGGGGAAAGTGCGCCTTCTGCACACTGTTTTAGGTGGTGCAAAGCAGGTAGGTTTGCACTGAAATCCTAACCGAATGGAACTTCTATCCCACCCCCCACCAGATCCCAGTGCTGAAGTAAGAGTCCACTGCTGAGCCACTTGGCTTCTATAGGCAGGTGGAGAGTTGGCTTCTTGTTGTTCACTTTGGGCAACAAAATGTATTGGACCAGCTCTGCAGACTTCTGCCAACCACGACTGAAGGTGTAAGGAAATCATGAGCTCCAACACTAAAGAAGCAATCCTGTGTATGAGATGCTGGTGTCAGTTAGGCTGATGTAAAATTACAGCAGGGGTTGCTGCTCTGCAAAAGCCTGGCAGTCAGAAAAGAAGCCTTTTAAAATAGTATTCTGTGGACTTCCGGTTGAGCGCGGAGCCGCCATCAGTCGCAGGTTTCGCTCGGTTGAGCAAACCTGAGTGCGGCAGGGACGGGGTGTCTTCTACAGCGCAGAAGACCCCCAAGGAACCCCAAATCGAGAGTTTTGGGAGCATGGTCGTCCGGCGGGTGCCAGAAGGGTGCTCCTCCCTCCCCAGTAAGGCTCTGTTTTGAGCCCCCGAGAGCGAGGGAGTGGAGCCCCGGCAAATCGGACATACCGCTTTCCATGCCTGCACGAAGCTGCGATACTGAGGGGCTACAGCGTTTCAATTCTTCCAAGTAAACAAAAAATGGACAATTGAACAAATCTGAAGAGAAAACTGTAAGTAATTTGATTTGATTTGGCTTCGGAGGGGATTCTAAAAACGGAAGTCAATCCCTCTCTGCTGAGATTAAGAGACAGTGCGACTTTGTAACTGAAGCTATCTTCAATGCGATTGAAACAAAGAAACTTTTGTAAGGGTGTTTTTAGTTTTAAAAGTGGATTGGATCTATTTTCCTCTTTCCCGGAGGTCCAGATGGAGTGCATATTATAAACTTTGGCAATGATTAAAAATAAAAATGGCGTACTTATGCAGTAAGGATCTACGTAGCAAGAAATAAATTGTTGTGACTAGCAACTTGAATCTCGACCTTGAAATGACAAAGGGAAAACTGTCCTCGCGGTTTGTAAAGCAAGCTTTGGAACTTTTGCAGCAAGTAGCTGTGGGAATCAACAGCATTGCACAATTGGCACATAAAGAATTGGAGATTGAGACTGTGGACAATTTGGAGGACTTTACATTGGAACAGAAGGAAAAGGAAGAAGGGAACAGTGACAATGCTGAAAAAGAGGAGTTGGAACAGGATACATCAATTGGAGCCTTTAGGCAAGAAGAATTTAACAGTGTTAAATACTGGTTCCTGTTGCCACTGGATTGTGAAAAGACTACAGACCTGCGATTAGTTGGACAGTTACAGGATTTTCTTTTTTATGTCTCATGGGCCGGGTTCTTTGAAAGGGAGGGTATAGGGTAAAATATCAGAATTTAAAAACGAAATGGTATTTCATTATGGTTATGACAATTGGATATGGACACTGCGATAACGGACAATGTTTTGAAAGATAAACTCTGGGACCATAAGGGAGGGAGGTGCATGAGCAATATGAAAAATTTTGGTTAACATAATGAGAAATTACAGAAGTATTTTGAGGCGGAGGTAGAGAAATGTTCAATAGGTAAAATGATGAGATGGATTTTAAATTAGAGTTTAAAGGTAAATAAAGCTGGAACTATGTAATAACTTAGTAATCAGTAAGAGGGGGACTGAGGAAGTCATCGTAAAGGAATAAAGATTGGAATTTAATTGACTGCCCGGGAGGAGGGTCAGCATGCTGTGCTTTGGAAAGTATGTGGTTAAATGTAAAATGACTTTTGCTACCTCTGTGAGAGGGGGGGTTTGGTGCGTATTGCTCCCCTCGGTGGGAGAGGGGGGAGCCTGGAGTGTTTAACCATGTATTATAATATACTGGCTTTAATTGGTTTTTTTAATTGGAAAATCTAATAAATTCTTTAAAAATAAAATAAAATAGTATTCTGTGCTGAGTTGCCAGGATACAGCCTAAGTCCCTGCCCTCGCTATCCACATCCACATAGCTCCCCCAGAACACCTCTTTTTAGGGGACTGACACTGTCCTTTGTTCAGCCAGCTTTGGCTTAGCTGGCTGAGCCCTGGCTGAGCCGGGATCGGCAAGCTACACCGGCGTGTCATTGGTTGAACTGAGATTGGAGACTTAATGCTGGCAGAGCCAGGAATCAGCTGCCTGAGCTGGAAATCGGCTGCATCCTAAACTATTTATCATGGGGAATCTGGACATAGGATTGCCCCCAAAGCTTGGAGTCCCCAATGTGGTTACTAGTGGGCACTATAGCATCCTTGCTGCCTCCAAAGGTTCCCTGGCCCTCTCATTTTTTTTAATCTTAAACATTAACGTTCTGAGGTGTTATTGGTTTGCTTGTTGTGGGAATGCTTTGTGGGTCCTGTTTCTGTTCAAAGGGGTGCAAGGTTTTGTTGTACAGTGGTACCTTGGTTCCCGAACGGCTCAGTTGCAGAACAAATCGGCCCCCGAACGCCGCAAACCCGGAAGTAAGTGTTCCGGTTTGTGAACATTTTTCAGAAGCCTAACATCTGACATGGCTTCCACTTGAGTGCAGGAAGCTCCTGCAGCCAATCGGAAGCCGCGCCTTGGTTTTCAAATGGTTTCGGAAGTCAAACGGACTCCCGGAACGGATTAAGTTTGAGGATCAATGTACCACTGTACTTGTTCTACTGGTTTTGAAGTGTGTGCAGCTGTTTTGCCTGCTATTTTAAAGGGGGGTTTTGAGATTTGCCCATTTTCCTTCTGTGAAATGGGTATGTTGGGGGCATGATCAAAGTGCCCCCAGGCCCTCCTCTATCCTAAGATCCCCCCTTCACAGTTGCTGTGTTAACCTGGGAGGGGATTCAAATGGCTTTCACACATCAGTATTAAGTTACTCTCCGTAAGATTCTGCCTTCGTAGATGTTGTGTTAAAAATATAAAAGCCGTTCTCACATTTGGGCAAATTCTGTCTGTGTACCAAAGCACCCTCTACACTGAGATGGGATATAATCATCATTACCTTGTTTCCTCTGAAGATTTTCCCATATCTGGCGATGGCAATTTTCCCAGAGCAATTAATTCCGAGCTCTCGCTCTAACCTCTGGAAATCCTCTATGCTTCCGTAGTTCACGTAAACCAGATCTCCCTGGAGTATAAGAACACCAGAATGTAAGAAGAGCCTGCTCGATAGCAGACGTTTAGTGCTCAATTCTGCATTACTTGCACATATCAGAAGGTCAGTGGTTCAAACCCCCATGACGGAGTGAGCTCCCGTTGTTCTCTCCCAGCTTCTGCCCACCTAGCAGTTCGAAAGCACACCGGCACAAGTAGATAAATCGGTACACTGTGGCAGGAAGGTAAACAGCGTTTCTGTGCACTCTGGCACTCGGCACAGTGTCCCGTTGCACCTGAAGCGGTTTAGTCATGCTGGCCACATGACCAGGAAAGTTGTCTGTGGACAAACGCCGGCTTGCTCACTGCACCCCATAGTCGCCTTTGACTGGACACAGCTGTCCAGGGGGCCTTTACCTTTACCTTACCTTTACTTGCACAGAACACAGATACGAGCACTAAACTTGCACTAAGGTATATTCTGCTATATTTCTGGAAGTGGTTTTGGTGGCATCTGAAAGCTCAAATGCAGAGAATAGCAGGGAAACATCGGAGGGAAAATAGAATATGCTTCTGTGTGAATGCAGCCAATAGGATGGCATTGGAGAAGCAGCAGAATACAAAGCAGAGCAGAATAAATCTACCAACAATGCGCTATTCTTGTGTCAAGATCAAGGGCTCGTCCACGCCAGTTCGCCCCGTCACTTCCCCCTGGGAAATCCTGTGGTTTAGCACTGAATCGGATAAATGGCAATCGGGTTCCCCCAGATTGCTGTTTGTTCTGTATAATGCTAAAACATCAGTTTGCGGTGCCCAGAGTCTTCCAGCCAACAGCAGTCCCCCCAATGTCAGCTGTATGCCCTTGCAGTTCTGGGGGCGCTGCTTCTTCCTAGGGAGCGCCAAAAGAACCCTCATATCTTTTTCAAAAGTATCTTTCTCTGACGAGGGACAGATCTACACTCATAGTTTTTAATGTTAAGGTAGGGTTTTAATCACCTTGCCGACAAAGGTCCATATAGTTAAAGCTATGGTTTTCCCAGTAGTAATGTACGGAAGTGAGAGCTGGACCATCAAGAAGGCTGATCGCCGAAGAATTGATGCTTTTGAATTATGGTGCTGGAGGAGACTCTTGAGAGTCCCATGGACTGCAAGAAGATCAAACTTATCCATTCTCAAGGAAATCGGCCCTGAGTGCTCACTAGAAGGACAGATCCTGAAGTTGAGGCTCCAGTACTTTGGCCACCTCATGAGAAGAGAAGACTCCCTGGAAAAGACCCTGATGTTGGGAAAGGTGGAGGGCACAAGGAGAAGGGGACGACAGAGGATGAGATGGTTGGACAGTGTTCTCGAAGCTACTAACATAAGTTTGGCCAAACTGTGGGAGGCAGTGAAGGATAGGCGTGCCTGGCATGCTCTGGTCCATGGGGTCACGAAGAGTCGGACACGACTGAACGACTGAACAACAACAAAGGGTTTTAATAATGTAGATGGGCACATGCCGTCCTACTTTTGATGTTCATAATGCGTTATTACCTTGTCTTTTTTATCGCTTAATTTTCAATCGTTTTATGCTGCTATATCGGTCCCTATGTCTTATGCTGCTACCTATGTCCCTATGTAATGTTCGACTGCATTCAAACTCTGACCGCCCTCCAGTGGTATTCGCGTGGTGGCGGCGTGTCCAGATAACAAAGGACACAGATGGAGGGAAGAATTAAAATGTTACACCGGAGGACAGAGCAGAGCAACCAGAAATCAGTAGCAGGGGAAGAAACAGTGTTTTGGAAAATGACGTGGCTGAGTATAACTTTCATTTGCCAGGGGGGAAAACACCAAGGTAGTAAACCTTTTAATTAACAAGTATATCCCATAATGTTTCAGAATGACATATCTAATATTATTCTAGTGGGAGAAAATAGGTTTCTGCCGCACCTCTCCTGCCTAGGCGGGAGCTAAAATAAGTCAGTTCCTAAATTTGGGAATCTGGGCTGGATCTACACTGACCTATTTAACGTCAGTGTAGATCCAGCCCAGATTCCCAAATTTAGGAACTGGCTTATTTTAGCTCCCGCCTAGGCAGGAGAGATGCAGCAGAAACCCGGTAGCTTGAAATTCTTGCTGGCCATCAAGTTTAGTCACAATCCTCTTGTATAGCAACAAGCTTGGGAGATATAAAAACCTAGAGCAGGGATGGGGAACTTTGGTGTCAAGTACAGGAGTCCCCCTCTCCCTTCTGGTAGCTCAACGATAAGAATTAACGAGCATTTGGTAGATTTATAGTCCTTTTATTACAGCACTATGTTGCAAGCACAAACAGGCAACCCTCCCCAAGGATAGAAGAAGAAGAGTTTGGATTTGATATCCCGCTTTATCACTAGCCTAAGGAGTCTCAAAGCGGCTAACAATCTCCTTTCCCTTCCTCCCTCACAACAAACACTCTGTGAGGTGAGTGGGGCTGAGAGACTTCAAAGAAGTGTGACTAGCCCAAGGTCACCCAGCAGCTGCATGTGGAGGAGTGGAGACGCAAACCCAGTTCACCAGATTACGAGTACACTTCTCTTAACCACTACACCACACTGGCTTACTCTGACTCCTCCCTACTTCCGCAGCAAGAAGCGTGCCAACAGGAAGTTCCTCCCCCTCTGCATCTCCTTTATTATTTGACATGCTTGGACCTTCAAGTTTGGGGAGGGGGTTCCCCACTCTCTACTGATATATCGCCCAGCTGCTCCCTCCCTGCTGGTTGCTTAGCTACTATCTCATAGCTGGATAGCTCCTCTCTCAACTGAGCAGCTTCTGTGTTTCCTGTCTCTCTGCTTCTGGAAACGCTGGAAGCAGGGGGAGGGCAAATATTCCCCCTTCTCTTCTGTTAGGAGCTGATCTCCCTGGGATTGCATTCCCCAATCTTCTGATTCAGACCAGTGCCTGACACTCAGGTTAGGAGGACCATATGTGGCTCTCCAGGCCTCTCTATCTGGCCTCCTGAATCTTCCCCAGACTTCACCCCTTGCTGCCCTGGCTGCACACCCTCCTCGAGAGTATCTGCCTACTTGGAATATGTCCTTGAGATCTGACCATGCCTCCTGCTTGTCTGGGTGGAGGATAGAGTGTGTTTATGTGTAGAAACTAGCTTACTGCTGCTCTAAAGTAAAAAAAAAAAATGCATCAGATGCTCCGCCTACTCTTGCCTCTAGCCCCGCCCAACTCTGGTATGTGGTCCCCAGAAGGTTGCGCACAAGGGAAAGTGACACTGGATCTGAAAAGGGATCACCACTCCTGATCCAGAGACAGAGGGTCATTCGCCTAACCGAAGGGCACATTCACACAACCCGTTACCCCACATCAGTCCTTACCTCTGGCATGCCCTGAGCAGAGAAAGCACTGTAGGGTGGAACAACGTCTTCAATGTGTGTATACCCCGGAGGCAGAGGCTCAGATAATGAGGTGTTGAAAAGCTGGGCAGTTAAGAGGGAGCAGAGGAGGAGGCAGAATATTAAGATCAGATTTAGACTAATTTCATATAATTGTCCCCACCCCCAGTATTAATATTTTAATTGCAAAGGTTTCGAATATAAAGAAATAGAGTGATGCATGGGGAAAGAGAAAAGAAAAAAACAAAAAGGCTCCAAAACATGTAGAAAGAACCAGTATATGAATATATACAATACATGGAAAACACCCTAGTCCATACATCCTTATATGAATTTGATACTCTTATCCTAAGACATATGTAAATATTAATAGCCTACTACATTTCATATAAGCTCATTCCAAATATTGCCATATTGATCAAGTCTACGTCTGTAAGCAGCCCATTCATAGGTTGCGATCGTTATCATGTTGTCAATTGTTAAATTTCATAGAACTGTGGAGTTGGAAAGGAACCAAAGGATTTCCCTCTGGTCCAACCGTAATGCAATGCAGGAATCACAGTTAATGTCCTGCATTGCATTCATGTTACAGCTGCAGGTGGCATCTGAGAATAGGTCCCCAAATCAGCTTGGGCCACCACAACTGTAAGCAAACAACCTAGCAGAATGAGAGGAGATGTCGCTAAAAGCTTGAGAAAAGAAAATGTGGCCCGTCTGTCCATCCCTCCACAATGCACATAGAAAGTAGGCACTTGGGCATATATATCTGAGGAAAGATTGGGATTCTATGACAAAGAAGGCACTGTCTGGAGAGATGTGTCTGTCTTCCTCATTATCGACATTCAGAAGGAATGGGAAAACAGTTCTATTCACCCAGGCATTTGAGGGCTGAAAGAGACTACCCTGGCATCCTTGAAATTATTACCTGTGAGGGTATGTGACTGAAATTAAAAGCTATAAATATGTTTTCATTTTATGCTATTTGCTTTGTTCCGCTGCTGGTGTGAACTCCTTTTGGGGGAAGGTGGGTGTAAGGTTCGCGTGATGGTGCCTCACGAGTAACGGAGCAGGAGCCCAAACAGTCTTTTGCAGTTTTATTGTGCAAACTATTTACAGTGCAGAGCTACAAAATGCATGTCTGTCTCAGTCGCCGGCAGAATCCGGGAGTGGCCCCTTCCGGCTTCTACCCCAGCATAAGAACTTCGGCACCCCAAGTCTCCTCCTACCCTCCTTGCGTTTCATCCCTCTGCGCAACTGGGGCGACGGAAATGGCGTGCCTCCCTCCTGACCAGCCTGGCGAGGTGAGCACAGGGTCTCAGCAACACCCCCAAGCCTTCCCTCCGCCAGGCTCCCTGTTTGTTGCTCCTGGCTAGATGAGGCGCTGGGGCTTTCAGAGGCATCCCTAAGCCCTCTCCCCGCCAGGGTGGTTCCTTCCCTCTCATCCCCACTGGAAGAGGTACTGCTGCTCAATTGGCGCTGGGGCTCCCTGTATGCTAACGGACCCTCCGTCCCCCTCAGCGGGCCAGGTGGTGGTTCCCTGACAGTGGGAAAGCCATTTAAGGAACCGTCACCTCAAAGTGTGGGCAGGTTCACCTGGAAGTAAAGATCTCTTCCAGGTGTTTTGCTCTTTTCAAAGCTCAGCAGAATTTACCTCTCATAACTGCATGGTTATCTGTTAAACTGAATGTTCTGAAAAGGACAGGGATGGTTGACTTTTTTAAAAAAAGCTAAAGCCAGATGGGGAAATCCATTTTCTCTCCCTCTCCCCTTTACCTCGTGCCCTTGGTCATCCACAATTGAGATGTAGTTGGGATTTGTTTCATTTGGGTAGGAAAGCAGAACATCATAGGGAGCCAGCTGAACGGAATCCAGGCCAAATTCCTTCCACTGGGCCTGTATTTGTTTGGCTAGGCGCAGGTTCTCTGGCGTGCCTGCCAAGTGAGGCAGCCGAGTGAAATTGCTGGAAAAGAGGAGAAGGGTATAATGAATGAAATCACGTTTTTTTTCCATTGGGTTTGCTTGCAGTTGTACAAGTTGTACAAATCGCAGGTGGGTGACCACCCTGACCAAAGGTGGGTCACTGACAGGAGCGAGCCAGCAGCAAATCACACCAATCAAGCAGGAGTTAACTCTTTATTAGCAAAACAGGATCTCTACAAGGGTGTCAGGCCTAAGGAGCACAGAAACTGAGGTCTTGCTCCATGGATGTAGCCAGGATTTTTGTGGAGGGGGACAGGACTTGGTTAGGGGGGGCAAAACTGACGTGACTGGTCAGTTAGTTAAGTATTCATATATTAAGTATTAAGTAGTTAAGTATATATATTAAATTTTCTGTTTTATAATTTATAACATATTTAAATAACCTTAAGATATCAATGACTTCCCTTCTTCTCTTTCCGTGGTTCACTTTGCATAACATAAATCCCTGCATATTTTACATAAACTAAGCCATTCAGTATTCCATTATTACATCCATCAAAACTTATTTACACTGTTGAATTTATCTTAATGCTGCCAACGTTTTCAAGTGTACACAATCTCCCCCCACATATTCAATAAACATTTTCCAATCTTCTTTCAACGTATGTCCTTCTTGTTCTCTTATTCTATATGTTAGGTCCGCAAGCTGTGCATATTCCATCAGTTTAAGTTGCCATTCTTCTTTAGTTGGGACATCCTATTGTTTTACTTGATCTGGCGCGGGCAATTCGCCCCTGCCCCCCGGCTATGCCCATGTCTTGCCCCCATGAATCAAATTGCTGAGACTAAAGGTCCACAACTTCCCACAGCCAGGTATGTCTCCTCCTTTCCAGCTCCCCACCACCACCACCAAGCAATTGGAGACTGCACCTGTGTGTCTCTCTTTGCTTCTCCCGCTTCATGCCTCTGCTGGTTCTGGGAGACCAAACGGGAAGAGAGCTTGTCGCAGCAGGATGGGGAGACACCAAGGGTTCTTCACAAGCCTGACCCATCTCTGCCTCTCATCAGCCCTCCTCTCCTGCATCAGCTTCTGCCCAGATTCTGGACACGCCTCAATCCCTAGGCCCTGTTACCTCTTCAGTCACTCAGCTCACACCATCACTATTTCTGTTTCTTTGTTTAAGGAAGCCTTCCCCAATCTGGTTCCCTCTAGCTGATTTGAAGTACTGCACATTTCCCATCTCTCTCAGCCCTGCAACCGTGCCGACTGGGGCGGAGGAAAGATTTGATTAATCAAATCGTTAATTATTTCTCTCTCGCAGATTTCTCAACTGCTTTGTGGCCAAAACAAAAGCTACTGACTGAGTGTACAAGGAGTTTAAGTTAAGATAAAATACACAGGATGCACTTCCGGACTATTCCCAGCTCAGCACTAACTCCGTCTCCACCTTATGGGCCCCACCTTGATTGTTTTTAGGTGCTGCACGTGGGTCTTTTATGGTATGGGGTTACCTCATCTTGAGAACGCTCTGAAATATACCCCAAGTGTGTTGCTTGGTTGGTTTGGCCGGTCGGCATGCTTGCTAAAGCCCTAAATGGCCTCAGCCCAGTATACCTGAAGGAGCGTCTCCACCCCCATCGTTCAGCCCAGACACTGAGATCCAGCTCCGAGGGCCTTCTGGCGGTTCCCTCACTGCAAGAAGTGAGGTTGCAGGGAACCAGGCAGAGGGCCTTCTCGGTGGTGGCGCCTGCCCTGTGGAATGCCCTCCCATCAGATGTCAAAGAAATAAACAACTATCTGACTTTTAGAAGACATCTGAAGGCAGCCCTTCCCTGTTAAATTATTATTATTATTATATATGAGCTATGCTTTCTGTTTAACTCAGATTTGGTGCACGACGGGCAAGGAGTGATTTAGAACCTCTCTGCATCTCTAAGAATAGATGTACTGTACAACTTGGCCAAAAGCAATTCTGGAGATGTAAAGCTCTGGTTGGAGGCAGGAATTCACCAGTTGCTGAAAACCACAGGAGGGGACAGTGCTCTTTTGCTCGGATCCTGAATGTGGGTTTCTCACTGGCATCTGGCTGGCCACTTTGAGAACATGATGCTGGACTTAGATGGGCCATTGGCCTGATCCAGCAGACTTGTCTAAGGTTCTTATGTGCTTAAACAAAAGCTGTGATTGACTAAGCAATTAAACCCTGCATGCTTATTCCTCTAGCCTTTAAGCGGCATTGTATATTGTACTGTTGGTTTATTGCTATGGCCGATGGCTGACGCAAATAAAGATTCATTCATTCATTCATTCATTCATTCACCCTGCATCCATTTTGTAGGCATATAAAATGTGTAACACACCCTCACGGACAAGTATGAATAAAAGGAAGGAAAGGTTCCTCTTTAACACTGCTTAACAATCGCAAAACACACTGAGCTGGCGCTGGGTGGACAAACGTCAACATATTAGCATTTACAACTGGAACATCGACTCATTTGCTAAATGAGTGTGAGCCATAATTTTCTTTCCCACTTGAAAACGTGCTCTGCATTCCAGCTTTTCGATTAATAAACGCCGCCATGGACTAAAAACACTGTAATTACAAATATATGCCGCTAAATTAATCTCAGGAAATGCCACCAAACTGAAAAAAAAAAAAATTTAGCCTGCAGTCCTGGCACCATCAGAGGTACTTCAGTGTAGCTTGTTCGTCCTGGCTCACCTGCGGCTCAACCAGCTGAGCTGAATCTGGCTGAGGCAAGGCCAGAACATGTCACCTGCCAGCTTGGCAAAGAACTCTATTTTAAAGGCCTGCTTTCCCTCTGCCAAGCATAGGAAGAGCAACAGCCCTTCTGCTGAACAGCGTTTACATCTGATGTAAATTTACACCAGCTTCTTATACATAGGAAAGCTACATGGGTCTGGTTAATGGTTTAAGCCTTAAGCCCAGTCTGTCTACTTTTAATTTTTCCTCTCTTTTTTTCCTACCGGAGGTTAGCTACCCCTGACTTAAGGGCTCCTAGCTGTGACGCACTTGAAGTATCTAATTTAAGGCAGTCTCTAAAAAATGACAGCATATACCAGGAATATTTGCACCACAGAGATGCATGGCTAGAGCAGTTTCCCATACCTGCCATCTTGTTTCTGTTATTCAAATGCAGGGTTGTTATTTTTTTCAGTTCAGTGCCACAAGTTCAAGACTGTGCATCAGTCTTCTTTTTTCTAGTGTTTGATCAGGGATGGTAGCCAGACAAAAGAAATGAGTGTGCACATCGCGGACAATGAAGACCTTATCATGCCACTTCTAACTCTCAAAAAAGCTATTATATATCACCAGCTTTGGGGTGAATTTAATCATTAATCCAATTCTCTTTTGCCCTGTCTTGTTTTTTTTCCTTGGGAAGGGCAAAGTAAAGATTCCAAACAAATAAATAACCCTGTATAACTAGGATCAGAGATCAGAAACCTACCATTTCTGATAGATCTCTGGTGACTGAGCTTATTGTCATTCGCTAAAACCACCTTGTTCCAAAAGAGTCACAAAAAGTGGTTTCTGGGTCAGTTTAAAGACACACACACACACAAAAATCAACGCAGCGCACTTTGCTTACTATAAAAAATGCTTGATATTTGCAGCTTTCATTTCTGTCATAAACGCCTTCTTCATCTTCTCGTGAGAACCTGTTGCTGGCAATTGGCCTTCAGGTTTACTCAGCCAACCTGCAAGATAGACCAAAGAGAGCTACAACAACTGCAACTGCCATCACAGAATCACAGAACTGTACGTTTGCAAGGGACCCCAAGGATCTTCTAGTCCACCCCCCCGCAATGCAGGAATCTCAACTAAAGCAGCCATGGCAGATGGCCACCCAACCTCTGCTTAAAAGCATGGAATACAACATGGCGATGGCAGCATCAACACATTGGCTGAAGACCCAAGTCCTAGATAGACATGGCTTAAAGGCCATTTGCTTGTTACGGAGTGAGTTTTACCCATACAACCTTTGAGGTTCATAATGTTAACCATGCATTCACCTTCATGGAATATGAAAAAAAATGCCAGAGGAAATAATAGAATTATAGAGTTGGAAGAGACCACAAGGGCCACCCAGTCCAACCTCCTGCCAAGCAGGAAACACCATCAAAGCATTCCTGACAGATGGCTGTCAAGCCTCCGCTTAAAGACCTCCAAAGAAGGAGACTCCACCACACTCCTTGGTAGCAAATTCCACTGCCAAACAGCTCTCACTGTCAGGAAGTTCTTCCTAATGTTTATGTGGAATCTTCTTTCTTGTAGTTTGAATCCATTGCCCCGTGTCCACTTCTCTGGAGCAGCAGAAAACAACCTTTCACCCTCCTCTATATGACATCCTTTGATATATTTGAACATAGCTATAATATCACCCCTTAACCTTCTCTTCTCCAGGCTAAACATACCCATTCATTTTTACTCATTGCTACAATTTCAGAAATTGGGAAGGCTCAGGAGAGAAACATTTCCCCCTCCTACCTTGTTTCTTTCTCCCCTCCCTCTATAGTCTTTATTTTTTAAAATAAATAAATAAATTATAAGCTCCCTTTGGGTGGAGGGGCAGAGGCCTGCCATTTTGGTTTGTTCACCTAGGGTGTATGCCTACCAGACATTTAAAGCAAAGTTAAAGCACAATCCCCCTCCCAAAGAAAATCCTAGGAGCTATAGTTCACCCCTCATGAAGCTACAATTCCCAGCACTGTTAACAAGCCATAATACCCAGGATTTTTTGGGATAAGACATGAGCTTTAAATGTATGGTGTACATGCAGCCTTTGTAAAGGCTTTATTTATGTGTGTTAGTTCTAGTGTAAATAAATAGCAAGCGGAACCCTGCAACAAAATGTTGCAGTGTGAAGTGCTTCCATTCAGGAATCCAAACCACAATGAACCCACTGGGTATGTCCAGTTCTCACGGGTTTGTTTTTGAGGTGCCCCACAGGTTTTTTTTGTTTTTTTTTTGTCCCCAAAGCCCGGCGATACTGACTGTATATCTGTGGTGCCATTTGGCTCCACAAGCAATGGGAGTCTCCCCTTGAAGACTGGACACAAAGGGATGGAGGAGAGAAGTTTGAAATGATCTTAACACGCAGAAATTGAATTTTGTTTTTGTTTTGCTCTGTTTAAAGCAAAGCAAATGTGCCTTTAACAGGCAAGAGAACAGACAGACATAAGCAATGCCTTGGCACATCGGATCAACGATCCACCTGCATGTTTACTCAGAAGTAAGTCCCTTCAGCATTCAAGGGGGCTTACTCAGAAGGTAAAGTGCAACCACAACGAAACCAACCCCCCCCCAAGCCCCTCTGCCAAACCCACAAGCAAGCCACAAAAATAACAGCACTCTCAGTCCTTAGCAACCAGCACTCAAAGGTATTCTGCTGCTGTTTGCAGAGGTTCTCTTGAATGATCACAGCTTGTCACCGTTGACTTTGCCCTCCATGAATCTTTCCTTTTTTAAAAAAAGCCACTGACTTATGCTGCTGAGAGAACACCGCAAATCCACTTTGTCTGTTCTTAGTAGCTGCAAGAGAGGAAGGCGAGAGCTTTCCGTGTCTTTTTTTTTTTTTTTAAACGCATCTGTTCAAATCTTTAAAGAAACAAAGCTTCTTGCTTGCAGACTAAAACAACTTAAAAAAAACTTTCTTCTTCCCCGCTCTCCTAACAAGTTCCAGGAGGATAACTCTCTCCCTGGAATGCGAAGGCAATTATTTCCCTCCCATAATGAGTGACGGAGCAGCAGCGCATGCAATTCAACCGCTGCTCCAGCCTCCTCTCCAAGCCCTTTTGCAGATAAAACGAAGACTCTTGGCTCAGCCCGCCCCGCACCATACCAATGAGGAATCCGAGGAGGAACACGCCGACTGCCACCCCCACAGCCAGCACCCAGGAACGGCTCCTGTTGCTCCTTGCGTAGGTGGGCTCAGTGGCAGCATGCAGGGAGCTCCACATCTTTGCTGTTGCAAAAGAAAGCTTTCCCAAGCTCTGGATTCCGCCTGACCTCTTCCACTCCCCTGCCACATATACAAGGGGGGGGGGGAGAGAGAGAGAGAGAGAGAGAGAGAGAGAGAGAGAGAGAGAGAGAGAGAGAGAGAGAGAGAGAGAGAGAGAGAGAGAGAGAGAGAGACTCTGTACAAGGGGGCAAAGTCTTCACACTTTTCCTCTGTAACAGATCTCGACTCCTCCTGCAGGCTATGAGACGAGAAGGATCCTCTGCAGACCAGGCTCCAAGTGCTGTACTGCTGCCAAGGTCTGTGGCCTGGCACTGCCATTCCTTCACTCTGGAGGAGAGAAAAACAGGTGTCTTCTCAGGCTGAGGCCACCGCTGTCCCACTGGGGATGCTCTGGAAGGGCTGGTTTGGTTCGGAAGCATCGATTTGGGCAGCATCCGTTTGCAAAAATGTCAGTTACTAAGAGGCGCCCTTCAGGAATACATGAATCGCACAAACAGGCAAAGGTGTTGGCCGTCATAATACAAGGATGGGGAAACTGTGGCAACCCAGATGTTGGCAGACTCCAGTTCTCATCTGTACCAGCCTGCATGACTAATAGTGAGGGATGTGGGGGAAGCTTTGCCGGTTAGCTCAGTTGGTTAGAGCGCGGTGCCGAAAATGCAAAGGTGATGGGTTTGATCCCCCGTATGGGTGCATATTCCTGCATTGCAGAAGTGTGGGCTTTCAAGTTCTCTAGAAAGAGGGTTGCCATACGTCTGGGATTTCAAAGGCAGAAGTGAAATCCAGAAAAAAAGCAACAGCTTTCAGGGTGTCCTGGTTTTTACTTTTTGAAATATGGTGACCCTACTAGAACTCTTTATTAGGGAAAATGTGAGACGAAACAGGGAGTGAGAGGGGTGGTGTAGGGAGGACAAAAATTAGGCTGCTATGGAAGCGGTGAGGTCGGTCTTTAGATTCAGTTCTGAGATGGAGATTGCAGGCTGAATAAGTCCCAGGTGCTATAGGCATCAGGCTACGTACCTAGGATTCTGGAGTAAAGAAACTACGATGAATGCTCAATAATGCTCAGTAAACAGGTCATTGGTGTAGGAACCCTACATCAATACAAAGTGCTGATCTAGTTTGCACGCCTGCCAAATATCGGGATTATATAAGAAATCTGGATATAAATCCTGAATATGTTGGGAAATGCTGGGTAAACCAGACTGGCTGGCTGGGCATCTGCTAATGTACTACCATCTTCCCTGATGTATTCTGACATGTGACAAATGAAAACAGGCACAGACCTTTAGAGAGGATCATCTGTCAAGGGAGCTTCCTGATGACCTGTTTACTGAGCCTTTTTCTGGATTTGGTTGCAAGGAGTTTAGACAATGTTGACTATTTAATGTGTATTCATCCTGATCTGTTTACACGGAAGTTAGATGAGGTTGCGTCAAAGCAAGTGTTATCCCCATCTCTTATAAAGTCTGATCTTTATATCGCCCTGCCTTTCTGGGAGTTCATATTAACAATTGTGCAACCTGAATTTGTGGTTGAATCCCACCCCAAAACAGCAGCAGTCTGGAAACAACCAATGTTGTTGTTTTTTTCTCCCACTTGAAACTACACATCTGCAGAGGACAATATAGCAGCTGGAGACACTGCCTAAATCTGCGGCCCAGTGGAGAAGAGTCTCCATCCCTGGTAAATGTTATCCGCTGGCAGGTGATATTGGAGGACTGTTGGCAGGTGGGGTGAAAATATCAGATTGAGATTGAGAGCAGGGGATGCGGGTGGCACTATGGGTTAATCCACAGAGCCTAGGGCTTGCCGATCAGAAGGTCGGCGGTTCGAATCCCTGCGACGGGGTGAGCTCCCATTGCTCGGTCCCTGCTCCTGCAATTCAAAAGCACGTCAAAGTGCAAGTAGATAAATAGGTACCGCTCCGGTGGGAAGGTAAACGGCATTTCCATGCACTGCTCTGGTTCACCAGAAGTGGCTTAGTTATGCTGGCCACATGACCCGGAAGCTGTACACCGGCTCCATTAGCCAATAAAGTGAGATGAGCGCCGCAACCCCCGAGTCGTCCGTGACTGGACCTAATGGTCAGGGGTCCCTTTACCTTTACCTTAGACCACCTTTACAAAAAGCGTCAGTTGGAGGGAAGCTTTATTGGCCGATTTATGTTATTATTAGTTTATGTTATTATTATTATTTTAAGAAATTGAAGGCCATACAGAAAGTTGGGAAAGAAAGAAAGAGAAAAAAGGAGAAAGAGAGAGAGAAGCTCGTCACAAGATCAGGAGTAAAACAATCTGGAAACACATTAAACTAACCGAGGGGACTTTTCTGAGTGACAAAAGAGGAAGGTGAGAAATGTGAAAAAATACCATTCAGCAGAATAGCATGGAAACTGTAATTTTAATTATAGCCAGAAATTTACATGGAGTGTTTATATTAAATAATATAAATAATGGTAGTACTAACAATTGACAGAAAGGGTTGTGGGAACACCTTTCTTTTATCTCTATTTCTTTTGTCTTTTCTGGGTTTTTTCTCTGTGTGTGTCCCCCATTGCTTTCTCTTTTTTCTGATTCTCTTGATATATTGCTTTTTATGATGGATCAAAGAGGACATACAAGGAAGGGAGTCTGCCATTCGATGTGTGGATAAATGATAAGATATGTACAATATAAATATGACAGAGAGTCTTTTAAGTTACTCTTTTTCTATTATTTTTGCTCTTTTTCTTTTCTATACAATTGTGTTTTGTCTTTTCCCTTGTTGTTGTTTAGTCATTCAGTCGTGTCCGGCTCTTCGTGACCCCATGGACCAGAGCATGCCAGGCACTCCTGTCTTCCACTGCCTCCCGCAGTTTGGCCAAACTCATGTTAGTAGCTTCATGAACACTGTCCAACCATCTCATCCTCTGTCGTCCCCTTCTCCTTGTGCCCTCCATCTTTCCCAACATCAGGGTCTTTTCCAGGGAGACTTCTCTTCTCATGAAGTGGCCAAAGTATTGGAGCCTCAGCTTCAGGATCTGTCCCTAGGGAGAGCATTGCACAAATGGGAAGCCATTGCAGAAAAGGCCCTGTTCTCGTGTTGCCACCCTTTGGACCTCTCATGGAGGAGACACACGGAGAAGGGCCTCAGAAGATGATCTCAGAGTCCGGATCGGTTCACGTGGGGAGAGGCAGTCCCTGAGGCACTGTGGTCCTGAGCCATTTAGAATCCTATTTTGGCATTATGCGGTATAAAGTTAATTATAATAATAGGTATTTTGCAGAGCCCATTTTCCAAGTCAGAAATAAATAAATAGCCAGTGCTGTGTACCGATATGTGTCAGAAAAGGACCTGAGAGACCAGGATTCAAATCCCCACTTGGTCACAATGCCCGCTTGATGACATTGGGTCATCTGCCTCTCACCCTGGCCTACCTCACAGGGTTGTTGTGGGGTTGGGGGACCCCAAGGATCTTCTAGTCCACCCCCCCCCCTGCACATGCATGTTGACCACTTAGAGTTCCTTGGAGAAAAAGGTGGATTATAAACGCAATGTTTAAAGACCAAATACTATAAAGTGTGTTGCATTCTGCCTTCCTATGGCTCCCGTTAAGCTTGCATGTTCAAAGAGGCTGCAGGCCTGTTTGTTTTTTGTGCCTTTCTGAGTGAAAGAGAAAACCATAGTTCTGTTGGTAGAACATGGTGGGTGGTGGGTTCAAACCCCACATTGGGCAACAGATTCCTGCATTGAAGGGGGTTGGGCTGGACGAACCTTGTGGTCCCTTCCAACCTTACAGTTACAGGATTCTATGATCCCTTATTTAATTCTACGAAGCAAGCAAGCAAGCAAAAGAAGCAGTTTTCAATTTCCACTAATGTTTCAAATTTACCACTAGATGGCAGGAATACACCATGAACAATCAGTGCCATCATTCCTCGCTTTCTAGGCTTTTAAATAAGGAATTATCAGTGACAGAAAACCACTTCCTTCCCTGCACAAGCTTGTAACATGGTGATCTATGGGGCAGCCCACCTTTCCAGTCTCCCCCCGCCCTCTGTGACACATTTGTCAGCTGCTTTCCTTTCCTCCCAACCTTAGAACCAATATGGTGGTTATATCTGTGTTGGATGTTTTGCCTGCTAACATCTGTTAAAAAAGAGTTTAGGGGTACTCTGATTTTCCTCTTCATACTGAAATGCTGCCCCTGAATGAGGCCAAACTTAGATTCACAAAATGCTTAGGGGTCTGCGTACCCCCAGAAAAAAAGCACTGTAGGAGTGAATATATGCATTATTTGTTTGTGTGCGTCCGCATCTCTGTATCTTTTCGGCACGTGCTCAAATCGTTCTCGTTTTGGTAAGCCTCCCCACAGGCTTAGAAATTTCAGGTAATTTTAACAGTAACTTGTGTATGTCTTTTGTAAACTGCTTTGAACTGGTTTTTGTTTTAGTTTTACAATCAAGCAGTGCATAAATTTTACGAAACAATCAAACAAACAAAATATCTCCACAACCCACACTTTGCTTTAAGAAATAAAATAATGATGAAAAATTAGAAAACCAGAGAAGAGAAGGAAGGAAGTCAGGAAACTCGGCGGAGTTTGTGTAATATTGTAAAATTATATCTGATGAATATGTATTTATTTTGTTTGTTGACGAAAAATAAAAATATATTTGAAAAAAAAGAAATAAAATAATGAAAGCTGAATGTTTTTGTGACAGGCAATGCACAGGAGGGGGACAAATACCCCCCCCCCCGTTAAAGGCGATCACCCTGCCTTTATTTGCCCGCCCCCCTATTTCTGAACTCCTGTCATTAGCACATACTGTTATTTTTCTTCCTAGCTCATCTAGAAATATGCTTTGCTCCAAACTTAGTTTGTTTCTAAGGTGCTACTGGAAAGATTTTTTTTATTTTTTATTTTGTTTTGACTATGGCAGACCAACCTGGCTACCTACCTGTAACTGTTTCTTTAAATAAGGCCTGTCCAACAGGTAGATCGTGATCTACTGGTAGATCACTGGACTTCTGTGGTAGATCACTGGTAGATCACTGGCTCCCCCCAAAGAAGCTCAGCAACGTTGGCTCCCCTAAAAAAAACTCCACATCTTTGCCCTGAAGCCCCCCAAACAGGGCTTTCCTTCCTAAAAAAGCTCAACTTTGACCCGAACCACCCAAAACATAGGTGGCTTTCCTTCCTAAAAAAAAGCTCAACAACCTTGACCTGAACCCCCCAAAAGGGGGTAGATCACTGCCAGTTTTTAACTCAGCAAATAGATCGCAGTCTCCTGCAAGTTGGCCACCCCTGCTTTAAATCATACACTGACCTTGTCACATTTGTGTCATAATGCAAATATCTATCACATTAAGAATGTGCTCCTTGGGATGCTGAATTATGAAGCCACCATTGCTATCATGGAGCACACAGCATACAAAGAGAGTTGTCTCGAACCAGTGTGAGCCAGTGTGGTGTAGTGGTTAAGAGCGGCAGACTCGTAATCTGGGGAACCGGGATCGCGTCTCCGCTCCTCCACATGCAGCTGCTGGGTGACCTTGGGCTAGTCACACTTCTCTGAAGTCTCTCAGCCCCACTCATCTCACAGAGTGTTTGTTGTGGGGGAGGAAGGGAAAGGAGAATGTTAGCTGCTTTGAGACTCCTTCGGGTAGTGATAAAGCGGGATATCAAATCCAAACTCTTCTTCTTCTTCTATGGAATGACCGGTAGCTGAGAATCGGATGTACCGAGGCTAAGTTGTCTCAGGGAACCATTTCCTTTTAGCTTAGCCTGGGGGTGCAGCTCATAAAATTCTGGATTCGTGCTTCCTAAAGCTGGTGGCTCCCCGTGTAATGACACACTGTGAGCTCCTCTTCCCTTTGTGGGGTTTTCTCGCTTCCTTGTCTTCCCAGAGACATAATAATAAAAAACCCACAGATATTTATAGTCCTTTCTCAACTATCCGGCGCATGCACCCTGTAGTAAAAATTAAATGCCAAGCATCTGCTTGAGATTTATGGTGCTGGCAGGAACATTCTCCCTCTCTCTCTCTCACTGCGCAACTTCCTTTCTCTGCAACAATAATCTCATTAGCTTGTGCTATACGCGTACTTATGTTTATTGATCTAGCAGCTCCCACCAGGCTTCCCACCTCTCTTGCAATACAATACACTGCTGAATTTTAAAGGATCCTCTAGGACAGGGGAAGGAAGCCTTCTGGCATGTGGAATCCACTTTGGGGGGTTTTGTGCATTTTTTTTTAAAGAAGAACCCCAAGATCCACCAATAAGAACCAAATAAGAAGCAAAATAACGGGAGGGCAAATTGCTCTTAGAATTAAGGCCCGCATTCTCTGCCCAGGAATCTCTTTTCCATACAACAGCTGAGTTCACAATCACCTAATGATGGTTGTTTTATGCAAGTATGGAAGCCTTTTTTGGATTATTGAAAAAAGAAATGTTTTAGTGTGCTGAACTCGCGAGCAGGATTTGAACTGTGAGCAACGGAAGGTATTGGAGATAATTGTGTTGTTGTGGTGCTATAAGGGGCAGAAGATAGGGTTCAGCAAAGGTGCAGGAATAAAAAACACTCTGGAAAACAGGGTGGGAGATACATAAACAAAAGGAAAATTCACAATGTATTGGAGTGTATATGGTTTTTTTAATTTCAATAAAATATAATCTTAAAAAGAGTTAGGTTCACAATCCTCCCCCCCCCCAATTTTTTTTTAATTTTTTTTTTACCAATAATCATAAATAAATAAGAATAAAAATGTGCACTGCACCACCGAGACCAAACCTCTTGCGATGGTTTGACCCCTTTCCGTTGTAACAGTGCAGTACAAATTCTACAAACACCCTCCATCTCTCCTCAAAATAATTTCTCCTGCATATTCCCCATCTTACCTTAATAGCACGTGTTAATATATCATTAATAGCTGCATCCCACACCTCTTCATACCATTCTTCCATTTTATATTCCGCTTGCCCCCTTCCACTTCCTAAGCTCGCAATCCCGTTGCATAAAAATCCATTCCTGGTTTCTGCCACCACCTCAAGTATTCTTCATTTGAGCAACATAATCAACAAAAGAAGAAAAAGTCCTTTTGTTGAGGCTAAGCAGATGGGAGTCAGAATGGAAATCAAATCAAATCTCCTAGTAGATCCCGACAGTTCTCCCACCTGTCCCTGCTTCAGGGCATGGTCCATGGAGTACCCCTCCATGGACCATGGAGAAAGTACCCCTGAAATGATTCGGAGCCCCCACACGGCTCCCATTCATTTCAATAGCACCTGAGTGTAGAAGGGCTATAGGCACTTTTGCCCTTGGTGTTTCCAATAACCACCATGGCAATATTTTCTTCCGTTAACAACCCTCAGATCTTGCAAAGCAAATAGATATTGAAACCTGGTTTTAGAATATCGAGTGGAAGTACTGTACAAGAATCCTGAAGTATTGACAATTGAACAACTTGTCAATTTGACATCAGTGCCATTTCCATTATGCTAAAATGATTACTACCTACTTGGCTGTGAGTCCTGGAAGCCATTGGTTTGGGTCCTCTCCTCTGGAGCAGGAGAAAACAGGCTTGCTCTATCTTCCATTGGACAACACTTTAGCTATTTGCAGAGGGCTATCTTCTCTCCTAAGGACCCAGGTGGCGCTGTGGGTTAAACCACAGAGTCTAGGGCTTGCTGATCACCTAGCAGTTCGAAAGCACGTCAAAGTGCAAGTAGATAAATAGGGACCGCTCCGGCGGGAAGGTAAACGGCGTTTCCATGCCCTGGTTTCACCAGAAGCGGCTTAGTCATGCTGGCCACATGACCCGGAAGCTGTACGCCAGCTCTATCAGCCTATAAAGCGAGATGAGCACCGCAACCACAGAGTTGTCTGTGACTGGACCCTAACGTTCAGGGGTCCCTTTACCTTTATCCAACTGAAAAACTAGGTTATTTAAATCAGTGTTGTGAGGGGAGGGGAGGGAGGGAAACACAGTTTCAGTGGCATGCTTTTTCAAGATCTATTGATATAGCACTTTGAAAAACATAATACCTTTTTTGTTTTTTTTTGTTTCTTGCTTTTAATTTCAAATGCATGGCCAGGAGCCAGGGACAGAGTACAATGCTTACAGCTGGGGATGTCCCACTCTCGGAGGCAGAATATTTTGCTGACATACAGCTCTACTTTCAAAGCTAACAATGGGACTGCATTGTGCACAGACGAGTACGCTGGTCCGTAGCCAACGGTCACCATCAAAAGCTTCGTTGTGCTTCAGTTCGTATGGGTTGCTGCAGGTGAGCAGGTGAGCACAGTGACACCACTGGGCTTTGTAATCAGATGCATGAAAAGAACAGGAAGCAGGAATGTGCTGCAGGTGAAACAGGGCTGTATGCAATGCTCTCTGTCCACTACCTCAAGGGCTCATGCACTAGGCGACGGGTGACCTGTAATGTTGCGCAACGGAGGGATCCAGTGCAACAGCTGCACTAGTGGGACATTGTTGCACAACAACTGTGCAATGTATTGCAACAACGTTACCAGCAACCTGCTTAGGCATTCTCTTGCACGACAAAATTCTCTTTGGCACAAATTTTTTTTGCCGGAGGAACAAGTATACTGGTAAGTGACTTTAACGTGGCACTACATGTAGATACATTAGTTAGGAACTATCCCTGCATGCAAAGGCAGGCTCTGGTGGATTGAGTAGTGGGTCTAACAATCAAGAAAGCGGCTTCTGCATGAGCTGTAGAGGGAAGTGAGGGGCAGATGGGGCTCATCAACCTGGGAAGGGAGCCTATCTAGCAGAAGGGAAACTCTGTTCCTAAGCCTCTGCTGTCTTGCAGCTGATATTCATTTTTGAGAAAGGCTTCGGGAGTAAACCCCATACCTGTTGCCTTGCAGGACATCTTCAGGAGTGAACCCTATACAAATCCGGAGTGGAGTCCCTAAGACGGATGGATGCTGCCCTGTATGCCTCCTTCTGGCAACTCCTGCAGCCAAGCTGGTGCCAAACATATTGCTTGCCTTTGGATCACATCAGCAAGAACAAGAAGGGGGTCTTGTCGTCCACACACTGCTCCCCGGGGCAGTCACTTCGGTGCTGCAAACGCAGCAGTTTAACTTCACCCCCAGAGGTTCACTCCAGTGCCGGATTTACGTATAAGCTAAACAAGCTATAGCTTAGGGCCCCACTCTCTTGGGGCCCACCCAAAAAAAATTAAAGAAAAAAACCTGGATGTAATTTCCAAAATGTAAGATAAAAAACAAATAAAATAAAAACTAGATACAGCAACAGTGTTTTGTGCTGTGTAGGCTCCTATAGTGTAAGTAATGGGCCCCGCCTGCTAGCCTGCTCCCTAAAATATCACTGGTTTGATCATTTCTATATATAGGGTGCCTACATTCTGCATGTGCAAATGACTTTAGATCCCTATTAGGTCCATAAATTACCATATAGCATATATTCAACACAAAAAACAGCGACAATTTGTTGTTGACAAAGGACAGCTGGACATATACAGGGCCCCATTACCTTCAGTAGCTTAGGGCCTCATCAAACCTAAATCCGGCCCTGGAGCACTACATTGTCTCTTGAGACACACGGATGCCAACAGCAACATTAAATGCAGCCCATAGTGTTCACATATGGGTGTCCTGTCTGAGGTTAACATAAGAAGAGTCTGCTGGATCAGGCCAGTGGCCCACCTAGCCCAACATCTTGTTGTCACATTGGCCAATCAGATTCCTGTAGGACCCGAGTACGTCCCCTTCCAACAACTGTTAGAAGCTTCTGGAAAATGACTGCCTGAAGCGAGGAACCTGTATGTGGTGGGGACTCCATAGTTTGGGGTGTCTACATGAAAAGAAGAAGAAGAAGAAGAAGAAGAAGAAGAAGAAGAAGAACAAGAAGAAGAAGAAGAAGAGTTTGGATTTGATATCCTGCTTTATCACTACCCGAAGGAGTCTCAAAGCGGCTAACATTCTCCTTTCCCTTCCTCCCCCACAACAAACTCTCTGTGAGGTGAGTGGGGCTGAGAGACTTCAAAGAAGTGTGACTAGCCCAAGGTCACCCAGCAGCTGCATGTGGAGGAGCGGAGACGCGAACCCGGTTCACCAGATTACGAGTCCACCGCTCTTAACCACTACACCGCACTGGCTCTTAACTGCTCTTAACCACTATACCACACCACAGTAGAAGCAGGCTCCCCACTTTAGACAGTCACCCCTCCTCTTGTGGAGGGCGATGGGGACAGTGGGGGCAGAGTTTGCTTGCTCCACCCTGCAATGCCCCTCTCGTGCGGAGTCCCCCCCCTTCCCATTTCTATAAATTCTGGTTATAGTGCTAATATGATTGAGTTATTGGTGTTTGCCCTGGTTCCTTCAGCCTCCACCTGCTTCCCTCCCCGCTCTTTAAGGATTGTTGCCTGACAGAAACATCCATTATTTTATTCACTCATGGCAGATCGTTGACGTTGAAGATGATACCATTAGGGCGACGTGGGGCATCGGCAAATGGGCCAGATGTTGCCAGCTCAGGATGATTACCCAGTGACATATTTGCAGAGGGTCCTCATTTATCCAGCAGCAGTTGGAGAGAACATCTGGTGCTGGGAAAAACACCAGCCATCCTTCATCGGCTGCCTTTCAAACAGAATAACGGCAAACCCTGATAGGGCTCTGTTGGAAGAGAAGGAAGTGGTGGAGGACATACAGAGTAGAGAGATTAACCTCGATGATAAGCAAAACAGAAAGGACCATTTTTCTTAGGGTGCATTTGGACATTGGAATTATTGTGTTAGTTTCCCCAAATATAATGCTAGTGTTTCTGCCCCTTTCTCTAATGTTCTTTTCAAAGGCCTTTGGGGACATGATATATAATGAAATTAAGGGGGGGGGAGAATTAAAGTGACTTTTCCCAAGAGGCCAGAATCCTTCCTTCTGGGATACCAGACAGCGAAATCCCAAAGAAAGCCTCAATGGTATTTATGTATGTGACTCCAGCGGCAAGGATCCTCGATACTCAGAAACGGAAGGAGGAGAGAAGGAAGGAAGAGTGGCTGATGGAAATCTTGGAAGATGCTTGTTGTTGTTTAGTCGTGTCCGACTCTTCGTGACCTCATGGACCAGAGCACGCCAGGCACTCCTGTCTTCTACTGCCTCCCGCAGTTTGTTCAGACTCATGTTGGTAGCTTCAAGAACACTGGGTGGTACCCAGGGCTCCCTGCCCCCTTCGCCCCCCTCCCTATGCCACTGCTTCAGCTTACAGACGCTTCAGCTTAGAGACTCCACTAACCCAGATATAGTACCCCGGGTTAAGAACTTTGCTTCAGGATGAGAACAGAAATCGCGTGGCACGGTGGCAGCGGCAGGCCCCATTAGCTAAAGTGGTACCTCAGGTTAAGAACAGTTTCTGGTTAAGAACAGACCTCCGGAACAAATTAAGTTCTTAACCAGAGGTACCACTGTTACCATGAAATAATTCTATAAACTTCTGTCATATCACCCTTTTCTCTAAATTATAAAGTCCCAGAACTTTTCTTCATAGGGGAATTGCTCCATCCCCTTGTTCATTTCGTTGGTTGTTGAGCTTTTTTCTTGGCAAAGTTGTTCAGCTTTTTCACACACACACACACACACACACACACCGGACTCCCATCTCTGTTCTTTTCTGGAAGCAGAAAAGGGTGTGTGTGTGTGTGTGCAACACTTAGCATGAGAATTCCTTAGGTTATGGTGTACTATAAGGGAGGGAAGAAGGCAAGGGGTATGACTGTCAAATCTATTCTGCATTTCAGCGTGAGCGAGACCAGGAGCCAGAACGCAAGGAAATAATGTGTTAAGAAATCCATTGATTCGGGTGGCAGTCAGCACTATAAACAAACAGCAATAGAGAAAGTTCTACACTTAAGGTAGGCCTCAGGCCTTACCAACGCTCTGGTATTAAAAGTACAAAAAAAAAATGTTCTGTCATGTTTCCAAGAGGTAATTATTTGCTGGAAGAGGAATAATTCCCACAGCACAATATTAGGTCTATTTGCCTTTGGGCAACTGAACTGTTTGCACACTTTGACACACTCACATCCCGAAATGGGAAGTCTGTACATATTTCACCTCAGTCGTGATGTACTTGGTTGGGGGCGGCAGGAGCTGAAAGGTGTAAAGTTGCAGACTCACAGCCAGGGGGCAGCAGTGTTGTAGCCGCACAGACCACTCTGCATCACCGAACGAAACACACTTTGAAGGGCAACAGTGTAAATCTTAGAGTTACAGAATCATGGAACTGTAGAGTTGGAAGGGACCCCGAGGGCCATCTAGTCCAACTCCCGTCTATTCCAACCCCCTGCAATGCAGGAATCTCAACAAATGGTCCCCCATCCAATTGGAAACCATACCGGACCCTGCTTAGCTTTGCAAATGTGCTAGCGGTTTTATGTGCTCCATACAATCTCCAGACCCCATTCATTCAGTTAGCAGACCATGCCTACTGAGCATACCCAGGTGTTTTCTTGGGGGGGGGGCGGGGTGGAGGGGCAGGAGTTTCCTCTAGATGGTGCTGGTCTTTTAGCAGAGCTGAGGCTGCTTCTTAGAAGAGATGATGATGATGATGATGATAATAATTTATTTATACCCCACTCATCTGGCTGGGTTTCCACAGCCACTTTGGGCATCTCCCAACAGAATATTAAACATGATAAAATTAAAAACATGATAAAACATCAAACATTAAAAACTTCCCTAAACAGGGACTTCCGGCTGGCGACGCCATAGCGGGTGGTCGGGGCTGCTTCGGCTGCGAGGCGCCCGATCCATCCCGGGGGTTAGGAGCCCCGCAACCGCAAAGCGGGGCTCCGGTTGGGGCGCGGGAAGAGCGTCCCGCGCCCTGGGCTCCCCGGCGGTGCCCGTTGTGCTCCGAACCCTTCCCCCGCTCCCCCTGTAAAGGGGGGGTGGGGGTGAAGGGACCACGGAGCCGGGCCATAGGGGATATGCCCCAACCGGGATGTAAATGCGGCGACAAATCCCGAGATGAGCGTTGTGGTTCTACCTGTGATGATAGGTTCTGAAGAACCCGGAGGTCGTAAGTATGAGATTGGACTAAATACTTTACTGTATGGAACGATCCGGGGGAAGAAGAAAGGCAGCCTGTTCTTTTCCCTTTGGGCGGAAGAAGCTAACCAGCTTGAATGACTGTTGCTACTAATTGGATATAAAGTATCGGAATTGTGGAGAGTGAGACTGTTACAATTTCCCTTCGGGGAGTAAAGGGGTGAAAGATATCCCGATTTGAAAATCTCGGTCCTTACATACTGATTTCATGGAAAATGGCGATGAAAAGTTCTAACCGGACATAAAGACAGAAACTGCAATATGACACTCACTCCTACCCCTCCTTCTACCGTGTTGGGCTTTGTTTGGAGGCTTGTTTTGAATTCCACTTTGACGGACGAACAAAGACTCCTGGAACTGAGGTTGGAGATTCTCTACTGGAAAGTAAAAGCCTTGTGTGGGGGCCTGATAAGAAAGGAATTTCCCGCAGAGGAGGCTACTGAATATTTTGACACTTTGGAAGAATGCGTCTGCTGCGAACTGAGAGGGTGGATAGGAAGATGGAAAGAAGAGACAGGGCTGCTCCAAAAGAAAAAAGATTCCGTCTTTGGGGGTGGCAGACCCAAGACGGTAATAAGTTCTGCAATATCCAGCCCCCGAGGTGTGAGCTCGAGGGCATGGGACAAAGAATTGAGCTATTTTCAAGAAGAATGGTCTGGAGGAATGGAACAGCCGGGAGTTTGTGAGATGGATACTCTGAAGTTCGTCGCAAGGAGCGCGCTGAATTGTGTCTGCCTCTGTGACTTTTTGGAAAGAATAGACAATTGGAAACTGGGCTCTGGCATTACTAGGAGGAAAACAATGGACAGAAGGGGTGTGGGGTGAAGTAACAAATTAAATTTAAAACGGTTGGATATGGTAATCTGAAATTGGAATGTGAAGATCGGCAGCTTGATTAGATTTTTTGCTTTTTAAATGAGATATCTGAAGTTTTATGTGATTAGCAACAGATTGCAGGACAGAAGAATAAGTAATGTTTAAGAATAAGATAAGAATAATGGATGAGGATTTAGGATGAGGTATGATCATATGGGGGTAATACCAAGAAGACTAGTTTAAGATGAATAGTAGATCATGTTAAGTAAGATGATTTTTGCATTTTATATATAAAAGTATGTTTAATTTTTAAAAGAAGGGGTTAAGAAAAATAGATTGGATGTAAAACCAATGGTGAAAAGGCAGGGGAAGTCGTGTCAAGATACGGAAATAGAATTTTTTTTTTTTTTCTGAGAAGAAGCTTAAGGAAGAAGGAGAAAACTTGGCAATGTTTGTGTTTGTTTTAGTGAGTAAGTGATTTGTATTTTCTTTTTTAATGTTGGTGTGGGTGTGGGTTTTTGTTGTAATAAGAAAAATGTCAATAAATTCTTATAAAAAAAAAAAAAACTTCCCTAAACAGGGCTGCCTTCAGGTATCTTCTAAAAGTCAGGTAAAGGTAAATACGGCAAAGGACCCCTGACAGTTAAGTGCAGCCACGAACGACTCTGGGGTTGCAGCGCTCATCTCGCTTTACTGACCGAGGGAGCCGGCGTTTGTCCACAGGCAGTTTTTCCAGGTCATGTGGCCAGCATGACTAAGCCACTTCTGGCGGAACCAGAGCAGCGCACGGAAACGCCGTTTACCTTCCCGCCGGAGCGGTACCTATTTATCTACTCGCACTTTGACGTGCTTTCAAACTGCTAGGTGGGCAGGAGCTGGGACCGAGCAATGGGTACGGGAGCTCACCCTGTCGTGGGGATTTGAACCGCTTACCTTCCGATCAGCAAGCCCTAGGCTCTGTGGTTTAGACCACAACACCACCCGCGTCCCTCTAAAAGTCAGATAGTTGTTTATTTCCTTGACATCTGGTGGGAGGGCGTTCCACAGGGTGGGCGCAAGTGCTAAGAAGGCCGTCTGCCTGGTTCCCTGTAAGCTCACTTCTCTCAGTGAGAGAACTGCCAGAAGGCCCTGGGTGCTGGACCTAAATGTCTGGGCTGAACGATGGGGGTGGAGACACTCCTTCTGGTATACTGGGCCAAGGCCGTTTAGGGCTTTCAAGATCAGCACCAACCCTTTGAACTGTGCTCGGAAACGTATTGGGAGCCAATGTAGGTCTTTCAGGACCGGTGTTATGTGGTCTCAGCGGCTGCTCCCAATCACCAGTCTAGCTGCCGCATTCTGCATTAATTGTAGTTTTCGAGTCACCTTCAAAAGTAGACAGAGCTTAATATCTGATGCCTTGTTGAGCATTACGAGTGACACAGCTCAATCTTTTTCAGAGGCCCTGCTCAGCATGCCTTTGCCAAGGATGTCCTCACTGGACTTTTTCAGTGGTGGCACCCTAGTTATGGAACAGCTTTCCTAATGAAGCCTTTTCAGCCTTTCTTTTTTTTTTTTACATCAGTTGAAGAGCTGCTTGTTTACTCAGGCCTTTGAAATACCCAGCATCAGCGGTGAGCTACACCTCTTGGTTCAAAAACCTGTGTTCGGTTTTCTTTTTAAAATAATTTTAGAACAATTACCTTATTTATTTCCATTTATGAATTGCTCCCCATGAAATATCCCGAAGCCATTTCGCTATAAAAAACAAGCCCTAAAAACAATTGCACGATTTCATATATTGAAAATGATAACATTCAAAAGAACGCGTTTCCGACGTAAAAGCAATTTCAAATCCAATATAGATAAAGGCTGGGTTAAATTTTAATTGTTGCATGTGCTTTGTTTCGTGGGCTGCCCCGGAAATGTATGTTATGGAGTGGTGCTATAAATTGAGTTAATGAGTAAATAAAATGTAAATGCTAATAGCAACTTGTCCACAAGTGTTCAGGCTTTATTTTATTTTCCGTGGAAAGGAGTCCAAAATTCTCGCTCCGACATACACATCTGGCAAATGAAGCAGGTGTCCCCCCCCCATTTTCTTTCTGTAGTAAACCTGGACACGCTGTTCATTCCCAACTTCTGAGTTTTGGTGCATGTTTGGGATTGGGTTTTGGACTGACAGACCCCAACATGAGGAGGAGGAGGAGGGGGGGGGAGGAACACCGGGAGGGTGGGGCTGAACAATGAGAACTGAGGTTGGAAGCAGGAGATTTCTCCATGGTGCCTTCACTTCAGCAGCTATGGAAGGGGGATCAGGGATGCCGGCTCTACCTTCCAACCTTCCAGTGCAGTGGAGAGCCTTGATGGAGGCTGTGGAGGGCTGTGGGCAACCGAGTAGAGGGGCGCAACAAGAGGCTACAGCAACTGAACAGGAGCCTGAACAGCAGGGTGCAGTCTCTTGCCACTTAGAATCCAGCACTGAGTGCCTTCTGGCGGTTCCCTCCCTGCGAGAAGTGAGGTTGCCGTGAACCAGGCAGAGGGCCTTCTCGGTAGTTGCGCCTGCCCTGTGGGACGCCCTCCCACAAGATGTCAAGGAAATAAACAACTATCCGACTTTTAGAAGACATCTGAAGGCAGCCCTGTTTAGGGACTTTTTTTTTATTAAAGATTTTCTTGGTTTACAAAAGTGTGTACAATGTCTCTCGCATCTTTCCATGTAACATTTTTGCAGATCAATTTTGGTTGTTGAGACATTAGGGAGAGAAGGGGGAAGGAGATGGGTGGGGTGGGGGGAGGGTGGGGTGGGGTGGGGAGGCGATGTTTCTATTTTCCTTAATATATGTAGGATTTGGTGTCAGCATCGTTTGTGTTGGTTCTCTGTTATTCGCTTGTGTTTCTTTGGCGGTGAGAGGTCGCGATTGGCGTAGGGTGTGCTTGTTCATTTGTGGTTGGCTGTGGTGATCTTTGGTTTCCTGTGTGAGTGGGTGTTTTGGATCAGGTTAGCCATATTGATTATGATATTGGTTAGGGACGTTTTTGATGTCTGAAGTTTTATTCTGTTCTTAATGTTCTGTTGAAAGCCGCCCAGAGTGGCTGGGGAAACCCAGCCGGATGGGCGGGGTAGAAATAATAATAATAATAATAATAATAATAATAATAATAATAATAATAATAATTGCTACATTTGCAGATGGACAGAGACCCACCCAACTGAAAGGAGCACATGTTGGCAGCTCTGACATCCCTGCAGAGAGAGCAAGCCATCTTCCAGACATTAGCAATCTATTCTTTTAAACACACACACACACACACACATGCATGCAACCAGGGTTTTAGCTGCCACCAGCCTTTTCCAGGCAAGTTCTCATTTTCTGCAGTTCAGCCTGACCTGCAAGATAATCTAACGAAACCACCAATGGTTTTGAAACAATAGACTGAATTGAAATCAGAGCCATCTTCTATAGGTTTAAGAGAAGGTTACTGAGGCTCTGGAAAGGAGTCTCGCCCTGCAGTATGTTTCCTCCGAGACCTGCTTGTATTTTGCATTGATTTGTCTGGTCTCAGTACAGTGCTATTCACAGACACCTGCCTTTTTTTGATAGTTTCAGGATTGCCTAAAGACAGGGTTAACCATACTCCCGACAGAGAGCGAAGTTAAAACATGTCGCCGTCTCTGCCTTTCAAGACATATCCGAGCGTTGTCAGAAAAACGTGGTGCACTTTGTGCGAATGAAGAGACGCACATGCCAAGCTGGGTAATTTAAGATGACATATTGCCTGTGTGTTTTGGCTCAGGAAGATGGTATCAATCAATGCGCACAGATTTCTAAAGGACATTTGCAGGGTGTGTAAAATCCCGACTTGCTGTTCCAGGGCTCAACCGATTTCTCCTTGCTCTCTTGCTCTCTCTCTTTCTAAAGCAGAAATGTGGAACCTCAGCTGTGTGTGGCCCTCCAGACTTCACAGTCCACCCCGTGAAACTCTCTCCAGGCCACGCCTCTTCCCAAAGCCACACCCCTCTCCCTAGACCACTCCCTTCTCTGACCCTGCTCCTGCCTGGCCCTGCTCCCTGCAGTTTTAAATGCATTATAACCCTGTGACACCAGGTGGCACTGTAGAGTTCCATCTTTCGGCAACATGATTTCCCATTACAACGCCTTTTCCTGAAACGTGTTTTTTTTTATGTGTCTAGATCCAGTCTCAGAATCCCATATGTGCATAGCTGTACATAGCTGCCCCAGCCACCACCAATCTAGAACCTGCCTCCATTCCTAGGTTCTTTCTGTGCTCCTAAGACTCTTCTGTATGTGGCAAGTACTTTGTGACTACAGATAAATAATTACGTTTGCGCTGTATGTTTCCTAGCTTTCATTCGCTTGTCTAAAATAATGATTTCTGGGTGATGCGACATTTCCCTCCCTCCCTTTCTTTTTTAGGTGGAAGAGAAGACAGTGGTTTATGTTCAACCTGCTTAATTACTTTTAAAAAAAATTGTGTCTGGTTGCAAGGTGGGGGAGAATGCATTGTTAACGTTTCATCTTTCTGTCGTCCCCAATAAAATATTTCCAATTATGCATGCCCTGCACGCATGAACTTTGAATACTTTCTTCTCCCTTTATGTTTCTGCAGGCAGAGGAAGGAAATGTAAAATACCAAAAGTAAATCAAAGGGAGTGAGCAGAATTCCAAAGGTAAGAGTGATTGCAGGTTTACAGAAAGTGGTTTGGAATCATAATTAAAAGCTTTTTAAAAAATAAAAATAAAAATCAGAGCAGAAGACTCGGCGCTCTGCCTGTGTGCATATTCTCTAATATTTTACAGATAAGCACGCAGATTGTATATTAATGCACCCATTTTACTGTCTGCAGTATAAAAACCATAAACACATTTGGGACATAGGAAGCTGCTTTATGCTGGCTCAGACTTTTGGCTCATCTGTTTTAGTATTGCCTCTGCACTTACTTACAGCAGCTCTCCAAGGTTGGATGCAGGAGACATTGGCAGCCCTCTCTGGAGATGCTGGAGAGTGAACCTGGGTCTGTCTGAATGCAGAGCAGATGCTCTACCATTGAGCTACAGCCCTTCCTCTAACAGAGAGCTAAAACGGTCATTTGCTTGGTTGCCACCTGCTTTCCCCATTGGTCCCCGAATCCTCGATATTGTTTTAATGTTGCAACCCATCCTGGGACCTTAACATGAGTAGTGGGTATGCGAGTGGCACTGTGGTCTAAACCCCTAAGCCTCTTGGGCTTCCCAGTCAGAAGGTTGGCATTTCGAATCCCTGTGATGGGGTGAGCTCCCGTTGCTCTGTCCCAGCTCCTGCCAACCTAGCAGTTCGAAAGCATGCCAGTGCAAGTAGATAAATAGGCACCACTCCAGCAGGAAGCTAAATGGCGTTTCTGTGTGCTCAGGTTTCCGTCACGGTGTCCCATTGCACCAGGAGCGGTTTAGTCATGCTGGCCACATGACCTGGAAAGCTGTCTGTGGACAAATGCTGGCTCCCTTGGCCTGAAAAGTGAGAAGAGTGCTGCACCCCATACAGGGGCGGAGGAGGCACCCCCTGGGGGCATGGCACAACGTCAGGACGGAGTGCGCATGCGCAAAATGTTGTGCGTGCGCACTTGTGTCTGGGCCAGCGCTGCTGCTTCTGCGGTGGCTCGTGCAGTAGGGGCGGGGCAGCCCCATAGCGGTGCCAGCAGGCGGGCCCCGCACGAGCCGCGGGGCGGAGCGGCCTCACTCCACGGCTTGCTCGGGGGCCACCGGTGGGGCAGGGCGGCCCAAGTGTCACCCCCCTCCCCTGGAACCTGGAGCGGCCCGCCCCCCGCTCCCCTCCTAGCATTGCTGCTGACCGCATAGTCGCCTTTGACTGGACTTAACCGTCCAGGGGTCCTTTACCTTTACCTTTCCACCCACCAAGCAAAGTCAGACAGCCTGAGTGCCTTTCCCCTTAATAACAGGGGCAAACAAACCATTGCTTTCTGCGTGTGATTCTAAAGGCTAGGAAAACAATTCCTCCTGGAGTTGTAGCCGCTAGGCGTAATGGGAGTGATTTGATGTGCTCCAGCAACGCTCCTTGCTCATTTGCTGGACCAGATAACACACACACACACACACACACACACACACACGGAAAATGCATCATTTTCCTGGTGATTCCACTGGTATCACACTATTCTCATTTAATGGGGACCTGCGGGACTGTAATACAAAAGCCAAATGCGGCACAGGCAGGCATGCCTCTGCCCGATAAGGTGAACATACAAGCGAGCTTATAACCGAGATTCTGTCTCGCTGAGCCACACGAAACAATGAATGGAAATGTTCTCCGCTGCAGCCGCTCTGATAATCCGGCTGCTGGAATAGCTAGCCAGAGGTGGCACAGGCCACAGACATCTGCAGATGTGCCAGCGCTGAGTCATTTGCAGCTTTGCCTTCTGGGTCAACTTTTTATTTTATATAGTATGCGCTGAAAGGGGGGCATTCGTTATGAAGAGGGGACAGAAGCACGTCATGTAATTATGAGTCCTTTTTATCATTATAATCATTTACTCCCCTTTTGCATTTTCACGCTTTAGATCTCCCCCAGCTCAGTTGCGGGTGGGAAAGATTTCATTCAAATTCACAAAGGTGAATGATTCGGGGGAAGGTGGTTTTATGCACGGCATAACCTCCAACATTCCTCAGATGAAAACAGGGACGTTTCTCGCTCCCTTGGCAACTTACCGTCCTCGACTCCCATTTTTTGCAGAGCATTTCCTCTCTGAAGAAGGGTGAGTGCCATCACCGCTGCACCAGCCAGACACAGGACACACACCCTCCTCCGTCCAGAGAAAAACCCTCATCCCCAAATTTATTTTATTTTATTCTTTGGTAGATTTACACAAATTTTGGTAGATATTCCAAAATTTACTTTTGGGGTACATTTATAAAAAAAAACAAAAAACCCACACCAATAAATAAATTTTAGAAAGGGGAAAGATTAGATGCACAAAAAGGCTCTTAAAAAATCTAGACTCCTTGTGATCCACTCTGCAGGTGGGGGAAATAGGGACATTCCGGGATCAAATTAGAAGCTGGGGTGGCTTTTGTAATTCCGTAATTTTAAAGGAGGGGCTGACTGAATGTGTTTGCCAAGAGCCTTGAGAATCTGATCAGGAGAGTTTTAAATTAGATCTTGAGCGCGGGGTGTGGGGGGACAATATAAATGACAAAAGAGCACTGGCACTGGGGATAATAGCTTCACTGATGCACAGGAAACTGATCTGGTGCTCCAGAAACCTGCTACAGGGCAAGAAACTAAAGGAAAGAAGCAGCTGCAGGGAATGGCTCGTGGTTTCAGTTGTCTCTACACAAATGCACAGAGTATAGGAAATAAGATGAACTGGAGCTTTTAATACGACCTGGTTGTTCTTGTTGTTCAGTCGTTCAGTTGTGTCCGACTCTTTGTGACCCCATGGACCAGAGCACGCCAGGCACGCCTATCTTTCACTGCCTCCCGCAGTTTGGCCAAACTCATGCTAGTCGCTTCAAGAATACTGTCCAACCATCTCATCCTCTGTCGTCCCCTTCTCCTTGTGCCCTCCATCTTTCCCAACATCAGGGTCTTTTCTAGGGAGTCTTCTCTTCTCATGAGGTGGCCAAAGTACTGGAGCCTCAGCTTCAGGATCTGGCCTTCCAGTGAGCACTCAGGGCTGATTTCTTTAAGGATGGATAAGTTTGATCTTCTTGGAGTCCATGGGACTCTCAAGAGTCTCCTCCAGCACCATAATTCAAAAGCATCAATTCTTCGGCGATCAGTCTTCTTTATGATCTATCTCTCACTTCCGTACATCACTACTGGGAAAACCATAGCTTTAACTATACGGACCTTTGTCGGCAAGGTGATGTCTCTGCTTTTTAAGATGCTGTCTAGGTTTGTCATTGCTTTCCTCCCAAGAAGCAGGCGTCTTTTAATTTCGTGACTGCTGTCACCATCTGCAGTGATCATGGAGCCCAAGAAAGTAAAATCTCTCACTGCCTCCATTTCTTCCCCTTCTATTTGCCAGGAGGTGATGGGACCAGTGGCCATGATCTTAGTTTTTTTGATGTTGAGCTTCAGACCATATATTGCTGACCATTTCATTTCCCAGAAGGTGGAAGAACCAAGAAGGAGGTCATCTATCTTGAACCTAGTCTTCATCAACAGGGAGTAACTGATGGATGAAGTGGAAGTCCTCAGAATCTTGGAAGGAAGTGATCATGTTCTCCTGGGTTTCAGGATACAGAGCCAAGGGAAAACAGTGTTGTTGGACACGCACTCTGGTCTTTAAGAAGGCCAGTTTTGAAAAGCTGAAGGAGCTTTTAGCATTCAGGATACACACCTGATACCTATGCCAAAACCTACTGACATCTGTAATCAATAAAATTGTGGCTTGTATAAAACCCAGGATGTTTGTCCTGTGATTATTTAATCTTCCATTGCTTTGGGCCCACAAACTATTACTGCAAGGCGTATGACTGCCTCCGTGTTCTAATGAGATATTTTATTTTCATACAAATGTCTGTCTCTCTAATTATTATTGTTTAAAAGAAAAGAAAATGTGGTTTGAACAAATTGTCTTTGAATACTAATGCGGACTTGCCTTGTGCACCCAGAATTAGATACTCCTTCTGCGGAAGATTGCCACATCCTGAAAATTGCCTCCATCCCTCTCTGTTCTTAAGGCTTCCCATTTTGTCCTTTCCTAATGAGAGCATTTCGCTTGTTATTTGACTAGGGAGGAGAATGCATCAGTGAGTATTTTGAGATTGCCTTAACCTCATCAGTCATAGTGCACTTCCACACCTCTCTCCGTATGAGATAAGAGATCAGAGCTTTGCCAAGGTCAGAGGCAAAGCTTTTAAGTAGGTTTTAGTCTCAAGCAAGCTGTATTTGCGTTCAGTGAATTAACTATGTGCATTACCTTCTGAATCACAGCCTAGCTTCCCTCTCTTCCAGTGGCCTTGGTGAAACAGGACTGTATTAGCCGGTAGCAAGGAGAACAGATATTCATAGATGCATGGAATTGTAGAGTTTGAAGGGGCTGTAGTCCAACCCCTTGCAATGCAGTTCCTTGCTACAAATGCTCCACTAGCTACTAGTCCATTTCCTGGCACAATTGAATTTAAGTATTTTCAGTGCTTTTTTTTTTTTTTTTAAAAAAAATAGGGTTACTTATTTAATTGTGTTTAAATATTTACCGGTATATTTAGGGTGCGTTATTAATTGCATCTGCTTTATTTTATGGAATGACCTGCCCTGGGCGCTGGCCTGAGAGAAAGGTGGGGTATAATTAATACAAAAACTTTGTTCTATCTATGTTTCCCCAGAAATACGCCCTGCTCTTGTCAGTGGGGTTTATTCCGCAGTCAGTGAGTTTGGGTTTGCGGCCTTAATAATGCTTCTTTCTTGCAATTCATCAGCAGTTGCTTGCTTTAGCTCTTCCATTAATAACCTCTTAGACCGGAGTATTCCCTCAGAAGAATCTGCTGTAAGTTATTGCACACACATTTAATTAAAGTGGCGCCCTTTAGTAATTATAAGACCAAACAGGATGAATGAATATCCGGCGTATCAAAAACCTGAATGTTGTAATGACTTCTGGGTGCAATGGCAACAGCTCAATACAGTACAGAGGAACAAACCACAGAGGTAAGAAATTACAAGGCAATTGCAAACCTTACGTTTCCTAACAACCTTACTCAAGGCAAGTTCACATAGCCATTTTTTCACAGGTGGTGACAGGAGTGAGCCAGCGGGAAAGCACACCACACAACTTGGAGCTAACTCTTTATTAGCAAAAACAGGATCTGCCAGGCCTAATGAGAGCAGCAACTCTCCTGTGTCAGGTCTTCCCCCCACCCCGAAGCAGTTGCCAAGACTAAAGGTTCCCGCCTCCCCACAGCTGCTAATGTCTCCTTCTCTCCATGGTTCCTTCCAAGCAATCTGAGACTGCGCCTGCATGAAGCTAACTTCTCCTCTGCTCTCTTCATGCCTCTCCTGGTTCTGATAGACCAGCGGGAAGAGGAGCTGGTCACAGCAGGATGGGAACACGCTTGTGACTTCACCAGCTGGATTCATCTCTGCTGTTTGGCTTCCCTCCCCACCTGCTTCAGCTTCTGGACTTCTTTTTAAAAAAATACTTTTTATTGGTTTTACAAAATAAATCACACAATTAACACAATTAAATTTTGAAATAAAATCTTAGAACTTCCCTGCTCCCTTCCGTGGGTCCTTTAAATATCTTAGTCAGCTCCATATTATAGTTCATCCAAATTATAATCCTCCAATATATTCAAGGTCTCTGCAACACTGCAAGAGTTATTCAAAGCTTGCCACAGATTTCAAGTGTTTACAGTGTCCTTTTAAATGCAATCTATATTTGTCCCATTCTCTATTGAAATTTTGATCCTCCTGATTTCTGCTTTTCCCAGTCAATCTAGCCATATATTTTTGGACACACTTTCGGGTTAGAGAGCTGCCTCGCAAATTTGAAGCACTTTGAATTCCAAAGGATAGCTGTGCTTCAGCTCACATTTGATGTTGAGGACTGAAAGTTAGGTAGGGCTGGAACCAAAATAACTTCCCCCTTATCCTTACTGTTTCCCAGTTTGGATCTAATGGCCCTAGTTGTCAGCCAGTGAGAAGGTCACAAATACACAAAATGTGGCTCTAGTTGACGTGGGGAGCGGGTTCCCATTCCCCCCCCCCCAGGTCTGCTGCAGTCAAGCATGAATCTACCCAGATAAAGTAGTAGCATGTTACATACAATAGAGGAATAGGGCCTTTACTGTGGTGGCTCCAAGACTATTGAAATCCCTCACATTATATCAAGCAGTCTCTGCCTCCGTTGTCCTTTTGGTGTCCATTGAAGACCTTCCTTCACCCCAGTCTGCATTTGTACTGAATTTTGAAACTGTTTTAAATACATGGGACTGCTTTTAATTGTTTCCACAAACAGTATTATTTGTTTTGCTTTTTAAAACCTATTGACTGGCATCCATCTGAATCACTTGTGTTGTAAATAGTTCCAGTTGCTACCTTCTACCTATGGTTTATTTATTTTGGTTTTATTTTATGTCTGTATTTGTTTGGCAGTGATCTATAACTGTATATGGAACAGAGTATCAATCTCAGGGTTCTGGGTTCGAGCAAAAAGATCCCTGCACTGCAGAGAGGTTGGACTAAATGAACCTTGTTTTCCTTCCCAGCTCTACAATTCTGTATATTGCCATCAGATCCTGTGTGATGACACTGTTTTTTTTGCAGAATCTTGTATAACAATTTTAAATAATAATAATAATAATAATAATTTTAAAAAAGAAAATGAAAACAAAAACTGAACATCTTTCTTACTCTCTAACTCACTCTCTCTCACACATATAAGCATGGAAGTTTTATGGGAAGTGACTCATAAATGGAATAAAATCAAATAGTCTCTTCTTAACACGACCCCACATACCTTGGGAACAAACAGTTAACAGCATCTTTCGTGTCTGCCACTGGACCTGCTAATTCCCCGTGCAAAGAGAGTTTCCACTATATCACATTGCCTTAACACCTGGCAATGTTTGTTCAGCACTCCAGCAGCAAGCTTGGGAAAAGAAAAAAAGGGGGGGGAATGGGATGGAGTGGGGGCGGGGTTGAAAATGGGCAAGGAGGCTGAAAGGAGGAGAAGGCATTTGGGGGAGTTTTTCTATCAAAGTGCTTTTGCAAAAGATGTCGTCACGAAGAGTGCAAATTCAAAGCAGGAAATTTGCCAAAGCAAAGATTTTCTTTGGAGACTTAATTTGCAGCCACAGAGTGGATTCCCTTTTCCAGGCAAGCGAGCTGCTGCTGCTGGAGGATCTCCCTGACTTGGGAGGAAAGAAGAAGACGAAGACGAAGACGAAGACGAAGACGAAGAAGAAGAAGAAGAAGAAGAAGAAGAAGAAGAAGAAGAAGAAGAGTTAGGATTTGATATCCCGCTTTATCACTACCCGAAGGAGTCTCAAAGCGGCTAACATTCTCCTTTCCCTTTCTCCCCCACAACAAACACTCTGTGAGGTGAGTGGGGCTGAGAGACTTCAGAGAAGTGTGACTAGCCCAAGGTCACCCAGCAGCTGCATGTGGAGGAGCGGGGACGCGAACCCAGTTCACCAGATTACAAGTCTACTGCTCTTAACCACTACACCACACTGCCATCTCTTGCAGTGAAAAGAGGGAAGTCCCCAATTAGAACTGTGCTTAGCACTTGCAGTTGTTATAAATACCTGCATTAAAAATAAAACTTTAAAGTCTGCTAACAAAAGACATTTAGTCCAACAACCTTTAGTTTTACTGACAACCTTTAGTCAGCCGTTTTAGTGCAGCAATCCACGCTCTTAACCACTACACCACACTGGCTTCAAGGGTTCATTTCCCACCCAGCCTTCATGCCTGAGGAGCCATCATCTCGTTCTCTGTCCGCACTCTGTATTTCTCTCAACCATCTTGCAGTGTACCAGTCACAAGGGAGCAGTTTCAAAATTATTATTATTATTATTTAAGTGACTCAGCGACCAGGCACTGCGCAGAGTGCAGGTTGTTTCTCAATAAGGAAGCAAGAGCGTCTTGTTCCCTTAGCAGTTCTGCAGGACAGAAAAATCCAGTAACTGCAGCTTCCTCTCTATTTATCTTTGCATAACAAACTGTGACTGCTAGAATCTCACACCCTAAGCAAAAGAGTGTTGACCCTTACATAACCAAAACGATACCATCCACACATCGCCAGGGAGGTACAATCAGAATCGGGGGCTTGCAAAAGAGCAGCAGAAACAGAACAGGAACCCATGTCTGTTTGTACACTGCTTTAACTGATTTTAATATTATGGTTTAATATTGTTATTGTATGAGGTGTTAGGGGATGGGGAAGTTAGGGGTGGGGGACACGTTGTGCTCCTTCTGGGGTAAGTGGCCCACCTTTGGTCCCCACCCTGCACTCAGACCTCACCTGTATCTCCTAGAAGCTGTATCTCCTAGAAGCTGTCAGCATGCGACATCGGCCACACCCCAGGTAATGGCTTTGACTGGCCAGCTAAACCAGGTGAGAGCAGTCAGTGGGTCTCAAACCCTCGGTGAGTTAGGGACTTCCCCTGTGTGAGGGACCCTTTTATTTCTCTAAGAGCCCTCACACTTTAAAACGCTTCCCCAGAACCGTGTCTCTCCTTAGGTTTCACCGACGACTAAAATGAAATCCTAAAGCGTTCAAATGGGAGATGTCTTTGGGGTACCTCAGTGCTCCACGTTCGAAAACCTCTTGCCACCTTGGGATCTCCCGCCCCGGGATCCCAAACTACTGCAGCTTGCCTTCCTTTTTGGCAACTGTGTGGCACCTTTGGCTTCTCTGCCCAGCCCTTTGTATGACAGGAGAATAAACCACCCGTTCCCTCTTCCACAGGAAAACTTTGTTCTCTCCCCTCAGTCACACCTCTTTAGGCACTGATGCACTGCCAGAGTCAACGAACATGGATGTTCAGGTTTAATGCGGTTACAATTCTTCTTTTCATGAACGTTAGCTTTGTTACAACATAGCAAGGATAAAAACCTTCCCTTCCCTTCCCAAAGCCTAACCTCTCACGAGCTCTCTCCAACCCGCTCACCCTCTAACCCTGACCAACTGCCCAACTGCCATTCTCCCCTTTTAAAAGGTCGAAAAGCCCCGCCTCTTGCGAGTGAGCTGCCAGTCACCTAGAGTGGGGTGTTAACTCTTAATGTGCTGGGCACCTGACCATACCCAGACTCAGGGTTGATCCGTTACACCCTGCATGTGAAGACAGGCTCTGGCACATTTAGCGGACAAGACAAATGGATGGCGGCTAACAGATTGAGGTTGAATCCTGACAAGACAGGGCTGGTGTGGAGGACTCCCTGGTCCAGAATGGGGTAACTGTGCCCCTGAAGGACCAGGTGCGCAGCCTGGGAGTCATTTTGGACTCACAGCTGTCCATGGAGGTGCAGGTCAATTCTGTGTCCAGGGCAGCTGTATACCAGCTCCATCTGGTACGCAGGCTGAGACCCTACCTGCCCGCAGACTGTCTTGCCAGAGTGGTGCATGCTCTGGTTATCTCCCACTTGGACTACTGCAATGTACTCTAAAGCTAAAGCTCCCATCATCCCCGCCCATTGGCTGCGCAGGCTGGGGCTGATGGGAGTTGAAGTTCAAGTAACATCCAGTGACCTATCTAGTCCAGCATTCTGTTCTCACGGTGGCCAACCAGATGCCTGTGAGAAACCCACAAGGAGGATATCCACTTAGGATATCCTGGTGTAGCTTAGTATGGAGAGGTTATAATCCAGCCAAGTCATGCCAAAAGCTGGCAGATTTCTTTCCAAAGTCTGAGTATTTTTGTGCTTCTCTGCTGTTTTAGGAACTGTTCCTTCCCCCTTCAGAACATGTAGGGCTTCTGCCAAAAGCAAATATGATGAGGAAACATGACAACTTTGTCCAAAAAAGAAAAATAACATTGGCTTGGGCTGGGGGGGGGATTAATTAATTTCTATTCCTCTAGCTCCTGTTTATCGCAGTCTTGTCCTCTGGCTGATTTGTCTTCTCAAGAACTTTGGATTCCCCAAGTATCCTGCAGTATAAACTAGGAACATTGCATTATTTGAACATCCTAATCTTGTCTGAAATAATAATGATATGATATGACGTTCCTCAATTACACAATCTAATATTGTTTTTGGCTTTGAAGAAGAAGAGGAGGAAGAGGAAGAAGAGTTTGGATTTGATATCCTGCTTTATCACTACCCGAAGGAGTCTCAAAGAGTCTCATTCCTCCCTTCCTCCCCCACAACAAACACTCTGTGAGGTGAGTGGGGTTGAGAGACTTCAAAGAAGTGTGACTAGCCCAAGGTCACCCAGCAGCTGCATGTGGAGGAGCGGAGACGTGAACCTGGTTCACCAGATTACGAGTCTACCGCTCTTAACCACTACACCACACTGGCTCTCAAAAGTTGATGCATTTGTGTGCGGGTGGCACTGTGGGTTAAACCACAGAGCCTAGGGCTTGCTGATCAGAAGGTCGGTGGTTCGTATCCCTGTGACGGGGTGAGCTCCCGTTGCTCGGTCCAAGCTCCTGCCAACCTAGCAGTTCGAAAGGACGTCAAAGTGCAAGTAGATAAATAGGTACTGCTCCAGGCGGGAAGGTAAACGGCGTTTCTGTGTGCTGCTCTGGTTCGCCAGAAGCGGCTTAGTCATGCTGGCCACATGACCCGGAAGCTGTACGCTGGCTCCTCGGCCAGTAATGCAAGATGAGTGCCGCAACCCCAGAGTCGGACACAACTGGACCTAATGGTCAGGGGTCCCTTTACCTTTTATACACACTCACAAGGTGTATGTACACACACACACACACACACACAGAGAGAGAGAGAGAGAGAGAGAGAGAGAGAGAGAGAACCCGGCCCCCCATGCTGTTCCTTTCCTCTGAATGGTAGGAAATTTTGGGGGTGGAGTTGACATTTTTCTTCTAACAAGACTCCTGCCCCAGGCCTCAGACAAGCTCTACATGGCCTGCTTCCCACTCCTGCTATGGACTCCAACCTTCAGCAGCCCCAGTCAGCAGGGCTGATGGGAATTATAGCCCAGTCATTAATGGTCACCCCCTCCCTTCTGAGGGCTTTGATGACCTCGTGGTCCATAGTTTTCATTCTCTACCTTCCCTTTTGATGGATTGAAGGATGCACTTTGTGGCAGTTCAAGAAGTTCCTCCCTGTTCTGTTCCAGTATTTGTGCCACTACGAGCAGCTGTGTTCATGCATTCTTTCGAGTGACCTTTCTTCCAGTCGTCTCTCGCTGGTGTTAGTCACCACCCTCCACATTTACAGGGGAAATAATGGATGTGTGATCTTTCTTGCGTGGTGATGCCTCCAGCTCATCCTTGTTTCCTTCTGCAAATTTGAATTGTGCACGTTCTTCGAATTCAGGGCTGCCTTGGACTTGCTTGTCAACAAAGCTCTTTCCCTCTTTAGCCACTCGCAAATTACATTCTTCAAGGCTTCACCGCAGGACTTCGCTGATGGATGCTTTCTTCTGACCAGCCAAAGTTCCTGTTTCCACTTTCTCTCCTTTGGCTATGGCTATCCTCCCTCGATCATTCCATAATGTCATTGCTTTCGGTTGCTTATCTCCTCCTTCCTTCTCTTCCAAGAAGCCAAATGTGACTCATCAGGTTTTCAAGCAACATTCTCCTTTAGACTCAAGAAGGGATTCAGGCTTTTGTTAGGAGGGGCAGAACCTCAGTTTCATATTGATTTGTGTAAATTTTTACTTATGGGGGGCAGGTGCCCCTCCTTAACTACGCCCATGGGGCGCCGCAGGAAGGAAACAAGGTCGGAAGAGGGCCACAGTTGGAAAAAGGGTTGGCAAACTCTGCAATAGACAACACAGTCAGTTGCCTCTGGCAGCAGGGAGATGCATGATACCCACACACCTGTTATAGACACTTGAGGCAACACAAACAGGTGTGGAGACAATTGCGCTTCTCTTTGTACAAGATTCTGGGAAGAAATTTAATGGGGTTGTTTCATTTTTTAAAAATGTTTTTATTTCATTTTTTATAATAACAGCAAAATACAACAATTCAGTACAGAGCAGTCCTGCAGTTCATATCAATATCCACAACATATTTCATTGGCACCGTCGCGTAGAAGGAGAAACATAAAGTGCCAATTGTGATATAAATAATTTGGGTATAGGTCCACAATGTCATGTCTATTTTAATGTTTGTATCACTTTTTTTTAAATGCTTGAACACTAGTAAACCACTTAGAAGCCTATTTTGGAATTAAGCAGTAAAGCAACAGCTTTACTGCTCAGCAACAATTTATTTATCTTCCTTTAGGGTATACAAAAGCACCCTGAGCTGGTCTTGACAGCCATCTGTCAGGAATGCTTTGATGGTGTTTCCTGCTTGGCAGGGGGTTGGACTGGATGGCCCTTGTGGTCTCTTCCAACTCTATGATTCTATGATTCTATGGTCCTGTGTGTGAAATTCTCCATTGACACAATTCAGTACAGGAATAGAGCCTGCTCTGCCTACCAGCTTTATTCCTCAGTCAATCTGAGAAACTCCTTCATCAATAAACCTGCTCTGTTTTGACAGCCTCTAAAAGGTCTCTCTTACTTTACAGTAACTCCGCAGCACGCCAGATACTTCTGGGAGCTGCCAGAGATAGAGTCAGAGAGCTCGATGCGGTATTTAGGTGGAATGAAGTGCTGGAAACATCAAGCGGAAGGAAAAGCTGCCTGCAAACATTTGCTCGCGGCTTCTCGAGACCTGGTCTAAGGTCTGGTCCGCAGCAGCACATTGTGGACTGAGCAATGGGATGGAGATTGTAAAATCTGAACGCGCCACTTCAAACTGCTATGGTTTTTTTTATTGCCACTTTGAATGAAAGTCCACATTAAAAGGGAAGTAGAAGAAAGTTTTCTTCCCAGAGTGGTTTAACAGAGAACTCTGTGAATTGCAATCAGGACCGGTGCTAAGGCTTCTTGCCCCCTAGGCGAACCACCTTCTGGCACCCCCTGCCCCTCACCAAAGCCTGCTTTAGCAGGAGCCGGGGATGGTGTGGGGGGGGCTAGCAGCACCTCTCCGCTACAGTGGAGAAGCTGCTGCTAGCCCGTCCCGCCCAAGCCTGGCCAGCGCCCCCTCCATTTTGGCGCCCTAGGCAATTGCCTAGTTCGCCTAAATGGACGTGCCGGCCCTGATTGTAATTCTGTGAGGGGAATAAAGGTCTCCTAGCAACTCTCATTCACACTGGAGGCAGTGAGAGATTTCACTTTCTTGGGTTCCATGATCACTGCAGATGGTGACAGCAGTCACGAAATTAGAAGACGCCTGCTTCTTGGGAGAAAAGCAATGACAAACCTAGATAGCATCTTAAAAAGCAAATACATCACCTTGCCGACAAAGGTCCGTATAGTTAAAGCTATGGTTTTCCCAGTAGTAATGTACGGAAGTGAGAGCTGGACCATAAAGAAGGCTGATCGCCAAAGAATTGATGCTTTTGAATTACGGTGCTGGAGGAGACTCTTGAGAGTCCCATGGACTGCAAGAAGATCAAACATATCCATTCTCAAAGAAATGAGCCCTGAGTGCTCACTAGAAGGACAGATCCTGAAGTTGAGGCTCCAGTACTTTGGCCACCTCATGAGAAGAGAAGACTCCCTAGAAAAGACCCTGATGCTGGGAAAGATGGAGGGCACAAGGAGAAGGGGACGACAGAGGATGAGATGGTTGGACAGTGTTCTCGAAGTGACTGGCATGAGTTTGGCCAAACTGCGAGAGGCAGTGAAGGATAGGCGTGCCTGGCGTGCTCTGGTCCATGGGGTCACGAAGAGTCAGACACGACTGAATGACTGAACAACAACAGCAACTCTCAGCATCCTTAACAAACTACAGCCCCAGGATTCTTGGGGGAGGGGGGGAGCTCTGGTTGTTTAACGTGGCATAATACTCCTTTAAAAGCATCATGCAGATGGGGCCATTTGTACCTGCAAGTTTCCCTGTGTGTGGCTCATGGAGAGTCATAGTTAATTTTTAAAAAAAGATATTGGTTTTACATAATTTTATACATTTTAACTTTAACCATTTCAAAACATTAAAATAAAAAGGTTCTTTCGAACCTTCGGACCTCCTTTCCTCCCTCCATGGTTTCCATTTCCAAAGAAAATATATTCTTTTTTTTTCTTTTGCTGCATCTTTTACCGTTATCTATCTGTTATATATTCATAGATTCCAAAGTTCATTTCACATTACAAGTGTCATTGTATCCCTGCCAATGATTTTAACTGTTTACAGTGGTCTTTTTAAGTATGTTTTTTTTATAAAAAAAAATATTCTAGTCTTTTAAACATACTTGATCTTCCTGGTTTCTGATCTTTCCTGTCAGTCCCGCCATCTCTGCATATTCCATTAACTTGGTCTGTCATTCTTCTCTGGTCAGTACTTGCCCCTCCTTCCCTCTTTGGGCTCATGGAGAGTCATAGTTAATTGGCTGCAGCTCCTGAGCCACCATTTTGGACCTGGCTCCACCCACACCTGCCGCCATTTTCCACCTGGTTTCAGCCGGCCGTCCTGTGTTCAATTAGCGTTGCCATATTTCAAAAAGGGGAAACCAGGACACCCCGAAAGTTGTTTCCTTTCGGAAATTACCCCTGGGTGTCAATTCCGCCTTTGAAATCCCGGTAATGTCTGGGGAAATCGGGACGTATTTTCCGATTTAAAAGCAAAGTAGGTTCTGCAAGCCTGAAATCTGCCCGTATTAGGACCCTGGCACCTCTTCCGTGAAACGAATTGCCCAGACAAACCACCGAACTTTCCCTGTTGTGTTTTGCTTGCGTGTTTTGCGGAGGAAAGTGCTGCCAGTCGCATACCTCACCCGTTGCTATTTATGCAGTAAATGCTAGACATACCAATAGATCTAAACAGGGCTGTTCTAGGGGATAAATGGCCTTATCTTAGACGGGAACTGTGCAGACAAAACAGCGCTCATTTCCCAAAAGCAGGAAGGCTAAGAGCCAGCCTGCAAGGTGGCCAACTATGTAGACTTAATGCTCACTGAGATTTCAGAACTATGGCTCCCCAGTAAGGTTGTCACTTATCCCCAAAGCTTCCTGCGGCTGTTGTGAGCATGTGTGTGCTTTTGTGTATGTTTCTGTATGTACGTATGAATGAATGAATTGCAGGTGTTTGAATGAGAATGTTCACGTTTTCTATGAATTTTTATGGTATAATATATTTAGGTTTAGGTTTTAAAATGCAAGTTGTTTGGAGACCTTGGTAACAAAGTGGCTAATAGATCTAATAACTGACAATAATAATGCTATAGACAACCCCCACTTATATGTGTGTCTCTGTTGAAGCTATTTATAGCTCATAACACACGGCAGTGTTAAAACATAGCAATAAATAAATACATTTTAAGCAGGTTAAAGCATAGCAGCATTTAAAACCAACTATAATTTTATAATTTTGGAGGAGACTCTTGAGAGTCCCATGGACTGCAAGAAGATCAAACCTATCCATTCTCAAAGAAATCAGCCCTGAATGCTCACTAGAAGGACAGATCCTGAAGTTGAGGCTCCAGTACTTTGGCCACCTCATGAGAAGAAAAGACTCCCTAGAAAAGACCCTGATGTTGGGAAAGATGGAGGGCACAAGGAGAAGGGGACGACAGAGGATGAGATGGTTGGACAGTGTTCTAGAAGCTACTAACATGAGTTTGGCCAAAATGTGAGAGGCAGTGAAGGATAGGCGTGCCTGGCATGCTCTGGTCTATGGGGTCACGAAGAGTCGGACATGACTGAACGACTGAACAACAATAATTTTATAGTTGAAATGTGGTGTGTAAATATATTAGCACTGGTAATAATATAAACTATAATTTAAATGAATAATATAAAGAAAGAAAGAATTTCCTACATAGCACAAAGACCATGTTCACACACCTGGGGAGTTAGTTGCTACTTGTAGGTAGAAACGAACCTAGGATCATTCTTCATACAAAGCAGGCAAAAGTATTATCTGGCCACACCCAAAGTCTTAAAACCACACACACACACACACCTACATTTGTGGCCCTAACTTCCATTGACACGGCAAACACTTATTTCCGAGTAACTATATTTAGGGTGAGCATGCAAGATAATGCATGCAAGTCATTTGTTTCTTTGAAGCAGGAGAGAATCCAAATTTCTTCATGCGTCTTCATCAATGGATTTTCTGGTCCAGCTCCATAATCATTATAATCTTAGGCGAAAGGCTTCCTGATAAATGAGGTTATCCTCCAGACACATCCAAAGCCCTTTTTTAAAATCCCCAGAGCCTGTTAAATTATTGAAAGCCAAGATCAGATACGCTTCTCGCTATGTACTTGTTGCCAAACAACCAACCAGCAATATATTTTACGGAGGCTTTTTCCATTTGCTGTGACCTTTCTTTTCACCCTCCAAATTGCAATTCTTCAGTCAACATTCAGAATCTAAGTAAGGTCTATTAATCCAACACTACTTTTGGTATACCCCCAGTCTTTGGAAGCCAACCTCCCTAACGGCTGTCAAAAGTCCAATTTCTGCATTCAAAGAACGTGTGTGCAATCCCTGCCCCTCCATATTCCCATCTCTGCTTGCTCCACCCCAAAGCTCTCTGATTCAAGTGGGGAAGTCTAGCGTGTTTGCGAACATTCTTAGACCTGCCAGATCTTCCATTGTGGAGAGCCAGTGTGGTGTAGTGGTTAAGAGCTGTAGACTCGTAATCTAGGGAACCGGATTCGCGTCTCCGCTCCTCCACATGCAGCTGCTGGGTGACCTTGGGCTAGTCACTCTTCTCTGAAGTCTCTCAGCCCCACTCACCTCACAGAGTGTTTGTTGTGGGGGAGGAAGGGAAAGGAGAATGTTAGCCACTTTGAGACTCCTTCGGGTAGTGAAAAGTGGGATATCAAATCCAAACTCTTCTCCTTCTTCTTCTTCTTCCTCCTGTTCAGCTCAGGATGGTTGGAGCAAGCAGCCATGAGAGCAATGAGGAAAGGCAATGGTGTCTCCTTGGCTCAACTGCTCATCTGGAAAATCCTTCAGATCCCCAGTGAATTTCCAAAGAAGAGTAGAGAACTGCTAGCAGGGCTGAGGTGGGAATGCAAAGCAATTACATATAGCTTTCTGAATGCCTTCCCCTGCATATCAACCTCCCTTTCTAACTATACTTGTGTTTTCTCCTAAAGCCGGCGATGACAAAACAACTAACTTAAAAGCCACCATATAATAAACGCCACTTATTTCGAGAGCTCTGTGCACAAAGGTCTATTTTTTCTGTCTTTCATTCCGAATTCTATTGGAAGGTGGATTCATAAAACAATGGCTGCCATAGGCTGCAGACGTACTCATTGCCTGCATTTCATCGCTCTCCTTGCAGAGGGCTAAAACCCGTGGGCTTAATGGCCTGACTTAAGACTCCTTGTGTGATTGCAAATGTAACTTTGTCAAAGGCCGCCACCCCCAAATTATAGTATGCATGCAGCTAGGAACTGAAATATCCCAAAAGACCAAACAATGGGCATAATCCCAGCTAATCTAACTTTGCCCTTCTTTTTTTAAAAGAGAGAGAGAGAGAGACCCTGAAATTATTGTAGAGGGAACAAATAATGAAAATGGACAATTTTCAGATGTAGTCTGAAATTTCTTAGCCGCCCACAGCACTTATCAGGAACCAGTGCCTTTTTCACATTACAACAGTTCACAGTATACCCTGGTGGCTGAAGTTTGTGAATTACCGGTATGTGCATCCTACATGTTTTACAATCAGTGTGCGTCACAGAACAACAGAATTGTAGGTTTGGAAGGGATCTCAAGGGCCATCTTGTCCAGCCCCCTGCAATGCAGGAATCACTAAAGAATCCCTTCAGGTGTCAAGGAGATAAACCCAGCCAGATGGGCGGGGCATCATCATCATCATAATTCCACAAGGATGTTACATCCTGCACCTTTATAAGGATATTCCCATTTGCCAGCTGCTTATGTTGAGAATATTTGTGTGCCTATTAAAATACATAACTAAACATCTACCCAGGCTCCTGACAGCCTTTCCATTGGGGTTGGCAATATTCATGATGCAAGGGCCGTTCTTGGTGGCAGAAGCCTGAGAGTCAGAGCCATGCCTGATTTCTGCTTGAATCCGAGGCTGTGACTATGGGAGAAGCAAGACCTCTTAGGGTGTTAATGCTGCGAGCTCCTCCATCGTAGGCTCGGGTTGTATATATGTGCAAATAAACCATACATCATAAACACAACACAGTCCCTCATTCCTAGGAAAATGAATCCTGGGTAAGGGCCAGGAACCCTTGGAATCTTGCACCTCTTGGAGATTGGGGTGGCACGCCACAATATAAAATAAAACCAGGAGTTTAAAAACAATTATACTTGCGTGTCGAGGTCCCCAAACCACCCCTCAAGTAAAACACATCACACCAGATATAAGTTTTAGGTTTTTGGCATTAATTTTGGCCACAACTTTATTGAATACAAAATAAATGAGTGGTTGCTTAGGCATTGGTTAAGACTATCTGTCCCGCTATCTGTCAGTATAGGGGGAAACACTTTGGGGAGAGAATGTGCGCCCTTTCTCCCCAAATGCTCCCAGGGGCTCTTGCGTGGGCCCTGGCCCCCGACCGGGGGAAACGGACAAGCATGGTGAGCCCCTGGATTCCTTTAACGGAATTCCCCACGCAGCAGCAGCCTTGAAGGGGCAACCACAGCCAACCTGCCCCTTCGCAGCATAGGAGGGGCAACCATAGCCAACTCTGCCCCTCCTCAACCAATTTATAACCAATGCATAACCGCCAACCTTACAAGTTGTGACTAATTGCTACGCAGTAGGCGAAAACCAGATGGCACCAGCCAATCAGCCAAATGGAAAAAATTCCTACCAGGCCCCTGCTACAATGCAGACGACCCCATGACAGGCATAGCAAGGTCAATGCAGAGGCCTAATAAAAGGGCGGGAGGGCGGGCGATCTGATGCACGAAGCCAGGAAGGGCTCCGACGCTGAGTGCAGGGTCATTTATAGGCTCTGGGCTGTCCATCAACAAATTGCAACATATGAATCTCCCCAATGGCAGCCAGAGCCCAATCACAGTAGTGGCCATTCAAACAAACCCGCCCAGCAGCAGAGGGGTGACTTGCTAGACCCCATCGCAACACGTGCTCTCCATGAAGGAGAACACGCTTTACTAAAATTACATGTAAAGGTAGGTAGCCGTGTTGGTCTGCCATAGTCAAAACAAGAGAAAAAATAAAAAATTCATTCCAGTAGCACCTTAGAGACCAACTAAGTTTGTTCTTGGTATGAGCTTTCGTGTGCATGCACACTTCTTCAGATACACTTCAGATACACTGTGTATCTGAAGAAGTGTGCATGCACATGAAAGCTCATACCAAGAACAAACTTAATTGGTCTCTAAGGTGCTACTGGAAGGAATTTTTTTATTTTTATTTTGTTTTAAAACTACCGGTACATGGTAAGTGGTTTAGCCTGGACTACATAAGAAGTCTGGCCCCACCTCTCCAAAGTCCTCTGGGTGTGTTGGAGCACTGCAGGGGGTGGGAGTTTTCCTTCCTTTGCACTCAGTTCCCAGGAAGGCCGAAAGCTGGGAAAGAGAGACTTGTGTTAATTTTGATTTTCCCAGGAGACTGGCACAAAGTGAAAACAGCAGTCAGCTTGTTGGCTCATGTAGGACCACCGGCTGAAATATCTGGCGCCAAGAGCTAACTGTGTGGAACTGGTGTGCAAAAATCCACGCCCCCGCGGTCGACTGGGAAATTCCCCGTGTTTGAAAACAAACGGAATTATATCATTTTATCATTCTGCTGCTTTGCGTCACAAAGCTGTCGGCTCAAGATGAGGTCAACGTGCGGCCCTCCTGATCCAAAATGGAAGCTCGGGATCTTATGTAACTCCCTGATTCCAGAGGCGAGTGCTTTCTAATGCCCGGGGTATGTTATCTTAGGACACCACCAGGCGGGCCTACCTAACGCTGCTCTGCCTTTGAAGTTCTGGGTTTTGTTTTGCAAAGAGGCAACTGCCCGAAGCAGCAGAGACAGCCGCACCCAGTAGAATCTGGTAATACATAGATTAAGAGTTGTTTAACCAGAGAGTATTGTTGAGGTTAGCACAGCTCCGAGGAGCATTCTTGTAGGACAAAGAACTTGAGAGGCAAAGACTGAATGACTCTTGGCATCTGGATCAAGCAGAAGACAGAGAGGTTTTCTGCAATAAGGGGTGGTGAGGAAGAAGGCAGTTATGGGAACACCTGGGAATCAATGAAACTCACCCCAACCTTCACATCTTTCCTAGACAACCAATGGTGTTCTACAGGAAGTGTGGTATAATGTTTAGCGTGTCAGACTGAGGCCTCTCCAATTGTCTTTTTTTAAAAATCATGCATAGAATGTGTGCAGAAGAGGGCAACCAAGATGATCAAGGGTCTGGAAACCAAGCCTTATGAGGAATAGTTGAAGGAGCAGGGTATGTGTAGCCTGGAAAAGAGGAGACTGAGAGGCAATATGATAGCCACCTTCAAATATCTTAAAGGCTGTCACATGGAAGATGGAGCAAGCTTGTTTTCTCCTGCTCTGGAGAATAGGACTCAAACCAATGGCTTCAAGTTGCGCGGCCAGGCGAAGTCCCCCGTACCCTGGGGCAGCCCCTGAGGGAAATACCGCCTCATGACAACGTTCTATGGGATTAAATTGGCCACAACTTTATTAATATTCAGATGTAGGAAGACCTTGGCTCAGGCATTGGGCGTTTATCCTTCCCAGCCCCCCGGCCGGGGTTCTGGATAACTTCAGGGTTATCCAGCATGATTGGGGAGTGGGCTAGTCTGGAGAACATATGTTCAAGCAGATAGCCCACCCCCCTGTGTTCGCTGCCGCTCGAAGGGAGGGCAATGATGACCCTGGGCGTATGGTCAATGCCTCCCCCTGAGACCCCTTTAACGAGAACCCTGTTATTGCCACCGCAATGGGGGTGGGGGGTCACCGCCCCACGCCCCCCCCCCAAATTCTGTAAATGACTAAAGGATTCCGCCCAAGGCCTGCAACCGTCAAAGTTGTGACAAATTGCTACGGGAAAGGCGAAACCTGCCAATGCAGGGAAGTTCCTTTCCAGCCCTTTAACAGTGACCTTGTCATAGCAGCGCCTGCGTGCCTCTGTGGCTGTGGAGAAAAGGTGGTTAAACCTGCAAAATAAGCGTCAATTGAAGGGAGTGGAGGGTGGGGAAGCTCTGAATCCTTCGGCCGCTTCCCAGGTATGACTCAAGGTCTATTGTGTGTACTGTATAATCCCTCCTTCTACCTGGCCAATCCCCCTGGCAACACCTCCCCAGCCGGGATTGGGCGGCTGATAGAGTAGGTGGAGTCCACAGGTATCCCAACCTGGGGGAGGTGATGCCAGACCAACTGCCAGGAGCTGCCACCAAGATCCAATGGGTCTACTCGCGACCTCGCAACATGCGCACCCCATTTGATGTGGGGAACGCTCATTACAAGAAAGGAGATTCCGACTAAACATCAGGAAGAATTTCTGACAGTAAGAGCTATATTACAATGGAACGGTCTCCTTCGGGAGGTGGTGGACCCTCCTTCCTTGGAGGTTTTTAAGCAGAGGTTGGATGGCCATTTGTCATGGATGCTTTAGCTGAGAATGATTCCTGAATTGGACTAGATGACCCTTGGGGTCCCTTCCAACTCTACAATTCTATGGTTCTGTGGTTCTTTGATTCAGGATGACCTGTGCTCCTGGTTTCAGCACAGTTTATGCTTGCAAACGTTTGGTGTTGTCTTTGCTGATTCTTTTGCAATCAGTGCGTGTCACAGAACAATAGAATTATAGGGTCATCTAGGGTCATTAACCCCCTGCAATGCAGGAATCACTAAAGAATCCTGGACAGATGGCTATCCGACCTTAAAAACTTCATTCGACTGATCCCCAAGGCCAGGCATGAGTTCACAGGAAGCCTTCCATGCAAGCACTGACCAATTGCAGAGCTTCATGGCTTCCACAAGAATGCTACGTACATTCTGCACCTTTATAAGGATATTCCCATTCGTCAGCTGCTTGTGTTGGGAATATTTATGTGCGTATTAAAATATATAAACGTCTACCCAGGCTATTCGGCAGCCTTTCCATTGGAATTGGAAATATTCAAGATGTATGGGTTCTTGGTTTCTCTCTTTTTTTGTCCTTTACTTAAGATTTTTATCCATTTGTCTTGTTTCGTTTCTGTGACTGTGCTTTAATTTGACGATAAGCTGCCTCGGGGACAAAAAAGAGGGATATCTCACAAATAAATTTAAAAACTATTCAAAAAGCCCTGTGTCCAATGAAAGCTTTAGTTAATATTCTGTGTGCTGGCTTTTAAATTTGCTTCCATTGCCAATAATGGATTTTTTGCCACTGATGCATAATACTAGGCTTTTCTCTCTTCATTAGCTGTAAATCACATTGAGATTTGAAAATACGTATTCCCAGAAATAATCAGGACCCAATTTGTGTTGGACTTCAAAGCAAAGAACCCATACTTCAAGTTGGAACCAAGAACAAACTGGCTAGTCAGTGCAGGTATATACAGGTAAAACTCGAAAAATTAGAATATCGTGGAAAGGTTCATTTCTTTCAGTAATTCAACTTAAACGGTGAAACTAATATATGAGATAGACTCATGATATGCAAAGCGAGATATGTCAAGTCTTTATTTGTTATAATTGTGATGATTATGGCATAGAGCTGATGAGAACCCCAAATTAACAATTTCAACTTTGGGGTTCTCATCAGCTGTACGCCATAATCATCACAATTATAACAAATAAAGGCTTGACATATCTCGCTTTGCATGTCATGAGTCTATCTCATATGTTAAACTCCAGTAGCTAATGAAAACAATTGCTTACATAAATGGACTTTTCCACGATACTCTAATTTTTCGAATTTCACCTGTATATATTTCCCCAAAGCAGGTGATATATGAAAATATCAATGCACACCTGTTAAAAGGTAGGCTGCCACATCTTATTCCAGCAGATGTTCCTGAACTATCTTCAGAGACAGCCACGTGTATAGTGAATTGTAATACAGTAGTCTTATCTGGAGGTTCCCACCAGCTCATGAATGACAGTTGGCAGGTCTCAGCTTTCCAATAACAGCTGCATATGGCAAAGTTTATCAACGAGTTTCAATGAATGAAGCATCAAGGTCCTCACAATTTACTTCCTTCCACCAAAGGGAAGCCAGTTATTCATTTCAAAAATGCTGTTGGCTTGATGGGACGTTTGGCAGATGAACAGGGCCTACAGAAGGTCAGGGGGTGGAGCCCAGCAACTTGAGTCTGTGCATGGGATGGAGTCCATATTCTTCTCAAATGGGATAATTAGACAAATTGATGCAAAAGGCTGCATGGCTATCTGGAATCCCTGTTTCCCTAGCCTGAGTCCCACAGCTAACCCCTACACTCCATTGGATGTGAAGAAGAAGATGCTCAGCAAATCACAGCAGTGATATTTTAACAAACGAGTCCAAGAAGGCAGAGACTGGGGCAGTGATTTTTCAGTTGAAACTGCCTTATACAGAACCAAACCATTGGTTCATCTAGCACAGTGTTTTCTGCAAAGAAGAGGTGGTGTCTTTGCAGGGTTTCAGGCTGGAGCTGAAAATGTCAGAGATTGCACTCGGGATTGACCATCTGCACACAGACCACTGAGCAACAGTCCTGGGCAGATAGGAACCGCCCTTGGTCAGTAAGGGACAGTTGGAGCATGTGGGATCATCAACCGAGGGCAACTTCTACTCTGATGACTTCTCCTGGAAACAAACAATGCAGCTGTGTCCTATTCTTCCCCTTTTGTTCTCATCCTTAAGCAGCAGGAGAATGTTAGCTTGTTTGGATAAGGAGGATTTGGCGGGATGGAACGAACTTGTCAGGAATGCAACGGGCAATCTGCGGCATTGTCCAAAGCCATTCCAAATGGTTGCCTTTGCATTGACCTTTGTTGGTGAAGCACCCTTGCAAGTTTAAGCCCGGGAGAGCCACTTTTTGAACCCTTTGATCTAGAGCATAGATTAATGATTCTAGACACCTTGAGCCCCAAAGATGTGTCAGATGCCCTCTTTGGCTTTGCGATTTTGCATGCTGAACACATTCTTGTTTAGATCATAGAAATATGTCGGAAGATTACATTGATCCTACAGCTCTTACCGACTACTCCTATAGGCAGTGGCCAAGCTGAATGCTCCATTACTGGGGGCAGAGAGCAGGTGTGCTGGCCCCAGGAGTTTGTCCGTGAAGCGAGGTCCAAGTCCAGTCCTGGGTCTAGGGGTCCAAAGGAGGTCAGTCCGGCGGGGAGCGAGGCAGGGAGCAGGTCAAGGTCCAAGGCAGGTGCAGGCACGAAGTTGCAGGTTGAGCATACGCTTGCAACTAAGTTGCTCACGCAACTTGGGCTGGGTCTGGCTGGCTTTTATCTGGCCCTAGGCTTAGGGCGGCCCCGATCCTCCGGAGACTCGCCTCTCCTCCAGGCCTGGAGGCGAGCACTCCTCCTGTAGGCACTTAGTTCTCTTCGCCTCTCTGTCCTGAGCCTCTGCAGCTCAGGAGAGGCTGGTGGGTTACTGGACCCAGGGGCTGCCTCAGCTTCCTCTGAAGAGGCTGAGAGTGGAGCACCTGCAGGCAATGGGTCCTCCCTCCCATCAGGAGCCAGAGCAGACTCTGCTGATGCCTGCACCTGGGGATCCAGCACAGGCGGGGATCCTTCAGGCTCAAGCCCTGGCCCCGGCTCAGCTGGTTCTGGAGGCGGGGAATCCTGTGCAGGCTGGGATCCCTCAGGTTCAGCATCAGAGTCTGACTCCCAGGCCATCACAGCAGGTGTGGCATGGCTGTCGCCCCTGGGGGACGTGGGGCACATCCTGGGGGCATGGCATACCATCCCTAAGGGCGTGGCGTGCCACCTGCAGGGGCGTGGCATGCATTCTGGGGGAGTGACACGCCACCTGTGGGCCGTGGTGCCCAGCACGCAGGGTGTGTGTGCGACGCGTGTCAGGGGGGAGGCAGGCACGATGTCACCCTGCTGGAACAGTGGTGCCGGGAGTGGTCCGCTCCCTCCGCACTTCCTTTCCTCCGCCAGTGCCTATAGGAAGCTCAGTAAGAAACGCAAGATGTACTCGGCCGTCCCAATTAACTAGAAAGGCAAGTCTAGATGAGGAAGCATCAAAATGACAAAAGTCTAAATCTCATCGGCATTCTTGGCCATGTTTTCTCTAGTGATACCTGAGCAAGCTCTTCCTGCTTGTTTTTAAGGGTGTATTATTATCTGCACTGCCACTTATATCAGTTTGATACCAGCTTGTCATGGCTTTGCCTCCAAATAATCCAGTGGACATGCTGATAATTATCTGCTGGAGGTGACTTGCCCTCCTCAGTGAACTACGTACGGACCACAGGGTTCCTTGGCCAGAAGGAGTGACATTAAAACCAGCTTAAACAGAGTAGGGATGGCCTGTCAGAATACACTTAAGTTACAGCAAAGAGAAGAAGAAGAAGAAGAAGAAGAAGAGTTTGGATTTGATATCCCGCTTTTCACTACCCGAAGGAGTCTCAAATCGGCTAACATTCTCCTTTCCCTTCCTCCCCCACAACAAACACTCTGTGAGGTGAGTGGGGCTGAGACTTCAGAGAAGTGTGACTAGCCCAAGGTCACCCGGCAGCTGCATGTGGAGGAGCGGAGACGCGAACCCGGTTCCCCAGATAACGAGTCTACCGCTCTTAACCACTACACCACACTGGCTCTCAGAGGCATAGCTTCTCCATCCCCCACCCATCTTCTCAGATCTGCCCAGGATATTTTTTTAGCTTTTGGCATTTTAGACCCGGACCAGAGATTCCCCATCCTTTCAGGATCCGGAGGGATTAGGGTACAGCAGTCCAGGTTCAAAGTGAATGAACCACAAGGGGGAGGGGAGGGGAGCAGAGATCCTGCCACTCAACACTTAGCCCCCGGAAAGCAGATTGAGCAGGGACACACCTCACCTGGTCACTTTGATGAGTTGTGTTTCATTTATATTTAAGGTTTAGTCATCATTTTTTAATTTTGCATATATGCAGATAAATCAGCAAACGAAAATTCGATTCAAATCAATATCCTGTTTTGTGCTCTTTTTGGGTGGCAGGGTTGAGAATAGAATCCCAGAGTTGGGAGGGACAATGCAGGAATCACAGCAAATGAATCCCATCCAACCTCTGTTTTTAGAAACCTCTAATGAAGGAGAGCCCATCACCTTCCGAAGTAGTCCGTTCCATTGTCCAATAGCTCTTACTGCCAGATGTGGGTGGCGCTGTGGTCTCTTGGGCTTGCTGATCAGAAGGTTGACAGTTCGAATCCCCGTTGCTCTGAGCTCCCATTCCTCTGTCCCAGCTCCTGCCAACATAGCAGTTCAAAATCCACCAGTGCAAGTAGATAAATAGGTACCACTGTGGCGGTAAGGTAAACAGCGTTTCCATGCGCTCTGGTTTTCGTCACGGTGCTCTGTTGCGCCAGGAGTGGTCTAGTCATGCTGGCCACATGATGCAGAAAGCTGTCTGTGGACAAACACTGGCTCCCTCGGCTTGAAAGTGTGCTGAGCACCGCACCCCATAGTCACCTTTGACTGGACTGAACCGTTACAGGGGTCCTTTACTTTTACCGTTTTTTACTGTCTGAAAGTAGCCAGAATCTCCTTTCTTGTCATTTGGATCCATGAGTTTGAGTCTTGACCTCTGGAGCAGCAGAAAACAAGCTCGCTTCATCTTCTACATGACCGGCCTTTTAGATAACAGTATTTGTAGGTAATGTCACATCTCAATCTTCTCTTTACCAGGCTAAACATACTCAGCTCCTTCAGCCAGTGTGTGTAGCTATACTATCCAGAAACCAGACCCCACCCAAATAGCCCTTTTAGCACATGCTCAGAGTCCCTCTTTTTCCTTTTTACATTGCTTCAGCTGTTCCAGAGTTGTGCTTGGGCAGCGGGAACCCAACTTCCCGACCTGACCTGTGGCTCAAATTCAGGTTTGGGATTGCTCGACAATGAAATAGTCTTGATCAACAAAAGATAACATGCAAAACAAAACCATAACAGGAGGCCAAGGTAATGGAGAAATTAATGTCATTTCCCGGCTATTCCAGTTTACACAACATTAGAGAAAGAAGCGTGAGCAACAGGGTAGGAATTTTTATTTTGGAAGCAGACGCAACGGTTTGCACCAACCTCCTTTCCAAGGCCCATATAATTATGATTCTTCCCCACCAATGAAATGAAAACAGGAATAAGTGATTTATAATTCATTGTGGATTTTTATGAGTTCAGAAATCAGCCCTGCTGTTTATAGGCAGTTGTCAGGGAGATATTTGGAGCTCTGAGCAATATTATGAAGGTAGAGTGGTGTGTGCAGTAAGGAGAAAGAGACCGTATTATTCAAGGCCAGAGGTGGGCAGCCCTGCAGCCCAAGGGAAGGCGCACATCTAATATTGGGTCCAGGGATATGATGAAGGTGTGGAACCAGAGATGTGATGGGCCAGGAAAATTGGGAAGGGGGAAGTCAGGACAAAAACAGAGGTCGTAGTGATTCTTGCTTCGTTTTGGTAGAGTTTTCTCCGCTGGAAATTTGGGGGGATGCTGATGGAAAAACCCTCAGCTGTCAGGGCACAGAACAATGTGCAAAGAGTTCTGTTGTGCTCAGGTCCTGCTGCCACTTTTTGCACATTTATTTGGGAGTGAGGCCCATTGAAGAAATTGAAATTTCCATGTGAATATGCAAAGGGCTGCATTTTGATGGGCATTATTTTCTCTTTAGAAAGAGCTGTTCCCCCCCCCCCCCCAGTTTGCATACCCCACCCCATTCCTCAGCTTTCATTCTGGCACAATTCCTTCTCCCCATTTGCTTCTCTGCGCCTGTTATTGCTTTGTTGTAACTTAACGCAGTCGTTTCCCTTTCCTGGTGATGTGAGACTCTTCCCGTGCTTTACAATTTATTTAATTATTTTGAGCGTTTGTACTCCACTCCTCAGCTGAAAGGGCTCCCATACAATCAATTAAAACAATACAGTCCCTACAATCTGAAACAGCAGTAGCAGCAACAACAACAACACAACAACACACAAGGGAAAAGGGACAGGGAGGGAAGAGGAAAAAGAAATCAAACTCAGGCACCGAGTTTTATCGTACCGTTACTGTTACAGTGGCACCTCGGGTTACAAATGCTTCAGATTACATACGCTTCAGGTTACAGACTCCGCTAACCCAGGAATAACGCTTCAGGTTAAGAACTTCGCTTCAGGATAAGAACAGAAATCGTGCTCTGGCGGCGCCGCGGCAGCGGGAGGCCCCATTAGCCAAAGTGGTGCTTCAGGTTAAGAACAGTTTCAGGTTAAGAACGGACCTCCGGAACGAATTAAGTATGTAACCAGAGGTACCACTGTATAGTAACTACCAGCTTGCATAGCTCAGGGGTAAGAGGTTCCCAATAGAACTGTCACAGCAAAGCCAATGAATTATTATTATTATTATTATTATTATTATTATTAATACCCCACCCACTCTGGGCGGCTCCCAACAGAATATTAAAAACATGATAATGAGCTCTGTTTTCCATCTCTCCCACTGACAGTTGAGAGAGAGAGGAGACCTCAACTGATGATGGGCTACATTTTTTCTGTTTTGTTTTTTTAAAACATCTTTCTTAAGAAACCCCCAATAAAAACAGTTGGGGTGGAGCATAAGCAGTCTTGGAGGTGACTGTGACTATAAACAGCAAGCCAGAGAAGAATGCTCTTTTCCTATTTCTACCTTCGGGGGGGAGGGGATCTGTCTACTTTTATGTGATCTGGACGAGAAACATGTCAGAACAGAAGGTTAATTGCATCTCCTAATGTTTCCCTGGAGGAAGAACCTGCACATTTGAAATGCGTTGCAAATCAGCTAAGCAATAAATTATTTTCTGCACCCCACGTGGGCCTTGTGCATGGATCCAGGATGGCCAGCTTGCAAACTGCATATTCCTGTTCATTTCATCGCAGCAGCTTATAGGGGAGTTGACTAGGGCTCAGAGATAAGAGCTCCAGGTTCCATCACTGGCACATGCAGCTGAAATAATAATAATAATAATAATAATAATAATAATAATAATAATAATAATAATTTATTTACACCCTGCCCATCTGGCTGGGCTTCCCCAGCCACTCTGGGCAGCTCCCAACAGAATATTAAAAATACATTAAAAAGTCAGTTACAGGTGGGTAGCCGTGTTGGTCTGCCATAGTCAAAACAAAATCGAAAATTCTTTCTAGTAGCACCTTAGAGACCAACTGAGTTTGTTCCTGGTATGAAGAAGTGTGCATGCACACGAAAGCTCATACCAGGAACAAACTCAGTTGGTCTCTAAGGTGCTACTAGAAAGAATTTTCGATTTTGTATTAAAAAGTCAGTCATTAAAAACTTCCCTAAAGAGGGCTGCTTTCAGATGTCTTCTAAACGTCAGATGGTTGTTTATTTCTTTGACAACTGATGGGAGGGCCTTCTACAGGATGGGCACCACTACCGAGAAGGCCCTCTGCTTGGTTCCTGCAACCTCACTTCTCTCAGTGAGGGAACTGCCAGAAGGCCCTTGGCACTGGATCTCATTGTCCAGGCTGAATGGTGGGCGTGGAGACGCTCCTTCAGGTATACTGGGCCGAGGCCGTTTAGGGCTTTAAAGGTCAGCACCAACACTTTGAATTGTGCTCTGAAACGTACTGAAAGGATTGGAGAGCAGGGAATGATGGGAATGGCCTCTGGCAGTCTGTGGAGAGCTCCCATCAGTCAGGGAAGGCAACAGTGATGGCTGCTGCCCATTGAGAATGGTGGGGCAGAAGGACCAACCGTACGTAGGTGGAGCCAGAACCAATGGCAGGTGGAGACAACTTCAGTCTTGCCCGCATCCTCTTCATGGAAACAAAGTGAATCTGGTCCTACATGGAAGGCTACCAAAGGACCATCTACATATAAGCTGCTTTTTGGTCCTGGGAAGAAGAGCATTGCATTGAGCCACCCTCTGTGCAATTCAAATGCCGTCATTGCACATTCGACCCAGTGTGTAGCACTAAGCAATCCATAAGAATACTTGTGCTTAATGTCAGACCCTCCAAGTGTCCCTATTTTCCAGGGGCAGCCCCGGATTTACAGAATCCCAGTTTCTAATTTGATCCTGGAATGCCCCACTTTTCCTTGTTGTTGTTATTGTTCAGTCGTTCAGTTGTGTCCGACTCTTCGTGACCCCATGGACCAGAGCACGCCAGGCACGCCTATCTTCCACTGCCTCCCGCAGTTTGGCCAAACTCATGTTAGTAGCTTCGAGAACACTGTCCAACCATCTCATCCTCTGTTGTCCCCTTCTCCTTGTGCCCTCCATCTTTCCAAACATCAGGGTCTTTTCCAGGGAGTCTTCTCTTCTCATGAGGTGGCCAAAGTACTGGAGCCTCAACTTCAGGATCTGTCCTTCTAGTGAGCACTCAGGGCTGATTTCTTTCAGAATGGATAGGTATGATCTTATTGCAGTCCATGGGACTCTCAAGAGTCTCCTCCAGCACCATAATTCAAAAGCATCAATTCTTCGGCGATCAGCCTTCTTGATGGTCCAGCTCTCACTTCCGTACATTACGCTTTTCCTTAGGATATCCCTATTTTCATTGGATAAATGTTGGAGGGTATGTAATGTTCATTTCTTATATAATGTGCTGGGGGGGGGGGTCTGTGTTGATTTCCTAAAGCTATGCGCTAGGAACTGAGATGAAACGTAATATCACCTGGACAGCAGGACCAAATGGATCCGGTTGATTCTTTTTAGCCATTTGTCATGGCTTGCTGATGTCATGTTGTTCCCACGCACGCATGCTCCTTACATTCCCATCCCACTCTGTATGTACATTTGCCAGCCCTGCTGCCATCCGTGGCAGCCACTGCCTCCTCGCTTTTTGTTTTCCTTTAAGGTAGGAATGTTTGGGAGGGGTTATTTGAGGACATCGCTCCGGGTGACCTTATGTTATATTTTGAATGGAACTCGGGCGAGGGAAATTGGTCTTCATGCTTCAAAGAGGAAGGGAGTGAAATGAAAACTCCTGGGGTGTGGAATCCGGGGGCTGCAGTTTCACACTCTCCTGCTGGTGAATTTAGATACTGCAAAATATACATCAGAAGATTTCGGCTCAAAAATTGGCTCATTATTTCGACTCGGTATATAACATTTTTTTTGCCTTTCCCTCCTCCACATTTATTGGCCTAAGATCAGGGAAACACCTTAGAGCAAATGCCAGTTCGGGACCTTATCTGTTTGAATGCATTAGACTGGGGGGAAATAATATATATTAATTGCTCAATGGGTACTGTTCTCTCTTCATTTTTGAAAATGATAATGTTCTATTTGGAGAACGATTCGAACTGAATTTAAGCAGAGTGGCAGACCAGAAAAAAAACTTCAGACAAGAAGCTTGAGCAAGATAGAGTCTTGAACTCTCATTTCATCCAACTCAATTCCATCTGACACTTGTTTTACCCCTTTAATCCTTAGAAGCACTCAGTTACCCACACAGCTTTCTGCTCAGATGTTAAAATATGGCAGTACATCTCTGGCCTCTTGTTGCTTCAAGCACTGTTACTAAAAACAGAACTTATCAGATGATAAGAGTTTCATTTTCATCCATGCTTGCATGGGTTTTTGCTATTGCACAGTACTATGATGGTGCCGTCCGCATTTATGATATTTTTACACTGCTCAAGCTAGCTGAAAGCAAGCTCAGCTTTTCTTTTAGGCTGTGAATATGTTTCGGTCTTTCTCCACATTTTTGGTCTTTCAAATCAGCATGTGTGGCATGCACTTGTCCCTCACCTTTAAGGAACTACGGTCATAGAATCGTAGAGTTGGAAGGGCCCCCTGAGGGTCATCTAGTCCAACCTCCTTCAATGCAGGAATCACACCTAAAGAATCCCTGACGGATGCCCATCAAACCTGTTAAAAAACCTTCAGTGAAGGAGAGTCTGAGGTAGTCTGTTTTTAAATACCGCTGATTGGATTTGGTAATTTTTTAGGCTACCTTGTTTTTTTAACACCTGATTTTATCAGTAATTGCCAAGTGCATTTTATATTGTGTGAGTGATGTTTACAGGTTTTAATGATTGGGTGTATAAACCTTGTTAGATAAAAAGAAAGGGATAAAACTCGAAGCTCCCCTGTTCTCAATGCCGTTTTGCCACTATGGAATGGGAGATGTCCTGCTTATTGTCCCACCATCAGGGGCTACTTACAGGGTAAGGGAAATGGGGCAGGGCCTTTTCAGGGGTGGCACCCTTTTAAATGGTACTCTCTTCCTAATGAGAGATTCATCTGTTCCCCATAGACTTGGCTGCTGTTCTTCACCATTGCTGTGTTGTCGTATTCTAGCTAAGAGCTGTCTTATTACTTTTACGTTCCCCCCCCCCAATTAGATTCTTTCTATTGCAAGGTACTCCAGTACTCCCCATGAGGTGCAAGAAAAGCATGAGACAATTACCACCTCTGGGTCATCAGTTCAAGCCCCAGGTTGGGCAAAAAAAAAATAATTAAAAAAAAATTCCTGCTTTGCAGGGCATTGGACTAGATGATCCTCTATATTTCTAAGAACAATTAATTAATTAAGCAAACAAACAAACAAACAAACAAACAAAACCTCTTGACTATGCTCGGAGAAACTGCTGCTGCTGTGATTACAAAACTGAGCCAAATGCAATTTCTTTCCCTTTCCTTGAAACAGAGGTCTCTTTCTTCTTTTTTAAAAAAAAATAGTTGGATTGCAAGCCAGGCAACCAACTGGGGGAGCTTTCCGCAAGGCGGTAAGAGCTTCACCTGCTGAACTTTTTTCCTTTGTGTGCCCCTCTTGCAACTGTTTCAATACCTGTTGTTGCTGTTCTTGTTCGAAGTACTGTAAAACCACAACTTCGCACTCTGGCATCAAACTAATAATAAAGTTCCAGGGTGATGGCGACGGGTGTGCAAAAACACAGGGGAAACGTTGCACGCGCAAAGAGCCACCCCCCCCCCCAAAAAAAAAATCAAAGAGCGAGCCAGCGGTGAATTCATCGGAGCACAGGAGACCCCCAACTCCACGCGCGGAGCAAACTCGCTCCTCCTTGTCCCAGACAAAGGAGCCCGTCGGCGCCACCCTGGAGCTGTCTGCTAGGCGCGGGGAAGGTGGGGAGGGAAGGAAGAGGGAGGGAGAAGCGACTAGATTTCTTCCCCCGGGGCAGGAGGGGAGGAGGGGAGGGGGTCCAGGGAAGAAGAGAGAAGGAGGGAGGGGGGAGGCCGGAAAGAGGGGAGGGGGGAGGCTTGGCTTTCCAGCGGCTGGAAAGGAAGCCAAGCCTCTCCCTCCGGCCGCCCCCAAAGTACAAAAGCAGAGAGAGAGAGAGCCGGTGGCCGGACTACTTCATCGGCCGGGACCATGGCTGCCTCCTGCCAGAGCTGGCTCGCCAACGAGGGCAGCAAACACCTCCTTTTGGTAAGAGAGACCTTTGCCTTTCGGGGGCGCGCGCAGCCTTGCCGGCCTCCATCGCAAGGATGTTGCACTCGCTGCGCTTGCGCGCGCGCGCGAGATGCTCAGAACCTGCCCATGCTCAGGAGCGCTCTTGCCCCCTCCCCTCCCCCCGCAGGGTTGGGTCCAAGCCCTGCTCGGGAACGCCGAGCTTGGAGGCGTCCTGTGGGAAAAGGCTAGGAAGAAGAAGAAGAGGAAGGGGAAAGGAGAGAGCGCCCCTGAGCATGGGCAGGTTCTGAGCAATTACGCGCAGGGTCACAGGCTGAGGATCAATGCTTTTGATTCAAATGCAGTATAATGGAGAAAACCATCTCTGCCTCCCTTCTGGAAGGCTCATAGCTCAGTGGCAGAGCAGTTGCTTGGCACGTAGAAGGCCCTAGGTTCGTCTCCAGGTAGGGCTGAAACTTTGGAGAGCTTCTGCCAGCCATGATAATGAGCTAGATCAGTACCTTACTGGATAGAAGACTGGTTCCTGTGTTTATCTCCCCACATAAATCAGCTTGCATTATTCCCACAACAGAGCTGCAAGGTAGGTCAGCGTTACTGCCCCTCACATTTCCTCCCTTTTTACCCTGGTCTTTGACACCGGTAATGTCTGTTTTTAGGACCCACCCTGTAAGTAGTTGAAAACTGTTTTTAATGTTGTATATTTTTTTTATTGTCATCTGCCCTCAGGCCTTAGGGTGAAGGGAGGTTATTAATAAAGTAAAAACCGTCACCATCCTAACTGCAATGTCAGAATGACAGGCTTGCCTAACAACACAGTCCTAGACGGGGCTGCTCAGAAGTAAGTCAGTGGGTTCAATGGGGCTTCTTATTCTCAGATGTGAGTGTAGGTTTGAAACCGAAGTAGTGATTTCGTGACAGATTTGCTGTGTCAATTACAGTACACTGTTTGGGAGGTGGCACAAAATGCAAGGTTCATGGAACAAGACTAGCACTAAACTTTGGCATCCGTATTTTTTGGGGGGGGGATCCAAAATTTTGGGGTCACATGTTAATGGAGCTTGGAGTTTGAAATGGAGGTTCCCTTTAACTGTCTCCTTTGTTGAACTGCGCTGGCTTTTGCTACAGAGGAACCTGTAAAAGAAAAAATCCCAGGTGTGGAACTGCCCAGGCACCTGGCCCTTGGGGATAAGCCCACTGGTTTCTGCAGAGTTAAATAAAAGAAGTCCAGCCACTGGAGCAATGACAAGGCAGGGTTTATTGCGCAATAGGTTACAGTCAAACTGCCCCCCCCCCAGAGCAGTGTTACAAGAACTTTTAAAAACCCCTATCATATCCCAGGATACAGTTTGGAAACATCATTACTACATCATCACTACATCACGAAAGGGAAGGGTTATACATGATTGACATATAGGAAAAACAGGAAAAACAAGATTAACATATGGGGAAAACAGAGCAATATCAGGGAGATAGCCCTGAGAAGTGTGAATGGGTGTTAAGTATTGGCAAGGATACCTTGAGCACTTATCTGGGAGAGAACAATGGGATTCCGGTTGAGGGATATTAGCCCAGTGGCTTCCTGAAGCACCTAGAGATTACCTGCTGAGGCATTTCCCTGTGCATCATGGCAGAGAGATGGGTCCCCTTAAGGGCATCACTCCATACCCCAAATGAGTTTACTCAGGAGGAGACTTTGCTTAGGTGACACCCCCCCCCCCATAATTTCCGTAACAAACCCAAACCAGCTGGGGTGTATGTGTGTTTGAGTCCGTTTACACATATATGGCATAAGCACACCTGGGATTAAAATGTACTTTCAGTGCTGGGTAGCTGCTTTAGTTGAGATTCCTTCATTGCAGGGGATTGGACCAGATGACTCTTAGGGTCCCTTCCAAGCTTACATTTCTATGATTCTATATACGACCATGAGAACTTAGGAAGCTACAACAGTGGTACCTTGGTTCTCAAACTTAATCCGTTCCCGAAATCCGTTCCAAAATCAAAGCGTTCCAAAACCAAGGCGCGCTTTCCCATAGAAAGTAATGCAAGATGGATTAATCCGTGCCAGACTTTTAAAAAACAACCCCTGAAACAGCAATTTAACATGAATTTTACTATCTAACGAGACCATTGATCCATAAAATGAAAGCAGTAAACAACGTGCTGCAGTCACACAATCAATCAGTAGCTGAACTGGGTTCCACACAGTCACACACAAAAAGAGCCACAAAAAGAAAAACGCAAAATAAATAGCACAAACAGACAGACCTTAGTGTAACACTCAAAACAGAAGTGTGGTACTCAAATTGGAAGCGTAACACTCAAAACAGAGCACGTTTGGCTTCCGGAAAAAGTTCGCAAACCGGATTGTGACTGGCACCTTCTGCACTGAAAGCAAATGAGTTCAGGACCTTTCCCAAATTCCCGATTAATTTCAGTACCCATATTTTTGTTCTGAGTGTATGTTTGATGGACAGATCTTCTGTGCTTGTGCAGGTTTTGCGGACTCTCCAAGCTGGTCAGGGTTATACTGTGATAACTTCATCAGGATTCATTGCTCTTTTGCTTCTGTTCACTCAGGCTGGAAGGTGTTAGTGATGGGTGACCTTGGATGACTTAAAAAGTGCTTTCAACAAATTTGTGGAGGACGAGGCCACCTGTGGCTAGTAGTCAAGGTGTTTTGCCTCCACTGTCAGAGGCCTCCAAATGCCAGTTGATGGAGATAAGATGTGAGCAGAGAGCCAGTGTGGTGTAGTGGTTAAGAGTGGTAGACTCGTAATCTGGTGAACCGGGTTCATGGAACCGGGTTCATGTCTCCGCTCCTCCACATGCAAATCAAAATGACTCTCAGTAAATGGGTTGTCTGGAAGAACCGTCCTGTGTGACTGCAAATCCCCAATACGCACTGGACTCCCACCACTGATATAGGGTTGGATCCAGGCTGGATCGGCGGCACTTTGGTCCTACGGAAAGCAATGAGACAATAACAGCTTACGGTAAGTCCCTTTGAGTTCAGTGGAAACTAAGTGCAACTAAGAGCTGATCCACACTTAGCTTTCACCTCGCCCTTTCCAGGCAGAGGTTTGTGCTTTAAGCCAGTGTGGTGTAGTGGTTAAGAGCGGTAGACTTGTAATCTGGTGAACCGGGTTTGTGTCTCCGCTCTTCCACATGCAGCTGCTGGGCGACCTTGGGCTAGTCACACTTCTTTGAAGTCTCTCAGCCCCACTCACCTCACAGAGTGTTTGTTGTGGGGGAGGAAGGGGAAAGGAGAATGTTAGCCGCTTTGAGACTCCTTCAGGTAGTGAAAAGCGGGATATCAAATCCAAACTCCTCCTCCTCCCCCTCCCCCTCCTCCTCCTCCTCTATTCCACCCAGGTGCTGCTTCTGAGCTTACCATGGGCATCCGGTGGGTCACTGTGAGATGCCACACTGGATGGGCCATTGGTTTTAGAGTCCCTACAAATCCAGTAATCTGACTTGTCAGCTTAGGGGCACTGTTCTTGCTTCAGCATTTGAGAAGTTCTGGGTTCAAATCCCAGACAACTGTGGTGGGGGCCAGCTGTCTTTACCATTAGGAGTTGTAGCTCTGAGGTAGAGCACCTGCTTTGCATGCAGAAGATTCCAGGTTCAATGAATTGTGGAATCATGTTATAGAATAACGGAATCATAGAATTGTAGAGTTGGAAGGGACCCCGAGCATCATCTAGTCCAGCCCCCTCTGCAATGCAGGAGTCTCAGCTAAAGCATCCATGACAGACGGCCATCCAACCTCTGCTTAAAAACCTCCAAGGAAGGAGAGTCCACCACCTTCCGAGGGAGACCGTTCCACTGTTGAACATCTCTTAATGTCAGAAAGTTCTTCCTGATGTTTAGTCAGAATCTCTTTCTTTGTAACTTGAAGCCATTGGTTCGAGTCCTACCCTCCAGAGCAGGAGAGAAAAAGCTTGTTCCCTCTTCCATGTGACAGCCCTTGAGATATTTGAAGGTGGCAAGCATATCATGCCAAGGTCCAGTCTTTGGCATCCCCTAATAGAAGCATCGGATGATGGAGAAAGCCTCTGAACCTAGAGCAGGGATGGGGAACCTGACACGCTTCAGATGTTGCTATTCTCATCATCCCTGACTGTAGTCCATTGACATCTTGAGGCCCACAGGCCTTCCACATCCCTGCCGCAGAGGGCCACTCCCAGTCATACTAGTTGCAACTGGACTAAACAGACAAATAGCGGCTTCCTAAGGGACACCGGTGGCACTGTGGGTTAAACCACAGAGCCTAGGGCTTGCCGATTGGAAGATTGGTGGTTTGATTCCCCTCAACGGGATAAGATCCCATTGCTTGGTCCCTGCTCCTGCCAACATAGCAGTTTGAAAGCACGTCAAAGTGCAATTAGATAAATAGGTACCGCTCCGGCGGGAAGGTAAACAGCATTTCTGTGTGCTGCTCTGGTTTCACCAAAAGTGGCTTAGTCATGCTGGCCACATGACCTGGAAAAACTCTCTGTGGGCAAACGGTGGCTCCCTCGGCCTGTAAAGTGAGATGAGCACCGCAACCCCAGAGTCATTCACGACTGGACTTAATTTTCAGGGATCCTTTTACCTTTACGCTTAAGAAAAATGCACAGAGGGGCCACAGTTCATTGATCATGCACAGTTTTTTCATGTGCCTGGGGCCAGCAGGTTTGATCCCTGGCACCTCCACGTAGAATAATATGGTAGCAGGAGATTGCTATGGCTTTTGTGCCCTGCTTGTGGATGCTGTGGGGAGCAGGATACTGGGATACCTGGGCTAGACCAGTGTTTCCCAACCTTTTCCCAACCGTAGCCCCCTTCTGACCATGCTTCCTTCCTGTGCCCCCCATGGGTGTAGCCAAGGGGAGGCAGGGGGTAGCTGCATGACAAACGCCGGCTCCCTTGGCCTGAAAAGTAAGATGAGCACCACAACCCCATAGTCGCCTTTGGCTGGACTAAACCATCCAGGGGTCCTTTACCTTTTACCTAAACAGATACTTATGGGATGCCTACAAGCAGTGCCTGAGCTAAATTGCACTCTCTCCATTTGTGACACTGAGCATCTGGCATTCAGGGGCATGTGTCTTTTGACAGTGGAGGGAGAACACAGCCATTATTACAACTTCCTATCAGGTCTCCTCTTAGTCAACCTCCCCCCCCCCATGCTAAACTTAAGATCTAGCCTAAGGGTACATTCTTGGGATGGCTGAGACTGCATGATTACCCTTTTATCATGTATTGCAGCTGGCTGGTCCATCTAGAGCCACCTTAGGTCATCATGTTTGCTAGCCTCAGCGACAAAAGCGATCTCTTATCATTTTTAATTACAGACCCCACTTAAGCAAGTTGCTCGGGACAATATGCATGCCCCCCTCTCCCACTCCCCGACATTGTGGCTCCTTATCTGTAAATTCTGTGGGTTGAATACACACTAAACTAGCTGCACTTGGTTCCCACTGACATCTATGTGCCTTAAGACATGACTATGTTGGGGGAAAAAATAAATAAATCCCATTGCTTGGGGACACAGAGGCAGAAGAAGAAGAAGGAGGAGGAGGAGGAGGAGGAGGAGGAGGAGGAGGAGGAGGAGGAGTAGTTTGTATTTGATATCCCGCTTTATCACTACCCGAAGGAGTCTCAAAGCGGCTAACATTCTCCTTTCCCTTCCTCCCCCACAACAAACACTCTGTGAGGTGAGTGGGGCTGAGAGACTTCAAAGAAGTGTGACTAGCCCAAGGTCACCCAGCAGCTGCATGTGGAGGAGCGGAGACACGAACCCGGTTCACCAGATTACCAGCTCTTAACCACTACACCACACTAGCTTAAAGCACGAACCTCTGCCTGGAAAGGGCGAGGTGAAAGCTAAGTGCGGATCTGCTCTTAGTTGCACGTAGTTTCCACTGAGCTCAAAGGGACTTAAGCTGTTATTGTCTTATTGCTTTCCGTAGGACCAAAGTGCCACCGATCCAACCTGGATCGAACCTTATATCTGTGCTGGGGATTCGCAGTCACACAGGACGGTTCTTCCAGACAACACATTTACTGAGCATTCATTTTGATTTGTTTACAGGGAGGTTAGACAGTGTTGGCTATTTATTGAATCATTGTGATCTCTCTCTCTCTCTCTCTCTCTCTCTCTCTCTCTCTCTCTCTCACACACACACACACACACACACACACACACACACAAACCTCTGAGGAGGATAGATTACTTTTCATCAAGAGAGAGTTATCCCACACTTTCCAGTGCATTTTCCTGTCCCTTTCCTTACTGCGAAAAGTCTTATTATTTTGAGAGGGGGGTGGGGAGTGGCTTTATTGCGCAGCAGCTCCCAATCAGATGCAATTGAGAGAGGCAGGGTGGTGCAGTGGTTAGAGTGTCAGCCTGGGGGACCAGGCTTCCAAACGTCCCTTGGCCCCATGACTGGGTGACCTTGGCCCAGTTGCTGCCTCTCAGCCTAACCTACCTCACAGGGTTGTTGTGGGTATTAAATGAGGATCATGTACACCAGGGAAAAAAACACATGATGGAAATTATATACTGTAAATAAGTGTGCAATCTGAATTTTCTGATATGTGAGCAAATGCCACCAGAAAATAGTGACAGACTGAAAGCATCCCATGTTACAGTGAGATCATCACTTTTGGAAACCTTCCAAAAACACAACTGATGGGGCCCAACTACCCCCCCCCCCCGTTTTACTTCTTAAAAGCCTTTGTCTCGTTTTTTTCCTCTCACTCAGCTTTTGAGCCTCCCCCTGCCCCGAGAGTTTGTTGCCTGTGCCTTCTCTCTGACGGAGAGAGTTCTGGTTTTGCACATGCCATTTCTACATGTAATAACAATTAACTTCTTCCTTGTTCTCTCTCTCTCTCTCTCTCTCTCTCTCTCTCCCCCCCCCCCACGTTGCTTCCTTCAGCTGCTCTGGCTGTCTCTCAACGCGGGGCTGTTTTGGAGAACCTTCCGGATGTATTATCGGGGTCCTCAGTATTACTATCTGCATCAGATGCTGGGGGTAAGTGGCAGATGCTTTCTTCTCCCTCCCCACTCCCTCCCTCCCTCCACTCTGCTTCTCTTTCCTTGGGGCTCTGGGAACGAGAAGGAAATGGAAAGTTTTGGCTAACCAGGCAGATTCGAGGCTTCTTGGTGACTCACGAGAAGGAGAAGGGGTGAATGTTTGGGGTGGGGGCAGAGGGGTTATGTAAGGGCAAGGGTGGGTGGGAGGGAAAGGAATAGGCTGGAGACTGTTTCTGTGTCTGAATGAAGGGAATGACTCTGTCCAGGCAGGGTCTGGGAAAAGAGCACTCCCTGTCTGTCCGTTCTTCCCCAGCTCCCAGCTGCAGGCATCATTTTTGAACCCCACTCAGCTGATGGCCTGCCTTGCAACTGTTAGTCATGGTAACTTTAACCAACCTCGTGGGCCTGTTCCGGAGCGAGCGCTTACACGCCAGCTCTCCTGATGTGTATTTCTCAAGGGAAGGGATTTTCTTTTCTTTTCTTTGAATAAAATGAACCTTCCCATCCTTTCCATCGTACTCTCATCAGTCCTGCTGCGGTTTTCTTTCGGAAAACGCTGTCAGCCAAAAGAGGAGGGGAAAACGGGAGGGGAAAGAGTCTACCCAGGATGTTTTAGCTAAGGATGGGGGAGAATTTTAATATAGCTTACATTTAAAGGTGGACGTACCTAATGCACACTTTTCTGAAACAATAATAATGGGGCAATATTATTCCCGTTTTGCAGTTGGAATCAAGACTAAGAGACGGCTATATACACCCCAGGCAAGATTCTTCCCTGATTGCTGTTTCTGCGTGTGTGTGTTTTGCAAGGAAACCTAGATGTTCAAATGCGCATGTGTTATTTGTGCTGTGCATGTGTTTTACACTTCAAAGTCCCTTTGTTTACTGCACCTGTATTGAATAAAGCAGCGAAGGCATTGCTCACTCAGTTTCAAACTTAACCTTTCACCCATTGGTGCTGCCTTCTTTCCAACTGCAATGTTCCTTTAAAACCTTCAGGGCAGAAATCCAGGAAGAACGACTATTTCTTACATGGAGGTATAATAATGAGAGCATCTTCACATGCTGGTTTTCTCCCTGTCGCAAGGCGGCTCAAGTCACTTAAAGAAACCTGCCTTTAAAATGCAGTGGCCACCCATGTCACCGTAAGGTCTAGAAAGTTGATTTCTGTTTTTAATAGAAACAGAAGTAAAAGTTCTGATGCATTTGTTGCACCGTGCAGCTTTTATGAGGCACAGATAACAAGGTTAGGGGAATGTATCCTGTAATATTCAGATGCAGAAAATGTTTCTGGTTTTTGTTTTTCTTTCTCCTTGTGGATTTGTCTCTGGGGATTGATGCTTTAGCCTCAGCTGCTAAGGTGCTCTGCTATGCATGCTTTCTTTGGACTCAGTCCGCCGCACTTGGTGTGACTTATTTCGGAGTGAACACTCCTAGGATCGGGTTGCAGTTCTCCCTTTCTTTAGGAAGTAAATAATTGCCCCTGTTTTGATTTCAGGCATTCCAAAGGCTTGTGAAATTCAAAGAGCCATTTCTGTTGTTATCCCTTGTGTGTGTGGGAGAGAGAGAGAGAGAGAGAAGGCAGGCAGCACTCTTTTTAATGTACAGTATGTTGGGATTTCTGTTCAAAAAGGGTTGTCTGAAGTAATAAAAATTAAAATGGGATGGAGGGCTTCATATTCAGATCAAGCTGGTTTATAGATGAAGATGCTTTGGGACTGTGTTTCTGGTAAGGTCAGGTTGTGCAATTGTAGAATTAAAGAATTGTGGAACTGGAAGGGAATCAAAAGATCGTCTAGCCCAACCCCCTGCAATGCAGGAATCACACATAAAGAATCTGTGATGGTGGTGTCCGCATTTGCAACCGCGTTATGTTATCTCACATGAGATGGGAAAGGTGAAAAGAAGCTCAGCTTTTCTTTTAGGTTGTGATGATGTCTTTTTTCTTCATCCACTTTTTGGTCTTCTTCTTCTTCTAATAAAATAATAATAATAATAATAATAATAATAATAATAATAATAATAATATATTACAGGTGAAACTCAAAAAAATAGAATATCATGGAAAGGTTCATTTCTTTCAGTAATTCAACTTAAAAGGTGAAGCTAATATATGAGATAGACTCATGACATGCAAAGCGAGATATGTCAAGCCTTTATTTGTTATAATTGTGATGATTATGGCGTACAGCTGATGAGAACCCCAAATTAACAATTTCAACTTTGGGGTTTTCATCCGCTGTGTGCCATAATCATCACTATTATAACAAACAAAGGCTTGACGTATCTCGCTTTGCATGTCATGAGTCTATCTCATATATTAAACTCCAGTAGCTAATGTTACAGGTGGGTAGCCGTGTTGGTCTGCCATAGTCGAAACAAAATAGAAAATTCTTTCCAGTAGCACCTTAGAGACCAACTGAGTTTGTTCTTGGTATGAGCTTTTGGTATCTGAAGAAGTGTGCATGCACACGAAAGCTCATACCAAGAACAAACTCAGTTGGTCTCTAAGGTGCTACTGGAAAGAATTTTCTATTTTGTTTCCAGTAGCTAATGAAAACAATTGCTTACACAAATGGACTTTTCCATATTATTCTAATTTTTCGAGTTTCACCTGTATTATTATTGTTTATACCCTGCCCATCTGGCTGGATTTCCCCAGCCACTCTGGGTGGCTCCCAACAGAATATTTAACAGAATAAAACAGGCACAGGCAAACTTGGCCCTCCAGATGTTTTGAGACTACAATTCCCATCATCCCTGACCACTTGTCCTGCTAGCTAGGGATGATGGGAATTGTAGTCCCAAAACATCTGGCGCGCCGAGTTTGCCTATGCCTAGAATAAAACTTCAAACACTAAAAACTTCCCTAAACAGGGCTGCCTTCAGATGTCTTCTAAAAGTCAGATAGTTGTTTATTTCCTTGACATCTGGTGGGAGGGCGTTCCACAGGGTGGGTGCCACCACTGAGAAGGCCCTCTGCCTGGTTCCCTGTAACCTCGCAGTGAGGGAACCGCCAGAAGGCCCTCGGAGCTGGACCTCAGTGTCTGGGCTGGATGATTGGAGGGAGGGGGGAGACACTCCTTCAGGTATACTGGGCCAAATCAGCATGTGTGGAATGCACTTGACCTTCAACTCTAGGGAAATGAAGTCATAGAGTTACAGAACTGTAGAGCAGGAAGGGACCCCAATGGTCATATTGTCCAACCCCCTGCAATGCAGTAATCACAGTTGAATAATCCCTGGCATCCAACCTCTCTTTTGAAATCTGCAATGAAGGAGAGCCCACCAACACTCAGGGTACTCTGTTCTGCTGTCAAACAGCTCTTACCACCAGAAAGTTCTTCCTGATGTTTAGCTGGAATTTCCTTTATTATCATTATTAGAATCCATTGTCTCTGGAGCAGGAGAAAACAAGCTTGCTTCATCTTCCATGTGACAGCCCTTTAGATCAGTAGTTCCCAGTTGGTGGTCCATGGACCACAGGGGGTCCACGTAACCCACCCAGGGGTCCATGGCACCATTCACATAACAAACACTATTACAGAGATATCAAAATTTTCAAAAGTTAGGGGGTCCGTGGGGTTGGCTTTTTGAAAAACGGGTCTAATTGGGAACCATTGCTTTAGATATTTGAAGAGGGCAAATGAAAAGACCCTGATGTTGGGAAAGATGGAGGGCACAAGGAGAAGGGGACGACAGAGGATGAGATGGTTGGACAGTGTTCTCGAAGCGGCTGGCATCAGTTTGGCCAAACTGCGGGAGGCAGTGAAGGATAGGCGTGCCTGGCGTGCTCTGGTCCATGGGGTCACGAAGAGTCAGACACAACTGAACAACATGCTATAACTATAGTTGTGGTCTTGTGTAGCAAGCCTACTTCGCCAAAAGATCAGGCAGAAATGGAAAATACGCTTGCTGTGACGTACTATCATCGAACCTCGCTGAAAACAAATAAAAATGAATGCTCATGGAATAGCCAAGAGGGAAGAGGGATCAGTTGTTAGACCTCTCTGGGAACTGTAGCTCTTCGAGAGGAATATGGGGCCTCCTAATAACTCTTAGCCACCTAAACAAACTACACTTCCCAGAATTCTTTGGACAAAGCCGTGGCTGTTTAAGGCCATATCATAGAGCTTTACATGTATGGTGTCAAAATGGGCATTGATGTAGCAGCATGTAAAAGAAGACCGGAAGACAGTCCTTTGGCTGAGGACAGTGGGATAGTCAAAATCTGAGGAAGGAGGTTTCTCCTTCAAAAGGGGCAGGAAGAGCAGCAAGAAAACCACGGAATCTTGTCTTTCGTTCTGGCTTCAGCTCAACTGCATTTGCTTGTGTGTGATTTTCCTGTACAAGCTTGGCGGGTAGAGAGCATAGGTTTGCAACAGAGCCTTCTCCTTAGAGGCAAAAGGCAGTGAGACAGAATGAACCGATTTGCTGGGTTTTCTCTTATTTATTTTTAGCCGTGCTGGCTGGGGGCTGATGGGAACATCTGGAGGTCAACAGATTCCTCCATCCCCCTTTAAAGGGTCCTCAAGCACATACCGAGGGATAGCTCAGTCAGCAGAGCATGAGGCTCTTTATCTCAGGGCCATGGGTTTGAGCCCCACGTTGGGCAAGAAGATTGTTGCATTGCAGAGGGTTGTGGCAGATGATCCTCATGGTCCCTTCCAACTCTGTGATGAAATATAATCTCAGATAAATAATCCCATTTCAGATGCTAATGGAGGGATTACCTGTTTTGCTTCAGGGCCCCAAACCCTCATTGCATGCCGGAAGGACACTTTTTAGGAAGCGATGCCACATATAGCTCTGCAGTTAGGAATGAAAGACCTTCCTTTGTTTTGCCACTTCTCCGAAAGCTTTCTCATTGCATCATAATTGCACCCTTTATTATTTTTCTCCCTTGCAATATGGTCCAGATGTCTCATCAGTTTGCTGCCCCTTGATGGGATAGATAATAAGGAGGCCACTGTACGTCCTTTGCTCCAACACGAGAGGAGCCTCACTCTTCTCTGTGACCTCCACATCGTGGTGGTGGTGGGGAATGGAAATGCTTTGTTCCTTAGTCCCCGTAGTACAAGGCTGGCTTTTGAAACAGTGGGGTGAAGGAGCACAGACCTAGACCCTCCCTCATTCTGCCAAATGAAGATAGGGACCTGCTTGCACTGCCCAGATTCTCACACCGAGAGAAACCTTCTCACACTGCAGAGTCATAAGACTCGTAGAGCGTTGTGGAGTTGGAAGGGATCCCAAGGGTCATTTGGTCCAACCCTCTGCAATGCAAGGAATCTCAACTAAAGCATCCGTGACAGATGACCCTCCAACCTCTGCTTAGAAACCTCCAAGGAAGGAGAGTCCACCACCTTCCGATGGAGACCGTTCCACTGTCAGACAGCTCTTACTATCAAAAAAGTTCTTCCTGATGTTGAGTCAGAATCTCCTTCCTTGGAGCTTGGAGCCATTGGTTCGAGTCCTACCCTCCAGAGAAAGGGAGAACAAGTTTGCTTCGTCCTCCATGTGACAGCCCTTGAGATATTTGAAGGTGGCTATCATATCTCCTCTCAGTCTCCTCTTTCCCAGGCTGAAAGACTCCAATAGTCTTTGACCTTTACAGACCTGAGAGCCACTTTTAGCCATTGGGACAACCCACCACAGTTCGGACTGTGATACAGATGTGGGTTTGGACCCACCAATTGTAGACTTGCTCTCCTCTTTCTGTTTCTGGAGGGCAAGCCATGCAGCAAAAATAACAGAGTCTCATGGCACCTTAAAGATTAGCACAGTTATGAACTTTAGAAAGGCTCTGCTATAGCAGCCCAAAGGTCCATTTGAGGAAGGTCGTAGCTTAGTGGTAGAGCATCTGCTTTGCATGCAGAAGGTCCCAGGTTCAATCCCAGGCATCCCCAGGGTGTTAAAAACAGACATCAATTAACCATTGTGGAAGGATGTATTCTTAATTGCCTGCATGTGCCCTCGGATGATTGACAGGTGGATTACCCTGCAGATAGAAAGGTCCTTCTTCCTGACATAGTGCTTTTCTGTCTGCACAGATTGCTATGTAAAGCAGTCAGGCAACTTCACAGTCTGAAATAATACGGCAGAGCTGGTTGCACTGCAGGATTCTGCCGAATGCGTGTTGTTTCGGTTCTGAATCTCCGAAAGGGTTGCATGCCTGCTGAACTTCTCCCGTTGATGCTGGGAGCGGAGAGCGGCTGCAAATGCCATTTGGAGGTCCCTGGAAAGCGGATACGCAGGATCGCTTGTGGGTGGTGCAGACATGTGCTCGGACGCTGGGAATGCAAACATCCGTGCGGAGCCTTCAGAGCAACAGTTTCCAGAGGAGGCACGAGCTTTGCCATTTGGCTTTCGGACTCCTCCAGGCAGCAGCTGTCCGTGGGATGCCGCGTGATCTCCCTTGGCCCCTGTAAAGCACACTCTGAAGTACAGGAAGTTGGGTCACTGCTCTGTATGCCCTAGGACCTCCCCTTAGATTTTAGCATTCATTAAAAGAAAAGAAAAGAAAAGAAAAAGAAAAAGATTAAGCCTCTGTAGCCCTTTTGCTTTCCAGAGATCTATGGCAGGAATGGGGAAGCTCTGGATGCTTTAGAATTGGACAAATTCATACAGGATCAGATTATGAATGGCTTCTAGCTACGTTTTGCTTCTATAGTTAGAGGTTGTTGTTGTTCAGTCGTTCAGTCGTGTCCGACTCTTCGTGATCCCCTGGACCAGAGCATGCCAGGCACGCCTATCCTCCACTGCCTCCCACAGTTTGGCCAAACTCATGCCAGTCGCTTTGAGAACACTGTCCAACCATCTCATCCTCTGTCATCCCCTTCTCCTTGTGCCCTCCATCTTTCCCAACACCAGGGTCTTTTCTAGGGAGTTTTCTCTTCTCATGAGGTGGCCAAAGTACTGGAGCCTCAACTTCAGGATCTGTCCTTCTAGTGAGCACTCAGGGCTGATTTCTTTAAGGATGGATAAGTTTGATCTTTTTGCAGTCCATGGGACTCTCAAGAGTCTCCTCCAGCACCATAATTCAAAAGCGTCAATTCTTCAGCGATCAGCCTTCTTGATGGTCCAGCTCTCACTTCCGTACATTACTACTGGGAAAACCATAGCTTTAACTATACGGACCTTTGTCGGCAAGGTGATGTCTCTGCTTTTTAAGATGCTGTCTAGGTTTGTCATTGCTTTTCTCCCAAGAAGCAGGCGTCTTCTAATTTCTAATTCAAAAGCATCAATTCTTCGGCGATCAGTCTTCTTTATGGTCCAGCTCGAGATATAATGGAGTGCACCTCCGGGGGTGAAGTCAAACCGTTGCGTTAGCAACACCAAAGTGACCCACCCTGGGCAGTGTGTCCAGGGCTGGCCAGACAACAAGACACCCCCCCTCTCGGCCTCGCTGATGTGGTCCAAAGGAAAGCAGAGCAATGCCGTTTAGCACCATCTTGGCTGCAGGAGCTGCTGGAATGATAGCATACAAGATGCTATCCAAACTTCTAAGGGACTCCGCTCTGGATTTGTGTATGATTTATTCCTTAGCCAGAGGTAGTAATGCTTCTGAATTCCTGTTGCTGGGAATCAGAAGCAGAGATAGTGCTATTGAACTCAGATCCTGCTTGTAGGCTTCCCACAGGCTGGCCACTGTGAGAACAGGATGCTGGACCAGATGGGACATTGGCCTGATCCAGCAGGTGCTTCTTGTATCAGTTCTTATGTATGTACCCACTGATGATGGGTACTGCACATTCTTCCCCTTGCATGTTCTCTTGGACTTCCCCAGCGCAATATTTCTGTGGCAATGTTAAGGATAATAGGGGAGGATATATTGGTGAAATATTATCCTTCCTTCACTCACTCTAGTGAGTCATGTAGCAGAGCAGATTCCCCTCAATACAGCAGGAAGCTAGTTTGCAGATTCGTTTGAATCTCTTTAATTAAGCAATCCAATCTGGTTTGCCCAGATGGATTATTCCTGGTGTCCCCTTTTTATCCCTCTTAAAAGAATAAAGACACAAGAATCTTTCCTTAAAAGCAATAAGTTTACTCACATTCAGTTCACTGTATGATCCCTGAAGGCAGACTTTACCTAGTAGTTACAGAACATAGGTAAAAAAAAGGTAAGATAAGATAAAGGACCCCTGGAAGGTTAAGTCCAGTCAAAGGCGGCTATGGGGTTGTGGTGCTCATCTTGCTTTCAGGCTGAGGGAGCTGGTGTTTGTCCACAGACAGCTTTCCGGGTCATGTGGCCAGCAGGACTAAACCGCTTCTGGCGCAACAGGACACCATGACAGAAACCAGGGCGCACAGAAACACCATTTACCTTCCTGCCACAGCAGTACCTATTTATCTACTTGCACTGCTGTGCTTTTGAACTGCTGGGTTGGCAGGAGCTGGGATAGAGCAACGGGAGCTCACACCGTTGTGGGGTGACCTTCCAACTGGCAAGCCCAAAAAGCTCAGTGGTTTAGACCATAGCGCCACCCTCGTCCCTTTACAGAACACACTGTGAGTTAATCCCTTATGGGGATTGAGCCCATGTGTTGCTGGCTGAGAGCCAGCAGACAGTAAAATACATGAAGAGAACAGCATCAAGAGAACAAAATGGCTACAGGAGAGCAGCATGGCATCAAGAGAAAGAGCATGACCCGGCTCTTTTGTGGAGTCAGCCAGAGCCACGCCCATCTCCCAGATCACATGCAGGAGGAAGGATGCTCAAGACCAGTGGAACAGGAAGCTACACTGACTGGATGTCCACCTGCCTGTGCCACCTCTAGGGAAACAAGGAATGTTGTATTTGACTGCTCCAATGGATTACATCCCACAATTTCTGACTATGGGCCTGATGCAAAAGGCCCCAGAAAAAAAGCCAGAATTGTCCTTCATCCTATCCCAGGCATAGGCAACCTTCGGCTCTCCAGATGTTTCGGACTACAATTCCCATCATCCCTGACCACTGGTCCTATTAGCTAGGGATCATGGGAGTTGTAGGCCAAAACATCTGGAGAGCCGAAGGTTGCCTATGCCTGTCCTATCCCATAATGCAAACTCCCTTTGTACTGGAACAGGCCTATAAAAAGCGTGAGCTACCCAGCTGAATGTAGCTCACCAGCTGTATATGGCAGCTCACCCCCCCTCCCCTGTTAGGTGGGGGCTGCAATAACAGAGGTATTGCCAAGCATGGTTACAAAGGAAACTGCCTAGCACCAGCTGAAACTGTTTGTCCACCCAGTCCAGTATTTTCTCTGTTGTGTGAATGACAGCAGCTCTCCAGGGAAGCGTATATTCTAGGGGTGAGAAAACTGTGGCTGATGTTGCTTCTCTCCCAGCTGCCATCAACTCTACCCAGCATGCACAATGGCGAGGGACAATGGGAGTTGGATTCCAGCAACATCTGGAGGACCATAGGATACCCCCACCCCGGTCTTTTTCATCCCCTGCTACCCTGAGTAGCTGAAAACGTCTGGGATTGAACCTGGCACCTTCTGCATGCAAGACAGATGTTCTGCCCCTGAGCTGCGGTCTCTCCACAGATCCTAAGATGTGACTTGTGGGCTCTTCTCAGCTTGGTGGCTTGGGAGCCCCTGAGCAACCCTTGCTTCTGACCCTTGCTGTTTTTGTTTAGCTAGGATTGTGCCTCAGCAGAGCTTCTGCGTCGGTTCTGAACCTCAACTGCAGCCTGGTCCTCTTGCCCACGTGTCGGATTCTCCTATCCTTCCTCCGAGGATCTCGGAAGGTAAGAAAGAACCATGCGGGTATAGCTAGTGAGCCAGCACAAAGCCAATGGGAGGCTGCAGGCGACAATCTCCCCTTCTGACCTTTGCTTTCAATTCCTTGTGGGATAACAGGGAGGTTGTGTCACCACATTTAATGAGTCACTTTCATTGCAGTTGTATCCCATCCCGCCTCCAAGACACAATTTATGAGACACTTGGATGCTCAAGGCTGAAGATGCTATGTGTGAGCTAATTGGAGATTAAAGACATACTCAGAGGGCAGGGATGGGGTTCCTGTATCCCCCCCAAATATCCCTGGGCTCCAGCTACAGCCAAGAAGGCTAATGATCAGGGAAGAGCTTCTGACAATGATCTCTGTGTACACTAGTGGTGGGGAGCTGGTGATCCTCTTGAGCAGAGCTTTGGCCCTCCAGATGTTCTCCAACTGTCTCCACCCTTGAGCATTTGGCTGTGCTGGTGGGGCTGATGGGAGTTGGATTCCAGCCTTGCTCCAGAGCAGTGTTCCTCAACCATTAGTCCTCAGATGTGTTTCGACTACAACTCTCATCATCCACAGTTAACTTAGCCAGTGGTCAGGGAGGATAGGAGCTGTAGTCCAACAACACCAGCAGTCCCAAGATTGGAAGACTCTGCTCTTAGAGCGAGGTTGGGGAACCTTTGGCCCTCCAGATGTCATTGGAATACAGTTCTTGTAATCCCCATCCAATGTCTACAGCTGACAGGAGCTATAGTTCAACAGGGAGCAGGGATGTGGCCTTCCAGATGTTGTTGGACGCATCCCTGACCATTGGTCTTTCTTGTTTGGACTGATGGGATCTGTTTAGTCCAGCATCTGGAGAGCCACAGGTTAGACCAAGAGTGTGCAGGCTTCAGACTTGTTTTGTCCAAGAGCCTTGGGATCCACCAGCCAGCTGCAAGAGACATACACTGAGAATCCACTGTGCCCATGAATTCCTTTTGAGTACCAGAGCTGAGGAGAACTCACAGCCCTCCTGTAAAAATAAAATAAACCCAAGCTTCCTTCACTTCATCAATATAATTTAAGGTGCAGTGGAGGGGATTCATTTTTATTGTTTCTTTAGTTGTACAACCGGGACTTAGAAATCCTTGCCGATCTACTGCAAATCACCTCAATATTTACCAACAGAGCTGGGTCTGTCTTCTTCCCACAAACTGCTGATTCACTTTGAGGTGAGATCCGTTGGCTCACTTGCGAACTTCTTTTTCCAGGTTGCAAGCCGAAAAACCAGGAGGCTTCTGGACAAAAGCAAAACGTTCCATGTGACATGTGGCGTGACGATATGCGTCTTTTCAGGTATGTTCCTCTGTTGACATAAGCAACAGCTCTCGCTAGGAAGTCCACTAAACATTACAAGTGCTCTGTGGCTTGTAAGAGCCAGTGTGGTGTAGTGGTTAAGAGTGGTAATCTGGTGAACTGGGTTCACGTCTCCACTCCTCCACATGCAGCTGCTGGGTGACCTTGGGCTAGTCACACTTCTCTGAGGTCTCTCAGCCCCACTCACCTCACAGAGTGTTTGTCGTGGGGGAGGAAGGGAAAGGAGAATGTTAGCCGCTTTGAGACTCCTTCGGGTAGTGATAAAGCGGGATATCAAATCCAAACTCTTTTTCTTTTCTTCAGATGTGCACAATGGGATAGCCTCTTTCCACACTTCTTCTTACTCACCTGTCAAGAGTTTTCTCAGAATTGCCAGTCATAGCTGTCAACTTTCCCCTTTTCTTGCGAGGAATCCTATTCGGAATAAGGGAATTTCCCTTTAAAAAAGGGAAAAGTTGACAGCTATGTTGCCAGTGTCTCGGAGGAGGAGGTCTGCGTTTGGGCGCATGGGGAGTCCAAGCTCTGCAGAGTTGCCTTTGATACTGCACATGAAATCCTGCTGAAAGCTTGCTGGTGTAGAACGGATATCAGGTTGAGCGTGCATCCAATTTAAATCATGCAGCGTGGATGTCGGTTCACTTTCGAATCGAGGGCTGACAGCCTTTCAAAATAGTGGACCAAAGTTGGAGACATGGTTACCCTCCCTTTAGGCCAGGGGTGGGGGAACCTGAGCACTGGGAGAGCCCCAGTTTCTGAGCCCAATTCAAAGTGCTGGTGCTGGAGGCTCACCTCTCCCCATACAAACCGTCCCATACCCCACACTTGTCATCTGAGCCCCTTTCCTATGCCCCCCATCCCCGAGAGGTTCAGAGGGTGGCAAGATGAGCACAGGCCTTTTTGGTGGTGGCTCCCTGACTGGAATGCTCTCCCCAGAAAAGCTCCCCTGGTGCCATCATTACATGTCTTTAGGTGCCAGGTGAAAACTTTACTGTTACTATGATTGTTTTCTTATTATGCTGCCTATTATTATGCTTTTATCATTGTGCTCCGTAAAATGTGTTCTTAATGTTGTACACCGCCCCGGGATCTTTTGGTAAAGGGCAGTATATAAACTAAACAGATAATGATGATGATAATAAAAAATTATAATACAGTGGTACCTTGGTTTACAACCATAACCCGTTGCGGAGGTCCGTTTGTAAACCAAAACAGGTTGTAACCCAAGGTGCGCTTTCACCAATGGGGCCTCCCAAAAATATATATATATTCGTAATAAAAAAATTAATGGGTTGTAATAAAAAAAAAAGGTTGCAAACCGGGACACGCACTTCCGGGTTTGACGTGCTTGTAATCCAAAACGTATGCAAACCAAAATAGCACTGTAGAGGGAGGATGATGGGGTGTATGAGAGAGAGTGTGCAGAAACTATCCAGGGAAAATGTGCATTTGTTGCTCCGCCCATTTCTGCCTCTGGCCCCGCCCATTGCTGGCAGGTGTCCCGCCAAAGGCCGCCCAGAGGGAAATGCGGCCATGAATGAAAGGTTCCCCCTACCCCTGCTTCAGGGGATGAAACCTTCCGAGAGCATTTTGATGAGCTGAGCTGTCCTCTCTTTTCTAGTGATCCACGTCGCTGCCCACCTGGTGAATGCTCTGAACTTCTCTGTGAACTACAACGAAGAGTTCCTGGCGCTCAATGCAGCCAGCTACCACGGCGAGGTGGGTGGGCAGGGCTTCTTCTTCCCTCCCTGAAATTGCTGCCTCCCATTCTGCCATCTTCGGGTGGCACCTTGAAGCAGTGCGCTCACGGGGTCGGCGGAGAAGGCTTTGTGGGATCTGGCAAGGTCAGGCTGGATACTGCTTCCTTCTAGCTAAGGAACGAGGCACAAATTGGATGGCGTGCGTCCCCCATTTATTCGCCACTTTTGCACCAGGAACACCCACCCAACATCGCTCACTTATGTGTCGTCGATCGCAATGCCTGTTTGACCACAGTAGGGGGATTGGAAGGGCCTGAGCCGTAACTACTGGGTTTTTGCCCTGACTGAAGCCCCCAGAAGAGCACCATTGAGGCTCCTCACCTGTGCTAATGTGTGAAAAGTGCATGCCAAACTGTGTCTTTGACCCGGGTGAAATAAAACCTAGTTTCACCCCGGGAAGGGGAACAAGTTTCTATTTAGGTTTTAAGTGGCTTTTGTTTGTTTTGTTCCGACACAGTGGAAAAAAGCATTATTATTTTTTCATGTTCCTGTGTCGGGATATAAATCAGGCACAGGCAAACTCGGCCCTCCAGATGTTTTGGGATTACAATTCCCATCATCCCTGACCACTGGTCCTGCTAGCTAGGGATCATGGGAGTTGTAGTCCCAAAACATCTAGAGGGCCAAGTTTGCCTATGCCTGATATAAATGAAAAGCTTTTGGGGACCGGAGCTATGGATCCGACACAAATTCTAAGAAAGCGTGGGAGAAACGAATGTGTGGACAGCCCCCCCCTTTTCTTTCTCATCCCGGATAACCCATCTTTCCTAAATGACTTTCCTCATTGCCTTGGGATGCTCTTGCCCAGCCTTTTCTTGCTGTTTGGCTGGGGATGCTGCGAGTTGTAGTCCAAAATATCTGGAGGGCACCAGGTTGGCAAAGGCTGTTGTGGTCCATCACACACACACACACACACACACACAGAGCGCGCTCCTGATCAGCATTCTGAAAGTGCTTGGATGTTACATATGATTTGAGGAAGTCAGCATTCCGCACACAGAAGCACCAGCTCTTGCTCAGAATACAGATTAAGTTATCTCTCGGTAAATTTGCTAAATAATTCATACTGTCTGTCTCTGGTTTCTAGGATCCCAGGAAACTCCTTTTTGCTACAGGTAAGTCAGCAAAAGCTACTGCAGGATTGTGTTGAATCAGCTAACTTTCCAAGCTACGCTTTGAAAAACAGAAATGGACTAGTATTATAAATTACTAGATATTGCAGCAGCATCGCTGTTCTTCACTGGAACAAAGAATAGAATTCCTTGCTGAAATGAGCAGCGACGTCTTGTCATTTTAACTTTGATTTTTTTAAAATAAAATAAAAAATCACAGTAACATTTGTTCCATTCCAAAGATGAGACACATAATTGCTCCATATAGAAGGTGGATTCACAGTGTCTTTTTGCTACCCATATGGAACAGAAAGTTTGCATTATCTATCTATCTATCTATCTATCTATCTCACTCTGTTGAATGGTCATGGACCATTCCTAGACATTCCTAGTTACTTGGAAGAAAGCCCCCTGGGTTCATTATAACTTGCTCTCAGTTACATAGGATTACATAGGATTGCAGGCCTGTCCACACACAGGCAGGCAGGCAGGCAGGCAGGCAGGCAGGCAGGCAGGCAAAAACTTAAATTTAACTAATGCAATAAATAATAATAATGTTGGTTTCCCCCATACTCCCCTCCTTATTTTGGGAATTAGACTTTTGTTCCCATTTGTAGAGTATGTCGAAGACAGCCCTGAGTCATTTGACCCTTTAGTTTTCCTTCCCCTCCTATAAAAACTATGCAAGACACTCTCGTTTGAAGTTTAAAGAACACACAGCTTTTTCTTAGTGTACTTGCAGTTGCAGGTTAATCTTCCTTGGAGGTTTTTAAGCAGAGGTTGGACGGTCTTCTGTCATGAATGCTTTAGCCGAGATTCCTGCATTGCAGGGGGTTGGACTAGATGACCCTAAGTTCCCTTCCAACTCTACAATTCTATGATTTGATGATATATACAATGCAGGTGGAGGTTTCTCTTACATAGGTAAAACTGTTACAGGCTAACATTTGCAGGCTGACCAAGGCTGGATCTAGACATGTAAAAAAAAGCATTTCAGGAAAATACGTTATAAACTTCATAATGGGAAATTACGTTCCTGTAAGACAGAACTCTATAGCGCCATCTGGTGCCACCTTGTTATAATGAATTAAAAACGCTTAATTTTTTTTCTAATCTAGTTGGGTTACTAATGCAGCACAACACAAAATACACCTGCTGTTCTAGCTGTTAAAACTCACAAGACTGTTAATCACTGAACTGACTGAAATAGCTGCGCCAGAGTCTTTGACCTCACAGGTTTCTACAGCCCTTTCAAACATTAACCTTTCACACATGCATTTTGGATGCCAGCGTCCCACACTGATAAAGTTCTGACCACTCTTGCAGTAGAGATACTGCCAGTTTCTACCCTGGTAGATACCCCAACCAGAACAGCATAAGCTGACTAGGACTGGTTGCAAACCAAGGAAGCTTATAATACCTCCCTGGGGGGAGAGCATTCTGTAAGCAGGGAGCCACCACTGAAAAGGCCCTTTCTCGTGTCGACACCCTCCATGAAGAGTGTACACAGAGAAGAGTCTGAGATGATGGATGGCTTTTTTGTTTTTGTTTTTTTAAGCAGTGCTAAGACTGGTGTACTTTCCCCCAATACAACCTATAACCACAGTTCTTATTTCTTTTTCAGTTCCTGGATTAACTGGGGTTCTTATGGTGTTGGTGCTCTTCCTAATGTCTACAGCCTCTACTTATGCCATTAGGTAATTGTTTGTTTGTTTGTTTGTTTGTTTGTTTGTATTTAATCTGACCAAATGACTCTTAGTGAAGTGAGTACGTCTGTGTACATGCAACATTATTTTCTGCGTTCATTCCACACGGAGATCTCGCTTTTATTTTCCTACCAAGTCCACCAACAATCTGGACCTGTTTCATATTTTATATTTTATACCCCTGAAAAGCGCCTTTTCCCAAACAAGTTTCACGCCGGAAAGGAAAGCTCAGTACAGATTGAGCCTGCCTTTCCTTTTTTTTTTTTACAAAATTTTTCCACATAAAGACAAAGAACAACCGAAACAACAACATCAAAACTGCAAATAATAACAACAAAACAAAACTACAAACTACATTAATAAAATAAAAACAAAAAGCAAATACATACCTCACAGAAACACCAACACTCCAACTATTAAGTCATAATCTTATTTCCAAATCTAATTTAGGGGACTTCCCCCGTTCTCTCATCTGCGTTCAATTTCAATTTACTTTAGTAACTATTCTAATTATTTTAACAATTCTATCACCAATATTCATAATCTTCATCTCAACATCTTATAACTTTTAACTTCTAAATATCAAAATATAACCTCTTAATGCAAATCTTAACTTCTTATGTCCTTATCTAACTCTAATTCCCATAAAACTGTTGCTAAATTCATGCCTTATAAAATATTAATCCAAAACCATTTCTAAAAACTAAATTCCAAATATTTCTTCTCTTCCAAATCAATTATTACTCTCTGACATCGGGGTACCGTAGTAGGCCTGCCTGTTTAATCATATATAATCTTTCACCCTACCCCTCTTCTTGCCATTTTCTCTTCACCCTCCTTAATCAACCACCAGGCTTCCCCCCAGTTTTTCCCACCACCATAATCCAGAATGTCGTCTTTCCCTTGATGTCCAAACGCCAGAGCATTGTCCCAAAGTTTCTTTAACCAACTCTTCAAAGGAAGTGATACAGCACCGCCAAGCATCTCCAGTTCAGTCATCAAATCAAATTGTGATTGTAATTCCCAACATTGTTGTTCCAGATTTTCTGGGTTCTTACCCCAAAAAACCGTTATAACGTCACATTGTCCAGCCCTAGACCTCCCACATCGACCGGGCTTTTCTTATTGGAGTTGCTCCTTTTCCACTTCAGATGAAATCTCTGGGGACCGCTCTTTGGTTTTTTCTTTAAGTTCCTTCGCAATGTTCTGTAAAACCATTCAATAACATTCTGTTCCATCAGTTCTAAATTCAAAAGTGTTCGTTGTAAAATCATTCCTGGGTCTGGAGGCATTTTTTAAAAGCGAAACCAAGAAAGGCAGAAGTAGGCAGGAAATAACAAAGTTCAGTACTTTTCCATCATGAAGTTTCAAATTACACCCGCCATTTCCCCCTCATCAGAGTGCAAAAATTTCCTCTTTGTAATCCACAGTCTTTAAGGAGAAATACCTCAAAAATCTCAGTCCTCCCCTAACAGGGATTTCTTCACAAATTAAACAAAAGTCCTCAAATGCAATTGTATCAGCCACAAATATCAGCCACAAGTAGCAACAGCCAGATATTATGTTACTATCCACTTGTTGACAGGGAGAGAGACGGGCTTCCTTTTTTACCTCTCTCCCCAAAAGCCGGATCGTTCAATTTTAAAGTCCAATTAACTCCGTACTTACAGCTTACGGGTTCTTCATTTTAGGCTCCAATCAGAAAGAACGGGGGCGCACATTTGCTGCCGCCGGCCGCCGCTTAGTTTCCCCGGCTGGGGCATATCTCCACAGCCCCGCGCCGTTGCCCATTCACTTGGACGTCCCTTTTACAAGGGACTTCCGAGAATGGGTCAGCGCGATGGGGCCCGCTGGAGAGCCCAAACCGCGGGACGCTCTTCCCGCGGCGCGGATGCGGAGCTCCTAGCCCCCGGGGAAACCGGGGTCGCCTCGCTGCCGAAGCAACCCCCGACCGCCTGCAATGGCGCCCTCGCCGGAAGTCCTGAGCCTGCCTTTCCACCCCCGGCACATCCTTTTGAAAATGGATGGAGGTGGTCCCAGCGCTGAAAGGTTTATCCACACCTGCAGAACTGCATTGTGGGTGGGCAGCATATCCCATAATATCGCCATTGCCACTTCCTTCACCTGGGGCATGTGCTGGGAGGAAAAGGAATGGGTAAGCAGAGGCAGCCTGGCCTGTTTCGCCTCCTGAGGTGAATCGGGAAGGTGCCATCCAGCACTCATGCCACCCCTGCTGAAGCATCACTTACCAGGATCGTGCGACTTCCAGGTTTTATTGAGATTCGTACGAGAGCCCAGTGAGATTGGGAGGAGCCCTCAGATCTTGCAGGGCCATAGAGAGTCCTTTTTGAAACCGGGAAGCCGCCACAGCCACTTCCCCTTACTTTTTTTTGGGGGGGGGTGCGCGCACGCACACACAAAGGTGCCCTTGGATTCTGCCACCTGAGGCAGCTGCCTCAGTTTGCCTCACAGACAGACTTGCCCTGAGGATCGGTTAATCAAGGGGAGGGTTTTCAAACATGTATCAAGTAGTCAAACCTGCTCTTGTGGACAGTAGGATCTAGAATTAATCTAGATTGAAAGTGGCCCAATGAGGACAAGCACGAACAATTACAGATGGAGAAAAAATGACTCTTTGAAGTACAATGTGTGTGCACAGCCATTGTGAACTTGTCTCACTGATTTTGTAGTAGTAGTAGTAGTAATAGTAAATAATAACAATAATTTATACCCCGCCACTCTGGGCAGCTCCCAATTTATTATTTATTTCCCCAGGCACTCTGGGCAGCTCCCAACAGAATATTAAAAACATGATAAAAAACCCAGACATTAAAAACTTCCCTAAACAGGGTTGCCTTCAGGTGTTCTCTAAAAGTCAGGTAGTTGTTTATTTCCTTGACATCTGACTGGAGCTCATTCCACAGGGTGGGCGCCACCACCAAGAAGGCCCTCTGCCCTGTATCCTAAATTCTCACAGGGAGGGAACCCTTGGAGCTGGACCTCAGTGTCCAGGCCGAATGAAGGGGGTGGAGACACTCCTTCAGGTATACTGAGCTGAGGCCTTCTTCCTTTCCCGCTCCTAGTCCTGTCCTTCAGCGATCTAGATCATGCTCACTTTTTTTGCACCATCTCCCCTGGGAGTAAACAAAATCTGTTTTTGCTTGCTCCAGATATAAAAACCAAAACCTAGAATGTATCCAGATTTAAGTTGAGCAGCAGCTACTTGGAATATGGTCTCCTCAGTGTAAGTGACTTCAACAATGGAAAATGCTTTGATTGCCTAATGTTTAAGTGTACTTTGTTCCCTTCAGGGTTTCTGATTATGACATCTTCTGGTACACCCACAACCTCTTTTTTGTCTTCTACTTTCTGCTGATGCTGCATGTTTCTGGGTAAGTTATTGCCCCTGTTGATGAAGCCCAGCCACAGAAGCGTGCCATAAAAACTGAAGCACCCCAGGGCAGGACAGACAAAACCGCAGCTCTGGAGCTGTGTGAATTCAGCAGATTTCAAAGGAATGCTTTGAAATGAAAGATGAGCTCAGCACCCATGCTATGGGCATTGGTTGGTGGGACTTTACTACTGGTTTTGAAGTAATGGGACTAAGATACAACGTTGGTTTTAATGAGGAAACAAGCTGGGAGAGACGGCTTGAACGCAAGTGGAGGAAAGATCTGAATGAATGCAACCGAACCCTGGCAAGGGCTCATTATCGAGCCTACCTAGTGGTAGAGATGGCAGCGAAGAAGGCATACTTTGCTGCCTACATAGCATCCTCATTATGTTTTCCGGCAGAGTTTTTTCCGGGTTTTACAGGGCCTTTTACAGGCTGGCCCAAAGGAGGTGATAGAACGAACGGTAGCTCGCTGTGACTTGTTTGCAAAGCATTTTGAGGATAAAATTGCTTGCATCCAGCAAGACCTTTACTCTGCCGTTACGGCAGATGAATCTCATGGGGTGTCCAGAGCACAGTCTAGTCCTCTTGTGTTGGTAAGGCTCGGGGATGTGGACAAGGTGCTTGGATCAGTCAGAGTGACCACTTGCCCTCTAGACCCTTGCTTCTCTTGGAAAGGAGGGAACAGCTGGCTGGGCCAGGGAGGTGATCAATGCCTCTTTACGAGAAGGGGTGGCCCGTGCCTGTTTGAAGGAGGCTATTTGAGCATATTACACCGATTCTGGTCCAACTGCACTGGCTACCAGTTAGTTTCCAGGCCCAATTCAAAGTGCTGGTTTTGACCCATAAAGCCTTAAACAGCTCAGGATCGCAATACCTCAAGGACCGCCTCTTTCCATATGGACCTACTTGGACCCTGAAATCATCTTCTGAGTCCCTTCTCAGTGTGCCTCCTTCTAGCAGGATCTGGGTGAAAACTAAGGGTAAATAGAAAAACAGACTGGGCAGGATTCACATGCATGTAGACATATTAAATAAAAGGTGTTGGCTCGCCTGCTGTCAGATCCTTGTGGTGGTTACTCACGAGTAACGAGGCAGACCTCCGACCTGTCTTTCATCAGGTTTTATTTGTGCAAACTATTTACAGTGCAGAGTAACAAGTTCATGTCCATCTCAGTCACTAGCAGAATCCGGGAGCGGCCCCTTCCAGCTACGTCCCCAAACATAAGAATTTCGGTACCCCGAGTCTCCTCCTCCCCTCCTTGCGTTTCACCCCTCTGCGCAATTGGGGCGACGGAAATGTCGTAACTCCCTCCTGGTCAGCCAGACGAGACGAGGCACTGGGGCTCTCCACAGCGTCTCAAATTTCCACACCAGGCTGCCCGTTTCCCTCTCCTCCCCACTAGAGGTGTTGCTGCTTCCCGCGCTGGAAGAGGTACTGCTATCCAGGTGGTGTCGGGGCGCTCTGTATTCTGACAGAGCCTCAGTCCCCCTCCCACTGCCCAATGGCAGTTCCCTGACACCTGCGTTTCAAGGAATGATTCCTGACATACAAGCTAAGGAGGGTCAATTTTAAATTATTTGTCCATGCATGTCTTGTCCAAAATATTCTTAGTAAAGATAAAGGCCAGTGTGTGTGTGTGTGTGTGTGTGTGTGTGTGTGTGTGTACACACACACATATATATATATGGGGGGTGAGTTTCTAGTCCTTAAGGCTGTAAAGTTATGCCTCAAAACTTGTGATCATTGTGAGTGAAATCTCCCAAACTAGCAGGATTTCCAGTGGACGGGGCTGTCTGCATAGGCTCTTGGCCTCTCCTGTGGTTAAGAAAAGTACAATGAACTGATGTGCAAATAAACAGATTACGTGGGTTTGCACAATGTGGGGCCACATGCAAAACGTTAGTTCCGCCCCCCCTCCCATCCCAGCTTGGTACATGTAGCTCCGTCTAAGACATCTAGCCTAAAACTGCCTTGACTCCACTTGTTCTCCCTGACATCTTTTTTTGGCTGTTTGAAAGCATCCTTCAGCTTGGCTGCCTGTGTGACGCATTCCATCCCCTTTTGATATTTTTGCAGTTTGCCTCTGGGTCTTTTGAACCCTGGAATGGTATCCCCCAATGCTCCTATGTTCTCTCTCTCTGCTGTTTCAGTTTCTGAAAAACAAAAAAAGTGCAATGGGTTGACTAATGTTTGGTCCGAGCCTAAACTGGCTCCTCCTCTGAGTTTAGCCAACAATAGCCAAGCTGGCCAGGGCCCAGACACATGCTCTCAATCAGTGACATAGCAGACGTTGGACTTATGGGAGCCTCAGGGACCACGTCCTCAGCTGGTGTTAATCACCTTTGTTCTCTTGCTGCGATGGAGTTTTGCCAGTTGCCAGTTGCTCTGCCGGGATAAATGGCCTATACGTTGATGGCTGAGTCATTGCCACAAGAGCCAGATGGGCAAAACACTTCCTAAGACTTCATCTGCTCTGGCTTTGATCTAGTCCAGAACCGCCGGAGGAAAATGAATACTTGGACATCGAGAGTGTGGAAGGGGAGCAATTAGTGGATCTGAAATGAGGTTTGGATGGGGAGCAAGTTTGTAAAAATACTTCCCCCTCCTTCCTCCCCATGGAGAAGCAAGTTGATTTCTTCAGTTCAGGTTGGGGAAATGCGTAAGCCAATGTGAGATCAGGGATCTATCCTGTACTCAGACCATTGAGCCACCTAACCAAGAAGAAAGGGCAACCAAGAATCCTCCCTGTTAGGAGAGGTTGCAGTGTTTGAGTTTAGAGAACAGGTGACATGAAAGTAATTTATAAAATTATACATGGTGTGGAGAGGGGAAAGTTTTTCTCCATCTCACAAAGCACTGAAACTGAGGGACCACCAGTGAAGCTGAATTTTGAAAGATTCAGGACAGATGCGGCCGGGGGGTGGGGGGGGGAGAGAAGTACTTCTTTCACATAGCACATAGTTAAAATATGGGACTCTCTCGCACAAGGGGCAGTGTTGGCCACCAACTTGGAAGGTTAGACAAATTCATGAAGGAGAGGGCTACCAATGGCCGCTTGCTGTGATGGCTATGCTCTGACTTCACGGTTGGAGGCAGTATGCCTCTGAACGCCAGTTCCTAGAAGCCACAGGAAGGGAGAGTGCTCTGGTTCTCAGGTCTTCCTTTCCTAAGGATATCTGATTGGTCACTGTGAGAAGACAATTCTGAATTAGACCCAGCAGGCTCTTCTTGTGTTCTTAGGGACCCGGGTGGCGCTGTGGTCTAAACCACTGGGCCTCTTGGGCTTGCCGATCAGATTTCAGCGGTTCGATTCCACAGGACGGGGTGAGCTCCCATTGCTCTGTCCCAGCTCCTGAAAACCTAGCAGTTTGAAAGCACACAAGCGAAAGTAGATAAATAGGTACCACTGCGTCAGGAAGGTAAACAGCGTTTCTGTGCGCTCTGGTTTCCGTCATGGTGTTCCGTTGCGCCAGAAGCGGTTTAGTCATGCTGGCCACATGACCCAGAAAGCTGTCTGTGGACATCACTATATTTAAGGATCTGGTGACTTCTGTTTCAGTGTATCTGAAGAAGTGTGCATGCACACGAAAGCTCATACCAAGAACAAACTCAGTTGGTCTCTAAGGTGCTACTGGAAAGAATTTTCTATTTTGTTTCGACTATGGCAGACCAACACGGCTACCCACCTGTAACTGTGGACATACAGTGGCTCTCTTGCCCTGAAAGCGAGATGAGCGCCGCAACCCCATAGTTGCCTTTGACTGGACTTAATTGTCCAGGGATCCTTTACCTTTACTTTTTTTTAACCTCTTGTGTTTTTATTGTCTTCACTCATTGGTCAAAGCTCTCCACGGTTTCAGACAGTGGATATTCTGCCTACAGATGTCTGATGATTGAACCTGGAATTTGTATGCCACTGTACCACCCCAAATTTGGTCTCTTTACTCTTGCAATTTTCAAGGTTAAGGAGGCTGCAAACAGATCTTTCCCTGGAATCAAATAACATGGAAATATCCCATTCCTGAAAGCACAAGGAAAAACTTCCATGCCCGCTCAATGGGGAGCAAATCTTGTTTGCTAGAGGTGATCTATGATATGAATGGCTGCTCTATGCACGTGTTTCGAGATCAACAGCCAATATGTGTCCTTAAATCCTTAAATACAAACCCGAGCTTTCCTTCAATCGTTCTGCAAGTCGTGTCATTCACAAGGCCTGGATAATATGTGTGCACCTGATTCCCTGCATTTCTAAGATTTTGGGGAGGACCATTGCTCAGTGGTAAAGTACCTGTCTTGAATTCAGATTGCCCCAGGTTCAATCCTTGGCAACTCCAAACAGGCCCGGAAGAGAGCCTTGTCTGGAATCCTGGAGAACGATTGCTAATCATTGCTGACCATTCTGAGGTAGATAGATCATTGGTCTGGCTTGGTTTGAGGCAGCTTCCTAGGTTCCTATCCCAAGCCCCCTCCTCACAATTCCATTAATGTACACAAACTAGAGTTTCCTACTAACAGCACAACACAGAGAAAATATATCCATGATTACTTGGCCTGGTTCTCGCAGGAATTCTGGGGAAAACAAAATGGCACCCACAAGTTATGGAGCAGGAGGAGCGCCCATGAGTTTTGACCCCATGTCTCCCTCCTGATTTTGTGAATGGGGACGCAAAATTAGGAGAGGGATTTCAGCCCTGCACTAAGCAGAGCTACTGTATTTTTGGCATTTTTAGGTATAGTGTCCTAAGTCAGCGCCAGCGACAAAAATAAATAATGTAGCACTGCTTCTGCTGTCAAGTGCTTTGTGCGTTTCTAAATTTGCAATAATAGATTGTATATCTTGGCAGAGGATCAGGGCATTAGTAGAATGATTCACTGCAATGTGTCCCTTTCAGGAGAGTATGTCTTGTGTATCCTGTATCTGAAAAAATGGTTTTCTTTTTCCTCCCTTCAGGAATGTAAGGGTAAGGGTGGTCTATCTCCAAGAAGTCCCAACCAGTTCCCCCCACCCCTGAATAAATCACTAGCCAGAGCATCCCTCCTGATTCGTAGCAGATGAGCCCTGAGCAGCACCTCATACAGAGACAGAACAGGGAACCTCTTTGGCCAGGAATGTTGGGAGTTGTAACCCAGCAACAGCTGGAAGGCCTTGAATTAAACTCTCCCACCTGCCCAACCCATCTCCCGGGTTTCGAACATGTGTTTTCCCTTGACCTGCAGATACCAGGGATTGCCTTCTGCATGCAAACTGCATATGTTACCACTAAGTTGTAAACCGCCCTGCGATCTATGGATGAAACGTGTTGTACAAATTTAATAAATAATGATGGTTGTGGTCTTTTATCTTTCAAAAACAAATCGGGTAGTTTTAAGTCAGTTATTTCTTTTCCCTTGTTTTATTTTTATTGTTTTTACTGCAGCAAAACAAAAGTTAGAAAGCTTATTTGATCGCGCAAAATGTAAAGCCAAACAGAAGAATATTTGCCTTTGAGTTATTCCCTCCCTCCTTAAGAGATAATACAGGATGTAGTTTGTTACATTTCTCCAGTGTTGTTCCACATCTTCTATGAAGAGTGTAGATTATTATGTGCAATAACATCTATTGGAAAAGGAGGGGAACCCAGAGAAATTCCTTACCTTGGCACCTCACTATTTTTAACTATTCATGTGCATTTTTTGGGCAGAACTGGATTTCCTTGTATTGCCAGCCCCCCTACTTTTGTTTCCCAACTGTGTCTTCAAATTCCATTCATTTTAATATAAATGCAAGTCTGAAACCAATAAAGGACCAGGGCTCTCAGGCATATTATTTCTGCAAAGGCCAATATTGGCCTTGTTTCAATAGAAGACAGTTTGTTTCCCTTCCCTTCTCTCCCGCTGAAGCATAATATGCCGCTAACCATAAAATTAATAGAGGGACAGGATTGTTCCCTAAAGAATTGATATTATATAGCTCTGCTCTGAGGTAGCTTCTGTTGATGGCTGATTCTCTGAACTGAGGGCTTAGGTCAGGGGTTGGCAAACTAAGGCCCGGGGGCTGGATGCGGCCCACCGGGCTAGTTAATCCGGGCCGCGAACCTTGCACACCCTGACGCCCACTCGGTCAGTCCCCGTGCTAAACCGGCGCGGTGGCTGACTTCTGTGGCGCTGGCGTGGCTTCGAATTGACCACAGGAAGTTCCTGCAGCCAATCCAAAGCTGCGGACGCCTCTGGGCGACGCCTCTTCCTTCCCGCTGAGGCGGCTGTGTACGGCCAAGAGCCGAGCGGGAGGAAGCGGTGGCAGTGGGGAAGCAGTGGGGGAACAGGTGTTGACTGTTCTGAGGATCTGGATCACACAGGAAACTGCAAGATATGCATGGCTTCTGATGATCAAGGTTGTACATTTTGATCAGTTGTTTTTTTTGCTCACCAGAACTTCAGATGGGGAAAGTGCAATTTTTTAAAAGGAGAACAAAACAAACCGTTTCTCTCTTTCTATTTCTCTAGAGGAGTTCTGAAATACCAAACTAATCTAAAGGAGCACCCGCCGGGGTGTTTCAACCCTAATGCAACAATTCAAGAGGACAGGCAATTTGTGGCTGGTTTTGAAAAGCTGCCCTCTAAAAATGCCCTGGAGCCTCTCCCTGGAGGGTTGGTGGAGCTGGAACCACTTCTTCAAAGCAGCTTTGTGTGCACCGAGGAACCGAAATTTCAAGCCCACTTTCCCGAGGTTTGTATGAACATCTTTGCTGTATTTTGCTCGTGGTGGTGAAGAAACCAACTGGCTTGGCTGATGGGAAAACACGGAATGTTCATAAACATTCCAACTGCTCAGGGGGAAGAAAGCTGTTTTCAGATAAGTTTGAGGGAAGGAGAAATTGCCATTTAGGCCAAGATTTCAAACTTGCGCATGTGTGCCTTTGTGGTTCTGTTTGAGGTCTGAGGAGATGGGTTGGAAGATAAAGCAGAGGGACTAAGAGGCATACAAGCCAGAGGCAATCTGGCTAAAAGAAGTCTGCCACAACATTTAATCAGTGAATAGGGATTGCTGCACTAAAACAGCTGACTAAAGGTTGTCAGTAAAACTAAAGGTTGTTGGACTAAGTGTCTTTTGTAAGCAGACTTTAAAGTTTTATTTTTAATGCAGGTATTTATAACAACTGCAAGTGATAAGCACAATTCTAATTGGGGACTTCCCTCTTTTCACTGCAAGAGATGGCAGTGTGGTGTAGTGGTTAAGAGCGGTAGACTCGTAATTTGGGGAACCGGGTTCGCGTCTCCGCTCCTCCACATGCAGCTGCTGGGTGACCTTGGGCTAGTCACACTTCTCTGAAGTCTCTCAGCCCCACTCACCTCACAGAGTGTTTGTTGTGGGGGAGGAAGGGAAAGGAGAATGTGAGCCTCTTTGAGACTCCTTCGGGTAGTGATAAAGCGGGATATCAAATCCAAACTCTTCTTCTTCTTCTTCTTCTACAGTAGTGAGTCTGGGTTTTGAATACTGGCTTACTAGCCAATGCTTTGGCTTACAAGACTTTTGTCATGTCCCCCACTTTTCAGACATGGCTCTGGATCTCAGGACCGTTGTGTCTGTACTGTGCCGAAAGGCTTTACCGCTACATCTGTAGTAGCAACAAACCTGTCACGATAACTGCGGCCATCAGCCACCCCTGCGATGTCCTTGAGGTGCGGATGGTGAAGGAGGACTTCAAAGCAAGACCTGGACAGGTGAGCTAATGGTCGGGTGCTATTCCCAGCAACTAGTATTTTCTGGGTTGGGACCCATTTACACTAACTACAGTGGTACCTCGGGTTACATATGCTTCAGGTTACAGACGCTTCAGGTTAAATACTCCGCTAACCCAGAAATAACGCTTCAGGTTAAGAACTTTGCTTCAGGATAAGAACAAAAATTGTACTCTGGTGGCACAGCAGCAGTGGGACGCCCCATTAGCTAAAGTGGTGCTTCAGGTTAAGAACAGTTTCAGGTTAAGAACGGACCTCCAGAACGAATTAAGTTCTTAACCCGAGGTACCACTGTATACATTTAAAGCGATATCATAGAATCATAAAGTTGGAAGGGACCCCAATGTTCCCGAGTGCAGGAATCTCAGCTAAAGCATCCATGACAGATGGCCATCCAACCTCTGCTTGAGAACCTTCAAGGAAGAAGAGCCCCCAACCTCCTTAGGGAGACCGTTCCATGGTTGAACAGCTCTTTCTTTCTTGATGCAAATGCATCAGCAGAGCCAATTCCATACACCTGCTCCAAAAACCAAATGCCACTTGGTGATCCCACCAAGTATGGAGCAGATGGGCGTTTGTGGCTGAGCACTTCCAACATTTAAATCGCATCTCTGAATAAATGCTGTTAAGCCTAGCTGCACTTAGCAGCAGTTTATACTAGGCTCCTTGTATTGATAGACTCAGAAATGACCTTTGGTTGTTGTTTTTTGCCCGTGGCCAGGTCATCATCATCATTCTTCTTCTTCTTCTTCTTCTTCTTCTTCTTCTTCTTCTTCTTCTTCTTCTTCTTCTCATTCCCAGAAATAACAGAACTGAGCTCACTTTCCCAAACTCACAAGTCCTTTCCACAAATCGCTCTTAAACTGAGAACAGAGGAAAGTTTGTTCTGTTTCATTTAAAAATATTTCTAGGCTGTATCTGCAGACAGCCCTGCCTCTCAAGGTGGCTTACAAAATAAAATGGAAGAATGCAAAAACACACATTTGGATAATAAAAGCTAATGATAATCATGCTGCAAACATCCACCCCACAAACTCCAGTACCAAATACTGCTAGAAACATACTCAAGAAATACTGCTTGAGAGAAAGCAATTGGAGTGGAAACGTTATGTACGAATGCTTAAAAGGAACTTTGCGGCAAACAAATCAATTTACAAATGAGGCCAGAGGAATAAAATCCACAGAGCTAAAACAAACAGGGTTGGGGAGTCATGAGTTTCTGGAGGGAAGTGGGGAAGACTTCTGCATATTAGAAGCAACATCTCTAAGAGACATCTTTGCCATTTCAGTACATCATTCTGCATTGTCCCAGCGTGTCGTCAGTAGAAAGCCACCCATTCACCCTAACGCTGGTAAGGAATATCTTTTAACATTTGTGCTATCGGCGTTTGCTTTCTACGCATCTGTGGCAAACGGATGCTCCTATATTTTCCTTTGTCAAATTTGCTGGTTCATTTTGTACCCCATCGCCAATTAGAATGTTGTTGCCGTTGTTGCTCAGAGGTGTTCACACGCACCACCCTCTTGTAATCCTCACAATAACCCTGTAAGGCAAGACAGTATTTTCTCTCCCTCCCACGCCCCCCTGCCGGGGATGAGTCTGAGAGTGTGTGTCTGCTGTGAACTAACATGGTGGCTTTAGGAACTAGGTGAGATTCAACACGGATGGAACCTCATTGCGCTACACCGGAATCATATCCAGGTGTGCCCTACCTGAGTCCTGGGCAGGATCTATACAGACCTGTTTAACGTTATTAGAATGGTATTGGCTATATTGTTCTAAAACATCACAGGGCGTACTTGCAAAATTAGATCATAAAAATAATCGGCCTCGGTCCAGTATACCCGAAGGAGCGTCTCCACCCCAATCGTTCTGCCCGGACACTGAGGTCCAGCTCCAAGGGCCTTCTGGCGGTTCCCTCGCTGCGGGAAGCCAAGTTACAGGGAACCAGGCAGAGGGCCTTCTCGGTAGGAAAAACAACTACCAGACTTTTAGAAGACATCTGAAGGCAGCCCTGTTTAGGGAAGCTTTTAATGTTTAATTGACTATTGTATTGTAATATTCTGTTGGAAGCCGCCTAGAGTGGCTGGGGAAACCCAGTCAGATGGGCGGGGTATAAATAATAAGTTGTTGTTGTTGTTATTATTATTATTATTATTATTATTATTATTAACCTTTGTTTCTTTCATCAAAATGCTGTCTCCCTACTGGTTGTTGGTTGCTCTGCAGCACCCTGTGGTGTCGCATTTTTATAATGCATTATGAAGTTTAAAAGTAGGATGCCATGTGTCCATATGGTTATCAAAACCCTTTCTTAACCCTTAACGTTAACGTTAAAAGCCATGAGTGTAGATTCGTCCCTGGTGAGTGGCAATACAACCATGGAAGAATGAGTGGCACAAACGATGACATGGCTGTGATAGTTTCATAGCCCTGCAAGCAGTGGTGGAGGATGTCCATTGGAAAAAGTAATAATAATAATAATAATAATAATAATAATAATAATAATAATAATAATAATAATATGCCACCTATCTGAATGGGTTGCCCCAGCCACTCTGGGTGTCTCCCAACAAATATTAAAAACACAATAAAACACCAGCCATTTAAAGCTTTCCTGCGCAGGGCTGCCTTCAGATGTCTTCTAAAAGTCAGATAGTTGTTTATTTCCTTGACATCTGACAGGAGGGCGTTCCACAGGGTGGCGTTAATACTGAGAAGGCCCTCTGCCTGGTTCCCTGTAACCTCACTTCTCGCAGCGAGGGAACCGCCAGAAGGCCCTCGGAGCTGGACCTCAGTGTCCGGGCTGAACGATGGGGGTGGAGACGCTCCTTCAGGTATACAGGGCCGAAGACGTTCCATTTAGATAATTTGTACTTCTGTTCTTCAGCCACAAAGTCTCCCGGAGCAGCTCGCGTCCAATCAAAATGAGACAATCCTTAGCCACAGGCTCACAACCTAAAAAGGACACGTCCCTTGAGAGATGCAAGCCTTATGCCATTCCCTCTTGGAGGATGGCTGGCTGATTCCCCAGTGCATCCCATCTATGGCACTCCATTAGTAGCAGTCATTGCTTGGGGAAGAGTAGCCTAAATGTGTCGCTGGAATTCTGAACTCCTGCTTTGTATTTCTAGCAAGACTGTGAGCCTCTTAATTGCTACTTTTGAACAAAACACAATTTTGTTGTTGCTGTTTTTAATGGGCATTCCAATGAAGGGGGAGACTTCAGAAACTTCTAACCTTTTTTTTCTCTGCCCAGCCAAAGGAAAGGACAGAAATTTCCCTTTAAAAATATTCTAGGTCGTGTTCTGCCTGGGGCTGGTCTTTTGCCTAGAGCTGTGTATGTGTGAGTGCGAGACTTGGGGCTGCGCTTATAGAAAATGTAGGCAATATATTAATACTGTCGTTTGCCTCCCCTCCTGCTCCTGTTTGACCTACTTGTGCTGACTAAGTAGCAACACTGGCAGCATGAAGATTTTTGCCAACTTTCTCAGCATAGTTCTGTTTTTCTTGTATCCCCCTGTTTCTGTTGGGTTTTATTTGAGTGATCAAAATTGCACCTGAGCCAATCTGATGTCAGTACTGTCTGTTTAAGAAACAGAAGAAACAGGGGCCGGTGTTTTGTTCTTAATTGCCCGAAGCATGGGCATTACTCTGTGTATATAAGGCTCTGTTGAGAAGCAGTTTCTTGTTTGGGAGTTTTTGGGAGTTGAGAGGTGTGGGGAGGTTGGGAGTGTGAGTTCTTTGATAAAGTGTATTTGGAATTAGTTTTAAAAGAGTCTCTGAGTGAAGGCTAGCAGCTAATAGGGAGTTCTAACTACGTTTGCTTAAAATTAAAGTTTAGATTAGAAAAGCCTTTTTTCTTTTACTCCTGGTGGCCTGCTTCAGCCAAGTCAGTTTCGGTTGCGTTTTCTTCTTCTTTTGATTCTGCAGGAAGCGTACTTTTATGGGCCACTGTTAACTGGCGTGTGAGTTTTTCTTTTGCACCTTTGTTCAGTACCCAGTTATTTTTTCCATTAATTTCCCCCTGTGAAAATGATGTGGAAATGCCAGTGTGGTGTAGTGGTTAAGAGTGGTGGACTCGTAATCTGGTGAACCGGGTTCGCGTCTCCGCTCCTCCACATGCAGCTGCTGGGTGACCTTGGGTTAGTCACACTTCTCTGAAGTCTCTCAGCCCCACTCACCACACAGAGTGTTTGTTGTGGGGGAGGAAGGGAAAGCAGAATGTTAGCCGCTTTGAGACTCCTTTGGGTAGTGATGAAGCGGGATATCAAATCCAAACTCTTCCTCTTCCTTCCTCAGTCTCTCTGCCATCTCCAGCCTGCCGCTCTTTGGATGCTGCCTACAACTGATGGGATTTGTAGCCCTGAAACCTCTGGAGGGCACCAGGTTGGAGATAGAGGATGCAAGTTGGTAGCAAGGGTGGATAAGCACCATTGAAGATGGGAGTTGTAGTCCTATCAGCCCTGCTGGCTGCAGCTGATGGAAGTTAGGAACATAGGACAACAGAATTATAGAGCTGGGAGAAACCTCTCAAGGGCCATCTGGTCCTTGCAATGCATAAACTTAAGAAGAGCCAACAGGATCAGGCCAGGCATCTAGTCCAACATCCTGTCCTCACAGCGGGCAATCAAGATGCCCAATATGGGAAGGCCAGATTAAGACTTTTAGAGCACCTATAAACACTTAAAATATTTTGGTGCCCCCATATATATCTAATTCAAAATGAAAAAAATAGTAAACCATAAAATATAATTTTAGTTTTTGAAATGGAACAGCACCTTGTTGGAACACGCCTGGGGGGCACACGCAGCCCCCAAAATGAGACAAACCTCTCCAGGCATCTTCCTGATGCAGCGCTGCCCGGGACGTCCATAAATCTTCAGTCCCGACATGCACCAGTGACACATATCAGAAGACTATGTGCGCACTCACTCAGCAGAGTACAGCAGAAACGAAGTGGAGCTTTGGTGTGTGCATTCAAAGTAATTTATTAAGCAATATATACAGGACAAAACAACCATGGTGTCCGCCCCCTTCTCTTCCTCCTCTGAGAGAGAGAGCAGTACAAAAGTACAGTACAGTGGAAGAGATAAGACTGACTTCCATTCCCAGACTTTCCAAGCCTGGAAAGTAAACACAGACCCTTGCTTTTTCCTTTAGGACTAATTGCAGTCGTTAACAGTCATCAACAGGTTTTCCACACCCATCAGCCAATGACCCTTTCCCACCACCCTTCTGAGTAATACCCCTCCCCACTCTCTCACTATATATAAGGGTCTGGTGACTTCTGTTTCAGTGTATCTGAAGAAGTGTGCATGCACATGAAAGCTCATACCAAGAACAAACTTAGTTGGTCTCTAAGGTGCTACTGGAAGGAATTTTTTATTTTTTTATTTTGTACAGACATGTGATGTAACAATCACATATCCAGCAACGGAGGAGTGAAATGCTAACACACCTACAGTGAAATGGAAAATAATGTACATTTTCATATACTGCCACTTTATTCCGTGATATGAACAATTCAGTTACTAGCTAGTAACTTTAATTCTTCTCCGCGCAAGGACAAACCCAGCAAAAATCCCTTCCCCTTTGCAACTGGAGGTCCCATTTGCTCCCATTGGTGGCAATGGGAGAATCTTCCGAATAGCAGTGAAGGTCCGGGGATTTAGTTGAGAGTGTGGCTTGGGAGATAAGGGTGGCCCTCCTCTCCCTATATGCTGTGGTCCTGATGTGCCCCCCCCCAAGCCCCACTCTTAGGATTTTGTTGTTGTCCAAACAAAAACTGATGTACCTGTTAACAACACATTTAATGTCACGTCTAATTTGCTTCTAAGAAGCTAAACCTCAGGGTGACCTATTTTAAAGGTGGCTTGGGATAAGCAGGAGTACTTGAAATGCATCGTGCAGGATAAATTGCATACAGTATTTTGTGCACAGCAGAAGTTTTCCTTTCTCGTGTTGCTGCGTTGGTGTCTCCTCTCCCTTTCTCTTTTGTTCATCCTCCACCCCACCCCTCTGCCCCTAAGCCTGAACTACATTTTTACAGTTTGACTGATAAAATGTTGGAGTTGTTATGAGAGGTTGTTTTTTTTGGGGGGGGGGGACATTTATAGAATGCCCTGGGAGATTGAAGTGTTCTCCTACTGGTTTCTCTGTCTTGTGATTCCTGATATCAGATTTATGTCCATTTATCCTTTGGCGTAGGGTTTGGCCTGTTTGTCCAATATAGAGAGCTGAAGGGCACTGTTGGCATTTGATCTCAAAGTAGCTGTCTTAATACAAAGAAATTTCAGAAATAGACTGGAAAGAGAAGTGGCTGAATTGCAACTAATCACCAAACTTAAAACCATGGAGAAACCTGGTCTGAACAAAGACATTGGATTCTTATCTCATTATACATGACAAAGCTTTCTTTAGCCATCTCACCCCTTGCCTTTCCCTGCAAGACTAAGAGTTGTCAACAGGTTTTCCCACACCTATCAGCTGATCACCCATTCCCACCACCCTTCTGAGTAATACCCCTCCCCACTCCCTCACTATATTTAAGGGTCTGGTGACTCCTGTTTCAGTGTATCTGAAGAAGTGTGCATGCACACAAAAGCTCATACCAAGAACAAACTTAGTTGGCCTCTAAGGTGCTACTGGAAGGAATTTTTTATTTTATTTTGTTTTGACTATGGCAGACCAACACAGCTACCCACCTGTAACTAGTGCATGGGAGTTCAGCATTCATTGACTTATTTTATTCAATTTTATTTGCTCATCAGGCTGCTGCTGAACTCCCAAGAGCAGTACCTGTTGGCAGTCCTGTTGCTGCCATGTAGTTTATATAAAGATGCCTCAGGTTATACATTTGCAGCAATCTGTAGCATTGGGTTTGGTTTAGGTTGATTAAATTTATACACTGCTTCTTACTTAAAAAGGAGGAGCGCCCAAGTTATTTGCAACCCCAAAAAACCAAAATACAATAATGCCACCATTTCTCCTCACAGGGCTCAGTGCCTTTCAGGACCCCTGCGTATGATATATTTCCACTTCTTTTAGCTTCCATTCTGAAGTGACCGTTAATGGCCCTACAGATGTTGCTGAACTACAACTCCCATCATCCCTAGCCATGGCCCATGCTTACTAGTACTGATGGGAGTTGTAGTTCAGCATCATCTGGAGGGCCAAAGGCTTTCCATTCCTGTTGTCGGGCATGCACAAATTTCATAACTTGTTTCTGGGTACCAAATTATCTCCTAAGAAGTGGCTCTGAGATTCCTGAGTACCTTGTCCCCATTGGCAATTAGTGTGGGGATTTTTCCCACCCCAATTCCCTCAAGCAGTGGCTGATAGTTCTCCAGCATTCATTCTCGGAAAGCAATCCTCTACTTACAGGCTTCCCCAACCTAGTGCCCTCTAAGCTGTTTTGGACTGCATCTTCCATCAACCATGGCTATGTTGTCTGGGGCTGATCAGTGGCGGAGCTTCATGGGGGGCGGAGAGCAGGTGGGGGCAAGGCTGGCATGCATCCTGGGGGTGTATAGCATGCTGCCCGCAGGGGTGGGACACGTGCCCTGGGGGCAGGGCGCCCAGCACGGGCGGGAGGGGGCAGCTGCGATGGTACCCTGCTAGGATTGCACTGCTGGGGGCAGTGTGCTCTCCCCGCACTCCTCTTCCTCCGCCAGTGGGGCTGATGGGAGTTGTAGTTCAAAAATAATTGGAGAGCACGGGTGGCACTGTCGGTTAAACCACTGAGCCTAGGGCTTGCCGATCAGAAGGTCGGCGGTTCGAATCCCCACGATGGGGTGAGCTCCCATTGCTCGGTCCCAGCTCCTGCCAACCTAGCAGTTCGAAAGCACGAAGTGCAAGTAGATAAATAGGTACCACTCTGGCGGGAAGGTGAACGGCGTTTCTGTGCGCTGCTCTGGTTTCGCCAGAAGCGGCTTAGTCATGCTGGCCACATGACCCGGAAGCTGTACGCCGGCTCCCTCGGCCAGTAAAGCGATATGAGCGCCGCAACCCCAGAGTCGTCTGTGACTGGACCTAATGGTCAGGGGTTCCTTTACCTTTACTCCTTTAATCAGTCATGGCTTCTCCCCAATGACCCGGAAGCTGTACGCCGGCTCCCTCAGCCAGTAAAGCGAGATGAGTGCCGCAGCCCCAGAGTCGTCCACAACTGGACCTAACGGTCAGGGGTCCCTTTACCTTTAGGTTGGGAAAGGCTGGTCAGTTTTAACAGTTTACTAGTACTGATGGGAGTTTTAACAGCAATAGAGCATCCTTTTTTTGAAAACATAAATAGCTTTAGTCTTATATCCAGTGACAAAGTGCATATGACTCTCATCACAGCTGTGAGTTTTCTTTTGTGTGAACACCAGACGTGGCTGCTTGCTGGCTGTTTGGTCCCTGCCTGACCTCATCAGTTGCTGTGATTCTTGAGAGTTATTTTAGTAACAAAGAAGCTCATTTTATATCATGGGAAATCTATGTATCTATATAGATATACATAAAAAAACACCACTGCCTCCATCCGGCTACTGGAGCAACAGAGGGAAGGAATCAAGCACGAGGGAGCAATTTTTGTATAATCGAAGGGGCACACCCGATCAAGGTGAAGATGTTTGGTCCTTATTTGTGGTGTGCCTTGGTGGGAACAAAGTGCTTCTTCCCTCGTCTTTTTCTGTTTGTCCTGCGACCTTCATAAGCAGAGTTAGTTGTAGAAAATGCAGGCGTTTGTATATCCCTTGATTTCTGCTGCCCCAGAGGGGAAGACCCAAACCAATGAATTCAAATTACAAGAAAGGAGATTCCGACTAAACATTGGGAAGAAGCTTTTAATGGTAAGAGCTGTTTGACAGGCGAACAGACTACCTCGAAAGTGGTGGACTCTTCTTCACTGGAAGTTTTTAAACAGAGCTTGGATGTCCATCTGCCTGGGATTCTTCAGCTGTGATTCCTGCATCACGGGGGATCAGACTAGATGACTCAACAGTTTTATGATCTAGTTGGTGGGCTGCGGACTTCAGAGTTAGCTTGAATATTAGTTTTACCACTCTCTTCCCTCATGATAGGCATTTTTTTTGCAAGAGCTACGTTAAACAAGTAATGTGGGATTAGATTCTGAAACTAAACTCTATTATTTGTGTGTGTTGTTTATTTAGAATAGACATTACCCTACACTTGTTGGAGAACCGGCTGTGTGCATGTTTTAGTGACAACGTTGCCAACTTATCAATTGGCCTCTGTAGCTGTGCTGCTGGTAGTAGCTTGACAAGTGACATTTAGCCAAAGTCGATCATGTTTATGGCTATACTGTCAACAGCTGATTTGTACACATCCAGCCGCTCTCTTACAAGCAACGAGAGCCGAACACGACCGTTTTTGTGGCCATTTTTGTGGCAAGAGGTGTGTGAAACGATCCTAAGACAGCATGTTTTGTTTTGTGGGCTTAAGAAAAAATAAATAAAAATCCTGGCCTGCGTGGATCTTAAGGATTTCCATGGAAATTTGGCAGTGCAAGCTCTTTATAAACAGAGATGTGCCGTATATAAACATAGCAGGTCTTTATACATTCACCAGCGGAAGCCTTATTCCCTTCATAAATGAATATTCCCTGATTGCACAGAGACAGCCTGTGAATACAAATTATATGTGTGCATCAACTTTGTGCGGCAAGAACTTTGGGTGAAAGTGAAGTATTCCAGTTGTGGGGCCAAAAGGCAACAGGTCTTCTGCGCTCACTGGCCTGTTCCAAGCTTTCAGATTTATCAATATATTGACCTGGTTCAGAGCTATAGGGAATCTCTATAGCTCAACAGTGTAAGTTCAGGCTTTGAATGCAAAAGGTTCCTGGTTCAAGCCTACATCAAGCTTGCTAAGATGTATAAGACTGAATCAGATAAGTGCTGGAGATGCAAAGAGGTGGAGGGAACGTTCTTTCATATGTGGTGGACTTGTAAAAGGGTAAAAGCATATTGGGAAATGATCCCTAATGAATTGAAAAAAATGTTTAATAGTTCTTTCCCCCAAAAAACCCCCAGAGTCCTTTCTGTTGGGGATAATTCAGACTGGTATTCCCAGGTGTCAAAAAAGGTTATTTATGTATGCCACTACTGCGGCCTGTGTTTTGTTAGCCCCAAAATGGACAAGGAGCGAGGTCCCAAGCAAAGAAGAGTGGCAACTTAAGCTCTCACAGAATATGCGCAGCTTGCAGACTTGGAATAAGAGATCAGGAAGAACATACGTTTAGAGAAGACTGAAAAACGTTTTTTGAATATATGGGAAATTATTGTGTACAGCTGAAAACACTGGCAGCGTTAAGATAAATCCAACAGTGTAAATATTGATGGATGCAATAATGGAATGCTGAATGACATAGTTTTTGCAAAATATGCAAGGATTTACTGCATGATATGTAAAATGAACCATGGAAAGAGAAAAGGGGAAGTCACTGATTTCTTAAGGATGTAAAAAAACGAGCATTTTAAATTGCAAAACAGAAAAATTAATAAAAAATATATACGAAAGGTTCCTGGTTCATTCCTAGCCAGCTCCCTATAACAAATTTTAGAAAGGGACAAAGGAAGCTGTGTGTTCTCTTTGCTGTTTGGATTGCCTCCTGTGGTGCAATGGATCAGTGTGTCTGGCTGTTAACCAGAAGGTTGGTGGTTCAAGCCCAACCAGGGACGGCTGTGGGCAGGATCGTTGCATTGCAGGGGGTTGGGCTAGATGACCCATAGGGTCCCTTCCAACTCCTGTGATTCTATGCAACAATATTATGCTGAACTACTCTCATCCTCCTAACATTAGAACCAACGTGAGCTTCCCTCCTTCATGCACAAGGGGAGTTTAAAGCTTTCGGCCACAGTTTCCTGTTACATCTAAATGCAGGAAACCGTGGTTTGTTTTAACCCTATTTAGTGTGAACCAACCAAGATCTAACCAGGGTTTCTGATCTAACGGTAGGGAGATTCACAAAACACTCCCCCAACACACATGTTAAATGGCTGCAATGGGGTTGTGTGGGGTAGCCTAACTTCAGCCAGTCGCACACACCTCCCAACACAGGGGGAATGTTTCCCCACCATGTCTGAATGCAACTCCATATTGTGACCTTCCATGGTTTTAAATGGAGAACCAGGCACCCCCAAACCGGAAAGTCTGATAACAATCTATGGCCTTTTAAATCGTGTTTGTGGAGCAGTGGTGAGGCAGAGGTTATTGTTTTCATTTGTTATTATGGTATATATCTTTGTGTTTTTATATTGCAATCTGCCCTGCAACCTTTGGGTGAAGGGCAGTATAGAAATGTAATAAATTAACTGGCTGGTGGCTGCATTAGTCTCGATGGGACGCAGTTGGTACAGCATTACACAGATCTGGGCTATGAATGATGCAAGAGAACACATCGCACACTTGTGTATGTGTTTAAATTACACTGTATTAGCCAAAATTTGGATTCTCCCTGTCTAGTTTGTAGATGGCATTTCCTTCTGCGAGATTTATCAGCAGAGCAAGGCATCCAAGAATCCCCAAAGGAGCCCTGAGGATCTGTAGACAGTGTTGAATTATGCTTCCTAAACTCCGAAGGGGAGAGGAGAGGAATCTGGCTTTTTACGAGTAATTTTGTTAAAGTGATGCTACTGGAGCGTCCGTGGGAATCGGGCAAGCAGAATTAGATGGACTTCTCCATATTTCACTTACTTCAGAGGAAGGCAGTGCAGCCTGCATGCATTTCAATTAGCATCATCCTGCCTTAGAAAAAAGCACTAAACTATGTCAAAAAAATGACAATCAACATCTTAAAAAAAAGTGTTGGAGGCAGACAAAGTGTTGAGAAAAAGGCTTATAAATGCTCAAATGTAGCCCTTGCAAACCATAACTTTTCTAGAAAGGCAATAGTTTGGCAACAGGGGTGTTGGTGGTGGTTTCAGCTAAGTTTTACTCGGTGTGAGTCCATTAATTTCAATGGGTTTACTTTGAGTAAATCATAGTTGAGTTCCACCCAGGTTGTTTGGTACCTTTAGGGAAGCCTCTGTTCTTTCAGCATCAGGTCCCCCCCCCCACCATTCACAATACTGAGGTTGATTATACTGGTCTACCTTACAGGGCTGTTCTGCTTCTTACTAGGTTTTATTATGTTTTTATCGTTATTGTTCTGTAATATGGTTTTGATGTTGTGCAGTGCCCTGGGATCTTTTGATAAAGTGTGGTATATCAATAAATCAATAAAATAAATAAAATAAAATAATAATAATAATAATAATTAATAACTATAGCTGAAATGGTTACAGTGGTCCCTCGCAAGACGAAATTAATTCGTTCCGCGAATGTTTTCGTCTTGCGAAGCACAGTTGGAGGAAGCACAGTTTGACGGACGAAACAAACAAACCGCAAAACGTTTTCGTTTTGCGAGTCGCGCCCATAGGGAAATTCGTCTTGCGAGTCACCCTTTCGTTAGCGAATGCCTTTTGTCTAGCGAGTTTTTCGTCTAGCGAGGCATTCGTCTTGCGAGGTTCCACTGTATAGTAATCCTAGTCAATTGGCCATGTGCTTTTGTCAACTGATAACTCCGTTAATTAAATCTCCAGGCGAGAGAAGCAAGAATAAAAATAAAAAAAAATAAAAAAAAAAATCACACCCGGTTTGCTTCTGCATGATACATACAGAGGCATCCCCCCCCCATCCTATCTTTCCCAGGAGGGCTCTGTCTTTAAAATGAAAACAAGAGGCTCTTAAGATAATAGATGCTATGTCCCAAAGGAAACTGCCTTACAATTGTCAGGATGCTTGTCTATCTAGTCAGTGTAATCTGACTGATGACAGCTCTCCGGGGTCTCAGGAGGAGACAGATCTTTCTCATCACCTAGCACCTGTTTGCCGCTGTTTTTTATTGGGTACCCGGGACTGACGTTGGGGCCCTGTGAGCAGGGAACACCTGCTGTACCACTGACCTACAGTTCTTCCTCCCATACCAAATTCTGCATTTCTGCATAATTCTCATTTCTGGCCAGGCAGCTCTGGTTTGGGTGGGCTCTTTCGTCAAGTGCCTTTTCAGGTGTGTGTGTGTGTGTGTGTGTGTGTGTGTGTGTGTAAAACCAAGCACCCTCTCATTCATTCAAATAAATGTCCAGTATCCCATTTCCATTTTTTTAAAAAGACCCTGTAACTTAGAGGAAATATTGTTTAACAGAAAGTAGAGCAGATAGTTGTTCGTATTGACAGATGGTTTTACGTAATATTTTCTTCTAGTGTGTGACCAGCAAATTACCGATAGAATAGAATAGAATGAAAATCGGAAGTCTCTCTTTTTTAATTTTTCGCTAATGTTTCTCCGTTTCAGCTTTGTTTCCCCCCCCCCTCTTTTTTTCTCTCTTTCTCTCTATTGTCTGTTTCTCTTTTGATTCTCTTCTGTTTGGTTTTGTATCTCAGATAGTTGTAATCTTACTGTATTATGGGGAAATCTCAATAAAAATCTTATTGCGAATAAAGAAGAGGCCTTCACGTGTTATTGATGTATTGCTAATTACTCTTCCCCCCCCCCAACTGCATTTCAACACGCTTCATTTTATTTCCCCCCCAGTGCCCAACAGCTTCCGAAGCAACTTTTGGGGTCCACGTTAAGGTCGTTGGCGACTGGACTGGTAGGTGCATGTTGGTTTCATCTCTCTCTTAACAGATGACTTTGACCTGGAACCCCCTTTCCTCAGCAGCTTCCATTTAGATGGCAATGTCAAATCATACACTGTTTAGAGCATAACAAAATAAAATAAAAAATTCCTTCCAGTAGCACCTTAGAGACCAACCAAGTTCGTTCTTGGTATGAGCTTTCGTGTGCATGCACACTTCTTCATGTTTAGAGCATGATTGCAAGGGGAGGTTGCCCCCCACCCTGGGTGATTTCTATTGCGGTTGTGCTGAAAGCTTCATTCAGCTGTATTTACACATGTCACTTTTGTTGTTGTTGTTTTGAGTCCAGACCGATTGTTCTGATTGTCATGCTAATTGTTAATAATACGTCCGTCTGTGTCTTGGCTTCTTTCTTTTTTTTCCTTTCAAAATATTATTTTCTGTGTGCAGCAACCTGCTTGCCTTTGGGGCCACATGCGGTGGCTGCGGAAGTCAGTGCTGAAATGTGCATTTGCTAGATAAGGGGATTTTTCAGTGCCAGACGCTTGGTTGGCTTCCAGGTTAGTTAACACCTATGTCATGCTGAGATTACGGAGTCGCTTTCATGTTCCGATATGCTTCTCTCGGGCTGCGAGAACGTCACTGGGGTCCACTGGGCCTCTGCAGAAAACGAGGAATTCTGCTTTTAATTTTCGTAGAATCGTAGAGTTGGAAAGGAACCTGAGGGTCATCTAGTCCAACCCCCTGCAATGCAGGAATCTCAGCTAAGGCATCCATGACAGGTGGACATCCAACCTCTGCTTAAAAGCATCCAAGGAAGGAGGGTCCACAACCTCCTGTGGGGAGGGGAATTTGAAGGGCTGGATAGCAAGGGAAGTATGAAATGAAATTTGCTCAAACTTGAGTCGTGGGTGAGTGGGTGGTGGTGGTGGAGGAGGATGAAATTGGGTGGGGGGTGGGACCCACGTATATAAAGTGATGCCAACAGCATCAGTTGCTGATTGTATTCTCATTTTCCTCGGCTAAGATGATTATTATATTACCAGTTGAAGTTGCAATGATGGGTCATTTTGCACACTTTTAAGCTCTAATTGAATTGTCATAAACTGTGCTTTCGCTCTGCTGTTCAGAGTAAAGGTAAAGGGACCCCTGACCATTAGGTCCAGTCGCAGACGACTCTGGGGTTGTGGTGCTCATCTCGCTTTATTGGCTGAGGGACCCGGCGTACAGCTTCCAGGTCATGTGGCCAGCATGACAAAGCCGCTTCTGGCGAACCAGAGCAGTGCACGGAAACACTGTTTACCTTCCCACCGGAGTGGTACCTATTTATCTACTTGTACTTCGTGCTTTCAAACTGCTAGGTTGGCAGGAACAGGGACCGAACAACGGGAGCTCACCCCGTCGTGGGGATTTGAGCCACCGACCTTCTGATCAGCAAGCCCTAGGCTCTGTGGTTTAACCCACAGCGCCACCCGCATCCTGCTGTTCAGAGTAGTGGGTGGAATTCAACACAAACCTGCCATCGGCAGAAGCATCTCTGCTCGCGCAACAGCATGATCTCCCATCTTCTTTGCATATCTGCTGAACTGGGGGTTGTCCTGACACTGCAGAGCCAATTTGGGGCAGCAGGGACATGGGGGGGGGATGCACAGAGGGAAGGAGGGGGCAAGTCAAGTTGCACTAGCGGGACTTGGTTGGCTCCCACTAGCACATCGACTTAGCTGTATCCAGCCCAGTATTTATCTGTCTGTATATCTATCTGTCTAGTTTCTAATTCAAGAAAAAGCTTACAGTAGGTTTTGGGCAACTTCTGGCCCTCCAGATATTGCCGGGCTCCAACTCCCATCACCCCCAGCCAACTTGACCCATGGAAGCTGGAGTTCAACAACTTCTGGAGTTCTACAGAAAAAGCCCCATTGAAGTAGGAGGGCAAAGTTCCCATTGATCAGGCCTGGCATAGGAAGCAAACAGATTCATATATACATATTAGCACCACAGCATCTGGAGGTGCTTTAGGGAAGTTTTTAATGTGTGACATTTTGATGTATTTTAATCTTTGTTGGAAGCCGCCCAGAGTGGCTGGGGAAACCCTGCCAGATGGGCGGGGTACAAATAAATTATTTTTATTATTTATTATTATTATTATTATTATAGGGACACAGCTTGCTCATTTCTGGCTTAGCACATGACACAATTCATTAGTCCTTAAGGTGTCACAAGTCTTTCTTTGTAGCTTTTTGCTGTGACAAACTCAGCATGGGTAACCCTCTGTATGGGTTGGCAGAGGAGGGTGTTCAAATAACAGGTTTTACTTCAGTTTACGTCAGTTACTGTGGCTGTGCGATAGCTCTGCGGGCATGCACAGCACACACTCCCTGACACACACACACACACACACACACACACACACACCATGCTTGCCATGTGACCAGGTCCTGCATCACTTTGATGAGATAGGCTCATGGGACCACCTGGATCGAGGTATTCCTTCTCACCTGCCCTGCCTCCCAGTCTGGGGAGTGGTGTGGGCAGGAATGAGGATATGAAGAAGAGCCTCACAGGGCCTGACCCCCCATAAATTGCTACAACAGCCTGGGAGCTGACTGCGAACATGTGATTTGTGGTCCGTGAATGTGCTAAGTACCATCAATGCGTTCACGAGCATGACCTGTGCTACTTTCTTCTGCCCCCAGAAGGTTAGCTGTGGTAAATATTTTGTGGATTATGTCGCTCGTTTCCAACTCATTCTGCTCCTTTTATTTGATCTGCATCCCTTTGCGGCACCTTTTAGTACCATGCCGTGTTTGTTTTAAGGCTGACATCCTTTGAAGACAGCTGTGGCCAGAGGGCTTGTCTTTACTTTCCAAGAATGCAACAGCCAGGAAAACAAAACCAGCTACATAAAAGCATCCTGCAAATCCGAGCAATATTGTAACCTCCCTCGTGCTTCCTTTTCTAAATATATTTCAGGCTGACATTAATACTATAAGGTATGTTTGTACTACACTGCACAGTCTACTACAATAGAAACTATATAGTACACATAATAATTAGGATGAGTGCTAATCTGATGGTTTTGCTTGCAAGACTCGCTTTATGCTGCATTACGAAAATAAGTGGAATAATTTCCTAGGTCCTTCCCTATGTAACACATACGTTCACTGTAGAAATTGGAGTTCTTGGTGATACGCAGAAGTCAAAAATTAAAGAATCCAAGAACTCTGGCCAGGCGGGAGATCAATTTTAAAGTCTTCAAACAGTTTTATTAATATAGAAGCAAATTCCAGTCGAAATAAATTCCAGGACAAGGCCCTGTTTCGCTAATTCTTCCTCAGCTAGATTTTCATGGTCAAGGTGTACCAATTCTTTAATTTTTGACTTACACATATGTTCACGGCAAGATTTGTGCCTAGGGTCAGCATCTGAGCTGTGTGTGTGAGCACGTGTTTGTGCTGCAGCTTAGTCCTGGGACATCAACAAACGTTCCTCAACTGAGCGTGTGCAGAGCGCACTTCTAATAGCAACAAATAACAGCGACTGGGACCAGTAGACTCTGGAGAAGGGCTTCCAGGCTATAGGAGTTTAAACCCTACTACCCATAAAAAAAAAAAAATCTTGCTAGTCATGTATCATGCTAATCCTACTCAGAGTAAACCCACTGAAATTGATAGGCATAACTAACTTAGGACCAGTTACAGGAAGGTAGCCGTGTTGGTCTGCCACAGTCAAAACAAAATAAAAAATAAAAATAAATTCCTTCCAGTAGCACCTTAGAGACCAACTAAGTTTGTTCTTGGTATGAGCTTTCGTGTGCAGGCACACTTCTTCTGAAGAAGTGTGCATTTTTTTATTTTGTTTTAACTTAGGACCATTTATTCCAATGAGTCAACTAGCTGGGTATAGCCCTAAAATATTGCCAATATATGAGGCAGAGTGGCAGAGCACAGATTTTACATCTAGAAGTTTTCTTGCCAATTGTAAGTGCGGTACACAGAATAAACCTCTGCCACAAACTGGGGAGATGCTCTATGACTGAGCTAGGGCCTTCCCTTTACACGATAAATTTCCCTTAATACTGAATCAGCCATTCATTTGCTTAGCCCACTATTCTCTCTCTGTCTCAACTGATGGCAGCTCTCCAAATTTCGGACGTTTCCCAGTTCTGACTGCTGACTAGCACCTCTGAACCATCAATGACAGAACTTGGGGTCCACCACCTGAATTTCCCACAATGCACTTCTCTGGAAGTGCCAGAGTTCTGATGCATTGTGGGTAAAAAAAAAAACCCAACTACAGCAAGCATCTGCCACAAAACACGGTGGCCAACAGTGGCCAGCACCTTTCTGAGGGACCCCTCAACCCTGGGGCAGGTTTTCCCTACTGAGTAGGGGCTGTGCTTGGAAGGCTACTGAGGTCCTATGCTGCTTGCAATAATTTAGTGATAAAAAGTCACAGTAGTTCGCTGGGCAATGCATCATCCTCTGCAACCCAAGAGATGTGATTAGTGCTGCTGAAGAACTGAAGCATGTAATCGATAGTGACCACAGTTTGACAGCGTTGGATCCAAGCTGGTGGGGGCCCAGGAGTTAGTGGGCAGGCAGGGGTTAGAGAAATGAGACTGTGGCTTCAGAAGGAAGTGAGCGACACAGCCCACCCATTAGCCAACTTTCATTAATTGCTTGCGACTTTTTAAAGGGGGGGGGAACCTTCTAATGAACAGCAGTAAACAAACACAGATCAAGCAATTATCACCTTAATCTCTCTTTGAGCTTCCTTCTGCAAGAGCTTCATTTTTCTTTCAGTGTTAAAAAAAAAAAAACCTTACAGGAGTTAATCCCAGAGAGGGAGAAGAATAGAGCAAGAGGGATAAATAAATTATCGTATCTTTGTTGTTTATTGTTAATAATAATGTTATTTATTGTTAATAATAATAATAATAATAATAATAATAATAATAATAATAAGCATTTATATCCTATCTTTTTCTCCAAGCTCAAGGTGGTGTACCGTACACTCGCTTCTCATTTAATCCCCCAAACAACCCTGTGAGGTAGGTTAGGCTGAGAGGCAGTGACGGTCAATGGTCACCCAGTGAGCTTCATGGCCGAGTGGGGATTTGAACCCTGATCTTCCAGGTCCTAGTCCAGTATTCTAACCACTATGCCACATCGTCTCTTGGCTGCCCCCCCTCACCCTTTGTGGAAGTGCTGCTGTTGGCTTACAGCTATCCAAATCTTGGCTACCATCCAGGGAAGATTGCTGCAATGCATTCTGGGTGGGGTGTATGACATATCTTGCCCCCTTAAAGCAGACTTGGTGAACTGCCAGTCCAGAAGGCTGCCTCATCAAGCCAACAGCCTCCCCTCCTCTCCCAATGAAGTGTTCAAACCAGCTTGCATTTCCAGTGGGCAGAACACTTGTTTTCATGCCTAATAAAAGTGTGCTGTGCATGGGAGGGCATGTTGGGGAAGTTGGGCCTGGTGAGGCAAGGGTTAACTTTCCTCTCCCTATGCATTGTGACCCCCCCACACACACACTGAACCCCCCCCCCCACACACACACACTCCTATTTGGCAATAAAGATTTGTGCATGTGTGGAGCTCAAGGCAGGAAGATTTCAATCCTAGTAGCTTGGAAAGCAGAAAATCTTCATGGAGAGAATCACTAGATGCAGATGAAGATTTTAACTCTCCCTCCCTCAGCTGCAGTCTCCATGAAGTATGCCTCCCCTCCAGACTTTAGGCTTGAAAAAAGCTGGGAAAACTTGTGTCTGTGTGTCCAAGTCCCAGAGCCCGTGCTTATGCATGTCTGACAAAGAAAGAGAGAGAGAGTGAATGAATGAATGAATGAATTCAAGAATAGGTAATGATAGATTTGACTGTGTATAACTGTCATGTGTGCAGATGAACACCCATTTAAAAATGGGTGGGTGTTGTTGGCATCCATCTGTCTCAAGAGACAATGGAGTGTGCCTCTGAGGGTGAAGTCAAACCTTTGCGTTAGCAACTACCAAAGCGACCTCTCCGGGGCGCAATCCTGGGCAGTGTTTATGGAGGTCCTGGGCTGCCAGGCAACAAGACCCTCCTCTCAGCCTGGCTGATGTGACCTAAAGGAAAGTAGTTGCTTTGAGGATGCTAACATTCCTTGTATGTAGATATCGGATCAGATGGAAAACCTGAAGGAATGCACGACAAGGATGGACAAGTTATTGTTTAATTTGTATGTTATGTTACTTAGTTTGTATAAGGATTGTGTTAAATCATGTTTGCTTAATTTAGAGTATGCATGGCTGATGAAGCCCGGTGGGGGAAAACAAGGCACTATCCCGGAATCCTTGTCAATCCTTGTCATGCCATACCTTCAAGTTTTCCATCTGATCCAATATCTACGTACAAGGAACATTAGAATCCTCAAAAATATTGTGGTTATTGCCAATATGCCAATTTTTTTTTTTAAAGAAATTTATTAAAGATTTTCCAAAATAGAAAAGAAATAAAAACATTCCACAAACAACTACACAACAACAAAACAATACAAAGAAACAAAAAAACAAAAAAGGACAAAAAAGAAAATACTATATCAAAACAAAGTTGCATCCATACATATTAAACTTATAAAATCTTGATGAACTTCCCCCTACTCTCTCTTCTGCGTTCATTTCGAATATACTGTAGTAACTTTGTAACCTCTTTAAAACCTTCTTTAACAAACTTATCTACCTCATATTTAATATCTTCTAGTCACATTTTTATCTCAAAATTAAAACATCATAATTTACAATACTACCTACTTACATCCTACTTCACCTTAACAACTTATTACTATCGCCTATTTCTTTCATCTAATTCCCATTAAATCTCTATTTTTTCTCGTTTCTTTAGATAGTCTTTGAATTTCTTCCATTCTTCCTGCACCTTCTCCTCCCTCTGGTCACGGAGTTTCGCTGTCAGTTCCGCGAGTTCCATATATTCAATCATCTTAACTTGCCAATCTTCCACTGTTGGTAAATCTTCTGTTTTCCAGTTTTTAGCCATCAAAATTCTTGCCGCTGTTGTGGCATACATAAAGAAAGTTCTATCCTTGCTAGGTATCACCTGATTAACCATGCCCAACAGGAAGGCCTCTGGTTTCTTTAAAAAAGTGTTTTTCAACACTTTCTTTAGTTCATTATAAATTTTTTCCCAGAAATCCTTTACTTTTGGGCATGTCCACCACATGTGGTAGAAGGTACCTTCAGTCTGTTTACATTTCCAGCATTGATTACTAACATTATGATACATCTTTGCTAATTTTACTGGTGTTAAATACCATCTATACATCATTTTCATCATATTCTCTCTTAATACATTGCATGCAGTAAACTTAGTACCTTCCCTCCACAACCTTTCCCAATCCTCCATCATTATATTATGTCCAACATCTTTAGCCCAGTCAATCATCACCGATTTCACCATTTCATCTTTTGTATGCCACTCTAGCAACAGTTTGTACATCCTGGAAAGATTCTTTGTATTTGGTTCTATTAGTTCAGTTTCCAACTTAGATCTTTCTGTCTGAAATCCTTGTTTCTTATCCAATTTGAAGACTTCATTTAATTGATAATACTGCAACCAGTCGGTCAGACCTTCCTTCAGTTGCTCGTAACTTTTCAGCTTAAAGTTCTGACCCTCCTGTTCCAGTATATCAGAATATTTCAACCACCTTGCAGACATGTTAGGTCTTTTAACCGCTTTAGCTTCCACTGGAGATAACCATCTCGGAGTTTTCCTTTCTAACAAGTCCTTATTTCGAATCCAAACCTTATACAAGGAGTTTCTAATGATATGATTTTTAAACGCGTTATGGGCCTTAACCTTGTCATACCATAAATAAGCGTGCCAGCCAAAAACATTATCATGTCCTTCCAGATCCAAAACATCTGTATCTTCTAACTTAATCCAGTCTTTCAACCAGCAAAATGCTGCAGCTTCATAATAAATTCTTAGATCCGGCAGGGAAAATCCACCTCTTTCTTTCGAGTCCGTTAATATCTTATATTTTATTCTGGGTTTCTTTCCCTGCCAGATAAATTTTGATAAGTCCTTTTGCCATCTTTTAAAACAATCCAACTTATCTATAATCGGAAGTACTTGGAAAAGGAACAATATCTTAGGCAATATATTCATCTTTATGGCTGCTATCCTGCCCATCAAAGATAATTTTAATCTTGTCCATGTATCCAGCTCTCTTTTAATCTCGTTCCATAATTTCTCGTAATTGTCCTTGAAAAGGTTCAGATTCCTTGATGTCAAAATTACTCCTAAGTATTTTACCTTTTTAACAAAACTTAATCCAGTTTGTTCTTGTAATTTCTGTATCTGCAACGAAGACATATTCTTTGACAATACCTTAGTCTTTAATTTGTTTAGCTTAAATCCTGCTACTTTTCCAAATAAGTCAATTATCTCTAATGCTTTGGGCACACTGGTTTCAGGATCCTGTAAGGATAATACTAAATCATCCGCAAAGGCTCTCAGTTTGTATTCCTTATCTCCCACCCTAATTCCTTTTATTTGTTTCTCTGTTCTGATCATATTCAAGAGGACCTCCAGGACCATAATAAAGAGCAACGGAGATATAGGGCACCCTTGTCTCGTTCCCTTTTCAATTCTAATTTCTTCGCATATCACGTTATTTACAATAATTTTAGCTTTCTGTTCTTTATAAATGGCGTTGATGCCATTCATAAATTTATCTCCAACCTTCATCCTTTCCAAGTTCTTTTTCATAAACGTCCAAGATATGTTATCAAAGGCCTTCTCCGCGTCAATAAACATCAACACTGCTTCCGTATTTATCTTTTTCTCTAATCTCTCTAATATATTCACAATATTTCTTGTATTGCTGCCTATATGTCTTCCAGGTAAAAAACCCGCTTGATCCTTGTGAATATATTCTTTCAGCACTCTCTTCAACCTCGTGGCCATGACATTAGCAAAAAATTTATAATCCACATTCAGAAGCGATATGGGTCGGTAATTCTTCATTAAAGTTTTATCAGAGTCAGGTTTCAAAATTAACGTGATATACGCTTCTCTCCATGAGTCGGGTGCCCTACCTCCTTCTAAAAGTCCATTGCAAACTTCTTTCAATGGTTGAATTAACCAATCTTTTAATATCTTGTAATACTTTGCAGTTAATCCATCCGGTCCTGGGGCTTTTCCTAGTTGCATATTATTAATTGCATCGGAAATCTCTTGTACTGTAATAGGGTGGTTGAGTATATTAATTTTGTCTTCTGGGACTGCTCGCAAGCCATTCTTTTCTAAGAACTGTTCAATTAATTCCTCTTTAATATTTTCCTCTTTATACAATTGTTTGAAGAATTTCTGGAAACATTTTCTAATCTCCTCTGGATTCTCCACTTCCTTATCGTTAACCTTCAAATTAGTGATGGTATTCATTTTTTGCCTTTTCTTAAGTTGCCATGCTAACATTTTTCCACATTTATTGGCTGATTCGAAAGTTTTTTGTTTCATCATTTTAATTTTCCACTCAATTTCCTGATTCAGAATTTTTGCATATTGGGTCTGCAACAATTTTATCTCTTTTTGGATTTGCTGATTTTTGGGATGTCCTCTCAACTTCTTTTCTTTATCTTTAATTTGATCTAAAAGTTTTTCTTTCTCCTGATTCTGTTTCCTTTTCTTCATTGCTTTTTCTCTTATGAGGACCCCTCTCATTACCGCTTTACTTGCATCCCACACGACCCTAGTTTCTACTTGAGCATTCAAATTTATTTGAAAATATTCTTTAATCTTGTTAACAACTTCTTCCACTACTTTTGTATCTCTCAACAAACCATCGTCCATTCTCCATCTGAAAGAATCCTTTGGATATAGTTTTAAATCCAATTGCACTGCATTATGATCTGAACAGGTCTTTGGGCAGATTTCCGCCCTTTGAATTTTGGGTGTCAACTCTCTCGAAATCCAGATGTAATCCAGCCGTGACCACGACTGTTGTGGTTCAGAAAAGTACGTTGCCTCTGTTACTGTTGGATTTTTCACTCTCCATGAATCTATCAAGTCCAAATTGTCCACCATGTCAAACAAAGTCCTAGGCAGTTTCCCTTCATTTGTAATTTTAGATCTTTGTGATCTGTCCATCAAAGTGGAGACTGCTCCATTGAAATCTCCAAGACAAATAATTTTATAGTCCAAATAGTCCAACAATATATCATGAATCTTTTTATAAAACGTTGACTTCCCCTCATTTGGTGCGTACAGTCCCAGAATTAAAAATTTGTCACCTTGTGCGTTGATTTCAATTGCAATATATCTTCCTTCTTCATCCTTGAATAACTGCTTTGGGTTGAATTTTTCTCTTGCATATATTACTACTCCTCTCTTCTTAACTTTATCTGATGAAATGAATTCTTGGCCTAGCTTTTTATTTTGTAGGATCCTTCTGTGGTGCCGAACCACATGGGTCTCCTGCAAACAAATTATATCCAAATTTTTCTTTTCCAATGCATGATACACTCTGTGTCTCTTCGGCCTCTGGTTCAAACCGTGGACATTCCATGTCAGCACTTTCATTGCCATCTTACTTTCCAGTTCCACCTGTAGCTCCTTCTAGCTCTTCTTCTGACGAGGATGTCGCTTCGTCTTCTTCTAGTTCCTTGTCTTCTGGTCTCGCTGGGATTGAAGCCGCAGGGCCACTTGGAGCAACCTTGAAGTCGTCTGAGTAACGGTCCAGAAATTTCTTCTTGTCCTCAAATGATCGAATTCTCACTCTTGTATCTCTGTATTTAAATGTTAGGCCCTGCGGGAATTCCCAGCTGAAAGGTATCTTCTTCAATCGTAGAGCTGTTGACAAGTCGTTGTAGTTAAGCCTCAGGTTCAAAAAGTACCTTGGAACGTCTTTATAAATTATTACTTTCTTCTGCTGCACCACTAGGTTATTCTTGTAATGAAAGTCTAGGATCTGGTCTCTCTGGTGTCTGTTCTGGAGTATCACCATACAATCATTCACTCTTTTAGGGTTTTTCTTTCCCTTAACTCCAAATCTGTAAGCCTTCACGATGAATGACTGTAGGTCGTCTTCCTTCAGCTGCCAAAATGCCGATAATTCTTTCACAATAAAGTCCTTTAAGCTTCCCTCCTCGAGCTCCGGAAGATTTCTCAATCTCAGGTTAGCCTCTCTTTCCTTCAATTGCAAAAACGCCAGAGATTCTTGGACGTCTCTTTGTTGTGCCTCAACTCTCTCCACCTTTTCAAAATCCAGATTCTTGATTTTAGTTTCCACAATAGAAATTTTTTCTTTAAATTCCTCAGATTCCTTTTTCAATACTTTGACTTCTTTATTAATTGACTGAATTGCCACTCTATTCTCCTTCACCGTCTTTTCAATTGATTTAATTGAAGAGTCTAATTTTTCCGAAGATTCCTTTATCTCAGATTTTAAATTCTCTGACAGATCTTTAATTTTGTTTTCTAATGTATCTGAGACTGCCTGCAGCTTCTCATTAACTTTGTCAAAAGCAGCAAGCATTTGCTCCTCCAGACTTTTTGTTGTTGAACCTTTTCGTTTCTTCTCCCCCTCCTCGTCCTTTAGCTTTAATTTAGTTCTTGTACTAGCTGACACCGGGGGGGTGGAGGTAGGCTCATGCATTTCTAAAGTTGGCTGCTGGATTCAAGGTCACTCTCACAGAAACAGTTCCAGTTGACCAGTTCCCAAACAATTCCTCAAAATAAACACCAGGTGGCCAGAGTCAAATTACTGCCAGAGAACAAAGAGACATTCAGAGCAATCCTGCTCTTTGTTAACAGGAGTCCTCACACAGTTTCGGTTTCCACAGAAGCTTCTCCACTCCAACTTTCCAAAAGTTTTTTAAACTACAGCCAAGTCACCAAAAAGTATTCCAAAGTCACAAAATAATCCAAAGAAGAGAAATCCAGCCCGATCGTTACTTAAAATCAAATTCCAGTGTGTCTTTTAGCAGTATTAGCCAACTTGTATCAGTCAACACTCAAACAGAAAGGTCTTTTGGAAACAATCAAAAACAAAGTATCCATTCACTCTGTCGCCCGCTTACTGACCCGGCACTCCGTACTCCAGAGGGTGAAGCGGCTCAATTATAAATCCATCGTAAAGAAATCCACCATAAAATAGCGATATCGCAAGAAATACCCCCCGAAATGGGGTTTTCTCAGTCAAAGGAATTAGCTCCGTAACTTTAAAGCAAGTTTGAATGGCTCAAGCTCGTTCCCGTTACTTTCTTGGTCGCATTCCGAGGGAGAAAGGCTTCCTCGTTTTATTTTCTCCCCGCAAGCCAAATTTCCAATTTAGGTCCAAATCAAAAGCAGTACTTACGGAGGTCTTTTTTGTGCCAAATTGAGGAAGGGTCGATCGCTCGCGAGTTGCAGTCACGCCGCTTCGTGTCTCCGGGTAGAAGATGGCTCCTCAGCGCCGTACCGTTGCCCAGCTCGCTCAGTCTTCCTCCTTTACAAGAGGTTCCTGAGAGCTGGGGCGGCACTTTCTGGCGCCCGCTAGAACCCTCGGCTTCGGAACTCCCTTTCCGAAGTTTTCGGAGCCCGCAATGCGGTTGCGGTCGCTCCACGTCCCGAAAAACACCGGCGCTGCCGCGGAACAGAGGCAGCACCCGACCGCTCGCTACGGCGATCAAACCGGAAGCCAATATGCCAATTTAGGAACTGAATAGACTTTATCTCCTGACCATCCATTGGACTTTAATTTCTCAGGATATGTTCTCTTTGCATGATATGTTGGTCTATGGAATTACACATTGTGAATAGAAGTTACATAGTGTGTGTTGGAAGGTCAGCGGTTCAAATCCCCACGACGGAGTGAGCTCCTGTTGCTCTGTCCCAGCTCCTGCCCACCTAGCAGTTCGAAAGCACGCCAGTGCAAGTAGATAAATAGGTACCACTCCAGCGGGAAGGTAAACGGCATTTCCATGCACTCTGGCACTCGTCACGGTATCCCGTTGCACCAGAAGCGGTTTAGTCATGCTGGCCCCATGACCCGGAAAGCTGTCTGTGGACAAACACCGGCTCTCTCAGTCTGAAAGCGAGATGAGCGCCGCAACCCCATAGTTGCCTTTGACTGGACTTAACCTTTGACTGGACAATTCATTTTCTTTTTTATTTGAATGATTGTTTTGATCCTGCTTTTCCACACCTGAAAAAAGAATGCTTAGGTTTATTTTTTAAAAAAAACAACAACACCAAGATGCAAAATCAGCAAACAAACAAAAAGATGAAAGAATGCCAAAAAAAAAGCACGAGAGAAAGACACATAATTAAAACCAGAGTCATCAGAAAAACCTATATAGGAAAGCTTGTCTAGACAAAACTGTTTTAACCGGAATGATGGAACGTAGGGAAGGGAAGGGGTCAGAGAAGCCTCTTGTCAAAGATTCTCCATTGAATGACGTCATGTGATTATGCGGTTACATTTTATGGGTATTTGGGAGAGGGGAGGAAATGGGGGCTGGCAGCTCTGAACAACTGTTCCAGCTGCTGTAAGAAACAAACAAACAAACACGAAACAAGTATTTTCTTTGCAACTCCTGGTTTGAGGCTTGAGCATTTGCTTTGCATGCAGAAGGTCCCAGGTTCAATTCTTGGCATTTCCAGGCAATTCTGGGAAAGACCCCTGCCTGAGTCCCTGGATAGCTGCTGCCAGCTAGTGCAGGCAATATTGAGTTAGATGGACCAGTGACCAATGTGGGAGGTCCCAGGTTCAGTCCCAGGCATCTCCAGTTTCAAAATGGATCAGGTAGCAGGTGATATCAAAGGTCTCTGCCAGAGACAAGACAGAGCAGGCAAGTCTAGGCTTTTTGGAATGAAAGTTTGACTCTGTACAAAGCAGCTTCTGGTTTTCTATTTGCACCTCCTTTCCTAAAACAGCATTCATGTAGAGGGTTCAATTTCCCATTTTTGGGTCTTAAGTTTAGTTTTCCACATTTCCACATAAATATGTGGTTGTGTTTTGTTTTTTTAAGTCCTCATGAAAATTCACCAGCATTTTGGATGAGAAATTCTCCTAATAGTGGCATTTTTGCATGCACTCTTGCCTGAAATGCTCATTTTTTGCAAAGCAGTTTTCGCTAATAAGATGTATACTTGCACGCTGTTTTCACTAAGATACGAATTTCTTTGCACACTTAACCCTGGTATATGCAATTTTGTACCCTCTTCTTGGTCGGCCGGCTGCATTGCAGCATCCAGAGAAGTGCTGATTGTGAAGGGTGGCTGCGAATTCGAAAGGATGGCAGTTGGCAGATGGTTTCAGAAAGTGCAAATTAAATTGTTGTTGTTGTTGTTGTTGTTGTTGTTTAGTCATTTAGTCGTGTCCAACTCTTCATGACCCCCTGGACCAGAGCACGCCAGGCACTCCTGTCTTCCACTGCCTCCCGCAGTTTGGCCAAACTCATGCCAGTCGCTTCGAGAAGACTGTCCAACCATCTCGTCCTCTGTCGTCCCCTTCTCCTTGTGCCCTCTATCTTTCCCAGGGTCTTTCCCAGGGAGTCTTCTCTTCTCATGAGTCAAATCAAATAGGTTCGCCTTTAAATGCAAATAGAATCAACTCCTCCCCCCCTCCAAATCCCTATGCTCGGAGAATGAGAAATGTAACACACACCCATAGGTGGATGAGGTGGATCTGCAAGCAGTGAAGTCTCCCCTCTCTGTGTGGCGGATGCCTTTTTGCATGTTTACACCTCTGGGGTGTCAGCCTGGTGGCCCCCTTGTGCCTTTCATGTCCTCATCTTAGACCTTGCCAGCACCCTAAAGGCATGAGCATGCCACGCACTGATGCCCTTCAGAAACAAGGCATTGGAAGGCAGCCCTGCGACAGGAAGGGAGAATGGCAGAAGGGTGGGCTTAGGTGCTGCTGAATCCAAACATGGGAAAGGTTTGCTGTGTGCGGCTGCCAGCTGGGCCATCCCTGCTGCTGATTAGTACCGCTGTGCCTCCTGGCACATCTACTAAAGGAGCTCTGCAGGGTGGCACAGTTCTGCTGGGATTCCACCAGATTAGCCGGCATAGCTTTGCACTCCTTTGTAATGGCACTGTGGGAGGACTGAGAAGTTGGGGTTTCCAGCCTCTCGGTCACCCCAACTTCTCGATTCTCCCACCCTCTCTTTCTATTCTTTCTTTCTCTTCTTTTTCTCCTTCCTTCCTTTTGTCTCCCTTCTTTGTCCCTCCCCCCTTTGGAGTCCTATGTCTGGGGTCTTTATTAAGGTCCAGCGATCACATACTCCTGGGGGTGGCAGATGGTTGATGGAGAGCACTGGGTGGGAGACAGGGAAATGTTGATCTCGCTGGGTGAGAGGCTGGGAGGAGAAAGGAAAGTAGGAGCTGCTATCTTCTGTGGGTGGTAAGGGCTAAGAAGTCCCTTTAAGAGAGGACTCTCTATGCTACTTAGTTTATTTGTATTAATTTGTAATTTGGGGTAGCTGTTAGCTTATTATATTATGAAAAATCTTATTACAAAATAAAATAGAAGCTGGGTTTTCCAAGCATGGGGCAACTCTTTGGAATGGCCTCTCCCTGTGATTGCTTCCTTGGTCACAAGTTATGGTCCCTGCAGAAAATCCTCATGTCTTCCACTTCAGCCATGGTTCCAGGCTCCAGTAGATATTCCCCCAAGCATAAAGTGTTGGCACATTAACATTCTTTCAGCAACCCTTCACAATGGTGGTCCTCTGCCCCGATAAGGTTGAGAGAGGTTTGTGCTTTGGCTGATGGGAATTGTAGTTTGGTTGCACCGGGCGGGTCAAAGGCCCTGAACACCTCTGCTAGGGAGAGGGCCAAAGCTCTATGGTGTCAGTATTTCTCAAACTTGGGTCCCCAGCTGTTGTTGGACTACAACTCCCATCATCCCTAGCTAGCAGGACCAGTGGTTAGTGATAGTGGGAGTTGTAGTCCAACAACAACAACAACTGTTTTCCCAGTAGTGATGCGTGGAAGTGAGAGCTGGACCATAAAGAAGACTGATCACCAAAGACTTGATGCTTTTGAATTATGGTGCTGGAGGAGACTCTTGAGAGTCCCATGGACTGCAAGAAGATCAAACCTATCCATTCTGAAGGAAATCAGCCCTGAGTGCTCACTGGTAGGACAGATCCTGAAGCTGAGGCTCCAATACTTTGGCCACCTCATGAGAAGAGAAGACTCCCTGGAAAAGACCCTGATGTTGGGATAGATGGAGGGCACAAGGAGAAGGGGACGACAGAGGATGAGATGGTTGTACAGTGTTCTTGAAGCGGCCAACATGAGTTTGACCAAACCGCGGGAGGCAGTGGAAGACAGGAGTGCCTTCTACAATTATGAGAGAATAAAAACTTTTCACTATCTACGATGGGCAGCCTCCTCAAGGAGGAGAATCTGCCGAGGTAACTCGTCCAAGGGGTCTTCTTCCTATACAGAACATTTCCTGCTTTTCTTGTTCCGAGGGGGCTGGGAGAAGGTTCGTTTTGTTTTGTTTGTTAGGAGAAAGGGTTTCCCACAACAAATGATTCTCAAGCATTTTCAGCATTGGACACCAGTCAGCTGTTAGCAGGAAATGGAACCTCCAAAGAGACCAGGTCTTGGGAAAATGCACGACCATCCATCCCAGCAGACTCTCCAAGTTAATGTGAACAGGAAGTTTAATTGGAATCCAGCTGGGCGTCTGATGGTTGTACACACTGCCCTGTTCGCTTCAAAGCAGCTGCTGAATGAAAGCATTCACAGTGAGACTTTTCAGTGTTTTCAGCCAGACAGGTCCACTGAACAGCGAATGGGGAGCCTTCCTCTTCCTCAAAGGCTTCTTGCAACTTCTTGCAGCTTGAACTGTGCCTAGAAAGCATGGTTCTCTGTGGGTTTTCCTCTTGCCCCGCTCCTTCCCAAGGGAAAACCCATTCTTTGGTGATGAATCGGATCAGAGGGAAGTCTGGGGGGAACTCAAATCGCTGTTTACTCCAATCTAGCAAATAATAAAATTTAATTATTATTGAGTGCCGAGGAGCTGTTTTCCCCTGGGGGGAATTCAACGGGACAAGGGGAATTGTGGATAAGCCCTCGGATGTCTCTCTTATCCACTCTATTTCTCCATCCTTCTTCCGCTAAATATCAGACGGCCTAACTCAAAACACAAACGGGAAGAAGTCATGCAAGATTCTTCCCCCCCCCCACCCTCTGCCACTCGCCCCGATTTGAAGCTGCAATCCAGGAAGATGAAACTGAAGGAGTTTTCAAAGAGCTTTTGGCGGGTGTGTGTTGCAGCTCAGGGAATTGCTCAGAGAAAATTGACTGGAGGCTGTGTGCTGATCAGCTGCAAAGCTGCGGATCATAGCTGGTGTCTGCAAGGTCTCCAGTTTTAATAGCGTGACTTTAGAGTAAGCGATTTGGGAATTTGCGCCTAATGTTTATTTTCCATGTGACTGTTTTTATTTTGGTGGAAGGGTTGCATCCCCACGTTGAAACCACATAGAAACCCAGAGAAAGAAACATCCCAGAACAGACACACACACACACACACACACACACACACTATGGAATTTGTTCTCGCAAAAGAAGGCTCGATGGCCATCAATTTGGATGGCTTTAGAAGAGGTTTAGACAAATCAATGGAGGATAAGGCTAACTATGATGGCCATGTTCTGTCTATGGCTATGTTCTGTCTCCACTCTCCGTGGCAGCAGGTCTTGAGTAGCAGTTGTTGAAAATCCTAGGCGGGGAGAAAGATGTTGCACTCAGGTTCTGCCTGTGAGAACCGAAGGCTAGTGGGGGGGGGGAACCCTCACAGCTAGAAGTGTCTAGGGGCCAAAGTTCTCAAGACAGCTAATTTGCCATTTGGTCTAATTTTATTTTATATACAAATTCAGTGGCTCAGGAGTGTCAGGTACCACAACTCTATGGGAGTGTCTGGTTTAAGTGCAGCTCAATATTATTTTTTAAAAAAACATTTCCCCCCTGTTAATATGCAGATCAGCAGAAGTTGTGGCGAGGGGGAGAGTATTTTCTTCACCAGTATGTCACTGAGCTAGGAGGGGAGGGAGGCTGCCCCATCCGCTCTGCACATTGAAGGCAGTTTTCTACCCATTCATAGACGTTACCCTTACTGCTGGCTTTTGTGGTGGAAGGAGAAAAATAAAATAATAAAACCCTTGAGCAGCAGTTTACCACCTCAGGTATAGGGATGTAGCTGCACAAAGGCCCTCCAAATGTTGATGAACTACAACTCCCATCAGCCCTGATCATTGGCGATGCTGCTTGGGGCATCAATATCTGGAGGGCCACAGGTTCCTCACAACTGTTCTACTGTGGCCAGGAGCAAATCCACAAGGCTTCAGCTAGAGATCTTTTCCAGTCCTGCTACTCTAACTGGAGTCCTGTCAAAGGTTGAAGCTGGCACTGTCTGCATGCTCTCGACCCCTGAGCAATGGTATCTCCTCAATGGAGGGAGCAGAAGGTAACGGACCGTGATCAGGAGGAGGAGGAGGAGGTATCTGGTGGTCTTCACAGATATAGACCTATGCAAGGTGACAAGACAGTTCCTGACCATGCAGCACCCTTCAGCCCTGATGAATTTTTCGGTGCCATTTTGGCCTCCTCTAAACAGTGCTGTGTCTCTCCTCTGGAACATTTTCAGCACCAGTAACCGAAAAAAAGCAAGGATTAATTGTGTATGAAGTGCAGCTGTTTAGGCCTGCTGCCCCAGGAGGAAGGTTTCTCCATTCACCAGGAACAGGAGAGAGAGAAGAGAAGAGAATTTGTTTGGAGAGGCTTTTGTGGCTTTATGTTCTAACTCTCTAGGAATGCTTTTGTCTTTCCAAGTGGTTTTCTTCGCCCAGCTCCTTAAAGGAAGCTAGGGATGTTTGTAGCATCAATGGGTCCCCTGCCCACCACCTCCTCTCATAGGAGGTGATCACACAGCAGAACTTTTAACCCTTGAGTGTTAGGAACTCTTAAGATAATTTGGCATCAAACTAAGCCAGGCTTCCTCAACCTCGACCCTCCAGCTGTTTTTGGCCTACAACTCCCATGATCTCTAGCTAGCAGGACCAGTGGTCAGGGATGATGGGAATTGTAGTCCCAAAACACCTGAAGGGCCAAGGTTGAAGAAGCCTAAACTAAACCCACTGTTCCTGAACTCTTTCTTTCTTTCTTTCTCTCTCTCTCTCAGCTGCATGCACAACGTACAGTTAAAGCACATTGAATCCTGGGGAAGGATACTTTACCCAGCAAAAACCCACTAAGTTCACCAGGCCCTTGGTAGGCTGGTTTTGGCTTGCAAAAACACACAACCTCTCTCCACATGTGGTGGGCCGGGCGAAGGCCAATCAACTGTACAAGAATCCTGGGGAAATGGAGGTTCTTTGGGTAGGAAGGTTCACAAGATAGACAAGTTGCCTGTTCTGGATAGGGTTGCACTCCTTCTGAAGGCACAAGTGTGTGGTTTGGGGGTACTCCTGGACACTGGTCTTTTTTGCTGGCAGCCCAAGTGTCCTCTGTGGCAAGCAGTGCCGTTTCCTAGGTTCTGTTTCTCCAGCTACAGCAGTTCCTGGACAGGAATAGCCTGGCTGCTGTAAAAACTTTGCCATTGTTTACTGACATTTTGGTTGGTATTGCCCAACTGTGGATTTTTGTGTTTTTCTTCTTCTTATGTACCGGCATGCAGGCCTGGGGTGGCGTCCAAGAAACTCATCCCATCAACACAAGGAATTACGCTTCCTCAGCACAACTTCCCTCATCCCCACCCCCCACACCCTCTGGAGCAGGGTGGTTTTTTAAAATCATTTTTATTTGGTTTTACGAATACAGTGGTACCTTGGTTTAAGAACAGCTTAGTTTATGAACAACTTGGATTAAGAACGCTTGCAAACTCGAAAGTAGGTGTTTTGGTTTGTGAACTTTGCCTTGGAATAAGAACATGTTTCGCTTCCTGTTGAGTATGTTTCATTTTGTAAATCGAGTCCCCCGCTGCTATGGGAAAGCACACCTTGGTTTAAGAATGCTTTGGTTTAAGAATGGATTTCTGGAACGGATTAAGTTCGCAAACCAAGGTACCACTGTACAGAGTTATAAACAAAGAATTGAAAATTATGTCCACATACCGGTAGATAGATTCCTCCAAATCTCAGGACTCTCCCCCCCCATGGGGTCCCATTTTCAACATTTAATACTACATATTCTTCCATGCTCCAATTTTTATATCAAGCCATATTATCCATGGTAATTGTTACACTACGTGCGAAATCAAGATCCTGCTAATGTTTCCATCTGCTTACAGTGGTCTCCTAAATAACTTATAATTCCCCCATTCTTTTATAATAGTTTCTGTCCTCTTAATTTTGCCATCTCGGCATAGTCCATCAGCTTGGTTTGTCACTCCTCTCTGGTAGGGACTTTATTTTCTTTCCATCTCTGGGCTAGTAGCACCCAGGCGGCTGTTGTTGCATACATAAAAAGTATTTTCTGTTCCTTTGTTATTTTAAGCATTCCCCCCCCCCCATTTCATTATATATCATCTCCCAGAAAGCTTTTATTACCTTACAAGTCCACCGCATATGATAAAAGCCTTGCACCGATGCAGTTGAACTAGTTGGATACTGCCCATGACCTTCTGCAACAAAGGGCTACATCATTTTTGTTGTTATTGCTGTTTGACAGAGAGATTTCGGGACCTGCTGTTCCTACATTCCACTTGGGATGCTGAGATCCTGCCGGTCTTCCAGCAGAGGCATTATCCTAAGTAAGTAAACGATACCTTCTCCTTAGTGAAGAATTAGATAAGAAAAAAGGCAAGTTTCGTCCTGCGGTTTCCCGTGGTGCAAAAGAGATGGGTCTCTGCGCTCCCAGACTGATGGATAAGCCACCCGATCTCAGTGTCTGGGCAACATCTTGCTGTGCATCGACACAGGGAAGGGTCTAGTTAGGTTAATCCCTCTGTGTATCTTTTGGTATTCCTTCTCTCATGATGACAGACACATCTGGATTTTTAACAAGGCATCCTAGGTAGGTGCCACATGCATGCACACACACACACACACATGCACGTCACAGCCCTCTAAAACCATTGAAGCATACAAGCCGACTGAATCAGGAACCTGGTTTTTGTGGCAGCCAAGTCGTAAACGGAGGCACCTTCTAATGAGAGCTTGCTTGTTTTCAGAAGAAAGAGAGGTAAGACGGAGATAGATGATGGTGCACCCGTAATTAGAACGGGCCCATCACAATCGCATGCCACTTTAATTGTTAATTAACAAGGTGTCTGTGATTATCAAGGGCTGTGGGGGAGGGGGCTTGCATGCTGCAAAGATCTTGAGATTTTTCCTGTCATGCGAGACATGCAAGATGTCTTTGGGTCTGTCAGCGATGGAGGTTTGGTTTTTGACCTCAGCACAGCAGTATTCCAAAATGGAGTGGTTTTTCCTTTTCTCCTAGGTGAGCATACAGAAATACATCCTTTGAGGAATGGGGGCTAAATCTGCCCCCTGCCCCTGGCGACCTATAGCCTTTGAGAAGGAAGCCTCATCTCATCTGCATAGCTCCATTTTCTCATCTGCATAACCCCATTCCGGGTTCTGCACTTGGGACTCAGCTACACTAGTAAAAAAATAACCATTGTTTTAAATGCATTATAAACATTCGACACCAGATGGCGCTGTAGAGCACAAAACTTTTCTATGTGATTTTACATAGCGTGTTTTTTTTCTCTTTTGTTACAATGATTTAATTTATGACTTATTTATAGCATATAGCCAAAATGGCAACAACACACAGGTAGCATAGATATGGGGTAACAGGACCCTGCTTTTCTTGTATCTTCTCTTGGTGTACTTGGTCTACGTCGATCTATTTATCTAATTGGAGGCAACCAACATTTTTGGGCTGGTGGATCTATCTGGTCCTCTATCTCAGCTCTAGTCGCAAGATGGCTGTCATGGGAGCGTGGCATAGCACAAAATGGCTGCCACACCTAAAAAACCAGAAAAAGAAATAGGACTCTGAAATGGTCTTTCAGCACCTTTCAGCGCCTCTCCTCAGCTACTACCGCACTGTCTCACAAGGAGAAGCACTTTGCAACTCTCCTGTGTTTAGAACAGAAAGGAGGGAAGGAAGGATATGGTGTACCAGTTATAAGTAGGTAGCCGTGTTGGTCTGCCATAGTCAAATAATAATAATAATAATAATAATAATAATAATAATAATAATCCTTCCAGTAGCACCTTAGAGACCAACTAAGTTTGTTCTTGGTATGAGCTTTCGTGTGCATGCACACTTCTTCAGATACACTGAAACAGAAGTCACCAGACCCTTATATATAGTGAGAGAGTGAGGAGGGGTATTACTCAGAAGGGTAGTGGGAATGGGTGATTGGCTGATGGGTGTGGAAAACCTGTTGATGACTGTTAACAACATATGGTGTACATTATGCATACAGTGGTACCTCGTTCTACGAACAGCCCTGTTAACGAACTATTCAGTATACGAACTCCGCAAAACCGGAAGTAGGTGTTCTTGTTAGTGAACTTTACTTCGGAAGCCGAACGATGAAAGAGCACCGGCGGCAGGAGGCCTCAGTAGGGAAAATGGCTTTGGTTTAAGAACGGACTTCCGGAACAGATTTAAGTTCTTAAACCAAGGTACCACTGTATATTTTTCTGCATTTGGATATTATGAGAAATAATACTCTTAAGTGGGAAAATTGCAACTGTATTACCAATTGAACAACATTTCCCTGCCAAATTCTTCTCTGGTGTGGACTGTATAAACTGAGTGCTTTACCTTTTACTCTTCCAGCATGTTGAATGCTGTGCCAATGAAATGTTGGGTGCCCTGGGAACAGCATTTCCCAAGGCTCCTTGTGCCCGGGATGGTGCCAAGCATGCTCATGAGCTTTGATTTTTTTTTTTAATAAGATTTTTATTATTTTCCAGTAAAACAAGAGAAAAACATAACATAGCATAAACACCAACATTAACACAATAAAAAACACATTACATAAACACAATCAACAAAGAGAACAATTAAAACAAAACCAAAACCAATACATACCTAAACTGAAACACCAATCTATCTCTTACTACTTAACGAAATCTAGTTTCTGATCTTCTAAAGGGACCTCCCCCGCTTTCCCTCCTCTGCCTTCAATACTAATATACTTTGGTAACATCCATTTATAACATTACAATTCATTATCCAACCTTTTATACTATCATAAAAACTTAACATCTTATAATATCATGAAATAATTCTTAAATCAATCTTATACTTCTTTTCACTTAAACTGCTGCTATTAGTCAGTTACATATCTCTTCACTAATTCAAAATTCCCAAAATCATAACATCAAAGTCTTAAAACTTAACATCAAAATCCTAAAGTCTTAACACGCTATCTTCAGGGTACCATAAATCCGTCCTAATTCAATTTTTATCATTTTCACCCTATTCCCCTTCTTACCATTTTTCTGCTCTCTCCCATGCCCCCCCCACCATTCATCTTTACATTCCCCTCTGTTGTCCTTGTTCAGTGTCATCTTATAGTTTATAAATCTCCTCCTTGGGAGCCTCAAGAGGCGCCAACTCTCCTCTCCCAGCAACTCCATTTCGCAATTTTGATTTTCTTCCGCTTGTGTCTTCAGAAATCTTCTCACCTTCATCTCTGGACTCCCACTCCAGAGACAGGGTCTTGTAGCTCCAGTCAAAACATCAGCCCTGTGTCTCTCACTACGCCAGGGCCGTCCATTTACCTGGGGTTGCTGAATCAATTCGTCCCATTTCTCCAGCACCTCCCCCAGCTCCCTGGAGAAGTCTGCTTCCAAGTTATCAAAATTCTCCCAAATCTGGCTGGTTTCTCTTGCTCCAAAACAAATTTCTTTGAAATTACGCCCTATCCAGACCATTTTCCGATTCACAAGCTCCAATTGCAGAAGGATTGTTCTTTGTTCCTGGGTAATACCCGGATCTAGAATCAGTTTAAAAGCGAAAGCAAGCATGGTTGGAGAAGACAAAGGGTGTCAAATGTCAGTAATTTTCCATCTTGCGTACTAGTTTTCCAGCGCCATTTTCCCTGAGACAGGGTGCCAAAAATAATTCCAAAAGCCACAGAAGAGATATTTCCAAAATCTTCAATCCCCTCACAGGGATTTAATCCATCTTCTCTGTCAAAGTGCTTCGTAACAACATTGTATCTAGTGATGCAGCTGCAGCCACTTGAAACTTAATTACCTCCTCTGCACAACAAAGGAGAGGGACGGGCTTCCTTTTAACATCCCTCCCGGTTGCCAATTATTCAAATGTAAATCCAATTAGTCCCGTACTTACAGCAGCCGGGGTTCTTCTTTTTTCTTTGAAGTTAGCAGGAAAGGCTTGGTGCTCAGGTCTGGCAGAATCGCTGCTTTGATCTCCTGGGGGGGTGCATCCGCCTCTCCAGTCCCGTGTCGGAGCTCCGCTCGCTTGATTTCCCCCCCTTACGAGGGTCAATCAAGAGCAGAGACGGCACGTCTGGGACCCACGAGGCCGCGGTCCACGGGACGCTCTTCCCGTGGCTTTAAGGGGCCCTTGGCGCAGACAAGGAGACCCCTAAAACCCCCCGGGAGCCGGAGCTCTTCAGCTCCGCTCCGCCATTATCCGGCACCAACCCGGAAGCCCTGCTCATGAGCTTTGAGGCATGCAATTTTCTGGATTTCTGAGATCCATACTAAAAAATGATGTGGCCTGAAATCAGAGAATTAAGCCCCTGAGCTAAAGCATCCTCAGCTGATAAATAGATGATAGATAGATAGATAGATAGATAGATAGATAGATAGAAAGATAGCTTCTCCTTGAGGACCTCCAGGAAGGTGGAAATCTCCCTAACCCTGATAATTGATTCCATTGTCAGATGGCTCCTACCATTGGTAAGATAAAGGGACCCCTGACCATTAAGTCCAGTTGCGGACGACTCTGGGGTTGTGGCGCTCATCTCACTTTACTGGCTGACGGAGCCAGCATACAGCTTCTGGGTCATGTGGCCAGCAGGACTAAGCCGCTTCTGGCGAACCAGAGCAGCTCATGGAAACGCCCTACCATCGGTACATTTCCTCTAATGTTCAACCAAGATCTAGCCTTCTGTAAGTTAAGCCCATTAGATCTGGGGTTGTGGAGGACTAATCTTTGTGGCTGTCCTCAAAGTTTTGGGAAAGTGTGATCATGTCCATCTGCATTCTTCTCTCTTTGCTGTGTTCAGGGAAAGAGGGAGGGCTATGATTCCAAGCTAGTAAGGAACTTTGCTTGAAAATGCTGCTCCGTTTGTAACCGAGCCAAGCTTTGCAAGCTGGACGAGTTTGCATTTCAAGCCAGGTAATTACAAACCTCTGTGACACCTTTCAACCAGAGCTTTAAGATGATGCAAATTTGTGACAGTCCACCTGCATGAGTAACATTTCACTGGTGCTAATCAGCCAGTGTTGAATTTTCCCAGTGGGTTTGCAAGTGTCAATCTGGTTTCATGCGTAGTAGGCCTAATTTGAATAAAGAAAAAGCTTGGGGATTTTTGGAATGGCATGCAACAGCAAAATAAGAAAACCTTAAGTTGCTCTTGTGCCTTTAGCAGGAAATTAATGTGTATAGAAAAGGCACAATTGAAAAGTTGGCAACGCTAAAGCAGTCTTGTGAAGGGGTCAATGTGTGTTCATCTGCAATGCAAAAAATGAAAGGGTTGAGACAGATCAAGTTTAGGTGCATAGCCAGTGATCCGGAAGCATGTTGATCCATTCATAAGACACTCTCAGTGTGTTCAAATTCGTTGAAAATAACAACATAGGCCAATATAAGTTGCGGCAGAGATCCCATATGAATGCATTCGCCTTCCAGGTATTCAGAAATTGCTCTGCTCGTTTGCCCCACCCTCAAAAACCTTTTTTTTTTTTTAAGAAGAAATGGCAGCTTATTTTTACTGGTGAATTGCAATGGAATGCCAGCCTCCCAATCTATCCCTGTGTGTGTGTGTGTGTGTGTGTGTGTTTTAAAAAAATCAGAGTTGTTGTTGTTGTGTGTGTGTGTAGCTGCCAACCTTTCCCTTTTTTGCGGGAAATTCCCTTATTATAGCATTGGGAAACAGCAGGGAGGGTTGACAGCTATGTATATAGCAGTGGGGAACAGCAGGGAGGGTTGACAGCTATGGTTATCATATAATTAGATGCAAGGAACAGTTTCCCCCGCTGTTACTGCTTGAGGTCTTGTGTCTCCTGGTTGCTAATGGTGAGAACCGCTGAACGTTTTCAACTCCTTGTTCATTTCCACAGAAGCAGTGGGTACTCTTCCCTCTCTTAAAACCACAAACTCTTTGAACCATCATCTCATGCTGCTTAGATTATTGAGCTGTAGCACTCTTTGAAATGATAATGGTCCTTCATTATAGCTCAGAAACAGGATTGGCTGAAACGGTTGCCCTTCCCAGAGAAGAATAAGGACTGGTTGCCTTCCCATTCTTTTGCTTCTTTTTGTTCTGTGTTTTCCACACAGGGAGAGCCAGCCACACTTTGGCAGCTCATTAAAAGAGAAATCTTTACATATGTTATTTTGAGCCATTGGCTGCCGATTATAATATAATTAATCTTTTGCAATAAATTGTTTGCTCATTACAGGAAATGGTCCGTTGGCATCACAGCTCATTAACGAACAAGCTGAGGACTGTATATAAACACACCCTATAGAGAGAATGTGTGTGTGTGTGAGAGAGAGAGTCTACAAACACACCCATGCTAATATTGAAGAAATTTAGGAAACCTATGAAAAACAGAGTTTGAATTAAAAATTAGGGCTGAGCTGAAAGTTGCTCTTGTTTTAATTTATTACCTGCCCTTCACCCTAAAGTCCCAGGGAAGTATTAGTATACAATACTAAAAGCAGCTTAATTTGTTGTTGTTCAGTCGTTCAGTCGTGTCCGACTCTTCGTGACGCCATGGACCAGAGCACGCCAGGCACGCCTATACTTCACTGCCTCTCGTAGTTTGGCCAAACTCATGCTAGTAGCTTCGAGAACACTGTCCAACCATCTCTTCCTCTGTCGTCCCCTTCTCCTTGTGTCCTCCATCTTTCCCAACATCAGGGTCTTTTCTAGGGAGTCTTCTCTTCTCATGAGGTGGCCAAAGTACTGGAGCCTCAACTTCAGGATCTGTCCTTCTAGTGAGCACTCAGGGCTGATTTCTTTGAGAATGGATAGGTTTGATCTTCTTGCAGTCCATGGGACTCTCAAGAGTCTCCTCCAGCACCATAATTCAAAAGCATCAATTCTTCGGCGATCGGCCTTCTTGATGGTCCAGCTCTCACTTCCGTACATTACTACTGGGAAAACCATAGCTTTAACTATACGGACCTTTGTCGGCAAGGTGATGTCTTTGCTTTTTAAGATGCTGTCTAGGTTTGTCAATGCTTTTCTCCCAAGAAGCAGGCGTCTCCTAATTTTGTGACTGCTGTCACCATCTGCAGTGATCATGGAACCCAAGAAAGTGAAATCTCTCACTGCCTCCATTTCTTCCCCTTCTATTTGCCAGGAGGTGATGGGACCAGTGGCCATGATCTTAGTTTTTTTGATGTTGAGCTTCAGACCATATTTTGCGCTCTCCTCTTTGACCCTCATTAAAAGGTTCTTTAATTCCTCCTCACTTTCTGCCATCAAGGTAGTATCATCAGCATATCTGAGGTTAATACAATCACAGAAATAATGTGGATCCTGGAAACATACAATTCAAGTGCGTCCTCAGCATTCTCCAAAATAGTGGAGGTGCCAGAAACAACTCTGTGGGGAGGGAGATCCGCACTTTAAGGGTATGTAAATGACCCGCCACCAATACTCTGTTAGGGTCACTTGTTTTGCCAAGGGCAGTGGGGGTTTTATGGATTTGATGGCATTAAGCATGCTTGTGGTGGAGATGGATAGTCAAACCACTCTGGAAACGTTTTTAAAAAAAAGTTCCCAGGTTTCTTTGGGGAGAAGCCATGACTGATTAAAGGAGTAAAGGTAAAGGGACCCCTGACTATTTGGTCCAGTCACAGACGACTCTGGGGTTGCGGTGCTCATCTCGCTTTACTGGCCGAGGGAGCCGGCGTACAGCTTCCGGGTCATGTGGCCAGCATGACTAAGCCGCTTCTGGCGAAACCAGAGCAGCGCACAGAAACGCCGTTTACCTTCCCACCGGAGCGGTACCTATTTATCTACTAACACTTGACGTGCTTTTGAAATGCTAGGTTGGCAGGAGCAGGGACCGAGCAACGGGAGCTCACCCCGTCACGGGGATTTGAACCGCCGACCTTCTGCTCGGCAAGCCCTAGGCTCTGTGGTTTAACCCACAGCGCCACCCGCATCCCTTGGGATTAAAGTGGTATGATACAGCATTAAATGTACAGTGCAGACACTTACAATGTGACATTGGTCTTCGCACCTAAGATCTATGTTTTTCCATCCTCTTCTTTCCTTCCCCCCTCTTTTCTATCTTCCTCTCTCTCTTTTTGAGCAGAGAACACAGATTGAAAACCATATCTGACATGACTCAATATCTTTTCTCATTTCGGAGATAGCTGCCATTCTGAAAAGTAACGCCAAAAAAGAGCACTTCAAATATACAGCGAGCGATCTGAAAGTGTTAACATCAGCCATTTTTTTTTTAAAGGTTTTGAAAAGGAGAGGGAGATGTTCATTTATCAAGCTGTCAGACTCTGATGCTCAGCGATTCGTATAGAGGTGCCAGTTTAGTTACGAACTACGAGAAGTCTTGCTCTATCTACTTTTGTTAAAGCTAGGTCCTGGCTATGCACAAATGTGTGCGTCTTCTGCAAGCTGTATGCACTGATCCAAGTCTAGTGCAATCTTTCCAACTAAATGAGGTCTAGCCTCATGGACTAGGCTCAGAGAATTATGTGTTCGTTGTTTAGTGTAGAGCAGAGGGTAAAGGATACAGCACCATTGACTACACCTGCAGAATTGCTCCCGTGCTTAGGCAACAAACCTATGAACAGCATCATGTGCTATGCCAGAGCCAGGACTGGTGCTAGCAGTTGACATCTTTGGGTTTTTTGCCAGAGCCCCAATGCTCTGGCAGGACCCACAGCAGATGCCTGTCCTGGGTGCCCTGGTGCTCTGAGCAGAATTCTCTCCCTCCCCCAGTGGCCGCAAGGAGCAGAGAAAAACAGAGGGTTCTTACTAATGAGTTTATTCAATCATCACAGTGCAGTCTGCCTCCCATTAACGGCGTTGCTCCAACTGAACTCCTCCTGCCTCCCTTCCTAGCAACAGCACTTCCCCATTACGATGGCCGTCAGGGGCTAATTGTCTCTGAGTCCTTTGCTCTTGCACCCTCAATGAACCCTGAGTTCTGGGAGAAGGGGGGGGTCAGAAATACTCTCCAGTGATAATGTGTCAGCTGGCTGCTCTGTTTCCGCCTCTCTTCCCCCAACACCTCCCAACTCTTCTGTTTGCCTGTCTCTGAGCTGTGACCTTCCTCAAAGCACTGCTGTAATTCAATACTGCCTTCCTCTTCTCTGGAAGCTCCTGGAGAAGGAGGGGAGGGAGAGATCTCTACCATTCCTCCTCAATCTCGTCTCCTTCAGTCCAGTCCCTGACACTGAGTCTGTTTAATTTCTCATAAGGTTTTGATGAAGCTTCTTCCTACATACTGCAAAACTGCCCCATTTTAAGCGGGACACCCCAGGTTTACAGAAGCCACCCCGGCTTCCAACCCCAAATCTGGATGTCTCATTTTGGCTACTGCCAAAAGACCAAGTGTTATTTGGTCCCACGCTGTGGCACGAGTCAGTTGGTTGACTCCAGAGCACAGGAAATGAAGCAGGGCACACTGCAGCTTTTAGAGACCAAGCTCTTTGAGATTGAAGCTTTGAAATGGTGGTTCTCTCAGACAGGGGTTGGGGAAAGATGGGAGGATGAAGTGGCAGTTGAATCATAGAGTCATAGACTTGCAGAGTCAGAAGGGACCCCAAGGGTTGTCTTGTCCAATCCCCTGCATTGGAAGAATCTCAACTAAAGCATCCATGACAGATGACCATCCAACATCTGCTTTAAAATCTCCAGGGAAGGAGAGTCTACAACCTCTCGAGGGAGTCTGTTCCACTGTTGAACAGCTCTTGCTGTCAGAAAGTTCTTCTGATGTTTAGTCGGAATCTCCTTTCTTGTAGCCCAAAGCCATTGGTTTGGGGTCCTACCCTCCAGAGTAGGAGTAAACAAGCTTGCTCCATCTTTCATGTGACAGCTCTTGAGATATTTGAAGGTGGCTATCATAGTAGTATGGAATGGAAGTAGTAATGTACGGAAGTGAGAGCTGGACCATAAAGAAGACTGATCGCCGAAGAATTGATGCTTTTGAATTATGGTGCTGGAGGAGACTCTTGAGAGTCCCATGGACTGCAAAAAGATCAAACTTATCCATCCTTAAAGAAATCAGCCCTGAGTGCTCACTGGAAGGGCGGATCCTGAAGTTGAGGCTCCAGTACTTTGGCCACCTCATGAGAAGAGAAGACTCCCTAGAAAAGACCCTGATGTTGGGAAAGATGGAGGGTACAAGGAGAAGGGGACGACAGAGTATGAGATGGTTGGACAGTGTTCTCGAAGCGACTGACATGAGTTTGGCCAAACTGTGGGAGGCAGTGGAGGGTAGGGGTGCCTGGCGTGCTCTGGTCCATGGGGTCACGAAAAGTCGGACACGACTGAACGACTGAACAACAAATCATATCAGTTTCCTCTTTACAGCCTAAATATCCACAACTCCTTCAACCTTTCCTCATAAGACTTGGTTTCCAGACTCTTGATCACCTTGGTTGCCCTCCTCTGCACACATTCCAGCTTGTCAACATCCTTCTTAAATTATGGCACCCCAAATTGGACACAGTATGCCTGGTGTGGTCTGGCCAAAGCAGAAAAGAGTGGAACTATTACTTAACTTGCTCTGGACATTATACTTTTGTTGATGCAGCCTAGAATAGCATTAGCTTTTTTTGCTGCTGCGTCATACTATTGACTCATGTCCAGATTGTGGTCTACTAAGACCTCTGTTTATTAAAACAGCTCTAGCTCAGTCCTGTCAACAATGACTGGCGGTATCTCTCCAGGCAGGGGTCTCTCTCAGCCCTCCCTGGAGAAGCCAAGGGTTGAATGTGGGACATTTTGCTTGCCCTACCACTGAGTGACAGGGGGCCTTCTAGAGGAAAAGCAGTGAAGGATGCAAGTAAGGAAAGATGCAATGTGTGTAATATGAATTTGCACAGCCCTTTGTTACCCTCCTGCTTCTCCAATTCACTCCAGAGCTCAAGCATTGATGGCATCTTCCAGCAACCTAGCTGTTCTGTCCCCAAAGCAAAAATCAGATGCGCTGCAGAATAGCTGGACAGCTAGCAGCTGGGGAATGTGGCCAGCGGCCACAGAACAGCAGTAGCAGCCAATGAAATTAGGTGCCAAAGCTATTGAAAGTGGTGTCTAACCAGCTAACTGGAGCTGCTTTGTGCTGAGACAAAAAGGCGCAGAAGCTGTCAGGATGAAAGAGTTGGGGTTTTGTTCTGTGTTATTGTTTTTGTATTTGTATTTGTATTGAGGGTGTGGGTATCAGTAGGGCGAGGTGTCAGGCTATAGACCTGTTGGCAGCAATACAGAATTGAGTGGGATTTCCTCCAATATTTTTTATTTTGGGCTGCTACTTTAAAAAAAGAAGAAAATTAAAGTATGCAGTATAGTAAGGTTACCAGATTCCCCCCCCCAATGAATCCAGGGACACTTTTCAACTTCAGTTGGAATGATAGGATTTTGGCAGGGGACTGATTTTTAAATTTGGGGACTCTCCCTGAGAAACGGGGATGTCTGGTAACCTTACAGTATACCACAAAATACAACCTTCCTTCCTTCCTTCCTTCCTTCCTTCCTTCCTTCCTTCCTTCCTTCCTTCCTCCTCCTCCTCCCCCTCCTCCCCCTCCTCCTCCTCCTCCAACTCCTCCTCCTCCTCCTCCTCCTCCTCCTCCTCCTCCTCCTTCTTCTTCTTCTTCTTCTTCTTCTTCTTCTTCTTCTTCTTCTTCTTCTTCTTCTTCTTCTCCCTCTCTCTCTCTCTCTCTTTCTCTCTCCCTCCCCCTCCTTCCTTCCTTCCTTCCTTCTCTCTTTTCTTTCTTTCTTTCTTTCTTTCTTTCTTTCTTTCTTTCTTTCTTTCTTTCTTTCTTTCTTTCTTGGTGCCATCTAAGGACATCAAATTTACAGAGTACCTTGAGCCAAAATATATGCACAAAGACCTCAGCTGAGTGATAGACCATCTGCTCTGCACACAGAAGGTCCCTAAATCAATCCCTGGCATCACTATGTAGGGCTGGAAGAAACTCTGGAGAGTCCCTGTCAGTGTGTGTAAACATTACTCACCTTGATGGACCAATGACCTGAGCTTTCTATGTCTCTGCTCCATGAAGCTGAGGGCCATTTTCTAATGTTATGGGGAAGAGTGGGGAGAGGGCTTCCATGGTCTCCTTTGCTTTTCCTCCTCTCTGATGACACTCAAACCTGTGGACATCCAATGAAGCTAAATGTTGGAAGATTCAGAACAAATCAAAGAAAGTCCTTCTTAATGTAATGTATAGTTAAACTATGCAACTCGTGCCCACAGGAGGCAACATTGGCCACCAACCTAGATAGCTTCAAAAGAAGATTAGGTAAATTTCATGGAGGACAGAGCTAGCTACTAGCCATGATGACTGTGCTCTGCCACCATAGTTGGAGGCAGCAATGCTACTGAATTTTGGTTTCTGGAAGCCACAGTAGGGGAGAGCTCTGTTGCGCTCAAGTCCTGCTTGCAGATTTCCCACAGGCATCTGGTTGGCCACTGTGTGAAAAGGGTGCTGGACCAGATGGGTTGTTGACCTGATCTGGCAAGCTCTCCTTATTTATGTTCTCAGGTGCAGGCTCTGTCATTGCTGGTGCACACTCTTGCTGTAACCTCCAGAACCTGCTGTTAAAGTAGTCCTTGCAATTTGTGGTCTCCTGCTCTGGAGGGGTAGGACTCAAACCAAGTTACAGAAAAGGAGATTCTGACGAAACATCGGGAAGAACGTTCTGACATTAAGAGATTTTTGACAGTGGGACAGGTTGTGGACTCTTCTTCCTTGGAGGCTTTTAAGCAGAGGTTGGATGGTCATCTGTCATGGATGCCTTAGCTGAGATTCCTGCATTGGACTAGATGACCCTTGTGTGGTGTAGGGGTTAAGAGTGGCAGACTTGTAATCTGGTGAACCAGGTTTGCATCTCTGCTCCTCCACATGCAGCTGCTGGGTGACCTTGGGCTAGTCACACTTCTCTGAAGTCTCTCAGCCCCACTCACCCCACAGAGTGTTTGTTGTGGGGGAGGAAGGGAAAGGAGAATGTTAGCCGCTTTGAGACTCCTTCGGGTAGTGAAAAGCGGGATATCAAATCCAATTCTTCTTCTTCTTCTTCTTCTTCTTCTTCTTCTTCTTCTTCTTCTTCTTCCCTTCCAACTCGACAGTTCTATGATTCTAAGCATGGCCTGTCGTCCATGCATTATGGCCAGCCAGGCCAACCAGGTGCTCAGTAAGCACCACCACCTTCATCTGTCCTTCTTGCCTGGAAGATCTTTCAAGCCCTTGGATAGGCCTTCATGAAATGGCTAGTGGGCTTCAAGTTGTCAGGCCTGTCTTAGCTTGGCCTCTTTTGGACAGCGCTCTGCAACCATGACCACTTAGTGGTGGCCTTTTCCTGCTCCTCTCCATCTCTGCCTTCGACTGGGTGGCTTGAACTCTACACTAATTGTCGACCTGAGTCTTTTGCTCAGTGAAGAGATAAAACAAACAACCTTCTCAGGCCCAATCTTCTGCCTCCAGGCACAGAGCGAGGCCCAGTTTGTGGAGCAATAGCAGCCGACCTGAAGCTTAGGTCACCAGCTACAATATCGCCAAGTAAAGAAGGAGAAGAAAAAGTCTGCCTGGCTTTCTGTGGAGCTGGAGGAAGGGAGCATTCTTCACCCGTGCAGTAATCATTGCAAGCTGGCCTCTGGGCTGACCTTGGCTTGTTAGAAAATGAAATGTACGGGACAAAGCTTCCTCGGGCTAATGGAGCCTTGAACTTTGGGCTCTGAATCTCAGAAGCAATGGAAGCAGCGCTGACGTTTGGCTAATGCCAAACATCTCCCAATTTATTTTGGAGGAAGGTGGTTGAATAGTGCAGAAAATACTGGCAACAGAAGCAGGGGAGGGCCCAAAGTGGCCCTTTAAACAGTCGTGGCTTCCTTCCAAAGAATTCTGGGAACTGTAGTTTGCTAAGAGTGCTGACAGCCCATGGTTGACGCCTATTCCCTGCACAAATATATAGCTTCTAGAGTTCCCTTTGAAGAGGGAGAGGAATAGAGATCTCCTCACAACTCTGGGAACCATTAAGAAACAACTGCTCCCAAGATGCTTTGGGGGAAGACATGGCTGTTTAAAGTAATTTGTTGTTGTTCAGTCGTTCAGTCGTGTCCGACTCTTTGTGACCCCATGGACCAGAGCACGCCAGGCACGCCTATCCTTCACTGCCTCTCGCAGTTTGGCCAAACTCATGTTAGTAGCTTCGAGAACACTGTCCAACCATCTCATCCTCTGTTGTCCCCTTCTCCTTGTGCCCTCCATCTTTCCCAACATCAGGGTCTTTTCTAGGGAGTCTTCTCTTCTCATGAGGTGGCCAAAGTACCGGAGCCTCAACTTCAGGATCTGTCCCTCCAGTGAGCACTCAGAGCGAATCATTGTGTGTGTGTGTGTGTGTGTGTGTGTGTGTGCAAAAATCACAATGAGGGAAAACCATGAAGCCAGTCAATGCCTCTACATAGCTCTATTCTTATTTTAGACATTGTGATATATTGGTATATCATGAAGTATAGCTGGTGATACATCACACAATGTTGAAAACCAGCCCTTTTCACCACAGGCTCTTCAACCCTGCTATAAATACAGTGGTGTTACACATTTATTTATCTCTACAAGAAACAAACAAAAAGAGAGAAATCGCTAAAGAGCTTTTTTTCTTTTCTTTTTAATCCCGATGACTTATTTCTGAAGGAAACAAATCCTTATTTTCCTCTTGCAAATAATAATAATAATAATAATAATAAAAATAATAATAACTTTATTATTTGTACCCCGCTCATCTGGCTGGGTCTCCCCAGCCACTCTGGGCGGCATCCATCAAATATTAAAATATATTTAAAATATCGCAGATTAAAAACTTCCCTAAACAGGGCTGCCTTCAGGTATTTTCTGAATGTCAGGTAGTTGTTTATCTCCTTGACCTCTGATGGGAGGGCGTTCCACAGGGCGAGCGCCACTACCGAGAAGGCCCTCTGCCTGGTTCCCTGTAGCTTTGCTTCTCGCAGTGAGGGAACCGCCAGAAAGCCCTCGGCGCTGGATCTCAGTGTCCGGGCTGGATGATGGGGATGGAGACGCTCCTTCAGGGCTACAGGGCTGAGGCCGTTTAGGGCTTTAAAGGTCAGCACCAACACTTTGAATTGTGCTCGGAAACGTACTGGGAGCCAATGTAGATCTCTCAGGACCGGTGTTATGTGGTCCCGGCGGCCACTCCCAGTCACCAGTCTAGCTGCTGCGTTCTGGATTAATTGCAGTTTCCGGGTCACCTTCAAAGGTAGCCCCACATAGAGCGCATTGCAGTAGTCCAAGTGGGAGATAACTAGAGCATGCACCACTCTGGCAAGACAGTCTGTGGGCAGGTAGTGTCTCAGCCTGCGTACCAGATGGAGCTGGTAGAAGCTGCCCTGGACACAGAATTAACCTGCGCCTCCATGGACAGCTGTGAGTCCAAAATGACTCCCAGGCTGCGCACCTTCAGGGACACAGTTACCCCATTCAGGACCATTGAGTCCCCCACACCCACCCGCCCCCTGTCCCCCCAAAACAGTACTTCTGTCTTGTCAGGATTCAACCTCAATCTGTTAGCCGCCATCCATTCTCCGACCGCCTCCAGGCACTCACACAGGACCTTCACCGCCTTCACTGGTTCTGATTTGAAAGAGGGCAGAGCAAGCAGAACATCTTGCAAACAGACCCGATTCTTTCCAAAATAAATAAAAGGAGATTATAAACTCCTTGGGCGAAAAGGGTGCGTTTTTCACCCCGGATGAGGAATTTGTTGCCTTTGCCTCTGAGACTGCCTCCTCCCTGGAGAAAAGAAATAAACATCTTTCTTGGAAGAAAAAAAGCCGTAAAATATAATTCATCCATGCATATGAAAATAAAGCCTGAAGCAAATTGATTCAAGTGGGTTTTATACAGGCCTCTTCACTGTAAGTTAGACATCGTGCTGATAAATACCTTAAAGCCACTGAGATTTATAAAAGAAGGAAAACCTACCAATGAGTAGAAAGTATTGCGGGCTCTCCTTTGCCTTGAAAGAAGACGTTCAAAGGAAACAATTTGCACACTCCATTAGTTTGTAGTAAAGCTGGAGCCAGCAGAAGTCAAAGTACAGTAGGAATAACGTGACAATCATCCACATTGGTGGAAGTGATGCAGGAAGCCTACGGAACCTACTGGGTGTCAAAAAATAGCTACCCACAGCCTACCTTCATAGCAGACCTTTCCCATCCTAAAAGCATCATCCTTCACAATGTTGGAGATGGAGCAGAGATTCCCATACACCCTCCACGTTATGTACCACTCTGGTGAGACAGTGGCCAGGCAAGTAGGGTTCCCAAAGCATGTGACAGAACAGAAGAGGCTCTGGTCTCACTGAGGCCGCATTCATTCATGCTGTGCATTTAAAGAAATATCATGCCACATTATAAACAGTCATGGCTCTCTCTCTCTCTCTCTCTCTCTCTCTCTCTCCCCCCCCCCCCAATTCTGGGAGGTCTGGTTTCTTAAGGGTGTTGAGAGCAATGAGGAGCTTCCTATTCCCCTCCCAGAACTACAATTCCCAGAGTTCCCCGGGGAGAGGGATTGATTGTCAAACTGCTCTGGACACAAGGTGTTAGAAAAGATTTCTTTTAAACCACACCATAATTGGAATGTGCCCCTTGTCGTTACTGTTTATTGTGTTCATTCATTGCTTTCTCTCTCCCCACCCCCCCAAAAAAGTCTCAAAGATGTAAAATATCAACCTGCTCTCCATCCTTTTATAAAACCAGGTACACAGAATAAACATAGAAATCTCTAAAGGAGCTCATCCAACCAAAGCAGGAATTAAATAGGGAAATCCTAGCCTGCCACACAAAAGAGGACCTCCAAATATGGATCACCAGTCATAGTGAAATGCGTTCTAAAACCCTCAAACCTGGGCAAACACAAATGCCTTCACCTGGCGCCTAAAAACTGACAGTATTGGTGCCAGGCATGTTTCCCTAAGTCATAAGATGATATCTTTTGAACAGGATGGTGATGGTGTTAATTTTCAAAACCGCGTTTCCCTCATTCTTCTGCAGGCTGTATGTGGACGGTCCCTTCGGAAGCCCTTTTGAAGAGTCTTTCCATTACGAGGTTAGCCTCTGTGTGGCTGGAGGCATCGGAGTGACCCCGTTTGCATCGATCCTCAACACCCTGCTGTATGTAAGCCTCGTCACGCTAAAGCCTTCCTCTCTGCTAGAGTTACTAGAAATTTTTTCCCCAGGTATGCCCCCTAGCAACGGGGTTGTCCCCAGAATTTCAACTCAAACTATGAGTTAGGGTTTTTTTAAAAATAAAACAAAACGGGGCTTTTCAGGAGGGGCAGTGCAGAAGGCGACGGGTGCAAAGGAGCCACAGGTGAGAGCTGAGTGCAGGGTGGGGACCAAAGGTGAACAAACAGCCACAGAAGGAGTAGTAGTAGTAGTAGTAATTAAACCCCGCCCATCTGGCTGGGTTTCTCCAGCCACTCTGGGCAGCTCCCAACAGAATATTAAAAATGCGATAAAACAACAAACATTAAAAACTTCCTTAAACAGGGTTGCCTTCAGATGTCTTCTAAAATTCAGATACAGTGGTACCTCGCTAGACGAATGCCTCGCTAGACGAAAAACTCGCTAGACGAAAGGCATTCGCTAGCGAAAGGCTGACTCGCAAGACGAATTTTCCTATGGGCTTGCCTCGCAAGACGAAAAATTTTCGCGATTTTTTTTTTCTTTTTTTTCGTCAAACCGCTCTTCCCTCGTTGGTGCTTCGCAAGACGAAATTTTCGCTATACGGCAGCACTCGCAGAACGAATTAATTTCGTCTTGCGAGGTACCACTGTAGTTGTTTATTTCCTTGACATCTGACAGGAGGGCGTTCCACAGGGCAGGCACCACTACCGAGAAGGCCCTCTGCCTGGTCTCCTGTAACCTCAGTTCTCGCAGCACGACATTTCGCTCAGCAGAGGTACTCCCTCTGCCCTAAGTCGAATCAAAGCCTGTAAACTCTCCCCTCCTGCGGTTTCCGGCATGTGGTATTCAGAAGCATTGCTGCCACCAACTGTGAAGGGCAGAGGACAGCCATCCTGGCTAGTAGCCATCAATAGTCCTCTCCCTCCATCAAGTTGTCCTCTTTTAAATCCACCCAAGTTGATGGCCAATTGGGACCTCCTGAGTGTGTGGGGGGATAGAGGGAAGGGAAGAGAGAAGGAGAACATGGGATTGTCATGCACAACTGCTGTTGCATCTGCTTTGGTTCTGCCACTCTCAAGACCCCAACTGCCTTGCAGTTTCCGGTCTGCCCTTCCTTGCCAGTGAACCTCACCATCAGTGGCTGCTTCCCATAACATTGCAATAGATAGCCTCTGTCTCCTGCATGCACAGGTGAGTCCTACAAGCCCACACCGTAGGAATGGAAGTCCCATTCAAGATGTAGAGTGGTCCATATTAGTTCTGAGCATCCTCTGGTTGAACTGCAGCAACTCAAACTGTGTGCCATAAACGTTGTTGTTGTTGTTGTTCACTCGTGTCCAACTCTTCATGACCCCATGGACCAGATCACGCCAGGCATGCCTATCTTTCACCGCCTCCCGCAGTTTGGCCTAACTCATGCTAGTCGCTTCGAGAACACTGTCCAACCATCTCATCCTCTGTCGTCCCCTTCTCCTTGTGCCCTCCATCTTTCCCAACATCAGGGTCTTTTCCAGGGAGTTTTCTCTTCTCATGAGGTGGCCAAAGTACTGGAGCCTCAACTTCAGGATCTGTCCTTCCAGTGAGCACTCAGGGCTGATTTCTTTAAGGATGGATAAGTTTGATCTTTTTGCAGTCCGTGCCATAAACATGATGCCTCTCAAAGCTGGTGCACCTTTCTGAAATGGCAATTTCTTCCTTCCTTCCTGAAACGTGGCCTTTTCATAAAAGTGACGGCTGGGAACGCTACAAGCTTAGAAGGCTCTACTTCATATGGGTGTGCAGGGACATCGCGTCGTTCCGCTGGTTTGCTGATCTGCTCTGCAAGCTGCATAACAAGGTAAGAGGAATAAAAATATTTCCCTGGGCTTGGTTTTGAAGGGAACCTCAGTCCTGTCTTTGAAAGCACGCTTGTTCTTGGGATAGCCTGTTGAGTGTTGGGTACTGAATTTAGGTGAGACTTGGCAATTAAGCATGTATTTTAAAAAGCTATGCAGACACTGGTGGTTGGCCGTGTGTGTGTGTGTGTGTGTGTGTGTACACAGCAACATGCATAACATGCTTAGTTCCTGTGTACACATACACACACGCACACATGCACACACATGCACAAAATATGGTAGTACCTTGGTTTTTGAACATAATCCATTCTGGAAGACTGTTCAACTTCCGAAATGTTCAAAAACTGAGGCACAAAGGGCTGGCTGCAAATGCAATGGAGAAAAGGGGGGGGGACTCTGTGTAAGCCGTTCAACTTCTGAGGCGCATTCAAAAATGGAAGCATTTACCTCCTGGTTTTCGGTGTTCGGTTTTCAAAATGTTTGGCTTCTGAGACGTTCGAAAACCAAGGTACCACTGTACTGTCATTATCCTTATCATCATATTCATCATTATCATTTATGAGATTTCAACGAATCTTTGAATTTGAACTTAAACTAATGTCCAAGGGTGTTTTGGCCCAGCTTAGCTGAATACCACCCAACATGTGGCACAGAGACATGATGGGTTAAATATTTGTCTCTGTCAGGGATTTGGCAAGAGAATCTTTGTTTCTGCTTAAGAGGAAATGTGCAGATTCACTTAATGTCTCCCCTCCGCACAAACGCTTTACTCCTTTTTCTTACTGTTTCAGCTCTGGCAAGAAAACCGACCAGACTTTGTAAACATTCAACTGTACCTCAGTCGAACAGATGGGATGCAGGTATGCCCAGCTGCAGAGGGGCCTTGGGGAGACAACTGGAAACTAAGCTGGTCATAAAAGAGACTCTTTGCCACAGGGCTAGAGCACTGTGGATAATCCGTTGCTACTGGGGAGACGAGAGTTCCCAACCCAACCCATCACTGACACCACATTTCGCTCTGCCCAAAAATGAATTGTCTGCTAATGGAAATCCTCCAACTGTTCCTCATAAGGCTTGGTTTCCAGACAGTTGATCATCTTGGTCGCCCTCCTCTGCACACCTTGCAGCTTGTCAATATCTTCCTTAAATTGTGGTGCCAAGAACTGGACACAGTATTCCAGGTGTGGTGTGACCAAAGCAGAATAGAGTGGTACTTTTAATTCCCTTGATCTGACCTCTGTTGATGCAGTCTAGAATAGCATTAGCTTTGTTTGCTGCTGCATCACACTGTTGACTCCTGTTAAGCCTGTGGCCTACTAAGTAAGACCCCCTAGATCTTTTTCACGTGCACTTCTGGCAAGCCAGATGTCCCCCATCTTATAATTGTGCAACTGGCACTTCCTGCCTGACTGTCGAACCTTACATTTGTCCCTACTGAAATTCATAAAAGTGTTAGACTCTTAATCCATTATGGGGCCAGAGGGTGGGTCGAAGGGCAGGTTTCTGTAGTAGGCCCTGCCAGGGCACAGGGGTTCTGGTACCCTGCAGACTTCCCATAGCAATCCTTTTGCATGCACAGATGCACACTTGCAAATCCGGCCGTGCCAATGCAGGCGCTTGAAATGCATCGAGGTGCCTACCAAAGTGGCCGGTGATTGATTTGCAGCCGTCATGCGAGTCGCACCAAAGGGGATGTCTTGTTTCTTGCAGAAAATAATTGGCGAGAAATACCAAGTGCTGAACCGCCGGCTTTTGATTGGTCGGCCTCGCTGGAAACTCCTGTTTAATGAAATCGCCAAGTGCAACCGACAGTAAGTGAGATTCCTAACCCGGCTCATGCGGCATCTCGGAGAAAGGGAATCGGGCAAGTTTAATAAACTGTATTTGTATGGAAATGACTTAATGCGCCCGAGCGCCTGATGGTTTGGCGTTATCAAATATGCCGCATCTGAGAAATGGGGCCTTAACAAAAGAACTGTCAGTTTCCACAATCGGAACAGTTCGTCTTCTGGAGAACTGCTGGGGGGCGGTGAGAGCTTTATCCATTTTCATAACATGCATAGGGATTTTGTGTCTCGGTCCATTCTTCCATATTGAAATGCCTTGTCCGGCAATTATAGGTTGGTTCTGTGCTGCCAGGTGGTTTGTCCCAAATCGTTTTAGGGTGCATTGCACTGGGAATTTCCCTTGCATAAGGCTCCCATTGATTTCAGTAGGGCTTGCACCGGAGGACTGCTAAGCATATTTTCCCTGGCATACAGTGCTGTTGTCTATTTTAACAGCTCAGGACTGTACTACCTCAAGGACTGCCTCTCCCCGTATAAAAAGTAAAAGGTAAAGGACCCCTGGACAGTTAAGTCCAGTCAAAGGCGACTATGGGGTTGCGGTGCTTATCTCACTTTCGGGCACTTTCTCTACAGTCCATCTCTGCTCTCTAGGAATCAACAGCTTTAACACTTTCCTTTCCAAATAACACAATCCCTATATCCATTCCTTTCCCTCTCCTCCTTCCAAGTTGGGCAGGTGGGCAGTAAGAATTGAGATTGTAGCAAGGGACAGGTGCCTTGCACCCCACACCATGGTCTCAATGGAAATCACCCACCTTCAACATTTAGGGCTGTAGAAAGAGGGGCTACCTACCTGTATGCAACAGAGTAGCATCCTGTGGACTAGAGCTCCCACCTGACCTCACCAATGGCCATGCTGGCTGGGGCTGATGGGACTTTTTTTAGTCCATAAAATGTCTGGAGGGCACCATGCTGGCTGCCTCTGATGTTATGTGGGTAAGTGTGCATGCACACAAAAGCTCATACCAAGAACAAACTTAGTTGGTCTCTAAGGTGCTACTGGAAAGAATTTTTTATTTTATTTTGTTCTGATGTTATTGGCACTCTAGAAGTCTGGAAGCAGAGTTGGTCTCCCACCTAGACCAACTTAGAGCAGCAATGACAGAGGGCTGCTAAATTTTCCGTTCCTAGAAGCACACATAGACCCTGCATGGGAATATAAGAGCCCTGGGGGACCAGACCGAAGGCAAAACTCAGACAGCGCCTTGTTTCAAACAATGGCAAAAAAGATGGTTCTGGGAAGCCCACTGTTAATGCCTTTCTCTGCTGATGACTCCCAGTAACTAGGGCTCAGTTGCATCCTTCTTCTGAACCTGGAGTCTCTCTATAAATACCACGACTAAAAGCCACTCGACCCCTTCCCATCTCAGTGGATTTGCCCAATCCCCTTTAAAAGCCACCTAAGCTATTGGCCACCATCCCATCTTGTGGCAAGGAGTTCCACAGGTCCATTATGTGGTGTTTTAAGAGGTAATTTGTTTTGCCTTCCCTGAACCCACTAGCAATCAGTTTCAACAGATGATTTTATCTCCTCCGTGATGTACACCTCTTGTTGTCTCTTTCGCCGGCACAAAAATGTAAGGACCGCAGTTCAGGCACCTCTAAGAACCTAACTAGCTCATTGTACAACAGATCCATGTCCACAGCTCCCATAGGGATAAATTCTTGCCACATTGTATCACAAGGAACGAAGAATCTTGCAATTTCATCAGAGCCAGCAAATGGAATGCGGTACGAACTTCCACAGCGTATTCCTTCGGATGCCTTCATGATTTTAGCAGGGCTTCGCATCTTCGTTCTTCACTTGAACAATGCTGAGCAAAAGTGTGCCATCTACTGGCGACAAGCTAGCATGCACCTTTAACATTCAAGTTACCTCTGCAAACTGTGGGGTTCCCACAAGCCTGCAAAGACCTCTCTCTTGTGTGTCAGTAGCAACATTTGGGTTACCTAAGGAATAGCCCTTGGAGAATGAGTTGGCTTATTAGTATATTGGATGCATTGCATGCAGATGGTCCCAGGTACAGTTTTGCTTTTCAGGATAATAGGAGCATGGGCTGCTAGACAGGAAAGACCTTGGCTGACCATAGGGATGGAAGGGTCTGTTAATCGCAATTGTTTCAGTTCCTCGTTATTTCACTCAATTCAGTAATCTGCATTTCCTGCAGCAATTTGTGAGTTTTTTTTTACAAAAAATCCTCACGAGCATTCATCTCTTTTTAGCACAGATTTTGCCTAACAAACACATGTTCGTACACAGTTTTGGCTAAAGTACACATATCTGCAAGCAAGATAATGCATATTTTTTAATGTTATTTTACTACTACAGTATCTTCGTTTTTATGCACACTTTCTCCTGACGCAGGTATTTTTTTGTGAACGTTGTCTGGCTGGAGAACTTGCTTGTGAAATTTGGGCAAGAGTGAATTTCAAAGGATAGCTGTGCTTTGGTTCACGTGTTCTTTCGGAAAGCACAAAACTGATAGATTCTCCTTCAAATGTGGGCTGAATCAGCTTCCTCCCCCATCCCTGGCTGCTAATCAGAGGAGACAATTTTGGATTAGATGAACCAAGAGTCTGGTTTAGTACATAGCCCCTAAGTTCATAAACTTGAACTTCATGGGCATGATGCTGTCATAGGGCAGCTATCATGACAGGAAAAATCTCAAAGCAACAAGGCAGGCTTAAGCAGTATGTGGACCGAGAACTCCCAGAAGTGCAAGCTGGATTTCGAAGGGGCAGAGGAACCAGAGACCAAATTGCAAACATGCGCTGGATTATGGAGAAAGCTAGAGAGTTCCAGAAAAACATCTACTTCTGCTTCATTGACTACGCAAAAGCATTTGACTGTGTCGACCACAGCAAACTATGGCAAGTTCTTAAAGAAATGGGAGTGCCGGATCACCTCATTTGTCTCCTGAGAAATCTCTATGTGGGACAAGAAGCTACAGTTAGAACTGGATATGGAACAACTGATTGGTTCAAAATTGGGAAAGGAGTACGACAAGGCTGTATATTGTCTCCCTGCTTATTTAACTTATATGCAGAATTCATCATGCGAAAGGCTGGACTGGATGAATCCCAAACCGGAATTAAGATTGACGGAAAAAATATCAACAACCTCAGATATGCTGATGATACTACCTTGATGGCAGAAAGTGAGGAGGAATTAAAGAACCTTTTAATGAGGGTGAAAGAGGAGAGCGCAAAATATGGTCTGAAGCTCAACATCAAAAAAACTAAGATCATGGCCACTGGTCCCATCACCTCCTGGCAAATAGAAGGGGAAGAAATGGAGGCAGTGAGAGATTTCACTTTCTTGGGTTCCATGATCACTGCAGATGGTGACAGCAGTCACGAAATTAGAAGACGCCTGCTTCTTGGGAGAAAAGCAATGACAAACCTAGACAGCATCTTAAAAAGCAAAGACATCACCTTGCCGACAAAGGTCCGTATAGTTAATGCTATGGTTTTCCCAGTAGTAATGTACGGAAGTGAGAGCTGGACCATAAAGAAGGCTGATCGCCGAAGAATTGATGCTTTTGAATTATGGTGCTGGAGGAGACTCTTGAGAGTCCCATGGACTGCAAGAAGATCAAACCTATCCATTCTCAAGGAAATCAGCCCTGAGTGCTCACTAGAAGGACAGATCCTGAAGCTGAGGCTCCAATACTTTGGCCACCTCATGAGAAGAAAAGACTCCCTAGAAAAGACCCTGATGTTGGGAAAGATGGAGGGCACAAGGAGAAGGGGACGACAGAGGATGAGATGGTTGGACAGTGTTCTCGAAGCTACTAACATGAGTTTGGCCAAACTGCGAGAGGCAGTGAAGGATAGGCGTGCCTGGTGTGCTCTGGTCCATGGGGTCACGAAGAGTCGGACACGACTGAACGACTGAATAACAACAACAACAAAGGAGAACTCAGAACTTTGGCAAAGAACAAGAGCTATAAGGTGCCCAAACATTTAAAAACAAAACAAAAACCAACCACCTTTATTGAAGCATTCGGCAAAATATAGCAACAGAAAGAAAGTGTGATTCAAAAGCTCACTAATCAGTTTGCATCTTTGGGTAGAATTAATTTGCAAAATAGAATGTTGGTGAGCATTTTTTTTTAAGTCTTCTTTGAAAAATTACATTAATGCCTGGGAAGTGATTAGAACATCTGGCATCATAAATATCTGAGCCGTCACATATGAAGTGGCCCTGGCAGCATTGAAAGAATGGTTAATTGTGACTTTCTCACAGGAGATTATGGGTGGGAGACCCTTGGTGGGCCCTGTCAATCCAGGATCAGCTTCTTCGGGCACCAGACCAATTAAACTAATTACAGCCTCCCCTCGGGATGCTGGAAGCCTCGTGCCTTACGAAGATGGACAGATGCCAGCAAATTTGTGCATCCTGCCATCGGCCCCATAGAGGTCTGTCTGGACAGGTTTGGTGAAGTGTGAAAGCCACCTGCTCTTGTCTTAAAAACAAACCGTCTGAGCTGAGATAAGAGATTTGGGGGCTGCGGTGGGATGACTCGGTGAAAACGTTGATTCAGTACGCAGTACCTGTGAGAAAGGTGGATTTAATGCTAGAGATTGTTGGGAAAGAAGAAAATAAAGCTGTCCGTATCACTTGGAATAGTGGGCACGGTCCTGATCACTGCACCTCAAAAGAGATATGATAGGGAAGGGAAATGTGCAGAAAAGGGAATCAGGTTTTTTAAAAAAATAAAATGCAGTCGTACCTTGGATCTCAAACACCTTGGCTCCCGAACAAACCGGCCCCCGAACAATCGAAACCTGGAAGTGAGTGTTCCGGTTTTCGAACATTCTTTTAGAGGCCAAACGTCTGACGGGGCTTCCTCAGCTTCCGATTGGCTGTGGGAGCTTCCTGCAGCCAATCAGAAGCTTTGGTTTCCGAACATTTTGGAAGTCGGACGGACATCCGGAACGGATTCCATCGGGTGAAGCGGGGAGCTATCCCACTTTGCTGGGGCACTGGCAAAGCTGCATCCTCTCGGGAGCCACGGCTCCTGTCCGTCCATCCCCTCCCTCCCCAGCTCACTGTAAAGTGGCAAAGCAGGAGCTGCTTACGGTGAGCTGGGGAGGGAGGGAGGCACCCAACTCGCCATAAGTGGCTCCTGCTGGTGGTGGAGGGATCCCACCGCTGTCCATACGGCACTCCAGCAGCCCCTGCGGCAAACCACTATGTACAGCACATGTGCGACAGCGCAACGTGCAGCACATGCATGCAACACTGCACATGCGTTGTGCATAGTGGTTTGCTGCTGGCGCCGCTCAAATGCCGTACGGACCTAGGCGGGATCCTCTACTCGCAGCTGCAGCCTTGAATGGAGGACCTTCCACATGCGGCTGCGGTAGTGTGATGGCTGCTTGCGACACCATGCCCGGGGCAGGGCGGCAGGGCAAGCACCCTGCGGGGTGCCTTCTTGTCACCCTCTCAGACATGGAACCCGGGGCGCACCGCCCCCCCCCCCCCGTACCCACCTTGCAACGCCACTGCTATCATGGCTGGGGAAAATAGGAGCAATCTCTAGCTCTTGCAAAGATTCTTTTCACTCTTACTGGGCTTCCTTTGGAAACAGAAAGCTGTACACAGCTGCATAGAAGAATAACGGAAGAATGCAACAAACTTGTTCCATCAGTCCAAGGATACACTTGCGCAAAGAAATTCCCCCCTCCTATCCCACCATGTGCCCCGTGCCTTCTTAAAACTCTGCTCTTGAGGGCTGGTGGAGGGAACCTAAAACAGCTTTAGGGGGCACACAGGAGGAGGAAGTGGGCAAGTTCCATTTTAATCATAATCATCATAATAATTTGTGCAAGTGGAAAGCCTGAGTCTGGTGGAATGAGTTACATAGCACTACATTGGATACAAGCCAATGAAATTTATTTTGTCAAGATAAGGATCTGGTCCTCTCTGGGCCAAAATGGTTCCTGACCTCTGTTTTAAGGTCTTCAAGCTGGGGGAGGAGAGGGAATCTGGGCTCTGCTTCAGGCATACAAATGTATTGAGCTGTCATGGATGAGTTGGGTGACCCTGTTTTTGATCTCCACAGGAAGACGGTTGGCGTTTTCTGTTGTGGACCCAATGGAATTTCGAAAGCCCTCCACAAACTGAGCAACAGCAGCAACCCCTATGGGACGAGGTTTGAATACAACAAAGAGTCCTTCAGCTGAAAGCCCCCGGGGCTTAATAGGAACTGTTTGGAAGGCCTGAGTGCAATTGAAAAGACTTCGAAAATGAGCAGCGGCGACGTTGCATACCAAAGAGTAGCCAAAGTCTTTCGTCTGTGCATTTGTATGTGTGTGTGTGTGTAATTTATAACTATTTAAAACTCTAGAAAGGCAAAGAAACAAAACGAAATACGCTCTAGCACGGAAGCCAAAATACCGTAGGAGTTGGCCGTTCATCTTTACAGAGGGCTTGAATTAGCTGAAGACAATTAGAGACGCATAGGGTGGCTTATATGGCTGGCTTTAAGGTCAATCTGTGCATTATTTGGAGTTTCTCCACCTCAGGGCAGCAGGCCCTGGAAAGGGGCACTAGATTGATCAGGCTGAGGGGTGGGGGGGGGAATGTATTGGAAGCGAAATGCTGCTCTGCGCTGGCAAATAAATAAAGCAATTTTGAAACGGAAAGGCTTTGAGCAAAATTGTTACAGGATTAATAGCAGAGGGGAAAGGTTCTGCAATGTCCTAGGGGGGAATCCCCCTCCTGCATATAGTTTTTAGGGAGCAGATCACACCTGCTATATATGCAGACACTTGCGCTCCACGAGACTGAAGACCTCTTTACACATTATGCTTTGCCACATCTACTGCGGTTTGAATGTTCAGCTGTATCACAACAGATCCGCTGATAAGGATCAATATTAAGGGTTGAAACTGCCAAGGCGGGCACCTTGAGGGGGAGGAAGACCCTGGCAAATTGATTTCCAGTGGGTTCCTATGCGAGGGTTTTCATACATAATGCAAATTAAATCACAGTCGCAAAAATTGCAACCTAACGGTTAACACAGGAGCATGGTCCCCTCACCCAAGTTCTGTCTCTTAAATTGGCCCTGGCAGGGTCTTCCCCAAGGCCTCGTTTCCATTGTGCTGTTCTAGGAAAAGTACCTGGAAGCCCTTATAAACCACAGAAACACCACAAAGAGACAGAAACGTAATGGTTTTGAGGAATGGCACACATCATTTCAAATGCATGTACAAAATAGTGTCATCCCCCATCCTGTTTCGAAGTGTTCAGGACCTGCAGAAAGGAGAAAACAAGCACCACCCCAACTATGATGAGGTCATGGTAAAGGTAAAAAGGTAAAGGACCCCTGGATGGTTAAGTCCAGTCAAGGTGTGGCACTCATCTTGCTTTCAGGCTGAGGGAACCGGCGTTTGTCCACAGACAGCTTTCTGGGTCATGTGGCCAGCATGACTAAACCACTTATGGCGCAACGGGACACTGTGACGGAAACCAAAGCGCACAGAAACGCCATTTACCTTTCCACTGGAGTGGTACCTATTTATCTACTTACACTTTGACGTGCTTTCGAACTGCTAGGTTGGCAGGAGCAGGGACTGAGCAACGGGAGCTCACCCCGTTGTGGGGATTTGAACTGCCAACCTTTGATTGGCAAGCCCAAGAGTTTCAGTGGTTTAGACCACAGTGCCACCCACATCCCCTTGATGAGGTCATATAAGCTGTTTGCCCATAATGGCCGCTTTCCTACTGAACATGTGCAGCATTCTAAAAGTTAGCCAGTTGGGTGCAGTGGGTCAAATATCAGAGAAGGACCTGGGAGACCAGGTCACAAATCCCCACTTGGCCATGCAGCCCCCTGGGTGACCCTGGGCCTGCCGATGATTCTCAAGCTAACTTGCCTCACAGTGTTGTGAGGATTCAACGAGGAAGAGGAGAGCTATGTACCCCATATGTATCCTTGGAGATAAAAGTGAGATTTAAGTTCAATAAATGAATGAATGCAGCAGTTCACTACATGGGGCACCCAGGAAGGCTGATGAGATGATATATATACAGGGTAAAGATAAAGGGACCCCTGACCATTAAGTCCAGTCACAGACAACTCTGGGGTTGCGGCGCTCATCTCGCTTTACTGGCCGAGGGATCTGGCGTACAGCTTCTGGGTCATGTGGCCAGCATGACTAAGCCGCTTCTGGCGAAACAGAGCAGCGCACGGAAACGGCGTTTACCTTCCCGCTGGAGCGGTACCTATTTATCTACTTGCACTTTGACGTGCTTTCGAACTGCTAGGTGGGCAGGAGCAGGGACCGAGCAACGGGAGCTCACCCCGTCACAGGGATTTGAATCGCCGACCTTCTGATTGGCAAGCGCTAGGCTCTCTGGTTTAGACCACAGCGCCACCCGCGTCCCAGAGATGATAAATAGTAGAGAATAAAGGATGCTGACAAACACCCTTTGGCCATTTCAAAAAAGTAAGGTAAGCTAATAGTAATAATAATAATAATAATAATAATAATAATAATAATAATAATAATAATAATGTGTTCCCACCTTATGAGAATTTTTTGGGGGGGAATCTCTTTGATAATTTTTTGCGTGCATTTTTAAACATATTGATAAATGCAAGCGTCGTTGGACAGAACTGCTTGTTCTGTGCACACAATGACATTTAAAGCTTTGTAGATTCCACCCATATTGGGGAAAATGTAATTACATTCCATTGTTCCTTTTGTAAAAAAAAACACAACAACTCCCCACCTCTAGTTCTCAAATCTACACCTTTTGTCTGGTGATTTGTATTATTCCTGCTGGGGAGAGAAGCCATGGAGAGGCCCTGGAGCTGCAGGTAAATTGTGTCATAACACATTTATCAAATGACAAAAGAAGCCACAGAAGAATTCAGGAAATCAGAAAAGTATGGGAGGATGTTAATATTGATCAATATACTGCTGAACGGGAAGAGAGGCCTCCTGATTTATCATCTGTGCTTGTGTGAGAAATGCAAGAGGGGGAGGATGTGATTTTTAACAGAGCAGCCAGTGCTTTGAGCAGACACCTACCACGAGTGCTCTGACCTCGACCGGTAGGGACAATACGGTTCTTCGAAGAGTTCTGCATCCCTGACTTTCCAAGAGAGGTGCTTCTTCACACTGTATGCTGTTAAACTCTGGCATCCGCAGCCACAGTATATACTGATGCAAATCAATGTGGATGGCTAAAACGTAGCTCAGTTGGATAGAGTGTGGTGCTGATAACGCCAAGGTTGCAGGTTCGATCCCCATATGAGACAGCTGCATATTCCTGCATTGCAGGGGGTTAGACTAGATCCTCAGGGTCCTCTACAATTCTAAGATTCTATAAAAGGAGGTTAAACAAATGGAGGATAAGGCTCTCAGTGGCTGCTAACCACTGGCTATGTAATACCTCCACTGTCAGGGACAGTATACCTTACTATCCCAGTTGCTGAAAATTATGGGAAGAGGACTGTTGCGTCTGGTTGGGCACTGTGAGAATCAATGACTTCCCTTCTTCTCTTTCCATGGTTCATTTTGCATGACATAAATCCCTGCATATTTTATATAAACTAAACCATTCAGTAATTCCATTGTTACTTCCATCAACACTTATTTACACTGTTGAATTTATCTTAATGCTGCCAACATTTCCAAGTGTATGCAATTATCCCCCATATATTCAACAAACATTTCCCAATCTTCTTTAAACGAATGTTCTTCTTGTTCTCTTATTCTATAAGTTAGATCCGCAAGCTGTGCATATTCCAACAAGTTTAAGTTGCCATTCTTTGGTTGGAACCTTGCTCATTTTCCATTTTGGGGTAACGAAACACGGACCTGATCCAACAGACTTGTCTTATGAACTTATGCTCATTGATCCCACATCCTGGACAAACCTTACCTGTGTCGTAGGTCAGAGACCAAGGACTGAACCAAGACTGAGGATGGAAAGAACTCCATTCTGGAGAGCCAGTGAAAAGCCTATAAGCAGCGCCTGAGCATAACAGAACTTTGCCCTCCTGTCGTTCCCAGAGACTGGCATTCAGAAGCACCTTGCCTCCGACAGTGGAGGTAAAACACAACCACCAGGGTTAGCAGCTACTGATAAGTCTTCACATGCACATCTAATCACGTTCAACAGGGACTGAATGAGCATCATGATGTGCCTCTGTGTTGCTTCGACTGGTGCACACTGTGCTGGGCTGGGTGTGAGGTGAATATATATCTGGGAAAGAACATCACTGATGCCAACACGCCGTGCCTGCCTGCATTAAGCATCTGCATCTGGCTTTTGAATGCCACTGCCTCCTTAACTCCTTTGTCGCCAGTTATGTAAAGCAGTTCTCTGAGTGTAAGCGGACCTGACGGTTTGATAAATAAATATTGGGCTATTTGTTTGCTGACCCCCAGGTAAGGACAAGTTGGAAGGCGAGAAGTGGAGTTACATAAATGTCTGGTGTACATTGGACCACAATGAGGAGAGAGAGGCAGAGAGAGAGAGAGAGAGAGAGAGAGAGAGAGAGAGAGAGAGAGAGAGAGAGAGAGAAGCAGGCTGGCAGGCTGCTGCTGCATTGCTTCATTCGCACGGGCCGCACATTAAAATTCTGTCATTGCAAGGTCATTGCGCCAGTCTTCTGATCCTCGTCTGCCCTCCTCCCTTTGGGCACAGAACTTGGGCATGAAAATGAGAAGGCAAGCCTCCCTCCGCCGACAAATGGAGCGATGCATCTTCAATCTGTCGCAGGGCATCGCTGGCCCTAGATGTCCCTTTGGGGAAGATTGCATCAGGATAATTCTGTTGTCCAATTTGTCATTCTCACCCACCCACCCACCCCGTTGCAAGGAAGAGGGTTGTTTGAACTCTGAGCGATGCTGCCTTGATCTGCAGCCTTGATCTGCAGTCCTGGGGTTAATAATCCTAGTGATATGTAGCCTCTCGGCAGCCTCTTCCGGTGAGAATGTCCTGGTGTGCACTCACAATGTACAGTGTGTGTGTGTGTGTGTGTGTGTGTGTGTGTGTGTGTGTGTGTGATTAGGGATGCTGTGCGGTGCTCTCCCGAAACTCCTGGGAGGAAGCCACTAGAGACAGAAGGAAATGGAAGCAATGGGGAGAAGCACAGAAGCCCTGGGATGATCTTATGTGATTATTGGCAACCTATAATAATCAGTTAGCCTATGTTGTGCATATGTCTATACAGTGGTACCTCTGGTTACGTACTTAATTCGTTCCAGAGGTCCGTTCTTAACCTGAAACTGTTCTTAACCTGAAGCACCACTTTAGCTAATGGGACCTCCTGCTGCCGCTGCGCCACCAGAGCACGATTTCTGTTCTTATCCTGAAGCAAAGTTCTTAACCTGAAGCGTTATTCCTGGGTTAGCGGAGTCTGTAACCTGAAGCATATGTAACCTCAAGCGTATGTAACCCGAGGTACCACTGTATGTCTATATGCCGGCTGTGCAGAGATTGGTTGCCCATGGACTAGTTACATTTGCAAGCAATGGGTTCCAGTAACACGGCACCTCTGAGTGAATTTCACATGGCCAATGTGAGCATGACCCTTACGTCATCCGCATATCCCATTTCTTTATGACCGTGTTAAAAAAACAACAACCAGGAGTTTCTGCAACTGTTCGCTTTGCAATGAAAAACTGCATGCCCCGATATCTATCTGTGCCTGCAGAGGCCACTGTTTCGGGAGGTAAAAATGAGAAAGTACTGGCTTTTACAACGTCACCCGGTTTTTCAAGCTGGAGGCGCTGCTTCTTGAAAGGTGACTGCCATTGTAGGTGTAGCAGCTGCCGAATGTTGTTTTACTTGCACTGGGGTTTTGCAAGCAGGGGTGGTGGTGGTGGAGGGGAGGATTGTGGGAAGCAATTGTGGGCAGAGAAGAGGGCACAATATCGCAAGCGGTTTAAAACCACTTACGATCGCAATCCTGTTGTCCTCATGAAATTGTCAGTAGCCATCCAAAATTGTAACTGAACACCAGGATTTGTTTCCTGCGATGTTACAGAATCATCTACCCTGCTGTTGCTTTCCTGTCATCACTTGCCGAAGCGTTATTTTTCCATAGAAACTACTACACCATTGTAGTTTGGGCGAAGGACGTGACTTCTTTACACACACACACAGCAGTTTAGAAGTGAAGTCACATTCTCCAGGAAAAATTTACAGTACCATTGGTTGCCTGAGAGTCTCCGCCTCGCTGTTTTCTTGTAAATTTACCACCAGGCAATTAGAATGGGCAGGTCAATTTCTCCTGCACTCTCAAGAGAGAATATTTCTTACACACGCTTTAAAGACTTCTGAAACAAGGCTGATTTGAGGGCCATGTTTTCAGGAGGTAAAATGGTGGGGTGGATAAATTCTTTACCAGTTCAGAATTTGTAGCAAGTGGATGTTGTTGTTGTTGTTGCTGCTGCTGCTATTTTGCAAATCTGTGATGTGTAGAGCACCTCCCCCAACTTTGAAAACGTCCCAAATACCTAAAAAGCAGTTGCCCATAATAACAATTTCTCTGGGATGTTCTGATCATCAGAAGGGTTGTCTTGGTAGTTCTGCCACCCTCGGAAGTGGCCCAGGAGATGCCTTTCATTGTGGCAGATCGTAAACTATGGAACCCACTCCTCAAAGAGGTGCATCCAACATCTTCCTTGTACAGTGGTACCTCCGGTTACATACGCTTCAGGTTACAGATTCCGCTAACCTAGAAATACTACCTCGGGTTAAGAATTTTACCTCAGGATGAGAACAGAAATCGCACGGCAGCAGCGGGAGGCCCCATTAGCTAAGGTGTTACCTCAGGTTAAGAACAGTTTCAGGTTAAGAAAGGACTTCCGGAACGAATTACCGTAAGTACGTAACCAGAGGTACCACTGTATAGTTTTCCTGGCATGTTGAAGATGCATTTCTTTACCTTCGCAGTTTAGGTGTTTTGTTTTGTGGGCTTGCTCTATGTAAGACTTGGGTGTTTTTTAATAATAATAATAATAATAATAATAATAATAATAATAATAATAATTTATTCATATCTCGCCCATCTGGATGGGTTTCCCCAGCCACTGTGGGTGACTCCCAACAGGATATTAAAAACATGATAAAAGATCAAGCATTAAAAACTTCCCTAAACGGGGCTGCCTTCAGATGTCTTCTAAAAGTCAGGTAGTTGTTTATTTCCTTGACATCTGGTGGGAGGCCGTTCCACTACTGAGAAAGCCCTCTGCCTGGTTCCCTGTAACCTCACTTCTCACAGTGAGGGAACTGCCAGAAGGCCATCGGAGCTGGACCTCAGTGTCTGGGCCGAATGATGAGGGTGGATACGCTCCTTCAGGTATACTGGGCCGAGGCCATTTAGGGCTTTAAAGGTCAGCACCAACACCTTTTAGTAATTGCAACCGTTTTGTCTGTTCTTATAACTGTCTGTCTTGTGTTTGTAGCCTACCCTGGCTCCTTACAGTGAAGGGAGAGGAAGAAATCTCATGGTAAAATAAATACAAATAAACGATATACACGGGAAGATTTGGAAAATGTCAAGTTAAACACACCAGTCATGGCTGCTGGGGCGGAAAGGAGGGAGGCCAACAGTAGGTGGCGCAAGAGCAGAGCCAACTCATTCCTGTTTTCTCCCCATCCTCCTCTCTGTTGAGACTAAAGTGGAAGAAACTCACAGTGGCTATAAGTACGAAGGGAAGGTTGGCTGAGGGCAGGCTGAGGTGGACGGGGAAGAGCTGCAATTTCCCTTATATTTTATATTTTTATTTTCTTTACTTTTTATTTTATTTTATTTACTTTCCCTTATATTTTATATATTATTATATTTTAATTACAGGTAGGTAGCCGTGTTGGTCTGCCGTAGTCAAAACAAAATAAAAAATCCTTCCACTAGCACCTTAGAGACCAACTAAGTTTGTTCTTGGTATGAGCTTCTGTGTGCATGCACACTTCTTCTCTAAGGTCTCTAAGGTGCTACTGGAAAGATTTTTTTATTTTTTATTTTGTTTTTATTATATTTTAATGTATTTTAAAGGGACCCAGGTGGCGCTGTGGGTTAAACCACATAGTCTAGGGCTAGCTGATCAGAAGGTTGGCGGTTCGAATCCCTGCCACGGGGTGAGCTCCCGTTGCTCGGTCCCAGCTCCTGCCCACCTAGCAGTTCGAAAGAACGTCAAAGTGCAAGTAGATAAATAGGGACCGCTCCAGCGGGAAGGTAAACGGCGTTTCCGTGCGCTGCCCTGGTTTGCCAGAAGCAGCTTAGTCATGTTGGCCACATGACCCGGAAGCTGTCTGAGGACAAACGCCGGCTCCCTCGGCCTATAGAGCGAGATGAGCGCCGCAACCCCAGAGTCGGACACGACTGGACCTGATGGTCAGGGGTCCCTTTACCTTTACCTAATGTATTTTAATATTTGTTGGAAGCCGCCCAGAGTGGCTGGGGAGACCCAGCCAGATTGGGGGGGGGGGTATACAAATATATTATTATTATTATTATTATTATTATTATTATTATTATTATTAACCAGCTGTCACTGAAACAAGGTCTGGGACGACACTGTGCAATGCATTGCATCTTCCCATCCAAGCCTGCCTGAGCATTAGCTTATTCGTCTGAGATTTTTATCTAGCTACCACCACCTTACGAGGTAAACAGAGTGGCTGCAAAGGGACAGGGGCATTTACATGGTTGCCCCTCTATTAGCAGAACCCCCTATCTGGCAGGGAAGGTTTGCTAGGGGAGTGCTGGCAAAGTGCCCTCCAGGGAGCCCCTCTCCTACATCACTGAATTTTCCTGGTGGTGGTGGTGGTGGCGGCAGCAGCAGCAGCAGCAGCAAAATCACCAGCCATCATTGGGCCAGGGCCGGCGCATCCATTTAGGGGAACTAGGCAATTGCCTACGGCGCCAAAATGGAGGGGGCGCTGGCCAGGCTTGGGCGGGGTGGGCAAGCAGCAGCTCTCCGCTACAGCGGAGAAACTGCTGCTTGCCTCTCCCCGCCCCCCGCCTCCCACTAAAGCAGGCTTTGGCGGGGGGCGCCAGGAGGTGGTTCACCTAGGGCGCAAGAAGCCCTAGCACCGGTCCTGCATTGGGCAGCTGGCTCTTGGTGCCACCAATTTCCCACAATGCCTCAGAGTGATGCAGCATTGGGGGCATTGTGCAGCATTGAAATGGGAGGTGCCAAGCCACCAATCGACCTGCGGTGATCGGAAAGCTGCAAGAAACTGGCCGAAGAGAAGACATGAGCATATATGTGGGCCCTGCTGGGTACTGGGACTCCAGCGGAAGTAAAAGTCCTCTTCCCAGGCACATACTTCTCGATGCCTAGTGAAAACCGGCATGTCCGCTCAGATATTTGATGGCATTTAATTCTTCCAACTTCATCCTCCTGTTGTGGGATTTTATCTGCTCTGCTGTGTTTTGCAGTTTTATGCAATTGGTTTTAATTACTGCCATTGTAAAAATCGTTAAGTTGTTTTGATATTGGGAGCTGCCTAGCAAAGGTCGAATCCTTCCCCTTTTTTCTTTTAAGAATCTGAAAATGTTTTTCAGGAGCGCCCTAGGACTTTATCCAGAAAATGCCAGCATTTCTCGACGTCTCTTTTGCTCTGCTCCAAGTTCCACACTGCAGTCATTTATTTTCTTCCCTGCTCGTATCTCTTGGTTCAGAGATGCCTTTGGCACATTGATTTACATACACACACAAACCAGCTCACCCCGTTGCCATTTCCCACTGAATTACTGGTTTAGCCTGCCAATACAATGGTTTCAGGTGTGGATTTCACTGTGCCTACCTATTCGCAGTCTGTGAAGTTGAAGAAAACTTTCTGTGTGGCTCGGCCGCTGAGATTAAAAGGTTCTGCAGCCACCTGCTTTTACTCATATTGATTGCTGCAGTTGCCGGGAGTGGGCTTGGCAGAGAGCTGCAGCATTATGAAAATGGATCGCCATAAAGAGAAGCTTTTGACAAAGTGCTCATGAAGCAATGAATATTCTTTCCCCACCCTCCCCCGGTTGTTAACGGTCAGGAAACTGTTTGTGGCTTTGCAGCAAACCTCGTCAAACTCACAACGCCACTGGAATGTTTAAATAGGAAAAGAATTTCAGAACTCTTGTGGAACCATTTGTTTGAGCTTCACTTTGCCACTGTGATTTTCTCCGGGAGGCTAAGATAGGGTTGGCTTATGTCTAGATTTTTCTGGATGTTTCTGGGATCTCAAGGACGGAATTAGTGTCTTGGGGGGGGGGTGATTTCGGGAAATCAACAAAAAGTCTGGATTTTTGAAATTTCCCCCAAAATTTCTTTGGGTGAAATATAGCAACGCTAACTAAGAGAACTCAGAGACCGTTCTGTATTTCATGGCTAAACTTAAGGACATTTGTAGCTGTGATATGGCAGGCATGTGATAGTAACACCTGATGTCTTTCCTAAGCTTTAAATTAATCATGGGTGGCGCTGTGGGTTAAACCACAGAGTCGTGGCTTGCTGATCAGAAGGTTGGCGGTTCGAATCCCCGCGACGGGGTGAGCTCCCGTTGCTCGGTCCCTGCTGCTGCCAACCTAGCAGTTCAAAAGCACGTCAAGTGCAAGTAGATAAATAGGTACCACTGTGGCGGGAAGGTAAACGGCACTTCCGTGCGCTGCTCTGGTTCGCCAGAAGGGGCTTAGTCTTGCTGGCCACATGACCCGGAAGCTGTACGCCAGCTCCCGGAAGCTGGGAGTCAGTGTGGTGTAGTGGTTAAGAGCGGTAGACTCGTAATCTGGTGAACCGGGTTCGTGTCTCCGCTCCTCCACATGCAGCTGCTGGGTGACCTTGGGCTAGTCACACTTCTTTGAAGTCTCTCAGCCCCACTCACCTCACAGAGTGTTTGTTGTGGGGGAGGAAGGGAAAGGAGAATGTTAGCCGCTTTGAGACTCCTTCGGGTAGTGATAAAGCGGGATATCAAATCCATACTCTTCTTCTTCTTCTTCTTCTTCTTCTTCTTCTCCCTCGGCCAGTAAAGCGAGATGAGCGCCGCAACCCCAGAGTCGTCCATGACTGGACCTAACAGTCAGGGGTCCCTAAAAGGATGCTCAAGGATTTCCTTTGGTCTGGATTTGTAAAGAAACCATCCTTATTGGTACTTCCTGGACCTTTGCATCTCTCTGAATATTTTGAAAACTTTTCTCTCACACACAAAAGGAATGGAAAGTTACATGCTATTGGTTGAAATGCATTTCTTGCTGTTTTTAAAGATCAAAATAAAGCGAATTTGTGTGCATTTATTTTCTTTTATTTTTTTAAAAAAACACACTTATGGGGAAATGGTATGGAGCAGACTTATCAATGGACATACAGAAAATGGATATAGAGCACAAAGATACCATTCTTATCATTCGTGGTTTGGGATCAGGAGGGCATGAGGAGGTACAGTAACTCATTTTCTTGACCAAATTTTCCCCTGAGTTGCTAATAGCCATCTTGCTGAAGTAAAGATAGCTAATTAGCTGTTTGGAGTGGGAGGCATTTTGACTGGGAAGGTGTTGGGGAGGGAGGGGGTTCGACACCCTATACCAGGCTTCTTCAACCTTGGCCCTTCAGACATTTTTGGCCTACAACTCCCATGATCCCTAGCTTGCAGGACCAGTGGTCAGGGATGATGGGAATTGTAGTCTCAAAACATCTGGAGGGCCGAGGTTGAGGAAGCCTGCCCTATACACTCAATGGCTCCCCCAAGCACCTCACTGCAGCTGAGGTCCAATATTGTGTTAGCCACCATCAAACTTTGGAAAATGCATTGTGGGCATCTGCCCATATCATGATGGCTTTGACTTTAGCCACAGGTGCTTGGTAGCTATTATAAGTGTGACTGATACGTTACATGCTGATAATCTTCGCTCTCCATGAGCAGAGGTTGTGTCTCCTCCGAGATTCTTTTCTTCCTCCGACAACCGAGAGCGACGACTCCAGCGACCAACATCGCTATAACGGCTCCCACAACAGCCGCTCCCAACAGCCAAGGCCAGATCTGGCGGGCTTGCTCCAAATAAGGCACCAAAAAATTCTGGAAGGGGTTGGCTGCACAGGAAGACAAAGGGAGAAAATGTTCTCGGTTATACATAGAGAAGCAGAAATAACTGGGCAACCCAAACATCAAAAAGGGGCGAAATTCTCACAATGAAGTAGTGTTCCTTCCACCTTACAGTTGCAAAATGCACATAACTCATGTTGCCAGGCCAGATTGTACATTTGACTAGTGGAAAACTGGACTTGAGTTCAGGGCTTGTAGGAGTGCCAATCAGCGAACACCCCTTTTACAATAGGGTGTGTTGCATTTTTCAGCTTTCAATTTCCAAAAAAGGGGTGCTAAAAAAAATGTTGCAACATGACTTGGGAATTCAAAAGATGCTTTGGTTAAATTAATATAATTTAGTTTCGCTCCGCAAATGAAATTTGTGTAAAATTGCATAGAAGTCGCTAAAAACTGATCACCAAATACTTGCAGCAATATTATTTATTTTAGTTAGCGTTACCTGACATTTTCAGAAGGGAAAATTAAAATTTTTGGCTTTCAGAAAGCAGTTTATGTGCTCCTTCATCAAATGTAGCCTTACCAAGCTTAATGTTGCCCGATCACAAAAAATGAATTCCTCTCACCCAAAAATACGTATTTTAAAGACCCCCTCATTGAATAAATGAGCACAAATTAAGTTTCACCCCTAAAATGAAACACCCTACTATTACAACTCGTACTCTTAAGTGCACTGGGGAGTCTTGAGGGTCAGAAAAAGGGCAAGAAGGGGTGTTAAAGAGAGTGTTGAGGGTGTGTGAGAAAGAGAGAGAAATGAGATGGCCCCACCGGCCTTTGGCTCCACTGCCACCTTCAGCCATGTTTAGTGATGGAGAAGAAATTCAGTTCTGTTTGTGTTGCAATGAGGAACTTCCTAATTCACACTTCTCAAAGCAACACACAAACCGAAACACCTTTGCAATTCACATGCCCAAAGTGGCAATGGAATTCTCCAGCCAAGCAATACGTTAAGAAACACATACAGTCATACCTTGGTTTTTGAACAGAATGTGTTCTGGAATTCCGTTCGGCTTCCGAAACATTTGGAAACCGAGGCATGGCTTCCAATTAGCTGCAGGAGCATCCTGCAGCCAATCGGAAGCCACGGAAGCAGCGCCGGACGTTCGGCTTCCGAGGCAAAGTTCGCAAACTGGAACACCTACTTCCGGGTTTGCGACGTTCGAGTTCCAAGTTGTTCGTGAACGAAGCTGTATACAGTGGAACGTCTGTTTTCGAACGTAATCCATTCTGGAAGACCGTTCAACTTCCGAAACATTTGAAAACCGAGGAACAATGGGTGGTCGACGAAACCCACTGAGATAAAAGAAAAACATGCAGCGGAAACTGTTTTACTTCTGAGGCATGTTCGAAAATGGAAGCGATTATTTCTGGGTTTTCAGTGTTCGGTTACCGAAACGTTTGGCTTCCAAGACGCTCAAAAACTGAGGTTCCACTGTATTGGGGAGAAATGTGCTTAATAAGCAAACATATGTCAGCAATAAATGCTCGCCAAAAGTGCCTAGTTAAAACTGCATAGAGAACCGTGTTGCTTGGGAGAATTTCACACTAGAACGATGACCATTTTCATGGGGGCAGGGGGACATTCCACAAATTGCTGCTGAAAAGAACTGAAGTTGAGATTGGAACAATGAGAAACTTGGAGAACTGAAACTGACTGGTGTGCCCATTCCTAGCCGTGCCTACTGCTGGCACAGAACCCCCAACAGATGGTCCTCAAGGGGGTGAAGCCCTTGGCAGAATCACAGAATCATAGAATTATAGAGCTGGAAGGAATGCCAAGGATCATCTCATCCAACCCCCTGCAATGCAGGAATCTCAGCAAAATCTCAGGACTGCCCATTTATGCCATAAAGAAACGACTCTGCTAGTCTAAGAGTTAAAGTTTCCATTAGTGCATAAGCTCAGGAGAGTTGATTTCATAATCGGTTCCTGGTTTCCCCTCCTTTGCTCCCAATTTCCATCTTCCATGAAATATTTGCATCTGTAATCATATTCACAACAGGCCCACTTCTGAGCTCTCCAGCTGATAGTTACCTGCTCTAAAAGGCGTGAAAGGAAACCATAATTACTTTCCAAAAACTGGCTGTTTATGCCCGTTAATGTTAATTAAATCAATGCAGATAACACTTGCAATAAGCTACATCTTTTTGAATGTGCGTGTGTCCCCCCGTTAGGGGGATTCCGCCCTCCCCCTCTCCTACACTTCTCTTCTCATTTACTTTTATTTTCCTCTCCCGCCACAGCCAGGAGAAATCCCAGTGGCTAAAGTCCTCTTCCCAATCTTTTATTTTAGCTTGACATTTTAATTCCTATTCTCTCCTGTCACACCTTACTGCGAGTTAAACACACAGACACCTCTCTCCGGGGAGATGTTTCCGATGCACTGTCAATTCTAATTAATTGACATTTTATTTAATCCCCGTGGTACTACTTCACAGTCAGGACCACAAAAGCAGGTTGTTTTTTTTCCTGGAATGAGATTGTGCGAAATAGTTCATGCCATTGTGGTTTGTCCCAGTTCTGCCTTCAAAGGGCAAAACCCCACAGCGCTTTGGGATAAATCAGAAACAACAGCATTCTTTAAAATGACCATGCCATCATACCAGGAAAAATCTAAACCCAAAAATCTAAATCTAAAATAATGGTTTGGTATTTGCATTTGAATTGAGCCTTTGTTTTTGATGAGGAATTGCTGATAGGGTGGCTTCCAGATGCTACTGAACTACAAGGCCCATCATCCTTCACCATTGGCCATTCCAGTGGATGACCTATGGGAGCTGTAGTCCTAAAACCTCTGGAAGCAACCATATTGGCTATTCCTTGTCAAAACAAAGGCTCAATTCAGATGCAAACGCCAAACCATTATTTTGTCATAAATAAATTAGTCTTCTGCTTCCCTCTGCAACTTCCTTGTTCCCAGCAAAGCATCTTATTCCTCTGAGCCAAACAAACCATGGCTTGTATAAACCATAGTTTGCATGAAAACCAGAAAAGGAAACCATGGTTGAGCTGCGGTTTCCACTTCTCATCCAACTGAAAAGTAAACTCTAGTCAAGCATTATCTCCTCACTCAATTAACCACATATTAATTAACGCAGGTCTAAACCACAGAGCCTAGGGCTTGCTGATTGGAAGGTCGGCGGTTCAAATCCCCATGACAGGGTGAGCTCCCGTTGCTTGGTCCCTGCTCTTGCCAACCTAGCAGTTCAAAAGCATGTCAAAGTGCAAGTAGATAAATAGGTACTGCCCCGGTGGGAAGGTAAACAACGTTTCCATGCACTGCTCTGGTTTGCCAGAAGCGGCTTAGTCATGCTGGCCACATGACCTGGAAGCTCTCTGCGGACAAACAACGGCTACCTCGGCCTATAGTGCGAGATAAGCGCCACAACCCAGAGTCATCTGCGGCTGAACCTAATGGTCAGGGGTACCTTTACCTTTACCTTTAATTAACCATGAGAGGGAGCAGTTGCCACCACAGGCTGCAGCCCCACTGCTGTGTCCCAGACAGCACCTACCTCCCCCTGCTACCCATGCATTGAAGGAGAAAATTAACAGTAAAACACCACACATCCACATTCCACACTGCTTCACACATTAAACGCTCGCTTCCGTCTGAGACTCAGGAAACACTGTGACAGGAAATGAGACTGCCATCAGGGATAGCAACGGAACTAACGATTCACTGTGCTAGAAAAGAAACCAAAAAGTTTAAATTTTGTAGTTTCTTCTCCCGTTAGATTCACAAAATGTTTAGGGGTACACGTACCCCTGCGTCCCTCCAGAAAAAAGCACTTTCTAGCACTATCAACTTGGGTGCTCACCTGTTCTTGATTCCACCTCCAGCCAGTCCTCACCTGCCTGCCTTCTTACTTACAACCAGCCCAGGGGGTTTATCTGGATGCGAGTTTCCTTCTCCTTAAGTCTCATGTTTTGCCCTTGTACAACTCAGCAGGACACAGGAAGGGGTTAAAATCTAAGTCAGCTGGCTTTGCCTGTCAATGGCTTCCCTACCAGTCCTAATGGGTGCCGGCTTCCACTGCCCCCACTCGCCCAACACGCATGCTTGTAAATAAAACAGATCTTTCAAGAAGTCTCCAGTGCTTCCAAGGAAACCGAGCCCGCAAAGGAACGCCTCGTTTCAAAGCTAGTTAGCAGGAGGGAAACAATGAAAAAATTCCTCACAAGCTGATCAAAAGAGAATATCAAAGTGCAAAATTCTGTATTTGAACTAGATGCCAAGTAAACGTGTCAGACCCCTCCTTTGAATATGGTATCGAGTGATCAAGACCTACTCTGGGCTGCCCAAGTGAAACTTTATGTGAAATCTTTGGAGCAGTGCAGGCTGATATATGAGCAGCGGTGCCCTCTGATTCCACACCAGACCTCCCCAACCTGGTGCCCTCCATATGTTTTGAACCCACACTGGCTGCGGCTGATGGGAACAGGAGTCCAAAACATCTGTCGGGCAGATTTTTTCACATGTAATAATCGGATAGTGGGTGCAGCTTGAGTAGATCGTACGCACTGCGAGCAGAGAAGTCCAGGATTAATTCTTGCCATTCCCAGTTAAAGTATCTCAGGTAGCATGACAGGGAGAGACCTCTCTCTGCCTAAGACCCTGCTTTGAGTCAGACTAGACAACAGTGGGCTGCACTCATCGATGGCCTGGCTCAATATAACATAGCTTCATTTGCCTTATGGAAGGAACTGGCTATACCTCAGTGGCAGGACATCCTTTTTGGTATGCACAAGGTTCAATCCCCGGCATCTTTCACTAGGGATGAGAAGGCCCTCTACCTGAAGCTTTGCAGAGTTTCCACCAGTCCGTATCTTCTTTGGTGATCACTCGTAGCTAAGTAAGATTGTCTTCCATGAACACAGTCTTAATGGTGAGTCCATAAGTGACTGTGGAGGCCAATTCTGGATCCACACGTCCTTCCACAGTGGGCACATAGATTTCCGGGCGGAAGTTGATCACGGTGAGAGTTTGCCAAATGTGCCTTCCTCTTGGCTCGTTTCTCCTTTTTGCCCTGAGTTCATGCTTCTTCAAAGTTCATGACACCTTTGGTAAAGGCTGTTCTCCAAACTGGAGTGCTTGCAGGCCAGTGTTTCCCAGTTATCAGTGCTTATACCACTAATTAATTTTTTTTTTTTTTTGAAATTGCCTTGAAGTGTCTTTAAACCTCTTTTGCTGTTCATCACTTTCCATTGTTAAGTTCAGAAAAGAGTAGTTGCTTTGTAAGAGGATAATCAGGCATCCAAACAACATGACCAGTCCAACAAAGTTGATGTTGAAGAATCATTGCTTTGACACTGGTGATCTTTGCTTCTGCCAGTACACTGACATTTTCAGAGACACCGTTTATTGAATCTTTTGAGGAGTTGGAGTTGGAGTTTAGAAGTGGCCCATGTTTCACAAGTGTATAGTAAAGTTGGTAGTACAATGGCTTTGTAAAAAAAACATTTTGGCATCCCTGTTAATGTCCCGGTCCTCAAACACTCTGTGCTTCCTTCAGGAGAAAGCTGTGCTTGCAGAGCTCAGGTGATGCTGGATTTTTGTTGTTGTGTATTGATTCAAGGGTTATCATATCTGATTACTATTGTCTGTATTCACATTAGGGGAAAGTAACTGCCTTCCTGTTCCAGAAGGAACAGTTACTATTGGTTCTTTCAAGTTGCTGCATTTGGATCCTCAGTCTTATTGGTTCCCACCAAAAGGCAGCTTTGTGATTGCTTGAGATTGTTCCCTCCAAAATGTATCCTCTACTGTCCCTATAAATGTATCTCCCTCTCCTCAGTTCCCCAGTCTTGTTTGTCTGAATAAAGAGTGTTACATGAAGAAGCTGTCTTCTGCCTGCTCTGTCAGAGCTGAAATCACTTGCTGAATCACGATCTGCACATTACAACTCGTGTGGAAAGAGAACTGCCCAGGTAGGAGAAGTGATTGACGTTTTCCAACATTACACCATTGAGTTGGATTTGTGGCACTGCAGATTTTGTGCTTGTCAGTGCAGCACTTTGGTTTTTGGGATATTGAGTGCTAAGCCAAGCTTATCTGGTAAGCTTGGTTTACCAGTCCGTGTGGACAATACTGAGCTAGATGGTCCAATGGTCTGACTCAGAATAAGGCAGCTTCCTCTGGATGTCCCTAAGGTACAGGAGGCATGGAGGACCATAGAATGACTGCTGATAACTCAGGGCTGTAACTGAGAATGTCTGTTTTGCATGCAAAAGTTCAGTTCCCAACATCTCCAGCTAAGGATGCCCCCTGTCTGAAACCCTGGAGAGCAGCTGCCAGCAGGTACAGACCTTGGTAATATGTTGCCCTGTACAAGGCCAACTGATGCCCTCTCCACCAACTTAAGCCAGTCATTGGGAATGAGGTGCACGACTCTCGCAGGGTCCTAGAGCCCTCACACATCCTTCCCAAAGCCTGGTAAGAAGAAGAAGAAGAAGAGTTTGGATTTGATATCCCGTTTTTCACTACCCGAAGGAGTCTCCAAGCGGCTAACATTCTCCTTTCCCTTCCTCCCCCACAACAAACACTCTGTGAGGTGAGTGGGGCTGAGAGACTTCAGAGAAGTGTGACTAGCCCAAGGTCACCCAGCAGCTGCATGTGGAGGAGTGGAGACGCGAACCCGGTTCCCCAGATAACGAGTCTACCACTCTTAACCACTACACCACACTGGTAAGCACTTGCCCAGTTTTGAGAAGGAGGCAGGAAGACTCTAGGACCCTCTCAGAGCCGTCACACCTCCTTCCCAAAGCCAGGGAAGCAATCACTGCACACACTGCCTTAGTTCTGCTTCTGATGCTGGTTGGAAGAGACCAGCATTCTTCAACCTTAGGTCTCTGTGTGTTGTTGGACTACAACTTCCACCCTCCCCTTCCCACTCAGCCAACGGTCAAGAATGGTGGGAGTTGTAGTCCAACGCAGGGGCATCTTAGCCATAGAAGCTAGTGGTGCGGGGCACCATGGCACCAAGTTCTGGAGGGCGCCAGGGAAGAGGCAGAGGCTGGAAGCGATGCCTCCCGGCATCAGCTCACCGCCTTCATCCGCCTCCACCACGCCACGCAGCACCTGGAGCCTCCTTCCTACTGGAGGAGCTGCCCTCCAGCCCCGCCACCAGCGCCACACTCGCCTGCCTCTGCCATGCCGCGCCCGGAACCGCCAGAGGAGCCGCCCTCCAGCTGCTGCCCACCCGGAGGGAAATGTGGGGGTGGGGTGGGGGGCGCCAGAGGGATCCTTGCACCACGGCGCTAGATAAGCTTAAGACGGCCCTGGTCCAATGGCATCTGAAGACCCAAGATTGTAGACAATACTGAGACAAATGTGCCAATGAGATGCCAGGCATTCCTCCCTCCAGTTTTAACAGCCTAAAACAGCCATTGAGTCAGCAGCGATAAGCCCAGCCCTCTTTCCTCACTTAGCAGAATAACTAGCTAGGGGAAGAAACTAGACTAAAATACAGGTTTCTCCACTGAATCAGCCCCTTGGCTGGGTTTTATTTGGAGGAAGAATTGAAAAGGAATTGGCTGAATGCTATTTGGGGCCACTTTGCTATGGAAAACCCAAGTATCACACATCCACTTACCCCCGAGAGCCAGAAGAAAACACATTTTCCTACAATCATAGTTCAGTGGTACCTTGGTTCTCAAACTTAATCCGTTCCGGAAGTCCGTTCCAAAACCATAGCATTCCAAAACCAAGGTGTCCTTTTTTCATAGAAAGTAATGCAAAATGGATTAATCCATTCCGGACTTTTAAAAACAACTCCTAAAACAGCAATTTAACATGAATTTTACTATCTAATGAGACCATTGATCCATAAAATGAAAGCAATAATCAATGTACTGTACTATAAAATAAATAATACAGTATTGTAGATGATAAAAATATTTTTCCCCTTACCTGCACTGATGATAGTCATTGTTTGGATGAGGGGCTTTTATCCATTTCTGCAGTCACACAACCAATCAACCAACCAACCAATCAATCAACCCAGTAGCTGGACTGGGTTCCACACAGTCACAAAAACAAATTCACCCCCAAAGCCTCAAAAACGCAAAATAAATAGCAAAAACAAAAGCACCAAACTTGGAAGTCCGCTTGACTTCCGAACTGCTCAAAAACCAAGGCACGACTTCCAATTGGTGCAGATGCCCCAGAAACAATAGCCAACAGCCGCATCGGGATGTTTGGCTTCCAAAAAACATTAAGGAAAAAATCTGAAGAAGTGTGCATGCACACGAAAGCTCATACCAAGAACAAACTTAGTTGGTCTCTAAGGTGCTACTGGAAGGATTTTGTTATTTTTTATTTTGTTCAAAAACTGGAACACTTACTTCCAAGTTTTTGGCGTTTGAGAACCAAGGCATTTGAGATGCAAGGTACCACTGTATTGTTGAGCTGGAAGGGACCCTGGGGGTCATCTCGTCCAGCCCCCTGTAATGCAGGAATATGCAGCTGTCCCATACAGAGATCACAAACCTGCAACCCTGGTGTTATGAGAACCAGGCTCTAACCAACTGAACTATTCGTCTCTTACCTAATGAAATGGGGTGACATATTCCAGAGTGAGAAGTGATCTTTCTGACAGCATGTCTACGTGGTGGCAGCGAGGGAGCGAGCCGTGTGTGTGTGTGTGTGTGTAGGGAGGGAGGGGGCGCGATTTAAACATTAGCGCCGCTAAAATGCTGCTGCTGCTGTTGGCCTATGATTAGTGCTCTCTTGGCTCCCAGCTGTATTTCCAGCCAAACATCAAACAAATTGCACACGGTTTTTGGAAACGGCAGGTGGGGCGGGGGCGATGGGTAGCGCTCTCCGCTCTTATCGTTTTGCTTTGAGAAAAAGAAACCAAACAAGCAAACAACCCAAATGCCAAACGCCCCTAAAGGGGGCCGGCGCTGATACAACGGAGAGACGCCTTTTCAGATGGAGTCATTTGATCAGGAACAGGCTGTCGATTCATGCTTTCCCCTCCTAGAGATTTCTGGGGAGCTAATTCTCTGCTCCAACGTGAACCATGGCAAAGGGCAAAACTGCCCATGACATGATAGTACTGTGCATTCATATAGATCTGCTCCCTTTCTTGTGTATTGGAATAATAATAGCCAGACCCCAGTCCTCTGGGATGATGGCCGATTTGTCTATGCTGGTAAACAAGGCTGCAAGGACTGGGGCCCACCACTCCACATTGGCTTTGAGTATCTCGGGAGATATGTTATCGACTCCAGGAGCTTTGCCATATTTAAGAGATTGAATGAGCCTGTGGACCTCTTCAGTAGACACTGGCGGCCACTCATATGTGTGTGTGTGTGTTCTTCATTATTATTATTTTAATTAAAGAAGTGGATCCCCAAATTCAGAGTGGGACTGCAGGATTGTGTCCCCTGGTCCCGAATTTCTGTTCCTCCTCCTCCTCCTGCAGCTATTTGCTGCAGCTTCCCTCCTGGTATCCTAGGGTAAGTGAAAGCTGTTCTATTGTGTGTTTTATGGCACACTAAAAAGACAGGGCACCAGGCACTAAGGGAAGGAGAGCTAGAGAGCAGTGTGGCTGGATTTATTTACTTTGCTTCAAAGATTTGGAAGCCTTGCTGACTAATCCAGGCTTAAACACCAGCCCACAAAATTGCTTGCAGGCTGGTCACTTTTACCAATTTGCTAGGGGCTGGCTGAGGTAGGATGGAGAGCTCCATGCCCCTTGTAGAAGCCTGGTACATTTCTATGCTTGGTGTGGACAAAGAGGCCTCCCTTCCTCCCTTTATGGTGGTTGCAGAGGAAGGACAGGACGTTTCATCTCTCTTCCACCTGTCTGGCCACTTGCCTGCAGGGAATTCTTTAAAACCTTGTGGGTACCAGGCGAGTGCTTAAATTCAAAGCTAGACTAATGCACAGCTTCTCTCATTGGCTTTATTTTTATAGGTAAAAAAGGTAAAGGTAAAGGACCCCTGGACAGTTGTGTCCAGTCAAAGGTGACTATGGGGTTGTGACGCTCATCTCGCTTCAGGCCGAGGGAGCCGGTGTTTGTCCACAGACAGCTTTCCAAGTCATGTGGCCAGCATGATTAAAACTGCTACTGGCTCACAGAGGGCCATGACGAGTGCCAGAGCGCACAGAAACGCCGTTTACCTTCCCGCCACAGTGGTACCTATTTATCTACTCGTACTGACATGCTTTTGAACTGCTAGGTTGGCAGGAGTTGGGACAGAGAAATGGGAGCCCACCTCGTTGCACGGATTCGAACCGCCGACCTTCTGATCGGCAAGCCCAAGATGCTCAGTGGTTTAGATCACAGTGCCACCCACATCCCACGTATGATGCTGGAGAAGGTTCTTCCTGCTGTATTTTGATGGGATAGCCAACGGGATGTTCTCTTGATGTTGCTGGACTATAACTGCCTTCATTACTGACCACTGACCATGGTAGCTAGGGTTGATGGGAGTTGAGAGCTCAGTGTAAGAGCATAATAAGAGCTTGCTGGATCAAGCCAATGCCTCATCTGGTCCAGCATCCTGTTCTCACAGTGGCCAACCAGATGCCTGTAGGAAACCAACAAGCAGGGTCCAAGCACAAGAGCCCTCTCCCTTCCTGTGGCTTCCAGCAACTAGTATTCAGAAGCATTACTGCCTCTGAGTATGGAGCATAGACATCATGGCTAGTAGCCATTGATAGCTTCATCCTCCACGTGAAAAACATCTGGAGAATGTTGTCTTGGGGTCCTCCTGGTAGGCTTTGATCATGATTGTGGGCTGCTGTTTTATATTGCACTTTATTGATATATATTTTTAAAGTCTGCTCTGGAAGCATAAAAGGATGGTATATAATTCTAAATTATTATTTTTAAGTGTATGGAAAAATTAACACATACCCCTGATGTTTAGGTCTTATTTGAGCACCAATCTGCTCCTCCAGATTGTCCTAGCGTGCAGGGACACCACAATCTAGTATCTCAGTTCATGGTATTGTCACACAGACTCCACCACATTTTCTGATCTGGCTTTACCAAAAGTGTTCAGAAAACAAAGGCAACTGCCTCAAGATTTCTATGTTACCTGGCTCTACTAGATATTCATAGTCGTATCCCAGATCTCTTGAAGAAATGAAGAATTCCCCGTTCCGGTAGAGAGGAATGAAGGGGACCATGTAAGATTCACGGTTATGTCCAATAGGGGCATTGGCTGCAGGGTAAACCTCACGCAGGGGCTGGTGTCGTCTGAGCCACTGCTCAAAAATGCTGTGAAAGGAAACACTCATATCAGTATTGTAACACCAAGGACAGCTTCATTTTTAAGGCAAGGTGGGAAAGGTCAAACAGAAGCATCAGTAATACCATCTTCACTCAACATCTAACAAGAAGGAATAAAGTGAGCCTCCTTAAGTATTGAATTCATTAACCTCGGTGCCACCACAGAAAAGGCCCCGTCTTCTTTCAGAGTATTTACTTCTGTGCTTTGACAGCATAGCAGTGCAGTCTCATCTTATTATGTGCTGCCACATCTATATGTTTTCATAAGCGAGCACTACAGGACTTGTTGTGTGGTGCTCATTGTGTTGCATTACATATACAGGTTTGATGTTTAAAGTGTATGGTTAGTTCAGCAATGACTGTGTTGGTGCTAATATTATTGATGATGGTCATTCCAATCTTAAAATCCTCAACAGGTGCAAATGTTATCATATTTATCCTTAACACAAAAATGAGACCACACAATTATTGTAAGGTAAAGGTAAAGGGACCCCTGACCATCAGGTCCAGTCGTGTCCGACTCTGGGGTTGCGGCGCTCATCTCGCTCTATAGGCCGAGGGAGCCGGCGTTTGTCCACAGAGAGCTTCCGGGTCACATGGCCAGCATGACAAAGCCGCTTCTGGCGAACCAGAGCAGTGCACGGAAATGCCGCTTACCTTCCCGCCGGAGCGGTCCCTATTTATCTACTTGCACTTTGATGTGCTTTCAAACTGCTAGGTGGGCAGGAGCTGGGACCGAGCAACGGGAGCTCACCCCGTGGCAGGGATTCGAACCGGCGACCTTCTGATCAGCAAGCCCTAGACTCTGTGGTTTAACCCACAGCGCCACCTGGTACCCACACAATTATTGTATATACATGTAAATATTTTAAGCCGGTCCCCCCCCCCCCTTGTTGAGAGGCCTGAATATTTTTCCCACTGGTGTCTGTGCCCGCTCTTGGTAGCATGCCACTTTGCCCTGCCAGTTTTCTCTAAGTCTTGTACAGAACGCTGCATGGCATGAAAGACAGAAAAAAAGATTGGCGAGGGGGAGAGAGAGGATACATTGTGAGACTGGGTGTCAGATGCAGAGCTCGTCCAGATCAATGTTTTGCAGAGATTTTTCTCCTTCCTCTCAGAGGATATGCAACAAGGAGGGGGGCTCAGATTTCTCAAGTCCAAGAAAGGCCAAAATTAACCTTTTCAAAATAAAAACATGAATCACGTAACCAGCGGTACATGAAGGGCAGTCAGCAGTTTGCTACGTAATTATGCTGAAAGCAATCAGGGCCGGAGATGTTACATTCCTGAAATTCACCTGGGCCAAAAGAGCACCTGTTCCCAGCTTAGGAGTCCAAAAGTCAATGGTGGTTGTAATTCATCAGTATTTTCGCCCATCTCACTGCAACGTTCCAGTGTTCTCTTTTGTGCTCTCAGCTTTAATAATCAAAATTAAATTCTGCAACAACCAATGTGCATCCAGCATGTTGCTAATTGCCCTTTATAGACACATACACACAGAGAGAGACAGACACTGCTTCTGCTAAAGTTGGGGTATCCAACATTATTTTCACCACAGCCTTGTGAAGTAGGCTAGGCTCAGGCAGCGACGGGCTCAAGGTCACCCAGTGAACTTCATGGCTGCTCACGAATCTGAACCCAGGACTCCCTAGCCAGAATACAATATGCTAACATACCCTCCAACATTCCTCAAATGAAAATGGGGACATTTCTAACCCCACCCCCACCAACTGACCCTCCTTGACCCCCTTTTTGTCATACCCCCCCAACATTTCCTATCAGAAAAGGACAAGTGCCACCACCACTAGTGTGGTGTAGTGGTTAAGAGCGGTGGATTCGTAATCTGGTGAACCGGGTTCGCGTCTCCACTCCTCCACATGCAGCTGCTGGGTGACCTTGGGCTAGTCACACTTCTTTGAGGTCTCTCAGCCCCACTCACCTCACAGAGTGTTTGTTGTGGGGGAGGAAGGGAAAGGAGAATGTTAGGCGCTTTGAGACTCCTTAGGGTAGTGATAAAGCGGGATATAAAATCCAAACTCCTCTTCTTCTTCTTCTTCACCAACGAGACACAGCACACAGACCCTCCACCGCTCTGAGAAAACCCCTTAATCCTGATTTTACTTTATTCTTTGGTAGATTTACAAAAAGAATGCACACCATTAAATATCTTTTTAAAAAGGAGGCAAGATTAAACACGGATGCACAAAGCATTTCTTTTAAAAATTCAAGACTCCTTGCACTCCGCTTCAGATCCCCCTTTCTTGTTGCCTAGGGCGGCTACGCCGTCTGCCTGCACTCCAGAGCTGGCGTGTCATGCAGGGCTGGGTCTCGGCAGCGGCATCCTCTCGCCCTCCTCCCCTCCTCTCCAACAACCACTGCAAGCTGCCCAAGGTTGGCAGCAACAGCCATGGAGAAGCCATGGAGAGGCAATGGGCTGCACCCTCGCAGCTGCCACTGCTGCTCGGAACAAGTGCCGGCTTATTATTTATTGAATTTATATTCCGCCCTATGCTTATCCTCCTCCCCGAGCTTGGCAGCGATGCTGGCATGGAAAGCAGGGACATTCTGGGATCAGATCAAAAGCTGGGATGGCTTTCGTAATTCTGGGACTGTTCCTTTGACAGCTTAGAAGAGGAGAAGAAGAGTTTGGATTTGATATCCCGCTTTATCACTACCCGAAGGAGTCTCAAAGCGGCTAACAATCTCCTTTCCCTTCCTCCCCCACAACAAACACCCTGTGAGGTGAGTGGGGCTGAGAGACTTCAAAGAAGTGTGACTAGCCCAAGTTCACCCAGCAGCTGCATGTGGAGGAGCGGGGACGCGAACCCGGTTCACCAGATTATGAGTCCACCGCTCTTAACCACTACACCACACTGGCTTACTGTTTCCATGACTGTCAGCTGTGCATGTGGCCTAGCATGCAATGCAGTAGGGTGACACTTTCAATGTACAGTGCAAATGGGGTCTGACTCCCCCCCCCTTGTAGTTACCCCTCCCCTGAATTCAAAGCTAAATAGCGCTCTTCATGTAAAATACAGGTCAATCTGGGCCCCAAGTTGACAAACCTTGCAGGCAACTCAGATTTTTATTTTCTAAAAAAAATAAAATATGAAAACAGATTTTACTGTAACTGTGGGCGGGAGGCCAACGCTAATGGCCACTTCTTGACCTGCCTTTGTCTTGCAAATCTACTGTGGATTTGAGCCGCAGCTCACGCAGCTCAACAGCATATCATTTGGAGCAAATTTCGGCACTGGAGGGGGAGGCGAGGGCTGCAAACAGTTGAGGCTCGCTGTGCGAATACCGAGCGATCAAGGTAATAATCATCATAATACTTGGCATAAAAACATATCCTGAATTGCAGCATGAATATTAATCAATCAATCTGCATGCTAAAAGTGGATCGTCCCACAGAAAGTGGGGAGTTTTTCAGTATGCCCTGGGCACAGGAAGGTGATAGACTCAGAAGCCGTAGAAGCAATGGGTGGTTTGTCTCCAGAATGACAGCACAGCATCACCCCTATCGTGTTGGGGCTCTATAGGAATGCCCACACTTCCTGCCTCCCTCAAAATATTGGCACCAAAATATTGGTTATTATAGTTTAAGCACACTTTTGCCATTTGGGCAGCCTCAATTGGATAAAAGAAAGTGCTTATTTACACAGCGCTTAGTTAAACCATGGAACTCCCTGCCACAGGAGGTTGTGATGGCCAGCAGCTTGGATGAGGATTAGACAAATTAGCGGAGGATAAGGCTATTGATTTCCTTATTTCCTTAAGAATGGATAAAGAAATCAGGTCTGAGTGCTCACTGGAAGGACAGATCCTGAAGCTGAGGCTCTAATACTTTGGCCACCTCATGAGAAGAGAAGGCTCCCTGGAAAAGACCCTGATGTTGGGAAAGATGGAGGACACAAGGAGAAGGGGATGACAGAGAACGAGATGGTTGGACAGTGTTCTCGAAGCTACCAACGTGAGTCTGATCAAACTGCGGGAGGCAGTGGAAGACAGGAGTGCCTGGCATGCTCTGGTCCATGGGGTCATGAAGAGTCGGACACGACTGAACCACTAAACAACAACAACAAGGCTATTGATGCCTACGATGGCTACACTCTCTCTGCAGTTGGAGGCAGAAATGCTTCTGAATACAGTGGTACCTCTGGTTAAGAACCTAATTCGTTCCGGAGGTCCGTTCTTAACCTGAAAATGTTCTTAACCTGAGGTACCACTTTAGCTAATGGGGCCTCCCGCTGCTGCCGCCCGATTTCTGTTCTCATCCTGAGGTAAAGTTCTTAACCCGAGGTACTAATTCCGAGTTAGCGGAGTCTGTAACCTGAAGCATTTGTAACCCGAAGTGTTTGTAACCCGAAGTGCCACTGAACCAGTTGCCAGAAGGGAGAAGGGGGTGGTTTTGTGTTCAAATCCTGCTTGCAGGTTTCCCACAGGGAAGTGTGAGAACAGGATGCTGGACTAATGGGCCTGATCCAGCAGGCTATTCTTGTGCTTATGAGCGCTCTCTTGTCCGCTGACACAGGTTACTTACAAGAAGAGAGGACCAAACACACCAAGCTATGGTCTGTGGTTGGGGTAAGGAACCAGGTCACTGCAGTGCTGGGAGAAGCCTGAACCCAGCACCACACAGAACAACAGAGGCAAGGATCAGCCTATAAAGTTCAGGTTACAGGTGGGTAGCCGTGTTGGTCTGCCATAGTCGAAACAAAATAGGAAATTCTTTCCAGTAGCACCTTAGAGACTAACTGAGTTTGTTCTTGGTATGAGCTTTCGTGTGCATGCACACGAAAGCTCATACCAAGAACAAACTCAGTTGGTCTCTAAGGTGCTATTGGAAAGAATTTCCTATTTTGTTTCGACTATAAAGTTCAGCTAAGCAGTTCCGGGGAATCCAGAGAACAGAATGGAATTCTAGTACAGAACCCTCCAGTTGAGATTCCCGCATCTACAATTCCAGGATCCCGTGAGTGCTAAGGATGATACTGAAGAACCAAGACGTTGTTGTCTGTTTGGCATGAAAGAACGACAAGACATCTGTAGGTCCATCCATGGCAAACAGTTCCCTTGTCCCATCAATGTTTCTCTGTGCCTGCTCTGACATCATGTGCGCTGACTAGCCCCACCTGCTGGCACCGACGTATATAGCACATACAGCACAGCTGTATTTACAAAGCTTCGTTCCTTGCAGGTGTTGGCACTGCAGATGCCAACACCCGAGGATGGGAGTAAATGGTTGTGTGGCACTGGGGGCGGGATCAGCCGGGGCACTCCTGCTTCCTGCTCATCTGTCCTTAGAATAAGCACGCAGTTCACCCGAATGGGGCTTATTATGTATAGGTGAAACTCGAAAAATTAGAATATTGTGGAAAAGTCCATTTACATAAGCAATTGTTTTCATTAGCTACTGGAGTTTAATATATGAGATAGACTCCTGACATGCAAAGCGAGATATGTCAAGCCTTTGTTTGTTATAATTGTGATGATTATGGTGCACAGCTGATGAAAACCCCAAAGTTGAAATTGTGAATTTGGGGTTCTCATCAGCTGTACGCCATAATCATCACAATTATAACAAATAAAGGCTTGACATACCTCGCTTTGCATGTCATGAGTCTATCTCATATATCAGTTTCACCTTTTAAGTTGAATTACTGAAAGAAATGAACCTTTCCACGATATTCTAATTTTTCGAGTTTCACCTGTATACCAGCAGGGAGTATCTCCCATGGTTGTCTCATCTAAGAAAGCACATTTTCATGCAGTGCGTAAACTGTGGAATTCGCTCCCGCAGGAAACAGTGATGCCCACCAACTTGGATGACTTTAAAAGAAGAGCGGGCAGATTCACGGAGGCTACTAGCCATAATGGCTATGTTCTACCCCCTGGTATGCCTCTAAATACCAGTTGCTGGCAAATTGCAAGAGGGCAGAGGGCTGCTGTGCTCATGCCCAGCTTGCAGGCTCCCCACAGACACCTGGTTGGCCACTGTGAGAACAGGATGCCGGACTAGATGGGCCATTCTCATCTTAAATTCTTTGGGCTGGAAATCTCAGGTCTGGGGGCCAAATATAAGCCTGTAATTTCCTATTTGGCTCTCAGAACCTGTCCCATACCCTCTCCTCTGCCTCCACCCCCCTCAAAGCTGCATCTCTGCATGGTCCTGCTGTGTGCCTCCATGGGGTCTTTTCAGCTGGCGGCATCTTTGAACTCTGTCGATGGATCTTGCTTGTCCAGATGGCGACTAGAGAGGTGTGTGTACTTGTCGGTGGAAACCAAAGGTAAAAATTACATAGCCCCACCCACTTTCCCCTCTGGTCCCTCCCACCACTGGCATGTGGGCCTGGGAAGATATGCGCCAGAAAGAAATGCAGTCTCTGGTATGACAAATTGCCCCCATGCCTGATCTGACGTATCAATCTATATATATAAAATCGTTCAAGTTGGATGTTTGTTAACGACCGACTTTGTCCGTACCACTTGACCGATTCTGTTCAAATTTGGACACAACGTTCCATGGCCATATGGGAGTGATCATATGTAATTAGATTGTACAAATACCACACCTTTGACAGGTAAAAATGTGATTTTCCCCTTCATGGATCACTGCCTTGTCGTGGCGAAGGGGCTTGAATTACTCAGGGAAGCTATGAGCTATGCCGTGCAGGGCCACCCAAGATGGACAGGTCATAGTGGAGAGTTTGGACCAAACGTGATCCACCTGGAGGAGGAACTGGCAACCCACTCCAGTATCCCTGCCAAGAAAACTCCATGGACAAAGACAACAGGCATATAAAAGATATGACGCTGGAAGATGAGCCCCTCAGGTCGGAAGGCGTCCAACATGCTACTGGGGAAGAGCGGAGGACAAGTACAAGTAGATCCAAAGCTGATGAAGCGGCTGGGCCAAAGCCGAAAGGACACTCAGTTGCGGATATGCCTGGAAGCGAAAGGAAAGTCCAATGCTGTAAAGAAAAGTATTGCATAGGAACCTGGAATGTAAGAACCATGAACCTTGGTAAGCTGGATGTGGTCAAAAATGAGATGGCAAGAATAAACATTGACATCCTAGGCATCAGTGAACTAAAATGGACGGGAATGGGCGAATTCAGTTCAGATGACTATCATATCTACTACTGCGGGCAGGAATCCCGTAAAAGAAATGGAGTGGCCCTCATAGTCAACAAAAGAGTGGCGAAAGCTGTACTGGGATGCAATTTCAAAAATGATAGATTGATCTCGATACGAATCCAAGGCAGTCCTTTTAACATCACAGTAATCCAAGTTTATGCACCAACTTCCAGTGCTGAAGAAACTGAAATTGACCAATTCTATGAAGACTTACAACACCTTATAGAAATGACACCAAAGAAGGATGTTCTTCTCATTATAGGGGATTGGAATGCTAAAGTAGGGAGTCAAGAGATAAAAGGAACAACTGGCAAGTTTGGCCTTGGAGTTCAAAATGAAGCAGGGCAAAGGCTAATAGAGTTCTGTCAGGAGAACAAGCTGGTCATCACAAACACTCTTTTCCAACAACACAAGAGACGACTCTACACATGGACATCACCAGATGGGCGACATCGAAATCAGATTGATTATATTCTCTGCAGCCAAAGATGGAGAAGCTCTATACACTCAGCAAAAACAAGACCTGGAGCTGACTGTGGCTCTGATCATCAGCTTCTTATAGCAAAATTCCAGCTTAAACTGAAGAAAGTAGGAAAAACCACTGGGCCAGTAAGATACAATCTAAATCAAATTCCTTATGAATACACAGTTGAAGTGAAAAACAGGTTTAAGGACTTAGATTTGGTGGATAGAGTGCCTGAAGAACTGTGGATGGAGGCTCGTAACATTATACAGAAGGCAGCAACGAAAACCATCCCAATGAAAAAGAAATGCAAGAAAGCAAAGTGGCTGTCCAATGAGGCCTTAAAAATAGCGGGGGAGAGAAGGCAAGCAAAATGCGAGGGAGATAGTGAAAGATACAGGAAATTGAATGCAGATTTCCAAAGAATAGCAAGGAGACACAAGAGGGCCTTTCTAAACGAGCAATGCAAAGAAATAGAGGAAAATAACAGAATGGGAAAAACCAGAGATCTGTTCAAGAAAATTGGAGATATGAAAGGAACATTTCGTACAAAGATTACCACAATTAAGGACAAAAGTGGAAAGGACCTAACAGAAGCAGAAGACATCAAGAAGAGGTGGCAAGAATACACAGAGGAACTATACCAGAAAGATATAGAGGTCTCATACACCCCAGGTAGTGTGGTTGCTGACCTTGAGCCAGACATCCTGGAGAGTGAAGTCAAATGGGCCTTAGAAAGCCTTGCTAACAACAAGGCCAGTGGAAGTGATGATATTCCAGCTGAACTATTTAAAATCCTAAAAGATGATGCTGTTAAGGTGCTACACTCAATATGCCAACAAGTTTGGAAAACTCAGCAGTGGCCAGAGGATTGGAGAAGATCAGTTTACATCCCAATTCCAAAGAAGGGCAGTGCCAAAGAATGCTCTAACTACCGCACAATTGCACTCATTTCACACGCTAGCAAGGTTATGCTTAAAATTCTACAAGGCAGGCTTAAGCAGTACGTGGACCGAGAACTCCCAGAAGTGCAAGCTGGATTTCGAAGGGGCAGAGGAACCAGAGACCAAATTGCAAACATGCGCTGGATTATGGAGAAAGCTAGAGAGTTCCAGAAAAACATCTACTTCTGCTTCATTGACTACGCAAAAGCATTTGACTGTGTCGACCACAGCAAACTATGGAAAGTTCTTAAAGAAATGGGAGTGCCGGATCACCTCATCTGTCTCCTGAGAAATCTCTATTTGGGACAAGAAGCTACAGTTAGAACTGGATATGGAATAACTGATTGGTTCAAAATTGGGAAAGGAGTACGACAAGGCTGTATATTGTCTCCCTGCTTATTTAACTTATATGCAGAATTCATCATGCGAAAGGCTGGGCTGGATGAATCCCAAACCGGAATTAAGATTGCCGGAAAAAATATCAACAACCTCAGATATGCTGATGATACAACCTTGATGGCAGAAAGTGAGGAGGAATTGAAGAACCTTTTAATGAGGGTGAAAGAGGAAAGCGCAAAATATGGTCTGAAGCTCAACATCAAAAAAACTAAGATCATGGCCACTGGTCCCATCACCTCCTGGCAAATAGAAGGGGAAGAAATGGAGGCAGTGAGAGATTTCACTTTCTTGGGTTCCATGATCACTGCAGATGGTGACAGCAGTCACGAAATTAGAAGACGCCTGCTTCTTGGGAGAAAAGCAATGACAAACCTAGACAGCATCTTAAAAAGCAGAGACATCACCTTGCCGACAAAGGTCCGTATAGTTAATGCTATGGTTTTCCCAGTAGTAATGTACGGAAGTGAGAGCTGGACCGTCAAGAAGGCTGATCGCCGAAGAATTGATGCTTTTGAATTATGGTGCTGGAGGAGACTCTTGAGAGTCCCATGGACTGCAAGAAGATCAAACCTATCCATTCTCAAGGAAATCGGCCCTGAGTGCTCACTGGAAGGACAGATCCTGAGGCTGAGGCTCCAGTACTTTGGCCACCTCATGAGAAGAGAAGACTCCCTGGAAAAGACCCTGATGTTGGGAAAGATGGAGGGAACGAGGAGAAGGGGACGACAGAGGATGAGATGGTTGGACAGTGTTCTCGAAGCTACTAACATGAGTTTGGCCAAACTGGGCTGTTCAGGCCGAGAGAAAGATGGCGCCGGCAGTAAGTCTTCTGTGAGCCTCAACAGAGTGAGTGAGTAGGAGCTTTTTAACAATAATACAGAAAGACACTCAGAAAAGATCAAGGTCTAGCCTGATAAAGAATCCGGGAGCTACCAGGAGGTATTTCTAAACCTCCCCTTTCTCCTCTCCTGAGCTTTTTTATCTGCCCTTTGTAATCCCGTGGAAGCCATTCAAATTTCCCAAGGCCATCCTGTGTTATTTGAGGCTACCTGAGGCTAATTACAACCTCTGAGCTCCTTTTGAATAAGGCCCTAGCACTCAGCTAGAGAAGATAACTCAAATGGTACTTACAAGACAGAATTATAAAGAACTGGGGATTCCTCTAGCACAAGCACAAGCTGTTGAACCCCCTGCCCCAAAGAAAAAGCAGGCAAAAATTCCATATTATTTTAAACCAAAAGCAGAAGAAATAAAAAACACAGAGAGCCTGCATCCGCACGAATGGTCTGTCGACCGCACCCCGCTCGGAAGGGGTATGGAAGCAGAGGGAGGAGGAGGAAGAAAAGGAGTCGACCTGGCAACCGAGTTAAAGCAGGCAACTACAGAAAATACAGCCTTTAAGGCACAATTAGAACAGGAGCCTCAACTGGGAAACCCAGAAACTAAGTCAAAAGAACCCACTCATCAATCTATGCTTAGAGGGAAGGGGGGGTCCCCTGCCCCGACTGAGGTGGAGGAGTGGCTAAACGACACAAGAGTTCGACATCCAGACCTGGGCAGCTATAATTACATAATGACAGGGCTGTATAAAGATCTGTTGGAAGAACATCAAACTCAGTTAACTAAAGAACTGGGGCCAATTAAAAACTTTCTCTCAGAATGTTTGGGTTTGCTCACCTCCCTGATTGAACTAATCAGGAGGAAAGAGGACTGCCACTTTCATAAAGAAGCCAGCAACAAGCCAATTGGAAATAAAACCCAGCCCAACATCAAAGAAAGGAAAACAAGCAGAGCCAAACTAGTCCAGGGAAAAGTACTGGCCACTAGGAAACCTTCCTTAAAGGGAAAGAGTTCAATGCACAAGAAGAAGTCGAAGAATGTGAAAATGGGTCGAAAGGCTAAGCTGCCCTCTCGGACTGGGAAAATGAATTTCTCAAAGTTATTCAAGATTCTGGAGAACTCAAGCACAAAGAACCCCAGCATAACAACGCCAAATAAGAGCCAGAGCCCAAACATTTTAAATAAACACCGGGTGGCTAGCCCTCCAAGGCTAGTAAAACAATCGCTACCTTCTAGTGGAAAACTAAAGAAAACTCCAGACCCAAAGCAAGAAACTCCACAGAAGGGAGTACAAAAGAGCCAGAACTTAACTTTAATTAAACATAAACTAGTCCTCCTCCCTCTCTTCAAGCATGGAGGCCTTTCCACGCCTGCACAACAGAGAATTTATATACTTAAGAAAATTGACTTAGTCATCAGAGGCCTTATTCCAGCAGAAAATATTGTCAGCGTGAAATTTCTTCCATTTGATAAGGCCCAAAACAGAGTTGTGGTGACCTTTAAGGACTGGTCGGTAACTAAACAAATCTTGGACAAGAGGGACAGGCTCCAGAGGGCTGGCCTGTTGGTGACCCGCCTATTCGAAGAGTCCGGCGATCCACCATCTCTCTTAGGAACACGCAAGCCTACTAGTCTGCGCACAGAATTGGAAATGGCTTCTGAAAACTACAAACAAGCCCAACCGGAGGCAGTTAAAATTTCCAAACAGAAGGCTAAGCTCCAAAATTTTTTACTTCCTTCCAATGAACCCAAAAAAGATACCTTAAATGAAAAGGAGCTGCTTTTTTTAGCCTCCCTTGAGCAGATTCAACAGTCCCAGGATGCGTTAATTGCTAGGTTACAAACCATTAAAAAATCCTTACTCCTCCAAGGCTTTTCTGCTCCTTTGGAATTTAATTATGCTACTAACACAACAAAGCCCTTATCCAACGAAGACTGGACACAGTGCCGGTTCCTGTCCCCCGAAGAAGTGGGTTCTCCCACACACCCCTTAATACCTCAAACAACAACACACCAGGTAGAACTTGTCATGCCGATGAGTAGGAACGGTTCAATCTTTGTGAACGCCTCGGGATCCTTAGATGACATTCAGGTGGAGGATTGAAAGACAGATACAGCGAGGGGACACCATGCCAGGGAAACAAAACTCACCAAGCTAGTCCCTACCACAAATGACCTTAACAGCCCACTCCACCTCTACAAAAACATTCATTCCATCATTCTAAAGAACAAACGGAGGAGTCTACCTTTATTCCCCTCACCACCATATTTCCACATCTTATCGTGGAATGTGGCAGGCTGGCTGTCTAAGCAGGGCGATGCTGATCTTCTGGATTTCCTCTCAAAATTCCAGATTATTTGTTTACAGGAGACCTGGTGCCTAGACTCTCATCTCCCTTACTTACAGGGCTATATGGCTTTTGCTACCCCTGCGAAAAAACTAAATAACCGTGGCCGACCTAGTGGAGGTTTGGTCACTTTTATTCCTATAGAGCAAGGGTACAGGGTGCGACAACTGCAGTGGACGAAGAGCAACAATTTTCAGATTTTACTTATCTCCAATAACACAGGGGGAGATTTTCTATGTTTCAACGTTTATATTCCCCCCGTGTGTACTTCCTCTCAGACAATACAAATCTGGGAAGATTTGGAGTCATGCTTGGATAAGGCCAAAATAGAATTTCCTGACTGGAACATCCTGCTGGCAGGTGACTTTAATGCCAGGATAGGCAGCGACATCAATTCGTATGGCTCCAAAACCCAGTTTTTACCAGAGGCAGACTGGTTTATCCCTTGGAGCTCTGATGAAAAGGTCCTGAATAAGGCAGGTAATACATTACTGGAGATTGCCTTTAAGCATAATTTGTACAACCTGCATGGTACTTACATGGATAGGGCAGGAGGCTTCTTTTCTTTCATCGGCCCTCGTGGTGCAAGTGTGATTGACCATATCTTGGTCTCTCCAACAATTTTGGAGAGGGCACAGGGTCTCAGCACTTTTAACAGAACTGAGAGCGACCATCTTCCTATAGCAATCTCACTAACTCCCCTTGAATCAGGGGGATTACAACATCTACATTGTGCAGTCCCTCCTCAAGCACCGGCCCCACGCAGGCGTAAATGGAATAGCGAGCTGGAGCTTAAAATTAAACAACACCTGCACTCTCCAGACTTATTGGTTCTGAGAGACCAGTGTCTTTTACCTAACTTTGATCCTTTTTCACTATATCAGTGGATCTCAGAGTCTCTTTTCCCATTACTTATAAACACCAGGCCTCCCAAACAATATAACAAATCGGGGGTTTGGTTTGACAAAGACTGCCGGAAGCTAAGATCCCTGCTCAGGAAACAACAAAACAAGGTAAAACAGGAGAGGACTCTGTCATCTATGGTAAATTTCCACAGATGGCGCTCTTACTATAAAAACACCTTAAAACTCAAGAAATCCCTTTATAGGAAGGAACAATGGGAGGCACTTGATAAGGCGATTAAATTGCGAGACGATAGAAAATTTTGGGACATAATAGCACAGGGAGTCTCATCCAAAGGAAAAATTGTAAACAACAGTATTTCATCTGATGTGTGGTTTCAACACTTTTCCCAGCTATACGCACCCTCAAATACTGCTAATTCGAGTCCGTCCCTCCCATTGAAGAATGATCATCTAGCTAGTTGGGATCCTGTTACGGAATCAGAGTGCCTACAGCTAATTAAAACATTAAAAAATGGCAAAGCTCCTGGTGAGGATATGATCCCCCCTGAGGTATTTAAATCAAATGCCCAATGGTGGGCCATCTTTTTGGCCAATTTTTTTACGGCAATAAACAACACATGTAAAATTCCAGCAAACTGGAAACTAAGTGTGGTAGCCCCTATCTACAAGAAGGGAGATATTCAAGATCCAGCAAACTACCGCCCTGTAAGCCTTCTGGACATCGCATACAAACTTTATACCCGGTACTTATTAAACAAGTTGGTAGACTGGGCGGACCACACTAACCTGTTCAACGAGGAACAGGAAGGATTTAGAAAGGGCCACAATACGATAGGTCACTGTATGGTACTACAGACCCTGGTAGCTAAATATTCAAAAGCGTATAAGAGCAGACTCTTTGTGGCCTTTGTAGACTTGACATCTGCCTTTGACTCAATCTGTAGAGATAGACTATGGAAAAAACTATATGAAACAGATATTGACAGACGACTTTTAAAAATTCTCAGAGAGCTACACACAGATACTACAGTTAAAATCAGAACTGGGCCATCGGGAACTCTTACGGACCCACTGCCATTGGGGAAAGGGGTCAAACAGGGATGCCTGCTAGCCCCATTTCTTTTTAACTTTTATATAAACGACATTGTCCAGTATATGGCAAAGTACAAGTCATCGGCTCCAGCCCTCGAAGGTAAACGTCTGAATATACTGTTATATGCCGATGACATGGCTTTAATGGCACTCACCCGAAGAGGCTTACGCAGCATGTTGGAGGGGATCGCAGCCTACTGTTCCCATAACTCACTAAAGATAAACTATGACAAAACAAAAATTGTGGTGTTCACTAGAGCTCGCCACACTTTTAGATGGTCTTTAGATGAACATGTGATTGAACAGTGCCCTTTTTTTAAATATCTGGGTGTTACATTCCAGGCTACATCTAGTTGGCAAGCCCACTTTAAGGCTGTAACCCTCCTAACACGAAGAACAATTGGTGTCCTGCTTAGCTTCTTCTATACCCGGGGAGGACAATTGGTGATCCCGGCAATAAGAGCTTTTGTTGGGAAAGCTATTCCCCAGATGTTATATGGGGTAGAGCTCTGGGGGTGGAACCAGAGGCTGTTGGAACGGCTTGAAATTTTGCAAAATTACTATCTCAAGAGGATCCTAGGCCTTCCTCAAGGAACTCCGGCAGCTTACTTGAGAGTAGAGGTAGGATTACCTTCTGTGTCTGCCAGGGCCCACTTGAGATTCTTACGTTTTTACATCAACCTTGCAAATACCTCGAACACCTTACTGGCCAAACAAGCCTTTGTTTCTCTTCAAAAGAACACCACTTGGCGTCAAAATCTATCTGATATCCTGGTTAGATACACCCTACCGGAGTTTAATACACTCAAACTGTGGAGCCCGGACAAGTTCGGGAATGGATCCTGGAGAGAGACGCCCTGTTAGACATCACAAAAATACAGAACCCAGGGTCCTCCCACTGGTTTCCCCGACTGAAATCAGTTAAAACCTGCGCCAATTACTTGGCGAATATCACCGATCCCACACTCCGGAGAGCTTTCACCATGGCCCGTTTTCAAACTATCCCTACGGCCTATCTGTCAGGCAGATATGCAAAAATCCCGGTAGAGCACCGTTTATGTCCTTGCCACATGAGAACCAAAGAGGACCTCACGCATTACTTGTTGTACTGTCCCATTTACTCGGCCTTCAGGGATGCGATCTTACAAACTATTCCCAAGTCATTAGTCAACTCTGAGGACCAAGTAAAGTTTCTGCTGGTGGACGCTGACCCACGGATTACCCACGTGGTAGCGGTTTTCATGGCGAGGGCTATGAAAACCAGGGTGAGGTTCCTGAATGAGGCAGAGAAGGCCCTCCCATCGCTCTCCTAACCTGTTGAATCCTTTTTCCTGTATGGGGGGTGTTGGGTTTCATTTTTTGCCTCTTTGTTTTTTTGTTTGGTCTGGATTTGTCCCCTTTGCTGTGGCAGCGCGGCACAGGCTTTTAAAATCTTAAACCTATTTTAATAATTTTATTGTTTACTTTTTAATGGTGTTGTATGGTGTTTTGTGTAAAGGCATGGACCTCACAAACCTAATAAATGTTGTTGTTGTTGTTGTTGGCCAAACTGCGGGAGGCAGTGAATGATAGGCGTGCCTGGCGTGCTCTGGTCCATGGGGTCACGAAGAGTCGGACACGACTGAACGACTGAACAACAACAATGTGATTTTGTGCAAAAAGAAATAGCGGCCTCCAGTGGATGTTAAACACCACACCACACCTGTCTCCCCTCCTCCTCCTCTTCCTATGTCACCACGACCCTCCCCCTACTCCTTCTCCTTCTCACACCTTGAGAGCCACGAGGATGGGAAAAGCCATCTCTACTTCTCACTGCCCTGCCTGAGGCGAGAGGGCCCGCAAAGACCTGCGGGAGACCCTAGGCCGCAGGGCGTCCAGCGGCCTGGAGCCGAACACATCCCCTCGGCCAAGCGAGCACTCGGCTCACCTGTTCCCAGCGAGGGGAGGCGACTAGGCCTTGCAGGCCTCGGAAGAAGAAGCGGGGTTTGTGGGCCGAGGTGGAGCTGGTGAGGGGAGCCGGCCGAGGCCCATGAAGGAAGAGCGAGCATGTGCCTGCGAGAGAGAGAGAGAGAGAGAGCACACGAACAGGCGGCCGGGCAGAGGGGTCGCCGGCCCGACCCGTGAGGCGGCGACAGCGAGGTTTTTCCTTGGGCCTGAGGGGAGCCTCCCTCCCTACTGCCTCTCCCACCTGAAGATGCCGGGCAGCGTCGCCGACAGGCGGGTGTGTGCCGCGTGTGGCACCTCGGAGATTGAGGTGGACTCAGCCCATGGAGACGCGATTTGCAAGGCTTTGGGCTCTGTTCTCGAGGACAACATCATCATCTCCGAGGTGCAGTTCGTGGAGATCAGCGGTGGAGGGCCGTCGGCCGTCAGGCAGTTCGTCTGCTTCGACGGTGGGTGACGGGGAAATGAAAGGAAAGGATAGAAAAGGGGAGAGAAGAAGGGAGAGCCAGCAGGGGGCAAGGAGGGCTGGCAGGGCATGTGGGGTAGGGGTGTCTGTGACCATAACCATAACCTTCTGTGAAAATACGGACGTCATATATATATATTGTAAAATTTGGGTGTTTGTGACTGATCGCGTACTGGTTGAAATCCGGGAGAGTTACGAGACGGTCGACACGTGGCATAGAGACAGCCAGGGGAACTACGATACTAGAGAAACAGGAAAAGCTGTGCAGAACCATGTGCTTTCTCTTTTATATTCTCCTTTCCCATTTCACCAAATGAGCCACAGCAACGCGTGGCCGGGTCAGCTAGTAGCTTTAATATTTGTCTGCACTCAACGGAAGGCATCACCCTTACCAGGAAGCTTCCTCCCTACCTGTCGACGAAGGCATGGTGCAGTATGAAGATGGGATCATTAGCTGAGCCTTGCACCTGGGACATGGAGCCATTCATGTAGATGTGCAAGGCGTTGTGCAGGCTGCTTTGGGACACGTTCGATATGGCGGTGCTTGGATTCGCAAAGCCTGTAGGGAGGAGAGGAAACAGAGCAGTGAATGGCAATGGTTTTTGCAATAAGCATTGTGTTCGTTGCAATATACATTGTTTAGGGATGCTTTTAATGTTTGATGTTTTGTCGTGTTTTTAATATTTTGTTGGGAGCCGCCCAGAGCAGCTGGGGAAACCCAGCCGGATGGGTGGGGTATAAATAGAATCATAGAATCATAGAGTTGGAAGAGACCACAAGGGCCATCCAGTCCAACCCCCTGCCAAGCAGGAAACACCATAAAAGCATTCCTGACAGATGGCTGTCAAGCCTCCGCTTAAAGACCTCCAAAGAAGGAGACTCCACCACACTCCTTGGCAGCAAATTCCACTGTCCAACAGCTCTGTCAGGAAGTTCTTCCTAATGTTTAGGTGGAATCTTCTTTCTTGTAGTTTGAATCCATTGCCCCGTGTCCGCTTCTCTGGAGCAGCAGAAAACAACCTTTCACCCTCCTCTATATGACACCCTTTTATATATTTGAACATGGCTATCATATCACCCCTTAACCTTCTCTTCTCCAGGCTAAACATACCCAGCTCCCTAAGCTGTTCCTCATAAGGCATCGTTTCCAGGCCTTTGACCATTTTGGTTGCCCTCTTCTGGACACGTTCCAGCTTGTCAGTATCCTTCTTGAACTGTGGTGCCCAGAACTGGACACAGTATTCCAGGTGAGGTCTGACCAGAGCAGAATATAGTGGTACTATTACCTCCCTTGATCTAGACGCTATACTCCTATTGATGCAGCCCAGAATTACATCAATTATTATTATTATTATTATTATTATTATTATTATTATTATTATTGGGTTACAGCCAGTGAAGTCCTGCTCAGAGTAGACCTATTAAAATTAACAAACCTAGGTTCACTCTGACCATTACCTTAAGTGGGTTTACTCTGAGTAGGGCTAGCATTGGCTACCACCCAGTGCACTCTTCCTATCCATACATTCCCATATGCTTAGATCAACATCAGATGTTTTGCTCTATGGGCCCCTGGCCTGTTCTCTAAAGCCTGGTGGGTGACCATGAGAATCGAGGCCTTTGTCATCCCAGCACTCAAACTGTGGCTTAGTTTATCCAAGGAGGTCACCTACACTCCTTCATTGCATACTACTCACTGCTAAGTTGCAGTATTGGTGGTGATGGTATCTCAGCCAAGTGCCGCTTCTCCTGTCCACATGGGAGGCCACTGGAGACATCTGCAGGGGCCCCTGGGTCCCTGGGCACCCAGAATTCTTTTACTGTGGATGCCTGGCTTCCGCCAGATGCCACCACCCATTGCCTTATCTCCGACTCTCGGGCGTCGCGGCAGCAACTGGGCCAGAGCCTGAACTGTGGGGCCTCTGTTGGGACCCGCTGTGGCCGTGGCCATCCTTCAGGGGTTTGTCTATGGCTGTGGCGGCCCCACCAGTGGGGATGCAGCATCCATTGAAACAGCTCCACAACAGAGAAAAGAAAGTCAGAACATCCGTGTCAGAAAATAAGCGAACCCCCAGCTTCTGATAAGTCTCCAGCTTCGGATATTCGGAGGTTATGGCTATGTGAACACAGGGGTACCAGATTTAGCTTGCATGGCTAACAGTCACAGGCAGAGCCACCCATCATGCCGTAATTCATTATATGCCATGTGAGGAAGAAGCCTTTGGTTTTGTCCATCCTGCCTTTCAGACAAGTTCACTAGGTCCTGTAAAAAAGGACTTTGGTGTGTGTGTGTGTGTGTGTGTAGGTGGCAGAAGGCGAGGAGGAGGTGGCTGCTTGCTTTGCCATGTGCCTGAGGGTGGAAATCATCAAAACAGACCTTGCGTCAAGCCTAGTGATTTGTACAGGTTAATAACCATTCAAACACTTTCTGGACCAGTTGGCATTTCTGAACAGTTTTTTTTTTAAAGCAGCCAAAGACTGCCAGAGAGAATAGAATTTCAGTCATCAATGGGAACTTGGCAGAAATCTGAAATTTGCAGTAATTGACTATTTAATATTCTTTTTATGGGAGAACGGCTTTACATAACTTTCGGTATTAACAACTAATGAGGCATGATTTGTTTTAGAACATGACTGTTCCCCTCATTTGGCCCATCCGTGTCGCTCATGAGTTTACTCATGTGTATTAAGAGGCACAGTCATGGATCGTTGTGACAGCATAAAACAATGCATTAACAATGCTGAACACAAGAGCAACTGGCACATTTTATTTTATTTCTTGGTTGAATAAACAAATGTCAATCCCATCCTCCCTCCCAAAGAAGTCCAGGGCAAGAACAACAACAAGCAGGAAAACGATACAGTGTGAAATAAAACAGAATACAAACAGTTGCATATCCTTGAAGCTAAGGTTGCCAGGAGCAGTCTCTTTCAGTCATCAAATGCCCGGGTGAACAGGGATGCATTTAAATTCCTCCTGAATGTTAATAATGAGAAAGACAGGCACACCTCACCAGGGAGGGCATTCCAGAGACAGAGAACCACCACCAAGAAGGCCCTATACACCGTTTTTACAAACAGAGAGCCTTAGGCCAAATCAGGTCCCGTGAGGGGATGCTATCTGTAAGGAAAAGGTTGTGGGTAGCAGTCTGTGGTGAGCCAGCAGAGAAATCAGCAGTCAGGACCACAGAATGAACCAGGAGGCAGGAGCAAAGAGCAAGACAGAAGTTCATTCAGGTGTTGTTGTTTTTTTCTGAAGGACTAGTGAAAACACAGGAGGAAACCAAACCAAAGACCTGCCAAGGATGTCAAGTGGAACAGGAAGCCGTTTAAAACCCCTTCCTGCCCACAAGGTTCCAATGGACAGTCTGGATGGACAGAACCAGTTCTACGTATTTGCCAATCCAGAGAAGACAATGACAGCAGGATTTGCCACACTTTCCCCGCAGGGCTGGTGTGTGAGTCACTAGCCCTGCTACCCCTCAAATCCTTCTCAAAGTGCCCCTCACCCGGAGAGATACTCGATGACAAAGGATGTAGGTACCTGATAAAGAATGATAGAAACAGAGGGCTGATGACAGGCTGAGTACTTTTTCTTCACGCCTAGCCTGAAAAAAATGCACGTTTTCTGTGCAACCCTTGCACTGTGCTCAGCCTGTGTCTTAACAAATGTGTCCCCGATCTTCTGGCATCTCAGTGATTTCAGCTGTCTCCCTGCTCCTTATTATCTCACCAAATCTGATTCATTTTCAACAGAAACTGATGGATACCCTGAAACCAAATTGTGCCACCCATTGCAAGTTTGCAGAATGGTTTATACTAAGCCAAGGGCTTAACAAATTGTGTGTGTGTGTGTGTGTGTGTGTGTGTGTGTTTTACCTCCACTTCTGCAATTTTCACTTGTTACTGAACACACAGTACATGGCATATGATTTCAGAATGAGCACCCTGGGTATTAATTAGTCTGGGTTACTAAAGGGGTCACGGGAAAAGCCCAGAACATCAAGTCTTCCCCTGTATTGATTTTTGCTTGCCGTCTAAACATCCATGACCCTGTGTCACCAAAGACATGAAAGCCTGTCTCTTGAAGCTGGTTTGTTTTTTCTAAACACCAGGGGCCGATTTGAACAGGGACATTATTATTATTACAGTATTGCGACATCCAGCAAGGGTGCAATATCTTCGTTCAAATACATCGCTCTCTCCCCATCCCCACTGGATTGAATTCACACATTCAGCTGCCATTCACCAAATGCCTGCCTTCCAGCATTGAAAGGGCTCTCACAAAGAAGATGGAGAAAACCTGTTCTCTCCTGGTGCAGAGGTTAGGACTAGAACCCAGGGTCAAAATTGGGGGAGGGGGAGTGCATTCAATGGCCGATCTCTGCCTGATACTCCAGAGAGCCACTTCAAATCACGGTCATTGAAGGATCTGACTCAGATCGCGTTCACACGAAATAGTGAAGACACTATGCTACCACTTCAAACCGTCATGGCTTCCCCCAAAGAATTTAGTTGTAGTTTGTTAAGGGCGCTGAGAGTTGTTAGAGCTACGATTCTCAGAGTGTTTTAACGATCCCTCTCCTCTTGAAACTCAGGGAATTGCAGGTCTGGGAGGGGAATTGGGCTGCCCCAGCAACTCTCTACACCCTTGCGTGTCGAGGTCCCCAATCAACCCCTCAAGAAAAACACACTTCACACCATATATAAGTTTAAGGTTTTTGGCATTAATTTGGCCACAACTTTATTGAATACAAAATAAGTGAGTGGTTGCTTAGGCATTGGTTAAGACTATCTGTCCCGTTGGGAACAGAACTGACATCCACCCGCCTGTGGAGTCAGTATAGGGGGAAACGCTTTGGGGAGAGAATGTGCGCCCGTTCTCCCCAAATGCTCCCAGGGGCTCTTGCGTGGGCCCTGTCCCCCGACCGGGGGAAACGGACAAGCATGGTGAGCCCCTGGATTCCTTTAACGGAATTCCCCTTGCAGCAGCAGCCTTGAAGGGGCAACCACAGCCAACCTGCCCCTTCGCAGCATAGGAGGGGCTACCACAGCCAACTCTGCCCCTTCTAAACCAAGTTATAACCAATGCCTAACCGCCAACCTTACAAGTTGTGACTAATTGCTATGCAGTAGGCGAAAACCAAATGGCACCAGCCAATCAGCCAAATGGAAAAATTCCTACCATGCCCCTTCTGCAACGCAGACGACCCCATGACAGGCATAACAAGGTCAATGCAGAGGCCTAATAACAGGGCGGGAGGGCGGGCGATCCGATGCACGAAGCCAGGAGGGCTCCGACGCTGAGTGCAGGGTCATTTATAGGCTCTGGACTGTCCATCAACAAGTTGCAACATAGAAATCTCCCCAACGACAGCCAGAGCCCAATCGCAGTAGTGGCCATCCATACAAACCCGCCCAGCAGCAGAGGGGTGACTTGCTAGCCCCCACCGCAACATGTACTCTCCATGAAGGAGAACACGCTTTATCAAAATACAGCTCCCTGCAGAACCGCCAGCTTGTGAGGGTGATGGGGGGACGACAAAGACACCGTGCGCATGATGTCAGGAAGAGCCGCAGCCAGGAGGGCTTTGCGAAGCTAGCAAGAGTGGTCTTGGACCCGATCGGAGCATCACACCACCCTTCCTATTTTTTTAATGATATTTTTTAATTGAGTTTCCTTTTTATAACACTTAAACACATCCTCTTTATCCACTTAAATTCTTTTGCTCTTACAAGCTTTCGACTTCCCTCCCTCCCGCCTCTTGGTTTTCAGAGTTAATAATCTTTATATCATAGCATTTATACATCTTCCAATTTACGCTTCACTCCTTCAAAAGATCCCAATTATTAAACAAATATAAAAAGGTAAGAACAATTATCATTACAAGTCTTCTTACAACTCTGCTAGTGTTGTTCGTTGCTTACAATGGTCCTTCAAATATTGTATAAATTTACTCCAGTCTTTTCAGAATGCTTGGTCTCGCTGGTTCTGGATTCTTCCCGTCATTTTTGCCAGTTTTACAAAGTCCATCATCTCTATCTGCCACTCTTCTTTCATTGGTATTTCTTGTTGTTTCCATTTTTGGGCTAAAAGAATTATTGCTGCAGTTGTTGCATACATAAATAATTTTTTATTTCCCTTTGGCATCTCTTCCCCCCACAATTCCCAGTAAAAATGCTTCTGGTTTTTTTTAACAAAAGTATTTCTATACATTTTCTTTTGCTCATTATATATCATTTCCCAGTAAGCTTTTACCTCTTTACAAGTCCACCACATGTGATAAAAACTCCCTTCTTTTTCTTTACATTTCCAGCACTCCTTAGTTCTTGTCCTATACATTTTAGCAAGTTGGGTTGGTGTTAAACATCAACTGTAATCATTTCCATCGCATTTTCTTTAAGTGCACTGCATGGAGTAAAATTAATACCTTCATTCCACAGCCTTTCCCAAGATTCTAACTGAATATTATATCCGAAATCTTTAACCCACTGTATCATTACCACTTTAACTTCTTCATCTTCATTATGTCATTCCAATAATAATCTATACATTTTCGATAATATCTTTCTCTTATCACCCAATAAATCTATCTCCAGCCTGGATCTTGTTGCGTGGCAAGGTCCTGACCCCCCACCCCATTTGTTGAATAAAGACACACATGACACAATATATAAGGTTAATGAGCAGAAAAAGGCCACAACTTTATTGGTTACAGATGATATATTGGCTTAGGCATTGGATCTAACCGACTATATCTGACTCCAGCCCGTCTGCTGGGAGTCCAGGAAGGGTTAACCACCAGTAGGGGGAGTCCTGCTGATGCACATCAACTAGGAGCACAGGAAGCCAAAGAGAGAGATCTCCCGGCTGTGCCCCGCCTTTAACGGGCAGGCCACACACCCTGACCGGCCGGATTGGCCGGCCCAGCTGGTGACGCAGCTGGAAAACACCAATCGCACAGGGCTGGCCACTCACCCCCTGCGCACATGGAGGGGTCATGAGAAACCGCAACACCACCTCCTCCTAAGGCGGAAGTGGCCTTGTTTCACACCACCCTTCCCAAGCCGGGCAGAAGCTTCTGACAGAACGCTGAAGCCCTCCTGTCTCCTTCCCAAAGCTCTGTGCTTTCGGGACGTCGAAGAGGGGGAGCGGGCTACCCCCAAAATATTGGGGGCACCAAAAGGGCTCGGCTTCTAGGAATTCCATTCCACCTTAAGTTGCAGACATGGAACTGTTGCATGTCACAGGTCTGTTTACATACCAGCACAGATTGCTGGGAAGTTCCGGTTGTGTATAGCTTTTGCTTTTGCGACTCTCGGAGGAGACAAAGGAGAGCCGACATGTTTTTATGTGTTCTGATTTATGCTTAATAAATCTGCTTGTACATATGCTTTCACACAAGCCTCTCTCGCCACTTCTGTTGCGTGGTTTCTGCAAATATAGTGCGCCCAGCTTTTGAAGCCTGGGTCAATGATTTAATGTCGCACCAGTGATCGAAGATCGCCCGGCAGACTGGCTGGGAGGACGTGATCCAGCTGGGGGCTAGCCAGCTGGCCTCCCATCTACTTCTGGATGCCAACAGCCAGCACCCCTGGCTCCCATAATTCTTTGTGGGAAGCCATGATTGTTTAAGGTGGGGTAGGTTTTAAATGTATCATGTGGTTGTGACCTAAGGCAACTTCCTGTCTCCCTGTCATTTCCCAGGCCTTCGAAACAATGCCCCTCTTGGAACTTTTGTACCCTGGCATCCTGTTGTGAGGTCAAAGTACCGCATGATAGATTTCAGTGCCTGAAGCTTAAGTCATGTGCTATTCTCCATAACTACTTTTTTCAGCAAAGGATGGTAGAAAAGGTTCCCCCATAATGACGTATTATGGGGCTGAAGCATCTAATGATGCGAAGGGGGGGAATGGGCCTGGCTTGATCCCGTGCCTTTCAGAGCAGCTCACGCTCAGAAATCAGCAGGGGAAGCTTTCTGTGGCACGCAGGTAAGCAACATCACCTGCACATGTCTTCACATCTCACCAGCGTCACTGAAACACAGCTTACATTGTTGGGTTGAAAAGCTGGCCACCCTAGATGCGTTGGTTCCTTCTTGAAATTTGCTTTCTCTTTCAATCCAGGTTTTGCGACTTTGAGCCTAGTTTGGAATCTTTTCATTAAGAAAAATGGAGAAACTGCATACGGCAGGGGGGAAAAGGTGTGAAAGCTTTCTGCATTTGCTGTTAATCTTCAATTGGATCCTGCCACTCATGTAAAAGAAAAGCAAAACCCCGAAACTTTATTGAGAGAGTAACTGAAATCTGCCACCTGCCTAAAAAACAAAAGCTGAATTCTGCAGTCTGAATAAATTATGCAGACAATTTGCATAACTGACCTCACTAGGTATACTTTATTCCATAATTTATTGCTATTTCGAATCATTTATTCTGCAGCTGTGGGTCAAATACACCAATGTGATAAAAAAAGAAGAAGGTTGGGGTGCCTCCAGCCTCTCCGTGAAATGCCCTCCTAAGTTAGGGCTGCCATGCGGATGTTCCTGTATTTCTTTGTGAATTTCCCCAGTTTAGGGAAATGAAAGCAACAATGGGGCTAATGAGTTGCCAGGGCCATCTTGTCATAGGGGCTGGATGGCGCGGTGCACCAGGGTGCCAGGCCCCCCAGGGGCGCCCCCGCGAGCCCGCCAGCATACCAGGCGCCCCCTCCTCAACCCGCGCCCACCCCCCGGCGGGCGAGCTGCAAGCGGCTGCCCTCCGGAACCCCAGCTGGAGCGCTGGGAAGGGCGTGCAAAGCCCTGCGCCGCTCCAGCGCCACTCCCCTCATCCCCCGCTCGCCCACCTCCCTCCCGCGCTGGCCACCCATCGGGTGGGCGGCCGGCTTGCAGCGCCACGCCCCTCATCCCCCGCTCGCCCCCCTCCCGAGGGGCGGCCAGCGCGGGAGGGAGGTGGGCAGAGAGGCGGCCCACCGGGGGCGCCGAGGGATCGTCGCGCCAGGGCGGCTGATCCATTTAAGACGGCCCTGTGAGTTACATTACTCAACCTTCATCAAGGCCTGCTGTGACAACTTTGAAAGGCACTGTAGGGGCAAAATTGCTCAGATTTGGGCAGGTGCAGAGGCCACAATTAGAATAAGTCCAGCGAAAGGACACTGTCTGTTCCATCCATACAGGATCGGTTTAGATCACTGCAGCTTGAGGATGTGGACAAACTGCTTGAAGAAGTGAAATATGCTGAGAGCAGAGCCATCAGATTCATGGAGTTTATTTCAGTTTGTAACCGTCAGTCATCGGGCGTGTCTCTGTCTGTGTTCTTCCCACCCAGGCCCCAGGCTATATATCTTTTATTCACACCCTCAGTCACACCGGATGTTGTTGATGTTATTTAGTCGTTCAGTCGTGTCCGACTCTTCGTGACCCCATGGACCAGAGCACGCCAGGCACGCCTATCCTTCACTGCCTCCCGCAGTTTGGCCAAACTCATGTTAGTAGCTTCGAGAACACTGTCCAACCATCTCATCCTCTGTCGTCCCCTTCTCCTTGTGCCCTCCATATTTCCCAACATCAGCGTCTTTTCCAGGGAGTCTTCTCTTCTCATGAGGTGGCCAAAGTACTGGAGCCTCAACTTCAGGATCTGTCCTTCTAGTGAGCACTCAGGGCCGATTTCCTTGAGAATGGATAGGTTTGATCTTCTTGCAGTCCATGGGACTCTCAAGAGTCTCCTCCAGCACCATAATTCAAAAGCATCAATTCTTCGGCAATCAGCCTTCTTGATGGTCCAGCTCTCACTTCCGTACATTACTACTGGGAAAACCATAGCTTTAACTACACGGACCTTTGTCGGCAAGGTGATGTCTTTGCTTTTTAAGATGCTGTCTAGGTTTGTCATTGCTTTCCTCCCAAGAAGCAGGTGTCTTCTAATTTCGTGACTGCTGTCACCATCTGCAGTGATCATGGAACCCAAGAAAATGAAATCTCTCACTGCCTCCATTTCTTCCCCTTCTATTTGCCAGGAGGTGATAGGACCAGTGGCCATGATCTTAGTTTTTTTGATCTTAGTTTTTTATCACACCTGATAGGCTGGTTCAAACTTCCCTTCTGTAGCCGGATTGGACGGCTGCAGCGGCCAACCATATCACTACATTCTAAAATCCTGCCTGCCTCTTATTAGGATTTAAAGCTCTAGACATAACAAGAAGTATGGCCGACCTCCTGCGTCCGTGACCCTTGCCCATCTTGCCTTCTTAAAATTAGCCAGATGCTGGAAGTTTTTGGACGATAATGTGCCGACTTCATAGTACAGGAAATCCTGTACACTAACTAGTGTTAACAGAGAAGCTAACCGATCGAATAAAAATACCAAAAGGGCATGAAATCTTTTTCAATAGATTGGCACCCCTTTATTAAGTACACAGCAGCAGAGAAAAGGGTGGGTCCCCTTTAAAGAATTCTCTGGCTGGGATGATTGTATACTGCAATTAAATGTTGCCACACAACTGGCAGTGCGATGTAGTGAGATTTGAATCTCTGGGGGTGGGATCCTGCTATTTCGTGGTTTTTCTTTTGTGGTTCTGTTAAAACTGGAAAAGAATACATATCTTTTAAAAAGCCTAGCCTGCTGTACAAAGGGGAAGTTCTGCATTCGTTGTCCACCCACTTTCACCTTTGGCATGTGGGCCCTGGAAGGGGATGAAGTGTTTGGGCTGAAGAAGAAGAAGAAAAAGGTTCAAAGGTTACCTTAAAGTTGGATTTCTCAGGTAACCTATTGAGGATAGAGCGGGGAAGCCTGACAGCACTTGAGATAGATTTGTGCTGAGCCGTGACAGGCAGAAGGTAGGCGTCTCTTTGCAAGCACCGAAGGGCCTGGAGCAGTTGATGTCTCTAATAGCATGCAGTCAGGCAGAGCTAAGACAGCAGGCTGTACAGCTAACTGCGCCGTGTGAAGGTTTGAGGAGGACACTGATGGAGGCTGAGGTGCTTAAAAATAGGCTTCATTTGGGGGGTGCATAAAGAGACCGTGCAATTTGAAGGATGTCTTAGCTAGAAGCAGAGAGGCGAGCTCAGAGGTGCCTGCCTGCCTGCCTCCTCTCTTGCTGAGCGTGCCCGTTTCCTCTGCCTCTGGGTCTAGTCCATATCGTCTCGCAGAGGGAAGAGGCACCAACTCCAGGGGACCCTGGGGGCCAGGGCACCCACATTTTTGTTGTTGTGGGTGCTCAGCTAGCTTCTCCGGCACCTGGAGCGGTGGACCAGCTGTGCACCTGGGGTCGGGGCCATGGGGGAAGGGCGAGGGCCCCAGGGGGCAAGCTGCCCATGGGGGTGGAGCGTGCCGCCCATGGTGGGCTGCTTCTAGGGCGGTGGGTGGGGGGAGCCGCACCGCTTTGCCAGCAGCCTTCCTCCCTTCCCTCTTCCTTTTGACAGCTTGGGGGAGGCTTCATCCCCCCAGGAAGCAGCCCGGGAGCGGGGGGCAATGGCGCGCCACCCACCTGCAGCTCCCAAGCCTCCCCCGAGCTCCGCCAGGGTCCCCTGGAGTTGGTGCCCCTTCCCCGTGGTAGGCTTGGGAGTTGAGGGCGGGCGGTGTGCTGAATGTCACAACCCTCAGTGATGACACCCAGGGTGGCCCGCCCCCACTGCCCCCTTCCTCCGCTCGTGGCTCAGCCCTCACAGCTCGCCACCTTGTGCCACCACTGCCGCCACCACCACTACTCCCCACTGCTGCTACCCCCATTTGACACCTCATCCCACCTTACCTTCTAGAGGCCACAATGGGCCCCACCTGTGGGTGCAGTGGGCCAAATTGGAACTCCTCCTGTCGCCACATGATGCCACACACAGGCACTGCATGTGTGGCATGACAGGCTTGCGCCAGGCACCCACAGTGCCCCTGCCAGAGGGAGAAGCTAAGGCAAGGGGTTGTTGTTGTTGTTGTTTAGTCGTGTCTGACTCTCTGTGACCCCATGGACCAGAGCACGCCAGGCACTCCTGTCTTCCACTGCCTCCCGCAGTTTGGCCAAACTCATGCCAGTCGCTTTGAGAACACTGTCCAAGCATCTCATCCTCTGTCGTCCCCTTCTCCTTGTGCCCTCCATCTTTCCCAACATCAGGGTCTTTTCCAGGGAGTCTTCTCTTCTCATGATGTGGCCAAAGTACTGGAGCCTCAACTTCAGGATCTGTCCTTCTAGTGAGCACTCAGGGCTGATTTCTTTGAGAATGGATAGGTTTGATCTTCTTGCAGTCCATGGGACTCTCAAGAGTCTCCTCCAGCACCATAATTCAAAAGCATCAATTATTCAGCAGCCAGCCTTCTTTATGGTCCAGCTCTCACTTCCATACATTACTACTGGGAAAACCATAGTGATTTTGGTGTCACACAAGCAGCGGCATAGCTAGCCGCTCCGGTGTCCGGTGCGCCGCGCGCGTCGGCTGAGGCTCCACTTCATTCTGGGGCACTGCCAGGAGCTCCGCCCCTTTGCAGTCCTTCCCACCTGGCCACGCCCCCGCAGTGACTGCCCTCACTGCTGCTGCTGCTGCTGCTGAGGTTGCAGCGAGCCCGGGATAAGGAAGAGGAGGAGGCGGCAGGAGGCAGAAGGGGGAGAGCCGCACGCAGCAATTGACTGGATGGGGTGGGTGCCCTCCAACTTCTCTCCTCCAGCAAACCAGACGGGGCGCGCTAAAGAGAAAAAATGGGGAGGGATGGGCGAGGGGAGAGAAGATCAAAGAGATGCAGGGGTGGGGAGCGGAGAAAGGAGTGGGGAGAAATCCAAGAGCAAAGGAAGGAGGACGACTAGGGGAAAGATGGAAGCAATGCAAATACGGGAGGCGGGTGAGAGGGAAGAAGAAGAAGAGTTTGGATTTGATATCCCGCTTTATCACTACCCGAAGGAGTCTCAAAGCGGCTAACATTCTCCTTTCCCTTCCTCCCCCACAACAAACACTCTGTGAGGTGAGTGGGGCTGAGAGACTTCAGAGAAGTGTGACTAGCCCAAGGTCACCCAGCAGCTGCGTGTGGAGGAGCGGAGACGCGAACCTGGTTCCCCAGATTACGAGTCCACCGCTCTTAACCACTACACCACACTGGCTCTCGGGATGAAGGAGGGAGGGATGAAGTGGGATGAGGCTAGAGAAAAAAGAGCCGCCCATGGGGGAGGGGCTAGCCAAGGCAGGGGTGCTGCGTGGAGCCTCTCCACAGCCTCCCCCTCAGCTGTAGGGCAGTTGAGGGAGAGGCAGTGGTCAGGCACCTAGTGTCAGCCGCTTTACATTACATTTCTGAACTGAACTAAAAAGTTTCGTGAGCCCATTAAAAAAACAACCCTCATATTTTTGTCATTTTGTCACCCCCTCAACGATGACACCCAGGGAGGCCCACCCCCTCCATCCTCCCTTCCTACACCCCTGCGCACAAGGTGCCGCTGAAATTTTAAAGCCCAAAGTCCACGACTGAGGCCTCCTGCACCTTCAGCTGCGGCTCTCATTTATTGCTACATCCCCCACGCAGATTCCCAACGTTTGGTAGGCCTCTGGACATAAAGTAGAACAATAGCACCCTCCAGTTTACCAAGCAGAAAATCGCCGTAGCTTATACACCTTTCGGCTTGCGCTGCAACGAGAGTTGGGTTTCAATCCTGGGGAGATAAATCTCTTAAGAGGATCAGAAAACTTAAGGGGTAATGGAAAGCTGGCGCGGAAAATAAATGTGTCTGCTCCTCCACGAAAACAAAAGTTTTAAATGCAATTTTTGCCTTGCCACAGCCTAAATCCCCGACTCCAAGGCAGTGGGTCAAATCTGTTTTCCATTATCTGCTGCACATGTTGATGTTATATATTATAAGCCCTATTATTTAAGTGCAGGCAGAGACAGATTGTAAGTTCCCTTTTCATTCTAGGGCACTCGCCTCCGCCTGTTGTCTGTGCCACCACAACCTAGAAAGCTTTAGGATTCGATGGATTTCAAGAACGGAGTAATTCACAAATCTCACTACAGGGCAGAGTGCTTTTTGAAAACAAGCTACACGGAAGCAGAGAGGCCGTGAATTCCCTTTCAATGTCAAAAAAAAGGAGGGGTGGTCCTGCCCATGATGTCTGAAAGAATTGCTTTAAATGTGCATATTTCCCAACCATAAGACGTCTGTCTTATTTCACCTCACTAGACAAATAGCAGCTTTGCACAGGGATTTTATATGGGAAAATAGAAAGGAGTCGTAGTTATTATTATTCTATTATCAAAATATGCTCGCATTTTAAGACAAGTGCACACTATTTTATTTTATTTTTTTATTTACAGTAGCCAGCCTTTCTAACAAATATTCAGCTAAATTGTTGACATTTTCAAATTTGCATTTGTGTCATTTTTTTTTCTCCATTAAAAAGATGAACTATTATTCCTTCAGCCTGGGCAAATGCTGTATTGGAGATTTATGACATTTGGTAGTGTATCTTCGGTGCCTCTCTGGTTCTGTTTTTTCCAGTTTTAAATTCACTTCTCCACTTTTACACATCAGTTTGTAATTATTATCACCCCGCCCCACCCCAGTCACTGAGTGGTGAGAGATTCCAGGGGTTAAAACTCTTGCCCAGAGTTTCGCTTGCTTTGGAACGAAGATCAGCATTTGAGTGTGTCGCTTTCACTAACGTATGTATTGTTTTGCACACTTTCCCCTATTATAAGTGTGCCCTTTTATACACACATTCTCCTGTTCTGTGCATTATTACGTACACTTTGCCCTGTTGTATCCATTTTTGTACCCATTGCTTGGTTGGGCAACAGCATTGCAAAATTTAGGGGAAATTGACTTTCAAAGAATAATCCTTCTGGCTCACATTTCGGTTCAAAAAGTGAAAATTATGTAGTATCTTATTAAAATGCATGCATAAATTGAGGTCCCCCCCATCCCTAATAATCACAACAGGGAATATAAGGTATTCCCTTTTGTACTTGCTGCCCCTGGTAACATTGCTGGTGGGTTTTGAGGTGTCCTTGAAAGCAACTTAGACTGGATTGGGATCTAAGCATGTAACCGGGGGGGGGGGGGATGAGTAAAAAAGACTGAAAGAAAGCCAAAATTGCCAATTTGATAATCTATGATGAAGGGGTAAGATTATTTATGTTTACACCTACGGGCAGAGCCTACCATGCCTTGTGGGAGACTAATTATAAGCATAAATTGTACAGTTGTATAACAAACTGAGATGGATCCAAGAAGTTTAGAATTATTGCCAGCTTCTTCTTTTTTAAAAAAGAAAACTTAAAAATATTGGGGCATAAATGGAAACTGAAGGGTATAAATAGCAGTGTCCCAGTTAAGCTTATGGGATGGGATTACCCCGTAAACTAATCTTTCAAGGTGTTCATAGGGGTGAGATGTCACATTGGCAAAAGACAGGCAGCGTGATCAATATTTGGCAAGCAATGCAAAAAACATGTGGAAGTAGATTGTGCAATAAATATGCACTTTTGGGTAATTCACGTGCAGAGAGACCATAAATCAGACCAGCACATCTTGTGAACCACCGGGGTAAATTAAGCCCACCAGATCCATCATGATTTAGCAGGTACTCCACAACCCATCATTTTTGAAGTCCCAGATGTGAGAAATACTAAATCAGTCCATTTCCTGGTAGGCTTTCATACACAGACAGTCAGTTCCATTAAGCTTAGCTGCAGGTTGTACAGGCCTAAACATGTGGGATGTAAACGCAGAGCAGTCAAAACATACCGGTACCATTGCTAGAGTGGACATGAAGAGTATCTCAGTCCTCCTGCCAAAGCTTCCTGTTTACCTGGACTGAGATAACTTCCTGTGTAACTAGAGGTGGGTGTGTATACAAAACTCACCTGTATACAAAACTCTTGAGACCAGACACCATCTCTCTCTTTTGGATTCGTCTCTTCAACGAGCAACATCTTAGGACAGGATGCTCTCTTGGCTTGCAGCCGAGAGAGGGCCAGGTGAAGCCTGTTCCCTTATGGACATGTAAATACATTTATCAGAACCAGTGAAGGCCGTGAAGGTCCTGTGTGAGTGCCTGGAGGCGGTTGGAGGATGGATGGCGGCTAACAGATTGAGGTTGAATCCTGACAAGACAGAAGTACTGTTTTTGGGGGACAGGAGGAGGGCAGGTGTGGAGGATTCCCTGGTCCTGAATGGGGTAACTGTGCCCCTGAAGGACCAGGTGCGCAGCCTGGGAGTCATTTTGGACTCACAGCTGTCCATGGAAGCGCAGGTTAATTCTGTATCCAGGGCAGCTGTCTACCAGCTCCACCTGGTACGCAGGCTGAGACCCTACCTGCCCGCGGACTGTCTCACCAAGGTGGTGCTTGCTCTGGTTATCTCCCGCTTGGACTACTGCAATGCGCTCTATGTGGGGCTACCTTTGAAGGTGACCCGGAAACTGCAATTAATCCAAAATGCGGCAGCTAGACTGGTGACTGGGAGTGGCCGCCGGGACCACATAACACCGGTCCTGAGAGATCTGCATTGGCTCCCAGTACGTTTCCGAGCACAATTCAAAGTGTTGGTGCTGACCTTTAAAGCCCTAAACGGCCTCGGTCCTGTATACCTGAAGGAGCGTCTCCACCCCCATCATTCAGCCCGGACACTGAGATCCAGCGCCGAGGGCCTTCTGTCGGTTCCCTCACTGCGAGAAGCAAAACTACAGGGAACCAGGCAGAGGGCCTTCTCGGTAGTGGCGCCCGCCCTGTGGAACGCCCTCCCATCACAGGTCAGGGAAATAAACAACTACCTGACATTCAGAAAAAACCTGAAGGCAGCCCTTTTTAGGGAAGTTTTTAATGTTTGATATTTTTGTATTTGATTCTGTTGGAAGCCGCCCAGAGTGGCTGGGGAAATCCAGCCAGATGGGCGGGGTACAAATAATAAATATTATTATTATTATTATTATTATTATTATTATTATTATTATTATTATCTAAGCTAGCCTGCCTTCTGAGACTGTACTGTAACTCAGGATGAAAAGCTGTGAGTAAACTCTTTTTATACTTATAAAGAGCACTGTATTGTGTCTTTACTTTTAAGAGGGAAGAAGGGGAATATACCAGGAATATATATGTTATTCTGAGGCTTTAGCAAGCCTGTGCAACCGTTCCTGCTGTGCTTTAGAAAGGAAATGCAATTCTGCCAAGTATGGAGCTTGTTAACACAAGCTGGGATAGGATATATTAGACAATATATGCTCATCCACATTGCCAAGCATTCCCACAAAACATGCATATTGCATAAGCTGCAGATCTTTGCCAAACTTTTTCCTTTCAGCTCTGGGGAGATGAGCAAACATTTTCATGAAGTTTCTCCAATGCACCTTTCCCGCCAATTCTGGCAACTCTTTCGCGGCTTGGTTGAGAGTGGGAACCCTCAGCTGTTGGCAGGTGCCATTCTTTTCTCTCCACACTCCTGCAGAGTGAAGGCAAGCAGCACTGTCCTCACTCTGATTTGGCTTCATGATGGTATCACATGACATCAGCAGTGAGGGTCAAGGCTTCCTGCCCTCACCCTGGAGCTTTGTAAGGGGGGGGGGGAAGGATTACAATAGCATCACAATTGTGTATGTTTTGAAAAGAATGGTGAACTTCCATGTGTGTTTACAGTTTGTCTCAGCACAAACATCAATATGATACCTCGGAAAAATCCATGAACGCTCTACATCACAGAAGCATACAATAGAATCAAACAGCTCAAACGTTCAGGAAATTCCTCCTAATGTGTACTCCAATCCATTGATTCAGGTCCTACATGGAGCAACAGGAGACAAATCTATAATGCTGCAATTAAACCACTGTATCCAATGATCTGTGGGATGTCTCATCACTGAAGCAGTCAAGTACAACATTTTCCTGATGCCTAGAGTGGACACACAGGGGAATGTGGCTCCAGTCAGGGAGGACTTCCTGTCATACCTCTTCTGGAGCCTCCTCCCCTTGTGTGTGACCAGGTAGATGGGTGTGACCCTAGCAGACCCTGTAAAAGGGCAAGCCACGCAGTCATCTTCCCTTTTCCCATTTTCTCCTTTCGGAGTCCTCTTCTGGCTCTTATCCAGCACATGGCCCATCCTTACAGAGGATGGAAGCCACAAGGTAGAAAGTCCGAGGCATAGCTCAGACTTCTTTCCTCTACAAATGTAACTGTAACCACAAGATAAAGCCTGCCTTCAGATTACAGCTGTGAACTGAATGTAAGTAAACTTTGCTCTTAAGACAGTCGTGTTATTATTATTTTGAGAGGGAAATAAAAGGGGAGATTTACCAGGACCAATTCAGGCTGGACTGCTTAGTTTAAATGATTCTAATGAATCCATCAATGTGCTCTGCTGCTTGCTCACTAGCGTGAGTGAAGAGGGATAATATTTAATCAATATATCCTCTCCTACCTCCCTTAACATTCCCAAATGATCAAGAAAGTAGTTTCTGACTTTATGGAACTCGCAGAACTGACCGCGAAGCTCCGAGACCAGAGGGAGGAGAAGGTGGAAGAAGACTGGAAGAAATTCAAGGATTACTTGAAACATCGCGAAAAAAAATTTGAAGTGAAATCAGAGAAAGATAATAGGTGATAGCTAGTTAATGTTAGAGTAGAATAGTAAATAAGAAAGTAAGATATGGTTGTTTGCAACTAAAGTAATTAATGTTTTGAATATATGATTAAGTTTATTGAGATATGATAAGATGATATATTGAATTTGAAGAGTTAAGGTGAATGATTAATAAATAGTTACAAAGTTACTAAAGTAAATTAGAACTGAACGCTGGAGAGAGGACGGGGGAGGTCCCCCCCTAAAGAAGATCTAGAATAAGATTAAGATATTTGATAATTGTTGTGTTTTCTATGCTCTTTTTTTGTTTTTTCGTTTTGTATTTGTTTGTATTGTTTTTTTGTTATTTTTTGTTATTCTGTAAAACCTAATAAATTTTATTTTAAAAAAAAAGATCAAGAAAGTAGTTTCTGCACATGTTGTAGAGGGAAGTGAAGGAAAACTCTGATCCTAAACTAAGAGAAGGAAAACTCTGATCCTAAACCTCCGCTGCCTTGCAGCATATCTATGGGAGAAGAAAGGGCTAAGGAGTAAACCCTACACAAATCCAGAGCGGAGTCCCTAAGGCAGTTGGATGCTGCCTTGTACGCTTCTTTCCGGCAGCTCCTGCAGCTAAGCTTTTTGCAAATATATTTTTATTTTCCGTTAACGAAACAAAATAAATACATATTCATCAGATAAAATTTTACAATATTACATAATCTCCGCTGAGTTTCCTGACTTCCCTCTTTCTCTATTCTGGTTTTCTAGTTTTTCATCATTCCCTCGCTTTCCCTTATTTCTCACATGTTTTGTCATCTTACTATTGTCATTATCTATCTTTACATTTTTTTTGGTCATGCTGCAAGAATTCCATCATACCTGTAAGTGCTTACAAATTTTTACAATCTTTTATATAATCCAAAAATTTACTCCATTCCAATTGAAACTCCATTCCAATTGAAATCAAAAGTTTCAAAAGCTCCTGCAGCTAAGCTGGTTGCCAGACAAATTGCTTTCCTTTCCTTTGGACCACATGAGTGAGGATGAGAGTGGGGTATTGTCATCTTGGCAGCCCAGGACCTCCATAAACACTGCCCAGACTTGAGCACAGGGGGAGGTCACATCAATGTTGCAAACACAATGATTTGACCATCGGACCAGTGGTAGCACACTCCAATGTCTCTCAAGACAGTCAGATGCCAGCAACAACACCGCTGTAATGCTAGCAGCACTAACGACAGCTTGGGTATTGGGATGTGAAACAGTAGCACCAAACATATGTTCTTGTGATCACCCCCCTCTCCCCATTGACAATATACTGGATGCAGTTACTCTTTGACGTAGTCCTGAAATTCTAAGGCTAAGATTAGGAAGCGGTTTATGTTTCTCGAACAGTGGCCCGTTCACGCCCACCTCATAAGCCACTTATGACGTCACGTTTTTTTGGACTCTAAGGGCATTTTCATTAGGCATGAATAATCCCTGTTGTTAAGAGGAGTTAGAACTAAGGAAGGCTCAGGATCCAGCTGAGAGTACCCAAAGCGTTAGGTGTACCTGAAGTAGCATTTTGAATCTCAATCTCTGAATACAGTGGTTCCTCGGGTTACAGACGCTTCAGGCTGCAGACGCTTCAGGTTACAGACTCTGCTAACCCAGAAATAGTACCTCGGGTTAAGAACTTTGCTTCAGGATGAGAACAGAAATCGGGCAGCAACGCGGTGGCGGCAGCAGGAGGCCCCATTAGCTAAAGTGGTGCTTCAGGTTAAGAACGGTTTCAGGTTAAGAACGGAACTCCGGAACGAATTAAGTATGTAACCGGAGGTACCACTGTACATTCTTGCCAGTTGTCATTCTTACATGGCTACTGCTTGGTCATGCTCCACGGCAGCTGCATGAAGATGTTTCAATTCGTGCAGGAGGAACCGTGGCATCGGCTATTCGGGCAATTATACCCCATGAAATCAGAGCAATATGTTTCTGGTTTACAGGCTTCCTTGCACAATTAATTACCAGGACGCATTGGGTTGGATCCAGAGATCCACAAGTGGAAGGTTTTCACATAGCACAGACTTAGCGTACGACTAAGACATTGCCCCAGTTTAGATGATATATATCTTAATCAGCCAAGATACAAGCAAGCCTTTTGCCCATGTATACAACCCTTTTGCTCCTCTGTCGCAGTGTGGCTTCATTCAACCAAGATGTCTCTACTTAACCGTCATTTTGCATTTTGTCGGAAATGGTTTCCAGCTTCAGAGCAAGCCAGAATCTTTACACCAGCTGTATTTGCCCATAGCATGGGCTTCAGCTTGCATTGTGAGAAGGATGGGAGGCAAGCATACCAAACAAACAAACCCCCTGTTTTCCCCCTTAACTTCACCAGTGCCATCACTTAGTTTTTCTTTGGCTGCCTCCACTAAACAGCCCTTAAACCATCTGGATTTCAACTGGCCCAACCTACTCCCAATACTAGGTAGAGTAGTACAGCACGTAGGTGTGGAGTGAATAAAATGGCTTCAGACCAATTCTCTCCCTTCATGCCCCCCACCAAAAACAAGCTTTTACTGAAAGATATAATAAGGTAACTTTTTTTTTGATACAATAGTTTAAGGAAGGGAAGTCAATTTTACAGTTTGAGTGATTACTCATAAGACTGAATTAGAAAACTAAACAGTGGAAAAATGCATTCAGCTATACCTTTTCTAGACTGCTTCCTTAACCAAGCCAATTATCAATTTGCATCCATCAGTTCAGCTTCTGGGTCCATGGTCCTCTCCTGCTTTCTTCCTCCTGCAGTGCCCAGCAATTCTCTAACACTTCCCAGTATTTCCGTTCTTTTAAAGTATATCAGCCCCTTTCCTCTCTGGCAGATTTCTAACTCCAACTCTTCAAGTTTCTGACCATACAACCTTGTCATTAAGCACTTACTAGCTTTGAATTATGGTGCTGGAGGAGACTCTTGAGAGTCCCATGGACTGCAAAAAGATCAAACTTATCCACCCTTAAAGAAATCACCCCTGAGTGCGCACTGGAAGGACAGATCCTGAAGTTGAGGCTCCAGTACTTTGGCCACCTCATGAGAAGAGAAGACTCCCTAGAAAAGACCCTGATGTTGGGAAAGATGGAGGGCACAAGGGGACGGGGACGACAGAGGATGAGATGGTTGGACAGTGTTCTCGAAGCTACCAACATGAGTTTGGCCAAACTGCGAGAGGCAGTGAAAGATAGGCGTGCCTGGTGTGCTCTGGTCCATGGGGTCACGAAGAGTCGGACACGACTGAACGACTGAACAACAACAAGCTTAACCAATCTCCATCCCAAACTTTAGCCAGTCAGGAAAAAGATAGAGTGAGGTTTTTTATTGCTCCTTAGCAGTCAGGTTCCTAAGATGAACCTTTGACCTTCTTCTGAACTACTTCGTGAGCAAAGCATACCCTTCTGCTTTGAAGCTTCTGGAATACTTGGGCCTTCTGCGCACCAAAATCAACCATTTTGCAAACAAATCCCTGACACAAAATGCCCGAAAGTCTATTCTTTCACACAAGGATCTTGCACTTAAATCAGGAAAATCCCTTCCTGAAAAAGAAGAGCTCCTTTGAAGTCAATCTTGAAAGCTTTATTTGGGGCCAGGTTAATATTTGTGCACACAACTGTCACACAATAGGAAGGAGAAAGAAAAATGGTTTACCTTCCAAAGTGTTCCTGAAGCTGAAATTGGCCATTTTGTCCATGGTCCCAGCTTCATATTGGGTCAGGCTTAAGCAGAACTCGACGTCTTCTGAAGATGGAAGCCTGGGAGTCCTCCCTTTGTCATGGTTCCCAGGATTTCGAAGCACAGGACCTTCATTGGTGCCATTGCAGAGCTCTTGGCGGCTGTTGTACTCTTCTGATCGGCTGCAAATCACCTATGAGATACACATATAGTATTGCAACCAGTGCATTGAGAAGTAAAGTTGCTTTTAGAAGTTCTGATGCCCCATTTCAGTTAAGGAGATTTGTGCCTGTAAGCAAAGCTACCCAGATATTATATACTGGATCTGTGGGGCAAAAAAATCAGATCCAGATCAAAGTATGAATGCTATCCATTTGCACCAAATTTATTCGATTTGTAACCCAACTTTTGAAGACATTCTGATTGACAAATAGTGTAGGACAGGAACAGTATAGGAATGTTGCCCTGCCTACAACAGCCCCCCAAGGTGCCTGCATCCAGCACTGAATGTACACTATCATGCAAGCGAGTACACTCTCTTAAATGCATATTATGGACAAACCGTAATGGGAATTGTAGGCTGCAGATTACCAGGCTTAATTTATGGGGAGGATATTTGGTGTATAATCCATACCTGCATTTACCAAGGAGATCAGGGGAGAGTCTGGAGGAGAAAGACGAATAAAGTACATACATGATAGCCATTTTCACATATCTAAATGATAGTGACATGGAAGATGGAGCGAGCTTGTTGTCTCCTGCTCTGGAGGATAGGACTCGAACCAATAGCTTCAAGTTACAAGAAAGGAGATTCCTTTTTTTATATATATAAGATTTTTTATTATTTTCAATATAAGGTAGAAACAAACCAACACAATACACATAACAAAACATAATAACAACTCAAACAATAACAATCACATTAACAAAAGAAATACATATACCTACCTACTTAAAACAAACAAAAATATAAATCTATCCTTATGTTCTAGTTTCAATCTTCTTCCATCCTTGACCTCCCCCGCCAACCCGACTGCCTTCTTCACAAATATATTTTGGTAACTTTGTATTTGTTCACCTTAAGCATTATCCATAATTCTTAGAAACCTTAAAATGATTAATCCAATAAATTCAAATATCGAATCTACATATCCTAAAATTCTTTTTAAATCCTATCTTTCATACCAACAATAATTATACACATTTTTTATAAAGTATCAATTTGCTAAAGCCATTATTCTATCAAGTTCTGCTTAAATATTCAATTTTACACATTTATTTAAATAATCTTTGAAATTCTTCCACTCCTGGGACACCTTCTCCTCTCTCTGGTCGCGGATTCTCGCGGTCAGTTCGGCGAGTTCCATATAGTCCATTAGCTTTGTCTGCCATTCTTCCACTGTCGGGATCTCTTCACCTTTCCAGTTTCTTGCAACAAGAAAGGAGATTCCAATTAAAGATCAGGAAGGACTTTCTGGTGGTTAGAAGTAAGAGCTGTTTGGCAGTAGAATCGACTCCCTGGGAAAGTGGTGTGCTCTCCTTCATTGGAGGTTTTTAAGGGGAGGTTGGCTGGCCATCTGTCATGCATGCTTCAGTTGAGATTCCAGCATTTCAGGGGGTTGGACTCGATGACCCTTGGAAGTCCCTTCCAACTCTACGATTCTATGCACTGGACTAGACCTGTGGCCAATAAAATTCAATTCCCCTTATCTGTCATTGACCATCACCAGATGCTTCCACCGACATGCAAGAACCTCAGGACAGGCAGATGTGAGATAATCTACTCTTTTAAAATCTCACCATAATCCATATTCAGTCAGAGGTTTTAGCTCTGAAGCAGGAGAATTCTTAATTCCTTCTCAAAGTGCATCATCACACAGCTTGGTTCTGGGCAGATACATTTGTGACCCTGCCCCCCCCTCCCCTCCCCAATATGGATCTCCAATCCCTGCTGGAATTTGACAGAGTTGTTAGCTTTTGTTTCACCATGGAAACACATCCTGCTGTTTCATTACGCATGAAGCGAACGGGCATTTCCTTCGATCAGATTCGAAATCTGCGACTTTTTTTGACCACAATAAGGATCCGCTTGCCCTTCCCATAACTTTCTGCCACGACACACTTTTGTATCTTGTGGAATTTTGTGAAAGAAGTAATTCTTAAAATACCTGCTATTCACAAGGCAGGTTAGTTCATGTCCTGGTATGATCGCCTCTTTGAAATTCTGTTTTATTGACCCGTAACAAAGGAGATACTTAAGACAATGGAAACTGAATGAACAAATGAACGATGGATCACATGCCATCTCACATGTTAACTCAGAAATGGAGGGGGCTGGGCTGGGCACATCTGAACAACAGACAGGTGCAAAAAAATCATGACCCGCTGGATGGAAACCTAAATGTCCCTAATTGTATCCTACATTAAAGCTCATAACTGAACAAGTGTGAATCGAGCCTAACAGAGCCGATTTCTTTCACACATGGCGTCTACTTATCCATGGTTGTGCAATGGGGCTGTCCAGAGGTGGGACAGTTACTCCCCATAGGTGGAAGGTGCAGTTTCAATCCCACCTGCCAGGCCATCATTTCTGATACATGAGGATACATGCATCCAACTACAGAATCCTTATGTATCGTGCCTCAACTGCGAAGGTTGCATTCAGAATTAGAGCTGTACCTGTTTTAAAAACCCCTGAGGTTCTGACTGTGGACATGTCCACAAGGTACGAATGGATATGCCAGGTAGCTAACTGTTTTTCCCAGAAGCCGAACTGCAGCAGAGCAGATACAGCGCTGCAAATGCTGAATACACATCCAGACGCTCCAAGTGTCCCTATTTTCCAGGGACAGTCCCGGATTTACAGAAGCCATCCCGGTTTCTGATTTGATCCTGGAATGTCCCACTTTTCCTTAGGATTTCCTATTTTCATCAGAGAAATGTTGGAGGGGTATGGAGTTATGTGACCCCCTGAGACAAAGTGATAAGTAACTATACAACCTTTAGAAGACATCTGAAAGCAACCCTGTGTAGTTTTATTATATATGTTGGAAGCTGCTCAGAGTGGCTAGGGCAACCCACCCAGATGGGCAGGGTATAAATTTAAAAAATGCTGTTGATGGTGGTGGTGGTGGTGGTGATGGAATAGGATGTCCCTATTTTTATCGGAGAAATGCTGGAGGATTTGTAATTGGCTGCCAATTAGCTCCTGAGCTGGTTTTCTTTTTTTTCTTTTTTTTGCAGATAAAGTTCTATACAGCTTGGGACTAGGAAGCCTGAAAGATCCTCACTTCTTATGCACCCGGTTGACTGCTGCACTCTACCTGGAGGTCCACAATGCAGGAATCATGCCTTGAGTGTGGTGGCCTCTATCTTTTGGAATTTCTTCCCCTTATTAGACACGCACAGTCCCTGTTATTTTCCTGGTGCCTACTGAAGACCTCCCTCTTTCAAACAGCCGTTTTTGGGGTATCTGTGAATCTAAACTGGAATTGTTTTTAAGATGTTTTAATAGTTCATCTTCTTGAGATGAACTATTAAAATTCGCCGAAGAATTGATGCTTTTGAATTATGGTGCTGGAGGAGACTCTTGAGAGTCCCATGGACTGCAAGAAGATCAAACCTATCCATTCTCAAGGAAATTGGCCCTGAGTGCTCACTAGAAGGACAGATCCTGAAGTTGAGGCTCCAGTACTTTGGTCACCTCATGAGAAGAGAAGACTCCCTGGAAAAGACCCTGATGTTGGGAAAGATGGAGGGCACAAGGAGAAGGGGACGACAGAGGATGAGATGGTTGGACAGTGTTCTCGAAGCTACTAACATGAGTTTGGCCAAACTGCAGGAGGCAGTGAAGGATAGGCGTGCCTGGCGTGCTCTGGTCCATGGGGTCACGAAGAGTCGGACACGACTGAACAACAACAACAAATAGTTCATTGTTTTTTGTTTTCTGCCTTGGGCTCCATTGGAAGGAAGGGCAGGATATAATTTTTTTTAAAAAAAATTAAAAATAAATAAAATAAGCGCAAAGAATATCAAATCCCCCCCTTCTACACTCACAACCCCCGCTATGATCGTGGCTTTATGTAACACATCGTGTATATGAAAATAACTATCTTCCTGCCGCTGCGAGATATTTTCCTATCACATCTACTTGTGATTGGAAATGATGTGTTGTGGGTTTTTAGTATCTTAGAAGACAGAAACAGGATTCAAGATGATCTTGACAGGTTGAGAAACTGGGCCAAAAAGCTAAGAGAAATGAATTTCAGCAGAGGCAAATGTTAAGTTTTGCATTTAGGTGGGTGTGTGGTGGTGCTGAGGAATTAGATATACAAATATAGGATGGTTGAAGCTTGGCTTCACAGCAGTATTTGTGAAAAAGAATACAGGGGTTTGGGTAGATGACATGCCAAGTGTGAATTAGCAGTGGGAAAGGGGCTTGTGTAATTCTAGGTTGCATCAACAGAAATATATTACTTTATTCAATGTTAGCCCCTGTGAGTCAGCATGGACCAAACCTGATGGAGTGGAAGTTATTCAGCAGTCTGAACTGACACCAATGTTAGCCCCACTCAGAGTTGACAAGGGATGTTGGAGAATTCTGATGGAAGCAAAAGTGGACATTGCCAGTGTTCACTTATTCATCCCATTTCTGGAATAGAAATCAGTCCAGCAATTAATGATTGTCATACATGGTTGTGGTTGCCTTCTGTCCAAAAATGATGCACAACTGATTACTCCCCATCCCCAATTTAAATCACATTTCCTTTGCACTGAAATAGAGGCCATATACATTAAGATGAAAGGCATACAATACATCATTACGAGATATGCATAATTTACATATAGTACTCATTTTAGGTTAAATAGCGGACAGTGAGATGGAAAACCTAATATTCAGCAGGCACCGAACTGCAGCGGAACAGAAACAGTGTTGATTGCGATGAAGACAGATCGGAATAGAAATCACTGTCTTCTTGCTCCCATAGAGTAGACCCATTGAAATGAATGGACATGACTCACTCAGGTTTCTTAATTTCAATGGGTTGCGCTCACTGTGGTGCTAAGCAGATTTTCTCTTGAGGAACGGAATAATCTCCCCCTCTGCTGTCCCTGCCTGGCATCTAAATCTGTTCTGGGTTTCCCCCATCCCCCCAGAGAAGATTTGGGGATGGCACACATGGAGGGAGAAGAGGGGGGAAATCCCCTTGCACTACCACATAAATATAGTTGAGCCTACCCTGAGTGGGGACTACCATTGGATGCAACCCACAGTGACTTGATAATAAAAAGTAACAATGCCGCTGTACTCTAAAAGGTAAAGGGACCCCTGACCATTAGGTCCAGTCGTGGACGACTCTGGGGTTGCGGTGCTCATGTCGCTTTACTGGCTGAGGGAGCCGGTGTACAGCTTCCGGGTCATGTGGCCAGCATGACTAAGCTGCTTCTGGAGAACCAGAGCAGCACACGGAAACGGCAATTACCTTCCCCTGGAGCGGTACCCATTTATCTACTTGCACTTTGACGTGCTTTTGAACTGCTAGGTTGGCAGGAGCAGGGACCGAGCAATGGGAGCTCACCCTGTCGTGGGGATTCGAACCGCCGACCTTCTGATCGACAAGCCCTAGGCTCTGTGGTTTAACCCACAGCGCCACCCGCTTTGGTCAAATTTCACATAGAAATTTGTTCTGCACACTGGGTAAGGCGGATACACAGGTTTTTCTGCAGTTTTCATAATACCAGGACTCATGGACCTCCAATGAAGCTGAATGTTGGAAGATTCAGGACAGACAGAAGAAAGTACGTCTTCATACAGTGGTAGTTAAACTATAGAACTTGCTCCCACAAGATGTAATGATAAGCACCTACTTGGATGGTGTTAAAAGAAAATTTGACAAATTGACAGAGGAAAAGGGTTTCAATGGCCGCTGACCCTGATGGCTTTGTTCTACCACAACTGTCAGAGGCAGTAATGTTTCTGAATCCCAGTTGCTGGACACCATGAGAGGATGAGGGGAAAGGCACTCAGTTCCTGTTTTTGGGCTTCCCACTGGGAGCACAGTGGACTGGACAAGAAGGGCCTGAACCAGCAGGGCTTGTCTTCTTATGTTCTTAGAAATCATGACATTGAAACTCAGGGTGGTATTCAACTAAGCTTTAGTCAGAGCAGACCCCCTGAAATTAATGGGTCGAATGTCATCATGTCCATTCATGTCAATGTTAAAGTCAGAGTAGCGAAATCACAGCTAAGAAGCTCAAATGACTGAAACCCTTCTTTGGACATTAAGCCAATGTCCAGACTTTAACATTCAAAAACTTTACTTGCAGAAACTTATAGTTATGGATGAATGAAAACATAATATTTACAGTCACATGGTTCTCCAAGCATGGGCTTACAGCAGGGGTCCCCAAACTAACACCCGCAGGCCGGATACGGCCCATGCGAGCCAATTATCTGGCCCCCGACGAGGCACGCTCTTACTGGCGCAGCTGCCCATCTCCATGTTGGCATGGCACCGAAAATAGCTTGTACACATGCACAAGTGTTATTTCCGGAGCACTTCTGGCGCGGCAATAGCTTGTGTGCATATGCAAGCGTCATTTCCGGCACACTTCCGGGTCTGCGGAGGCCTGTGCGAATGTGCACAAACTATTTCCGGTGCTGTGCCATGCAAGAAGTGCGCCGGAAAAAGCAAATGTGCACGCGTATGGGCACACGCTCCCCTGCCCTCTGGCCCGCCATGCGATCGGCGCCAGAGGAACCGGCCCAAGGCCGGGTAAGTTTGCCAACCCCTGGCTTACAATTTCTTCTTCTAACTTCCAAACAACTGTATTTTCCTGTTTCCAGAGCTCAGCACTTTCAGCCTTCTGTATCTCAGAAAGGCCGTGCCTTGCAGCTCCTAGGAGAGGTTTCTACTTTTATCTTCTCCTGCAGCTTTGCTCTCTTTCTTCCAAGCAGAGAAGAAGCACTCTGACACTCTGTTCAGCTTAGCAGTGTTCACAGTGGATTCTAAAACACAGCCATCTTGCTTCACATAAAATGGAGTCTCTCCTTCACTAGATACCTCCCATGTGACCATCGTTAGCCAATCACATGAGAACTGCTAAAGAACTCTCTGGAATTCAGTTATCAACCAATCAAATTTAAACACATGGTAATACATACAAGCATTTGCAATTTCGGTGAGTTAAATTACTATACTTTACTCTGAGTAAAACTTAATTGAATACCTATTCACACATGTTTTGCATGGGAGAAAGGCATAGGTTTAATTGTTGATGTCTGCAAGCAGAGGTGGGGTAGACTCCTGCTTTGAGAGCCTCTTCCTCTCAATGTCTACTGAAGTAGATGGACCAGCGGTCTGACTCTGGTATATAATGCAGCTTCCTTTGTTCCTATTATGGTGTCACTGTCAGAATCCTTGCAGGAAAGCAATTCAAAATCTGGCCTTTGATTCATGTTGGTATGACAACAGTGTTTCTCCCCCAGCACGTCTCGGTACCTCCAAAGAAACGCCCACCCTGACTTCTATTCTAACCTTCCTATAACCATGGTTTCTTCTCTATAAATAAAGTATAGGTATGCAAACATTTCACACCCATCTAAAGGCATTCAACCAATGTATGAAATCAATTCTAATTTTACGGCTACCAATAGCCCCCTAGCATTCAATACCTTTGTTCATTCAGATTGCAGGGGAAACAGAGCATACAGTGGAACATTATCTCGGAATCTGTCATTTTCAAAAGGGTGTGAGTGAGAACAATCTTTCAGGAACTTGGCTGACCATATGAGAGTTTAGAAGATGGAGGTGGGGCAGGGGTGTGCACACAAGCATCAACCCCAATGTGTCTGGGGGCATGGGGTTTCTTTGCAGATCTTCATGCGTTCAGCACAAAGTCTGAAAATGGTTTCTAAGCATGTTCTGTTGAGTAAGACTAAGATGGAGTTCTCCATCTCAGGGAAGCCATTAAGACTGTGCACACACCATACAGTTAAAACACATGGCTTCTCCCAAAGGATAATGGGAACTGTAGTTTGCTAAGGGGAATGTGAATGGTTGCACCATGGGGATAAAACTGCAGTTCCCGTGATTCTTAGGGGGAAGCCTAAGAATCTTTAAAGGTATGTTATGCAACCAGCCAGAAGGCTGATCGCCGAAGAATTGATGCTTTTGAATTACGGTGCTGGAGGAGACTCTTGAGAGTCCCATGGACTGCAAGAAGATCAAACCTATCCATTCTTAAAGAAATCAGCCCTGAGTGCTCACTAGAAGGACAGATCCTGAAGTTGAGGCTCCAGTACTTTGGCCACCTCATGAGAAGGGAAGACTCCCTGGAAAAGACCCTGATGTTGGGAAAGATGGAGGGCACAAGGAGAAGGGGACGACAGAGGATGATATGGTTGACAGTGTTCTCGAAGCTACTAACATGAGTTTGGCCAAACTGCGAGAGGCAGTGAAGGATAGGCGTGCCTGGTGTGCTCTGGTCCATGGGGTCACGAAGAGTCGGACATGACTGAACGACTGAACAACAACAAATGCAACCAGCCCAAGTGTTTTCAACAAATGCAACCAGCCCAAGTGTTTCTCATTAAACTTCTGGTCATCAGCTTCTTTGGGCCTGTGGGCACATCTGAAAACCGAAGAAACTGTGGCGAGGACCATACCTGTGCTGCAACCACAGCTCTTACCGCCAGGAATTTCTTCCTGAGGTTTAGTCGAAATCTCATTTCTTGTGATTTGAATCCATTGGTTGCTCCATCTTCCATGTGGTGGCCCTTCAGATATTTGAAGATGGCTATCATACCACCTCTCAGTCTTGTCTCCTTCAAGCTAAACATACCCAACACCCTCATATGGTTAAGTGAATGCTTGTACTGGTGTCAGGGACTGGGCAGAGGAGGAATGGTGGAGACCCCCTCCCTAGGCTGACCCTTCCAGGGAGGAGGAAGAGGAGGGCAGTTTAGATTTACAGAAGGGATTTGTGGGAGGTCACGGCTCAGAGGCAGATGAGGGGGAAAGTTGGGAAACAATGGGAGAGGAGGAGGAGGAGGAGGAAGCAGAGGGGCGACAGCCAACAGACATGGTGTCTTTAGAAAGCATTCCAGGCCCCCCTCTCCCAGAACCCAGCAAGCCTTGAAAGTAGGAGAGCAAAGAGTTCAAAGACAGAGGGCATGCAGCAGCACCCATAGAAGTGATGAATGAGGAAGTGGGAGAGATGAGGAGGTGGAAATTTACTCGGGAAAATGCCGTTATCCAAGAGGCTGGGTTCTATAGCCTCTCCCTGTAATTACTGAATAAAAAAGGACAGTAAGACACCTTCCCTTTGTCTTTATACTTTCCTGGGCAACCATCCGGGAGTTGCTGACAGCATCCTGACAATAGGCCTTTTGTCTAAATTCATTCTGCATTGGCCTGCCTTCTCGGATCTGAGACTGAGCAGAAATCAGGTGTGCCCAGGGGCGGAGGAAGGGTGGGTGTGGGCCTCCCCGGGTGTCACCACTGAGGGGGGAGACAAAAAGATGGGCGCCACTCACCGCAGGGCCTGCAGCGTACCCGAGTCATGCGTCTCTCCTGGGACAGACGCGGTAGCTTGGGCACACACATGCTCCATGCTGCCCAAACGGTCCGCCCGCTGCCTTCCCCCCAGCTGTAGGGCGGCTTAGTGGAAGGAGGCAAGCAGACTCTGGAGGCCCTGCAGTGCACCCCACCCTCGCCCTGCCCCTATGGGAAGCTCACCCTGCCCCTGGGCATGCCGTCCCAGGTGCCCAAGTGGCTTCCTCTGCCACTGGGTGTGCCAACTTGTGGGAGCTGGTGTCTGTTTGGCCCCCTCAGTCTTCGTTGGAAAGAGGCTGAGCCCCCACAATGTTGAGGGGGCCTGGCGCATATAGTATGCATGTGCAATGACATGCACATCTAGTGTTGACATGCACATCTAGCAGAAACAACCTTTCTGCTGCTCCAGAGAAGCAGACACGGAGCAATGGATTCAAACTACAAGAAAGAAGATTCCACCTAAACATTAGGAAGAACTTCCTGACAGTGGAATTTGCTGCCAAGGAGTGTGGTGGAGCCTCCTTCTTTGGAGGTCTTTAAGCAGAGGCTTGACAGCCATCTGTCAGGAATGCTTTGATGGTGTTTCCTGCTTGGCAGGGGGTTGGACTGGATGGCCCTTGTGGGGTCTCTTCCAACTCTATGATTCTATGATTCTATGTTGTGCGTCACAGCTTCAGCAATCAGATCCTACAGAGTGTTTCGACTTAAATAGATGATGTGACAAAGTGTGCACAGCTCTTGCATGATGTTACATGCACACGACGTGTGCTGGGGCCCCTTAATCTTGGGGGCAACCAGGTGCCTCTGGCAGAAATTGGTGGTGTTCACTTATCCATCCCATGTCCGGAATGAAAATCAATCCAGTGAGTATGATCAGTATTTATTGTTTTGGTTGCTTTAGGTCTGCAAATGATGTGTAGCTGATTACTTCCCCTACCCCTAATTTGCATTGCATTGCATTTCCTTTGCAATGGGTGGAATAGCATAATGATGATGTAGTTACTTACAGAAGTGATGTAAGTTTTGAAATTTTGCCACAGCAGACAGTGAGGTGGGCGGGAGGCAAACTGCAGCAGAACAGCAACAGGGCTGTGTGTTACAAATACGGGGAGAATTGGGAGGTGATGCCTTTTTGCACCTCTAAGGAGCGTTAGATTTTTTTTATTTTTAAAAAAATAAAAATAAAAAGTGCTTTCAGGTTTTCCCGAGTCCTTGGGCTCCCTTTGTTCATCAGTCCAGCAGCGTGGGAGAGCCTCTTCGGTGAGATGAAATCCGTTAAAAAAGAAAGAGAGATTAGCTTTCGGAGGGATGTCTTTGTGTGTGGGAACATAAACTGTTTTTGACAGTTTTGATCACAGGAGCAGGTACCTCCGAAGACCGTAAACACGAGGGAAGCATGCTTTGCAAATGCAGAGGAGTAACAACAGTTGGCTGAGGGGAAAAGGGGAAAGGTTGGGATGCATGCGGAGTGAGGGAGAAGTCAGCATTTTAGCATGCATTCACAGTTATCGCTGTTTCCATGGCAACATCTCCACGGAATAAAGTAGGCTCTCCTTTCTTTCCGAAGAGGGGAAGCAGAGTTTGAAATGGATACTCCCCCCCCAAACAACAAATCCACAACAAGTCTTGAGTGCTGCTCCCTCATCTCCTGTGTAAGTGTCATTATATTATTGCAGTTTAAAAAGCTGCTTCTTTGAGATACCCCTGTGAAAGAAAGTGTTTTATTTTATTTTATTTTCCTTTCCTTTTTTTTTTAAAAAAAAATGCTTTTGCTTCTTATTTTCCCATTGAATTTCCACAAAGCCCTGAATAGCCTACCTCCTACCTCCTTCACCCCCCCCCCATTTTGTTCTGGACTTGACAGCCTTCTGGCATGAAATCTCTCTCCCTCCATCGCATTTTCGAGTGCATTCTCCTCTTGTTTACACTGCCGGGAGTTGCAAGAAATCTCCCTGAATTCTGAACTTACCCGGTGTGAGAGGGATCAAAAGCTGTTTAATGGGTTGTGTGAAAACTTGCAGGAATCTTTTGTAATTGCCTAAGTCAGGAGAGGGGAAACCTCAGACTTGGGGTGTGTATCAGGGGCGTACCCAGGATCAAAACTATGGGGGGGGGGGCAAGCCATGGTCGTTCAGGTTGTGACATTTCAGCACGGAAACGCGAATGAAACAAAAAATTTAGGAAAATTATATATAATTATAGCAGTGCTTTATTACAGTAGTTATTACAATAATTTGCTTGAAATTTTTTGAAATTTTTATTCTAGTTACATGTCTTATACCAGGGGTGGCCAACTCCCAAGAGACTGTGATCTACTTTCAGAATTAAAATCTGGCAGTGATCTACCCCCTTTTTTGGGGGTTCAGCTCAAAGCTGTTGACCTTTTTGGGGGATGAGGAATGCCCCGTTTTTTAGGGGGTTCGGTTCGTTTTTAGATTACTGACCACATTATGGAAACAGCTTCAAAAAACAGAAAAACTTCCCCCCCCCAACAGAAAGCCCCAAATGGCTGAAAAACTCAGTTTCCCAGGATCCTCAGCCCTTGCAAAGGAACTACTCACCATGCAAGGGAACTCAGTTTCCAAAGCTCCCTTGCAACGATCAGCCGGCACAACATACACACACACAGTGTCGGCCAAGAGCTCAATTGTTATTGAGATTTTGGGAGGGGGAGAAAGACCAGTAGTTGAGCTTTTTTTTCCTTTTAGGCTGCCGATAACCATTTAATTTTTATTTATTCATTGCTTCTAGGGGGCAACTGCCCCCCCTGCCCCCCTGGATACGCCCATGGTGTGTATGTGTGGAATGTGGCCCCCAGGGGACTTGCTCCAAGCAATGCCTTCTCTGTATGCCAAACCCTCACCTGCCCTGCTCAATGCACATCTTGACTGCTTTTGCCTGACTGAAATGTCTCACTCAACTGCATTAACGCCAGCTCCCCACTTTCGTATTTATACTATGGTTTTCTATTCATTCTTTTTCACAATAATCTCCATATCAAATAGTTGCATTGCTTCTTAAATTGACTTCCCTCCACCACTTCTGCAGTGTTTATACTCAAACCAGTATATCTTTATCTATTACAAAACAGATAAAATCTCCGTTGCAATTATTTTATCATTTCCCTTCTGCTTCTTTTATCTCGAATCCTGCCCGCAATTTCATTTGACTATAGTATTATTATTTTAAAAAAAATAGTCCATGAAAGGCCTCCCTTCTTTTATATAAAAAAGTTCATCATTTTGATCTCTTAATCTCGCTGTCAGTTTTGCCATTTCTGCATAGTCCATCACTTTCAAAAGCCGCTCTTTCTTCACTGGAACCTGCTCTCCTTTCCATTTCTGTGCATTTAATGTATTTTTAATCTCTGTTGGAAGCTGCCCAGAGTGGCTGGGGAAACCCAGTCAGATGCACGGGTTACAAATAAATTATTATTATTATTATTATTATTATTATTATTATTATTATTATTATTATTATTTTCTAGCTGCGGTTGTCACATACATACCGGTAAATAGTTTTGCCATCTTTTTTGGAACCCCTGTCCCTATTATACCTGCAAGGAAAGTTACCTGAAGGAGCATCTGAGGGCCAGCTCCGAGGGCCTTCTGGTGGTTCCCTCCCTGCGAGAAGTGAAGTTACAGGGAACCAGGCAGAGGGCCTTCTCGGTAGTGGCACCCGCCCTGTGAAATGCCCTCCCATCAGATGTCAAGGAAATAAACAACTATCTAACTTTTATAAGACATCTGAAGGCAGCCCTGTTTAGGGAAGTTTTAAATGTTTGATGTTTTATTTTATTTTTCATATTCTGTTGGGAGCCGCCCAGAATGGCTGGGGTAGGTGGGGTATAAATAATAAATTGCTGTTGTTGCTGCTGCTGCTGTAGGTGTTGTTGTTGTCTTTTGGGGAGAGCCTGTTCCCTGCTTTTCCAGTCATCAATCCTACACCCAAGAAGCTGATGCAAACCATATTGGTGTAGATTAACTTGGCATTAAGTTACACCAGATCAAAACCCTGTTCAGCAGGGGGGCAACTGCTGCCTTGCCCAAGCATGCCAAAAGGAAAACAAGCCTTTTAAAATAGTGTTCTGCATCAGGTTGCCAGGTCACATGACTGAGCTGAATGGGGTTAGGATGCAGCCTAAGTCTCCTCTTGAGGGGCCCATCCCAGTCACACCCCTGGAATATGCCCCCTTTGCCAGGGACTTACAGCAGCCCAGGGCAGGCTGAGGCAGGGTGAGCAAGTTAAACAAGTGTACCTTCAGCTGACCCAGAGTTAGGGACTTAACTAGAGCTAGAGATCCTCTGCTCATCCTAAACTGCTCATCCCAACAGATCTTGCCATAGAATTGCCCCCCCCCCATTTTTTTTTTAAAAAAACCCCAATAATTTTTCATTTGCAGATTTATCAAGGGAAAGAAAGAAGGAAACAAAATGAGATGAGAAGAAAGAAGAAAGAAATAGATAACAACAATACAGTGGTGCCCCGCTAGACGAAAATAATTCGTTCTACGAATTTTTTCGTCTAGCGGTTTTTTCGTCTAGCGAAGCGGCAATGACAGCCGCGCTCCGCTAAACGAAAAAAAGACGAAATTTTTTCGTCTTGCGAACCAGCCCCATAGACTTTTCCGTCTTGCGGGGCAGCTTCCGCTAGACGAATGCTGTTCGTCTAGCGAGTTTTTCGTCTAGCGAGTTTTTCGTCTAGCTGGGCACCACTGTAATAACCAAATAATATAACAATAGACCATCAAGCCACATTGCCATCTGTTCAGGAATTTTAAATTGGACATATAAGGTGATATAAACCCGCACACGGGTATCAACACAAAATTGATGCCCATTTGAAATATGCTTGAATGTAGCCAGGTCAGATGACCATTGCAAAAAATAAATAAATGGTGGGTGTTTATCCTTCCAAGCTTGAAGTGTAAGTCTCTTAGCCACCAAAAGAGCTCACAAAATCCATTTTTTGTTGTGCGGCCATTAATTCCCATACTACAGGAATATAGTTTAAAAGTACACGGACAGGAAAGGGGAAGAGGGAAGGCGGTGAGGAGGGGGGTGGGGTAGAAGATTTTATGAGGTATATCATGGTACTCCGACGTCAGAGGGTGATAAGTGATTTGGAGAATGGAAGAAATATTTAGATTTTTTCCTTTATGATAATGTGTTGATTTTTATTTTTATTTTTAAGGTAGGAATTAGAAGCAATAACAGCAATAGCTTTACTAAGTTAAAGGGGAAAAAAGGATGTAAGAAGTTAAGATTTGGAATATGATTTTATGTGATAATAATAAGTTGAATGATGTAAGACGTATAAGATGTTTATTTGAAGTTTAAGAAGAATGGTGAATGATTGTTAAACTAGTTACAAAGTTACTAAAGTAAATTAGAAATTGAACGCAGAGGAGGGAACGGGGGAAGTCCCCCCCTTAATAAGATTTTACATAAGATTATGATTAATAGAATGGTGTGTTCCTGTGTTTTGGTGTAAGGTATGTATTAGTTTTTTATTTTTTATTTTATTGTTATTTGTATGGTTGGTTGTGCTTGTTTTTATATGTTGAATGTTATGTTTTATTTGCGGTTGTTTTTTGTTTATGGAAATACCAATAAATTCTTATTTTAAAAAAAAGAAGTACATGGACACTTGCAAATATCACGGATTTCCCCAGTGCAACATTTCTGTAACTGCTTCAGACCAAACGGAATTCACCCCTGGCCAAGCCACGTCACGTGCCTCAAAAGAGGGGTTCTCAGCATTCAACTTCCAACATCTGTCTGTAATAGACAGTACCTTTCTATGCAAACATTGCAGAGTCCAATATACTCGATATATTAACACATTTTCTTTATATGGATGAAGAGTGGAAGCACCTGACATTTGCATGACAGGAATACAGGTCCCTCCCCCACATGTGTGTCATCAGCTACCAGACTTTTAGAAGACATCTGAAGGCAGCCCTGCTTAGGGAAGATTTTACTGTTTAACAGACTATTGTATTTTAATATTTGTTGGAAGCCGCCCAGAGTGGCTGGGGAAACCCAGCCAGATGGGTGGGGTATAAATAGATTATTATTATTATTATTATTATTATTATTATTATTATTATTATTATTAGGATCCCTTCCAACTCTACCATTCTATGATTTTAGAGGATCACAGGTTCTCCATCTCTGATTTAATGGAATCATAAAGGCCATACTATGACCATTTTTTTCCAGCTGGCTACAATAGGCAGTGCTTAATCTACAACACAATAGACAGTGTTTTACCTATATTTTATCCTGTTGGTTCTGTTTTCAGTGTTGCCAGTGGCGAGGGCGGGGCGTTGGGGGCGGTCCGCCCCGGTTTCCAGCCTGGGGGGAGGGTGACACTCTGCACCAACCCCCTGCGAGTGCGACTCCCAAGCTGCCACACGGCAGCCCTTCCACGTGAGCAGCCGCCGCATAGAAGGGGTGCCGGGTGGCGGCTTGGGAATCCGGGTGGACTGCGCATGTCCGCAGCAGCCCGCAGGACTGTGCATGTGCGGACATGCGCAGTCCGCCCAGGCTGTACTCCGTAGAGCATGCATCATGACGTCATGATGCATACGCTATGGAGCGAGACCCTGCCCCCGGGGGAGTGCCACTTGGCTTGCCGCCCCCGGCATCCAAGTGGCTCAGTATGCCTCTGAGTGTTGCCACATAGTTTGAGGCCCAAAGAAATCCTCAGCGCTGTACCAAACAGGTTAATTGGGACCATCTTTCATAATAAAAAGCAAAAACTTTCTCTAGCGACAAAGGATGCTAAATGAATAGACATTTCCCTTGAGAATACTCAGACTCCTTTCTTGTCTGTAAAGGTATAGAGTTAATTGATTCATTACTAAAATCTTGGCTCTGGGGGAAAGTAGGAGGGAGGAATCTCGCTTCCATTCCTGTTTGCAGAAAGAAGTTGCCAACATGTGTGCTTATGTTTCCGCTGTTTTAGCCCTAAACATTTCAAGCTTGATGGCCATAAGCAATTTGGCACACATTAGACTTGTCATATGTCAGGAAAATGCCTGACATATCCAGGTTTCCGGGTGTAAAAATGGCGTCAGGGGGGATTTTTGCCAAACTGGCAAAATGTCAGGGAAAACCTGAATGTAAAAGCAGCGGAAACCGCTCCGAAAGCTGGAAAAAAAAATCACTATTTTGTGGAGAGGTTTCCCCAACAAAGCTCGACTATATTGGTTTAACCAAAGCTCAACAACAAATTTTCAAAAAGTAAATTTTCAAAAAACTTTACTTTTTGAAATATGGCAACCCTAGTGGCACACATAGAGACCCCCTCCTGCAAAAACAAACAAACAAACCCATGCTTATTCCATCACAGAGCCAAATATTGAGAGACAATGTGGTGTAGCAGTTAGAACATTGGGCTAGTACAGGGTTTTCCAAACCTGGTTCTCCAACTGTTTTGGGACTACAGTTCCCATCATTCCTGACCACTGGTCCTGCTAGCTAGGGATGATGGGAGCTTTGGCCCCAAAACAGCTGGAGAACCAAGTTTGGGAAACCCTGGTCTAGCATCCTGGAAGACCAGAGCTCACTGGGTGATGTTGTGCCAGTCACCACCTCTCAGCCTAACCTACCTCACAGGGTTATTGTGAGGGTAAAAATGGAGAGGGTGGGAAGTGCTTGAGCTCCTTTGAGTCAAAAGTTTGAAGGAGCTGGGGTTGGGGAAAAATTGCCCTCTGTTTGCCTCATCCTGCTCCTCCATCCTGTGTGTGTGTGAATCTTCTGAAGTAATATAATGCACACCTGAATTATTATTATTATTAATTAAATTTGTATACTGCCCTATACCCGCAGGTCTCATGGCAGTTACAACATCGGGTTACATCCCATTGCTCGATATCACATATGCACTTGGGTTAGTGGCAAATTGGTGTGCTCAGGGCTATACTTCAGATCTGATGCTACAACCCCTCTTAAACCTTGCAAAGTGCCCATCTTTGCTGAAGGATCAGCTGTTGGTTTATCCACTTCCACGGTGAGGCAAAGTGGCTACCAAAGATAACGAACTGCTACAAGTGGGAGTCCCAACAAAATGTTGCGTTGTGGAGTTCTTCCCTTCAGGATTCCAGCCAATTTCCCCTCCCACCCATCTCACCCCCCCCCCAAAAAAAGCCAGTTAGCACACCATAGCCATTGAGCAACTTAGTCCTCATTGGCCTATTTTTGGGGGGGTTCCACCTTTGTAGGGTTCCTTTCCTTTCCTTTTTCTACTTACTTAAACCTTAGCATTGCCCCAGTCCTGTGGATAATGCTGCCTTGTGCATGTGTTTCTATTTTGGCTATGTAAACTTGTAGCCCGATCAGCAGAAGCAGAGAGAATTAGGTAAAATCACATTTATCGAGCTCCGTCTCTCTCCTCCAATCAGCTGCCACTTATCTGCTGGCGTTCAGGCTGTCTGTTTACCCAGGTGTTTGTGGCTGCCTGGATTGTAAACCAGCTGACAAAATGGATTTTGCCGCTGCTTTAATCTTTTGGTCGTTTGCGTTTTGACATATTATAGTCCCCAATTGCTTCTTGGAGAGCACATTGCATTTTCGATATGCCGTAAGTCACTAGCGGAACTATGGTTGGGAAACTGGCATCTCATGCATCAGTGCTGGTGGGGAAGACCCCTTGATGGAGGAAGGGGCAGAGGAAGGGGCAGAGGAAGGGTGGTGCAGTAGGTGCGGGCCGCCCCAGGTGTCACCACTGAGGGGGGTGACAAAATGCCGGGCGGTACTCACTGCGGGGCCTGCAGTGCGCCCGAGCCATGTGTCTCTGTAGGGCGGCTGAGTGGGAGGAACCTGGCAGACTCTGGAGGCCCCGTAGTGTGTCCCGTCCCTATGGGAGGTGCGCCCCGCCCCTGGGCATGCCGCCGCTGGCGCCCGAGCGGCTTCCTCCACCACTGACTGGGAGCCCTTGCCACTCAGAATACAGGGGCCTGAGCTAGGACCATTGAAAGCTGTCTTATACTGCATCAGACCAATAGTCTGTCTAGTTCAGTGTGTCCTACACTAGCCGGAAGTGGCTCTCTAGCATTTCAGATGGGGGTACTCTCAGGAGACAATTCCTACCTAGTGATGCCGGGGATTGAACTTGAAATATTCTGCATACAAAGAAATGCTCTACCACTAGGGATGGCTGAATATGTCGATTTCAGTTTCTCATTTTTCCAGCCTTAACTTCCACATTTCCACAGGTTTGCGATTTGAAAAAGAAACTCATCATGAAAACTCGTCAACCTTTTAGTGCAAATTTCTTCTAACATTTTTGTATGCAATTTCCCCTAACACACAACTGTTTTTTTTTTGTTTTTTTGCATTACAGCTTCCCCCAATAAAATGCATTTTTGTATGCAACTTTCACTAATCTTTGCATTTCTGTGCACACTTTACCAGTGCATGTGCATTTTTATTTTTATTTTGCACGCATCACTGAGCTGGAGAACTGCCCAGCAAGATTTGGAGGAGTGCAAATATCAAAGAATGGCAGCATTTCGGTTCGCATATTGCTTTGGTGAATGTAAAATAGGTTCACTTTTAAATGCAAACTGAATCTAACTTCTCTCCCACATCAACTTACTAGTGAGCTATGATCTGTCACTAAGGTAGATTAAGGCAGCTCCGCATGCCCGTACAAATATGCAGAAAAACACAGCTATTCGTGGCATTCTGGTGCACAAAGGTACGGTTTCTCACCTGCATAGCTCAGCAGAAACAGATCCCCACCTCCCTGTGCCTACCTGCCATGAGGAGAAGAAAGAGGCTGGGCTGAGTAAGTTTGGGTTACTGGGGTGCCTTCCCCCCATGTACTCATCCGTGCAGATGTCGCAGCTCTCGGCGTCTCGCCAGTCCCAGTAGGGGATGGTGAAGTTCTCGTTTCCAGTGAGCTTTTGGATCTCGTGTTCCCACATGAGCAAGAAAAGACGGTGCCACGGCAGGAACCCCGGAGCCTCGTGGGCAAAATCGATATCCCGCCACACATTGGTGCCTCCAAGGAGTGTGTCCCGAGAGACGTAATAGTGCATCCAGACAAAGAGGTCGTACACATTGATGTCTCGGAACATGGGCGCCGAGCCATTGTTCATCTGGGAGTACGTTCCGGTGGCGATGACGAAATCCCGGCTGGTGGTATGCTTGGCTAGGTTGAGGTAGGCAAGGAACTGGTTCTTTTCCCTGGTGCTGAGCTGGAAGATGTCTTTCCTCACCCTCAGCTTCCTCTCTGTGCAATTGGGACCGGCAAAGTTGAACTTGCAGTCGGCACAGCTGAATCCCATGAAGTTCCCGGAGCATTGACACGTCCGGTTGTAAAACACGGCGGGCCAGTCTTCCCGGTCATCCACTCCGGAGAAGGGAAACTGAGGGCCGAGAGGGGCATCTGAAAGTAGGATCTCGCGACAGGACCCCCTACCTGAAAGCTCCCCGCAAGGGGAACCATCGCCAGGCCAAACTGGGCAGCATTCCTTGCTCAACAAGCTGTCGGCATTGGCACATGCCCGAGGGAACTGGCCAGAACTGAAGGGCAGAATACCCAGGAAGATGCCAACGCTAAAGAGAGACATCTTCATTCAGCAGCAGACCAAGAACCCAGTGGTTCAGGCAGCTGTCAAGGAACAAGCTTCTGTCCCTACACTTTCAGAGCCCTGAGAAATTTTCCCGACATCTCTCCAGAACATCATCCAGTCTCACTTCCATCTAACCCCCACCCCTCAACTTTCTGTAATCTGATTATCACATGTCCTGGGCTCCGTCCAAGGAACTCTCACTCCCCTTCCCCCTTCGGCTCCAGTTAATATAGAGACTTACTATGAGAATCTCATCTTCTGCCTAGCACATGATCGCTTTTGATGTACCAGCAGCACAGAGGGTGGAAGCCTTGGTCACACACAGGAACTTGGGTGCTTGGTATAATGCCTCATGGGGTTTCTGTGTGGAAGGAGGAGGATCGAGGGCTGGGTAAGGCTGGGTGTGTGTGTGTAAGGAAATCCCACAGAGCTTGGCACAATTGCTGAGCAAGCCCAGCGCAGCAAATCTGCAAATTGGTAAAGAAAACTGGTCTGGAGTTCCCCAGTCATGCCTTTTAGAGAAAGGCCTGATTTTGTGCATTTTCCAGACAGAAAGAAATATGCATAAAACCATCCCATAAAAAAGGAGGAGGAATAGAAGGCATAAATAGGGAACATTGATGTTTTGGTTCTCCATTTGAATCTAGCTTGGTGGACAAAGGAGCACACTTTCATAAAAGACCACGCACTCCTGCATGAACTTGATCTGAAGTTCGGCTCATCCTCTGAGGCGCTTCTCCAGATGCTTGTCCCTGTTGGAGATGCCAAGGGGGGCAGCTGGAGAAAGAGCCATCTTGGTGCCCAAGTTGTGGAATGATCTCCCAGCGAAGGCTTCCTAATTCCAATGCTTATGAATTTTAGACATAGGTGCCGGGTTGGGGCTGGGGGCTCCAGCCCCCACAACATTCCCCATGAACGGGCCAGGCTAAATACTGGAAAGGTAAACAAACACCCACCAGGGAAGAATGGTTATGCAAACTTTACGAATACCTGGAACTAGCAAAGCTGACAGACATAATAAGACAATAAACAAAAAAGTATGGTCAAGAAGGAATGGGATTGGTTTTGAAAGACAAGGTTCATGCTAAAAATTTGGCTCTGGTTAGATTGATCTCATGAATGGAAAGGAAAAATGTACACACACACACACACTTCTATTTTCTATTTCTTTTCTACTTTCTCTCTTTACTTTCTTTACTTTTTTTTCTTCCCTTCTTCATCCTTCTTTATCCTCTTATTTTTTCTTTGCTTTCTTTGCTATTATTTTTTATGTATTTTTTTGTTTCGATGGATTTATTTTGCAATAAAGAAAATTAAAAAATTAAAAGAAGAAGAAGGGGCCAGGCACCCACAATTTTTTGTGCTGGGGTTGTGCACGCCATGTAGGCAGGCATGCATGCCTGACATCGGCACACCCACCAGCGTGCATGTCCGAGATCAGCCTGCCAGGCAAAGACTCTCTATCATAATAATCATCACTACCATACCTGCTTAACTGCTATTTTAACAAAGGGTCATTCTGCATAAAAAAATAAAGAAGCACTATAACTTCTTTTAATTGTTAACATGTAGCAAATTAGTTTGCATCAAGAGTTAGGCTACCCCACCTCTTTTATTCCATTTTTAGAGGCACATTTAAGATGCTGTGATTTCTAGATTTATATACGCAACCTCCCTACCTGTAGATGAATTGTTCAGCTTGCATTTTGCTCAACCCACTTTAGTGAGGTTCAGGTCCTATTAAGGCTGCCTTCATGGGCATAGCCAATGGGGAGGGGAGAGGAAGGGGCAGCTGCCCCCCTAAATCAATAAAAATTCTTAGCAAACTGAGGTTCTGCCTCCTCTACGAAAGGCCATCCCCCCTTAACAAAAATCCTGGCTTAGAAAGACAAGTCCAATATCTGGGTTTGCTTCTACCACCTGCCGAGGTGCTGAAAAGCATCGCTCTCTGCTTTGGGGAGTCGGGGGCCCAGGTGAAAAAGAAGGCATGGTTCCTACACCTTCAGTTGTTGTGAACGAGAGAGAATGCTGGCAGCCAGCTACCTCTGCTGCAATTCCAAAGCTGCAGGAGCACTTCCCCCACCCTTCTATTCTTTTGCATCCAGCCACCTGGTTTATGGTACACCAAAACAGGAGATCATTTGCAAAAGGCCCCATGGCTCAAATATGATGGGAAAGACCTGAGTACTAAAGCATTATCTAGACTGCGAACATTCTGCCTGGAAAATGTTGCCTTTCCGCAGGAATCAAGGGGTCGTCATATGATGCTTCTGAGTAGCACGCGGCTCCTTAATCCTCTTGGCTTCAGGAAACACAGACAGATTATCACAGGGTCTTTGTGCCTGCTTTGAGCTCCCCAAACTAGGCTGCTTTCTCTCTCTTCCTCCCCCAACATACACTTTAAAAAAGTTGACTCAAACTGCAATCACTCTTGCTGCACTATTTCATTCCCCATGCTGGTTTAACCATTAGAAAAACCTCCAGACCTTTGCCACTCATCGAATCCTGAACGTAAAGTGGGAGGGGAAAACCAGAGATTGCTCATTTGTGGGGAAATTACCCAGTCGGCTACTTGACAAAGGTCAAAATGTAGGACACTGTCCCACAACACAGGGAGACAGACAGATGCTCTGTGGCTTTTCTGGCTGCTCTAAAATTGTAAAAATGCAACTGTATGACATTATTGCAGTCAAACCAACAATTCATGTTTGGCCAGATAGGCACATAAAGGGGCTGAGGCTCACAGAGCTTTCCTGAAAAAATTGCTAGAGAGAACTCTGTGAGGTCACTTCCTTTGTCTGCCTTGGCAGGAAGCTGTAACACTACATACTTCCTTCCTTCCTGGGCCTTGTTGTCCAGCAACTTCTGGAAGACTACAGATTTTCTACCACTTTTGCACTTTTCCAATCTTAAGCTCAGTTCTCCACTTTTCAGCATGAAATTCTCCTAATACACACATTTTTGTATGCGGTATTTTCCAGTAGGCGAACACATTTTTGCAAAGCAGTTTTTTCCTATTGCCATGCATTTTTATGCATTGTTTTCACTAATGTATGCATTACACAAACACCAGTACAGTCATACCTTGGTTTTCAAACAGCTTAGTTCTCGAATGTTTTGGCTCCTGAACACCGCAAATCCGGAAGTGAGTGTTCTGGTTTGCGAACTATTTTTGGAAGCCGAACATCCGGCAGTGCTTCCATGGCTTCCGATTGGCTACAGGAGCTTACTGCAGCCAATCAGAAGCTGTGCTTTGGTTTCCAAATGTTTTGGAAGTCGAACGGACTTCCGGAACAGATTCCGTTCAACTTCCAAGGTATGACCATATATGCATTTTTATGCATGTTGTTTGGCTGGAGAACTGCACTCCAAAAGTGTGCATTCTGAAGGATGTCTCTGCTTCGGTTCACATCTTGTTTCAGAAAGCATGAAATAGATAAGGTCACCTTTAAATGTGAGCTGAAATCAAATTTCTCTGCCGTCCCAATCTGTTGGATATCTGCCTGCCACTCAACTGTTAAAGGCAATAGTGGGAATATAGCCCCTTAAGTCATACACCCACTTCTTGTTTTAATTCTTTAATGCAGCTGAAAAAAAATTCAGATTTTCTGAAGTTTTATAAAATTGATTAATTGATCACTTAATCAGTTCCAACAGCTTGGCTAATCAGGTAAAAAAAACAAACTTCAATTTGTAGGCTGCCCTAATTATCACATTAGTGTGTGTTATTATAATTAGAATCTGGATGCTAAGCTTCCACTTGAGCAGAAAGTGGAAGGTCAAGTGGCCAAAATAACCCTTATACATCTCTAATCTTTGCCTTTTTCTTGGAGTGGAAGAATTTACCCTTTTGACTGGCTTATTCAGGATGCAGAACTCAAATTACCTTAGGCTACAAACGCTTGAGGACCTGTTGGAATTTAGAAGAGGCAGCTTTTGACCGGCTGCCTTGGCATGTCAGGCAGAAGCTGAGCATCTGTCAGAGTGTCCTGAATCATCAGAAATTTCCCACGAGACCAGCATGGCTAATGTCCTCCAAGACACGTCTGATGTCTTGATTGATGTGGCTGCAGGTGCCTTTAATCAGGATAGGGCTCCTGAACCTCTGCTCCAAAACTCAAAGCAAAGAGGATTTGGCAGCAGCCTCGAGAATCATGCAAATCACCTCCAGCGCTCACCCAAGGGACAAAGAGAAGCATCTTAATGATGGTTCACTTTGTAAGTCTGCATCAGGTGGAGATACATGCAGCTGCCCCTTGTGGGGAAACACTGAATTGCAAGCAACAGCATCTCAATGAAATACAGTGGTACCTCGGGTTACAGACGCTTCAGGTTACAGACTCTGCTAACCCAGAAATAGTACCTTGGGTTAAGAACTTTGCTTCAGGATAAGAACAGAAATTGTGCTCTGGTGGCGTGGCAGCAGCGGGAGACCCCATTAGCTAAAGTGGCACTTCAGGTTAAGAACAGCTTCAGGTTAAGAACGGACCTCCAGAATGAAATAAGTTCTTAACCCGAGGTACCACTGTGTCTTCTGAATCAGGCTTGACTCTGCCCACTCAGGCTGGCCATTGGATCCTTCTGGGATGGAAGGAGCATGAAGGACTTCTTGTCCCAGAGAGAGTCGTTGAGACAGAAGGATGAGATGGATTCCCTTCGCAACTGCATTATAAATTTGTCTTTGGGGGCTGTGGCTGTTCTGATTATGGAATCATAAAATTGCAGAGTTGGAAGGGACGCCGAGGGTCATCTAGTCCAACCCCCTGCAATGCAGGAATCTCAGCTCAAGCATCCATGACAGATGGCCATCCAACCTCTGTTTAAAAACCCTCAATGAACTTGAGGCTGCAGCAGCTGATGCACAGAAAGTATGAAGGGTTTCCCAAACTTGGGTCATCAGCTGTTTTTGGACTACAACTCCCATCATCCCTAACTAGCAGGACCAGTGGTGAGGAATGATAGGAACTGTACTCCAAAAACAGCTGAAGACCCAGGTTTGGGAAACACTGGTCTATATGGACTGGTAGAGGTCCTCCAAGGTTTTAGGTAGGAATCTTTCTTTCACTGACCTGGAAGTGCCAAATAATTCAACCTGGAACTTCCTGCATGTCAGGCATAAACTCCACCATTCAACTGCAACATAGCACAAGAGACAGTGGAATTTGCTGCCAAGGAGTGTGGTGGAGTCTCCTTCTTTGGAGGTCTTTAAGCAGAGGCTTGACAGCCATCTGTCAGGAATGCTTTGATGGTGTTTCCTGCTTGGCAGGGGGTTGGACTGGATGGCCCTTGTGGTCTCTTCCAACACTATGATTCTATGATTCTAGTATCTTCAGGCTCTGAATCATTGGCCAAGCAGTCTGGTTGCTGGATTCCCCCTGGACATGAAGGAACATTAGCGCATACATGAACTCTTGACCGCTCAGATATGTGGAACTGGCACAGTTAAATATGCAACATAATTCTTGTTCTGCATTTCTAAGAAATAGCTATTTTAATGAGGCAGCACTTTGGAACTCCCTGCCTGTTGACCTCAGGGAGACTCTTTCACTATCTCCTTTTCAATGCCTCCTAAAAACATTTTTTGCTTAGGCGAGCCTGTTTGGACATGTAGAATAGTGATGTGGGTTTTATTCGGGTGTTTAACTTATTCGTGACTTTTATTATTATTTGTAGGTTTTGAATAATTGTTTTCAACTGTTTCTCCCCCTTTTAAGCCCATAGGTTTACTCTGTGTGAAGAAGCACTTTCTTCTGAATCTTCCAACGTTCGGTTTCATAGGTGGTCCATGAGTTCTAGTGTTAAGTGAGAGGGAGAAGAACTTTTAATTAATACTACCAGAAGGAATTGAATCAACATTGGTTTACTCCCTTAACATGTTTCCCCAAATCAGCTGCCTAAAGTGACTGTCTCACTCTGCCTCTAAGTCCCCATTCTGGATAGCTTTTAGCTCTAGACAGAAACCTCCCCTAGTTGAGTGTCATTGACCAGCAGCAGGTGGAATTAAGGGATCTTCCTCCATGCATATTCATTCCACATATTATTTATTCGTTCCAAAGCAAGTGATGTTCTGGATTCTTAAATGTTTCTTTTTCCTCCTCCTCCTCCTCCCTCCTCCTTCTTCTTTCTCAAGGTCCTATGTATTACTGCATAAGAACCACAGTCATTGAAATGGCAATCTCCATCAAAAGGACTATCTGGAGGTGGGGAAGAGGAATTCTGAAATTACCTTTCATATTTAAAAACATTACTGAAAATGACCCTGGCAGCGCTGTCAGGCTGAATTACGAAAGGTTAATAGGGTTTTTTTGCATGCTAAATAATCTATGCCTTTTTCTTTCTCTTAACATACACTCAGTGGTTAGTGATAATAGCTATGCAGATAGAATTGGTATAATACTTTTATTCTTTTCTTAAAACCTTGGAGCGTCTCCCCCCGCTCACCAGTTGCTATGAGGAATGGCAAGAACACTAACACAGTGATGGCAAGAGGCAGTGAAATCATGTGGTCATAGATCATTTTCCATCCCAACAGCTGCGGCAGGGCTAGAGACAAAAGTAGGAGCAGACATTGTTAGTGGGCGGTTCCCTAGACCAGATGGCTAGGAAGTTGTTTGCTCTTGGTGGGGTTACACTCCCTCTGAAGCAGCAGGTACAAAGCTTGGGGTTATTTCGGAACCCTTTGCTATCGCTTGAGGCTCAGGTTGCCTCAGTGGCTTCAGCTGGTGGTGTCCTCTAGGTTAGATTACTGCAACACATTCTACGTGGGGCTGCCTCTGAAGGCAGTTCGGGAACCTCAGCTAGTGCAGAATTCGGCGGCCAGGATTCTGCACCAGGACAAAACGATTTGAGCATATTACACTGATCCTGGCCTGACTGCACTGGCTGCCAATTGGGTTGAAGCAATTACAAACCACTACTAAGCAGATCAGGTTATGCAGAATCAATTTGCAGAGATTTTTGCTTACCTGTATCTCAAAACAGTCTCTCGGACCAAAATAAAATCGAGGCAGAAATCCATGGAACCCGAATCAAAGGCTAGAAAAGCGAGGAACTGGAATTGACTGAGTCTTGCGTCCTTACCCCCTCACTCAGGCCCAACCCCATTCAATAGGTTCTGATGTTCCACTGGGAAACGCAAGGAGACCGGGTTCATTTTCAGCCTTCTCGTTCAGGACGAGCATCCCTAGATGCGACATCTACTGTTACTACAATGTCGTGGCTTGGCAACCATCAAGAGCTAATAAGGCCTAAAGAGCAAGAGATGGAGCAAATTTCATATATCGATGTGAGACAAGCTCCTTCCTTTTAATGCCACCCACCCCAACCAAGCCCAGCTTAAATATATTTCAGTGCTCCTGGAAGATGCTGAAGCTTGGGGTTTGAAGGATCTCTGGGGGATAGAAGTAAGAAAAGGTTTTAGCCACTGTTAGCCAGAGGCACTCGACACTTGGCTGCAGCATACAGAAGGTTTTATTATGTTGACACCAGGAAAATATGCTAATGCTAGTCAAGAGAAGTTACTGAGCACAGAGGTGCATAGTGTTAGCAGCACGCATGCCCAGTGCTCTCGTTGCCTAGGCAACATGTGATTGCATATTATTTTTGACAAAACCTCGTAGGTGTTTGGGAAGTTCTAAAACATGTGCCCACACAAAGAATGAACTGGCCGCCAATGGTTATCGAAATTAGAGCGGCGTGGCTGGAGGAAGGTGGCATAGGTTGCTGGATCCATAACTTTGAAAAGAAACAAAAGGAAAACAAATACATAATGTGGGGCATGGTTTCAAAAGCTGCTCGCCTACTCAGAGGAAATCAAGGTCACCAGTGGGGCTTAAGGCCATAATCTTCCACAAAGCAACTTGGGAGTAGAACAAAGTAACACCAAAATTGCATTGTGTTAGGTAAAAATTGCTTTGGGGGAAAAACACATGTATATTAGGAAATATTAACACTGAAGTGTGTGTGTGTGTGTGTGTGTGTGTGTGTAATCACAAACTGATGTGGAGAACCAGAGAATGAAAAACTGAGAGAAACCAAAATTGACTGCTTTGCCTACCTCAAGGTTTAATCTACTTTTTTGTGTCTTGGTTCTCATTTCTGGTTCCATGGTCAACTGCCTATCAGTGCACTGTTACTCTCTTCCTTCATTTTCAATATACAGGGGTACCTCGACTTACGAATTTACCGTATATACGCGAGTATAAGCCGACGCAAATATAAGCCGAGGCACCTAATTTGACCACAAAAAACTGGGAAAACTTATTGACTTAAGTATAAGCCGAGGGTGGGAAATGCAGCAGCTACTGGTAAATTTCAAAAATAAAAATAAATACCAATAAAAGGCTTGGAAAGAAAGGGTCTCTTACAGGGAGGGCTCAGGGGGTAAGGGGGCATATTGTGGGTACATTTCAGGGGGCAAGGGGAATATTCTGGAATGGATTAAGGGGGAAGGGGGCAGATTCTGGGAAGGTTTCAGGGTGGGTGGGGCATATTTAGGGAGGGCATGAGAGGCAAGGGGGCATATTCTGGGAAAGTTTCAGGGTGGGCAGTTTCTAGGGTGGGCAGAGCTGGGGTGGGCAGGGGTTAAGAGGGAAGGCTTGGAAAGAAAGGGTCTCTTTACAGGGAGGGCTCAGGGGGAGGGGGCATATTCAGGGAGGAATTAAGGGGGGAGATTGTGGAATGGATTAAGGGGGAAGGGGGTTGATTCTGGGAATGTTTCAGGGGTGGTTGGGGCATATTTAGGGAGGGCATCAAGGGCAAGGGGGCATATTCTGGGAAAGTTTCAGGGTGGGTAGTTTCTAGGGTGGGCAGAGCTGGGATGGGGGAAGGGGTTAAGAGGGAAGGCTTGGAAAGAAAGGGTCTCTTTACAGGGAGGGCTCAGGGGGAGGGGGCATATTCAGGGAGGAATTAAGGGAGCAGATTCTTGTAAGGTTTCAGGGGTTGATAGTTTCAGGGTGGGCAGTTTCTATGGTGGACTGAGCTGGGATGGGATGGGGGCAAAAGCAACAGGCTCTCTGGGGCTGAGCCGGCTCGCGCGCCTGCTCGTCCTCCTCCTGCTCCCGCTGCCCCTGTCGCTACCTCTGTTCCCCTTCGGGGAGAAGGGACGGGAGGAGGAGGAGGCGATCCTCGCACAGAGCAGTGACTGCTCTGTGCAAGGCATCGGAGAGGAAAAACATTGAGGAGCACTTTCTCCCCACTTTTCCCTCCCCGATGCCTTCCGCAGAGCAGGCACAGGATCATAGAGTCTCAGCGCAGTTTCTACAGTGGGCAGAGCTGGGATGGGCAGGGGTAGAGCAGGCACAGGATCATAGAGTCTCAGCGCAGTTTCTACAGTGGGCAGAGCTGGGATGGGCAGGGGTTAAGAGGGAAGGCTTGGAAAGAAAGGTCTCTTTACAGGGAGGGCTCAGGGGGAGGGGGCATATTCAGGGAGGAATTAAGGGGGGAAGTTTCTGGGAAGGTTTCAGGCGTGGGTAGTTTCAGGGTGGGCAGTTTCTATGGCGGACTGAGCTGGGATGGGATGGGGGCAAAAGCAACAGGCTCTCTGGGGCTGAGCCGGCTCGCGTGCCTGCTCGATACTTGTCCTCCTCCTGCTCCCGCTGCCCCGTCGCTACCTCTGTTCCCCTTCGGGGAGAAGGGACGGGAGGAGGAGGAGGAGGAGGCGATCCTCGCGCAGAGCAGGCACAGGAGGAGGGATCAGAGAGCAGGCACAGATGGGGGATCGGCAGGGCAGGGGAGACAAGCAGCAAGAAAGGATCCCTTTCTTGCCGCTTGTCCCTTTGCAGCCGCCCGCATCACTTGAGTATAAGCCGAGGGCGGCTTTTTCAGCCCAAAAAATGGGCTGAAAAAGTCGGCTTATACTCACGTATATACGGTAATCCGTTCCGAATGCACATTCGTCGGTCGAAAAATTCGTAAGTCGAAAAAAGCGATTTCCCCATAGGAATGCATTGGAAACGAAAAATTCGGAACAAGTCGAGTAAACCACATCTAAAATTCGTAAGTCAAGTAAACCCCATCTAAAACCACCAACGGATGTCCTTTGGATGTCGAAGAATTCGTAGGCGTGCGGGCACTTTTTTCATACGTAAGTCGAAAAATTCGTATGTCGAGTAATTCGTAAGTCGAGGTACCACTGTAGACCATCTTTCAATGAAAAATGTTCAGGAGTGTGTGTGTGTGCAATTGAAAAGGACAAATAAACAAAACCTGTATAAAAGCAGGGTGGGAAGAAATAAACAAAATCATTTTGAACTACATACAGCAGTAAGAACTTCCCAGTCTCCTTAAGGACCCAGAGAGTTTTCCCCTGTGAAGGAGAGCAGGGGAGAACATATACAAAATTCCATAACTCCAGCACCACAACAGAGGAGGCCCTGTTCTCAAAAGATGACAACTTTGTTGTTGTTGTTCAGTCGTTCAGTCGTGTCCGACTCTTCGTGACCCCATGGACCAGAGCACGCCAGGCACGCCTATCCTTCACTGCCTCTCGCAGTTTGGCCAAACTCATGTTAGTAGCTTCAAGAACACTGTCCAACCATCTCATCCTCTGTCGTCCCCTTCTCCTTGTGCCCTCCATCTTTCCCAACATCAGGGTCTTTTCTAGGGATTCTTCTCTTCTCATGAGGTGGCCAAAGTACTGGAGCCTCAACTTCAGGATCTGTCCTTCTAGTGAGTACTCAGGGCTGATTTCTTTGAGAATGGATAGGTTTGATCTTCTTGCAGTCCACGGGACTCTCAAGAGTCTCCTCCAGCACCATAATTCAAAAGCATCAATTCTACGGCGATCAGCCTTCTTTATGGTCCAGCTCTCACTTCCGTACATTACTACTGGGAAAACCATAGCTTTAACTATACGGACTTTTGTCGGCAAGGTGATGTCTTTGCTTTTTAAGATGCTGTCTAGGTTTGTCATTGCTTTTCTCCCAAGAAGCAGGCGTCTTCTGATTTCGTGACTGCTGTCACCATCTGCAGTGATCATGGAACCCAAGAAAGTGAAATCTCTCACTGCCTCCATTTCTTCCCCTTCTATTTGCCAGGAGGTGATGGGACCAGTGGCCATGAACTTAGTTTTTTTGATGTTGAGCTTCAGACCATATTTTGCGCTCTCTTCTTTCACCCTCATTAAAAGGTTCTTCAATTCTTCCTCACTTTCTGCCATCAAGGTAGTATCATCAGCATATCTGAGGTTGTTGATATTTTTTCCGGCAATCTTAATTCCGGTTGGGGATTCATCCAGTCCAGCCTTTCGCATGATGTATTCTGCATATAAGTTACAACTTTACCTCTCTGAATTAAAGAACCGAGAACAGAGCCTCTCAGGGTTAGGAATAGGACTTCTTCTAGCTTCTAAGATTTCAACAGGCCTCATTTACAGATTTGCAAGCATACCTTTAAGGTTTAGGGACTTAAAAATAATAATAATAATAATAATAATAATAATAATAATAATAATAATGAAAGGTGAGATTCTCAGGAAGTGGGATTATGTGGCAAAATATCATATTTTTCTTTGCTTTTCTGCACTTCTGTGGAATAATGACACATAGCACTCCTCATTGCATTGATGTGTCGGTAAGTGCAAGGATGGGTTGGCAAATTATTTGGGGGGTGGAGACATTTCCTTAACAAATTTCAGAAGGATGTGTGCTTGCATTCAAAGAAGTTCACCATGCAAGCAATATAGAGAATGTTTGCTGGGAGCCATGAAATTCATTCATTTCATTTGAAAAAGACGCCCTACATTTTCCATCCCCTGTTCTCGTGGCGCATAAGTGCAGGCATAATTCTGCAGTGCTTTGAGGAGTTTATTAATTCTGGAACTCATCCTCCGGATGCAAAACCTGCATGCTGTTACTAAATGTTATGCTAATCGAGTCTGCAGATAAGATCGTGTTTTTTTGATCAGCTGATTCCAACAGGGAAACTTAAAGCAAGCTTGGCCCAGAAGAGATCATTTCTCTCAAAATCTGAATTTCTTTGTTTTACAATACCAAAGAGTTAAAAATGCCGTCCAAGAAAGCTCTGGAAAGGAATGCTGCAAAAGCCTTGCAAATGAAAGTTTAAAAAGAGGCAGAGTTGAGCTTCAATCTGTTTCAGGTCCATGTGTGTAAAATGAAGAATCCACATAGAAGCATGTCGATCAGTACATGAAAGGATGGATAATATTCCTCCCAAAAAGTTCACAAGCAGGTAATATTATTGTCACATAGACGGGATAAACCTAGAAATTAATAAATGATAGGATTTTGGTTATTTGTGGTATGAAGGGAGAATGCAAGCTGCAAAGGAATTCCTGGACTGACTGGCTGGCTGGGGGGAAAGCAGACCTGTTAGCTACAAAAAGGTGTTGATGGGCCATAGAAGAAGAAGAAGAGTTTGGATTTGATATCCTGCTTTTCACTACCCGAAGGATCATAGAATCATAGAGTTGGAAGAGACCACAAGGGCCATCCAGTCCAACCCCCTGCCAAGCAGGAAACACCATCAAAGCATTCCTGACAGATGGCTGTCAAGCCTCCGCTTAAAGACCTCCAAAGAAGGAGACTCCACCACACTCCTTGGTAGCAAATTCCACTGCTGAACAGCTCTCACTGTCAGGAAGGTCTTCGTAATGTTTAGGTGGAATCTTCTTTCTTGTAGTTTGAATCCATTGCCCCATGTCCGCTTCTCTGGAGCAGCAGAAAACAACCTTTCTCCTTCCTCTATATGACATCCTTTTATATATTTGAACATGGCTATCATATCACCCCTTAACCTTCTTTTCTCCAGGCTAAACATACCCAGCTCCCTAAGCCGTTCCTCATAAGGCATTGTTGACCATTTGACCATTTTGGTTGCCCTCTTCTGGACACATTCCAGCTTGTCAGTATCCTTCTTGAACTGTGGTGCCCAGAACTGTACACAGTATTCCAGGTGAGGTCTGACCAGAGCAGAATATAGTGGTACTATTACTTCCCTTGATCTAGACGCTATACTCCTATTGAGTCTCAAAGCGGCTAACATTCTCCTTTCCCTTCCTCCCCCACAACAAACACTCTGTGAGGTGAGTGAGGCTGAGAGACTTCAGAGAAGTGTGACTAGCCCAAGGTCACCCAGCAGCTGCAGGTGGAGGAGCAGAGATGCAAACCCGGTTCCCCAAATTACAAGTCTACCACTCTTAACCACTACACCACACTGGCTCTCCTAGAAAGGATCCTTTGGCTTGGGGAGTTAGATGTCACATGGATTGCCAGGGTAACTGTTGCCATATTGGCCCAAATATAAGCCACACTCCCCCCCCCCCATTCCAACAATGAAAAGCTAAAATGTGGCTTATATTCGTAACCTTATGCTGCCGGCAAAGCACTGCGGCCCCCGCTCCCCAGGAAGCAACCCGGGAGCACGGGGCAATAGCATGCAACCCACCCACCACTCCCAAGCCTCCCCCAAGCTGTCTAAGGGAGGGGGGAGGGAGGAAGGCCATGAGCAAAGTGGCCTGGCTCCCCCCCCCAGTAGCAGCCCGGGTATTGTCTTTTTTTCTCCCCCCCTTCAATTTTAAAGGTGTGGCTTACAGTGGTACTTTAGTTCTCAAACATAATCCGTTCCAGAAATCTGTTCCAAAACCAAAGCATTCCAAAACCAAAGGCATGCTTTCCCATAGCAAGTAATGCAAAATGGTTCCAGACCTTTAAAAACAACCTCTAAAACAGCAAGTTGACGTGAATTTTACTATCTAACGAGACCACTAATCCATAAAATGAAAGCAATAAACAATGTACTGCAGTCACACAATCCATCAGCCAATAACTGAACTGGGTTCCACACAGTCACAAAAAGCAAAACAAAACAAAAAGCCGCCAAAACAAAAACACAAAATAAATTTATAAAAAAAACAGACAGACCTCAGCGTGGAAGTGTGGTGCTCAGAATGGAAGCATAACACTCAAAACGGAGCACGTTCGAGTTCTGAAAAAAGTTTCCAAACCAGAACACTTACTTCCGGGTTTGAAGTGTTTGGGTTCCAAGTTGTTTGAGTACCAAGGCGTTTGAGAATCAAGGTACCACTGTATTTGTGGGTACGGCTTATATTTGGACCAATAAGGTATTTGAAGGGGCAGGAAAAGGGAGTTTTGAAGCAGGGATCCCTGGGGAAAAGAGTGGAGATCCATCTTTAAGGTAAGCAGCCTGAAGGTTATTTGTGCTACTGCATCTGGATATGTGCAAGCGGTAAAATCTGGACTCCCTCCATGGAGACTGAAGGTGGAAATAGGTGAACGAACCCTGTTTCTTAAAGCACGACAATCTCCACCATGTCCTCTATTCTCCAAAAGGACACTGACCCTGTGTGTGTGTCTGTGGCCCCATGAGCTCTTGCCACTGCTTGGCAGAGAGAGGGCTGGGCACTGGGCTTTTGTAACATTATATATCATTGCACAGAATGCAAATGATGTTGGAGGAACCAAAATTTTCAAGGGCTTGAAGCAACTCCTCCGTGAGTAAATGTTACAACCTCCTGGTTTTAAAAGTCTAGTTAAAGGAGATGATAAAGGTAAAGGGACCCCTGACCATTAGGTCCAGTCACAGACGACTCTGGGGTTGCGGTGCTCATCTCGCTTTATTGGTACAGCTTCCAGGCCAGCATGACTAAGGCGCTTCTGGCGAACCAGAACAGCGCACAGAAACGCCATTTACCTTCCCGCCGGAGTGGTACCTATTTATCTACTTGCACTTTGATGTGCTTTCGAACTGGTAGGTTGGCAGGAGCAGGGACTGACCAACGGGAGTCACCCCATCACGGGGATTCAAACCACCGACCTTCTGATCGGCAAGCCCTAGGCTCAGTGGTTTAACCCACAGTGCCACCAACGTCCCTAAAGGAGATGATAGTGGTGTATAAAATTATGCCTGAAATGGAGAAAGTAGAGTGAGCGCTGGGGAAATTCCCCCACCTCAAGTTTTCCATTTTTCTTTCCCAACTCTCAGCCAACATTTCACGGCTTCAGAGCATTTATAGTCCTTATCAGGGTGGTTGTTGTTGGTTTTGTTAGGGAAAATTCCAGCCGCCACCTTCCCCCACCGCGCAGCCTCCTCGCGGGACTCCCGCGCTGCCAAATGCGGGACCTGGAAGCCTCTTTCTTCTCTTTGCCTTCCCCCGACGATGAGCGGGTACCCCTTCACCACACAAGTCGCACAAGCACCACATAAAACCCTCGCGATAAAGGGTTTCCCCTAAATGTCCCGATCTGCGCCCCCAAGCCTCAATCTGCCTTCGGAGAAGCGCTCCTGTCAAAACAGCGCTCCGTACGCGCTCCATTTTCTCAATGAACGGGAAACCCGCCAATCAGGAGCATGCATTCAGCTCAGCCTGCAAAATGGAACGTTCAGCTCAGCTACTATGATTCAATCATCACCTTCACGCTTCAGTGCACGCTAAGTGGGTTTTGACAGGCTCCCTGCTGGGAGAACAATGGAATCGAAACCAAAATGTAACCAGTTGGGGAAACTATTAATTATAACTTGCAACAATGTATCAAATGGACAATTTAGACGCTGGGTGGCCCGTTTTTGACAGCTCGAAATGTTTATTATTGTAAAAATCCACAACTCCTGAACGCAGTGTCCGATTTGCCTGGTTCAAGTGTCTATCTGCTCCTTATAAAATAACCTTTCTAACCCCTTGGTTCCCGCCATCCTCCGATCATCGGAAGTATAGTATTTCGATATTGCACTATTTTTGGACTCTCAACTCAGCAGCTTTCATAATCCCTTAGGCGGCGAGTCACGTCCTCATCCAGCTGCAGGAGGAAATGCACCCCTCCCGATAATCCAGTCAAGCACCCGTCCATCAGTTACCATGGCAGCAGACATCCTCCTAGGAGCGTTCTATTGTCCTGACGCAGAGGAAACCTTCAATGTGTATTACACCCACCCTAGATCCATTCACCGGTTCCTGCCATCCTTCCTGATATGCAAAACTTGTTTTTCCCCTACGTAAATTCTACTGTAACCTCCTCTCTCCCCTCCCCATCTCTGACGTTTCTGTGATGTATTTCGCTGTGTATTCTGGGCTATCGCGGGAACTTTTAAAAGTCCAGGACACCCTTTGTTCGGGGTTCGGATCCTCCTGAACCTTGTTGCGCAATAAACTCCTTTGCTTTTGCTCCAATCTCCGGCTGGTCTCCATTGCCTCCGCAGCGAACCACGGGCTTCTTCCGTAGGACCGGGAGCTGAGCCTCCTCGACCCGGTAATTTCCGTAACAGTCTTGGTGCCGAAACCCGGGACCTGCGTTCTCCCGTGGTGGCCGGGGACCCCATCGAGTCTTCAGCCGGCATCGGGACCCTCTTCTCCCGTGGAGACCCATCGGATCCCTGGCCATCCTCCGGGCGGTAATTGCAGGTCTCAAGGGGAGCCAACCGGGGAGCAAAGGCAAAGTTCAGCCGGCTTCGTCTCCAACGATCCAGCGGATCGCGGTGGAAGACGCGTAAGTATAAATCCAGTGCACTGGTGATTGGGGGGAGGGGGGAGGTAAGCCTGGCAACCGCAATCTACTGCTCTCTTGCCTATCATTTCTTGCCTGTCTCTCAGTCTGTCCCGTGGACTGCTGCTCAACTCGAAAGGGGAGTCCTGAGCTCTATCTCTTTTTCTCCAATACCCAGTCAGCCGCCCCGTTAGCTGGTCTAACGAACGCAAGGGACTGGGCTCTTTTCCTACTTTGCCAGCTGCCAAGGGGCAAAGGACTTCTCTGCACTATCCTAAACCTCAGCCGCCCCGGTCGGGCCATGTAAAACACGCTGGTCGTGCGTGAGCCCGCTTCCGAACGCAAGGTAGGTTTTTCCGGACCGTTTAACTCTATTTAAAGGGCTGCCCGATCTGGCACTGCAGTGGCAGGCGTCCAGTAGGGTTCCCTTCCTTAGCTGTTAACGATAGGCAGGAGGGTGCCAGGTGGGGGTACCCTGTAATGGGTGGAAATGGGGGTTGAGAAATAGGAATAGATGAGAAGAAATGGAAGAGAAAGGAAGAGGAAAAGGGAGCTCCAGGAAAAAGGAAAGGAAGAGGTAGTTTAGAGTAGATCCCCCTGGTCAGCCGCCCCGCTAGCCGAACTAGTGAACGCAAGGGACCAGGCTAGATTATTGGAACGTTGTGTACTGTACTTTGCTTGTGTTAAGAAACCCCCCTGTCCCACTCCCTTAGTGAGAAACCCCGACTTACAAAGATACCTTTCCCGTCCCTCCTTTCCCAAAAACCCCAGGTTCCTCTTAAACCCCAAGGAACGATGGGTGCCAAGGCTTCGAAGCATGGTCGTACTTCCACTGGGAAGAAGGCTTCTCGAAAGCCTTCTTTTACCCAGCCGGAACCCGACTCTCCCCTCGCGATTGTCATGAAGCATTGGAAGATAATTCCGGACCATGAGATTTTGTCTAGACAGAAGCTGCAAGATCTTTGTAGGAATTCCTGGCCGTCTTTTACTGAAAGAGTGCCATCAGAACTCCGCTGGCCACCGGAGGGATCCTTCCATCAGGATCAACTAAAAACCCTAAAGAAGCTCTTATTAGAAGAAAGGCCTCGACAGCTTGATTATCTGGAGACTTTCGAGGCTGTATCCCAAGTCCTTATGACTCTAAACTCGTCCCCAACGCTCCAGATGCCCGTGATTAAACCTCCTAGAAAGAATCCTAAGAGACCAAACGAAGGTCCTGCGCCACCCCCCTATGAGGATCAGGCCATGGCACAGGGACCTGAACAGGATGCTAGTCCCAATAGCCAAGCAGTGGCTCAAGGTGACAGATTACTGGTTCATCCCGCCGGCCAGGAAGGGATTCTAGCGGTGCCCGATGTGTTTATGAGTCCTGACTCTACTCCAACTCCTGTCAGAGACCATGGCACCTGTCCCCCATCCATTCTCCGGCAGTCCGTCCAGGCAAAGGCCAAAGGCAAAGGGGGAAACGACCACCAAGCAACCTCCTTCCAGATGCCACTGAGGGCTTTCCCTATACCACCGACAGACCCAGATGGGGCCCCACGTATGATCTATACCCATCAACTCATACCACTAGAATTTGTGGACACAAAGGTTGGGAGATTTGGGACACATAAAGAAAGCACTCCATCATACAGGATATTGTTAAACTATGGAGCTCACTCCATCTCCAGGGGGCAGTGATGGCCACCAACTTGGAGAGAAGATTAGACAAATTCACGGCAGATAAGCAATGGCTACCAGCCACGATGGCTCCATCATCAGAGGTAATGGTGCTTTTGAATACCAGTTGCAGGAAACCACAGGAGGGGAGGATGCTGTTGTGCTTGTTGTCCTGCTTGCAGGTGTCCCACAGGGACCTGGGTGTAGCCACTGTGAGAAGAGGATGCTGGACTAGGTGGGCCATTGAGCTGATACAGCAAGCTCTTCTTACATTCAAATATAAGAGCCCTGTTGGATCAGACCAAAGGCCCACCTAGTTCAGCTTCCTGTTCTCACAGTAGCCAGCTACCTGTCATAGAATCATAGAATCATAGAGTTTGAAGAGACCACAAGGGCCATCCAGTCCAACCACCTGCCAGGCTTCCCTGTCTCTGGGAAGCCTAGAAGAAGGATGACTCCCACATATTAAGGCATTATAATGGAAGAATGGTGTTCAACTCCTGCACTTTAAAGGCACTTTCCTGTCTGAATCTTCCATCTACCTGAGCGAAAAGAAACCAGTGCAGTAAAGGCTGTCGTGGACTCTGGATAAAGGTCCATTAACCCTAGGCTTTGATGCCAACCCATCTGCAGAGTCTTTAAATGACCGTGGGTGGCCATAAAGGCAAAGAAGAGAGGCTATAAGTTCTCATTAAAAGTCGGAGGATGCCTTTGAACAAACTGTGAAACAGGACTGAGACTGGCACGAGAAACCTGAGATCTGCAGGCAAGCAAACCAATGTCTCTCGAATCAATGAGAAGTTTGTCCTGGCGTAACTCTGTAAGCAAGGGAGCTTTGATTAGGCCTCATTGGCGAGGTTGGTTCTTCTTGTTGTTGTTGTTTTCATTAGCCCTGTCTCAATAGCAACAGTGCTGTTCTACACGACTGCAGATCACTTTATTTATATTCTGTGTCGACCTCTCTTCCTTTCCCTCCTTGTAAGTGTAAAAACCTGGGGTTTTTTTTGGTTTTTGTTTTTTTCAAATTGCTGGCGCAACAGTAAAGCAACAGAATTAGGGCCAGTCCATGTGATTCTTTTCTTGTTGTACCTCTGAGAGCTCTGGGCTGTTTTTTAGGGACACAAGTGGAATGTGCAAAGCTAAGGACACAAGGAGAGCCTTGATGGATGAAGCCAATGGCCAACATCCTGTTTCCCACGTTGGTTAACCTGATTCCTCTGGGAAGTCAGGCTGTTCATTCATTTACAAAACTCAGGGATGAGCTAAGCAAATTCATCCCCATTCATTCCCATGAGAAATGAATGAAAATATAGAAACCAAGCCCTAGGAGGAATGGTTGGAAGAGCTGGGTTATGCTTGGCCTGGAGAAGATGAGATTAAGAGGAGGGTATGATAATGGTTTTCAAATATATGAAAGGCTGCCATGGAGAAGACATCTCTGTTGCTCCAAAGGCCAGGGCAAGAGTTGGAAAGGGTTCAGACAAGAGCAACCAAAATGATCAAGGGGCTGGAGCGACTCTGAGGACAGCCTGCAGCATTTGGGGGTTTTTAGTTTGAAGAAGAGGTGAGTCAGAGGTGGAAGGATAGATGTTTATAAAATTATGCATGGCAAGGAGAAAATTGCTTTTCGTAACATGAAAATTCATGGACATCTGGTGAAGCTGAATGTTGGATAATTTGGGATGGAATAAAGTACTTCTTCACACAGTTAAACTATGGAACGTGTTCCCACAGGAGGCCGTGATGGCCAACAACTTGGTTGACTTTAAAAAAGGAAGAGACACATTCATGGAGGACTAGTGAGTGGAAATTGCAGGGAAGCATATTTGGGGTAAACTTTAGGAGAAACATCCATAACAGTAAGAGCTGTTTGAAAGTCGAACAGCCTGACTTGGATAAGGGGGGGGGGCTCTCCTTTGGTCTTTAAGCAGAGGCTGGAAGGTCAACTCTCAGGGATGCCGTAGTTGCATCCTGCATTGCAGATCTTGCATGGAACAAGTGGTTGAAGAAGGTGATCTTTACGGTTGTGTACAAATGGGAGACATGAATGAAATGCTTTCATTTTGTTTATCCCATTCATTTCTTGTAGGAAGTTGACAAGAGGAGCTGGACGGCTTGCTTAGCAAATGGATACATTTGGTAGGAAAAAAGGACCTTGGAATGCTCTGAAAGTGGTAGCTCATGAAAACCATCCACTCTCAAGCGGAAACTAATGGATAGCTTAAAGAATGTCACTCCAATTTAACTGATCATAAAATGGGGGGTCCCTTGTCCAATCTTTCTCAATCCTGGCCAGCTTGAAGCATACATAGTGTAGGAGGACATCTGGAAATTTCACGCCATTTGATCTGCCAAAGCTACAAGCAGGAGAAGACAGGGGAGGTCTCCACTGAAAGCTTAGAGGATGCTGGAACTGATGAATTGCTTATGAAATATGAAGACTCTTTGTCCAATCTCTCCAGAAGTTGGAAAATTTTATGCTTTAGGGGAGAAGCATAAAACCAACTAATTCCATGCCATTTGAATGGAAGACTCCGAAGGTATGGACACCAGAAGACAAGCTGGATCTCATCAATGAAGAAATGGAAAATGAACAGCAAATGAAAAAATAATGAAACAGTAATGAGAGAGAGATAAACAAATAAGATTATAGACAGGCTTAATTAATGAAGTCCACATGAGAAGACTCATTTGGGATCAGACCAATATCCTGTCTAGTCAACCATCCCATTTTTCACTGTGGTCAGCCAATATGCCTCTCGGAAGCCATAGTGAGCTGATGTTCAGAGGCAAATTGCCTCTGTTATTGGATGACAATTTCGTCATCCTCACCAATTACCATTGGGAGCCTTATCTTCCAAGAATTTTCCTGATCCCTTTCTAAAGCCATCTAAGTTGGTGGCCGTCTCCATTTCATGTGGCAGGGAATGTCATAGTTCAACTACGTGCTGTGTGAAGAATTATACTTCCCTTTGGATGGCCTGTCTGTAACTCACACCCTCTGATTCCCTTTTATTTTAGCCAAATCACACCCCGACCTTCAATTACCTTCTAAAACAATCACTAGGGAGGCCAGATAGAGAGGCCACTTTTGGAAGGTGGTTCGTTATTTCCAAGCAAATTACCTTACTTGCTTAGAACATACCATAATAGCTCTTTGCAAAGGAGGGATTCTAGCGTGGAGGCAATCTTTTGATCTACGGTAATTCTGATCTTCCTGACCAAAACAGGAGCATAGAACCAGTTACAGGTGGGTAGCCGTGTTGGTCTGCCATAGTCAAAACAAAATCGAAAATTCTTTCTAGTAGCACCTTAGAGACCAACTGAGTTTGTTCCTGGTATGAGCTTTCGTGTGCATGCACACTTCTTCAGATAGGAGCATAGAAAGCAGTCATATACTGAGTCACGGCATCAGTGTGCCTTGTCTACACTGACTGGCAGTGTATCAGGCAGGGTTCTGTCCCAACCCAGCCTGAAGATGCCAGGGATCGAACCTGTGTCCTTTGGCATGCAAGGTAGATGCTCTGCCATTGAGCCATCCCACCAGCAGTTTCAACAATAGAATACAGCAACTGGTTCAGTAATAGAATGAGCACAAGAGCAGCGCACAGTCTGGTTCCACTGTTCACAGGGAAGATGATTTCTCCAAGCTTGGCCAGCTCCTTTATTCTCTGAGCTTTGCTGGCTTCTGCTTTCTGTACAGGTGAGTAGCGATCTGAGCTTGAGCCTCCCTGATCATAGTCAGCCAATCTATCAATTCCATCATATTGGTGCTATGAGCTGGAGACTTGCCTATTAAGCCATCTGGCTTAGAGGATTGCAAATGTTTTGCAAACCCCCCACCCCCACCCCGCACAAATCACCTCCCTGTGCTCTTCTGTTGACATCTTGTGCAAGATCTCTGCTGCTCCAGCAGACAGCCTGTTTGTTCAGCATCCATCCTGATTTGCATGCACAAAGCTTAGACCATGGGTAGGCAAACTAAGGCCTGGGGGCCGGATCTGGCCCAATCACTTTCTAAATCCGGCCCATGGACAGTCTGGGAATCAGCATGTTTTTACATGAGTAGATTTGTGGGGCATAGGAATTCATTCATTTCCCCCCCCCCCTTCACAATATAGTCCAACCCCCCACAAGGTCTGAGGGACAGTGGACCGGCCCCCTGCTGAAAAAGTCTGCTGACCCCTGGGTTAGACCATGGCTGGATGAAGACTTTTAGAGATCCTTAGAGACCCTAAAGCACTGAGCAGATTACGGCGCCCTGACCGTATTATTTCAAAATGAAAACAAAAGAGTAACTTACGCGGGGGTTATATTCCGGGGATTGCCTCTAAAACCAAAATTGTGCATTGTCAGTGATGGGTGAGATTGCCAAAGTCATTTTTCCAGGAACCCTGCTCCCTTTCACACACACACACACACACACACACACACACATCCCACATGCATAAAGATGAATGCACACAAGTTAAATGTGTGTAAGTTGCAGGCTTACTGTACTTTTGTGAAAAGACACAAAACTTACATGTAGACCAAAATGTGCATGCATTTTTGTCATACAGGATCTGATTTCCTTGCATGATTTTTGATCTGTGTTAGTAGGGTGCCCCCTAGTTTAGGGAGGACTAAATAATAAAAAGGGGGGGCGGAAATGGGAGAAGAGTCTACAAGTACAGCTTCTTGCCCTTCTTGGAAACTTGAGTGCTTATTTTGTAAAATCAGAAAGCACCCAATGAGTCTGTGAGAGCACTTCCATTAGGACATGCATGGTATAGGCAAATATCTATCATTTTAGCTGTTCATCCTCTACCTTCTTCCACCCCAGCATTTCATCATTTCTTATCCAAGCACAGTCCATAAAATACAACTTACTCAACTCATTTTTACTGTATGTGTCAGAACCCTCCTTGTACCTTAGATGGAGTTGTTTTTGTCTTAACAGTCAACCAACAATTTTCCTTCTTGAACTGCATTAGCTTTTTTAGCTGCTGCATCACACTGTTGACTCATGTCAAGTTTATGGTCTACCAAGACTCCTAGATCCTTTTCACATGTACTGCTCTCAAGCCAGGTGTCTCCTTCTTTGGAGGTCTTTAAGTGCAGGCTTGACAACCATCTGTCAGGAATGCTTTGATGGTGTTTCCTGCTTGGCAGGGGGTTGGACTGGATGGCCCTTGTGGTCTCTTCCAACTCTATGATTCTATGATTCTTTTAAATGGTTCTTACCAGTCTTGTGGCCAGGTCACATTCTTTTGGACATGACACTGGCCTCACTAAAAATGGGCCTAACAGTAACTCTACCTCACTAACCACCCAGACTGAGCTGCAGCACTGTATACAGTATGGCTCATTCTGGGGTTTCTTGTGGCTGAAGCAACATTCAAAACTTGCTCTGGCTCAACCAGGAACTGACCATCCTGAAGTCTGGCCTCACCCTGAACCTACTGGTTGGACAACAGCTCTCTTTCTGTTTGAATGCTCCCCTGGAGCAGAGCACTAAATGGTGCAATGGTTTCATGTGTTGTACTGCTGCTAGTTAATAATGACACACTCTGATCATTGTTGATGTCAGGAATGGAGAACCCCTGGTCCTCCTGATGGTGTTGATCCACCTCCCAACAGTCTTGGCCAGCATGGCCAATGGCCAACTGAAGTCCAGTTGAGCTTCTGGATGGCCAGTGGTCCCCAATCCTTGTGATAGACACTAATAGCAAATTCATTCTCCATAGGTGAATTCATATGCAGTCAAAACAACAACACCTACGCAGAAGAGGAGATGTTGGCAGGCCTGGGAGGGGGTAAAACCTCTAAGGAGGTGAATTCCATTACGTCTTGTTGAAGACTGAGCATACTGTTGGGGATGGGGACTCAGTGTGTGCATGTGGAACGAAAAAAAGAGGGAATTGCATAATATCATGGAAGAGAGCATGGCTGGTGGATGGGTGGAACCCTGAACAGAAGCACTGCATTCTACAACTTTTTTTTTTTTTTGCAGGTCCCAGCCAATCTCTGAAGCCGGAATAACTGGCCATACATAGGATTAGGTTCATTGCACAAAGAGGCAGGTTCTACAGCCAGGGCACCCAGTTGCTGAATACAATCAAATTTAACAAGCATCTGCCTGTCCTAGTCCATCTTTCTTTTCAAAGCAAATATGAAAGACCTTCCTTCTTTTTCCCCCCTGTAAGGCATTTGATGAGAAGGTTAATAACACACATTAGGTAGACAAGTGCCAAAGCTTTCCTCCTCCTTTTGATTTTGCAAGGCTTTAATCTTTGTTCCAGCTGTTCTAACCATCTGGCAGGGGCACTCAGAGGGGAATCTCTAAAGAGGATGACATACAATCAGTAGCCACGATACCACTGATGGTTCTTCCTGTGCTAAAATGCTTGCCTGGAGTCAACCTCTCCAACCAATGGGCAGCTTTGTTGGTTCAGTCAGGGGTTGACAATCCTTTTTTTGGGGGGAGGGGCAGTGGACACATTTTGAGAAAGTCCCATGGGGCAGTAATCAACTAAGTTTTACTCAGAGAGAGCCCACTGAAATCAATGAACGCAGTGAAGCTAGGTCCATTAATTTCAATGGGTCTATGCTGAGTAAAACTTGACTGACTACCATCCATGGGCATCAGCCCAAAATTGGCTATATGAAATTGTTGTTGTTGTTGTTGTTGTTGTTGTTGTTGTTGTTGTTGTTGTTAGAATCATGGAGTGTGCTGCAGGTTAGCAGGTGATGGGACCTTGGAGGCAGGACCTGCTGCCTCTGTGGATTCTGCCGCCTGAGGTGGTTACTTCACCTTGCCTGATGGGTGGACCGGCCCTGCTTGGTAAGGTCCATTGCTTATCATGGTGGTCCTAGCACGGGGAAGGGCCATAGCTCAGTGGCAGAGCATCTACCTTGCAAGCAGAAGGTCCCAGGTTCAATCCCCAGCATCTCCAAGTAAGGCTGGCAGAGGCTCCTGTCTGAAATTTGCATCAGCCTGGATAGCTCAAGGGGTTAGAGGTGGTCCTGTGGATGCTGCATGTTCCTGCATTGCAGGGGGTTGGACTAGATGATCCGCAGGGTCTCTTCCAACTCTACAATTCTATGATTCAATCCAGAGAGCTATACTCTGGTTTCTCTTCAGATCGTATAAATCTTTCGCCTTTTTTCCCTTTTTACAGAGAGCTGCTGCCGGTCAGTGTAGACAGTGCATAGCTAGATGGACCAATGGTCTGACTGCATAAGGCAGTTTCTACACGTTTTCCTACAAATACTCTGCATGTGACAGTGACAAGAGCTGTATATCCCGGGAAAGCCACCCCCCGCCAGACCAGCTCTGTCTCTTCCCTCTCTGGCTCTCTTCCAACAAACCTTCCTCGAAAGAAGGATTATATGTCTTCTCCCTCGACTGTCTCCGTGACTCCGTCCCTTCATTGATCTGCGCTTAAATGCCTTGTCTAAATATATCCGCCTGCGCTCTCGCGTTTAGGTTAACCTGCCTCGTCGAGGTCGCTTCCTAGGAGTCCCTTCTAGGAAAGTCACCCAGCGCTGAAGATGTAAGGCGAGACGGTGTCTCCTTTCTCTTTGTGTCTTAAATTTCTCACCTGCCTTTCCGCCCTGTCCAAGCAAGGAGGTGTGCAGCTGGGGCAAACCTGAGCGAGAGACGCCCCGGTCTGGCCGCGAGGGGGCGCTGCGTCACCCTCGCCCTGCGCTCCCAAGAATCATAAGCCGTCCCGAGGCAGATGCCAGAGACTGATGGCTCGCCGGTGCAAGCGGCTGCCTCGACTCCCAGCTGCGCGCCGCCACCATCGCCGGCCGGAGGAAACACGTGCGAGGCGCACACACGCGCTCGCTTAGCGGCTTCTGCATTGGGGCGAGGCGGAGGCTGTTGCTGCTGCCCGGCTCTGCTTGCCTCCCTCGCGGGCTTCTTTGCTGCAGGAGACCATGCGAATGTTGCAAAGATGTGAAGAGCAGGGAGGGTCTCTCTGCGCGCGCGTGGGCAACGCGACCGGGCTGCTAAGGGAGCGCAGATCGGACTTCTGGTGAGGCCAGAGGGATCCCCCTCCCCTCCCCAAAAACGCCACGATCCGCCCTCCCACCTCCGGACAGGTAAGCTGGATCCACCGCCTCCCGCGTTTGCGATGGAGAGAGCGCCGAGCGCAAAGATGGGTGTCAAGAGGACGGTGTGTGTGTGAGTGAGTGAGTGAGTGTGTGTGTGTGTAATACCAGGTGTCTAGTTCCCCCCTCCGTCCGCCCCGCCCCCCACCACGGGGCGGGAGCCCCTCTACCTCTGCAAGTTTGAGAAAGTCACCTTGACCTGACAGCCACCAGGGTCGTTCCTGGCAAGGTTGAGGACCCCCCTAAGGTGTCCAGTCTTCGAGATCTCCCTTGTCGCTTTTAAATGAATGGGGCTACTGGCTTGTCTGGAAGGTGGGCTTGGTGAGATGTGGGTCACCTCCTGTTCGCAGCAGGGAAGTGTCCCTTTGTGTATGTGTGCTGGGGGGAGGGAAATCTAATGTATATGTCTGTGCGTGTGTGAATAAACAATGCTAGGAATCGCCCCCCGCCTTCTCTAAAGTATGTTAATTCTCTAAAATGGATGTGCTTCTTCCTCGCCTAATCCTCTCTCGCTGCAAATGCATCGCGGTGGTGCTGGTGAGTGGGGCGGAGGGTGGGGGGGGCGGAGTAATGCGGGCAAAGCCCCAATTCCCAGTTAAATGCCAGATCAGCTGTTACTTAAAAGGAGGAGATTTTTAAAAATGTAATAGCTTGCTGCCAAAGAGAAATCCCCCCTTCCGTTGTTGTTGTTGTTTGTTGTTGGAGAGGCTTCCTGACAAAAGACGCCCCCTCCCCCTCCTCAACCCCTCTGCTTCGCAATAGTGCAGACGGACAAAGCAAGCGCACGTGCGAATGTGCCACCCCCTGGGGGGCAAAACTACGGAGGATGACAACCCCTGCAACACTTGGCGATGGGAAGTGCCTCCACGCACAGACTTATCGCTGGGTTTTGTTTTGGGTTTTTTGCGTGGAGGGATCTAAACGCCTGAGGTTTGTGCTATGAAAGGGCTCAGTCGCCCTGTTGTTGTTCAGTCGTTCAGTCGTGTCCAACTCTTCGTGACCCCATGGACCAGAGCACGCCAGGCACGCCTATCTTTCACTGCCTCCCGCAGTTTGGCCAAACTCATGCTAGTCGCTTTGAGAACACTGTCCAACCATCTCATCCTCTGTCGTCCCCTTCTCCTTCTGCCCTCCATCTTTCCCAACATCAGGGTCTTTTCTAGGGAGTCTTCTCTTCTCCTGAGGTCGCCCTAGAGAGACAAATAATCCACTTAGGGAGGAGAAATGAACAGGGTTTTGCGTTAAGGAAAGTGATGGGGAAAGTATGAGATGGAATGACAGGTGGGAAGGCGTTATAAGGACCTGGCAGGCAGGGTGAATGCAGGACGGAATTTCTCCTATAACCATTGACAAATAAAAGAGTATAAATGATGCTCAGTGAGGACTAGATATAATCTAACCTCCGCTTAAGCCTTGTGCAAGCAGTCTGGATAAATGCTCACTAAGCAGCTGATCTGGGGGAACCTTTAGTCTATCTCTCTCTCTCTTTCCATTCTTTACCATAAAATATATAAATTTAAAATGAAAATTATTCTATAATTTTTTCCCTGCTCTTCTGATGGCTGACGCAACCATGAAAAGCCAGAATTACATTGGGGTGTCTCTAGATCCATTGGAATGATGGGGTTAAGTTAGCCATGTCCTTTCATCTCAATGGGTCTGTGTTGAGGAGGATGGGCACTGGATGCAGCCCAATTAAAATTCAACACACTCACAAAAAATATGCAAGGCAACTCGTAACAGCTGGAGTTTAGGCATGGGGTTAATACTTACAGGTTAGATGAAACAAAAGGCTTCCTGAACTGGATACCTTTTGCCGTATGGCATAACACTGTAATTGAGAGATGGTGCATCTCTTTGCCAGGAGAGTGGGTCTTGTAGCTGAGGCTCAATTGTGCACCTGAACTGGAAGGACATCCATACTGTATATACAAAGCTCTCTTATACTGCTTTAACAGTCATGGCTTCCCCCCATAAAATTCTGGGAACTGTGGCTTGTGAAGAGCCTCCTAAAACCTCCCAGCACCCTTTGCAAACTGTAAACTCTTGCATAACTGCTTAAAGTGGTATACAGTCACCTTAAATGTCTGGTGTGGGTGTGACCTTTTGAAGCCTCCAATTCACCTTAACTCCCCAGTGATCCTCATGCAAGATGCGTCTTCTCAAGCTCACCCCTCTTCAGGAGTCCCTTCAGTGTGCATTACAGGGCTAATAATAAGGCTGACCTGCCTTGCTGGGTTGCTTTAAAGGGAGTGCAGAAAGTGTGGGCATGAAATGCTCAAAAATGCTGTCTGAAATGTTGATTTTTTTATTGTTAAATGCATAAAAAGAATGTCATGGACTTGAAAAGGAAAGCCAGCCAGACTGGGATTTGTGCATGGAAATAGGAAGCAGGAGAGTGGCTTTTCATAATAGTCCTGAGATACTGCACATCAAATCCTGTGGCCATTGAAAGAATGCTAATGGGAGAGTTGAGACTTCATGGTAAAGCCCAGGCTTTGCCTACAAAAGGTCCTTGTATCTCCTGGAAGGCTGGGCAGATTCCCATCCAAAACCCTGAAAAGGCACAGCTAGCTAGTGGCTAGTCAATATTGAGTTAACTGGTTCAATTGTCTGGCATAGGTAGTTTCCTGTCAATCTCAAGCATTTACATTGCAAGGGGTTAAGTAGTTTAGGCACAGAGCACATCCTTCGATTGGCCACAGGTTCCAACTTGAAGGTTCAATCCCTGCTTGAAAGCTTGGGCAGCTGATGTCAGCTAGTATAGACAATATTGTGCTCTGACTTGGTGTAAGGCAGCTGATTATCATTAGCCTTATCAGCATAAAGGAGTGATATGGCCCAGTGGCATAGAGGGAAACCACAGGGAGGGTTGCCCTGGGCACAAAATTGTTAGGGGGTGCAATATTTCAATACCCAGTTCTGCCTCAATACAGCTGTGTGCTTCCCTCGCTGGGCTCCATTGAAAACAGCTTCTCTGTGCAAACCAGGAAATGTCCTCTCCAGACAACAGAATGACTCTCCTTTTCTTATCTCTGTGGTTGTGATTTCCTGGGTGATGCGGATGCTGTTAGGTCATTGAATGCACATGCATACTCTGTCCGTTTTCCTCCCACCCACCCCTCTGTGTGGCCCCGGGTACTGGCAACCCACACTAAGCCACTGATGACCTGGAACTTGAACCTCATTGTTCAAGTCTATGCATATCTACTCCTATTAAACAAGACTTCCTTCCAGGTAAGTGTGAAAAGGATTTCAGTTGCTGTCTCTGAGCCTGGCTGCTGTCACCTGCTGCTTGCAAGCCCAATGTCCAGCATGCTGCTAAAAAGTTTCAAGCAGAGATTTTATCCCAGCCATCCTCCCAGTTCCCATCAGCCCATGCCTAACAGTCATGGATGATGGGAGTTGCAACTCGGTGTCTTCTGGAGGGCTACAGGTTTCCTGGCCTTCTCTTGGAGAACGTTTGAGCAGGAGGTACTACTAGGAATGGAGATTAAGGTCTTCTGCATGGGAAAGCTTGTGTTTTGCTACTTTTCCATGGGCTCTCCATTACACAATTGGTCTGCCTTGTTTGGCACTGTCTAAGTGTTGCCCTTGCAGTCTATTTATACAGTACTTGCTATCCGCTTTCCCACTGAACTGTTCTACTCCAGAGGCACTGCTGTATCCCCTGTTAAATGGAAAGAACTGTGACACTTCCCTATTTAGAGGCTGGGTACCCCCATAAAATAATGGCCCTAAGACAGAACATTCCAAACTGTTAGTGTGTTGTGTGAATGCTCCCCGTGCTCCTCCTGGGGCTGGAAAGGGGATAGTTTAACCTCTGTTTTGCTAGTAAAACTGAATTACTGTGCCGTGAAATGATGCATGTCTAAAAAGTGTGTCACCAACATGAAAAGTTTAGAAAGCTCTGCCCTAAGAGGTTACCACGAGTATCTTGTTCATCAGCATCTTATTCCTAGACCTGAGCATAATGAACAGCAGTATGGTGACCCAATCAAGGGAAGTAATAACATCACTCTCTTCTGCCTTGGTCAGGCCATACCCGGAGCACTGTGTCCAGTTCTGGGCACCACAATCTAAGAACGATATTGACAAGCTGGAAAGTGTGCAGAGGAGGGCAACCAAGATGATCAATGGTCAACCAAGCCTTATGAGGAAAGGTTGAAGGAGCTGGGGATGTTTAGCCTGTAAAGAGGAGACTGAGAGGAGATATGATAGCAATCTACATATGCAGCATCTATTTCCTGTTTCCTGTTCCTGTTCTGGAGACCCAAACCAATGGTTTCTAGGTACAAGAAAGGACATTCTGACTAAAGATCAGGAAATACTTTCTGACAGTAAGAGCTGTTTGACAACGGAACAGTCTCCCTTGGGGGGTTGTGGACTCTCCTTCCTTGGAGGGTTTTGAAGCAGTGGTTGGATAGCCATCTGTCATGGATGCTTTAGTTTAGATTTATGCATGACTTGACCCTCGGAATCCCTTCCAACTTTATAGTTCTATTATTCTCTGATTCTATCTACAGATGCTGTGAACTCAAAGATACAGGACTTGTAAAAGGCTAAGTGGAAATCGACCTCCCATTTCAGGCAGTATCAGTTGGTTAGCCAGGAAGGAGAGAGATCTGAATATCTATGCTGATTTTATATATTTTGTAGTCTATTCACTGTAAAGAAAGGACCTCTTAGTCAAGAGGATCTGAAGACCCCCACACTTAACACCGGGTCAAGTGAATACCATCATTATTGCTTATATGCTGGAGGAGGCAAGTTATTTGGTAAACCCACTTAGAGACTGTTCTCCCTGCTGCCTTCACGCATTTGGTAGGGGCCACTAAAAAAATGAAAAAAGAAATGGGCTTTAATGTTTACAAATCATCTCTGTTTTCTGGGGAAATGGCATACATGAAACGAATGTTGGGGGATTCTAAATGCCAGTTGTTGGAAACCACAGGAAGGGAGAGTGTTCTGCCACTTGGGTCCTGCTTGCAGGTTTCCCTTCTAAAGGCACCATGAGAACAGGTTGCTAGACTGGAAGGACCATTGCCCTTGTCCAGCAGGCTATTCTTATGTTCTTATGTTCTGTTTCAAAAAAGTGGGTGGAAGCAAGTAAGAAAGGGCATGCAAATTTCAGTGGTGGTGGTGTGGGTGGTTTAGCTATGAAGGTTTTCGTGTGTGTGTGTGTGTGTGAGAGAGAGAGAGAGAGAGAGAGAGAGAGAGAGAGAGAGAGAGAGAGAGAGAGAGCACTCCTGGAATGGCAGGGCTCAAAGGTTTTTCTACCTCAATGAGTCAAGGGCTGAATCCCTTCCATATTGTCAGTACCCTTTCAGCTGTTTCAGTCCCCGCCGACATTGTTTTAATTGTGGTTCTTCTCTGCCTTTGTCTGTGTCTGTGTTAATATGGATATCTTATTATGGTTTTATTGTCCAGCTGATTATAGACAGCTGCACCGGGTGCCTTTTCGGATGGAAACATGTGGTATAAACTGTTCCAGTGAATTAAAAAAATAAGCACAGTGTTAATTTTTACAACTGTTCGTAGGAACATAGGAAGCTTTCTGGTTCCAGGTTAGACCACTGGTGCATCTAGCTCAGTACTGTTGGCATTGACTGACAGTGGCTCCCCAGAGTTCCAATCTTCCCCAGCCCTTCCCAGAAATTGCTGGTTTGGAAGCTGGACCTTTTTTTTTTTTACATGCAAAACAGGTAGTTACCACTAATCCAGGAGTCCCCCCCCCCCGGAATGTGCTCCTGGTGTGTGCGCTTACTCTCTTCTAGAGATCTGAATGCCATGGGTTGATTTTGGGGAGATTAGTAAGTGGAACATGTCATCGTTTAGCAAGGGATTGGAATCTTACTGGTTTCTTTTTGGCTCCCTTCCAACAAACTGTGCATGATCTTACTTATCCTCAGTTACCCTGGAGGTAAGCAAGGTTTTCTAAGGATGGGTTGGGGATGCGCTGAAGGAGAAAAGGGGATATTTCATGCTGCTTTCCCCCAAATTGTTAACACTAAACAGAATCACTCTGACCCGTCTGTCCACTACAGAGTCAAATAGCTTCCTGAGTGTCACATGTGCTTACCAAAATTACAGCTGTTGGGTTGTTGTAAGCCTGCATTTGTTTCCAAAAGCCTGATATTTGCGGGTACTGAGTGTGCTGTGGAAAGCAATCTGCCAAAAAGCAAATGGCTGGTGTGGTGTAGCAAGTGTGGTCTGCCAAGTCCCAAGTTCAGATCTCGCCACTGCATCAGCTCAGCAGACAGAGACATAAAGCAGCCCCCATTGCTTAGCCCCCAGATGCAGCAGGAAGAAGAGGATAACAACATCTCACCTTGTTGAATTGTTGTATGGAGCACAGAGATAATGGGCTCATTCATATGGTTGTTCAACATGGACAGCAAGCTTCAGGAGCCTTCATTGTCAACATGATGTTGTCCTCCAACACTGCCTTTCCCCTCCCACAATTTGGATTTAAACAACAGTATGGATGTTTCCCATGTCTCTGAAACATGCTCAACAAGATTAACATTATTATTTTTACATACTTAAAGATTCTCAAAAGTTGGGAGAAATCTGTCACAGTACCGTGAGTTGGGCCCTGTTTTCTTAGGAAAATTGGGCCAGACTATCTGTCCACCTGTCCTAATACTGTGTGTCCACCCATCTTGAAATGGTCCACCTGCATTGACAGCTGCTGTTCAGGATTCTAGGCAGATGTCTTTCTCATCACCTGCCAGCCAATCCTTCCAGTTGTAGATGTCAGGGTTTGGACCTGGCACTTTCTGTCTGCAACACTTGTGCTCCCCCCCCCCCAAGATGTACTCTCTCTCTCAGCCTTGCTTATAGAAAGTCTCTCTGCATGTACAAAGAGTCTTCTTTGTACATACCACCTATGGTAACCTGGGGTGGGGCAGATATTCTGATGACCTGAGCTTCAAATCAGGCCATTGCTCCCCATCTAATTTAGAAAGAGAAAGACCCGTTGCTTCCATTTCAAGTATTGAGAATTGAGGCTGCTTTAGTGACCTGGCCAGACATTCATGTAGTGAAGCCAGCCAATGGCTGGATTGAGCAGTAGCTGAGTGGCAGGGACATATGCTTTTCATGCAGAAGGTCCCAGGTTCAATCCCTGTCATCTCCAGGTATGGCTGGGAGAGACCTTTTGTCTGCAACCCCTGAGAGCAGCCGCCAGGTCATAGAACCATAGAATTGCAGAGCTGGAAGGGACCCCAAGGGTCATCTAATCCAACTTCCTGCGATGCAGGAATCTCAAATAAATCATACATGACAGATGGCCACCCTGATGGAGATGCGACACATCTAACCTTAGCTCCAAGGAAAGAGAGCCCACCACCTTCCGAGGGAGTCCGTTCCACCGTGGAACACCTCTTACCGTCAGAAAGTTCTTCCTGAGCTAGATGGGCCAAGGATTTAACTTGGTCTGACCCATCTGCTAATGTTTGGCTTTTCTCGGGGGCTCGCTTCAGTCCAGGACGACTGCCCTTAGGAGGGCCACTCACCGCGGATCGCCCCCTGCGTTTATCTCCTGTTAAGGAACAGGGACGATTCCGGGACTCGACCAAGTGGCGAGAGCCGCGTGTTGCGTGCTGGAGAGGAGGGGCGGAAGCGGAGAGAGGCGCCAGGAGAAGGCGAAGGAGGAGAAGGCAAGCGCGCTTGCTGGGCTTTCGGAGTCTCGACTCTCCGCGCGCGCCGGGCAAGAACCCAGTGAAGGTGGCCGAGCGCCGCTCCTCCTTTCTCTCTCCATCACCTGGCGAGCAGGAGGCGGCGACGGGCGAAGGGAAGGTTTGGTGTTGGTATCGGCCAGGGATCCGAGATCTGATTCCCTAGGCAGGGAAGCGGCGAGGGGAGGAGGCGTCTCTCCTCCTCTCCTCCTTTCTAGCCGTTTGTCTCTTTGCCGCCAGGGAAAAAGAAAGAAAGGCCAGTGGCTCTTGCTAGGGAGGGGAGGCAAGACCTCCCGAAGCTTCAGGGCATCGCTTCTCCCTCTGCCTGGCAGTGAAGGAATTCTGCATCCCGGCTGCATCCTCTCTCTCTCTTCTGAGGCATCCTTGCTTGTTTGGACCTGACACTTCACGCCAGCCTGTGTCTGGGATTCTGGAACGGGGTAAGGTAATAGAGATGGGGAAAGGAGTGTGTGTGTGTGTGTGTGTGTGTGTTTTGGGGGGAGAGGTGGATCTGCCTAAAAGCACCCTAAAGGTGAGCCTGAATGGGTCGCATCAGGGATGCAACCTGTATATATGTGTTTATTGCGGGAGATGGGGAGGAGGAAATGCCCATCTTGCATGCTCGCCTTCCTTGAGGCTGCAATGCCAGGTAGGAAATACAGGCTCATCTAAGGGGCAAATCCAATTAATTCGAAGTTGCTATTGGGGCTCAGAAGGTGGCTTGGCATCCCGTCCTGGTTTGCATTGGAAACCATAGGGGGTGCATTGGAGGGGGGGTCCGGGTTATGATTAAAAAAAAAAAAAGCAGTAGCGGATGCTGCTGCTGAAATGAGCCTGAGGGAAAGGGATGGCGGTGTGGAAGGGGGTCTCTCCCCACAGACACACACACCCTCGATGCCCTGTGCTACAGACCTCTTCCCGTGACCTTGGGGAGCAAAGCGCTGGATAGCGTTTCGCGCTTCAGATTTCTTTCTGTGTAGCGGGGGTTGCGGGTCTGGTGTTTGCTATTCTCCCTTACTTTGCGCGGCTGTCGGAAGGCTCTGGGAACGCCGAGCAAACACAAATCAGCTTCGATGGTGCGGTTTAGATGAGAAAGGCAGAAATGATATAGGTTCTATAACAAATCTGCACAATGTATAGAATGACCCCCCCAAAAAAAAAAGCAAAAGCGAGCCTCCACTTCGTTAGCAACTCCCCCCTCCTCCCCACACTTTGGCATATAGGGGTTGTCATGGATGCCTTAGCCCCCCACTTCTTGATTGTCTAAATGCCAGCCTCTGTTCCTTTTCGTTCATCGCCTATCAAGCAAGGAGCTGGCCTCGGTTGCTGGTTGAGCCATTGTCGAATGTTCAGAACCACGGACAGCTCCCACAAGCGGCTGGGCGAAAAACGAGAGCGAGGGAAAAGGCAGAATTGAGTAGCTTGTGCCTGGATAAGTAAAGAAGAGGGCATTTAAATTTAGCCCTTGGGCTTCAGAAGATTAGCCGCATCTTTCTGGGGAAATCGACTGAACCTGTGGCATGTCTTTCTCCTGGGCTGCGAGGAAATAAAGGGATGCATTGTACTGGCTCACCCCAGTGACCCCTGGGTTCCAGGTCTTCAGATGCTAGCAGTAGGCTACTCAAGATCCCTTTGGAATGGGTTTTGTCGGTCCTTGTGGCCTTTAATGACTCTGTTGTTATGTTCAACAAGGCTCAAGCCTTTGCACTCCATGATAATTACTTCAGAACCAACACACACACACACACACACTACACACAGATCTTCAGCACCATCCTTACAGTTGCAAACATGAACTAGACACCCCACTAATCAAGTCTGCATTGGGGATATTTTGAAAAATTACCGTCTTTGTGAGCATGGCAGGGTAGTTTAAGGGAATTAAGGGGCAAGTGATCTTTGTTAACTGCTGGTGATCATACTCTTTGTGGCAAGCAGAATCTGGTGGCCAACAAATGCTACCTGCTGCCACATTCCACGATTGGGCTGCACATATATGAGTGCAGAGCAGCTTTAATTCTCAAACTCAAGCATGGAACTTTTTCAGATTAGGTAACATGGATCTTTCAGACCCACCACCTCTAAAAGTACCCTTCTGGATTCTTCTATGATGGATTTTTTTTTAAAAAAAATCTAGGTTAGGAATCACTAATCTATTTTAGTTGGTGCATAACTTTGCACTGTGTGTTTAGTGAAGGTAATAATCTACAGCACCATGGGAGGCAGTTATTATTATTTCCAGTTTTATTGATGAAAAACACCAGGCTCAGCAAGATTGTCTTGCTCACAAAAACAGCTGAAATGCACTCATATTAGATTGTACGTTTCAATTGCTGTGCCCGGATTACTCCTGCATTCACCCCCAGGCTGCTGTAAATGTATTTCCAAGGAGTAACTTGCTGGATATAACCTACCGATAGATAACTACAGTCGCAGTAGCAGCACGAGGGAGGGCATAGCACCCATTGCTTTGTTATTTATTAATGTATATACCACTTGCATGCCAAAATGGCTTCTAAGTGGTTTACAAGTGTAAAATCAATTATGCAAGAGCCACACATTAAATTAAAATGTACAATAAAACAGTTCCATCAAAATATGGAAAAAAACACCCATTATTAAAATATATAATAATCCAAGAAGCATAATGATTCTAACAGCTGAAAGATTAATTCAGATAATTAGATCAGGAAATTCACACTCTGGGTTTGTCTAATTCAAGTTTGTGCAAACAGAATGCCAATACCGAGGGGGCTGCTCGTATTTTGGTATGGAGAGCATTCCACAACATGGGTGCTTCCAGTGAAAGAGCCTGCCTCTATGTTACCATGAGCTGATACTCATCAGGCTGCGGCAAAACTAACTAGGTTCCATTTGCTGATTTTACTGCCCTTATTGGACAGCGAAGGGAAATGTGGCTTTTCAGGTAACCTGGTGCAGAGTTCTTTAGGGCTTTATATGGAAGTTACATGACCTACTTGCATAGGAGGTTCTGTGGCTAATAGGCAGTCAGTGCCAGAGCCCCAAACACTGTTGTGCCCAATAAGGAGCACTGCTCAGCACCTGTACTGCAGTGGAGCCTTTAAACCATCTTAAAATGGGGAAAACAAAACGACATTAGGTTGAATCTAGCAGAAATGTAACTGATCCGCTGAACAAGGAACACAACAAAAGGCTGCACGTCCACTGTTGGGGACTACTGCCCCTCTCCGCCCCACACCAAAGTAATGAGCAGTAATCACTCAAAAGGGAGGTAGGCCTACTGTTTGCTGTGAGTTTCATTGGCCACCCAACAGGTTATCAACGCTGTCTGATTACTTGGCATGTGGCAATTAGTAATAAATGCAGCAGATACTTCCCGTTCCATTTGGAATTGCCAGTGTGGGGTTTCCATTTTGCAGAGACCTCTTTCTGTACATGGGCTATTGTGTTCCAAATGCCTCTGGGGGAGAAAAGCCGATCTGAGACTTACGCACTTGCTGCTGGAATTCTCTCTTGGCTCTCACAATAACGACAGTGGCACGGCCGGCTCTCTTTATAACCGAATCAACCTTATGAGCTACTTGATGCTATCTGGGAGGTGGCAGCAGTAGAAATCCCTTAGCAAAGTAAATAAGGCAAAGCTGCCTGGTGACACAGTTATTATTGGCACAGATGTATGAGCCTCCCAAGTATTTAAGCAGAACGTACGTAATTCTAAAGAAGTGAGGCATTGTTGGGAGGTTGATGTGGGTAGGCAGTAGGCGTCTTGCTGGTTTAATTCCCATTTGTTTTGGTTGACTCGAGCATCTTTTGGTCTCTTGAACAGGTGTCGTATCTTCTTGCTGTCTTACTGTTTTAAATGCATCTTTTCATGCTCACTTGCTTCCGTGATCTGTTAGAATTTAGAAGAGTCCATTTGCTTTTGAAAAGAAAGTGCCAGAGAATTATGGGTGGTGTGTGTGTGTCTGTGTGTGTGTGTGTACTATATGCTAGTGTATATATATATATATATATATATATATATATATATATATATATATATAGTGTATGTGTATACACACACACACACACACACACACATATATATATGTGTGTGTGTGTGTGTGTATTTTGTTGTTGTTGTTCAGTCGTTCAGTCGTGTCCGACTCTTCGTGACCCCATGGACCAGAGCACGCCAGGCACGCCTATCCTTCACTGCCTCTCGCAGTTTGGCCAAACTCATGTTAGTAGCTTCGAGAACACTGTCCAACCATCTCATCCTCTGTCGTCCCCTTCTCCTTGTGCCCTCCATCTTTCCCAACATCAGGGTCTTTTCTAGGGAGTCTTCTCTTCTCATGAGGTGGCCAAAGTACTGGAGCCTCAACTTCAGGATCTGTCCTTCTAGTGAGCACTCAGGAATGATTTCTTTGAGAATGGATAGGTTTGATCTTCTTGCAGTCCATGGGACTCTCAAGAGTCTCCTCCAGCACCATAATTCAAAAGCATCAATTCTTCGGCGATCAGCCTTCTTTATGGTCCAGCTCTCACTTCCGTACATTACTACTGGGAAAACCATAGCTTTAACTATACGGACCTTTGTGTGTGTGTGTGTGTGTGTGTGTGTGTGTACACACACACACACTAGTATATATACACATAATAGTATCTGTTTATTTACAAATGTACATGCTGAGTTGATGTAGGCAGCCAGGCAGTGTCAGTCTTCAAAGCAGCATTAGTCTTGCCAACTCTCAAGGAAACAGCCTTTATTAGTAGCCTTCCCCTTCCAAAGCCAATCCTTCCCAGCCATCTCAATAACTCTCCAATGTGTATCTCCTTCACTAACTATGTTCTAACCACCATAATTATTTGCCTTCAACATCCACCCAGTTAGGTGGAAGGGTGTTTTATAACTAGAAGCCACCAGCTGTAAATGCTGATTTAAGAAAACGTCATCTAGACATCAGTGACCAATGAATCAAAGAATTGTAGAGTTGGAAGGGACCCTAAGGGTCATCAAGTCGAATCCTCTGCATAGAAGAAATCCATGAAGAAGCATCTTTAGCTCTTGGTTCATAAAACCTAGGGGAAAGGTGATCTCACCTGACTCCATTGCCATTACAACATCTTTGTTTTTACAACAAAAGTGCTGACACCCAAAATATCCAACATATTCATTTTCCTAGTTGGCTTGACGTGACACTTCCCATATCTGTGCTTCTTCCCCGATCATGTTGCCTTGAGATATTGCAGATTGTTGGGTAAGCACTTTTGGACTGGAAAGGGAAAGTCTAGCTGTTATATTAGCCCTATAATAATGTTTAACTAGGAGCAATAATGATCTGTCTCAAACCTTTATAGAGGTCTCAGCAGGCAGTTTTATAGTAAGGTGTTTGTCAACTCTGGCTACAAAAATATGTGAGAATGGAGATAAGGCAAAAATATAAAGATAGCAGATCCTGGGAATGATTTTGGACAGTGGAATACAAGCATAGTTAGTAGCATGAGTTAACCACATGCATCTGAACATTTACAGCCCTCAATAAATATTCTGATGGCCCCTTTGCTGGTTTTATTTTCCTTTCTCAATTTATCAGTGTAACAACACAGTAGTGTATGATACATCTCCCATTCCCTTTTCAGTACTGTCATATGGCTGGTCTTTAAAAGGTCTAATCTAAAGCCCATTAAAGTGTGAGTTCAGTGCTGAGCAGCTGTGGAGTTTTAGAGCTGCAGCATTTGCGACTCATCAAAAACCAGATCAGGCTGTCAAAAGCCTTAAACAGCATCCCTGGGTCAACTCAAAGGTAGTGGTCGTGGGGAATCCTATCTGATTTACAGTTTAAGGTTTAATATGCCTTTACTTCTGCTGTGCGAGGTAGGGTGGGTGGGTGGACAAGGCAGGCCTTACTATGAAGCAACTTGAAGCAGTTGCTTTAGGATGTGGATAAGGGGAAAGATAGGTGGGTGGGATTTGGCCATCCATTTTGGGTGCAAAAAGTATCTGCAGCCAGCAGAAGACATTACAGTTATATCTGTTTGTCATTTGGGTCTAGGGATCTTCTTTCCATCTACCTATCCTGTTCTGCTGTGGCTTGGAGAAACGCAATGGAAATGGTAACTAATACTGCAGGGCAAGGCAAATCAGGACCCCGACCAAGCTCCCAGTGGGCCCTATTAGCTGAGCTTTGGAAGATGTTGTCTCAGCAAAGGCTTAGTCTTGGGGTGACTGGTGCATTATCTCAGAGTCCTCCTATGACCAACACTGGTAACCTGAGCCTGGGTGTACAATCCTAACCACCTCTCTAGGCCTTAATAGGTACTTGTTAATGGCTTAGCCCTATGCCAGGCATGTCCAAAGTCTGTTTCGGGGGCTTAATCCGGCCTGCTGGTCGGTTTAATCTGGCCCTGTGACAGTTTATTTCCTGGGATAAAATCATTAAAAAGCTCAACAACTTCAATCCTAAAAAAAGAAAAAAGGTCAACAACTTTGGTTGGCCCTTTGGTCGGCCCTCACAGCCTTTCACTTCATCAAATCTGGCCCTCTTTGAAAAAAGTTTGGACACTGCTGCCCTATGCTTATGTTGCTCTTTCTCCTGCTCACCATTGCCTCTTGTAAAAGACACAGAGAGCAAAAAACTTAAATATACCGCCACATCTTCTATCCATTTGCTTCCCCATTTCTTTTCCATTGTCGCAAGACAGGATGCTCTTAGCCTGCATGTGAGCTGGGCTCTCTGTAGCTGCTCTGCTTTTAGGTTAATCAGAGATCCGGTATGAGTGTATTTTAGAAATGAGGCAAGAAGGGTGATAAAATATTTTTTACATAAGTTTAATAATAAAGTCTCATTAACCATCCATAACATCTAGAGAGAGAGAGAGAGAGTAGGAAAGACATTGAAATAAATTAGTTTCACAGGATTTCTGTAATTCTGAATATAAGGGGAAATATAGGAATACCAGTGCTGGGTTGGCAGGTCCTTCATGAGCCTTCTCAGTTCACCATTCATGGAACATCCCCTCTGGTGAGGTGTGTCTGCCCCCTTCTTTATTAACATTCCTTTTTACCCAGTCATCTTATGGCTGTAACCTTGAAATTATTAACTGTGTGAGTATGTGATTGTTTGTAAATGTTTTTAAATACATTGGTATTTTATTTTAAATTGTATTGTGTTAGCACTGGCATGTTTGCTCTCCTTTGGGTGGAAGGGTGGGATATAAATTTAATGAAACTATCTTCTTCATCAATGTATTAGACATCTGTATAGCTGTGACTGTACTGGCAACCAAAATGTTCAAAGGCCTGGAAACAATGCCTTATGAGGAACGGCTTAGGGAGCTGGGTATGTTTAGCCTGGAGAAGAGAAGGTTAAGGGGTGATATGGTAGCCATGTTCAAATATATAAAAGGATGTCATATAGAGGAGGGAGAAAGGTTGTTTTCTGCTGCTCCAGAGAAGCGGACATGGGGCAATGGATTCAAACTACAAGAAAGAAGATTCCACCTAAACATTAGGAAGAACTTTCTGACAGTGAGAGCTGTTCGGCGGTGGAATTTGCTGCCAAGGAGTGTGGTGGAGTCTCCTTCTTTGGAGGTCTTTAAGCGGAGGCTTGACAGCCATCTGTCAGGAATGCTTTGATGGTGTTTCCTGCTTGGCAGGGGGTTGGACTGGATGGCCCTTGTGGTCTCTTCCAACTCTATGATTCTATGATGCTACTGCACAGCGCAGGATATCAGCATCACAGCACAACTTCCCAATTACTTTGGCTTGTCGCGTTCTGACATGCTAGGCTCCTGTGTTGTTTGAAAAGCTCAGAGTTCACAGTTTTGCAGTTGTTTACACTCAAGCATCAAGAACCAGTACTCAAAAATGGGACCCCCCCCCAAAAAATACGTTTTTACAAAAAGAAAAATCAGCCTGAGCCAGAGTGGTTATAAATGCCCTCTTATGACTTTATTCTGACCTTAAAGAACTGTTCCCTCGACTCTGTCTTTTCCTTCCACTTCCTGCCTTTTATTTATGTTTGTGAGCCTGATGAAGATGCTGGCCTCTCTTCATTTAAATTAATGTGAGCTGTTTTGGGAGACAATAATTAGAATGATTGATGGATTAAAACAATAGTCGCAGTACGACCACAAGGACAATCCAGTCCAACCCTCTGCAATGGAGGAATCCTTTTTCCCAACGTGGGACTCGAACCCACAGCCCTGAAGGAGATGGGCCTAGCCGTCAACTTTTCCCCTTTTTAAAAGGGAAATTCCCTTATTCCGAATAGGATTCCTCACAAGAAAAGAGAAAAGTTGACAACTAGGGAGATGGGTGGAGACGTTGCTTAGCAACCAGGCAGAGTGGCATGATGATATTCATGTGCTCCAATTGGTTGTGCAGTTCTGATGAAGTTTTCTTCATTATTCAGCTATTGCAACTTATTACCAAACTTAAAACCATGGAGAGGCCTGGCCTGAATAGAGACATTGAATTCTTATCTCATTATACATGACAAAGGTATCTTTAGCCATCTCACCCCTTGCCTTTTTCTGTAAGACCAATTGCAGTTGTTAACAGTCGTCAACAGGTTTTCCACACCTATCAGCCAATCACCCATTCCCACCACCCTCCTGAGTAATACCCCTCCTCACCCTCTCACTATATATAAGGTTCTGGTGACTTCTGTTTCAGTGTATCTGAAGAAGTGTGTATGCACCCGAAAGCTCATACCAAGAACAAACAGTTGGTCTCTAAGGTGCTACTAGAAGGAATTTTTTATTTTGTTTCGACTACGGCCAACTAACACAGCTACCTACCTGTAACTAGGGATATTAGTTGTTAGTTTTAGGAGATGTGTGTCAGTGTGGCTGCCCATTGAAGTTCTATGTTGGACTGGGGGCTTCTGTGGAGCTGTATGCTGGAACACCAATCCCCCAAAACATATACCTATGCTGGATTCAATGCTACTTGCGGTTTTAGGCAACTTGCCACAGAGTGACGCTGTAAGGCAAGAGTTGAGGACCTCAGGCCTGGGATCCAAATTTGGCCCTCAAAGTGCCTTTGCCTGGCCCTCTCGACCCTCCTCCCTGCCACAGCCCCTTTCTCAAACTCACCCCTCTTATTGGCAGGGCTCCCCCCCCCCAAAAAAAACTTGCTTGAACTCAGTTCCGGCACCTTTCAGCTGGGCACCATTGCCATTATAAGAGAACAAGACATGGGTTCATGGTGAGCTAGAATAAAAGAATTGTAGAGCTGGAAGGGATCCTGAGGGTCATCTAGTCCAACCCCCTGCAATGCAGGGCTATGCAGCTGTCCCATATGGGGATCGAACCTGCAATCTTGGTGTTATCAGCACCATGCTCTAACCAACTGTGCTACCCATCTACTTAGCTCTGGCCTCTATTTTCTAGAAAAATAACACTGCTTTTTGGTCATGTTTTGCACCCTCCTTGAGTATTTTTGCTTGGCTGGAATGCCATTGGCCCCTGATAATGCCACTTGCTTGGCTAAATCGAGGCTAGAGAGAGAGGAGTGTGACTGTGTGTAGAAACTAATCAACTGTTCAAAGGTAAAAATTATTTATTTATTGCTCCTTTCACTTTTGGCTCTGGCCGCACCCACTATTGGCAGGCAAGCTCCCTAAATTTTCCTAGAAGGCAATGCGACCCTATCCTTGGCTGTAAATTTTGGAGATTACCGCTATCCTTAAGAGAGCGTTTCATTTGGAAAGCTACTAGACTATAGCCACTAAAGTTCTTACCGCATTTGTCTAATGGGGAGGGGGTGGGAATCCTATTTGCTTTCCCTCCCTTACTCTCTCTCTTTTCAAGAGTTCCCTAAATGAGTCTAGGGATGAGTAATAGGGAACTTGAGAGTGAAGCATAATGGAAAAAAGAAGAAAGGCTTTTATCAGGTGGAACCACTAGTGGGTGCCGTTACAATAACGTATGATTTGAAATGCATTGGATGGTTAACTGTGTTCCTTTCGAGTCCAGTATATAGAAATGCAGAGCTGTATCCCTAGACAGAATGAAGTAAGACCCTGTTTATAAAATAAAGCCCTTTGCAGAGTGGCTGAGTGCTTGAAAGCCTGGTAGAGCACAGACTTTGCATTCAAAAGGCCCCAAGTGCATCTCCAAGTAGAGCTAGGGAAAGACTCCTGCCTGCAAACCTAGAGAGCTATTGGCAGTCAGTGCCAGCAGTACTGAGCTAAATGGATCAATGGCAATGTTTCCGTATAGATAGATAGGAATAGCTATAGCTATACTGAAGATACGCACCACACTAAGAACATAGGAATAGGAATAATTTATTATTGGCCAAGTACATTTTCCAACATACTTGGAATTTGTTTCGGCTACATTGCAATGTAAACATACAGACACTGTTCCTCTCACAATACAAAGAAGTAAAGAAACCCCACCCATATTTTACCTCCCCTTAAGCTATACAACTACGAATTTAACAATTTAATGGCACAAGGGAAAAAACTATTCTTGTGCCTGGCCGATTTTGTATATGAAGTCCTGTAGCGACGTCCAGATGGAAGTAAATCAAGCAGATGATGACCGGGATGTAAAGGATCTGCTACAATTCTCTCTGCTCTCTTCCTTACTCGGGTAGCAATCAGGAATACCTGGATCAGGCCAATGGTACGTTTCCGAGCACAATTTAAAGTGTTGGTGCTGACCTTGAAAGCCCTAAATGGCCTCGGCCCAGTATACCTGAAGGAGCGTCTCCACCCTCATCATTCATCCCGGACACTGAGGTCCAGCTCCGAGGGCCTTCTGGTGGTTCCCTCCCTGCGAGAAGTGAGGTTACAGGGAACCAGGCAGAGGGCCTTCTCGGTAGTGGCACCTGCCGTGTGGAACGCCCTCCCATCAGATGTCAAGGAAATAAACAACAATCTGACTTTTAAAAGACATCTGAAGGCAGCCCTGTTTAGGGAAGTTTTTAATGTTTGATGTTTTAGCCTGTTTTTAATATTCTGTTGGGAGCTGCCCAGAGCGGCTGGGGAAACCCAGACAGATGGGCAGGGTATAAATAAATAAATAAATAAATAAATAAATAAATAATTATCACCTAGTCCAGCATCCTGTTCTCACACTGGCCAACCAGATGCCCCTATGGGAAAACAGGTGGCAGAGCATGAGCACAAGAACCCTCTCCCCTCCCATGGTTTTCAACAACTGGTACTCAGAAGCATTATTGCCTCTTGCTTATGGAGGTAGACCACAGCCATCATGTCTAATAGATGTCAAAGGCCTTACCTTCCATGAATTTGTCTAATCTCTCTTTCAAAGACATCCAAGTTGGCAGCCATCTCTCCTCCTAGGGGAGGGAGTTCCATAGTTTCACTATGTGCTGTGTGGAAAAAGTACTTTATTTTATCTGTCTTAATTCTTTACACGTTCAATGTCCCCAAGTTCTTGTGTTCTAAGGGAGGGAAAAAATACTCACCTTTTCTCTAAACTAAAAAGTCTGAGGTGTGCTATCTCACACACTCCCTCTACAAATGCAACTGGAAAACTTAATCGCACACAGTTTGTTTGCTTCTTTCTTTCTTTATTTCAAGGGTGTGTACACCACTCTTCAGCCAAAAAGGCTCTCAAAGCATCTGAAAGGTAAAGGGAACCCTGACCATTAGGTCCAGTTGTGGATGACTCTGGAGTTGCAGGGCTCATCTTGCTTTATTGGCCGAGGGAGCCGGCGTACAACTTCTGGGTCATGTGGCCAGTATGACTAAGCTGCTTCTGGCAAACCAGAACAGTGCACAAAAACGCCGTTTATCTTCCTGCTGGACTGGTACCTATTTATCTACTTGCACTTTAATGTGCTTTCGAACTGCTAGGTTGGCAGGAGCATGGACCGAGCAACGGGAGCTCACCCCGTCGCGGGGATTTGAACCGCCGACCTTCTGATCAGCAAGCCCTAGGCTCTGTGGTTTAACCCACAGCGCCACCGGCGTCTTACATACAATTAAAACAAGACAGCCCCTATCCACAGGCTCATAATCTAAAAACGGCACCCAAGGGAAAGGGGGCAGGCAGGGAAGAGGAAAATAAAAATTTATATTCAGGCACCAATTTGTAAAGAGTTGTTTCTGTAACCACCATCTGGCACAGTTGTGTGTTGCAAATAGAAACAAGTGTTTTCTGAAATTGTCAACACAGAATGATCAATACTTTTATACAGACTTTTTGATGGGAACTGTCCTGAGCTGCCTTCCCACACCAAAACCAGACATCAACCAAGAATATGCGGCTCACAAGGGGAATTTTCAGACAGGATGGCTCCCTTTTTGGAAATATAATCGCCTGTACAGCTGACTTCTCCTTTTCTCCCCTCCCCTCCTACAACAGATTCAGTGTTAGATAATATCTTAGTAGCATGAATCATGTGTTATTATTAGTGCACGTTAAAGTACAGGCACAAAGGAGGCAGGAAAACATGTATGCATTTATTTCTTTGTGAAATCTGCATACCACCCATCTGCCAAATGGAGTTCCAAATGCTCATTAATTAAGCAACACAGACAACATTTGTAAGAAAAAGGATAAGCAAGGATAAAATGAGAATATCGAACTGCTTCAGACAAAAGGGGGAAACAGAAATAAATCGAGCACCAATTGTTATTTTGTTTAGTTTTCAATTACGAAGCACTGGAAGTGGCTAGGATTAGATTTCCTGGCAGATACAAGGGGTGGCAATTTATTATTATTATCATTATCATTTTATTATTATATCCATTTATAATACTGCTTAATGCCAAAACAGATTTCCAAGTGGTTTACAAAGTATGATGCAGACATTAAAATATGAACACCCATAATTAAAATGCACAGTACAACAATCCCATTAAAATATTTGCACCTGCAATTAATATACAAATATAATAAAACAATCCCATTGAATCAGCACAAAAATTAAAACAGTAGACTCGGGTGCACCTTCCAAATACAGACCAGGCCTTCCACGTTTCAGGAGCAAGTCCTCTTTTTGTGAATTGCTTTGAGCCCGTATCTCAAAGCAATATTTGCCTCACAAACGTAAGGCAAAAGCTGAGGCCGCTGACCCTATAAAAATGGTGGTCGGTGAGCAATGCATTGTGGGCCAATGTACCGTATTTGCTTGTGCACAAATGGGAGGGCTTCTCTGTAGTGTAGGGTAGGGTTAGGGGTCATGAATCATCTACCATCTGCTGGGGACTAATCAGAATTGCCAAGTAGTTATTGCAAATCTGCTGTTTTGGCAGAGCAGTGCTAAGTATGGGAAACCAGCAGAACTTACACTGCCTTAAACTAAGCGGGCCAAAATTATCTCTATTCCAAACTCTGCTCAGGAGCTGGGCCGCTGCCAGCTGAGCTTGCTTAAGCCTGCAGAGGGGAAACATGCCTTTCAAATAGAGTTTGAGTTAAACAGCCCTTTTTGCTAGGGTATGTTCTGCTGGGTTGCCAGGCCATGTAACCAAGCTGAAGCCACCTCACCACTCCCCTGGAATGAGACCCGGTTGAGCTGGGATGAGGGAGTTACACTGGCATATCTCCAGCTGAGCTGGGCTTAAGTTAGCATCGGCCAGATAAGCCAGAGATCTTCTGGATGCTAACTCCTTCATCCCAGCCGATCGTGGGTTTGGATTGCTCCCTACACTTGTTGTTCATAGAATCATAGAGTTGGAAGAGGCCACAAGGGCCATCCAGTCCACCCCCCTGCCAAGCAGGAAACACCATCAAAGCATTCCTGACAGATGGCTGTCAAGCCTCTGCTTAAAGACCTCCAAAGAAGGAGACTCCACCACACTCCTTGGCAGCAAATTCCACTGCTGAACAGCTCTTACTGTCAGGAAGTTCTTCCTAATGTTTAGGTGGAATCTTCTTTCTTGTAGTTTGAATCCATTGCCCCGTGTCCGCTTCTCTGGAGCAGCAGAAAAGAACCTTTCACCCTCCTCTATATGACATCCTTTTATATATTGGAACATGGCTATCATATCACCCCTTAACCTTCTCTTCTCCAGGCTAAACATACCCAGCTCCCTTGTTGTTGTTGTTGTTGTTGTTGTTGTTGTTGTTGTTGTTGTAATAGTAATAATAATAATACAGTCATACCTCAGGTTGCGAATGCTGTGGGTTACATCTGTGCACTCCACGCTGAACCCAGAAGTACTGGGTTACTTCTGGGTTTCGTCACGCACATGCACAGATGTGGCGCTGTGGGATACGTCCACAACACGAGCATCAATAATAATAATAATAATAATAATAATAATAATAATACAGTGGTACCTCGGGTTACTGTTGGGATGCGGATGGCGTTGTGGGTTAAACCACAGAGCCTAGGGCTTGCCGATCAGAAGGTCGGCGGTTCGAATCCCCGTGACGGGGTGAGCTCCCGTTGCTCGGTCCCAGCTCCTGCCAACCTAGCAGTTCGAAAGCACGTCAAAGTGCAAGTAAATAAATAGGTACCGCTCTGGTGGGAAGGTAAACGGCGTTTCCGTGCACTGCTCTGGTTCACCAGAAGCAGCTTTGTCATGCTGGCCACATGACCCGGAAGCTGCACACCGGCTCCCTCGGCCAGTAATGCGAGATGAGCACTGCAACCCCAGAGTCGGACATGACTAGACCTAATGGTCAGGGGTCCCTTTACCTTTACCTCGGGTTACGGATGCTTCAGTTTACAGACTCCGCTAACCCAGAAATAGTACCTTGGGTTAAGAACTTTACCACAGGATGAGAACAGAAATCTCACGGCGGCAGCGGGAGGTCCCATTAGCTAAAGTGGTACCTGAGGTTAAGAACAGTTTCAGGTTAAGAACGGACCTCCAGAACGAATTAAGTTCTTAACCTGAGGTACCACTGTAAATTAATTAATTAATAATACCTCTAGCCTATTTTCTGTACACTGGGATCATCAAATTGTTGAATGACAGGGCAGTCATTTCAATAAATGATAAATAATAAACAAGTTCATTTATAGGATAATGATGGTGATGGGGTTTTCAGTCGAGACTAATGGAAGCTTCGCCCCTTTGAAAATGTGTAGGAAGAGAAAATTCTGTTCAGGGACAAAGCATTACAGAAGGCTATTAATTTAGGGAAGGCACTTTAAATGCATAGGCATTTCCAGAGGAGACTGAATTGCCTTTAGAGGCATACAATGAGCAGTTAAGCGCTGCAATAGAAGAAAACAGATTGCGCTGTAATTAAAGTGGGCTTAGCTAACCTGAACGACAGAGAGCTTCATTGCAGAGAAGGGCTGGAGTGATCCAGTCCTCCAGATCCTGACAAGCTGCAGAGAGCTTGTATAATGGGACATCCTTGCAGATTATTCACTGCTTCACTGCATGGGCAGCAAGTGACGATTTGCCCCACGTTTTGAAGAGGGCTGAGGCATACTGGTAATTTCTGTTTGCTGCTACAGGTTTAATTCGGAGCTGAAGTCTGCATTTGGTTTCATGCTTTTTTCATGCATCTGCGAGTGATGAGAGCATGTCACATGGCGTGCTCATGTCACGGTGGATTATTGAGGGGGCCCAGCCCCCTCCTTGAAAATTGCGGGGGCAGTCGTCCCCTCAACCCTGCCCCCCAGATGGTGCCCCTGGTCTTGTATATGCTTTTATTGTGATTTATGGTTGAGATAGATAGATAGATAGATAGATAGATAGATAGATCTCTTCCTGGAAACCCCTTTAGCATGTGGGGAAGTGATATAAAATATACAAAATGTATCTTTTTAGGGACCACCTTACTTCTGTAATTTTAAATTGTTTCAACTATTTTTTTAATATTTTAAATATTATGTAATACTGTTGTTTTTTTAAAATATTGTTTTTTAAAAAAATTGTTGTAACCTCCCTTAAGGTGAGAGGTAGGAAATAAATTTTAACAATAATTGTAGTGGTCATCAGATTATTTTGCCTGATGTGTAATCTGGTAATAGATTCAGGGATGTATAGAACCCCTATAATTTTCTTTATTAGTCTTCTAGAAATTCTTTTGGCTTTCTTAAAATTTCTCCATTCACTTCAAATGTTGCTTTAGTCCAGTGATAAGGAAACTCCAGATGTAGTTCCAACTCCAGTCACCCTCAGTCAGCATGTGATGACAGATGTTTTGTTCCAGCAACATCTGGAGGGCCATTCCTGCTTTAGTCTGAAACAATTCCCAAACTTGGGTCTCCAGCTGTTTTTGGACTACAACTCCCATTATCCCTAGCTAGCAGGACCAACGGTCAGGGGTGATGGGAATTGTAGTCCAAAAACAGCTGGAAACCCAAGTTTCGGAAATATTGGTCTAAAATATTGATGGGCTTTCTAGTTTGAAAATATTCTAGAAATGCTTGCTCTGTTAATTTTTTTAACCACTCCATTTTCTCTTAAAGGCTGAGAAGACTATGATTGTATCCTTCATTATCAACAGAGGAGATGTTGGCCGTCTTATAGAAAATGCTTGGGAACGCCAGTTGACCGCCGGCTCAGTTGCTTCAATTCCTCTAAAAGACGTCATCGTTGCTGTTTGAAAACGCTCTCACCTTGTGGTCCCACCATGTTTCCTATACTGGCTTAAACCATTTCCTAAAATGCTCCTTCTGCCGTTCCTTGCAGTCTTGTTATTGAAGGAAGATGCCTGTGGGAACTTTGGTCTTTTGGTTTCTGCACAGTCCAATGAGAGGAGAGTGGTGGCCTACATGCCAGGCGACATCATCATTGGGGCTCTGTTCTCTGTGCATCACCAGCCAACCGTTGACAAAGTCCACGAGAGGAAGTGCGGAGAGGTGAGGGAGCAGTATGGCATTCAGCGAGTGGAGGCGATGCTTCATACGCTCGACAGGATTAACCAGAACCAAACCTTGTTGCCAAACATAACGTTAGGTTGCGAGATCAGAGACTCGTGCTGGCACTCGGCGGTTGCTCTCGAGCAAAGCATCGAGTTCATACGGGATTCCCTCATCTCGGCGGAAGAGGAAGAAGGACTGATGAAGTGCGTGGATGGCTCGACATCCGCCTTCCGTTCCAAAAAGCCCATCGTCGGCGTCATCGGGCCTGGGTCCAGTTCTGTGGCCATCCAGGTCCAAAACTTGTTGCAGCTCTTCAACATACCTCAGATTGCTTACTCTGCGACGAGCATGGACTTAAGTGACAAGACTTTGTTCAAGTACTTCATGAGGGTGGTGCCCTCAGATGCGCAACAGGCTCGCGCGATGGTGGACATAGTTAAGAGATACAACTGGACTTATGTCTCTGCTGTGCATACCGAAGGTAAGGGAGAACGTTTATTTCATCTCGCCATTGGCATTCGCATGCAATAAGGCCACGTTCTGGGTTGCAGTATTAACTTACAGAGCATATACCATGTTCCACGCTTATAGAATTAGTATGATCTAGAACTGATTATTTTCTGTTGCCTCAAATTTGGAACCCCTTTATCATAATACATACAGCAAGGGCAGTGGCGGAAGAAGCCTCTCGGGCACCTGGGGCGGTGCGCCCAGGGGCGTGGCGAACCACCCATGGGGTGAGGCGTGTGGCGCCACACGGTGCCCATAGGGCCGGGCAGTGGCGGAGCTAGTGGCGTTGTCACGTGTCCCAAGGGGGTGTGTCTGTTATGAGACTTCCCGCGGGGGCAAGTTGTGAGACTGACCCCAGGGCGGGACAAAGCCTCTGCGCACTCCTGGCTACTGGAGTCCAGGGGCACGTCAGTAATATGTGATTGTTCCCAGCGTCAAGAACAACACACACAAGCCTTTAAGGCTAAAACCTACTTTATTGTAGATAAAGTGCAGAGTATGTCTCTGCGTGCCAGCTCAGGAATTCAGAGCTGTGCATAATACGTCCAGCATCTCTGAGCCAGAACAGAAAGTAAAGATACAACAGTACATTACAAAAACATCACATGTGTGGGAAGGCTAGTATGACCAGTGGCTTTCCCACAGGATGAAAACATGACTCATAGTCAAGTGACCTCGCTTCTTGCAGCTCGGTTTGTAATAATATCACAACAGTGTCGGCATTGGTGTGCATCCCAGAGAGGTGCGCCAGCAGCGGGGAGCATCCTGGGGGGGCGCCACCTGTGGCAATGTCACCCCCCCTCAGGGATGGCACCTAGGGAGGGCCGCACCCACCTTGCTCTGCCTCTGAACAAGGGTACCCCACCTATCTGCAAAATGCGTAATTCACAGAGGATAAGCTCTAGGGATGTTTACACACCCCGTTCCCCAAACTAAAAACAAACACCTATACCCTACAAAAAACTTAAAAACCCAGACAAAAAAGGAGGAAGCGCACCCAAAATGGATAAGCCCTTCTCAAACAATCACAATAAAAAGAAGTCGTCCCAAACACCTCATTAAAAATAATATAAAATGGGGATGGGGCATGTGGCCCTGTTGGGCACTAGGGTGTGTGTTTGAGGTCATTGTTGTGTCCATTGGGGACCCAGATATGAATATATAAATGCATAAAAATACCACACGTCACCACAATAAGCTAGGCGATCCTACTTGTACCAGTTAATTAATAAAGGTTTGTTGGCTGCGATCTTCCCTCTCTACACTTTACAATATAGACAAAGATATGTTGATCTAATATTGGGCTGAAGGTAAGTCTTTTGGTTTCCATCTATTAGAATCGTTGCTATGATCTGATCTTAGTGTCTTGTTCCAAATTCTTTTGTGAAACCCATAGACCCCCTTTTTAATTGGGCATTCAGGATAATGTCTGCTCATGATGCTGTCGGGGTGATCATACACGAAAATGCTTTCAGTACTATTTCTGCCAGGAAAACCTTTTGCGTCAGTCCTGCCGTTTCGTTTCAAATCAGTGCGTGTCCTATAACTTCCTGCCGAAGTTCTGCAGATGTTCTGAGTTTGTGTGTTCATAGCCCCTCCAGACAGCAATAATACGATGGGATTAGGAAAGCATCACAGAACAACTAATAAAGCAGGATAAATCCATCACTGATGCTCTATTATGATGTTGATAGTATATTGCAGAACGCAAGAAATACAAGCGTGTGCGAGAAAGTGGAGGGGCAGGAAATACTTTGACTCCGGGACCCACAGAGAGCTGCATTACTGCATTTTATTTATTTATTTATTTATTTAGGGTTCCTTGTCTTCAACATTTTGTACACATGGGCAGGTTCGCCGTTCAGCTCAATGTCACTCAGAAAGTTTCATGGATAAGTGGCAATTTGAACCCTGGTCTCCATGGTCCAATTCCCCCCTCCCCATTTTTAAAATTAAATTTCCAGAAATTCCACATGCAATCCAACACAAATTTAAGATAATAATAATAATAATAATAATAATAATAATAATAATAATAATAATACCGACTTCCCATCCCATTTTCCATGCTTTTTTTCTTATTCCCCCAGTCCCCACTGCTGTACCCTGTCTTCCCTCTTTTTACATGATAATCATAACATAATAGTCTCTAATTCTTTCTGTTGACCATAATTCAAATCCTACTCATGGATTCTTCATGTTATGATATTTCTTCAAATAACCCGAAAAGGGCTTCCGTTCTTCAAGAAAAAAAAAACCTTAGACTCTCTTATTTTAGCTGTTAGCTTTGCCGATTCGACATAATCCATAACCCTGCTTTCCATGGTCCTAATTCAACACTCTAACCATTTCATCATACTTCTCCCTCCCTCCCTCCCTCCCTCCCTCCCTCCCTCCCTCCCTCTTTATTCCTTTCATCACCCAGCAGGGAAAAGCATGGCTTCCATGCTGGGTGTTGAAGAGAAACTTTCCATTTTCTGAGCTGGGCTGTAGCTCAGTGGTGGAACATCTGCCTTGAGTGTAGAAGGTTCCAGGTTCCATCCCTGACATCTCCAAGTAGGACTGGGAAAAAGACTCCTGCCTGGAACCCTGGAGGAGCTGATGTTAGTCAGATGGATCAATGGCCTGACTCTGTATAAGACAGCTTCCCACGAAGAGCTGCCATGGGAGTAAGAGAGCCATCTCTCCCCCCTCCCCCAATCAGCTTGGTTAGCTTCCATGTGGCACTGAGGGGATGAAAGTACCAGGCAGAGCAAACTCTTCCACCTTTTGCACTCTGCTAGGGAGGAGGGGCCATGATCCGGATCGGAACCCACTGCAGGCTTCATCCAAACCACAAGCCAGTGCTTCCCCTGCCTTCCTGTTTTCATTCCAGCTGGAGAATTTGGAGAGGATGTTCCTCTCGGATGATGCCGTTGGCACTATCTCCTTAGCAAGCAGAACATGCGCCTGGCAATTGGTTGATATGCGGAAGGTTTTCCATGTCACTTGCCGCTTAAATAAAGTGCTTGACCCAGAAGTCCTTTAGATGACATTTTGAAAATGTCTGGCTAATTAGCCTAATGAATCTAACACTGGAGGCAACAGTTGGAGTATTCATCATGGGGATGGCAGCTTTAAACAACAGAGGAAGGATTGCTGGGGAAATGAGGGGAATTAGACGGAAACGAAACTGCAGGCAGGGTGATGCGAGAGACACCAATTTTTTTGTGTTGAGATGATAGCTTTCCTTCCTGGAGTCCCGGCTTCATGATTCATTCAGATGGACCACATGGATAGACCACATTAGCAGGAGACAGAACGTGGTGTTCAACTGATCCTTTTGCCACGTGCAGGAATCAAAACATAGAATGACCAACTTATTTATGGCCACCGGACAAGTTGCGGCATGTGTTTACTAGGCCTTCGTTGATTTCAAACAGGTGTGGGCTAGTTTAGACAGTGGCCTTCCTAACTCAAGCTGCGATCCTATGTTCAGTGGTACCTTGGTTGTCAAACTTAATCCGTTCTGGGAGTCCGTTCAGCTCCCGGAACCATTCGAAAACCAAGGTGCGGCTTCCAATTGGCTGCAGGAACTTCCTGCACTCAATCGGAAGCCATGGAAGCCACATCGGATGTTTGGTTTCCAAAGAACGTTCAAAAACAGGAACACTTACTTCCGGGTTTCTAGCATTCGGGAGCCAAAACGTATGTGTACCAAGGCATTCGAGAGCCAAGGTACGACTGTACACTTAAGGAAGAGTAAGCCCCACTGAACTCAGTTTCACTTACTTATTACATCTATATACCACCTTTATCTTCCAAACATCTCAAGGTGTTGTATATATACATGGTTTTCCTTCTCCCCACTTCACCCTCACAACAACCCTGTGAGAAAGTTTAAGCTAAGACATAATGACTGGCCCAAGGTCACCCAGTGAGCTTCATGACTGAGTGGGGATTCAAACCCTAGTTTCCCAGGTCCTGGTCCAACACTCTAACCCAGGCTTCCTCAACCTCGGCCCTCCAGATGTTTTTGGCCTACAACTCCCATGATCCCTAGCTAGAAGGACCAGTGGTCAGGGATGATGGGAATTGTAGTCTCAAAACATCTGGACGGCCGAGGTTGAGGAAGCCTGCTCTAACCATTACGCCACACTGGTTCTAATTCTGAGGAGATAGATGAAGAGCTCTGCTGGACCAGGCTAAACCAGGGATTCCCAAACTTGGGTCTCCAGCTGTTTTTGGACTACAACTCCCATCATCCCTAGCTAGCAGGACCAGTGCTCAGGGAGGATGGGAACTGTAGTCCAAAAACAGCTGGAGACCCAAGTTTGGGAGACACCGGGGGAATGTCTATTAGTCCAGCACTCTGTTCTCACAATCAGATGCCACTTTGGGGAGGCTGGCAAGCAGGGCCTGACTTCAACAGCACTCTCCCCACTCTGCGATCCCCAGCAACTGGTCTGCAGAGGGAATGCTGCCTCCAACAGTCGGCACAGAGCACAACCATTATGGCTAGTAGCCACTGATAGCTTCAACTTCCATGCATAGGATTGAACTATAAACTCACATATTGTATAAGGTTTAAAGAATAATATGCACCAGAAAAAGTTCATTGGGAAGTGGAGTATATAAAGAATATTTATCTATCACCGGGACAGTAATATTGAAATGATATTCAACCATAAACGCTATTTTCATTGATACAATTTTTCCTCAGATAATTCACCACTCTGTATTCATCTAGATTTTACAGCTTTATAAAACCTGAGAATAAGTTTGCTATCATGTTTTGCCCTATAAAATAGAATGGCATGAAATGCACTAAAGTAAGATTTCTTTAAAAGCATTTCCCCTCTTTTTGCTCTGTTTATAAATGTGTTTGCATTTGTATACTAATAATATATAATGTTAATATTGTATAGTGATAGGGAGTTGTGTATGGTTAGCCTGGAGATGGGAAGACTCAGTGGTGATATGACAGCCGTCTTCAAATATCTGAAGGGCTGTCTCATAGAAGATGGAGCAAGCTTGTTTTCTGTTGTTCCACAGGGCAGGGCTCGGAGCAACAGATTCAAATGAGATTCTGATTAAATTTTAGGAAGACCTTTCTGATGGTAAGAGTGGTTTCAAGAGTGAACCAAACTACGATGGAAGGTTGTAAACTCTCCTTCCTTGGAGGTTTTTAAACAGTGTTTGGATGGAGTTAGACAAAATGGGTCCCTTCCAACTCTAGAATTCTTTGATTCTAAGGGATCGAGAGAGTGTTTGGCCTCAAAAGATGAGCTGAGCTGAACTCAAGAGTGTTTTGCTTTGCCTTGCTACTACTAGGAACTTTCTCCTTTGTAACACATAAATCGTTGCCTGCAGTGGAGTGTCTCAGTTGAGTTTCCCACAACACAATAGACCAATGCAATGCCCTATGGATGCCCATCCGTCTTAGCCAGCGTGGCCAATGCTCAGGGGTGATGGGAATAGAACAACACCTGAAGCTGTCCATACAAAATAAAATAAAAAATTCCTTCCAGTAGCACCTTAGAGACCAACTACCGTAAGTTTGTTCTTGGTATGAGCTTTCGTGTGCATGCACACTTCTTCAGATACACTCTAAGGTGCTATTGGAAGGAATTTTTTATTTTGTTTTGTTTTGACTATGGCAGACCAACACGGCTAAAGGTAAAGGTAAAGGGACCCCTGAGCATCAGGTCCAGTCGTGTCCGACTCTGGGGTTGCAGCACTCATCTCGCTCTATAGGCCGAGGGAGCCGGCGTTTGTCTGCAGACAGCTTCCAGGTCATGTGGCCAGCATGACAAAGCCGCTTCTGGCTAACCAGAGCAGCGCACGGAAACACCGTTTACCTTCCCGCCGGAGCGGTCCCTATTTATCTACTTGCACTTTGACATGCTTTCGAACTGCTAGGTGGGCAGGAGCTAGGACCGAGCAACGGGAGCTCACCCCGTGGCAGGGATTCGAACCACCGACCTTCTGATCAGCAAGCCCTAGGCTCTGTGGTTTAACCCACAGCGCCACCTGGGTCCCTACCAACACGGCTACCTACCTGTAACTGAAGCTGTCCATGTTATCTGCCACTGCCATAGACTCGGGTTGGTGTTTCTGCCCGGTTTAATTTGAAAAGCAGTGCTGGTGTTAGGTTTGTATCTTTTCTCCTCTCGTACGTCCTGTGCAAGCACACCAGAAGCCTAGTCAGCAGTCTGCATCGTAAACTCCCTTGGCTGGTGCGAAAGAGGGTTTTGTTTTTGTTTTTTGCTGATAAATATTTGATGGTCTAATGCTGCTGGGAACCACAGTACAATGCAAACACAACCGTCACTGAATGGGGAATGAGATGGATGACACCTCCCCCCTCTCCCTCACTGGCCCCAGTCCAGCTACTTCCAATGAAATGAATTGGGCATGTTGAAGCCATGCCCAATAGTGAATGTCTGTGCAGAAGTCAGCGCCATTGGGTTCAATGGGACATAGAAAGGTAAAGGGACCCCTGACCATTAGGTCCAGTCGTGTCCGACTCTGGGGTTGCGGCGCTCATCTCGCATTACTGGCTGAGGGAGCCGGCGTACAGCTTCCGGGTCATGTGGCCAGCATGACAAGCCGCTTCTGGCGAACCAGAGCAGTGCATGGAAATGTCGTTTACCTTCCCGCCAGAGCGGTACCTATTTATCTACTTGCACTATGACATGCTTTCGAACTGCTAGGTTGGCAGGAGCAGGGACCGAGCAATGGGAGCTCACCCCGCCGGAGGGATTCAAACTGCCGACCTTCTGATCAGCATGCCCTAAGCTCTGTGGTTTGACTCACAGCGCCACCTGGAACATACTCCTAGTTAATTTTGGATTGCAGCCTAGTAGCATAGGGAGCTGATTTATACAGAGTCTGACAATTGCTCCATCTTTGCTGACAGACAGGCTCATCAGGATTTCTCACAGGGATCTCTCCCCGCCCAGCTGTGAATTAAACCTGGCACTTTTTTTTTTTAACGGCAAGAAATTGTTCTTTATTGTACAACCTGGTACTTTCAATATGCCTTAGCTCCATTGATTTCAGCGGGGTGTAAGTGCAACACATACAAATTGGACCAGGAACTTTGGTTGTTGTTGTTGGGTGTTTTTTTTTTTTTACTGTGTTCCCTTAATTTTTATTCATGCCTTTTCATTTTAAAACGTTTGCCTAACTCTCACCCTATAAAGGATCTTGAACTACCGGTAGCTAAATCCAATGAAACACGTGGGCATTGCAACACAACCCATGATAAAAGCAATTAGAACCACAGCAATAGTCCAATCAGCCAAATGCCTACTAGCAGTGAAATGTTACACCAGTTAATGCCTTTATCCTTGGTGACATGCTCCAATAGCTTTCTCTCTCGCCCAGGGAAATTAGGTTTGTAATGTACTTTCCAAACAACAACAACAACATACACAGTGAAGACTTTTTGCCATCTGAAAACTTCAAAAATAAGCCTGGGGCGAAAGTCCTGCCTTTCACCAAACTTTCACCCCTTTTGTGTCTCTTATGCTGAGTCAAACTTTGGTCCACCTTGTTCAATATTGTCTACACTGACCGGCAGCAACTCTACATAATTGTAGACAGAGGTATTTGCTGGCCCTGCCTGTAGATGGTGGGGGTTGAATCTGAGCTCTACGCATGTGAAACAGATGCTCTAACACCATGTTTCCATGAAGGCAACCTGGAATGAATTTCCCCTACCTGGAAACTATTCTCTTCAAATTTTGCTATTTCCAGGTAGGCCAGGCATAGGCAACCTTCGGCTCTCCAGATGTTTTGGCCTACAACTCCCATGATCCCTAGCTAACAGGACCAGTGGTCAGGGATGATGGGAATTGTAGTCCGAAACATCTGGAGAGCCGAAGGTTGCCTATGCCTGAGGTAGGCTATAGTAAGTCATAGTTGGCACAAGCCTTTGATAAGCCTTTCCTCCATTGCAAGGGGTTGGACTAGATGACCCTTGGGTCCATTCCAACTCTGTGATTCCATGATTCTATAATCAGATATTTTCCAATTGGTATTTGGCAGTAATTGATCACTAGCCAAATGGTAACAATCAGCATTTGACAGTACCAAGAAGCCACAATCAATATTTTTAATGTGGAGGGCAGCAATTTTTGACTATTATTTTCCCCAACAGTTGGCATGCAGAAGCAGTCCTTATCTGACATGAATGTTTCACAGCTGACATGCGGTTGTTGTCAACATTTGGCATCCTCTAGTAGCAGAATGTAGGCTGTTTTGAAATTTTCTCCAACCATCCCTTCACTCACACAATTGAATGAGGCAAATGTTGACCTCCCTGAATTTCTGTCCCAGAATTCAGATAACAGATGTTGAGGTCCAATGCCAATATCAGTACTGGAATTTGATATTTTTGGAAATCCAGCAGACTTTAACCATTAATGCAGGAAGCTGTTAAACTTGTCGTGTCATGGAGTCAGAAGAAGACTTGCAGGTGGTCTAGTCCAACCCCCTGCTTGGTGAAGGAAATCTAGAGCTTCAGCCTCTGCTTGAAGATGGCTGGAGAGGGAGAACCCACCACCGCTATAGGTAATTGGCTTCATTGTCAAACTGCTCATATTGTCAAGAGATTCAACCAGGATCTACCCTACAGCGACTCGACCTCATTAGAACCAGTCCTGACCTCTGGGAAGTAGAGACTCCTGAATCCTCAGAAAGAAGGCTCTATCTGTCTATATCTATCTATCTATCTATCTATCTATCTATCTATCTATCTATCTATCTATCATCTCCAAACCAAAAATATAAAGGAAGCTAACTTCTCCACTTTTCCAGTAAGCCTTTCATAGAGGAACGAACCATTCTGACAAACCTTTCCAATATTTTGGGATGATGTCAACTTCAGCCATCCCATTCTTTGCCCCACCCCATCTTATTGAAAACAAAAACCGTGCAACGGTAAACAAACCATCGATGAAGGGCATTTCCTGCAGAACAAGTGCCAGGTTGCTCATCTGTCTCCAGCACAATTTATTGCCTGAACCAAGGGCAGTGAGACCAATGAAAGTGTCATTGCTCTGGTGTCCTACCAAACAGTGATCCTGGAAGTATTTCTTTCTCTGCCTCACACTTCCCCTTTCTTCTTCTGCCACTTTGTGGGTGGAGAGCACAGAAGCGCAACCACCAGCAGCTGGAAACTGATCCTGCAAGTAAGGCTTTCCTGAGCTCTTGATGCAGGAGACAGAAAGGGACAATGTTTGCAGACAAGACAGAGGAAGATAGAGGAATCTCATCATGTCAGCACTGGAACATAATACAGCATTCCTCAACCTGGCATTCTCCAGATGTTTCAGCCTACAACTCTCATCATGCCTACTGGTCATGCTGACTGATGGGAGTTGTATTGCAAAACATCTGGAAGGACAAGGCTGGGGGAAGTTGCCATTCAGTGGAATTGCCTGCAATGCCCCCACATAACTTGGATTCCGAGCTCCTGCAATGGAATGACATCAGCACTCACTTTGTGACATCATTGTCAAAATGACGCGGCTCACTGCTGCCAATAGGATTAAGTATCAGGGTGAGCAAATGACATAAAAGAATATGGAAAGGAAGGAAGAAGGAAAATAATAGCAAAAAGAAGAAGAATATGTGAATATAGTTGAAGCGTGTAGAGTCAGGAACAGTGGCATAGCATCAGTTGCTGGCGCCCGGGGCAGGCAATTGCCAGACCATCCCATGCCGCTAATGCCCCCAGAGTGACCCCACCAACACTGAAGCAAAGCGGGGCTGTGCTGAGCCACCTGCCCACCCACACAGAGGGGAGCCCAGCCAGCTGATGGCAGAAAGGAGCACTGGGCCTGGCCACACTGGAGTTGCCTGGGGTGTGTTTGCCTGGTTTTTGCCATCTCAAAAATTGTGCGCCTGGGGCCACAGTGCTCCCTGGCACCCACACCCACACTATGCCTCTGGGTGGGAAATGGTGAAGGTCCATAGGTCATGGGTAAAGCATCTGATTTGCATGTAGAAGGTCCTAGGTTCAATTCCCAACATCTTTAGGTAAAATTAGGAGAAACTCCTAATGCTTGAAATCCTGCAGAGCAACTACCAGCAGACAATACTGGTGTGACTCCATGGTTCCAACATAAAACTGAATGTGAAACAAGGGAAGCTGGTTTAGCTCTGCTCTAATATAAGCATTTAATCATCAATAGTGGTGTCCAACAGCTTGTCTATAGAATCACAGGCTCAGTAAAAATCAATATTGCATATGAGGGTTTCTTATTCCCAATGGCACATTTATGTATGGTTAAACAAAGCCGTGATCTGCTTTAGAGATACCCCCTGGAGGTGGTTTATACTTGGTCATCTTTCAAGTTTATTCAGATGATGTTTGGCACAGATTTTAGCAGCTTTCTCTACGGATGATTAAAGAATTAAGTCTTTGCAAATTCTCAGCTGACCTGATCCACACCTCTCGGACTAATGCACGAATCCCAACTGAGATGTTCACTGAGCTTTGCATGCTTGAATGTTGTGGCGCAGTGCTTAAACATATCACAGCAGGTTTTAAAATGTGCATTTTGAGAGAAGATATGTTTTTAAATGTCTCTCCGAAAAGGCAGTTTAAATTTAAGTATTAATTTGGATTCCTCGCTTCCCCACACAAATGTGCACATGAAAGCAGAAAGGAGACAGAATTCAAAGGTGACAAAGACTAGAAATAGTCTGATTTCCCCCATCCCCAGCTTCCCCCCCCCTAGGCTAAATAAATTTAGAACACAGGAACCTGCCTTAGACAGAGTTGGACCATTGACCCATCAACCTCAGTACTGTCTACACTGGCTGGCAGTGGCACTCCAGGATTTCAGATGGAGAGCACTCTCAGCCTTACCTGGAGATGCTGAGGATTGAGCCCACTGCCTTCTACATGCAGAGCTGGGGATGCAGGTGGTGCTGTGGTCTAAACCATGGAGCCTCTTGGGCTTGCCAATCGGAAGGTCGGCAGTTCAAATCCCTGTGGTGGAGTGAGCTCCCGTTGCTCTGTCCTTAGTCCTGCCAACCTAGCAGTTCGAAAGCATGCCAGTGCAAGTAGATAAATAGGTGCCGCTGCGGTCGGAAGGTAAATGGCATTTCTGTGCACTTTGGCTTCCATCATAGTGTCCAGTTGGGCCAGAAGCGGTTTAGTCCTGCTGGCCACATGACCTGGAAAGCTGTCTGTGGACAAACGCCGGCTCCCTCGGCTTGAAAGTGAAATGAGTGCCACAACCCCATAGTTGCCTTTGACTGAACTTAACTGTCCAGGGGTCCTTTACCTTTCCCCCTTTTTTACATGAAGAGCTGGTGCTCTTCCATGGAGCTATGGCTGAGAAATCCTAAGGTGGTGGGGACAGGGAGAATCTGCAATGGAGGGACTACCGTGTCCTTAGCCAAAGGCAGCTAACCTGTGACCTTCCAGAGGTTGCTGGATTCCACCTCACTCCCATCATCCCTATCCCTTCTCCACACTGGCTGGGGGCTGATGGGAGTCCTAAAACATACAGAGAGCCATAGGTTATCCACTCCTCTTCTAAGTCCTGCTGGCTCCTTTTGGCCAAGGTGGAAGGTGGCTTGGTTTTGCTCATGTCCCTGCTCTCCTCTGAAACCCTGCTTGAAAACCTTGAAGAGCTACTGCCAGTCAGTAAAGACAGTACTGAGCTAGATGGACCAATGGCCAGACTCGGCATAATCAGCCTCCTATGCCCCTATGGTCAACAGTTCATCCATTCAATGGTTCTTTCTCTTTAAACCAGATTTGGATTGGGTGACCCTTCAAACAGAGGACCTGTCTTCTGGCCATGCTAAGCCACCAAGACCTGGGTGGAGTAATTAAGCCAAACAGCAGGATTAGCAATAGCCTCCGATAGGCAAAAATAAAAAATAAAAAAAAAATACTGTGCTTGTTGCCCCTCCCCACTCCTTGAGACCAAAATTAGCTGCTTAGATATTTACTGTCAACTCTCCCTGGGAAGAGAAGTTTGCCTCTTAACTAGATTTGCTGCTGAGCTACCTAATTAAGGAAGCACCAGAGACTTCGTATTCCAAAGCCTTCCGGGTATCCCCAGAAGATTTTCAGATTTGCCATTCGGCAGCTTGTCAACAGGAAGACAGCAGTTTTGCATGCAGAAAATATGGTGCCACGCAAGGCACCAATGCTATCAAATGTCTGCTTGGAATTCCATCCCAAAGTCCTTAAGGAACCTCTGCAAAGGGGGCAGAGGGCCATCTCCTTCACCCACCGCTCAGATTCAAATATCGCCGGGGGAGGATGTGGAGGGGGACGAAATCATGGCAGCTAGGAAGCTTTCTGAAATGAGAGATGCTTCCAAGATATGCCTTATGATGTCCTATGATTGAGAAGTGTACTTCTGGGTTCATCAGCTCACTGCAACCACTTGAAGGCACTTTGAGCCCTTGCCCATCAAGCATAGATGGGATACTTTACATACAAAAGGAAAAGGGATGCGGGTGGTGCTGTGGTGTAAACCACTGAGCCTCTTGGACTTGCTGATTGGAAGGTTGGTAGTTTGAATCTCTGTGACGGGGTGAACTCCCATTGCTCTGTCCCAGCTTCTGCCAAACTAGCAGTTTGAAAGCACACCAGTGCAAGTAGATAAATAGGTATCACTGCAGCGGGAAGGTAAACGGCATTTCCTTGTGCTCTGGTTTCTGTCGTGGTGTCCCGTTGCACCAGAAGCAGTTTAGTCATGCTGGCCACATGACCCAGAAAAGCTGTCTGTAGACAAATGGCAGCTCCCTTGGCCTGAAAAGCGAGATGAGCGCCGCAACCCCATAGTCACCTTTGACTGGACTTAACCGTCCAAGGGTCCTTTACCTTTTTACCTACATACAAAAGAAAATATTCATTCACACAGCACATTGTTAAGCTATGGAGTTTGCTCTCATGCCATGTATTGATGGCCATCAAAAGAGAATGCTATCAATGGCTACTACCTCTCATGCATATGTTCTCCTTCCATTTCTGGAGGCAGCATGCTTCTGCGTATCTGTTGCTGAAAACGACAGGAGGAGAGAGTATTCTTCTGCTCTGGTCCTGCTTCCAGGCTTCCTTTAGGTATCTGGGTGGCCCCACTGACAACAGGGTGCTCTACCAGATGATCCACTGGTCTGATCTAGCAGAGACTTCTTTCACTGTTATATTCTCGTTAGCATTATTCATATGAACATAGAAAGATTCCTTATGGGGAGTCTGACCATCATCCATCTAGCCCAGTGTTCTCTCCATTGAATGACAGCAGTTTCTCCCAGGAGTCATTTCCAGTCCTACCTGGAGTTTGTGGAGACCGAACTTGGCAGATGCTCTACCACCACTGACCTTCATTAATAATAATAATAATAATAATAATAATAATAATAATAATAATAATAATAATAATAATTATTTATTTGTACCCTGCCCATCTGGCTGGGTCTCCCCAGCCACTCTGGGCGGCTTCCATCAAATATTAAAATACATTTAAAACATCACAGATTAAAAACTTCCCTAAACAGGGCTGCCTTCAGGTATTTTCTGAATGTCAGGTAGTTGTTTATCTCCTTGACCTGTGATGGGAGGGCGTTCCACAGGGCGGGCGCCACTACCGAGAAGGCCCTGTGCCTGGTTCCCTGTAGCTTTGCTTCTCGCAGTGAGGGAACCGACAGAAGGCCCTCGGCACTGGATCTCAGTGGATCTTATCAGACTGACCGAGAAATTCTAAGGTGGTGGTGATGAGGAGAAACCGCCATGCCTTAAGCCAGGAGTGGCCACCATGCAGTTAGCCTCCAGCCCTTTCCCAAACTCTGCTAAGACCCTTTAGGTCAGGGGTCAGCAAACTTATTCAGCAGGGCGTTGGTCCACTGTCCCTCAGACCTTGTGGTGGGCTGGACTATATTTTGAAAAAAAAAAAAAACAACGAACAAATTCCTATGCCCCACAAATAAGAATTTATTGACATTTTTCTTATTACAACAAAAACCCACACCCACACCAACATTAATAAAAATACAAATCACTTACTCACTAAAACAAACACAAACATTGCCAAGTTTTCTCCTTCTTCCTTAAGCTTCTTCTCAGAAAAAAAAAAAAATTCTATTTCCATATCTTGACACGACTTCCCCTGCCTTTTCACCATTGGTTTTACACCTAATCTATTTTTCTTAACCCCTTCTTTTAAAAATTACACATACTTTTATATATAAAATACAAAAATCATCTTACTTAACATGATCTACTATTCATCTTAAACTAGTCTTCTTAGTAATACCCCCATATGATCATACCTCATCCTAAATCCTCATCTATTATTCTTATCTTATTCTTAAACATTACTTATTCTTCTGTCCTGCAATCTGTTGCTAATCACATAAAACTTCAGATATCTCATTTAGAAAACAAAAAATCTAATCAAACTGCCGATCTTCACATTCCAATTTCAGATTACCATATCCAACCGTTTTAAATTTAATTTATTACTTCACCCCACACCCCTTCTGTCCATTGTTTTTCTCCTAGTAGTGCCAGAGCCAAATTTCCAATTGTCTATTCTTCCCAAAAAGTCACAGAGGCAGGCACAGTTCAGAGCGCTCCTTGCAACGAGCTCCAGAGTATCCATCTCACGATCTCCCGGCTGTTCCATTCCTCCAGACCATTCTTCTTGAAAATAGCTCAATTCTTTGTCCCATGCCCTCGAGCTCCCACCTCGGGGGCTGGATATAACAGAACTTATTACCGTCTTGGGGCTGCCACCCCCAAAGACGGAATCTTTTTTCTTTTGGAGCAGCCCTGTCTTTTCTTTCCATCTTCCTACCCACCCTCTCAGCTCGCAGCAGACGCGTTCTTCCAAAGTATCAAAATATTCAGAAGCCTCCTCTGCGGGAAATTCATTTCTTATCAGGCCCCCACACAAGGCTTTTACTTTCCAGTAGAGAATCTCCGACCTCAGTTCCAGGAGTCTTTGTTCGTCCGTCAAAGTGGAATTCAAAACAAGCCTCCAAACAAAGCCCAACACGGTAGAAGGAGGGGTAGGAGTGAGTGTCATATTGCAATTCCTGTCTTTATGTCCGGTTAGAACTTTTCGTCGCCATTTTCCATGAAATCAGTATGCAAAGACCGAGACTTTCAAACCGAGATATCTTTCACACCTTTACTCCCCGAAGGGAGATTGTAACAGTCTCACTCTCCACAATTCCGATACTTTATATCCATTTAGTAGCAACAGTCATTCAAGCTGGTTAGCTTCTTCCAACCAAAGGGAAAAGGGCAGGCTGCCTTTCTTCTTCCCCCGGATCGTTCCATACAGTAAAATATTTAGTCCAATCTCGTACTTACGACCTCCGGGTTCTTCAGGACCTAACATCACAGGTAGAACTTCAACGCTCATCTCGGGATTTGTCGCCGCATTTGCATCCCGGTTGGGGCATGTCCCCTATGGCCCGGCTCCGTAGTCCCTTCACCCCCACCCCCCCTTTACAGGGGGAGCGGGGGAAGGGTTCGGAGCACAACGGGCACCGCCGGGGAGCCCAGGGCGCGGGACGCTCTTCCCGCGCCCCAACCGGAGCCCCGCTTTGCGGTTGCGGGGCTCCTAACCCCCGGGATGGATCGGGCGCTTCGCAGCCGAAGCAGCCCCGACCACCCGCTATGGCGTCGCCAGCCGGAAGTCCACCTATGCCCCACAAATAACCCAGAGATGCATTTTAAATAAAAGCACACATTCTACTCATGTAAAAACACCAGGCAGGCCCCACAAATAACCCAGATATGCATCTTAAATAAAAGGAAACATTCTACTCATGTAAAAACATGCTGATTCCCGGACCGTCCGCGGGCCAGATTTAGAAGGCGATTGGGGTGCATTCGGCCCCCGGGCCTTAGTTTGGGGACCCCTGCTTTAGATCTCTCTTGAACATACAGTGCACTGTGTGTGCACTCACTATGCATGTGTATGTGTTTATATAGACTGTATTCATGCAAGCATTGTTTCTGCAAAGTGTCTGATCATGTCCATGGGACTGCATGCATAGAGTAGAATGATAGATCAGGGAATAAGCCAGCCATGCTTGAGTTGCCAGGTCAACTAGTGATGATTTAGTGGCAAATTAGATTCTGAAGTGCCGAAGCTCATAATGACAGCCCCTATAGGCATCCTGAAAAGAAAGTCCATGCCCAAAAGAACACATTGATCTTTAACAAAAGATTTTGAGCTGAACTACAACCTTTAGCTTTTCAATAGAATGGCACAGAATCCTTGTCATCGACTCATTCACTTGCCAGGAAGGTCTGCCAATTACTCTGGCACTCCAGCAGATATCATCACTCCTGTTTGAGGCAGGGCAGGGATAGGATGCTGGAGCTGTCCTCTCCAACCCCACTTCTCCAACTTTTTTTTTTTTTGCTACCTCACTTTCCACTTTCAATCTATTCATAGGTTATTTCTGCCATCCAAGTAGCCTGCTCGCATGCACGGTGTAATACAGGTGCATTCTTGCAGACCTCTGCAGACCAGTTTCCATGAGGAGGGTGTTCCTGTTTCAATATACAACCCCCTCATCTTCTGAGCTCTGAATCCTTCCCCAGGAAATGATTATCTATGGTCCCTAGAAGGGGGAAGGAAGGAAAGTAGGAAGTCTTTCCACTCAGGTGAATATTGGATCCTCCTGGAGAGGAAGCATTCCATTTTTGGAATGCTTCCTCTCCAGTAGCCTTGCTTGAGTAACAAGGTCTTCTGGATCCTTGGTTCTTCAGTCTTGACTTCTGGTTGGCTCTTTGATCCTGCCTCCTGGTTTGTTCTGACTTACTCCTCAGTCATCACCACTGGTCTCCTCACTACTGTACTCATGACAGCTTCTGGTTCCTGATCAAACAGTCATCAATTGGAGCCAAGCAAATTTGTGCATCATCCATAAAGATATATGTGACACCTGCAAACAAATGGCTCTCCCTCTGATTGATTGATTGATTGATTGCTTCTCTAAGGAGCTCAAGGTGGCAACCATGGTTCTCCCCTCCTCATTTAATTTCCACAACAACCCTGTGAGGTAAGCGTGGCTGTGAGGCAGTGGCAGGCCCAAGCTCACCCAGTCTCTTAGGTCTTTGTCCAACCCTATAACCCCTGCACCACACTGCCCCTCTTGATGAAAGGACGAAAGGGACGTAGGAGTGAAGACACATGAACATGATGTGGAGCAGTAATGGACTTACCCACTCATCTTTAATTGCAGCCAAACTTTTTTGAATTTGGCCCCTAAACTAACAGGGAGCCAATGGAAGATCTTCACGTACTGAGGAAATGTTTCATCATTTTGTCGAGTTCTTCTTAACAATTTGACTGCTGTGTTCTGGGACCAATGATTTGGATCTCTGATTATGAGATCAGGGGTGGGGAAACCGTTTTCACCCTGAAGGTAATATTCCCTTTCAGGCAACCTTCTGAGGACCTCATGCCTGTGGTGGTCAGAGACGTGAATATAAATTTGACCTTTGTACAGAGGGTTGCTCACCTGAAGGGCAGGTCCTGAAGTTGAGGCTCCAGTACTTTGGCCACCTCATGAGAAGAGAAGACTCCCTGGAAAAGACCCTGATGTTGGGAAAGATGGAGGGCGCAAGGAGAAGGGGACGACAGAGGATGAGATGGTCGGACAGCGTTCTCGAAGCGACTGGCATGAGTTTGGCCCAACTGTGGGAGGCAGTGGAGGATAGGGGTGCCTGGCGTGCTCTGGTCCATGGGGTCATGAAGAGTCGGACACGACTGAACGACTGAACAACAACAACAGAGGGTTAGCACCTGCACACATTCATAGCCCCTCTTGCTCCTCCAGCCAGGTCTTCAAGAAGCATTGTCAGAGTTCAACAGCAGGTGCACTCAGTGTGCAAAGAAGGAGAGGGGGCATGGCCTAGAGAGCGTTCCAAGGGCCAGATTGCGCAACCCAGAGGCTGCATTTGGCCTGAAGTTCCCTACCCATGCCACAGATTGCGGCAATTTCTCTTGCAGATTCCCCCCCCCCGTTCATCTATAGGCGTACCAGAAAGCTACATCTAGCATGCAGATCGCTTCATTTTCTGCACTCCAGTTCCATTTTAGTTGTTGGTCTCTGAATATATAAAAAAGCCACAGTGTTCTCGCAGGCCATGCTGCTGAATTATTCATCGGTGCTTCATTATCTCCCTCTTGCGCAGTTCAAAGGACAGCGGAAGCATGATGGGTTGCGGCTCTTGTTTCTCAGCGGGGCGAGCAGCTTGCTACAATGTCAAGCCGAGGCACTTTCTGATTATTTACCTGAACGAGCAAAACTCCTCTGATGGCACTTTGAGCTTGAGCCACCTGCCAGATTATTCCGGAGTCGGATCGGCTCATTATAGGAGAGTGCGAGTTCTGGCGGAAGCCACCCAAAAAGCGGGGATTTGGTTCAGATACAGATACATTTGGAGGGAATTGAGAAAAAGCCACAAATCAAAGGTTCATCACACAATCAACAGTTGTTGTTTTTTAAAAAAAGTCTCGATTTGCCTGGTGCCAGGGTGTCACCACCGAGAAGGCCTGGTACGTGGTAGCCTGATGCCTCCCCCCCTGGCTGCAGGGATACCCACAGGAGGCCCTCCAGTGGAAGAGCTCACATCTGATCCAGAAGCTGCAGTTAATGCAGAATGCTGCAGCATGATTGCTAACCTTGTCAGCATGCAACATCTGATGCAACCCTTATTTATATCGCAGCTGATTTCATTGGGGGCATTGGGCATGGTCTTTATCATGCCCACCCTGCCTTTCCATGCCATTTGGATCTCTTAATACCAATTCCAAAGTTATTTTCCAGAACCACATATATGATTTTCTAGAACAATGCAATTTTATTAGTGTTGGGTTGCAATGCAAGCAACTATTTAAAATGGCGTTTGACCTGTGTTATTATTATTATTATTATTATTTAAATAATTCTTTGGAATATTTGAAAGTATAGGGAATTTATTTTTTTATATTGTGGCAATCTCGTTTCCAGACCTTCTTTCATTCCCCAGTGCATCAGTTTTATTCTTCTCTCCTGAAAGGCCATTGTAACCAAGATAATTCTTCTAATCAATGCTAGCCTTCTAATTTTGTGTGGCTGCCTTGCCAGTACACTGTGTTTTATGGGCCTGTTGATTGTCTGTGGTGAATGGGATTTCTCCAGTGCTTCCAAGGCCTAAGAGTAAATTAATTGCCACGATGAAGTGCTTTATTTTACTCAATTCCACTCAACTGTCTAAATGAAGGCCTTTGTGTTGTACTACGACTCATGCAGTGCCTCTCATTATGGTCTAGAAGAAGTGAAAATGCAATTTCTTCCTGCCTTTCCCTTTTACACATCCAGTCTGAATCTGGCCAATGAAGTTAGGACCAGATATTTAAACTCTCGAAGCCCCAAGATGACTGCCTCCCCAAAAATCTAGTTATTTATTTCAAAAATATCTATATACTGATTGATTGTAAACAAAAAAATTCAAAGCAGTTTACAAAAAAAACCCTCAAAAATATCAATAAGAAAAACTGACAATGTTAATTTAAGACTTTCTGGTCTGTGGTCTGGGCAACCACAGATTCTCCACCATTGATATACAGCATCAGTATTGCATCCTTACTGAACCAGGTACCCTTCAGCTGTACCACAGCCCCCATCAGCCCCAGCCAGCATGACCAATGGTCAGGGACACCTAGAGGGCACCCATTTGGGGGATACCAACCTCATCTATGATGAAGATGCTTTTCACATCTTTTCTTTTGGAAACTAATAAACTAGCAAACTGTGATGGGGACTGAGCAGAGCACAGAAAATATCATGTAGAATTGCCCACACAATCAGGCTTCCCTATTCTGTTTGATGGTGGAATTTTAAGATTGTCATGAGTCCTGCAGCGCTGTTGGGAACTGGCTTGGATCAGCAGGATGTGATGCAGGAGGAGGAAGAAACAGGTGGTGTGGACCTGGATTGGAGGAGGAGAGAGCTTCACGTTTCTGCCTAACTTCAGCCACTTCAGATGGGGGAGCAGGGATGTTGGCTTCTCTCCCCGACACCTTGTTGTGGAGCAGAGAGCCTCACTGGAGGTTGGACTGACTGGAGGGGGGGGGATGGAATAGGAGGTGCCTGCTACTAAACAGCAGCCTGAACAGGAGGGTACAGTCTTGTCTTCTAGAACCAGGATGGGAGCAGACACACTCACCCCCAAGGAGTGTATGTTTTCAATTTTGGAATTCTTGCAGGGTAAGCGAGAGAGCGTGCCATGCCTCATCTTCGAAAGCTTAGTGGGTGGGGTGTGGAAACTCATTGGGACATCACTTCCACCCAGCTCCAAATGCCTTGCTCTGCTCTTGAACAGCTGAACCATCATTTCTGATCCCTGTGTCTGCATATGCGCCTGGACCATTCCTTGCCTGCATCTCTTTCTTACTTATATGAGCCTTTGTGTGTGTTTGGGGATGGGAGCCAGCGCAGTGATCTCCACTGCCCCCGATTCAAGCAGTGTTTTCAGGCATGATTTGATGTTGCCTTGGCCATACAGGTGAGGAGAAAATAACAGATTCGGATGGACTGCACTCCTATAGCAAAGCTTACAAAGGAAATGATTAAGCTGTGTTAATGAACTGCAATTTGTTTGTGACCTGGAGACAGACAGCAGGCTTAGAATGCATTTACTGGAAATCCTCCTCTCTTTGGGGATGAGAACTCATTCAAGGACAGATATATCTCATGGAGACAGTAGCGGATGGTGTAGTGGGGCTCTACTGCTCACCTGACCTCCATCCAACTGGGTTGTTGAAGCAACCCAAGGTGAAGAAGGGGGCAGGCAAGGTGGCGGTGAGGTCAGAATGGGGCAATGCATTGGTGGAGCCAATGTTCTTGCCAGAGCATCTGCACTGCCACCTCTACTGCTACTGTATGTAAAGGTAAAGGTACCCCTGACCATTAGGTCCAGTCGCGAACGACTCTGGGGTTGCAGCGGTCATCTCGCTTTACTGGCCGAGGGACCCGGTGTACAGCTTCCAGGTCATGTGGCCAGCATGATTAAGCCACTTCTGGTGAACCAGAGCAATGCATGGAAACGCCGTTTACCTTCCTGCTGGAGCAGTACCTATTTATCTGCCTGCACTTTGACGTGCTTTCGAAATGCTAGGTTGGCAGGAGCAGGGACCGAGCAACGGGAGCTCACCCCGTCGTGGGGATTTGAACTGCCAACCTGCTGATCGGCAAGCCCTAGGCTCAGTGGTTTAGACCACAGCGCCACTTCCATCCCGCTACTGTATGTAGGAGATATAAATAGCTACATTGGTTGTTGCACAGTGTACATTCCCTGAAGTTCTTCCTGTGTTGCTTTGCATCATTAAAGTCCATTTTGGAATAATTTTTGGAATCACCCCCACAGCGGGGAGTGATGGTCACCAACTGAGATGGCTGTAAAAGACGATTACCCAAATTAATGGAGGAGAGGGCAATCAAAGACTGCTAGCTAGGATGGCTGTGCTTTGCTTCCATGGTTGGAAGCAGTAATGTTTCTGAAAACCAGTTGCTGGAAACCTCAGGGAAAGAGGTTGTCCTCTTGTCTTCATGCCCTGCTTGAGGGTTTCTCACAGGCCTCTGACTGGCCTCTGTGAGAACAGGATGCTGGACTACATGGGCCACTGGCCTGATCCAGCAGACTCTTCTTCTGTTCTTAAATCAGAAACTGTAGCAGAGAAACAACAGCTTGACAAACATTTCGACATTCCTTGAGCACAGCCTATTGAGGGATATTGCTACAAGTCAACTGAGTGTAGCAAATGCGATCAATGTTATGCATCATTTAGAAGATTCTATTGTCTTCATACACTTTTGCTTTCAAACAGAAGAAATGTAATAGATTGAGAACTTTGAATAGAATATATGTTGTCTTTTTCCTTCTTTCTAACAGCATGGAAACATCAGAGCACTGCCTTATACCACCAGATCTTTGGTCCATCTAGTTTAGCATTGTCGACACTGACCAGCAGTGGCTCACCAAGGAATATTTCCTAATCCTGCCTGGAGATGCCAGTAATTTTACCTGGGACCATTCCCCATGCTTCACCACTGAGCCATAAATTGCTTAAACAGCAACTTAAAAGAACTGAATGAAGACCATTTTGATTCTCTATGAAACAAAATGATGCACTTGCCATGGGAGACAAGGCAGAGCACCCCCTCTTCCCACCACTGCTGCACACTGCAGCACTGGCAGCTGCTTCTAGCCTCAAAAATAGCTGAGAAGCCACTACAAGTCTTGTGAGGCTTCAGCAAGGTTTCTGGCCAAGCAACTACAGGCAATGAAGGCTTCTGTGGCATGCCAGAGGGGTACACTCATTCTGGCAGCCTGGAAGGGACTGGCCCTGCATCAGAAGGGTGCTGCTGCCCCTCCCAATCTTCTGCCTGGCGTAAGTGTCTCAGTGTGGCTCATGGTGGGTTCAGCCTTGACATACATTCTGGTCCTATTCATTTCCCTGTCGTTCAATTTCACTTCCATCAGGATGAGAGCATGAGGGTTTTTCCATCTCATCTCTCTCACCGGTCCTGCAGCCCTTGGAAGAACTGGGGTAGTGCTGGTGGTAGATGTTCCCAGTTCATCCTTCTCTGAGCTCCAGCAGGGAATTCATCTGGAAAGGGGTGTGTCTGTCTCCCCCATCACTTCTCAGGGGAAAACCTCACACATTTATTACAGGTTGAGACTTGCAGAAAGAATATGCCTGAGGAATAAGCCAGAACTGTGGGATTTGGGGAGAGCTCAGAAGGAGCTGCCCCTCCCCACAAATGGGTTGCAGTATTGGTTGTGAATCTCCATCTACTTTCAGCCTATGTTTATGTGTAAATAAACCACAGGACCCAGGTGGCACTGTGGGTTAAACCACAGAGTCTAGGGCTTGCTGATCAGAAGGTCGGCAGTTCGAATCCCTCCCATGGGGTGAGCTCCCGTTGCTCGGTCCCAGCTCCTGCCCACCTAGCAGTTCGAAAGCACGTCAAAAGTGCAAGTAGATAAATAGGGACCACTCCGGCGGGAAGGTAAATGGCGTTTCCGTGCACTGCTCTGGTTCGCCAGAAGCGGCTTTGTCATGCTGGCCACATGACCCAGAAGCTGTCTGCGGACAAAGACCGGCTCCCTCGGCCTATAGAGTGAGATGAGCGCCGCAACCCAAGAGTCGGACACGACTGGACCTGATGGTCAGGGGTCCCTTTACCTTTAAACCATATATTGAATAATGCCTGTCAGACTCCAGTGATGTCATTTCAAAGAAACAAAATCCGAAGTAAAAACCCACTTTTCATGAAACCCCTATTCCCTTCAAAGAGCTGTAGTTCAGATACCTTCTTGGGAAAAAGGATTCATTATTTGACCGCTCTGGAAACTGAAGCTCTGTGAGGAGAATAGCACCTCATAACAAGCTATAGTTCCCAGAATTCTTGACTGTTTAAGGTGATATACTATTTCCGTTGTATAGTGCAGAGGGGTTCTAAGTTGATTGATTGATTAAAAAAAAAACCCCCACAGCATCTGGAAAAGTGGGGTGTGCCCAACAATGTAAAGGAAGTGGTTTTAAATTCTCCCTTAACAAGGCATGTAAAAAGCTGCAGAATCTGTTGAGGGATGAGGATGGAAGGAGCAAACACATTTATTTTTCAGGTATTTAGAAGAGTGACCTCAGTTAGCAGCTGTGTAACATGCAAAGGCAACATTTTACACCAAAGCTAATAGTGATTGCCTTGCAAACACAGTTCAGAAAGACACTCAGTCACAAGTAGAAATCACCCTCTCAGATTCAAGAAAAGCAGCATTCATAATGTGGAGTGGATTATGTGTTAGCTTTTTCCTTTTTGCACATTTACATGAATCAACAAATTGGAAGCAGAGATCCTCAGTTCTGGAAATGGATATATCAAAAACACGATGAGAAGCTTTCTTAGGGCCCAGCTAAACTTTCCTTTCTCCTGTGATTTCTAATCATTAATCTGAAAGGATTTCATTTTTTCGTCCTGCCACCTTTCTTCTGTTTACTGCTGAATCTGAAGAAATGGCAACTATTTGGTAGTAAACAGTGGTTTTTCCTGGAGGAAGCGGTGGGACGAAAATACAAGACAAAAACACTCTCAGAACCGTGACTAGACATCATGGGACAAACGAAAGCCCTTATGTGGAATTGGGACATTAGTCCATATAGCCCATATAGTCCATATAGCCCAGTATTGGTAACTCTGGTTGGCAGCAGTTCTCCAAGCCAGCTGTTAGGCTGACATCTAACCCTAGTGTGTTGTAGTGGTTTCATTGTCGGACCTGAGAGACCAAGGTTCAAATCCTCACTCTGTGACCTTTGGCCAGTTACTGCCTCTCCGTCTAACCTGAAGGATTGTTTATGGGGATTAAATGATGATGGGGAAAGCTATGTACTTCAGCTCCTGGGTGAAATAAGATAGGATATAAATGCAATAAAATAAATTAATTTTTTCCTGCCCTGCTGTGGTTTGAACCTGGAACCTCCTGAAGGCAGATCAGTTGCTCTACCACTAAGTTAGAGCTCTTCTCCTTGTACCTGCATAGTAAGTATTGGTCTCTACAGCCACAGCAGAAGCTGTAACTCTCCAACAGTTTGACTTCACTCCCAAATGCGCACTCCTCCATTGCCTCCTGAGACAGACAGATGCCAACGACAAGAACTCAGTGGCCATTTCTATTTACTTACTAGAAGCATGAATATCATATTTAGGTTTACGAGGCATATTCTGCATTTGTCCTTATTTACCAGGGACGGCAAATAAGGACGGCACCCATTTCCTAATGCCAGTGCCTGTAAAAATCTAACATGGAATGGAAATAGGCTGACCTGCACTCTCTGGAAGAATCCACAGTCTGCTGTTAGCCCTACTCCAGTCTGAGATGTCTGAGCCCTGAAAGGACCATTGCCTTGTTATGTAGCCACTGTCACCTACCGTATGGGGGTGAACTGGGAGAGGGCTTTTGGAATACAAGGAGTCTAGAAGGGCAACATGCTCTGATCTGGAAGATCCCAGTACATAGCAGCAGTGATGACTCCTTTAGTGATGACCTTTGCACATCTGAATCATCCTCTGAGTTGGTGGGGGGGAGGAGAATCAAGACTGGGGTAGAGGATGATATCTCTCAACCTGGGGGGTTTCATATAGCCATCATGGCTAGTGGCAAGAGAAAGCAACTAATAACTTTAATAATAATACTAGCTGATAGGTGTGGAAAACAGGTTTTCCACACCTATCAGCTGATCACCCATTCCCACCACCCTTCTGAGTAATACCCCTCCCCACTCCCTCACTATATTTAAGGATCTGGTGACTTCTGTTTCAGTGTATCTGAAGAAGTGTGCATGCACACGAAAGCTCATACCAAGAACAAACTCAGCTGGTCTCTAAGGTGCTACTGGAAAGAATTTCCTATTTTGTTTCGACTATGGCAGACCAACACGGCTACCCACCTGCAACTAATACTAGGAGTAATAGGCATTGAGAGACTCTTTGTCCAAATTCATCCAATTCTTTTCCAAACCCATATAAAAGCTACCCATCATATCATGGGGCTTTCTACTGCATTAGTTACATGCTGTGTGTGGAAGGGGTTCCTTTCGCTTGTCCCGAATCTCCTGCCATCCCATTTCATCGGATGCCCCTGAGATCTGGCGTTGTGTGTGAGAGAGAAAGGAGTTGCAATGTGTCCCTGTTTCCATTATTGAAAAGTTGGAGGGCTTTGGAAGCACAGAGGAGGAACGTCTGAAATCTGATTGCCACTGCCCACTCTTTTGCTCCTTCTCCGAGGGAAGGCTTGTCATTTTTAAGCCTCACTGGCTTAATCTCCGGAGAATTAGAAGTCTATTATGTAAATTGCATCCTTACCATTCAGACCCATGGTGTGTGACTTCAGAGCAATCTGCAGTGTGGCACATAAAAGCAAGGATTTATGTGTGCTTTATTCCAGACACACACACACACCCTGGCATTTGCTGTCCTCAGGGTGCAATTCAAAAGGACCCAGTTAAAGCTGTCTGCGCCCCAGAATCAGGATGTAAAATTAGCCCCACCATAGTATAGCAACGCAAAACACCCAATAAAAAAAGAAACAAATGAAAAGCTTCTTTTGCAGGGAAGGGCAATAATTATGGACTGTTGATTTCAGGTAGTGGCTCAATTCACCCGCAAAGTCACTGTCTCCCAGCCTCTGCAATACAGAGAGAATGATACTCAACTAACCTACCTTTCAAGGTTCAAGGGTTATTAAGAGCATTATGTGCTTTGAATTCAATAAATCTGATTTTATTTTGCGAATAATAGTATTGGAGGAAGATTCATAAATCAGAAGGGCTGTATATGATAGGTGTGGGATGTGAAACACAGAGCTGTCAAATACAGTGGTACCTCAGGTTACAGACGCTTCAGGTTACAGACGCTTCCACTAACCCAGAAATAGTACCTTGGGTTAAGAACTTTGCTTCAGGATGAGAACAGAAAACGCACATTAGCTAAAGTGGTACCTCAGGTTAAGAACAGTTTCAGGTTAAGAACAGACCTCCAGAACGAATTAAGTTCTTAACCCGAGGTACCACTGTACAACATTCCTAGAGTGGACATAAAAAAGGGGATGTCTGGACCAGCCAGTCATAACTTCCTGTTTCCTCCTTGGCTGGGACAGACTTCCTCTGCATGTGACTAGAGGTGGGCGTGACCTCACCTGGGCAGGTAACAAAACAACACAGGGGAGGCGTCCATCTCTCTCTCTCTGACTCCATTCCTCAAAGAAGCAACATTTTCTTAGTCTGAGATGCTCTCTTGGCTTCCAGCCAAGAGAGGACAAAGGAACTACCTGTATCTCCTTATGGGATAGATTCCAAGTGTAACTTAAGTCTGCCTTCTGGGATCCATCTGTGAGCAGAATGTGTGTGAGTAAACTCTTTTATACGTTTATACAAGACTGTGTTGAGTCCAATCTTTTTAAGGGGGAATTATCAGGAAACTTATTTTAGAGGCTTAAATAAGCCTGGAAAGATGTTATCCGCTGCACTGTCAGAATTTTTTCCTGATGTTTAGTCAGAATCTCATTGCTTGTAACTTAAAGCCGTTGGTTCATGTCCTACCCTCCAGAGCAAAAGAAAACAAGCTTGCTCCATCTTGTATGTGATAGCCCTTGAGATATTTGATATGTTGCTGGACTCCAGCTCCCATCAGCCCTAGCCAGAACAGCCACAGGCCAGTGGTTTGGGGAACTGGAGTCTAACAACATCTGGAGAGTCACAGGTTCTCCATCCATGGCCTAAGGTTACATCATAATGCCAATTTGCTGAGCTAAGCAGGTGTACAGGTCTGGTCAGGGCTTGGAAGGGAAACCACCTAGGAATCCCATGTCTGCCACTCTGAGTTCTATAATGGAAGAAAGGTGGGCTAAAAAAGAAGTAAACTTGTTTTAAAAATAGCACTTAAGACATAGTAGTTGAAGAACTGCCTTCCTACTAGTAGTATGCATGCTCAAAGGGGATGCTCACTCAACCTCAAAGGGTTTGCAAGCTGAACAGGGTTATATTTTGCCAATCCAACAGACAGTCAGTATTTCATTTTCTAATGAGGGTGAAAGAGGAGAGCGCAAAATATGGTCTGAAGCTCAACATAAAAAAAACTAAGATCATGGCCACTGGTCCCATCACCTCCTGGCAAATAGAAGGGGAAGAAATGGAGGCAGTGAGAGATTTCACTTTCTTGGGTTCCATGATCACTGCAGATGGTGACAGCAGTCACGAAATTAGAAGACGCCTGCTTCTTGGGAGAAAAGCAATGACAAACCTAGATAGCACCTTAAAAAGCAAAGACATCACCTTGCCGACAAAGGTCCGTATAGTTAAAGCTATGGTTTTCCCAGTAGTAATGTACGGAAGTGAGAGCTGGACCATCAAGAAGGCTGATCGCCGAAGAATTGATGCTTTTGAATTATGGTGCTGGAGGAGACTCTTGAGAGTCCCATGGACTGCAAAAAGATCAAACCTTGTTGTTGTTGTTGTTGTTGTTGTTGTTGTTCAGTCGTTCAGTCGTGTCCGACTCTTCGTGACCCCATGGACCAGAGCATGCCAGGCACGCCTATCCTTCACTACCTCTCGCAGTTTGAGATCAAACCTATCCATTCTTAAAGAAATCATTCCTGAGTGCTCACTAGAAGGACAGATCCTGAAGTTGAGGCTCCAGTACTTTGGCCACCTCATGAGAAGAGAAGACTCCCTAGAAAAGACCCTGATGTTGGGAAAGATGGAGGGCACAAGGAGAAGGGGATGACAGAGGATGAGATGGTTGGACAGTGTTCTCGAAGCTACTAACATGAGTTTGGCCAAACTGCGAGAGGCAGTGAAGGATAGGCGTGCCTGGCGTGCTCTGGTCCATGGGGTCACGAAGAGTCGGACACGACTGAACGACTGAACAACAACAACAAATCAGTTGCTGGAAACCACAGGAGGGAAGAGTGCTCTTGTTTTTGGGTCCTGCTTGAGGTTTTCCACTGTTTTCTGGGTGGCCACTGTGAGAACAGGATATCAGATGAACCATTGGCCTCCTCCAGCAAAGTCAGTTTGGCATATATGCATTCACTTTATATATAAAAACATCCAATTAAAAAACCTTTCTAGGGATTGTAAGGGAGTAGTGTTGGTGATGTTCTGGGCACTGGCTAATCTTTACGTACTAAACCAGTTGTGAAACTGTTCCAGGATGGTAGGGGAGTTGGGTTGGTGAGGTTCTGAGCACTAGCCAATATTTGCCTATCGCATCTGACTTTTCCTTACCTCAACACAAACCATGTTTGAGGACCTGCAGAAACAGGTTTTCTTAACCGTTCGCTGCACATTCAGAAAAAAATGCATGCCTATTTTGAGGGCAGCCACTCTCAAAATATCTGCCTTTCCCCAGCCTTCAGTCACCCAGGCCTCCAGATTCAAAACATTATTCTGCAAGCAACAAAAGGCAATTCTCAAGTAGGCTTTGAGCGAAATAAAAAGTTAGGTAAGCTGTTTTGTAAAATGATGGCATGGTGTTCTTTGTTCATTGTACCTTCTCTGAAAGTTTAAGAGCTGTGTAAGAGCCGTAATGGCCATTAAGGATGACTGACCTGCTTTCCCAACTCTGTATTTGATAACTAAAACAATTAAAAGAATATGACAAGGTCCCCCTGACTATACTGCAGTTGCTGTGATCACCTTTGGGATGACCTGATTGGCTTGCTTTACTGATGTGGGAAATGGCAGAAATCATAGTGAAGTCCAGAAGAGGATTTGGATACATTGTCCTTTAGTGAACCCTGTCATCTGTTGTTGGCCCCTGATATTATTATTATTATTATTATTATTATTATTATTATTAGTGCTTTTTCTGGGGGAGGGTACGCAGGGGTACGCATAACCCTAAACATTTTGTGAATCTTTGTACTTCTGTCCATTTACTGTATTTATTTCCCCCGATCTGAACAATAAAATGGTGGTTTTCTTGAGTCAAAATGAGAGTACCCCCTAAACATTTTTTTTAAAGAAAAAAGCACTGGTGATGAAGATGATGATGATTAAAATTTGTATACCACCCTTCAGCCATAGATCTCAAGGTAGTTCACATCAACTTACTTTGTAGTGGGAGCAGGTAGCCGCTCTGGGCAGCTGAGTAGCTGCGACTGATATGCAGATTTTTAAAAGGGAGGTCCAGGGCAGGTTTCGGACACTGATCTTGCTACAAGACACAGGTGGCACTGTGGTCTAAACCACTGAACTTCTTGGGCTTGCCGAACAGAAGGTTGGGGGTTCGAATCCCCACAACAGGGTGAGTTCCCGTTGCTCTGTCCCAGCTCCTGTTAACCTAGCAGTTCGAAAGCATACCAGTGCAAGTAGATAAACAGGTACCACTGCGGCAGCAAGGTAAATGGTGTTTCCTTGCGCTCTGGTTTCTGTCACAGTTGCGCCAGAAGCGGTTTAGTCATGCTTGCCACATGACTTGGGAAGCTGTCTGTGGACAAACGCCGGCTCCCTTGGCTTGAAAGCGAGATGAGCGCTGCAACCCCATAGTCGCCTTTGACTGGACTTAACCATCCAGGGGTCCTATAACTTTACCTTTTTTTACTTAAGGTATCTGTGTCTGTCCAATGCTACCAGGTTCTGATGCAAACCCTGACCAAATATCCATGATTTGGCATGGACATTTTTAGGAAGGAGAAAGGCTGTGTCTTAGTTATAGAGAATCTGTTCTGCATGAAAAGGGTCCTAGATTCAACCTTCAGCATCTCCAGGTTGGACTGTCTGAAACCCTGGGGAGCTGCTGCCAGTCAGTGTAGGCAATGCTGAACTAGGTGGACCAGTGCCCTGACTCAGTACAAGTCAACCTCCTTTGTCCCTTTGTTATGATAAGAATAAACTGCTTGTTTTCATCAGATAATGATGTGCTGTACATAAGTGCAACCTATCCTAAACTGTTGGAATAAGGCAGTAAATAAATGTAAGTAAGAAATCATTCTTTACTATGTACCCCTCTATAGCATGTTCTGCACATTTTATGTTCATCCTTTTTATCTTTATGTTTCCTCGCAAACTGCCGCGTTTTTTCAGTTTATCTTTTTAAAACGTATTGTCCATTTCAGAGAGGTTTTCTTTTGTTTTAAACAACACACGTAAATAGATACTGCACCAAGAGATAAATATATGCTGCCTTTACTCTGAGTTGGCTTAATGATGCAGTTAGGGGACCAAATCTGGTTGGCTATATAGCGCCATCACAGGGGTACCATTGCCTTTACTCGGAGTTGACTTCATGATGCTGTCCTGTCATTGGATCTGCTTGACATCAGCCTGAATATGTGACCGCCCAGTGAGACGAATTGTGTAGGAAGAAAAAGGAAGAAATCTGCTGTTTGTGGGGAACATTTTGACTTCCTTGAATGCCCCCTTATAATATCCACATGCATTTTTTGTGTGTGAAAACCTTACTTTTAACAAAGTGTGGGTGAGTAGAGCAAATACCAGTTCTACTAGACTCAAATATTATGCACTTTTGATGGGGTTACTACCTAGCTGTGCGTAAACCATGATCCCATCCATGTTTTCTTGGAAGTAAATCCCACTTACAGTGCAATCCTATGCAGCTCTGCTCTGTGGAGTTCAAAGAGACTTACTTCCATGTTAAGTGTGTACAGGGATGCAACCTTAACATCACTCGTAAATAGCCTGATTCTGTTAGCCTGATCCTCTATTCCCTTTCCCCCTTTCCTCTTCTATGAAGAAACCCTTTCTGGGACCCCGCATTTAAATTCTTCCCTGGACTCCTTGCTGGCCCTAGTAGAGCCAACTTGGCCAGTTAGCCCTGGTGATCCTTTGATGTCTACTGACTGGGTTTTTTTTCTCTCTCCCCAAAATGACCCCTGAATTTTTGAATTTTGTTGATATTGATACTTCATTTTATGTTGTATTTTATGCTGTTTTTAAGTTGCATTTTAATCAATGTTTTATATTTGCTATTAGCTGCCCTGAGCCCAGTTTTTAAACCTGGAAGAGCGGGGTATAAATAAATTATTATTATTATTATTATTATTATTATTATTATTATTATTATTATTATTGGACTCCATGGGCACTCTATGCCTAGCTACCCTAGAGAGGACATTTCTCTTCCATTTTTAAATTCAACAGTACACAACTGAACCAAAATTAATGCTAAAGTTCCCTGTATAAAACACTCATTTTGATTAACAGGTATCCATGCATATATATTGTGAATTTCACATATCCACCTTTTTGCCTTGCTGGCTTGCAGTTCTGATACTGATCAATATTCTCCTCTGCTCAATTTAGGTCAGACAGTAGGATGCTAATAATACAGATCACAGTCTGCACATTAAATTTCCTGTTCTTAACCTTTATGAAGGCTCTCTGTTCCTCAGACCCAATGCTAGGTTACTTAACTTGGGAGCAAAAGAAACATTTTGCGTAGGCAAATTGTGGTTCAGGCATCTTAGGCAAAGGGAGAGGAATCTGTGTTCTGCCACATATGGTTGGACTCCAGTTTCCATCATCAGCCCCATGCACCATCACTAATAGTCAAGGATGGGGGAGCTGTAGTCCGGTTTAGAACAGGATTATAAAGTCTAGAACACAGGTGAACCCTCTGATGGCTACATTCCTTTCTGGGCCAAAGTGGGCAGAGCAACAAATGCAAATTTTAACTTTACAATATGCTAGATTCTTCACAGTCACACATTGTTCTCCCTCCTCCATTTAGTCAACCATACACTGCAGCTGTGGCCTGAGGAGACCCACAAGGGACAGCTAGGGAAGTTTGGGGGCAACATTTGACTTCTGAGTCTGAATTCCCCCATCCCAGTCTAGAGGAACACCAAACCTCCACCCTCAGTCTTAGAGAAATTCCAACCATTTTTTTGAGGGGGTGAGATGAATTTGCCACACACCTCCTCCCCTGGAAGAAGAGGGGAGGTAGTATCTCCCTAGGTGACAATGTTATGACCTGATGGGTGATTTAGCCCAATGGGGAAAGGTGGTGACAGATTATTTAAGCTTGCTGCACCCCACACTCTTCCCTCATCTTTATTTGGCACCCTCCCTCCCTTTTGCAGTGGGTTTACAGGCTAGTCAACTGTTTTCCAAGGGCTGAGTAGAATTTGGGGGCGAAGAAACCCTAATTGGTCGGGGTCTTCTTTTTTGCGTGTTCCATACTGTTGGGTGATGTTTGTTAGAGTGGCATTCCTTCAGTTTGGCTAACTGGCATGTTGTCTGGGCAGGTGAGATGTCAGAAATAATGGAACACTTACTTGAGGCAGTGTTGAGTTGTGGGCATCCCTTAGTCACTGTTCTCTAGCATGGCCTGTGGGTGCTGGGAGGTGCCCTTTGACCTGACAGGCACATGGGGCTGAATGTTGGTCTCTTACACCCAGGTCCACATTGCGGGGAGGGAGGATCTTAGGAAACCTGGCTGCGTGCACACAGAGTGCTGCGGTTAACTTGCCCAGGTGATGGGGGTAGAAATTACCCCCATCTATTAACGAACGCCTGGCTGGACTTTTGTTGATTTGGTTACATTGGTTGAATCTGACTAGTTGTTTGGTTTTGCAAATACTCAAGTTGTTATATTTAATAAAAACAACCTACTTATCCACATTTGGTTGTCTTGGCTCTTCTTGGTGTGCTGGCAATGTTCCTGTAAGGATATGGTATGGCTGTATAGCGAACATGGTGTGATGTCTACTTTGCGAGACCAGTGTGAAATTGAAATTCAGGTATGGCACAGCTGGGGCCAACTGATGATAGCTTCAGGGAAACAAGAAGAAGAATAGGAAATATTGAACTGGCCCTTCCATCATTGAGTTGCTGCTTCCTGTTTCAGTGGTTGAGAGCCACCAAGCCACTTTTGGCCATCAACAGAGTGGCCTTCTTCACAAATGTGTGTTTGTGAGTCACCGATGATCTGTTTTGGAGTTCCAATTCAACTGCGAATAGTTCTGCGGATGTGTCCCGAGGAAAAAGTGTTGTTGCTTTTAGTGTGCAGTAAGGACACAAAATGGAGAGTTTGGAGGAGGGGAATTTTGCAGTTGGAAAGCTAATAAGGTGTAGCTGGAGAAACATGGGTGAAGTTGGACGTGTTAAGTGTATATGTTTATTCAGCACTTAAATGTCAAGCAGTGTCGTTCAAGGATAGCATGTACCCAATGGTAGAATGTGCTCCATTTCCATGCTTAAATCAATCTGCTCAAAAACCATACCAAAACACATCCTTCTTTTGGGGTGGTAAGACAGGTAAGACTTCATCGCATCCTTGTGAATCCCCCATAAAATACTCCTAATATTTTTGTGCCTGTAGATTATTGAACTCAGGCAGGTTCATAAATGACTCATCGCTATAGAGTAGATAAGAAGAACTGGCTCCTTTGGAGAAACTGCCACTCATGCAAGGGTGTAAGCAATGAGCAAAGGACACTTTGAGCTTGTTCATTTATACTTCAGCCAGATGGGTGGGGTATTACTACTACTACTATTACTACTACTACTACTACTACTACTATTTGTGTCTGGGGAGTATCTGATGGGGATTTTGTGCAACTGGGGAATCTGCATTTAAAAACAACAACTGAGAATCAGTTCAAACTAGAGCTGATGATTTCTCATACCAATATGGACACAGCTTTTGGGTACAGAATACAGCATTCTGAGAATCTGAACTCTCTTAAAAAAAAATAGAAAACCCAGCCCCTCTAAGTTCAAAGTCTCCTGGCTGTGAAAATAAATAGAATTACTAAATGTAGGTGGGCAGTGCCTCATGACTCAGAAGCTACAGAAGGAACTGGGAAAGCTTTTTAGCAGGTGGGGTGTAGGCAATTGGAGCCCTACGTACCTTTTGGCTCCTAGCATAAATAGCTACTGATAGCTATCAGATGTTCTTATCTATTTCACACAATGCATAATTAACTTTTGGAATTCGTTGCCACAGAATGTGATAGTGGTCAGCAGCTCAGTTGGCTTTTAAAAAAAAACAAAACAAAAACAAAAGAGTTAGACACACCATGGCAATTGTATCTCCTGCCATGATGCAGAAGTCCTCTGCTGTTCTCAGCACCGAGACTGAAAATAAGACAAAAGCACCCTTTGTGCATTGTCTTTAATTAGCTGGAGTCTGCTTAGCATTTCAGGCAGCATTAAGGAAAGTTTGCACGCTCAACATGAATCAAGAATTACATTTAAATTACCACCGTCGCTTCCTTTTGCAGGTCCACAATCTATGATTATGAGCTCAAATGGTTATAATCAAAGCACCATTAGGTTCCCAAATTAACACATATCAAATAAGAGGGAAGAATGGAATTCTAACACGGTGCAGAATTGTGCGGTCTCACGAAGAGCGGTTAGAGCTCGCCCCGCTGTGACCTACATAGAACTGGCGGGAAATTGGTGACGGCACTGTCACACGTAAGTGCCGTCAAACAAAGGCGAAACAAAGAAAACCGTGATGAACACGGGTGAGAAGCAACGTTTAGGCAGCAAGAATCCACATGTGAATTGGCAAAGCCAACCGGACTTCTTAACAGACTTTTTGTAACTTTAGAAAAGAAACATAGACAAGGAGCAGAGTGAATAAAACATGTGCTTATGAACACACAACTATTAAGCAATGGTTTGTTCATTTGTTTGACTTTCTGTTTAAGAATATAGGTTCGTACCAAGAGTACATCTAGCCAAGCATCAGTGGCTAGAAATCGCACGACAGCGGCACAGCGGCAGCGGGAGGCCCCATCAGCTAAAGTGGTACCTCAGGTTAAGAACATTTTCAGGTTAAGAACGGACCTCCAGAACGAATTACCGTATTTTTCGCTCCATAGGGCGCACCGGACCATAGGGCGCACCTCGTTTTTAGAGGAGGAAACAAGGGAAAAAACATTTTTCTGGTTTTCCTCTTCTAAAAGCCCTGTTTTTTTTGAGGATCAGCTAAAAGTTTTGCACTTTTTTTGCAAAGGGAAAAGCCCTGGTTTTTTTAGGATCAGCTAAAAGTTTTGCAGCTTTTTTGCAAAGGGAAAACCCCTTTTTTGAGGATCAGCTAAATTTTTTGCAGCTTTTTTGCAAAGGGGGAAAAGCAAAGAGGAAAAGCCCCATTTTTATGGGGTTCAACTCACATTTCTGCAGCTTCTAAATGAAAGGGAGCCTTTTCTACAGTTTCCAGACAGATAATCTAATCAGCCAGTCACATGTCACTGGGGAAACAAACAACCTCCCTCTGCACCACATTCAACAATGGAGGGCTGGGCGGAAAGGGAGCCGGGGACTCTTATCACTCTCCTGATTTCTTGCTGATCAGCTGCTGAGTGGGGTCCTTTCAACACTCCCTTTTCTCTTTGTAAAATAAAAAGCACGATCCTCTTTTGGCCCATGGGGAATTCAGCTCCAGGGACCACCATTCGCTCCATAAGACGCACAGATATTTCCCCTTACTTTTCAGAAGGAAAACAGTGTGTCTTATGGAGCGAAAAATATGGTAAGTTCTTAACCCAAGGTACCACTGTATTTACATCTTGTCTTACCTCAACTCCTATTATTGAAAATTTCATGGAATATGCATGCTAAGGTTCCGGACCTGAGTTAACCTCATAAATATCTTGGGATAGCTTCAAGCGAAATGGATTAAAAATCCGTCCTGAGGTGGTCTAAGGTGTGTGTGTGTGTGATAAATTCATTTGTTGCGTGCCACAGCCATTTGTCACCTTGACATTTATAGAATAAAGTCCAAACGTACCCTTTGAACTCCAGCCTCTGAAAACTTTCAGTTTTATTTTCCCCACCTTCACCTACTTACTGTTACAGGAAATGAATGAAGGCCGAGACACCTTTTGCCCTTCAATTAAGTGAGCTGTTTTGGCTGTAATGCTGCTAAACCGGAGTTCAGCTGAAAGAGGTAGCCATTCCTGAATTAGACCTACCAACTGATTAAAGGATGTTTAGCTGATTGATCACCTCCCTCTTATCTGATTCATTCATTGATTAAATTTAAATACATTTGCATAAAACCTCGAGGAAGTTTTTGTTTGTAGCAAGATTTGCAAACAGCTGTGTTACGCCTGCCAGAGTCTCTGTGCTTGAAACACCTGGGAAAGTGAAATGTTTGGAACATACACTTTAACCTTGCAATCCTGTACGTGGAAGTTAACCCCACTGAGTTCAATGGGCCTTACTCCCAGTTAAGTCTAAATAGTTAATGTTTTCTCACAATATTGAACCAGTAAAAACGTAAAGGTAAAGGTAAAGGACCCCTGACAGTTAAGTCCAGTCGCAAATGACTCTGGGGTTGCGGCGTTGATGTCACTTTACTGGCCGAGGGAGCTGGCATTTGTCCACAGACAGCTTGCGGATCATGTGGCCAGCATGACTAAGCCACTTCTGGCAAAACCAGAGCAGCGCCTGGAAACGCCGTTTACCTTCCCGTCAGAGCGGTACCTATTTATCTACTTGCACTTTTACGTGCTTTCGAACTGCTAGGTTGGCAGGAGCTGAGACTAAGCAACTGGAGCTCACTGCGTTGCGGGGATTCGAACCGCCGACCTTCTGATCGGCAAACCCTAGGCTCAGTGGTTTAGACCACAGCGCCACCCACGTCCCTACCTGTAGGGGGGGTTCCAAAGTTTTGTGCCAGCTTCTATACTTTTTTCATTAGCTTAATGCTATGCAAACCTTTGTGTTTGGGGAGTGAGACATGTTGTGACTATGTAATTATGGGTTTATGTCAACTTGATGTGAAAACGTGCATTAGGATATCAGGCTTGGTGACTACCATTGAATGAAATGCTTGGACTACTGCAATGTGCTGTGCTTGGGGCTGCCCTTGAACACAGACTGCAATTTTGGATGGTTCGGAACACGGCTGCGAATTTGCTAAGTGAGAGTAGGAGATAGGATGCCAGTCATGCCAATTAATTTGCCATCCTCACTGGCTTCCAATCCATTTCTGGACCCAATGCTAAGTGCTTATTTCTTTATTTATTGCAGTTCTACCCTTGCCTTTCCTCCCAAAGCAGTTTGGGATAGCAACCAACCAAGTAGCTAAAGAGTACACTGAAAATAAAATAAAAATATATTTAAAAAGTTAAAAATATTTAAGGAGAAAAAATTAAGTGCAGTCAAAAACCATCACAGCAAGGTTTGGGGAGAAATTTTATTCAATTTGCATTTATAGGTGAGAATCTGCAACTTCTGAAACAATATGCAAACTGAAAGAGAAGCAACCTTTGAAATTTGCAGTTCTCTGAATTTTGCAATGCAGTTCGCCAACCCAGTAATGTGTGCAGAAATAAACACACTGGGATAATGTGTGCATAATGAAGCATATATTAGTGCAAATAGTATATAAGGGGAAATTACTTTGCAAAACAGGAAGATACAAAGATGTGTACATCAAGAGACTCCACACTACAGTGCTGACAATTTGTATGAGGACTTGGGGGTTTGTTTTATTAAAAATAATAATTGCAGAGAACTAAATTTAAGACTGGAAAAATGAGAAACCAAATCTGGCAGAATCCCCCATCCCTACTCACTGTTAGTATTTTCCAGGAAATGTCTCTTTCAGGCAGCAATACACTGGGCACCCCAGAGCATTGTGGGACTTCCTAGCTGGCCGCCCAACACCAGTTGGAGCTGAGGAGGTGTGCTCCATCACAAGAGTACTGCCACTGCTTCCATCAGGTAAACCCACCTAAGTCAGAAACCGTGCCAATAAAGCCCTGCTAGAAAGGTCCTGGCAGAATGGGGGGTGGCACCAGTCCTGATCAGTTCTGAACTAATGTCATTCATACAGTGCTGCTTCCAGGAGCTGTGTTGTCGGCAGTGACCCACAACAAGGCCTTTTTCAGTGGTGGTCTCCTGTTTGTGGAATGTCCCTCCCAGTGCGCCTGTCTCCACCAATATTAACTTTCAGGAGGAATATGAAAACATTCCTGCTTGTCCTGGTATTTGGTGGAAGAATACTGTTCCTGGTAACCATGATATCATGGGATGGAGGTGTGCTTTTAAAGTGCAATTGCTTTTAGAATATTTCAAACTGTAACTGCTTTTAGATGTTTTAAATTGTGGTTGTTTTTAGACTGTTTTAATCTGCTTTAGGATGTTTTGGGGGATTTTTGTTTTTTTATCTGTTTGCTGCCTTGGGTTCCTCAGGGAGGAAGGGCAGAAGATGATAGATAGATAGATAGATAGATAGATAGATAGATAGATAGATATAGATAATATAGATAGATAGATAGATAGATAGATAGATAGATAGATGATAGATAGATAGATAGATAGATAGATAGATAGATAGATAGATAGATAGATAGATAGATAATATAGATAGATAGATAGATAGATAGATAGATAGATAGATAGATAGATAGATAGATAGATAGATAGATATAGATATATATCGGTAGATAGATTAGATAGATAGCTAGATAGCTAGCTAGATAGCTAGCTAGCTAGATAGATAGATAGATAGATAGATAGATAGATGATAGATATGCAATTCTCAAATTATCTTTTCATTTTGGGAAGGAATTCAGTAACCACCTGATTTTTGTGCAAACAGACACAGAGTATGCTTGTTGCAACCAGAGTCTTTGGTATCTAAGGATGTGTTTTCGCTGACATGGTCATAGAGCCATTTAGCTATGAAGTACTTCATTTCCGTATTGTCTGCACTGCCCAATGGCTCTCAAACAGCAGCGGTTTCCTCCAGCCGTAAAATACTTCATTACTGTGCCATCCGCTCTGCCAACACAGCTGGGAGTAAATTGAGTTGGCTGTGCAGACAGCTCGGAAGAGCAGTACTTTTACTCCAGCAGTAAAGTCACTGTTATCGGTTTTCTATTGGATTTTTCCGAATGGGTTTCTCTGTAAGTGTGGGTTGCCCTGAGGCAGAATCTGGCTGGTCTCCTAGATGTGACAAAATGCTGTTGATTGCTATAATGCTCAGGTGATGAGTCTTGGTGGTAACAGAGGTGTCCCAAGAAGGTTAGGTAATGGCCGGATCACTCATCCAGATTTCCTTTCTTTAGCCAACAGGGAAGGGGCAATGTTTCTTGGTGCGAAAATAATAATATACTACAGTTTTGTGGAAGGACTCTAGCTCAGTGGTAAAGCATCTATCTGAGTTCAGTGCAGAAGGTCCCAAGTTCCCAACATTCAAGTATACACAGCTTTGGCCCAGTATACCTGAAGGAGCGTCTCCACCCCCATCTTCATCCCAGACACTGAGGTCCAGCTCAGAGGGCCTTTTGGCGGTTCCCTCATTGTAAGAAGTGAAGTAGCAGGGAATGAGGCAGAGGGCTTTTTGGTAGTTGCACCCGCCCTGAGGAACACCCTCCCATCAGATGTCAAGGAAATAAACAACTATCTGACTTTTAGAAGACATCTGAAGGCAATCCTATATCGGGAAGGTTTGGTTTTTTTGATGTTTTGGTGTGTTCTTTTATACATTGTTGAAAGCCACCTAGAGTAGCTGTGGCAACCCAGTCAGAATAATAACAATACATTATTATTATTATTATTATTATTATTATTATTATTATTATTCAAACACATATGCTACAACATGCTATTAAGTCTCCAAGGAGCTCTTTCCAAAGGAAACCAAACCAAACTGGGTAATTGCTGTGCTATGTTGTTTTCTCACAGCTCTGAGAAGTAGAGTGTAATATACTGCTGCTATGTCACCCAGAATAAGGGCTAGCCTATCAATATTACTGTTACTCTCGCAGAAGAATCTAGTAGCCAACCCTACACAGTGACTTTCCACACCCCAATAGTATCGTATATAGCCCCAATCATGGTGCAATCCTTCCATCCGGTCCTAGCTGCTGCTGTCATGGAAACGCTTTGTGCTATGTGGGATAGCCATATGACCATCAGCACTGCAAATTTAAGCTTTCCTGCTTAAAGCTGACACGGCTGTGGATTTCACCTCTGTAGAGGAGAGTAGTGGTAAGTTTTAGACTTCAGCTTACCCTACAAGGACACTTGGTCCATGCAATCATCTTTTGTAAACATGCACAGTGCATAAGTAGGAGGAGCTAACTACCTTGGCCAGAGGACTACATTCACCCATGGCCAATTCTCTGGGTGCTGAATGTCAGTGGAGGGTGTGGCCTAAAGAAGTGGGTGTGGCCACTCCAAACTCTCTCCTGCAGTCTCATGCACACTAGCAAGTGTGTGTGTGTGTGTGTGTATCCTCTCATCACATGATTGATCTGATGACCAGGGAAGTGGTGATTCCACCTATCCCAATGCTTTGCCCCCGCCTTTTTTTCTCACTGCCTCCAAAATCATTGGGGACTGCAAAGGCAGAAACATTTTCTTGGAGATCAGTTCAGGCCCCTGAAATCATTCCTGATGTTTAATAAGTGCCATTAAGCACTCTTAGGATCGGTGTCCTGCCAGAGCTTCCTGTGGCTGCTGTGGGGTTGTTGTTTTTTTAAAGTTCTTTTTTAGAGAATAATATATTTATTTGTGTTGTCAACCGATTCAGGATACCTTTGGGTAACAACTGATTAACAAGTCTAATAAATGCATTATGACTATTTGTTGTTTGAATTGGACTGATATGCATAGCTGTTTCATTTAAGGTGTTTTTAAAAAATGTTTGTTTGTTTGTTTGTTGCATTTATATCCCACCTTTCTCTCCAAGGAGCTCAATAGTTATCCCTCTCCTCATTTAATCCTCACAACAACCCTGTGAGGTAGGTTAAGCTGAGAGGCAGTGACTGGCCCAAGGTCACCCAGTGAGCTCCATGGCTCCCAGTCCTAGTCCAACACTCTAACCACTGTGCCATACTGGCTCTCCACTGTCACACTTGGAATTAAGCACCCAATTGTGTATCTCTCTGTGTCTCTCTCTTCCTGAAGAAGTTCATGGGAGAGAGGTTGGTACTTGTTCAGTTTGCCCTGCAGCAATTTATTCTTCACATTACAGCTCTCTCCATTAAACGACATGAGTCAAAACTATTGATCTACTGAGCCATTTTTGAACTGCGTGCCCCTTCTGCTTTGCTCAGTGTTGCTAAAAGTCTGAATGTTGCTGAAGTTATGAAACATCAAAGTTAACCACTCAGAGTTGAACCTCTTTGCAGGATTCACAGTGCAGGGATGCTAGGTGGTTGAAAATTGTGGAGTGGAAAGTGGGGTTACTGTTAAGAATCCAATACTGAGGAAATGTGAATGAATGAATGAATGAATGAATGAACCTTTCTCCACAGGGCTCAAATAGATTTGCTTCAAAAAGTTCTTTACATAGTTTTCTCAGAATGCTTGTGCCAAATAATTTGTTGAGAGCCAGTGTGGTGTAGTGGTTAAGAGCGTCAGACTCGTAATCTGGTGAACCGGGTTCGCGTCTCCGCTCCTCCACATGCAGCTGCTGGGTGACCTTGGGCTAGTCACACTTCTCTGAAGTCTCTCATCCCCACTCACCTCACAGAGTGTTTGTTGTGGGGGAGGAAGGGAAAGGAGAATGTTAGCCGCTTTGAGACTCCTTCGGGTAAGTGATAAAGCAGGATATCAAATCCAAACTCTTCTTCTTCTTTTTAGGTTCTGAATGTACCAATTTGCGCTAAATAGTTATGATTATTGAATATTGACATTTGATTGTCTTTGCAATCAACATTTGATATTTTGCCAGTGTCTGATTGTGGATACAGTGGCGTGCTGTATTTTGCTGACAACACATGAGATCTCATATTTGCCACCCTACTGTAATTCTTCAAATCAAATAAATTCAAGGTATATCAAGGAGCTCCAAAATTTCCCATTTACAATTCAAAATGTAATTTTGAATCTTCAGAATGTGAAGTTTTACTTGAATTTTTTTGAAATATAATTTCACCCATGTTTATGCCCATGTGTTTCTCTAAATAACACTTTTGTAGGATTGAGGTGGGTTGGTTGGTTTGGATGCAATCTCCAGATTCCCTCCAGATTCCCTGCAGATTTATATCTGTGAATGGGATTATGGATGGATGGATCTGTTGATTCCCCCTGCCCCCCGCAGGTGATCATTTTTCGCTTCTCTACATCAGTTTGAGATTATTACTTTTTTAAGGAAAAAGGTCCTCGTGAATATTTGCCAGCACTTTATTTTTGGCTACACCACCTACATTGTCTTACAGAATATAGAATGTGGCGATTCAAGGCCCATCGAATCCTTCAAATCAAAACCCTGTGTCCCATCAGAAATGACCGGGTTCCACTCTCTGACCCTCAAATGAGCTATCCAAGTCATCCCAGGAACCCCAGAGAGTTCCTTTGTTACTTTTTGTGAAAATTGATCTTCTGCAGTGGTCCAGAGTCATGCCAAGCCTGTCACTGCCTAATGGGCAATTTTATGTCTTAGAATTCTTAGGTCTCTGAGTGGGATTCTCTTCCGGGAATCTGGCTTGACAGCATTAAGTCAGCTACTTTGGTCCACACTGAGAAGCACAGCATCTTTCCCCCTTTGCACTGAGATACTTTGCTCATGGCCATGCAGCTGATTGACAGCTCGTGCCCGAACAAAGCCTGGAAGATGCTCAAAGATTTTGAAGGAGTAATCAAAATGCAATAGATACTTTCGTGCTTTTCCGTTTTTCATTCTTGGATTCAACATGAAAAGGGGAGTGAGAATTTAGGCACAGGCCACTCTAAACTAAAGGCTGCTGTGATACAATATGTGGAAAGGAGCATATCTTCACTTACCTAATTTATTTAATATATCTGTATGCCACATTATCTCTCAGACACCCAAATCCAAGCACCCCAATTCTCAGAGCAGGAAAGGAGAAGAAATGGGGGTCTGAATGGTGGGAACTTGTGTTAGAAGAGGGGGAACCTCTTCTTTCCAACCCAACAGTTTGGGGGGGGGCATGGATGCTAGTTCCCCCCTCTGACCTTTCTGCAGAGAAGGGGCTGGGAAAAGACTTCGGTCAGTTGAGGATGGAGTCTGAACAAGAGGCAGCAGCGACCAAAAGTGTGAAGAGGACGGTGAAGCTTTGTCACCTAGAACCAGGAGCTGCTTTCACAAAGTGGAACAGACTTACCCTAAGGGACCATGTGCTTGCAATCTCAACATTCTTGCAGAGAGAGCGAGTCTCACAAGTGAGTGCAACCCTACCCCATCTTTGAAAGCTTGGCAAGAAGGGCAGCAGAACTTGTTGGGACATCTTCATCCTTTCCAGCCAGTTCTGAATCTTTTGCCCTGCTCTGGAACTCTTGAACTGTGACTCCTGAGCTCCATGTCTGCCGATGAGCCTGTCCTCTTACTTGCCTGGATAAATATCTCTTTCTTGCAAGTTAAGAGCCTTTCTGTGTTTTGGATGCAAGCTAGTTACTCCTCTATGCTATGGTTGTGATCTGGATCCTGACTCATGCATTGGCCATATTTGTAAAAAGAAAACAAACAAACTTCCTACATTTAAGGGCCGAGATACTGAGCTAACACCATCGTTCAGGCTAAGGGCATTAATGGAAGTGATTCTGGCTCAGAACCATCTCGAGGCTTATAGATCATGGAGGGAGGAAGCTAGCAGCCTCTTTCTGACATTATGTCTTATTTTTAAAAAGTTTAAGCAAGCACCATTGGGCAGAAGTGCTAAGTCAGCAGTTTCCCACTCCATTTGCATGCATTTCATTCCAATTCAGTCATTGTTTTGGTCTAAATCAAATGGACGAGTTAAATAAATAGATGGCAGTGCCTCAATGCTTGGTCATACAGCATATGCTCTGATGTAGCTCTTGAAAAATCACCAACTTGTACAAGCCTACCTGTTTCTGAAGCAGCAGTACCCCCGTCAGTAAAGATCCTTTTACTTTAGTTGCATGTACACTGCAGCACATATTTTGAAAACATGCATGGATGGACTTAATCCCTGTAACAAGGCTTTCGGCACACTAATGGGTTAGGCTGTCAACCCAGTGCTCTCCAGATGTTGGACTACAACTCATATATGCCCCCATGTTGGCTGGGAGTTGTAGTCCAACAGCTGGAGGGCACTAGATTGGCCAGGGCTAGGGTTCATGTATGAAGGGCAGAGATGGGGAAACTCTGGCCCTCCAGATATCAGTTCCCATCAGCCTCAGCCAGCATAGCCAATGGTCATGGGTGAAGGAAATTGTAGCCCAAGGGTCAGTAACCTTTTCCAGCCATGGGCCGGTCCACTGTCCCTCAGACCTTGTGGGGGGCTGGACTATATTTTGAAAAAAAATATGAATGAATTCCTATGCCCCACAAATAACCCAGAGATACATTTTAAATAAAAGCACACATTCTACTCATGTAAAAACACCAGGCAGGTCCCACAAATAACCCAGAGATGCATTTTAAATAGAAGGACACATTCTATGCATGTAAAAACACGCTGATTCCCGGAGCATCCGTGGGCCGCATTTAGAAAGCGATTGGGCCGCATCTGGCCCCCGGGCCTTAGTTTGGGGACCCCTGTTGTAGCCCATCAAGATTCCAATCCCCAGCACACAGTGATGGGAATGGCATGTGTTCCCATAGCACCTAAACATATCTAGCCTTATTTATGAAACCTCCTTCCTTCTTCACTAATGGTGCTGATGTGCTGCCGCTCAATGACCTTGGTGGAAGCAAAGACTCAGCTTAGATTTTTAGAAATTTGTGTTGTGAACCACCCTGTGATCTTCCAATGAAGGGTGGTATGCAAATTTTAATGATGATGATGACTGGGTTGTACTCTGGTGCCTGGCATTGAATACTGTAAACCTGAAATCACAAAAACCACAGCAAATATCCAACCCTGGTGGAGGGGGGGGGGAATCCAGCGAGATGGTATTCTGTGAGTTCAATAGGAACCTCTTTGCTTTTGATCAACTCTAGGTGATCTGTTTTTGTCTAAGAGGTTGTCCCCCTCCTGTCTGGTTAAAATAAACCCTTGAATTATATTTTGTAGCTGGTGCGACATCTCTTCCCGCATTCTCTCTTTCCTTTTCTCTGCTTTTTGAAAGCGCTTGCATAATATATTTTTAATTATCTTCCTGGGTTCTCCAGGATTTTTTATTATTATTATTTCACTTAATGAGGGTCCCACCATGATACAGCTCCTTTTAAAGGGGTTTCAAATGCAAATCAATGCCATTCACCGTTCTGTTGTTTGACACCGAGATGCGTTATCTTGCATGCGTTGATACCGTGTTTTCTTTGTCACCTGAGTTTCAAAAAAAAAGAAAGAAGATCCATGTATTTCTGAAGGCTGTAAAAGATCATTCCCTGCACAATTCATGCCAGCCATTTCTGCTGCTAGAAATTTCCTGAGTTGGGCTAACCTGGAAAACACCCCCTTCCCTGGATCCAGTCCCGAGGCAGGGATGGGGCTAATTAATTAGGGGCCTGCCTTCTCCTGGAAGATGCAGTGAGCGAACAGATGTAAGTTTGTTTTTGCAGGATTTTCTCACCCTGGCTGCCTCTCCTTCCTGCCTGATGCCCTATTCCCTGACAGCCACAGATCGCTCGGGGCAATCCAACCTGACCTATAGCTATGCGTGGCTGCCTGAAACTGACTTATTGGATGCCCAGGTCTCTCCAAAGAGACCTAATTTGGCTTTGGCTCCAGCCTTGGCCAAATGCACTACAGAATCCTACTTACCTCAGATTTGCACTCCTGAGGTTGGTCATTGACCCGAATGGACCAGCTGCCCCTGGTTCTGAGGGGAAACAAAGGGGGAACAAGCTTGTCCTCTATTGTCCAAGACTACAGGACTAAAAACAGTAGGTGGAACCAATGGGTAGATTACTGCAATGCACTTTACATGGGGCTGTCTCTAAATATGGTTCAGAAACTTCAGCTGGTGCAGAATTTAGTGGCCAGGTTGCTCACCGGAACACGACGACTTGACCGGAACAAGACGACTTGACTTCCAGTTCATTGCTGGCTCCTAATTCAAAGTGCTGGTTTTGACAGTAAACAGACATTAAACAGTCCGGGACCACAATATCACAAGGACTGCCTCTCCCCATATAAGTTGACCCAGAATCTGCATTCAAAATCGGAGGCCCCTTTTTGTGTGCAAGATGTCCGGAAAGTAGCAACATGAGAATGGCCTTTTCTGTAGTGGCTCCCTGTTTGAGGAATACTTTCCCCAGGGAGGCTTACCTGGTGCCTTCACTACATACATTTAGGTGCAAAGCAAAAATATTAAACTATCTCTGACCGTTTTAATGTGTTTGTTGGAGGGGGTTATTGGTGGGGGGAAGCTTTTGCTCTTATTATTTGTATTCTGCATTTTCATTTTGTATTTTTATGCTGTAAACTGACCTGCGTCTTCAGATGAAGAGCTATATATAAATTGAGGAAATAATAATACTAATAAAACTTCTGGGATGCAGGTTTTGATTTACCTGTAGGAGAAACTTCCAAAAAAAAAGGATTTTGACAGTCGAACAGACTACCTCTGGGGGTGGATAGCTCTCCTTTGCTGAATATATTCAAGCAGAGGCTGTGTGACCATCTGCCAGGTATCTCCTTTCTGCGCAATGCCATGACAACAGCAGAATGCTCTCCGGTATCATAGTTCCAAGGTGGTAGCATACTGTATATGCACCTAACGATGGACGCCTCTGTCACTTTCATTTCCTCTCAGTTTCTCAGTCTTCAGTTCAGTTCACCCCTTGACTGCATCACTTTGTGATGATGAAGATGAAATAAGTCCTCACCCCAAAAAAACAATTAGTTTACGTTCCTCCTAATATTTCCCCCTAACGTAATGCAATTTTATATGCGACGTGGGTGGCTCTGTGGTTTAAACCACTGAGCCTAGGGGTTGCCGATCAGAAAGTCGGCGGTTCGAATCCCTGCGACGGGGTGAGCTCCTGTTGCTCGGTCCCTGCTCCTGCCAACCTAGCAGTTTGAAAGCACGTCAAAGTGCAAGTAGATAAATAGGTAAGTAGATCATCTAGTCCAATTCTCCTTGATATACCAAAAGCTACACATCAAGTTCTTCCTCTGACCAGTGTGAAACAATTCTCTCTTAGAATCGCAGCTTGGCATACCAAAGTCAGCTTGGCATACCTAAGTGGCGCTGAGGTCAACACGATCAGTTGACGTCCATAGCTTTCTTCCATGTGTCTTGGACCTTGCTTCCGCACAAGATTTGAATCATTCGTGATAGCACCTGAGAGGGGAAACGAAATCTGAAAACCTGCCTTACCAATATAAGAATTGTATAATAATTCCAAATGAGTCAGAAAAAAAGGAGAGAGAGAGGGGGAGAATTCTAAAGCCTTGACTCATTCTCTAAAGAGATGAGTCAGAAACTAAATATACCAAGTAGGCTAAAGTTATGAAAAAATAATTTTGACAGTAGGAGGCAAAGGGAAGAAAATGGTAGCTTTAAACTGCAGGACTCTTAACCTAATTCAGTCACTGGTTAACATGATCAAAAACCTCTCGAACCTCTTGCATAGACAAGCCTACCATCTAGTTGGGTTCCTTGGGGCAGTTGTTACCATTACTTTTCATCAGCCACGGAAAAATTACGATCAGAGCAGATGAGTCCATTTTGCACGGCTATGAGGAAACAAAAGCAAACAAGATTCAAGAAAAAAACAACAAGAGGACTTTTTCAGCTAATTACATAAAAACTCTCTGAATTCATGCGCAGACATTGGGAGACGTGTACCAAGGCACATCGTTTTAGTGGTGAGCCTCCTATGGAAGCAGCGGTTAAGAGTGGTAGACTTGTAATCTGGTGAACCGGGTTCACGTCTCCGCTCCTCCACATGCAGCTGCTGAGTGACCTTGGGCTAGTCACACTTCTCTGAAGTCTCTCAGCCCCACTCACCTCACAGAGTGTTTGTTGTGGGGGAGGAAGGGAAAGGAGAATGTTAGCCACTCTGAGACTCCTTCAGGTAGTGAAAAGCGGGATATCAAATCCAAACTCCTCTTCTTCTTCTGGTTGGACATCTGTAGGCAGATGCATCTGTAAGCAGAGGTTGGATAGCCACCTGTCATGGATGCTTTAGCTGAGGATTCCTGCATTGCAGGGGGCTGGACTAGATGACCCCCGGGGTCCCTTCCCACTTTAGAATTCTAAGATTTTATGATTCTGCCCCTGATCAAGTTCAGAGGAGACTTTGTTTCCTATATTGTAAAGGAAACAGCTGCATGTTGTGCTGATTGGCTGATCCCTCTGACAATCAAGAAACACTTTATTCCAGTGTGGAAAAGATTAGGTTGGTGTTTGTTTGTTTTTTTCCTTCCCAGAAAAGGGTTTTTAAAAATGATGATAATAATCACCACCCCTGCCAAACATAACCAGACAGGGGATTTGGTAGAAACTGCAAAACACATTTAGGAGTAGAAAGTTCCATTGCACAAACATCACTGCTTGTGATAACAAAATTGGTTGCTTAGAGCTCCATTGGAGACAATCCTGTATTTTTTACCAGATTAGATATCAGCATGCTGGTTTTACATATGTAACATCAGAGGAGGGCAACCAAAATAGTCAAAGGCCTGGAAACGATGCCTTATGAGGAACGGCTTAGGGAGCTGGGTATGTTTAGCCTGGAGAAGAGAAGGTTAAGGGGTGACATGATAGCCATGTTCAAATATATAAAAGGATGTCATATAGAGGAGGGCGAAAGGTTATTTTCTGCTGCTCCAGAGAAGCGGACACAGGGCAACGGATTCATACTACAAGAAAGAAGATTCCACCTAAACATTAGGAAGAACTTCCTGACAGTAAGAGCTGTTTGACAGTGGGATTTGTTGCTAAGGAGTGTGGTGGAGTCTCCTTCTTTGGAGGTCTTTAAGCGGAGACTTGACAGCCATCTGTCAGGAATGCTTTGATGGTGTTTCCTGCTTGGCAGGGGGTTGGACTGGATGGCCCTTGTGGTCTCTTCCAACTCTATGATTTTATGATTCTAACATTTATATTCCATATCTTGTTTATAACTTCTTGTTCTTGCTGTTGAAGCAACCCACCCTGCAACCTCAGGGTGAAGGGCGAGGTATAAATCTCAGTGAATAAATGAATGAAAATTAGATTCACTTTCATTTTGGACCCCGGTGTGCAAAGTGCTTGAGAAGCAATGGCCGAAAAGCCTACCTGATCCTGTTTCCATGGAGAGGTAGGAACTTTAGATAAATTGAATTGCCACTTCCATGGTGCGGTGATTCGTGCAATGCATAGAGACGTGTGAAACTTTCCCCTTCATTTCCATGGAAATTTTCCTTCCCACTTACAGCACTGATATCCACATAAACATATGGGGCTGAGGTTAGGGCTAGTTGCAACAATATAAAGCCGTCATGATTAAATTTCCGCATTGTTATCAGTAAGATCTAAGGCCCTATTTGCTCTCTACATTTAAAGAAGCATGAGACAAATTTAAACAGCCATATTGTTGTTCAGTCGTTCAGTCGTGTCCGACTCTTCATGACCCCATGGACCAGAGCACGCCAGGCACGCCTACAGCTTTCCCCAAATAATCAAATAAACAGCCATGGCTTTCCCCAAATAATCCTGGGAACTGTAGGGTGCTGAGGGTTCTTAGGAGACCCCTATTCTCAACACAGAGCTATGGTTCTCAGAATGGTTAATCGATCAATTCTTCTTTCCAGGGAATTCTGGGAATTGTAGCGCTTTGATGGGAACAGGGCAGACCCTCCAAGTGCCCCTATTTTCCAGGGACGTCCCTGATTTAGAGAAGCTGTTCCGGTTTCTGATTTGATCCAGGAATGTCCCACTTTTCCTTAGGATGTCCCTATTTCAATTGAAGAAATGCTGGAGGGGATGGTGTTATCCGACTCAAGGGCCATCTGAAGGCAATCTTATATAGCGGGGGCGGTTTAATGTTTAATGTTTTATTATGTTATTATATATGTTGGAAGCTGCCCAGAGGATTGGCTGGGGCGACCCAGTAAGATGTGTGGGTTAAAAATAAAAAAATTATCATTATGGAATGGGACGTCCCTATTTTCATTGGAGAAATGTTGGAGGGTATGACAGTCATCTCCTAACAACTCTCAACACCCTTAACAGATGAGCTGAGATTTAATAAGGTAAGATACTACATTAAACAGATAGTACGTTTCCGAGCACAATTCAAAGTGTTGGTGTTGACCTTTAGAGCCCTAAACGGCCTCGGTCCTGTATACCTGAAGGAGCATCTCCACCCCATCATTCAGCCCGGACACTGAGGTCCAGCGCCGAGGGCCTTCTGGCGGTTCCCTCACTGCGAGAAGCAAAGCTACAGGGAACCAGGCAGAGGGCCTTCTCGGTAGTGGTGCCCGCCCTGTGGAACGCCCTCCCATCAGGGGTCAGAGAGATAAACAACTACCTGACATACAGAAAATACCTGAAGGCAGCCCTGTTTAGGGAAGCTTTTAATTTGTGACTTCGTATTGTATTTTAATATTTGTTGGAGGCCGCCCAGAGTGGCCGGGGAGACCCAGCCAGATGGGTGGGGTATAAATAAATTATTATTATTATTATTATTATTATTATTATTATTATTAGTGCAGATGGGGCCTTAGTGTCAAATAAAGTTTGCAATAGCAAATAGCAGACACACTTCCTCATTTGTCACCTTGCACCCTCATCCCCAATTACATTGGGTGAGTCCCATTGCTACCAAAGCGAGTTGTATTGATGTAGGCTGAACACATGGGTCACCAAAAAAAAACCCAATGCAACATACTTTGACATTTATTCAAACAACCCAGCAGTGATGCAAGACGTTGTTGTAAAAAAAAAAAAAAATCATGCAGAAATTTGAGATAAATATCAATGTTATATTTGGAAAGTAGAAAAATCATGAAGAAAGCTGACTTTCAGGAATTCTGCCTAGGCATAATTAACAAAAGAACACACAGAGATATACAAGGAACAAAATAAAATAATAAAACAGGGAGCATAAAAAGCTAACCCCATTGGTTTGATGTGACTTATGTATGAGATAATTGGAAGGGAACTCTACTTGGAAGACAAGGAAATGAGCGCCTTCAGAGGCATTGCTTAGCTGCGGATTATTACTGGTATGTATGTATGTGAGAAGGAATTTAAATGACTTGCGGCAATTTTCCATTCTCACCGGAGATTACAGTAATACTGTGCATAGAGGGGAAACCATCCAGTGCTTTCTAGGGCAGAGGTGGCCAATTTCTGTCTCCTTAGTAGTTTCTCTATTCTCTAGAGAGCTATCAGAGGGCCAGGAGGTTTGCAAGACAAATTGATCTGCTCTGCAGATGCTTGCATAATTCTCCCCCTCCAAACGTCTCCTCAATTTCCCATTTTTTTGCTTCTGATGTGAGATTCCATTGTATCAGGAATTCCCTGCTATTTTGCGTGCCCTCCCCAATTTTTGTATTTTTCATGTGTTATATAGAAAACACCATGCGTGCACAGTTTGCTGTGCTGCTAAAACATTGCAGCGGTCCTATCATTGCATCTAGTTTCTTTGGGTATGTTGCTGTAGAGAAGGCAAACTGGGGTGTATCCAGAGGAGGGCGACAAAGGTGGACAAGAAAAAATAGAGGAAAGATTGAAGGTAGACGGTATATTTAGCCTGGATAACAGTTGATTAAGAGCTGATGTGATAGCCACCTTCAAATACCTGACAGAAGATAGCCAGATGTTTTCTGTTGCACCAAAAGGAAATCCCAAACAAATGTCAAAAAGCTGTTTGATTGTCAAGGGAAATGGCAGAGCATCTCCTTTGCATGCAGATGTCTCAAGTTCAATCCTTCGTGTCTCCAAGTAGTGCTGGCGGAGACCCTGTCTGAAACACTAGAGATCCACCCTAGAGATTACAGTATAGGCCAGTGTTTCTCAAACTTGGGTCTCCAGTTGTTTTTGGTGGTCAGGGATGATGGGAATTGTAGTCAAAAAAATGGCTGGAGACCCAAGTTTGGGAATCCCTGGTGTAGACAATACTGAGCTAGATGAACCAATAGTCTGGCTTGAAATAAGGCAGCTTCCTGTGTCTTGTGGAAGGTGGTGGACTTCCCTTCACTAGTGTCAGAGACTGGGCAGAGGAGGAATGATAGAGACCGTCTCCCCATCCTAACCCTTCCAGGGAGGAGGAAAAGGAAGACAATATAGATTTACAGCAGAGGTTTGAGGGAGGTCGCAGCTCAGAGGCAAATGAGGGGGAAAGCTGGGAAATAATGGGAGAGCCGGAACAACACCCAGCTGACAGGTTGTCATTAGAAAGCATTCCAAGCCCTCCATCTCCCAGAACCCGGCGACCCTTAAAAGCAGGAGAGCAAAGAGCTCAAAGACAGAGGGCACGTAGCAGCACCCGTAGAGGAGATGATGAGAATGAGGGAGGAGGAAGTGGGAGAGTCAGTGGGTGGGTGGAGATTCACTCGGGATGATGCCATTATCCAAGAGACTGGGTTCTGTAGCCTCTCTCTGTAAAAATTGAAATAAAAAAGGACTGTAAGAAACTTTTCCTTGTCTTTATACTTTCCTGGGCAACCAGCCAGGAGCCGCTGACAGCATCCTGACAGCTCGAGGCTTTTAAGCTAAGGCTGGATGGTGCAGCCACTGGCCAATGCATGTGAACATCTTGAAATGTTGGTAAAGTACATTCTAAGTGCTAATAATAACTGCATCAGGTTGCTCAGCTGAAGACTTTGTAGTTACCTTTCATTTGTTTAATTAGTCAACAGTTTGTTTTCAACCTTTTTGAGTCCACAGCTCCCTTGACCAACCACATTCTTTCTGCAGCTCCCCTGTGGAAGCCACTTACACTGGGGTTCAATTCCAGGACATGCGTAAGTGGGAATTGCCTGTTCTGTCCCCACCCCATTCGACCCACCCCTTTGTGGGTCTCATTTATTAAATGTCCAGCTGGCAGAGTTTTAAAGGCATAAAATCTATCAGCAAAGTTAATATAAACACTCATTTTGTCTAACTTGTAGCTAAAAAGAAGGCGGGAGACTAGGGCTGGATCTAGACACATAAAAAAAAAAACATTTCACAAAAACATGTTGTAAACATCGGGAGATGGAGCTCTACAGTGCCATCTGGTGTCACAGTGTTATAACACATTTATAACGCTTTTTCTTTACTAATGTAGCTGAGTCCTGGTACTTCTATGTAAGCTTCCCCTTCTGCTTATATTATTTTGTTTTAGTGGAGAGAGTGAATTCATGTAAACATTAAGATTTTTTTTACAGTAAATTGATATTTTTGATGTGTAGCTTAAGAAAAAAGCAGCATCAAAATGTAGATGAATTTGCAAGAGAACTTTAAAAAGGAATGTCACAAAGTGATCTGCAAATATGATGAATTGTACTTGGGAAAATGAGCAATAGGGCTAAACCAAAATAGGCAGCTTTGCCTATTCCTAAGCCTAATTAGGAGAGACAGAATATATTATGCAAATAGGCAATTTTGCACCACTTAGCACCCTTCAAAATCACAAAACACAGCTTCTTTACACGCAGAGATTTGTTGTTGTTGTTGTTGTTGTTGTTGTTTGTTGTTTAGTTTAGGATGCACCCCTCCATGATAAGCACAGCCCTTTCTGTGCTTCTCTTTGCAAGCACTGCTGTTTTTATGACCATATGCAGATGCTACTAGCTTAAGACAAGGTTTCTTCTCCACTTCCTATGCACCACCCTTTTCTTAAACAAATTCTTCACCTTCTGTGGAGCGTTAAGTAAATACAGGGACACACGAGAGACAGCTGAGAAGAAAAGTGATGATTCTGCAGCAAAGGCAATATTTGCCAGTGGCTCAGGTGCCTTGAGCCTCAGTCTCCCAGATGGTGGCCTCTCCATTTGCCAGCATTCTCTTTGTCGGTGATGCTTTTTTCATCTCTGTCATAATAATTTACTGCCCAGTTGCCTGCCACGGCATCCCTCTCTCCCCACCTCCACCACTGCCATGAAGCAAACTGTGCTAGCGGCAGAATGAAAGATTGGAGGAGGGATGGAGTTATTGCCCATCCGTACACAGGTTAATCTTGCAGAGCATGACAAATAGGAAATGGAAGATGGGCAGTGTCAGCAGCTGAGCTGCTTGTCCTTCACTGCTGCTCTGGGAAAAAGGGAAAATGCATGCTGGGAATTTCATGCTTTTATTTTAAGAAATGAGAGCCAGTGTGGTGTAGTGGTTAAGAGCGGCAGACTCGTAGTCTGGGGAACTGGGTTCGCGTCTCCACTCCTCCACATGCAGCTGCTGGGTGACCTTGGGCTAGTCACACTTCTCTGAAGTCTCTCAGCCCCACTCACCTCACAGAGTGTTTGTTGTGGGGGAGGAAGGAAAAGGAGAATGTTAGCCGCTCTGAGACTCCTTCGGGTAGTGAAAAGCGGGATATCAAATCCAAACTCCTCCTCCTCCTCCTCCTCCTCCTCCTCCTCCTCCTCCTCCTCCTCTTCTTCTTCTTCTTCTTCTTCTTCTTCTTCTTCTTCTATTTTGTTATACCTTTCTTCTGTCATGAAACTCAAGATGCGGTTTCCCAAGCAGTCCCCTATATAGGCACTGACCAGAGCCAGACCAAGGTGGTGACCTCAGGTGCCACCAGATGTATCCTGGAACCAGGGGACTTCATCGGCTATTGACTGTCACCTGACAATGACTGGAAGTTGCAGTTTCACTCTCTGACCAACTGTGTTGTTGACACCAAAGCAAAACAGAAAGCTTTGGCACAATGGTTTGGTTTCCCATGTAAAATATCCCTGATACCTTTATTAACAGCCTTTCCCAAGCTGGTTGTTGACATCCATCTGTCTCGAGAGACACTGATGCGCACCTCCAAGGCTGAAGCAAACCATTATGTTAGCAGCACTGAAGTGACCTCCTTGTTGCGCAAGCCTAGGCAATGGGTATGGAGGTCCTAGGCTGCTCAGACGAAAATACCCCCCTCTCAGCCTCGCTGATGTGGTCCAAAGGAAAGCAGAGCAAGATGTTTGACACCAGCTTGACTGCAGGAGTTGCCAGAAGGAGGCGTACAAGGCGCCATCCAACCGTCTTAGGGCCCCAACTCCAGATTTGTGTAGGGTTTACTCCTTAGCCTCTCCTTCTCCCGAAGATATACCACAAGGTGGTGGAAGTTTAGGGGTCAGAGTTTTCTGGCATTAGTAAGGGCTGAGCTAAAGGCAGCTGTCAGAGATGTAGGTGTGGGAGTCAATGCCGAGGGGCATCAAAACATATAGAAGGCATTGTATTGGGATCTCTGGAACACTGGGGAACAGCTAGAAGGCTTACCCAGATCTCAGTGATCATAAGAACACCAGAAGAGCCTGCTAGATCAAGCCAATGGCTCATCTAGTCCAACTTCTGTTCTCACAGGGTCCAACCAAATGCTTGTGAGATATCCACCAACAGGACTTGAGCACAAGAGCCCTCTCCTCTCCTTTGGCTTTCAGCAAGTAATATTCAGAAACATTGCTGCCTGTGGCTCCTCTGGCTATGGAGTTGTCCTTAAGCTATCCAAGACCCTTAAGGTATTCTGGACCCAACTTGGCTGTGATTTATTATTATTTTTTAGGAACTGACAAAAAGTGAAATAGAGTTGTCCTACTCTAGTTGAGGTCAAGATAACCTGGCATGTCAGCTGGAGATGAAAAGTAGGACAAGGCAGGCGAGATCACAGAAGGTGAGGAGAGGCACTGGCAGTGTGAATGATACGATGTACAGCAGCTAGAGAATAATTTTCAGCAATATGTGACCTCAGAAAGATTGGGAGGTTTGCAGGATACTTCTCGTTGATTTTTACCTTTGATAAAAGGAAGGGGGAAGTCCTGGAGATGGAAAAGGGGCAGGCCAGGGTAAAGACATAGCAGAGGGAAGATAAATTGTAGTCAAGGCAACCCTACTAATTTCCCCTTTCTGAAACAATACACAAACCGAAATGTGGCCATCCTTTGAAATTTGCACTTCTCTGAATTTTGCAATGCAGATCTCCAGCCAAGTAACATGTACACATTTTCATTTACTAGGGTAAAGTGTGTATAAAATGCTTATAGGTAAAGATAACCTGCTAAAAACTCATTCTGTGATGAAAATTTTAAATAAGCACATTCACTCTTCTCTAGAGGTTAGCAGAAGGTATATTAGGATCTGTGTGTGATCTGGGTGCTAACTCCCAGTTGTTTTAATAACAGCAATATGGAGGCAACGTCTGCCATCTGAATCAGGTTGCTGAAATCAAGAAAGCGAACCAAGAGTGAGGTTTTATGCACGAGGATGGTCAGCTCAGCTCAGTTCTTGCACTGAGAAAACCAACTCATACTGTAGGCATTCTTTCTCTCTGTCTCTTCCCTCCTGGATCTGGTTGGTAGATCTTGGGGCACTGGTAAAAACCAAAGTAGATCTGGCAAGCCTAAATGTCAGCTTACCTCTGGCTTAGAGGGAAATAACCCTACTTTGGGGCAGAGCAGATGCTTGGCATGCAGAAGGTCCCAGTTGCAATTCCTGGCATCATCACCAGTTTAAAGGACCAAGTGCCAGGTGAGGGGAAAGACCTCTGCCTCAGACCTCAGAGACCTACTGCCTGCCATCCTAGACAGTACTGGGTCAATTGGACAAGTGCTCTGGATTTATATTGGGGTTTCCCAAAATTGGGTCTCATGCTGTTTTTTGACCACAGTTCCCATCATCCCTGACCATTGGTCCTGCTAGCTAGGGATGATGGGGGCTGTAGTCCAAAAATAGCTGGAGATCCAAGTCTGGGAAGCCGTGATTTATATAAAGCAGCTCCCAATGGAAGCAGGAAGTCAGCCCAGGCCAAATTCTTCAGGTTCTATTTTCATCTATGAAACAGGGTATGCAAACCGAAAAGGTATATAACTAACTGTTGGGGAAATGCTTTTCTTTCTATCTAATCTGTTTATAGTACAGTTGAGCTGAAACATCAGCTCTGATTTTGCAGTTTGTCCTAGTTGGATCGTTTTAGATTCTTAATAAGCTTTCTCGGTGCATTTCCAGCTTGAATTGTCTTTGAGACTCTTCTGTACTAGTTATGCGAATGCCTGGCTGTTGTGAATGCAGAGAGCACAGAAAGCAGAAGAGAGGGGCTTTTGTCATGCAAATGAGCCTTCTGACCAGTGTCCGTCTCCTGCTCATGGCAACTGAAGCCCCATTTTTTGAAAACACCTCTAGTACCCCTTGCTGAGCTCTGGATTTCAAAAAGAGTCATTTTCAGGTCTTGCTGCTGAATATTCATTCTTGACCTTTCAGCTTTGAAAGATGACCACTGCAATGTAGTTATTTAATTACTATTGCTCAGAGGTGCATGTCCACTTAATGGCTCCTTCACCTAAAGGTCACACACCCTTTCTTGAATGATTTCTGAAGCTGTTGTGCGATTTTGAATGAAAAAGAAAAGAAACAAAGTTCAGGTATTTATGAAATCAGTGTCTGCACTGCAGGCAGTCTTTGTATTTCCTGAAATGAAAAATCGACTTCTGGGGCAGATTCATTATATACTGGTGCTATGCTGAAAATCTTCCCCACTTTTTTTTTTTAAAACCATTCCTGTTAGTTAACAAGAAGATAAATTGCATTGGTCTTCCCTGGCGTTCCCAGCCAGTAGCTGCCACTGAGGACCACATCAAAATACAGGAAGCTGCCTTATACAAACTCATAAGTCACAGAATCATATAGTTGGAAGGGAC